>NC_086099.1:3005152-4448762 GCF_963921235.1 Mobula hypostoma
CTGCCGTCTCCCGATCAGTACATCCTTGGACTGCCGTCTCCCGATCAGTACATCCTTGGACTGCCGTCTCCCGATCAGTACATCCTTGGACTGCCGTCTCCCGATCAGTACATCCTTGGACTGCCGTCTCCCGATCAGTACATCCTTGGACTGCCGTCTCCCGATCAGTACATCCTTGGACTGCCGTCTCCCGATCAGTACATCCTTGGACTGCCGTCTCCCGATCAGTACATCCTTGGACTGCCGTCTCCCGATCAGTACATCCTTGGACTGCCGTCTCCCGATCAGTACATCCTTGGACTGCCGTCTCCCGATCAGTACTTCCTTGGACTGCCGTCTCCCGATCAGTACATCCTTGGACTGCCGTCTCCCGATCAGTACATCCTTGGACTGCCGTCTCCCGATCAGTACATCCTTGGACTGCCGTCTCCCGATCAGTACATCCTTGGACTGCCGTCTCCCGATCAGTACATCCTTGGACTGCCGTCTCCCGATCAGTACATCCTTGGACTGCCGTCTCCCGATCAGTACATCCTTGGACTGCCGTCTCCCGATCAGTACATCCTTGGACTGCCGTCTCCCGATCAGTACATCCTTGGACTGCCGTCTCCCGATCAGTACATCCTTGGACTGCCGTCTCCCGATCAGTACATCCTTAGACTGCCGTCTCCCGATCAGTACATCCTTGGACTGCCGTCTCCCGATCAGTACATCCTTAGACTGCCGTCTCCCGATCAGTGCATCCTTAGACTGCCGTCTCCCGATCAGTACATCCTTGGACTGCCGTCTCCCGATCAGTACATCCTTAGACTGCCGTCTCCCGATCAGTACATCCTTGGACTGCCGTCTCCCGATCAGTACATCCTTAGACTGCCGTCTCCCGATCAGTACATCCTTAGACTGCCGTCTCCCGATCAGTACATCCTTAGACTGCCGTCTCCCGATCACTACATCCTTGGACTGCCGTCTCCCGATCAGTACATCCTTAGACTGCCGTCTGCCGATCAGTACATCCTTAGACTGCCGTCTGCCGATCAGTACATCCTTGGACTGCCGTCTGCCGATCAGTACATCCTTGGACTGCCGTCTGCCGATCAGTACATCCTTGGACTGCCGTCTGCCGATCAGTACATCCTTGGACTGCCGTCTGCCGATCAGTACATCCTTGGACTGCCGTCTGCCGATCAGTACATCCTTGGACTGCCGTCTGCCGATCAGTACATCCTTGGACTGCCGTCTGCCGATCAGTACATCCTTGGACTGCCGTCTGCCGATCAGTACATCCTTGGACTGCCGTCTGCCGATCAGTACATCCTTGGACTGCCGTCTCCCGATCAGTACATCCTTGGACTGCCGTCTCCCGATCAGTACATCCTTGGACTGCCGTCTCCCGATCAGTACATCCTTGGACTGCCGTCTCCCGATCAGTACATCCTTAGACTGCCGTCTGCCGATCAGTACATCCTTGGACTGCCGTCTGCCGATCAGTACATCCTTGGACTGCCGTCTCCCGATCAGTACATCCTTGGACTGCCGTCTGCCGATCAGTACATCCTTAGACTGCCGTCTGCCGATCAGTACATCCTTAGACTGCCGTCTGCCGATCAGTACATCCTTGGACTGCCGTCTGCCGATCAGTACATCCTTGGACTGCCGTCTGCCGATCAGTACATCCTTGGACTGCCGTCTCCCGATCAGTACATCCTTGGACTGCCGTCTGCCGATCAGTACATCCTTGGACTGCCGTCTGCCGATCAGTACATCCTTGGACTGCCGTCTGCCGATCAGTACATCCTTAGACTGCCGTCTGCCGATCAGTACATCCTTGGACTGCCGTCTCCCGATCAGTACATCCTTAGACTGCCGTCTCCCGATCAGTACATCCTTAGACTGCCGTCTCCCGATCAGTACATCCTTAGACTGCCGTCTCCCGATCAGTACATCCTTAGACTGCCGTCTCCCGATCAGTACATCCTTAGACTGCCGTCTCCCGATCAGTACATCCTTAGACTGCCGTCTCCCGATCAGTACATCCTTGGACTGCCGTCTCCCGATCAGTACATCCTTGGACTGCCGTCTCCCGATCAGTACATCCTTGGACTGCCGTCTCCCGATCAGTACATCCTTGGACTGCCGTACATCTGCCGTCTGCCGATCAGTACATCCTTGGACTGCCGTCTGCCGATCAGTACATCCTTGGACTGCCGTCTGCCGATCAGTACATCCTTGGACTGCCGTCTCCCGATCAGTACATCCTTGGACTGCCGTCTCCCGATCAGTACATCCTTGGACTGCCGTCTCCCGATCAGTACATCCTTAGACTGCCGTCTGCCGATCAGTACATCCTTAGACTGCCGTCTGCCGATCAGTACATCCTTGGACTGCCCTCTCCCGATCAGTACATCCTTAGACTGCCCTCTCCCGATCAGTGCCTTAGTTAGACTGCCGTCTCCCGATCAGTACATCCTTAGACTGCCGTCTGCCGATCAGTACATCCTTAGACTGCCGTCTGCCGATCAGTACATCCTTAGACTGCCGTCTGCCGATCAGTACATCCTTGGACTGCCGTCTCCCGATCAGTACATCCTTAGACTGCCGTCTCCCGATCAGTGCCTTTTTTAGACTGCCGTCTCCCGATCAGTACATCCTTAGACTGCCGTCTCCCGATCAGTACATCCTTAGACTGCCGTCTGCCGATCAGTACATCCTTGGACTGCCGTCTCCCGATCAGTACATCCTTAGACTGCCGTCTCCCGATCAGTGCCTTTTTTAGACTGCCGTCTCCCGATCAGTACATCCTTAGACTGCCGTCTCCCGATCAGTACATCCTTGGACTGCCGTCTCCCGATCAGTACATCCTTGGACTGCCGTCTCCCGATCAGTACATCCTTGGACTGCCGTCTCCCGATCAGTACATCCTTAGACTGCCGTCTCCCGATCAGTACATCCTTGGACTGCCGTCTCCCGATCAGTACATCCTTGGACTGCCGTCTCCCGATCAGTACATCCTTGGACTGCCGTCTCCCGATCAGTACATCCTTGGACTGCCGTCTCCCGATCAGTACATCCTTGGACTGCCGTCTCCCGATCAGTACATCCTTGGACTGCCGTCTCCCGATCAGTACATCCTTGGACTGCCGTCTCCCGATCAGTACATCCTTAGACTGCCGTCTCCCGATCAGTACATCCTTAGACTGCCGTCTCCCGATCAGTACATCCTTGGACTGCCGTCTCCCGATCAGCACATCCTTAGACTGCCGTCTCCCGATCAGCACATCCTTGGACTGCCGTCTCCCGATCAGCACATCCTTGGACTGCCGTCTCCCGATCAGCACATCCTTAGACTGCCGTCTCCCGATCAGCACATCCTTAGACTGCCGTCTCCCGATCAGTACATCCTTAGACTGCCGTCTCCCGATCAGTGCATCCTTAGACTGCCGTCTCCCGATCAGTACATCCTTGGACTGCCGTCTCCCGATCAGTACATCCTTAGACTGCCGTCTCCCGATCAGTACATCCTTGGACTGCCGTCTCCCGATCAGTACATCCTTAGACTGCCGTCTCCCGATCAGTACATCCTTAGACTGCCGTCTCCCGATCAGTACATCCTTAGACTGCCGTCTCCCGATCACTACATCCTTGGACTGCCGTCTGCCGATCAGTACATCCTTAGACTGCCGTCTGCCGATCAGTACATCCTTGGACTGCCGTCTCCCGATCAGTACATCCTTAGACTGCCGTCTCCCGATCAGTACATCCTTAGACTGCCGTCTCCCGATCAGTACATCCTTGGACTGCCGTCTCCCGATCAGTACATACTTAGACTGCCGTCTGCCGATCAGTACATCCTTGGACTGCCGTCTCCCGATCAGTACATCCTTAGACTGCCGTCTGCCGATCAGTGCCTTTTTTAGACTGCCGTCTCCCGATCAGTACATCCTTAGACTGCCGTCTCCCGATCAGTACATCCTTAGACTGCCGTCTCCCGATCAGTACATCCTTGGACTGCCGTCTCCCGATCAGTACATCCTTAGACTGCCGTCTCCCGATCAGTACATCCTTGGACTGCCGTCTCCCGATCAGTACATCCTTAGACTGCCGTCTCCCGATCAGTGCCTTTTTTAGACTGCCGTCTCCCGATCAGTACATCCTTGGACTGCCGTCTCCCGATCAGTACATCCTTGGACTGCCGTCTCCCGATCAGTACATCCTTGGACTGCCGTCTCCCGATCAGTACATCCTTAGACTGCCGTCTCCCGATCAGTACATCCTTAGACTGCCGTCTCCCGATCAGTACATCCTTAGACTGCCGTCTCCCGATCAGTACATCCTTGGACTGCCGTCTCCCGATCAGTACATCCTTAGACTGCCGTCTCCCGATCAGTACATCCTTAGACTGCCGTCTCCCGATCAGTACATCCTTAGACTGCCGTCTCCCGATCAGTACATCCTTAGACTGCCGTCTCCCGATCAGTACATCCTTGGACTGCCGTCTCCCGATCAGTACATCCTTAGACTGCCGTCTCCCGATCAGTACATCCTTGGACTGCCGTCTCCCGATCAGTACATCCTTAGACTGCCGTCTCCCGATCAGTACATCCTTGGACTGCCGTCTCCCGATCAGTACATCCTTAGACTGCCGTCTCCCGATCAGTACATCCTTAGACTGCCGTCTCCCGATCAGTACATCCTTAGACTGCCGTCTCCCGATCAGTACATCCTTAGACTGCCGTCTCCCGATCAGTGCCTTTTTTAGACTGCCGTCTCCCGATCAGTACATCCTTAGACTGCCGTCTCCCGATCAGTACATCCTTAGACTGCCGTCTCCCGATCAGTACATCCTTAGACTGCCGTCTCCCGATCAGTACATCCTTGGACTGCCGTCTCCCGATCAGTACATCCTTGGACTGCCGTCTCCCGATCAGTACATCCTTAGACTGCCGTCTCCCGATCAGTACATCCTTAGACTGCCGTCTCCCGATCAGTACATCCTTAGACTGCCGTCTCCCGATCAGTACATCCTTGGACTGCCGTCTCCCGATCAGTACATCCTTGGACTGCCGTCTCCCGATCAGTACATCCTTAGACTGCCGTCTCCCGATCAGTACATCCTTAGACTGCCGTCTCCCGATCAGTACATCCTTGGACTGCCGTCTCCCGATCAGTACATCCTTAGACTGCCGTCTCCCGATCAGTACATCCTTAGACTGCCGTCTCCCGATCAGTACATCCTTAGACTGCCGTCTCCCGATCAGTACATCCTTAGACTGCCGTCTCCCGATCAGTACATCCTTGGACTGCCGTCTCCCGATCAGTACATCCTTAGACTGCCGTCTGCCGATCAGTACATCCTTGGACTGCCGTCTCCCGATCAGTACATCCTTAGACTGCCACCTGCTGATCAATAGATAGCTTCGTTAGACTGCTGTCTGCTAATCAATACCTTCCTCAGACTGCCCTCCCCATCAATACCTTCCCTAGACTACTTCCCTGACTAATATCTGCCTTCGACTACAGTCTCCTGATCGATATCTTCCTTCAACTGCTCTTGTCGGTGAGCATCTCTCAGAAAAGAAAACCCCCCATCTTTGTCCTGCCTGGTCTGTGTCAGAATCCATACTCGGTTACCGTCCTTTATCCTGGTCTACCTAGCCAGTCAAATCAGCAGGCATGTAGAAATGGGTGGGAAATGCCAGCAGCTCTCAGTGCTTTAATAAGGAAACCCAGAGTGGTTTTCACTGGGAGTTTGAGGAGGTGTTCAGAATCATGTAGAGTGTCAACAGAATAAAGAAGGACCAGCTTACTTGGCAGGATACTTGGTCGTGTGGAGGAGCAGAGGGATCTCGGGGTACATGTCCACAGATCCCTGAAAGTTGCCTCACAGGTGGATAGGGTAGTTAAGAAAGCTTATGGGGTGTTAGCTTTCATAAGTCGAGGGATAGAGTTTAAGAGTCGCGATGTAATGATGCAGCTCTGTAAAACTCTGGTTAGGCCACACTTGAAGTTCTGTGTCCAGTTCTGGTCACCTCACTATAGGAAGGATGTGGAAGCATTGGAAAGGGTACAGAGGAGATTTACCAGGATGCTGCCTGGTTTAGAGAGTATGCATTATGATCAGAGATTAAGGGAGCTAGGGCTTTACTTTTTGGAGAGAAGGAGGATGAGAGGAGACATGATAGAGGTGTACAAGATAATAAGAGGAATAGATAGAGTGGATAGCCAGCGCCTCTTCCCCAGGGCACCACTGCTCAATACAAGAGGACATGGCTTTAAGGTAAGGGGTGGGAAGTTCAAGGGGAATATTAGAGGAAGGTTTTTACTCAGAGAGTGGTTGGTGTGTGGAATGCACTGCCTGAGTCAGTGGTGGAGGCAGATACACTCGTGAAGTTTAAGAGACTACCAGACAGGTATATGGAGGAATCTAAGGTGGGGGCTTATATGGAAGGCAGGGTTTGAGGGTCGGCACAACATTGTGGGCCGAAGGGCCTGTACTGTGCTGTACTATGTTCAGCTATGCTGGGTTTGTGCACGGAGAGAACCAGTGAGCTGAGGGAAACTGACGCAATGCCTTCCATAAAGGGAATTGGATGGATACTTGATGAAAAAAGTGCAGAACCGTCCAGCTAGTAGTAAATGAATTGCCCGTTGGGAAACGGCAGGTAAGCATAACTGGGTTAAGTCACTTTGTAGAAGTTCTGTCATTCTAGAGATATGAATAAACATCTCTGCAAACAAGACAAAATTTGCATATGCTGGAAATCTAGAGCAACACACACACAAAATACTGGAGGAACTCAGCAGGCCAGGCAGCATCTATAGAAAAAATTACAGTCGATGTTGTGGGCCGAAACCCTTCGGCAGAACTGGAGAAAAAAACCTGAGGAGTAAATTTAAACGTAGAATGTCATGCCACTGTTCAAAAAAGGATGTAGGCAAAGGGCAGGTAACACTCGGCCAGTTAGAAAATGATTGAAGCTATCATTAAAGAAGAAATAACGAGGCATGTGGAAAGAAATGGATCCATCAGGCAGACGCAGCATGGATTCAGCAAAGGCAGGTCCTGTTTGACAAACTTACTGGAGTTCTTTGAGGATATAATGAGTGCAGTGGATAGAGGGGAACAGATCAACATTGCTTACTTGGATTTCCAGAAGGCGTTTGATAAGGTGCCACATAAAAGCCTTATCCATGAAATAAAGATGCATAGAGTTGGGGTGATGTATTTGCATGGATAGAGGATTGGTTAACTAATAGAAAGTAGAGAGTTGGGATACATGGGTGTTACTCTGGTTGTCAGTCAGCGGTGAGTGGTGTTTTGCAGGGGTCAGTACTGGGCCCACAACTGTTCACGATATACATTAACGATCTGGAAGAAGGGACCGAGTGTAGTGTATCTAAGTTTGCTGATGATACTAAATTGAGTGGGAAAGCAAATTGTGTAGGAGATATGGAGAGTCTGCAGAGAAATATAGATAGGTTAAGAGAGTGGGCAAGGGTCTGGCAGATGGAGTACAATGTTGGTAAATGTGTGGTCATCCACTTTGGAAGGAAAAATGGAAGAGCAGATTATTATTTAAATGGTTTGCAGCATGCTGCTGTGCAGAGGGACTTGGGAGTGCTTGTGCATGAATCACAAAAGGTTGGTTTGCAGGTGCAGCAGGCTATCAAGAAGGCAAATGGAATGCTGGACTTCATTGCTAGAGGGATTGAATTTAAGAGCAGGGAGGTTATGCTGCAACTGTACAGGGTACTGGTGAGGCCGCACCTGGAGTACTGCGTGCAGTTCTGGTCTCCTTACTTGAGGAAGGATATACTGGCTTTGGAGGCAGTGCAGAGGAGATTCACCAGGTTGATTCCAGAGAGGAGAGGTTTTGGACTATGAGGAGAGATTGAGTTGCCTGGGACTGTACTTGCTATAATTCAGAAGAATGAGAGTAGATCTTATAGAAACATATAAAATTATGAAAGGGGTAGATAAGATAGAGGCAGTAAAGTTGTTTCCACTGGTAGCTGAGACTAGCAGTAGGGGACATAGCCTAAAGATTTGGTGGCATAAATTTAGGACAGAGATGAGAAGAAAGTACTTTCCCCAGAGAGTGGTGCATCTGTGGAATTCCCTGCCCAATGAAGCAGTGGAGGTTACCTCAGTAAATATATTTAAGACAAGATTGGATAGATTTTTTCATATAAGGGGAATTAAGCATTATGAGGAAAAGGCAGGTAGGTGGAGATGAGTCCGTGGCCAGATCAGCCATGATATTATTGAATGGCGGGGCAGGTTCGATGGGCTAGATGGCCGACTCCTGCTCCTATTTCTTATGTTCATATGTGATAGGTGAACGCTGTCCGCCAAAACAAGTGAGATCTCCCAGTGGCCACTCATTTTAATTCCACTTCCCATTCCCATTCTGATTTGTCCATCCATGGCCTCCAACCTGATGGCATGAGCTTCTCTTTCTTAAACTCCTGATAATGCCCCCCAACATACCCCACCTTCTCCATTTCCCATCCCCTTTTCCCTCTCTCACCTCATCTCCTTGCCGACCCATCACCTCCCTCTGGTGCTTCTCCCTCCTTTTTCTTTCTTCCATAGCCTTCTGTCTCACCAATCCACTTCCCAGCTCTTTACTTCATCCCTCCCCTCCAGGTTTCACCTATCACCTTGTGTTTTTCTCTCCCCTCCCCTTACCTTTTAAATCTATTCCTCAGCCTTTTTTCTCCAGTCCTGCTAAAATTTTTCAGCCCGAAACATCAACTATACTTTTTCCATAGATACTGCCTGGGCTACTGAGTTACTCCAGACACGAGGAAATCTGCAGATGCTGGAAATTCAAGCAACACACATGGAAAATGCTGGTGAACGCAGCAGGCCAGGCAGCATCTCTAGGAAGAGGTACAGTCGACGTTTCGGGCCGGGACCCTTCGTCAAGACTAACTGAAAGAAGAGATAGTAAGAGATTTGAGAGGGGGAGGGGGAGATCTGAAAAATTGGAGAAGACAGGAGGGGGGAAGGGATGCAGCTAAGAGCTGGAAAGTTGATTAACTGTCCAGCTCTTAAATCTACCTCCCCCCAGTCTTCTCCTATCATTTCCGATCTCCCCCTCCCACTTTCAAATCTCTTACTATCTCTTCTTTCAGTTAGTCTTGACAAAGGGTCTCGGCCTGAAACGTCGACTGTACCTCTTCCCAGAGATGCTGCCTGGCCTGCTGCGTTCAACAGCATTTTTTGTGTGTGTTGCTCCAGAATTTTGTGTGTGTTGCTATTCATCTCTGCAGTTGCTTTAAGTTTGCTTTTTATGAAATCTGCCTGCAACGTGTGTATTTCAAAGTTCAAAGTAAGTTTATTATCAAAGTACATATGTGCCACCATATGGTACCCTGAGGTTTATTTTCTTGTGGGCATACTCAGTAAATCCAAGAAATATAATAGAGTCAATGAAAGACTGCACGCATCAGAATGGACAAACAACCAATTTGCAAAAGGCAAGAAATGATGCAAATACAAACAAACAAACAAATAAATAACGATAAGTATTGAGAACATGAGATGAAGAGTCCGTGAAAGTGAGTCCATTGGTTGTGGGAACATTTCAACGTTGAGGTGAGTGAAGTTGAGTTAAGTTACCCCTCTAGTTGAGGGGTAGTAACTGTTCCCGAACTGTATTTGATATGGTAGTGCAGTTTGTGATGGCTGGGGAAGTTCTTGATCTTTGTTTTGCAGTATACATCTCTGGATAAGAATCCCTGGGCAAACTGCCCTGACTCACTGCCCTCATTCTGATGGCTGAGCATTTTGCTTGGAGCACTCTGCGTCTGGGAGCAGTGATTGGGGCTGTGCAATGATGCCAGAGGTCTGAACGATACTCGACTGGGTAGTTCTGACTGGAATCCTGAAACAGGGCACCTTGTGTTCCCAGTGCGCCCTTTCTCTTGGAAATGTGCACTGATCTATTACATAGAAACATAGAAACATAGAAAATAGGTGCAGGAGTAGGCCATTCGGCCCTTCGAGCCTGCACCGCCATTTATTATGATCATGGCTGATCATCCAACTCAGAACCCAGCCTTCCCTCCATACCCCCTGACCCCTGTAGCCACAAGGGCCATATCTAACTTCCTTTTAAACATAGCTAATGAACTGGCCTCAACAGTTTGCTGTGGCAGAGAATTCCACAGATTCACCACTCTCTGTGTGAAGAAGTTTTTCCTAACCTCGGTCCTAAAAGGCTTCCCCTCTATCCTCAAACTGCGACCCCTCGTTCTAGACCTCCCCAACATCGGGAACAATCTTCCTGCATCTAGCCTGTCCAATCCCTTTAGGATCTTATACGTTTCAATCAGATCCCCCCTCAATCTTCTAAATTCCAACGAGTACAAGCCCAGTTCATCCAGTCTTTCTTCATATGAAAGACCTGCCATCCCAGGAATCAATCTGGTGAACCTTCTTTGTACTCCCTCTATGGCAAAGATGTCTTTCCTCAGATTAGGGGACCAAAACTGCACACAATACTCCAGGTGTGGTCTCACCAAGGCCTTGTACAACTGCAGTAGTACCTCCCTGCTCCTGTACTAAAATGCCAGCATACCGTTCGCCTTTTTCACCGCCTGCTGTACCTGCATGCCCACTTTCAATGACTGGTGTATAATGACACCCAGGTCTCGTTGCACCTCCCCTTTTCCTAATCGGCCACCATTCAGATAATAATCTGTTTTCCTATTTTTGCCACCAAAGTGGATAACTTCACATTTATCCACATTAAATTGCATCTGCCATGAGTTTGCCCACTCACCCAACCTATCCAAGTCACCCTGCATCCTCTTAGCATCCTCCTCACTGCTAACACTGCCACCCAGCTTCGTGTCATCCGCAAACTTGGAGATGCTGCATTTAATTCCCTCATCCAAGTCATTAATATATATTGTAAACAACTGGGGTCCCAGCACTGAGCCTTGCGGTACCCCACTAGTCACCGCCTGCCATTCTGATTACACAGGCTATTTGCTTGCAGTTGCTGTTTACATGAGTTATTTTCATTTCACATTGGGTGTCTGATGGTCTTTTTTATGGGTTATTTTATTGTTTTATTTTTATGGGCTGGGTGTGGTTTTTCATTCTCTGCACATTGGGTGTTAGACAATTTTTTTCACATATACGGGTTTATTTTTAGGTTTTATTGCTTTGTGGCTGCCTGTTAGATGACTGTAAAGGTTGTATTAAGGTTGTATTAATGTATACTGTGCATACTTTGATAAATGCACTTTGATAGCTGGTCTGAACACTTATTTATAGATGGTGTCTGAATATGTTGCGTCCAGTTTATGATAACTTTCTTATAGAGTCATAAAACACAACAATACAGAGACAGGCCCATCAGCCCATGTGGTTCATACCGAACTATTAACCTGGATAGTCCCAGAGCCCTTCATACCGCTGCATCCTCATACCCATCCAATTTTCTCTTGTGTTGAAATCAAACCCACGTCCACCACTTCCACTGGCAACTTCTTCCACACTCTCACCACCCACTGAGTGAAGATGTTCCCCCTCAGGTTTCCCTTAAACATTTCACCGTTCACCCTTAACCCATGACCTCTAGTTGTAGTCTCTCCCAGCTTTACTGGAAAAAGCATGCTTGCATTTCCCCTATCTATACCCCTCATAATTTTGTGTACCTCTATCACATCTCTCTTCATCACATTTCCCCTATCTGTACCCCTCATAATTTAGTATACCTCTATCACATCTCTCTTCATTCTTCTACTCTCCAGGGAATAAAGTCCGAAACTATTCAATCTTTCCCTATAATTCTGGTCCACAAATCCTGACAGCATCCTTGTATATTTTCCCTGTACTCTTTCAATCTTATTTCTGTATTTCCTGTAGGTAGATGACTTGAACTACGCATAGTACTCCAAATTAGGCCTCATCAACTTCAACATAGCATCCCAACTCCTGTACTCAATACTTTGATTTATGAAGATCAATGTGCAAAAGCTCCCTTTATGACCCTGTCTATCTGTGTCGCCACTATCAAGGATTTATGTATCTGTATTCCCAGATCCCTCTGTTCTGCTACACTCCTCAGTGCTCCACCACTTCCCGTGTAAGTCTTATCCTGGTTGGTCCTTCCAAAGCGTAACACCTCACAATTGGTCCACACTAAATTCTTGTAAAGACACTGCCCAGAAGAAGGCAATGGCAAACCACTTCTGAAGAAAAACTTGTTAAGAACAATCCAGGTCATAGGAAAACCATGACTGCCTACATCATAAGACTCAGCACCTAACAAATGAACTTCCATTTTTAAAACTTTACACGTACTTGTGCATATTTTCCATGTCATCTTATAAATGTTAGCCTTGCTCTTAGTAACCCGTGACAAGATAGTCTGATTTTTTTTCCAATGGGCCACCGGGCTGACTATGAACTGATTCTATCAATTTTGATTTATGCTTGTAGGAAGCAAAGAAATGGTGCGAGTGATGAGAAAGAAAGGGATTGAAAAGAATCCAAGCTTCCGGGCTGTGAAGCATATCCCCTTTGAACAGTTTATCCAGTTAGTTGCACACGCTGGCCTGATGATTGGCAACAGTAGCTGTGGGGTGCGTGAGGCAGGTGCATTCGGCACACCTGTCATCAACCTGGGGACGCGTCAGACTGGACGGGAAACAGGTAAACTCGGGCACAGATCTCACTGCACACTCTTGCTGAATATTTCTGCTAATTGAAGAGCTGTACACCTGGGAAATGGGGAGGAAATCAATTGTAAGTAAGAAACACCTCATTCCAAGTTCAAGTTTATTGTCACCTGACTACATATAGAATCAGAATCAGGTTTATTATCACTGGAAACAAGAGGAAATCTGCAGATGCTGGAAATTCACGCAACACACATAAAAAATGCTGGTGAACGCAGCAGGCCAGGCAGCATCTATCGGAAGAAGTACAGTTGACGTTTGGGGGCGAGACCCTTCGTCAGGACTAACCGAAAGAAGTGATAGTAAGAGATTTGAAAGTGGGAGGGGAAAGGGGAGATCTGAAATGACAGGAGAAGACAGGAGGGGGAGGGACGGAGCTAAGAGCTGGAAAGTTGATTGGCAAAAGAGATATGAGGCTGGAGAAGGGAGAGGATCATGGGACGGGAGGCCTAGGGAGAAAGAAAGGGGGAGGGGAGCCCAGAGGATGGAGAGCAGGCAAGGAGTTATATTCAGAGGGAGAAAAAGAGGGAAAAAAAAGGGATGGGGTATGAAGGGGAGGTGGGGCATTAACGGAAGTTAGAGAAGACAATGATATGTCTATCCACGGCCTCCTCTACTGTCAAGGTGAAGCCACACTCAGGTTGGAGGAACAACACCTTATATTGTGTCTGGGTAGCCTCCAACCTGATGGCATGAACATTTACTTCTCTAACTTCCATTAATGCCCCACCTCCCCGTACTTTCAAATCTCTTTCTATCTCTTCTTTCAGTTAGTCCTGACGAAGGATCCCGTCCCAAAACATTGACTGTACCTCTTCCTATAGATGCTGCCTGGCCTGCTGCGTTCACCAGCAATTTTTATTTATTATCACTGGCATGTGTCGTGAAATTAGTTAACTTAGCAACAGCAGTTCAATGCAATATATAATATAGAAGAAGAAGAAAAGTAATATTTAAATAAGTGAATCAATTAACATATAACTATATTGAATAGATTAAAAGTTGTCCAAAAACAGAAATAATGTATATTTAAAAAGTGAGGTAGTGTTCACGGGTTCAATGTCTGTTTAGGAATCTGATGGCAGAGGGGAAGAAGCTGTTCCTGAATCACTGAGTGTGTGCCTTCAGGCTTCTGTACCTGCTACCTGATGGTAACAGTGAGAAAAGGGCATGTCCTGGAGGATTGGGTCCTTCATAATGGACATCGCATTTCTGAGCCACCAGTCCTTGAAAATATGTTGGATACTACAGAGTCTAGTACCCAAGATGGAGCTGAGTAAATTTACAACCCTCTGCAGCTTCTCTCAGTCCTGCACAATAGCCCCCCCTCCCCCATACCAGACAGTGATGCAGCCCGTCAAAATGCTCTCCACGGTACATCTATAGAAGTTTTTGCGTGTATTTTTTGACATACAAGGTCTCTTCAAATTGCTAATGAAGTATAGTCACTGTATATATGCAACCAAACGAAACTATGTTCATCCGGACCATGGTACACGCACAAAACATACAGCACACATAGCACCTAAACCAAAATATTGCCATAAAATATAATTCAAAATGTATGTAGTGCGCAGCGCAGGTAAACAGTAAATGTCAAAAAATTTTTAGGGGATGGAGACGCCAGTGAACCTCTTGGTTTTTATTATCCTCTTTAGGGTCTTGTGGTCCGATGGCTTGCAGCTTCCATACCACACAAAGATGCAGCCAGACTTGGCACTCTCAGTGTTACTCCTGTAGACTAGGGGCGGGGAGCCTTGCACGCCTCAGTCTCCTCAGAAAGTGTAGATGCCGCTGTGCCTGTAGGAGTTTGTAGGTTTTCCCCACGACAGCCTGGCTTTCCTCCGGGTGCTCCGGTTTCCTCCACAAGTCCCAAGAATTACTGGTTGGTCGGTTTATTGGGCACTGTAAGTTCTCCTGTGATTAGGCTGCAATTAAGTTGGGGGATTGCCGGACAGTCCGGGTCAAAGGGCCAGAAGAGCCGTTTCCATGCTGTGTCTCAATAAATAAACTAACATAATAATAAGAACAACAAAATAAATATAGTGTAAAAAGAGAGCAAAAATAGAAAAATAATATAGTGCGGTAATGTTCATGGGTTCACTGTCCATTCAGAAATCTGATGGCGGAAGGGAAGAAGCTGTTCCTGAAACATTGAGTGTGTGTCTTCAGGCTCCTGAAGAGGACATTTCCTGGGTGATGGGGCTTCTTAATGATGGATGCCGCTGTTTCAAGGCATTGCCATTTGAAGATGTCCCCGATCCTGGTTGGGATAGTGCCCACGATAGAATTTACAACTGCAGATTACAAGGCCTCAGTTTAAATCCAGCACCGCTGGTTGGGATGAGATCTACACCCATAACCTTAAGTCAAACTAGTTGTTAGCAACAGAGTTAATTTATCCAGCCAGGGCGGTTCCAAGTGCTGTCAAATTGGGATTAGGCGAGACAAGAGCACGGTGAATCATTGTTTGGTCAATTGTTGCCTCATTACAATAACTTCCCTATTTCTGTGTGCTTTCGGATCAGGGAGAACTCAGTGGGAGGAGAGGGGCAGTCCATTTCCCCAGTGCTGATAGCAAGAGCTCTTTCTGGAAGACGCTTTGTCAGATTTGTAATCAGAAAGTGCAGGACATTGCAACATAAATGAATGCAGTCTAACATCAAGGATCAACTTTATTCACTGTCTGCACAGGAGTGGAAACCGATATGGTCTTCTGCTGCTGTAGTCCATCCACTACAATGTTCGATGAGTTGTACATTCAGAGATGGTCTTCCGCACACCACTGTTATAATGTGTGATTATTTGAGTTACTGTCACCTTCCTGTCAGATTGAACCAGTCTGGCCAGTCTCCTCTGAGCGCTCTCATTAACAAACCGTTTTGCCCACAGAACTGCCATTCACTGGATGTTTTGTGTTTTTCACACCGTTCTTTGTAAACTTTAGAGATTATTGTGCATGAAAGTCCCAGCAGATCAACGGTTTCTGAGATACACAGGCTACACTGTCTGGCACCACAGTCATTCAATGGTCAAAGCCACTTAGGTCACATTTCTTTCCCATTCTGACATTTGCCGTGAACAACAGAACGTCTGGACCACATCTGCATGCTTTTATGCATTGAGTTAATGCCATATGATTGGGTGATTAAGTATTTGTTTTAACGAGCTGGTGTACCTAGTAAAGTGGCCACTGAATGGATATCTGAATTAGGAATTTTCAGTTATAAGAATTAAAGAATTATATTTAAAAACCTACAGATTAAAGTACAAATATGGAATAAAATATGCAGCAAAAAGAGAAATACCGGCATGTATTTACGCCCCCACCCTATCCTACTCGCCTCACCCCTCCCACCTCTCCCCTACCTCTTCCTCCTACTCCCTCCCCCTCTGCCCCTCCCCCTCTGCCCTTTCCGCCCCCCCCCATTGCCATTGAGAAACAAACAAGCAACAACAAGCCTGAAGTAAAAGTTTCAGAAATGTAGAATTCCCACTTCTCCCTCCCCGCTTTAAACGTTAAGAAAGTATAGTTCACTCTGTGATTGCATGGTTCAGAGACTAGGAGGAATTGATTTTGTCAGCGGGCGGTGAATCTGTGGAGTTCTTTGCCAAATCATTGAGAATATTTGAAGCAGAGGCTAATAGGTGCCAAAGTTTACAGGGAGAAGCCAGGAGAGAGGGGATAATAAATCAGCCATGATGGAATGGTGGAGCAGACTCAATGGGCTAAGTGGCTGAATTCTGCTCCTAAGTCTCATAACCTTATTGTTCACCCTTCTTTCCCCAGCAAGCACACTTTTCACGTAGCGCAGGGAAAGGTGAGGCAATCTATAGAGATTCAGCTCAAAGGGGCCTGGGTAATTGAAGGCTACACTCATAGGGTGGAGGAATGGCAGGGGGATTTGGATCAATCAGTAATCCGCACTGCTTCTAGGCCATAAAGTAAAATAATTTTCTTCTACTTTGAATACATTTTTACCCCCTGTTCCTTTGCGGCTTTAGGTGAAAATGTTCTTCATGTTCGGAATGCTGAATGTCACAACAAAATACTTCATGCTCTGCAGCTCCAGTTTGGGAAGTTGTACCCATGGTATGCTGATAGTTTTACTTTACAACGCGACAGTATGGCCTGAATGTGCAGAACAATGCCGGGGAACGGTGATTTCACTGCTAGGGGAGTGGGGCCATTGGGCACATCTGCTTTACACTACATTCAACCAATAGCACAAAGGTCATGAACTGGCTAAATAAATTCCTCTTCATCTCTGGTTGCCCTCTATTCTGAGGCTGTGCCCTCTGGACCTAGACTCCCCAACTATCGGAAACATCCTCTCCACATCCACTCTATCTGTGCCCTCTGGTCCTAGACTCCCCCCTACAGGAAACATCCTCTCCACATCCATTCTATCTGTGCCTTCTGGTCCTAGACTCCCCCCACTATAGGAAACATCCTCTCCACATCCACTCTATCTAGGCTTTTCAACATTTGATAGTTTTCAATGAGATCCACCCTCATTCTTCTAAATTCCAGCAAGTACAGGCCCAGAGCTTATAAGATGAGCCTTTTATTCTTGGAATAATTTTCGTGAACATCCTTTGAATCCTCTCCAATGTCAGCACATTCTTTCTTAGATAAGGGGCTTATTTTATCATGTGCTTCCAAGTATACTGAGATCACATCCTTGACAATCAACTCTAAAATCTTCCCAACCACTGAGGTCAGACTAACTGACCTATAATTTCCTTTTTACTGCCCCTCTCCCTTCTTGAAGGGTAGAGTGACATTTACAATTTTCTAGAAACATGCCAGAATCTAGTGATTCTTGAAAGATCATTAGTAATGTCTCCGTAATCTCTTCATCTACCTCTTTCAGAACCCCCAGGTGTAGTCCACCTTGTCCAGGTGACCTATCTACCTTCAGATCTTTCAGCTTCCTAAGCACCTTCACCCTAGGAAAAGCAACTGCACTCACTTCTACCCCGACACTAGAACTCTTGGCAACAGCTAGTGTCTTTCACAGTGAAGACGGATGCAAAGTACGTACTTAGTTCTTCCACCATTTCCTTGTCCCCCCATTACTATCTCCAGCATCATTTTCCAGCAGTCCAATATCTACTCTCCCCTCTCTTTTACTGTTTAAATATCTGAAACACCTTTTGCTATCCACTTTGATATTATTGGTTAGCATACCTACACATTTCATCTTTTCACTCCTTATGGCTTTTCACTTCCTTCTGTTGGTATAAAGGCTCCCAGTCCTCCAACTTCCACTAACTTTTGCTCTATTATATCCCTCTCTTGCCTTTATGTTGGGTTTGGCAGGTTGTGCCGTCCTGCCTTTTAGAAAACTAGTTCTTTGGGATGTATCTACCATATGCCTTCCAAATTCTTCCCAGAAACTCTGGGCATTGCTGCTCTGTTGACATCTCTATTAGTGTTGCCTTCCAATCACGTTTGGCCAACTCCTCTTGCATGCCTCTGTACTCCACTGTAATACGGATACATTTGGTTTTAGCTTGTTCCTCCCAAATTGCAGGGTGAATTCTATATTATGATCACTGCCTCCTAAGGGTTCTTTACCTTAAGCTCCCTAATCAAATCCAGTTCATTACACCACACCTAATCCAGAATAGCTGCTCCCTCTTGGGCAAAAGCCACCTTGTAGGCATTCTACAAGTTTCCTCTGTCGGGATCCAGCATCAACCTGATATTCCCAATCTACCTGCAGTTTGGAGTCCCCCACGACTATTGCAACAATGCCCTTTTGACATACTTTTTCTATTTCCTATTGTAATTTGCAGCCTACATAAGACCATAAGACATCGAAGCAGAATTAGGCTTTCAGCCCAACGACTCTGCTCCCCCATTCCATCCTGACTGATCCCAGATCCCACTCAGCCCCATACACCTGCCTTCTCACCATATCCTTTGATGCCCTGACCATTCAAGAAACTATCAACTTCCACTTTAAATATACCCATGGATTTGACAGAGCATTCGACAGATTTACTACTCTCTGGCTAAAACAATTCCTCCTTATATCCATTCTAACAGGGAGCCCCTCAATTTTGATTTCTGGGGATACCCCCACCATAGGAAACATCCTCTCCATATCCACTTTATCTAGTCCTTTCTACATTTGGTAGGTTTCAATGAGATCCCCCCCCATTCTTCTAAATTCCGGTGAGTACGGGCCCAGAGCTTCCAAACACTCCTCACATGTTAACCCCTTCATTCCCAGAACCTCATGAACCTCCTCTGGACTCTCTCCAATGACAACACATCCTTTCTGAGATATGGGGCCCAAAACTGGACGATACTCCAAGTGTGCCCTGACTAGTGTCTTATAAAGCCTCCACATTATCTCTTTGTTTTTATATTCAATTCCCCTTGAAATAAATGCCAACATTGCATTTGCTTTCTTTACCATAGACTCAATTTATAAATTAGCCTTCTGGAAGTCTTGCATGAGGACTCCTAAATCCCTCTGCACCTCTGATGTTTGAACTTTCTCTCCGACAGTTTCTGCCCTTACCTCCTGTAGGGTCTGAGGGAACACTTTGTCAGGTCCTGGGGATTTATCCACCCTGATTTGCCTCAGGGTAGCAAACAACACCTCCTCATTGCCTCACTTGTATACTCTGTATCCATCCCTTGAGTCAATACAGATGGAAAGCATTCATTTACGATCTCTCCCCCCCCCGCCACCCATGTGTTGATCCATGTCCTGAGCTCATCCGCCTGTCCTGTTCTACTTCTGGTATTGAAATATATGCAATTCAAGCTTCTCATTCCTGACTTTGTCTGACGTTCTACCAGCAACTGCCTCCACAACATCTCCACTAACTGTTCTTGCACTCTGGTTCCCATCCCCCTGTAACTCTAGTTTAAACCCCGTCGTGCAGCATTAACAAATCTTCCCTTTAGGATATTAGTCCCACTCCAGTTCAAGTGCAAACCACCTCTTCTGTACAGGTAATACACACAAAGTGCTGGAGGAACTCTGCAGGCCAGGCAGTATCTTTGGAAAAAGTACCGTCAATGTTTTGGGCTGAGACCCTTCATCAGGACACATAGACATGTGCCCTGTGGACAATACTCCCACCTGTTGGTGTCTGTCTTGGCCCAAAATGTCGACTGTACTTTTTTCCATCGATGCTACCTGACCTGCTGAGTTTCTCCAGCACTTTGTGTGTGTTGCTTGGATTTCCAGCATCTGCAGATTCTCTCTTGTTTGTGTCTTCTGTACGTGTCCCACCTTCCCTGGAAGAGAGCCCATGATTCAAAAATCTCCTACATCAACTCCTCAGCTGCATGTTAAACTGTGTAATCTTCCTAGTCCTGGCCTTACTAGCACGTGGCACTAGCCTTGGAGGTCCTAATTCACTGAACTCTCTATGCAGAACCTCGTCACTGGTCCTGCCCAGATCTTTGGTACCTATGTGGACCATGACTTCCGGCTGCTTACCGTCCCACTTAAGAATACTGAGGATTTGATCAGAGATATCCCATGCCCTGGCACTTGGGAGGCAACATGCCTTCGGAAAATCTTCTCACCCACCGACCCTCCTGTCCATTCCCCTAATTAACAAATCACCACAGCGTGCCTCTTTTTCTCCCCCCTTCCCTTCTCAGTCACAGAGGCAGATTCAGTGCCAAAGACCCTACTGCTGTTGCTTTTCTCTGTTCAGTCCCCCCCCCCGACAGTATTCACAGTGGTATACCTGTTGTTGAGGGGGGTAGCCGCAGGGTACCCTCCACTGGCTGCTTAACCCTTTCCCCTCCTGACTGGTACCCCTGGGATTCAGGTGTAACCCGTCTGTTTTGTACAGGCCACACCTTTCACAGAAGAGATTGCAATGATCCAGAAATCTGAAACCCTGCCCACTGCACCAGTTCCTCAGCCCCGTATTCATCTGCCAAATCATCCTATTCTCACTGGCGTGTAGCATGGTCAGCAGTCCAGAGATTACTACCCAGGAGGTCCTGTTTTTCAGCTTTCTACCCATGTCCCTAAATTCTCTCCTTAGGACTGATGCCAATATGTACCAAGACTTCTGACTGCTCACCGTGCCCCTTTAGGATGCCATGGACTCGATCCAAGACATCCCTGACCCTGGCATCTGGGGGGCAAGATACCAACTGGGTGTTTTGGTTGCATTCACAGAATCTCATGTCTACTCCAACTGTGAAATCCCCTATCACTACTGCAGTCCTCTTCTCCCCATCCCTTCTGAGCCACAGTGCAGAGACCTGATCACTGCGGCTTCCTCCGATATGTTCCTTCCCCAGGAATATTCAAAGCGGTATACTTGTTACTGAGGGAACGGGCACAGGGGTATTCTGCAATGGCTGCCCATTTCCTTTTCTTCTCCTGACAGTCACCCAGGTGCCTGCCTCCAGCAACTTAGGAGTGCCTACCTCCCTGTAATTCCTGTCATTTCCTCGGTTTCCTGTTTGAGCTGCTGCTCCAGTTCTTTAGCACATTCTCTGATGAGCTGCAGCTTGGTACCTCTGGTTATCGGGAGGTTGGCAGTCTCCCAGAATTCCCACATTTCCCACAGAGGACGCAACACAGCCCCCGGAGCCGTCCTCACTGCTCTCAGTATACACTAACGGGCGAAGAAGAAACTTACTCGCCCAAGCCTGTTCTTGTGAAGGCATCCCCAACTCCAGCACTAATCCACTTACACGATGACTCCTCTACTTGCCCCTGCTTTATTTTTATTTGCCCTTGCTAATGAAACGTGATTTGATTGGGCTGCGGAGAAACACCGAAAGCCCACAATTGCTTCTTTTTAAACCTTTTAAAATTGTATTTCAAGTTCGAAAATATATGGCGATGGAAACGCAGTCCCACGGATATTGAGGTTTCTGAAGACAATAGATGTGACTGAGCCTCTGCAGAAGAAGTTTTGTTTCCCACCGGTGAAGGAGTGCGGCTCGCAGGATATCGACCACATCCTGGAAATACAGAGTGCCTTAGCTGTGGACTTAGGTGGAACAAACCTGCGAGTGGCTATTATCAGTATGCAGGTAATGATCCTTTCCTCAGGTTATCTATTATCAGTATGAAGGTAATGAATCTTTCCCCAGATTATCTATTGTCAGTATGCAGGTAATGATTCTTTCCTCAGGTTATCTATTGTCAGTATGAAGGTAATGAATCTTTCCCCAGATTATCTATTATCAGTATGAAGGTAATGAATCTTTCCCCAGATTATCTATTATCAGTATGCAGGTAATGAATCTTTCCCCAGATTATCTATTGTCAGTATGAAGGTAATGATTCTTTCCTCAGGTTATCTATTATCAGTATGAAGGTAATGAATCTTTCCTCAGATTATCTATTGTCAGTATGAAGGTAATGAATCTTTCCTCAGGTTATCTATTGTCAGTATGAAGGTAATGAATCTTTCCTCAGGTTATCTATTATCAGTATGAAGGTAATGAATCTTTCCTCAGGTTATCTATTATCAGTATGAAGGTAATGAATCTTTCCCCAGATTATCTATTGTCAGTATGCAGGTAATGATCCTTTCCTCAGGTTATCTATTGTCAGTATGAAGGTAATGAATCTTTCCTCAGATTAGCACAAACTGGATGTCCCTTGTCCACTTGCCTGTGTTGTTCTCACGAAATACAACATCAATATGCCACTTTAATACAGAAAAACACAGCACAAATTTAAGTACAGCATGGTAGCATAATTGTTTACAGTGCCAGTGATGGCAGCTCCACTCCTGCCACTGCCTGTAGTGAGTTTGTTCATTCTCCCCATGGCTGAAGGGTTCCTATGGGGGTGACGCTTGTGGACTGCCCCCAGTATAGTCTCAGACCATGTTGGTCATTGACATAAATGACAGATTTCACTGTATGTTTCTGTGTACGTGACTGATAAATCTAATCTTTATAATCTTTAATCAAAAATAAATAGGCAATACTCAAAAGCTTTAAGATGAGCTGATAAAAAGGCTGGTTAATAGCTGTTCTAAAATAGGAGCACAGTGAGGAGCATCTTACAGGGGATTCCCGAACGTGTTCCTGTGGTTGGGGGTTTGAGGGTCTTACAGGGGATTCCCGAACGTGTTCCTGTGGTTGGGGGTTTGAAGGGAGTCTTACAGGGGATTCCCGAACGTGTTCCTGTGGTTGGGGGTTTGAGGGTCTTACAGGGGATTCCTGAACGTGTTCCTGTGGTTGGGGGTTTGAAGGGAGTCTTACAGGGGATTCCCGAACGTGTTCCTGTGGTTGGGGGTTTGAGGGTCTTACAGGGGATTCCCGAACGTGTTCCTGTGGTTGGGGGTTTGAAGGGAGTCTTACAGGGGATTCCTGAACGTGTTCCTGTGGTTGGGGGTTTGAAGGGAGTCTTACAGGGGATTCCCGAACGTGTTCCTGTGGTTGGGGGGTTTAAGGGTCTTACAGGGGATTCCCGAACGTGTTCCTGTGGTTGGGGGTTTGAGGGTCTTACAGGGGATTCCCGAACGTGTTCCTGTGGTTGGGGGTTTGAAGGGAGTCTTACAGGGGATTCCCGAACGTGTTCCTGTGGTTGGGGGTTTGAAGGGAGTCTTACAGGGAATTCCCGAACGTGTTCCTATGGTTGGGGGTTTGAGGGTCTTACAGGGGATTCCCAAACGTGTTCCTGTGGTTGGGGGGTTTAAGGGTCTTACAGAGGATTCCCGAACGTGTTTCTGTGGTTAGGGGTTTGAAGGGAGTCTTACAGGGGATTCCCGAACGTGTTCCTGTGGTTGGGGGTTTGAAGGGAGTCTTACAGGGGATTCCCGAACGTGTTCCTGTGGTTGGGGGTTTGAGGGTCTTACAGGGGATTCCCGAACGTGTCCCTGTGGTTGGGGGTTTGAAGGGAGTCTTACAGGGGATTCCCGAACGTGTTCCTGTGGTTGGGGGTTTGAGGGTCTTACAGGGGATTCCTGAACGTGTTCCTGTGGTTGGGGGTTTGAGGGTCTTACAGGGGATTCCCGAACGTGTTCCTGTGGTTGGGGGTTTGAAGGGAGTCTTACAGGGGATTCCCGAACGTGTTCCTGTGGTTGGGGGTTTGAAGGGAGTCTTACAGGGGATTCCCGAACGTGTTCCTGTGGTTGGGGGTTTGAGGGTCTTACAGGGGATTCCTGAACGTGTTCCTGTGGTTGGGGGTTTGAAGGGAGTCTTACAGGGGATTCCCGAACGTGTTCCTGTGGTTGGGGGTTTGAAGGGAGTCTTACAGGGGATTCCTGAACGTGTTCCTGTGGTTGGGGGTTTGAGGGTCTTACAGGGGATTCCCGAATGTGACTGGTTGTTGAGGGAAGGCTGCAGCTGATGTTACCATTTCTTGGGTAATTGCACAAGGAGAGTTCGGAGACAAGAAAGTTAAGTCATGAGAATGAAAAATCAGGGAATTGAAGCTAAAATATCAGAAAAATCGTAATACTTGCTGAGTGGGACTAGGTGCAGGGCACAGCCTTGCCATGAAAGGTTGGATGAGCTGAAACCTACACAGAATGGGGTGTCTGTGCTACCAAACGTTTTCCCTAACGCAGGTACAGATACGTTTCAGGTCTGGATGCTCCTTCTTTGATTTTACATGAGATATGTTTGCTGTAACTGAGATATTACAATTTCTGATTTAAGTTTGATTGTTTACCCCGCAGGGCGAAATCATAAAAAAATATGTTCGAACCAATCCCAAAACTTACAATGAGAGAATCGAGTTGATTCTGAAGATGTGCACAGAGGCTGCAGCAGAGTCGGTGAACCTGAACTGCAGAATACTTGGAGTTGGTAAGTTGGAAACTTCAGGGCTGTTGGGAGTCTTCACTCGGTGAGTGCTGTAGGAGCTGTCTGCTTCAGTGAAATTATGCAGTCGTATGATCCCGTTAATTGACAGTATAAGTTTTCTATGTAATTTATCAATCTCTAAATCAGTGTGTCTGACATATCCTGTTACAATGATTAACTCTCAATAATATTGATCAGTTAGCCACAGAGAGAATCTGTATTTACTGACAAACACCTTTATTGGCTCAGTTCACAAGCACGTGAATTTACACAGCTGAATAACTCTGTGTGTAACGACTAGATGTTCCTGACCCTAGTCAAGAAGAGTAAAAGTCTTTGGCCAGGTGTTTCTCTTAAACCTGATGTAATCTTCATGTTTCTGATATGGGGTATCCACTGGATGTGGTTGGTCTCCACAGAGCGGTCACTGCCTGTGCTCCGAAAATCCTCTATTTTTACACCATAGGACGTGGGAGCAGAATTTGGCCATCTAGCCCATTGGAGTCTACTTTGCCATTCAATCATGAGATGAGGGGCCCAAAACTGTTCACAATACTCAAGGTGAGGCCTCACCAGTGCCTTACAAAGACTCAGCATCACCTCCCTGCCCTTATATTCTAGACCTCTTGAAATGAATGCTAACATGGTATTTGCCTTCCTCACCACTGACTCAACCTGCAAGTTAACCTTCAGGGTGTTCTGCACAAGGACTTCCAAGTCCTTTGCATCTCAGCTTGTTGGATTTTCTCCCCATTTAGAAAATAGTTTGCACATTTAGTTCCACTACCAAGGTGCATGACCCTGAACTTTCCAACATCGTATTTCATTTCCCACTTTCTTGCCCATTCTCCTAATATGTCAAAGTCCTTCTGCAGCCTACCTGTTTCCTCAACACTACCTGTCCCTACACAAATCTTTGTATCATCTGCAAACTTGGCAACGAAACCATCTATTCCATCAGCTAAATCATTTATATACAGCATAAAAAGAAGTGGTCCCAACACTGACCCCTGCGGAACATCACTAGTCACTGGCAGCCAACCAGACAAGGATCCTTTTATTCCCACTCACTGCCTCCTTCCAAACAGCCAATGCTCTATCCATGGTAGTAACTTTCCTGTAATACCATGGACTCTTAACTTGGTAAGCAGCCTCATGTGTGGCACCTTGTCAAAGGCCTTCTGAAAGTCCAAGTATACAACATCCACTACACCTCCTTTATTTTTATTCTTACTCTTATCTGTGATGTTCCAATTTTGTTGGCTCGAGGTCATCTGACTGACCTGTGTCAGATTCTCATTGGATGTCGCCAAGACTACAACAACAACAACACACACAAACTGCTGGAGGATCTCAGCAGGCCAGGCAGCATCTGTGGCCAAAATGCCGACTGTACTCTTTTCCATAGATGCTGCCTGGCCTGATGAGTTCCTCCAGCAATTTGTGTGTGTTGCTTGGCTTTCCAGCATCTGCAGATTGCCTCTTGTTTTCTACAAACAGTACACCCAAACATTGGGCCAGAATGACCAGATCACAGGCCAGTCCTTCTACAAGCTTGCAATTTTACATAATAAACAGCTTCTCATCTGAAAATGGTCTCTGGTTTAACACATCATCAGCAGAAACTCTACACGTCCATGCTCAGCTAATTACTCTTTTTTTAATTAATTTTTTTATGCGTTTCTACAGTATAGCTACAGAAAAAGAAAATCAACAAAATGGAGATTTATACAGTGCAAAACAAACATGTCCAATATATAATTCGTAACAATAAAGAAAAAGCACCCAAAATAAAATCATGTAAGATTAGTATCCTCCCCAACCTCCCACTGGAAAAAAAAACAGGCCAACCTTTATTAATCAGAGCATTCAACCCCACAGAGTTGTAAATATATATATATAAAAAAAAATATAATGCCGACTACCGAAACCATAATGTGATTCACAACAAAAAACCCTAAAACTTACAGGAAAAAAAAAGCTGAAAGTGAGGGATTGTAGTACAAAAAAAGGATAAAATTAATCTAAAGAGGAGTTGTGAAAGTATTCAAGAAAAGGTCCCCACACCTTATGAAACTTTATGTCCGAATTAAGAAGTGAATAATGAATCTTTTCGAGGTCTAAGCAGGACATAATATCACTAAGCCATTGAGCGTGAGTGGGTGGGGCAGCATCTCTCCACCTAAGAAGAACTAACTGTCCAGCCAAGAGAGAGGCAAAAGATAATGTTCGACGTTTAGTCGGACTCAAGTGCATGTCTACTTCACCCAAGGTGCCAAAAAGAGCAATCAGAGGGTTAGGTTCTAAGTGGCAATTAAGAATATGGGATTTGTTTTTATTTCAAAATATACTTTATTTAAAAATGAAATTATATACAATAAACCATTCAATAACTTTCCATCCTTCACATATGTTTCCATTATGGTCTGTACATATCCATACTTTTGGCCACCCACATGGCACTCCATTGGTTCACCTTTCCACACCATTGTTGAGGGGTATACTCCCTGCCACCCGACCCTTCCCACTCCCGCGGGAGAAGAAACCTAAACCGTGGTCCTTCCCCACCGGGCCCTTGCAGTGGCTGCACCGAGTTGCAGTGCGTCCCTCAGCACGTACTCCTGCAGCCGAGAATGTGCCAGTCGGCAGCATTCTCCCACGGACATCTCCATGTGCTATGTGCTGGTAGATCATCACTCCATACAAATCTTTCACTCTTCCCTAGGAGTTTTGTTAGGGGGAGAGCGATATCTGCAAAGTTCTTACAAAACTTATGATAATACCCAACCATTCCCAAAAACCTTCTCAAAGCTTTCTTGCCAGTTGGAACAGGAACCCCAGCAGTAGCTTGAATCTTGGCCTGTATAGGAGCCAGTTGGCCTTGGCCTACTGCATAGCCAAGATAAATAACAGTAGCATGACCAAATTCACTCTTATCAAGGTTCACAGTAAGAGTGGCCTTGGACAGCCTTTCAAACAGTCTTTCTACTGCTGCAATATGCTCTTCCCACGTGTCATTCCAGACCACTAAATCATCGATATAAGCCCCTGTGTTTCCTAACCCTCTAGACACAGAATTGATCATTCTTTGAAATGTCCCTGGTGCATTTTTCATCCTGAAGGGTAAAACATTGTATTCATACAGTCCAGACGGTGTCACAAATGCTGATATCTCTTTAGCCCTCTCTGTTAAAGGAACAGCCCATTATCCTTTTAACAAGTCAATTTTTGTGAGGTATTTAGCCTTCCCCACTCTATCAATACAGTCACCCACTCTCTTTCCTTGTTCCTTCTTGTTTCCAATTTCTTGTTCAACCATTTTACTTTCCTCTAAATTCATTCTGTAAGGATGCTCTTTGATGGGCTGGGCTGAATTTATAATGACATCATGTACTTTGGCTGTACACCGTCTGGCAATGTCAGGGAATAAATCTTTATGCTTGCTAATTAATTCCTTCACTTGTTTTTGTGGTGTAGGTTCCAATTGATGGACCACATCAGTAATATTTTTCAAAACAATGGAATCCTTAAATCTTATTGATACTAGATTCAGCGGGTTAAAATGATTTTTCATCTCATTTCCAGCCTCCACGACTCCATTTGTTTTCATAACAGTACCCGCAGGTGCTACCGTATCCAACAAGTGTTTTATTTTAATTTGAACATTCTGCAAACTTTCCTTTGCAAGGTCACAAACCTTATTAAATCCTTTCCGCACATTGACCCATATTTCCAAATCAGACCACAGTTCTCTGAGTAGGGTTAAAGGCCCTTTTGGCCTGTGACCGAACACAGGTTCAAACAGACTACTGTCCAATGATTTTTGAATCGTATCTCCAACAGCAAATAAGAGTAGGGGAACCCCCTCATCCCAGTTTTTCCCATTTTTCACACAATATGTTTTAATCATGGTATTAAGAGTGGAGTTGAACTGTTCCAAGGCTCCCTTGGACTCTGTGTGATATGCAGATGACACAATGTGCTTAGCTTTCAATTCTCCAACCATCCCCTGGAATGTTCTCGAAATAAAGTTACTACCCATGTCAAATTGAATTTCTTTGGGCAGACCAATCAGTGAGAAAAACTTACTGAATGCTTTTACCACAGTCTTGGCCTTGATGTTTCCAAGAGGCACGGCTTCAGGGAACCTAGACACAGCACACATAATTGTTAACAAGTACTGATGACCAGCTGCAGTCTATGGCAATGGGCCTACACAATCTGCTATGACCCATCGAAAAAGGTTCACCAAAAGCAGGTATCGGTTTAAGTGGTGTTACTTGAATAACCTGATTAAGTTTCCCCCTCAACCTGGCGGGTATGGCAATAGGTTAGAGGTTAGCCAATTATTATACAATTTCCCAGAGACAATAATAAGACGACCATTTGTATCTGATACTTTGTTGTGAAGCTCAGAAGGAGCATTCTGATTAATAAGGATTAAAACCCCTCTGGCTTTAGCCGGAAAAGCAGAATGGAAGTGCTGTTCCACCCACCTAGACATAAGGCGAGAGTTATCAAAACTACGAATGGGGGTTTCTTGCAAAAAAGCAATGTCAGCTTTGAACTGCTTAAGATGTGAAAACACTTTCCTTCTTTTAACGGGATGGTTCAATCCCTTCACATTCCAGCTTATAAAATTCAACGGGCTAACCATTGTCATATAAAAAAACATAAAGGGTAGTAGGCATAAATAGGAACAAACGTTCAAATAACAGCTCTGAGGCAAAAGTATAAGACAAGAAAATCAGGACGAAAAAGAAGTCCTGAGTAACAAAGAACAACTAAGGGTTGTATAAATAGTATTGGCACTAGGGAACCCTCCCCTCCCTCTAATCTCAAAGCAAGAAAGCAAGCTCTTCAGAAAAAAAACTACCCCTAAACCCAACTTTCAGTTTCTGAATATCTTCATGAGCTCTGTTTAATTAACAGTTCATAAAGAAACCAGAGAACTTGTGCACTACGAATTAAAATCATACATAAAGAAAAAAAAGGAACAGTACCATCAGAGTATGAGACTTAACTCAAAGTAATAATCCAGAGTACCGTACCCGCGAAAAACTAAAAAAAGAATTCAGTAATTAAAAATTTAATTTAAAAAGAAAACAGGGAAAAAAACAAAGAGAGAGGAAAAAAGTACTAATCGGTCATTTCAAATAATCAAATCGAGTCTGAACGAGTCGCCATGGCAGGGAGACTTTCGATAAATTTATGAACTTCTGTAACAGAGTTAAGCCATTTTCAATAATTTAAAAGTTTAAAAAGAAAACAAGGAAAAAAAAACAAAGAGAGGAGAAAAAAGTACTAATCGGCTATTTTAAATAATCAAAATCGAGTCTGAAGGAGCTGCAATGGCAGGGAGACTTTGGATAAATTCCTAAGTTTCTGTAACAGAGTTGAACCATTTTTTGTCTCCAGTACAAAGAATTATTCGGAGATGGGCAGGATAACGCAGAGAGGGCCTGAATCCACGATTGTAGAACTCTTTCATAATGACTTAGTATTCGGCACGCAGCCTCAAAATTTGAGGAGCATAATCTTCAACATTACGAATGCAATGACCCTTATATTGCAATTTTCCTCTCCAACATGCTTCCATAGTCAAAAGATTTTTCACCCGATATTGATGAAAACAGAGTATATCTGGATGTGGCCTCGAGCCTAATTTGGGCTTGGCCAGAAATGAACGGTAAACTCTGTCTAACTCAGGTAAAGTCGGAAGAGTATCTTTCCCAAAAATCTCACAAAGTAAAGAAGAAAAAAATTCAACAGGAGATCCACTTTCGATAGCCTCTGGCAGACCGAGGAATCGTAGATTATGCCTTCTGCTCCGAGCTTCGAGATCAGTTAACTTAGATGTTAACTTGGTGTTATACTCAGTCAGGTTAGAACAAACGGCTTCCAGCTACTGAACACGACATTTTAAATCTTCGGTCTCTGAGTCAAGATGATCCAGACGTACGGCATGATCCTCCACTTTGGAACTAATTTGATCCAATTTTGACTCCAACAAACTGAAAGAAGACTTATATTTGGACTTAAATTGAGATATAATCTCTTGTCGGTGCTGTTCCAAAATGGTGATAATATTGGTAGAGGAGCCGGAGACGGTGGCAGTCGCAGAGACTTCTTTTTTCCCAGATTTAGAGGGCCTTGAAGCCATTGTAAGACAGGCGTATTCGCAGGCAGGTAGGAGAACAAAAAAAATTAGCAGATTGGGGTAAAAAAAAAGATAAAAAGTGCGGAGGTAAGAAACAGTTTTAAGTGGTTAACCTATCACCATCTTACCGGAAGTCCATTACTCTCTGATTAAGACCATAAGATGTAGGAGCAGAACTAGGCCATTTGGTCCATTGAGTCTACTCCGTCATTTCATTATGGCCGATCCAATTTCCCTCTCATCCCTGATCTGCTGCCTTCTCCCACCTATCCCCATGCCATGACCTATCTAGAATCTGTTGACCTCTGTCTCAAGTTGCAGGGAGTGAGTAGCTGGATGACTCTCCGGAGAAATGGAAATGTGAATGGCAGTTAGCACAAAGCACCCCTGTGGCCATTCCCCTAAAAACATAAGTATACTGCTTTGGCTATTGTTGTGGGGGATGACCTCCCAGGGAAATATCATGGATTTACTGGCGCTGAGAATGGGTCCGTGGTGCAGAAGGCAAAGAGGCAGAAGAGGGGAGCGATAGTGATAGGAGGCTCAATAGTCAGGGAAACACACAGGAGATTCTGCAGACGTGAATGGGACACCTGGGTGTTATGTTGCCTCCCAGGTGCCAGGGTCAGGGACATCTAAGATTACTTACACAACATTTTGGAGAAGAAGGGAGAGCAGCAACCAGACGTCTTGGTGTGGTACATGTTGGTACCAGTGACATAGGGAGGAAAAGCAATGAGGTCCTGAAAAGAGAATTTAGAGAGCAAGGTGGAAGCTGAGAAGCAGGACCTCCCAGGTAGTAATTTCAGGATTGCTGCCTGTTCTACACAACAGTGAGGGTAGAAACAGGATGATTTGGCTCATTAATGCGTGGCTGAGAAGCTGGTGCAGGGGACAAGGCTTCAAATTCTTGGATCATTGGGATCTCTTCTGGGAGAGGTATGATCTGTACAAAAGGGACAGGCTGCAGGGAGGTTTGTTAGAGCTGTTGGGAAGGGTTTAAACTAATTTGGCAGAGGTGTGGGAACCAGAGTGAAGGGACTCAGGATGGTCAAAAAGCAAAGATAGTGTGCAGTCAGACTGTCGGGAAGGGCAGGCAGATGATAGGACATAATTGCAGCCAGCAGGGTGATTTATCAGTGCATTAGGGGTACAGAATCTAAAAAGGAAGCTACTGTGCAGGTTGACTCTGTAGTTAAGAAGGCATATGGTGCATTGACCTTCATCAATCGTGGGATTGAGTTTAGGAGCCGAGAGGTAATATTACAGCTACATAGGACCCTGGTCAGACCTCGCCTGGAGTACTGTGCTCAGTTCTGGTCGCCTCACTACAGGAAGGATGTGGAAACTATAGAAAGGGTGCAGAAGAGATTTACAAGGATGTTGCCTGGATTGGGAAGCGTGCCTTATGAGAATAGATTGAGTGAACTCGGCCTTTTCTCCTTGGAGCGACGGAGGATGAGAGGTGACCTGATAGAAGTGTATAAGATGATGAGAGGCATTAATCAGGTGGATAGTCAGAGGCTTTTTCCCAGGGCTGAAATGACTAGCACAAAAGGGCACAGTTTTAAGGTGCTTGGACGTAGGTACGGAGGAGATATCAGGGGTAAGTTTTTTACAGTATCTGAGGTGTTGCTCCTCCAACCTGAGTTTAGCCTCATCCTGGCAGTAGAGGAGGCCATGTATGGACATATCTGAATGGGAATGTGAAGCAGAGTTGAAGTAGGTGGCTACCGAGAGATCCTGTCTGTTGTGGCAGACGGAGTGGAGGTGCTCAACGAAGCAGTCCCCCAATCTGCGTCGGGTTTCACCGATGTAGAGGAGACCGCACTGGGAGCACCGGATGCAATAGATGACACAAACAGATTCATAAATGAAGTGTTGCCTCACCTGGAAGGACTGTTTGGGGCCCTGAATGGTGGTGAGAGAGAAGGTGTAGGGACAGGTGTAGCACTTACGCTTACAGGGATAAGTGCTAGGTGGGAGATCGCTGGGGAGGGACGTGTGGACTAGGGAGTCGAGGAGGGACCGATCCCTGCAGAAAGCGGAGAGGGGTGGAGAGGGATAGATGTGCTTAATGGTGGGGTCCTGTTGAAGGTGGCGGGAGTTGCGGAGGATAATGTGCTGGATTCGGAGGCTGGTGGGGTGGTAGGTGAGGACAAGGGGAACTCTGTCCATGTTGTGGTGACGGGAGGATGGGGTGAGGGCCGAAGTGCGGGAAATGGAGGAGATGCGGTTGAAGGCATCATTGATGACGGCAGAAGGGAAACCACGATCCTTAAAGAAAGAGGACATTTGAAATGTCCTGGAACGGAGAGCCTCATTCTGGGAGCAGATGCGGCAGAGACAGAGGAACTGGGAATAGGGAATAGCATTTTTGCATGTGGCGGGGTGGGAAGAGGTATAGTCGAGGTAGTTATGAGAGTCAGCGGGCTTATAGAAGATGTCAGTGAACAGTCTGTCTCCAGTGATGGAGACCGAGAGATTGAGAAAGGGGAGAGAAGTGTCCGACATGGACCAAGTGAGTTTGAGGGCTGGATGGAAGTTAGAAGCAAAATCGATGAACTATGCAGATAGATTGAGAAAATCAGGTTGGAAGTGGATCTCAAGTGAGTGACTTTGTTGAATGCCTATGAGATGGCCTCAAACAGTGGTATGAGAGAGGAGTTGGACGAAGTAAATTGGTTGGAGGTGCTGACAGGGATGACAGCAGAGCAGCAATGATGTGAGTTTCTAGGAAAGCTGAGGAAGGTGCAGGATTGACGTATCCTAAAAACAAATGGCAAAATAGTACAACCGTTTCTGATGAGGGAAGTCAAAGCTAATGTAAAAACAAACGAAAGGCATACAATAAAGCAAAAATAAGTGGGAAGACAGAGGATTGGGAAGTTTTCAAAACCCTACAGAGAGCAACTAAAAGAGCCATTAGGAGGGAAAAGATGAAATATGAAGTTAAGCTAGCAAACAATATCAAAGGGGCTAGTAAAAGCTTTTTCAAGCTTTTAAAAAAAATAAGAGAGCTGAGAGTGGATATAGGTCCGCTAGAAAATGAGGCCGGAGAAATAATAATGGGGGCCAAGGAGATGGCAGATTAGCTAAATGAGTACTTTGCATCAGTTTTCATTGTGGGAGATATTGTCATTGTGCTAGATGTTGAAGGGTGTGAGGGAAGCGAAGTGAGTGCAGTTGCTATTACAAGGGAGAAGGTGCTGAAAGACCTAGAGATACATAAGTCACCCGACCAGTTGAACCCTGGGGTTCTAAAAAAGGTAGCAGTCGAGATTGTAGACGCATTAGCAGTGATTTTTCAAAAATCATGGTGCCAGAGGACTGGACAATTTCAAATGTCACTCCACTCTTTAAGAAAGGAGGAAGGCAGCAGAAAGGAAATTATAGACCAGTTAGCCTGACCTCAGTGGTCGGGAAGATGTTGGAGTCTATTGTTAAGGATGAGTTGATAGAGTACACTGTGACACAGGACAAGATAGTACAAAGTCAGCATGGTTTCCTTCAGTTTCCCTGATGAATTTGTTGGAATTCTTCGAGGAGATTGCATGGAGGATAGCTAAAGGGGAATTGGCGGAGGATACTGGTGGGGATGACGGCAGAGCAGAAATGGCTGAAGTTTTCAGGGAATATTTCACAAGGTGCAGGATGGATATGTCCCACAGAGGAAGAAGTTCTCAAATGGCAGGGGTTGACAACTGTGACTTCAAAGGAAGTTAAGGACTGCATAAAAGCCAAGGTAAGGGCACGTAAGGTAGCAAAAGTGAGTGCAAAGGTGGATTATTGGGAAGCTTTTAAAATCCAACAAAAGACAAGTAAGCTATAAAAAGGGAAAAGATGAAATATGAGGGCAGACTAGCCAATAATATAAAGCAGGATTCGAAAAGTTTTTTCAGTTACATAAAGATTAAAAGGCAGGTCAAAGTTGATGTTGGACCACTGGAAAATGATGCTGTTGAGATAGTAACGGGGGACGAAGAAATAGCAGATATACTTAATGGGTAATTTGCATTTGTCTGCACTGTGGAAGACACCAGCAGGTGCCAGTGGTCTGTGAGTGTCTTTGTTATTACAAAGGAAAAAGTGCTCGGCAAGCTCAAAGGTCTTAAGGTGGATAAGTCATCTGGACAGGATAGACTACATCCCAGAGTCCTGAGAGAGGCTGCTGAAGAGAGAACGGATACATTGGTCGTGGTCTTTCAAGAATCACTTCATTCTGGGTGGATTGAGGAGAACTGGAAGATTGGCGATGTCGCTCCACTCTTTAAGAAGGGAGGAAGACAAAAGAAAGGAAATTATAGGCCAGTTAGCTTAACCTCAGTGGTTGGGAAAGTGTTGGAGTCCATTATTAAGAATGAGGTTTTGGGGTACTTGGAAACTAATGATAAAATAAGTCAAAGTCAGCATGGTTTCTGTCAAGGGAAATCTTGCCTGACAAATCTGTTGGGATTCTTTGAAGAAGTAACAAGCTGGGTGGACAGAGAGAGGCAGTGGATGTCATTTACTTGGATTCTCAGAAGGCATTTGATAAGGTGCCACACATGAGGCTAACAAGATAAAGTCCTGTGGTGTTACATGAAAGATATTGGCATGGATTGCAGAATGGCTGACAGGCCAGAGGCAGGGAGTGGGAATAAAAGGGGCCTTTTCTGGTTGTTTGACTAATGCTGTTCCTCAGGGGTCAGCATTAGGACTGCTACTTTTCATATTGTTTGTTAATGATTGAGGTAATGGAATTGATGGCTTTGTGACAAAGTTTGCGGATGATATGAAGATAGGTGGAGGGGTAGGTAGTGCTGAGGAAGCCATGCAATTGCAGCAGGACTTGGACAAATTGGAAGAATGGCCAAAATGTGGCAGATGGAATATAGTGTTGGGAAATGTATGATAATGCATTTTGGTAAAAGGAACAATAGTGTGGACTATTATCTAGATGGGGAGAAAGTTCAAGTATCAGAGGTGCAGAGAGACTTCGGAGTCCTGGTGCAAGACTCCTAAGGTTAATTTACAGGTTGAGTTTGTGGTAAAGAAGGCAAATGCAATGTTGGCATTTATTTCAAGGGCAATAAAATATAAAAGCAAGGAGGTAATGCTGAGCCTTTATAAGACACTGGTCAGGCTGCACTTGGAGTATTGTCAACAGTTTTGGGCCCCATATCTCAGAAAAGATTAGCTGTCATTGGAGAGAGTCCAAAGGAGGTTCACGAGGATGATTCCAGGAATGAAGGGGTTAACATATGAGGAGTGTTTGGCAGCTTTGGGCCTGTACTCACTGGAATTTGGAAGAATGTGGGGCAATCTCATTGGAAGGGAGTGAATATTGAAAGGACTAGATAGGTTGGATGTGGAGAGGATGTTTCCAATGGTGGGGGTATGTAGAACTAGAGGGCACAGCCTTAAAATTGAGAGTCAACCCTCTAGAACAGAGATAAGGAGGAATATTTTTAGCCTGAGAGTAAATCTGTGGAATGCTCTGCCACAGACTGCGGTGCATGCCAAGACTGTGCATATACTCAAGGCAGAAGTTGATCATTTCCTGATTGGTCAGGGCATCAAAGGATGTGGCAAGAAGGTAGGTGATTGGGGTTGAGTGGGATCTATGATCAACCATGATGGAATGGTGGAGCAGACACGATGGGCTGAGTGGCCTAATTTTGCTGCTATGTCTTATGGGATACAGTGGATGTTGTATATTCGGACTTTCAGAAGGCCTTTGACAAGGTGCCACGTATGAGGCTGCTTACCAAGTTAAGAGCCCATGGTATTACAGGAAAGTTACTGGCATGTTTAGATCATTGGCTGCTTGGTAGGAGGCAGTGAGTGGGAATAAAAGGATCCTTTCCTGGTTGGCTGCCAGTGACTAGTGATGTTCCATAGGGTTCGGTGTTGGGACCACTTCTTTTTATGCTGTATATAAATGATTTAGATGATGGAATAGATGGCTTTGATGGAGGGGCAGTTGAAGAAATGGGTAGGCTGCAGGACTTGGACAAATAAGGAGGATGGGCAGGAAAGTGACAAATGAAATACAATGTTGGAAAATGCATGGCCATGCACTTTGGTAGTAGAAATAAATATGCGGACTATTTTCTAAATGGGGAGAAAATCCAAAACTCTAAGATGGAAAGGGACTTGGGAGTCCTTGTGCAGAACACTCTAAAGGTTAACTTGCAGGTTGAGTCGGTGGTGAGGAAGGCAAATGCAATGTTAGCATTCATTTCAAGAGGTCTAGAATACAAGAGCAGGGGTGTGATGCTGAGGCTTTATAAGGTACTGGTGAGGCCTCATTTTGAGTATTGTGAACAGTTTTGGGCTCCTCATGTAATAAAAGATGTGCTGGCATTGGAGAGGGTCCAGTAGAGGTTCACAAGGATGATTCCAGGAATGAAAGGGTTATCATACGAGGAACGTTTGATGGCTCTAGGTCTGTACACGCTGGAATTCAGAAGGATGAAGGGGGATCTCATTGAAACTTTTCGAATGTTGAAAGGCCTAGACAGAGTAGATGTGGAAAGGATGTTTCCCATGGTGGGAGAGTCTAGGACAAGAGGGCACAGCCTCAGGATAGAGGGGCACCCTTTCAAAACAGAGATGCGGAGAAATTTCCTTAGCCAAAGGGTGGTGAATTTGTGGAATTTGTCGCCACATGCAGCTGTGGAGGCCAGGTCATTGAATGTATTTAAGGCAGAGATTGATAGGTTCTTGATTGGATATGACATCAAAGGTTACGGGGAACTGGGGTGAGGAGGAGATGGAAAAAAAGGATCAGCCATTATTGAATGGTGGAGCAGACTCGATGGGCCAGATGGCCTAATTCTGCTCCTATGTCTTATGACCTTATGGTTTCTTAAATGTTGAAATTGAACCCACATCCACCATTTCTGCTGGCTGCTCATTCCACATTCTCATCTCCTTCTGAGTGAAGGTCTTCTTTCATATTTTACCTTTCAACCTTAACCCATGACCTCTAGTTGTAGTCTCACCTAACCTCACGGGGAAAAGCCTGCTTGCATTCACTTTATTTGTACCCCTCATAATTTTGTATACCTTTATCAACATCTTTGTAAATTTTCTCTGTACTCTTTCAACTTTATTTACATTTTTCTTCCAGGTAGGTGACTAAAACTGCATATAATACTCCAAATTAAGCCTCACCAACGTCTTATACAATTTCATCCTGTACTGAATACATTGAATTTTGAAGGTCAATTTGGCAAAAGCTTTCTTTATGACTCTATCTATGCTTGACATCACTTCCAAGAAAGTGTGGACCTGCTTTGTTCTTCAATGATATTTTGTCTCCTCTGTGTTTCGCTCTTCAGGCATTTCCACAGGAGGCCGTGTCAACCCCAAGAAAGGAATTGTGCTTGACTCCACCAAGCTTATTCAGGAGTGGGTGGCAGTGGATCTTCGGACTCCAATATCCGATACACTTCACCTGCCAGTGTGGATAGACAATGATGGTAATTGTGCTGCTTTAGCAGAGAAGAAGTTTGGCAGTGGCAAAGGGGTGGAAAACTTTGTGGTGTTCATCACCGGCACAGGTAAGCAACAGAGAGTGTCGAATAAACCACTTTTTTACTTGTATATCATGCACTAAGCAGTTCATGGATCTTGTCTAAAGTGTGCACAAAGAAGACCATAAGATATAGGGGCAGAATTGGGCCATTTGGCCTATCGAGTCTGCTCTACCATTTCATCATAGCTGATCTATTTCCCTCTCAGTCCTAATCGCCTGCCTTCTTCCCTGTATCCCTTCATGCCCTGACCAATCAAGAATCTATCAACCTCTGTCTTAAATGTAGAAACATAGAAAATAGTTGCAGGAGTGGGCCATTCAGCCCTTCGAGCCTGCACCGCCATTCAGTATGATCACGGCTGATCATCCAACTCAGAACCCTATACCTACCTTCTCTCCATACCCCCTGATCCCTTTAGCCACAAGGGTCATATCTAACTGCCTCTTAATTATAGCCAATGAACTAGCCTCAACTGTTTCCTGTGGCAGAGAATTCCACAGATTCACCACTCTCTGTGTGAAGAAGTTTTTCCTCATCTCAGTCCTAAAAGCCTTCCCCTTTATCCTCAAACTGTGACCCCTCGCTCTGGACTTCCAAAACATTCGGAACAATCTAGCCTACATCTAGCCTGTCCAATCCCTTTAGAATTTTATATGTTTCAATCAGATCCCCCCTCAACATTCTAAATTCCAGAGAGTATAAGCCTAGTCGATCCAGTCTTTCATCATATGAAAGTCTGTCATCCCAGGAATCAATCTGGTGAACCTTATACTCAATGACTTGACCTCCACAGCTGCCAGTGGCAAAGAATTTCACAGATTCAGAACTCTATGGGAAACAAATTCCTTCTCATCTCTGGTCTCAGTCTAAAATCACTCTATTCTAAGGCTGTGTCCTGTAGTCCTGTAGCCCTAGATTCCCCACCATAAGAAACGTCCTCTCCACATCCGCCCTATCGAGGCCTTTCAACGTTTGATCGGTTTCACTGAGATTACCACTCATTCTTCTGAATTGCATTGATAGAGACCCAGAGTCATCAAATGCTTCTCATATGATAAGCCTTTCAATCCCAGAATCATTTTAATGAACCCTCTTTGAACCCTCTCCAAGGTCAACGCATCCTTACTTAGATAAGAGGCCCAAAACTGCTCAAAATACGCTAATTTAGACCTCATCAGTGCCTTATAAAGCCTCAACATCACATTCTTGCTTTTATATTCTAGTCCTCTCAAAATGAATGCTAACATTGCATTTTCCTCCCTCGTCACCGACTCAACCTGCAAGCTAACCTTCAGGGAATCCTCACAAGGACTCCCAAGTCTCTTTGGACCTCACCGTTTTGTCTTTTCTTTCTTTTTAAATCTTTTTATTGAGTAAGTATACAAAAAAGGTAAGCCATATAAACATTAATACAATGTTAAAGTATAATAAAATTCCAAAAGATAACAATACCAAAAAGAAACTACTACAAACAATGTAATTTAAGCATAAGAAACCAAGATAACATAATAGTATACTAAATTTTATATATATCAATGGAAAAAAAGAAAAAAAAAACCCCCAAAAAAAAACCCACCGTGCAGCTAACTAAAAGCAAGGCAAAGCAATGGGCTAACTTGAAACCAAACAGAGTTAAACTTAACATCACGTCCTCAATCCCGACCTCCATTAAAACAGTGAAAAAAAAACAAGAAGGGTAAATATTACATTAAATGAAAATATCGAATAAAAGGTCCCCAAATCTGTTCAAATTTAAATGAAGAATCATAAAGGTTACTTCTAATTTTCTCCAAATTCAAACATAAAATCGTCTGAGAAAACCAAAAAAAGGTAGTTGGAGCATTAAGCTCTTTCCAATGTTGTAAAATATATCTTTTCGCCATTAAAGTAAGAAATGCAATCATTGGCAGAATAAGAATCCGAGACTGGGTAAAATACATTTACAGAAAGCTAAGAGAGATGGAGGTTTAGCATTACCTAACTTTAGATTTTATTATTGGGCTATTAATATTCGACATATGAAATTTTGGTTACTTGACCGGGACATATTATCTATTCCTAAATGGGTAGCATTGGAATTACAATCTGTTCAGGGTTATACACTTGGTTCTATTTTAGGTTCCTCTCTTCCTTTTGATTCGAAACGCCTTAAGCAGGTCTCTAACCCGATAGTTAAATATGCTTTGCGTATTTGGTTTCAATTCAGAAAATTTTTTGATCTTAATCAATTCGGGTTAGCGATTCCTATTTTAGGTAACATATTTTTTCCTCCCTCTTTTACGGATCGCGCTTTTCAAACTTGGAAGACTAAGGGTATTTTACGGTTTTTGGATTTATTTTTAGATGGTTCCCTTATGTCTTTTGAACAATTATCTAATAAATATAACTTATCAAGAATACATTTTTTTAGATATTTACAAGTTAGAAATTTCCTAAGTACTATACTTTCTTCCTTTCCAATGCTTCCTCCTATATATATTTTAGATTCGATAATTAACCGTTTTGAATTTTATCTCCATTTAATAAATAGTCTACCCTTTTATTTCTTCTGTCAAAGTGCATAACCATACACTTCACAAAGCAGTATTCCATTTGCCATTTCTTTGCCCATTCTCCTAATCTGTGTAAGTTCTTCTGTATCCTCTCTGCTTCCTCTGACCCACCACCTATTGTCTGCAAGCTTGGCCACAAAGCCACCATCCAAATCATTGAAGTACAACATAAAAAGAAACGGTCCCAACACCAAACACTGCGGAACACCACTAATCACTGGCAGCCAATCAAAAAAGGCTCCCTTTATTCCCACTCTTTGCCTCCTTCCAGTCTGTCAGTGATCTATCCATGCTGGTTTCTCTCCTTCAATACAGGGGTTCTTAACTTGTTAAGCAGCCTCATGTGGCACCTTGTCAAAAGCCTTCTGAAAATCCAATTACTCAACATCCACTGATCCTCCTTTGTCTATCCTGCTTGTCATTTCCTCAAAGAATTCCAGCAGATTTGTCTGGAAAGATTTTCACGTAAGGAAACCATGCTGACTTCGGCCTATTTTGTCATGTGCCTCCAAGTACCCTGGAACCACTTTCTTACTGTTGATTCCAACATCTTTCCAAACCTGAGGTCGGACTAACTGGCCTATAATTTCCTTACCTCTGCCTTTCTCCCGTCTTGAAGAGTGAAGTGACATATGCAATTTTCCATTGCTCTGGAGCCATTCCAGAATCTATTGATTTCTGGAAGATCATGACTAATACCTCCACAATCTCTTCAGCCACCTCTTTCAGAACCCTTGGTTGCACACCATCTGGTGTAGGTGACTTATCTACCTTCAGACCTTCGGTTTCCCAAGCACCTTCTCCCTAGTAATGGCAACTTCAGCTACTTCTGCCCCCCCTCGCCGACAACTTGAAATTCCACCATACTGCTAATGATTTCCACATAGAAGACTGATGCAAAATATGTATTCAGTTCATCTGCCATTTTGCCCCCCCCATTACTACCTCTCCAGCATCATTTTCCAGCAGTTCAATATCCACCCTCGCCTCTCTTTTATTCTTTGTATATCTGAAGAAACTTTTAGCATCCTCATATTATTGGCTAGCTTAACTTCATATTCCATCTTTTCTCTCTTGATGCATTTTTTATAGTTGCTTTCTGTTGATTTTTAAAACTTCTTAATCTTCTAAATTCCCACTAATTTTTGGTCTATTTGGTGAACGTAGAACATAGAAATCTACAGCACATTACAGGCACTTCGGCCCACCATGTTGTGCCAACCATGCAACCTACTCTAGAGACTGCCTAGAATTTCCCTAGCACGTAGCCTTCTATTCTTCTAAGCTCCGTGTACCTATCTATGAGTCTACTAAAAACCCTATAGATTGCACCTCCGCCACCGTCTCCAGCAGCCCATTCCACGCACTCACCACGCTCTGCGTTTTTTAAAAAAAAAACCCGACAAACATCAACTTACCCCTGACATCTTCTCTGTACCTACCTCCAAGCACCTTAAAACTGTGCCTTCTCGTGTTAACCATTTCAGCCCTGGGAAAAAACCTCTGACTATCCACATGATTAATGCCTCTCAGCATCTTATACACCCCTATCAGGTCACTTCTCATCCTCCATCACTCCAAGGAAAAAAGACCGAGTTCACTCAACCTATTCTCATAAGGCATGCTCCCCAATCCAGGCAACATCCTTGTAAATCTCCTCTGCACCCTTTCTATGGCTTCCACATCCTTCCTGTAGTGAGGTGATGAGAACTGAGCACAGTACTCCAAGTGGGGTCTGAACAGGGTCCTATATAGCTGCAACATTACCTTTTGGCTCCTAAACTCAATCCTATGATTGGTGAAGGCTAATGCACCGTATGCTTTCTTAACCACAGAGTCAACCTGTGCAGCTGCTTTGAGTGTCCTATGGACTTGGACCCCAAGATCCCTCTGATCCTCCACACTGCCAAGAGCCTTACCATTAATACTATATTCTGCCATCATATTTGACCTACCAGAATGAGTCACCTCAAACTTATCTGGGTCGAACTCCATCTGCCACTTCTCAGCCCAGTTTTGCATCCTATCAATGTCCCGCTGTAACCTCTGACAGCCCTCCAGACTCTCCACAACGCCCCCAACCTTTGGGTCATCAACAAACTTATCAACCCATCCTTCTAATTTTTCATCCAGGTCATTTATAAAAATCACAAAAAGGAACACCACTGGCCACTGTCCCCCGTGCAGAAGACGAACCATCTGCAACCACCTTTTGCCTTCTGTGGGCAAGGCAGTTCTGGATCCACAAAGCAAGGTCTCCTTGGATTCCATACCTTCTTACTTTCTGAATGAGCCTTGTATGGGAAACCTTATCAAATGCCTTACTGAAATCCATATACACTACATCCACTGCTCTATCTTCATCAATGTGTTTTGTTACATCCTCAAAGAATTCTGTCAAGCTCGTAAGGCACGATCTGCCCTTGAAAAAGCATTGCTGACTATCCCCAATCAGATTATGTATCTTCAATGCGCAGAAATCCTGCCTCTCAGGATCTTCTCCAACAACTTGCCTGCCACTGAAGTAAGACTCACTGGTCTATAATTTCCTGGGCTATCTTTACTCCCTTTCTTGAACAAGGGAACAACATTTGCAAACCTCCAATGCTCTGGTACTTCTCCTGTCCCTATTAATGATGCAAAGGTCATCACCAGAGGCACAGCAATCTCCTCCCTCGCTTCCCACAGAAGCCTGGGGTATATCTCGTCTGGTCCTGGCAACTTATCTAACTTTCTTTCTTTTCAAATCTTTTTATTATTATTATCCAAAATTAACAAGAGTGCATCGAAGTAGGCAACACTTACAATGTCTCAAGAAAAAAAACATTGTTTTAAAGATTGAAAATATTTTGGTGACAAAAAAAGAAAAAAAAACCCTACTAAAGCAAAGAAAAATGAGGAAAAAAAACCCATTAGGTGTTCAACCCTGGAGCCATGCATCACACAAAAAGCTTCTAAAAATAAACATCAAACCGCCAACAGGCAACTTATCTAACTTAATGGTTTTTAAAAGCTCCAACACATCCTCTTTCTTAATGTATATATACTCAAGCATTGCATTCTGCTGTAAGTCATCCCCACAATTTCCCATTGCCATAATTGGTGAATACTGAAGCAAAACGTTTATTAAGTATCTCCGCTACCTCCTCCGACTCCATGCACACGTTTCCACTATCGCATCTGACTGGTCCTATTCTCACACGGCTCATCCTCTTGCTCTTCACATACTTGTAGAATTCCTTAGCATTTTCCTTAATCCTGCTCACCAAGGCCTTCTCATGGCCCCTTCTCGCTCTCCTAATTTCCTTCTTAAACTTGTTCCTGGTAACCTTGTAATTTTCTAGAGCTTTAATAGTACCTAGTTTCTTGAACCTTTTGAAAGCTTTTCTTAACTAGGTTTTCCACATCCTTTGTACACCATGGTTCTTTTACCCTACCATCCTTTCCCTGCCTCAATGCAACATACCTATGCAGAATGCCATGCAAATATTCCCTGAACATCTGCCATATTTCTTCCGTGCATTTCCTGAGAACATCTGCTCCAAGTTTTTCCCTAATAGCTTCATATTTCCCCAACTACAATTAAATGTTTTCCCAAATTGTCTGCTCCTATCCCTCTCCGATGTTATGGCGAAGGAGATAGTGTTGTGGTCACTACCTCCAAAATGCTCTCCCACCAAGACACCTGACCAGGTTCATTTTCCAATACCAGATCAAGTACAACTCCTCCTCTTTTAGGCTTATCTACACATTCCTGAACACACCTAACAAACTCCACCCCACCTAAACTCCTTGTTCTGAGGAGATGCCAGTCAGTATTAGGAAAGTTAAAATCTCCCATCACAACAACCCTATTATTATTGCACTGTTCCAGAATCTGCCTCCCTACCTGCATAAAAAGAAGACATAACTCAAGTCATCAGGTTGATTCTGCATCTTTGCTCTATCATCTGCCTCTCCTTCCTCACAAACTCCTTACAAGCTGTCTCAACCACCCCATTCTCTGTCTCTTCAGTTTGGTTCCCACCCCCTGCAAATCTAGTTTAAACTCTCCCCAATAGCCTTAGCAAACCTCCCTGCCAGGATATTGGTCCCCCTAGGATTCAAGTGCAACCTGTCCTTTTGTACAGGTCACACTGGCCCTAGACGAGGTCCCAATGATCCAGAAATGTGAATCCCTGCCCCCTGCTCCAATCCTTCAGCCACACAATTATCCACCACCTCACTATATTCCTATACTCACTGTTGCATGGCACAGGCAGCGATCTTGAGATTACTCTCTTGAGGTCCTGCTTCTCAGCTTCCTTCCTAACTCCTGGTAGTCTGTTTTCAGAGAAGGCAGGTACGGGGTTCTGAGTTGGATGATCAGCCATGATCATACTGAATGGCGGTGCAGGCTCGAAGGGCTGAATGGCCTACTCCTGCACCTATTTTCTATGTTTCTATGAAGGCCAATGGACCATATGCCTTCTTAACCACAGAGTCAACCCCCAACCTTTGTGTCATTAGCAAACTTACTAACCCATCCCTCCACTTCCTCATCCAGGTCATTTATAAAAAATCACAAAGAGTAGGGGTCCCAGAACAGATCCCTGAGGCCCACCACTGGTGACCGACCTCCATGCAGAATATGACGCGTCTACAACCACTCTTTGCCTTCTGTGGGCAAGCCAGTTCTGGATCCACCAAGTAACGTCCCCTTGGATCCCATGCCTCCTTACTTTCTCAATAAGCCTGGCATGGAGTACCTTATCAAATGCCTTGCTGAAATCCATATATACTACATCTACTGCTCTTCCTTCATCAATGTGTTTAGTCACATCTCAAAAAATTCAATCAGGCTCGTAAGGCACGACCTGTCTTTGACAAAACTGTGCTGACTACTCCTAACCAAATGTTCATAAATCCTGCCTCTCAGTATCTTCTCCATCAACTTACAACCAACCATTTGTATGCATTTATTAGCTTATCTTTCCTTACATTCATGTAACAGCTCTATCATACTTGTTCCCATTGCCTGCCATATTATTTAAAACCACTCCCAACAGCTCAAGTAAACCTGCTGGGAAGAATATTTGTACTCCTCGGATTCAAGTTCAACCCATCCCTTTTGTGCAGGTCACACTTGCTCCAGAAGAGGTTCCAATTATCCAGAAATCTGAATCCCTGACCCCTGCTCCAATTCTTCAGCTGGCATTTATGTGCCACCTCATTCTATTCCTATCCTCACTGTCACATGGCACAGGCAGTAATCTGAGATTACTACTCTTGTGGTCCTGCTTCTCAACTTCCTTCCTAGCTCCCTGTATTCTTTTTTCAGGACCTCCCTTTTTCTACCTATGTCGTTGGTACTAATATGTACCATGACTTCTGGCTGCTCACCCTCCGTTTCAGGATACTGTGGACACACTCAGAAAGGTCACGGACCCTGGCATCTGGGAGGCAAACTACCATCCATTTTTCTTTTTAGTGTCCACAGAATCACCTACCTGTCCCCCCTAACTATAGAGTCTCCTCTTACTGCTGACATCCTCTCCATTCCCTACCCTTCTGAGCCAGAGGCACAGCCGCTGTTGCTTCCCCCCACCACAAAAATACTCAAAATGAAGTAGTTATTGTTGAAGGGGTGGCCACAGGGGTGTTCTCCTCTGTCTGACGTTTTTCTTCCCTCTCCTGACAGACACCCATTTTTCTTTAGCCTTGAGGTGACTACCTCCCTGTAGCTCCTGCCTACTACTGCTTCAATTTCCGAAGGTCATCGAGTTGCCGGTCTCGTACCTTAACATGGTCTCTAAGGGGCTACGTCTCAATGCACCCGGTGCAGATGTGACCATCAAGGTGTCTGGTAGCCTCCTGGAAATCCCACATCTGACACGCAGATCAGAAGACTGGCCCTGTAGGCATACCCTCTACTCTCTCAAGAGTTAACTGAGAAAAACAAAGTAAGAAATATGGAATGAACGTACCTACTTACCCTGCCTCCAGCTGTTCTCACCAAAGCCCTGTTGAGCCAAAGCTTTACCACTGTGACTCAGACCACTCGGACGATGACCAGATGGTACCCTTCTTTTATGGAGACTGGATTTTTAAAACTCTTTGCCAGACATATGAGGAGCATTTGATGGCTCTGGGCCTGAAATTGCTGGAGTTTAGAAGAATGAGATGTTACCTCTTGAAAGTTATCAAATATTGAAAAGTCGAGATAGAATGGATACGGAGAGGGTGTTTCCTATACTGGGGAATGAAGGGCCAGAGGGCACAGCCTCAAGATAGAGGAATATCCATTTAGAACAGAGATGGGGAGGTATTTCTTAAGCCAGTGGGTGATGAATCTGTGGAATTCATTGCCACAGATGGCTTTGGAGGCCAAGTTATTGAGTATATTTATTTAAAGTGGAGGTTGATAGGTTCTTGATTTGTCAGGGTGTCAAAGATTATGAAGAAAAGGCAGGTAATGGATTTGAGATGGATTTTAAACCAGTCATGATGGCATGGCTGAGCAGAGTCCATGGGGTAAGTGGCCTAACTCTGCTCCTATGTCTTAGGGTCTTATAGCTATGATAGCTCAGTACTGTTACCCAACCACTTTCACATCCTTCATCCCTTTACAACACAGTGATGCATTGATCTGTCCTGGGCTCTGAAATGTATGTTGTGATGATGGTGAAATAATTTGGAAAAGGGTGATTACTAACCAAAAATGTTACTGCGACAGGAATCGGAGGGGGAATTGTCCAGAACAGCAACCTGATACACGGCAGCATGTTCTGTGCGGCTGAGCTCGGACACATCGTGGTATCGCTGGACGGGCCCGAGTGCATGTGTGGGGGCCGGGGTTGTATTGAGGCCTACGCGTCAGGCTTAGCATTGCAAAGAGAGGCCAAGAGGTTGCACGATGGTAAGTGATGGTCTGTTTCAAGGTAAAATATCCCTTATTGATTTAAACAAGAGATTACACGACATTGTCAGTCTGTTCCAAGGTATAATACCCCTTGTTGATTTAAACAAGAGGTTACACCATGTCAGTCTATTTCAAGGTATAATACCTCTTATTGATATAAACAAGAGATTACACGATGTGGTCAGTCTGTTTCAAGGTAAAATACCTCTTATTGATTTAAACAAGAGATTACACAATGGAAAATTTCAGTCTGTTTCAAGGTATAATACCCCTTATTGATTTAAACAAGAGATTACACCATGTCAGTCTGTTTCAAGGTATAATACCCTTTATTGATTTAAACAAGAGATTACACCATGTCAGTCTGTTTCAAGATAAAATACCCCTTATTGATTTAAACAAGAGATTACACTATGTCAGTCTGTTTCAAGGTATAATACCCCTTATTGATTTAAACAAGAGATTACACGACGTTGTCCGTCTGTTTCAAGGTATAATACCCCTTATTGATTTAAACAAGAGATTACACTGTGGCAAAGAGTTCGATAGATTCCACAGATTCGCCATTCTCTGGCGAAAGAAATTCCTCCTCATCTCTGTTCTGAAAGGAAGCCCCTCTATTCTGAGGCTGTCCTCTGGTCATTGACTCCCCCACCGTAGTAAACATCGTCTCTACATCCACTCTGTTAAGGCCTTTCACCATTTGTTAGGTGTCAATGAGGTCACCCCTCATCCTTCTGAATTCTAGTGAGTACAGGCCCAGGGCCATCAATCACTTTTCATATGAGAAGCCATTCAATCCTGGAATCATTTTCATGAACCTCCTTTGAACCCTCTCCAGTTTCAGCACATCCTTTCTAAGGTAAGGGGCCCAAACCTGCTCTCAATACTGCAAGTGAGGCCTCACCAGTGCTTTTTAAAGTCTCAACATTACATCCTTGCTTTTATATTCTAGTCCTCTTGAAATGAATGCTAACATTGTGTTTGCCTTCCTCACCACAGACTCAACCTGCAAATTGACCTTTAGGGAATCTTACACAAGGACTCCCAACTCCATTTGTGTCTCAGTTTTCTTTGTATTTTCTCTCCACTTAGAAAATAGTCAGCCCTTTCATTTCTTCTACCAAAGTGCATCACCGTACACTTCCCGACACTGTTTTCCATCTGCTATTTCTTTGCCCATTCTCCTAATCTAAGTCCTTCTGTAGCCTCTCTACATCCTCAAACCTACCTACCCCTCCACCTATCTTCATATCGTCTTGCAGACTTTGCAACAAAGACGTCAAATCCATCATTCAAATTATTGAATTATAATGTAAAAAAGAATCGGTCTCAACACAGACCCCTGTGGAACACCACTAGTCACTGGCAGCCAGTCAGAAAAGGCTCCCTTTATTCCCACTCGTTGCCTCCTTACCAATCAGCCCCCGCTTTATCCATGCTGGAATCTTTCCTGGTATAGCCTGTAAAGCAGCCTCATGTGAGGCATGTTAGAAACATAGAAATCCTACAGCACAATACAGGCCCTTCAGCCCACAAAGCTGTGCTGGAACATGTCCTTACCTTAGAAATGACCTTGTCAAAGATTTCTGAAAATCCAAGTACACAGTATGAACCAACCTTTGTCTATCCTCCTTATTATTTCTTCAAAGAATTCTAGCATATTTCCCCTTGAGGAAACCATGGTAACTACAGCCCATGTTATCACGTTTCCTCCAAGTACCCTGAGACCTCATCCTAAATAATCGACTCCAAAATCTTCCCAACCACTGAGATTTGTCTAACTGGCCTATAGTTTCATTGCTTCTGCCCTTCTCCCTTCTTGAAGAATGGAGTGACATTTCCAATTTTCCAGTCTCCCAGAACCATTCCAGAATCTAGTGATTCGTGAAAGATCATTACTAATGCCTCCATGATCTCGTCAGCTACCTCTTTCAGATCCCTGGGGTGTGCACCATCTGGTCCAGATGACTTATCAACCTTCAGACCTTTCAGTTTCCCAAGAACCTTCTCTCTAGTTGTGGTAACTTAACACACTTCATGACCCCTGACACCTGGAACTTCCGCCATACTGCTAGTGTCTTCCACAGTGAAGCTGTCGCAAAATACTTATTTAGTTCATCCACCGTTTTTTTTTATGCAATGGTGTCAGTCTGTTTTAAGTATAATACCCCTTATTGAGTTAAACAAGCAACCATACAAAGTAGCTTCAAACTGGAGTCCAAGAGCTGGTTGTTTGCCACATGGGCACAGTGATATCACAGCTCGGATCGTCGCTGTTTGAGGTTCAATTCTGGCATCCTTTGTAAAAGTTTGAACGTTATTCCTGTGAGCTCATAGGTTTCCTTCAGGTGCTGTAGTTTGCTCCCACAGTCCAAAGACCTAACGGTTGATATGCTAATTAGTTGGCCATTGTAAATTCCCCTGGGATCAGGTTAGAATGATGGGTTGCCGGGTGGTGTGGCTAGTTGGGCCAGAAGGGCCTGTTGTGTGCTTTGTCTCTAAATCAATAAATGTAACTGTCCTTGTTCTGTGAACCTTGGATTCAAACAGATTCAATCACTCCCCCCACCCTCCACACACTTCCTACCCACCTTCCCCTCAGCCCGTGAATGAGCACTGGATCTTGGTCTGTTCTCCTCACAGAAATGTGCAAAACCCTCCGTGCTAAAACTGGATGAGACAGCTGACAAAGTGTGTGAGGTGATAAGAGACTTGGATAAAGTGGGTAGCTAGAGACGTTTTGGCAGGGTGGAAATGGTTAATACGAGTGGGCATAATTTTAAGGTCATTAGAGGAAAGTATAGGGGGGAATGTCAGAGGTCGATTTTTCACACACAATGTGGTGTGTCCAGGAGACGCAATGCCGGGGCTGTGGTAGAGGCAGATACATTAGGGACATTTTAAGAAATTCACATGGATGACAGAAAAACGGAGTGTTATGCAGGAAGGAAGAGGTAGATTGATATTTAGAGCAGGTTAAAGCATTGTGAGCCAGTACTATGCTGCAGTGTTCTTGGTGTTATGTTGTCTATGTCCTAGGTGTCATGCTTTTGAACCACCACCCCGCTTCCCACTCGCCTGGATTCAATAACTGGGACCCTCTCATCATCGTGAGATGGTGTAGATAACAAATTCCACGTCACATGCCGGTGATATTAAACCTGATTCTGATTCTGAATTGACAGCTTTGTCTAGAAAACTGAATGCATTTCCTGTGTGCTCCATTTTTGCTTTGGCAGCTCAGTAGTGTAGTGTGGTTAGTGTAATGCTTTACAGCACCAACAATCCGGCTTCAGTCCTGATGCTGTCTGTCAGGAGTTTGCATGTTCTCCCTGTCACCGCATGGGTTTTCTCCAGGCTCTTCAGTCCAAAGGCGAACAGGTTAGCAGGTTAACTGGGCAGTGTGGGCTCGTGAAGGCCTGGAAAGGCTTGTTACTGTGCTGTATTTCTAAAATAAGTCAAAGCGTACCTGCTTGGTGATATGTTGCTCAGGAGAGTATTTCTGTTTTCCCTCTTTTAGAAGATTTGCTGCTGATGGGCGGAATGACAAAAAGTGGCGAGACCGCTGGTGCAGTTGACCTCATTCGAGCTGCCAAACTTGGAAATGTTGAAGCTCAGAAGGTCCTCAAAACAGGTAATCACCAGCACACATTTGTGCTTGTCCTATTCGTTTTAAGGAGTATAATGTTGGTTGTTTGTTGTATCCGGCGATGAGGGAAACCTGTGCAGGAGAATTATCAAAGTGGAAAAGCCTTTGCACTGCGGCACTTCAAGTCTCCTGGCCTTGGAGGTCCGGGTCCAGTGGTAGGTGTAGGTAGTTGGCACAAACTGGTGACTTCCTTGCTTACAGCGGACAACTCACTGCTATGGGCGGAAGTTCCCACTTCAAAAAGGCCACAATTATACCAGTGCCTAAGAAGAATAATGTGGGCTGCCTTAATGACTATCGCCCGGTAGCACTCACATTGACAGTGATGAAATACTCTGAGAGGTTGGTCATGACTAGACTGAACTCCTGTCTCAGCAAGGACCTGGACCCATTGCAATTTGCCTATCACCACAATAGGTCAACGGCTCTTCACATGGCCTTCGACCACCTGGACAACACAAACACCTACGTCAGGGTGCTAACAGCAGGAATTCTGCAGATGCTGGAAATTCGAGCAACACACATCAAAGTTGCTGGTGAATGCAGCTATAGTCGATGAACAGCATCCTGACGTAACACACTAGGAAGAGGTGCAGTCGACGTTTCAGGCCGAGACCCTTCGTCCTGAAACATCGACTGCACCTCTTCCTAGAGATGCTGCCTGGCCTGTTGCGTTCACCACCAACTTTGATGTGTGTTACGTCAGGATGCTGTCCATCGACTATAGCTCAGCATTTAACACCATCATTCCCACAATCCTGATTGAGAAGTTACAGAACCTGGGCCTCTGTAACTCCCGCTACAATTGGATCCTCGACTTCCTAACTGGAAGACCACAATCTGTGCAGATTGGTGATAACATCTCCTCCTCGCTGACGATCAACACTGGCGCACCTCAGGCGTGTGTGTTTAGCCCACTGCTCTACTCTCCAAATACACATGACTGTGTGGCTAGGCATAGCTCAAATACCATCAATAAATTTGCTGATGATACAACCATTGTTGGTAGAATCTCAGGTGGTGACGAGAGGACGTACAGGAGTGAGATATTCCATCTAGTGGAGTTGTGTCACAGCAGCGACCTGGTACTCATCGTCAGTAAGACAAAAGAGCTGACTGTGAACTTCAGGAACGGTAAGACGAAGGAATACATACCAATCCTCATAGAGGGATCAGAAGTGGAGAGAGTGAGCTGCTTCAAGTTCCTGGGTGTCAAAATCTCTGAGGATCTAACCTGGTCCCAGCATATCGATGTAGTTTTTGATCGAAGCACGACTGCGCAAGTCCGTGGACATCAGCGAGTTAGACTGGCGGGAAGAATATAAAAGAACACAAACAGGAGGAAATCTGCAAATTCAAGCAACACACATCAAAGTTGCTGGTGAATGCAGCAGGCCAGGCAGCATCTCTAGGAAGAGGTACAGTCAACGTTTTGGAAGGGTCTCGGCCGAAAACGTCGACAGTACCTCTTCTGAGAGACTATAAAAGAAGACAGCTTTATCGAGTGGGTGCCAGAGGAGTGGGCGATGAAGTAGAGGGAGACAGAGCAGGAGGGCTTTGGTTCAACGGGACTTTGGTGATAGCGGATTGAGGTGAGGTAAGCTTCTTGTGAGGAACAGGAAGTATGTCTGTGAGGCCGGTGATCTGTACTGGGTGTCAGATGTGGGATGTCCAGGAGACTCACAGCCTCCCAGACGGCCACATCTGTGCCAGGTGCATCGAGCTCCAGCTCCTTAGGGACCGTGTTCAGGAACTGGAGATGCACCTTGATGACCTTTGTCTGGTCAGGGAAAGTGAGGAGGCGATAGAGAGGAGCTAGGGGGCAAGTAGCCACACCGAGGCTGTGGGATACAGTACACCACAGCGTCACATACGGTTAGAATAACATGACTTCCATTGGCTCGCAAATGAATACAAGTCCCGTTATCACTAATTATAACCCAAACATGCTGCTACAGAGAACCCCTTAATCAACATATAACATTACAGAGAAGTCACTTTGTCAGCCTTAAGGCTGATATATACTTGTGCGTCAAATGTACGCTGTAAGTACGGCATAGCTGCGTACCCTACGCCGAACCCTATGCCGTAGCCTAAAGTGCACCTCTCCCAAAATGTAACTACGCGACGCAGACCGAACAACTGTGATTGGTCCGCTTGGTAGCATTGCATTTCCTCCTGCGCTGCAACAGCTTCCCATTGGGCGACTGAAGGGCAGGGAAGGAACTCTGGCTGCAATGTTTTCCATAAAGCTTTACAGACCTCCAAAATTGTGGAGGACCCTGTGCTTGACGCCAGTTTGTAGCTAGTATCATAAAATCTACCTGCCGACATCCGAAAATATTTGAAATGCATTTCCTCGTCCATGCCTCTCAGTGGCCGGACAAGCACAGATAATTCACCCTCCTTCAGTTTCAGTCGCCATTGTTTGAAGTTCGAGTTTCTTCGTGTTGAGTTTCAACATGAAGAAACTCAACAGTGTCATAGAAACCCCACCACCAACTAGCGTTTTGACGGTGTATTGCAGACACACCAACACACAAGTATAAATGCTCACAACAGCGTAGCCCACTTGCGTAGGCTACGGCACAAGCTAGTACGTACAAGTATAAATCAGCCTTTACAATTAACATTACAGTTAGTATCACTGAGAACCCTACATACAGTAAACCACAGCGTCACTGACCTGGGATCGACCCTGAACTCACTCACTGAGCTTTGACTGCCATGGCCCACACACGCCTTTTTCGGGTCAAGTGGATCAATTCATTGGTATTCATTTCCAGTCCTCTAGCTGCTGTCCCCATCATCATTTGTCTTTGCCTTCCTCTTGCTTTCTCCCCTTCAATCTTTCCCATAATTACTGTGCATTCTAACTCCTCTTTGCTAATCACATGTCCAATGAAGTTACGTTGCCTTTTCTTATCTCATACATTATTTCTCTTTTTGTGTTTGCTCTGTTCATGACATCCTTGTTAGATATTCGTTTTGTCCATGATATTCTTTGCATCCTCCTCAAAATCCTTATCTATGCTGCTTCAATTCGTTTCCTCATGTTACTAGATATTGTCCAACATTCTGAGCCATATAACATTACTGGATAAACGTAACATTTCAGTACTCTGAGGCGGACTGTCATGCCTAGTTTAGTATTGGTCAGTATAGTCTTCATTCTTGTAAAGGTGTCTTTTGCCATCCCTATTCTTCTTTTGATGTCCAAGTTGTACCTGCCATCTGATGTCACCCAGCTTCCAAAGTAGCAAAAGTTCATTACTTGATTTATGTCTTCCCCATTTATTCCCAGCCTGCAGATAGGATTCTCCTTCTTTTTGGATATCACCATACGTTCTGTCTTTTTGCGATTGATAGATAGACCCATTTCTGCACTTATTATTTTTTGTAATATTGTTTCACTGTACACATTAAATAAATCAGGGGAGAAAACAAACCCTTGTCTAATGTCTCTCTTGATTTTCGTAAAGTGAGTCATTTCTCCATCTATTCTTACAGCGGCAGTTTGTTCTTAGTACAGGTTTCTGATTAGGCGGAGGTCTTTCAAATCTAGATCTAGCATTTCCTGTAATATTTCAAATAACTTATTGTGCTTCACTTTATCAAATGCTTTTGTGTAGTCGATAAAACAAACAAACAAATCTTTTTGCACTTGAATAGCTCGTTCTGATAGTATCCTTAACAGCAATATTGCGTTTCTTGTACCTTTGTCTTTCACAAAACCACATTGTTCTTTACCCATTTCGGCTTGCATCTTACTTTTAGCTCTTGTCATCAAAATTCTTAGAAGTATCTTGGTGATATGACTCACTAAACTTATGGTCCTATGTAATTCACATTCTATTGCTCCAGGTTTCTTAGGCAGAGTGATAAGTACTGATTTTTTTCATCTCTTCTGGTATTATTCCAGTCTCATACATGTCATTGATTAAATCAGTAAGTTTTTCAATTCCATAACCTTCAAGGGTGATAATTTGTTCTGTTACTAATTAATCAGGACCTGCTGCGTTTCCTTTCTTCATCTTATTTATTCCATTATGAACTTCAGATTTTAAAATACTTAGACCTTCAATGTTCTTCTTAATTTCTGGTTTTTTCCTCGATCGTCTTCAAACAATTCCTCCAGTAAACCACAGTGTCACTGGCCTGGGATTGACCCTGACCGCAGTCACTGTCTGTACAGTAAACCAGTGTCACTGGCCCGGGATTGACCCTGACCTCAGTCACTGTCTGTACAGTAAACCAGTGTCACTGGCCCGGGATTGACCCTGAGCTCAGTCACTATCTGTACAGTAACCCAGTGTCACTGGGCCGGGATCAGTCCTGACCTCAGTGACTGTCTGTACAGTAAACCACAGTGTCACTGGCCCGGGATTGACCCTGACCTCAGTCACTGTCTGTACAGTAAACCACAGTGTCACTGGCCTGGGATTGACCCTGACCTCAGTCACTGTCTGTACAGTAAACCACAGTGTCACTGGCCTGGGATTGACCCTGACCTCAGTCACTGTCTGTACAGTAAACCACGGTGTCACTGGCCCGGGATTAACCCTGACCTCAGTCACTGTCTGTACAGTAAACCACAGTGTCACTGGCCCGGGATTGACCCTGACCTCAGTCACTGTCTGTACAGTAAACCACAGTGCCACTGGCCCGGGATCAGTCCTGACCTCAGTCACTGTCTGTACAGTAAACCAGTGTCACTGGCCCGGGATTGACCCTGACCTCAGTCACTGTCTGTACAGTAAACCAGTGTCATTGGCCCGGGATTGACCCTGAGCTCAGTCACTGTCTGTACAGTAAACCAGTGTCACTGGTCCGGGATCGACCCTGACCTCAGTCACTGTCTGTACAATAAACCACAGTGTCACTGGCCCGGGATTGACCCTGACCTCAGTCACTGTCTGTACAGTAAACCAGTGTCACTGGCCCGGGATTGACCCTGACCTCAGTCACTGTACAGTAAACCACAGTGTCACTGGCCCGGGATTGACCCTGACCTCAGTCACTGTCTGTACAGTAAACCACAGTGTCACTGGCCCGGGATTGACCCTGACCTCAGTCACTGTCTGTACAGTAAACCACAGTGTCACTGGCCCGGGATTGACCCTGACCTCAGTCACTGTCTGTACAGTAAACCACAGTGTCACTGGCCCGGGATTGACCCTGACCTCAGTCACTGTCTGTACAGTAAACCAGTGTCACTGGCCCTGGATCAGTCCTGACCTCAGTGACTGACTGTACAGTAAACCACAGTGTCACTGGCCCGGGATCGACCCTGACCTCAGTCACTGTCTGTAAAGTAAACCACAGTGTCACTGGCCCGGGATTGACCCTGACCTCAGTCACTGTCTGTACAGTAAACCACAGTGTCACTGGCCCGGGATTGACCCTGACCTCAGTCACTGTCTGTACAATAAACCACAGTGTCACTGGCCCGGGATTGACCCTGACCTCAGTCACTGTACAGTAAACCAGTGTCACTGGCCCAGGATTGACCCTGACCTCAGTCACTGTCTGTACAGTAAACCACAGTGTCACTGGCCCGGTATCGGCCCTGACCTCAGTCACTGTCTGTATAGTAAACCACAGTGTCACTGGCCCGGGATCAGTCCTGACCTCAGTCACTGTGTACAGTAAACCACAGTGTCACTGGCCCGGGATTGACCCTGACCTCAGTCACTGTCTGTACAGTAAACCAGTGTCACTGGCCCTGGATCAGTCCTGACCTCAGTGACTGACTCTACAGTAAACCACAGTGTCACTGGCCCGGGATCGACCCTGACCTCAGTCACTGTCTGTAAAGTAAACCACAGTGTCACTGGCCCGGGATTGACCCTGACCTCAGTCACTGTCTGTACAGTAAACCACAGTGTCACTGACCCGGGATTGACCCTGACCTCAGTCACTGTCTGTACAATAAACCACAGTGTCACTGGCCCGGGATTGACCCTGACCTCAGTCACTGTACAGTAAACCAGTGTCACTGGCCCAGGATTGACCCTGACCTCAGTCACTGTCTGTACAGTAAACCACAGTGTCACTGGCCCGGTATCGGCCCTGACCTCAGTCACTGTCTGTATAGTAAACCACAGTGTCACTGGCCCGGGATCAGTCCTGACCTCAGTCACTGTCTGTACAGTAAACCACAGTGTCACTGGCCCGGGATTGACCCTGACCTCAGTCACTGTCTGTACAGTAAACCAGTGTCACTGGCCCAGGATTGACCCTGACCTCAGTCACTGTCTGTATAGTAAACCACAGTGTCACTGGCCCGGGATCAGTCCTGACCTCAGTCACTGTGTACAGTAAACTACGGTGTCACTGGCCAGGGATTAGCCCTGACCTCAGTCACTGTACAGTAAACCACAGTGTCACTGGCCTCGGATTGACCCTGACCTCAGTCACTGTCTGTACAGTAAACCACAGTGTCACTGGCCCGGGATCAGTCCTGACCTCAGTCACTGTCTGTACAGTAAACCACAGTGCCACTGGCCCGGGATTAACCCTGACTTCAGTCACTGTCTGTACAGTAAACCAGTGTCACTGGCCCGGGATTGACCCTGACTTCAGTCACTGTCTGTACAGTACAGTACAACACAGAGCCACTACCATACCTTAAGGATAAGGCGATTGGACAGCCAGAGAATTTTTTGCAGGTGGAAATGGCTAATGCAAGCGGGTATAACTTAAGGTTAGTAGTGGGATGTCAGAGGTGAGTTTTGTACGCAGAGTGGAACACACTACTGGGGTGGTGGTAGAGGTAGATATATCAGGGGATTTCAAGATATTGTTGGGCACAGAGAAATGGAGGGCTTTGTGGGAGGGAAGGGTTAGATTGATTTTAAAAGTTGGCATAACATCATGGGCCAAGAATCTGTACTGTGCTGTAATATTCTGTGTAAGGGGGGAAAGATGAAGTGGGAAATTACGGAAATATTTATGGAGAAGGAAAGGTGTTGACATGAAAATGTCCAAGAGACTGCAGTGTGTCAGAGGGAAGGAAGTGCTCTTCCTTGAAAGTTCCAACAAGGTTTCAACATTTGAGAGAAGCTTGGATGGGTGCCTGGATGGTAGGGGCATGGAGGGCTCTGGTCCTGGTGCAGGTCGATAGGAGGAGGCAGTTTAAATGAATTGGCACAGACTAGATGGGCCTATGGGTCTGTTTATTTGCTGTACTCTTCTATGACTCTGTGGTCAGGGGCCCTGAGATAGAGGGGTGGATGTGGTGGTGATTTTATGATAGGACCATAAGATACAGGAGCAGAATTAGGCCATTTGGCCTATCGAGTCTGCTCTGCCATTCCATCATGACTGATTTATTATCCCTCTCAATCCCATTTTCCTCCCTTCTCCCTGACCTTTGGCATCTCTTTTTTAAATACATCCATCTGTGGTAATGAATTCCCCAGATTCGCCACCCTCTGGCTAAAGAAATTCCTCCTTATCTCTGTTCTGAAAAGGACGTCCTTCTATTCCAAGGCTCTGCCCTCTGGCGATGGGTCACTGGAACACACTGAAGAGGTGTTGTATTCTGATATTTAAATCCAAGATTCTTTTAGAGGTCAGAAAAGAAGCACAAATCTTGTTGCTTCATGCTTGTGTACTTAAGTGTTCATAGAACAAAAAGAAATTGAACCAAACAGTAACAGAGGTCTGTGAAGCCAAGAGAGACAAAAGAACTTAGGCTACATCCACACTAGACCGGATAATTTTGAAAACGCCGGTTTCGCATAAAAACGATAGGCGTCCACACCAAGCGTTTTTGAAAATACCTCTGTCCACATTAAAACGGGTATTTGGGCGAATCTCCTCCTACTGGGCATGTGCAGGACACACAGAAAACAAGCGAAGAGGAAACGGTATACTTGGTGCACGTTTGTCCAGTACAGACTAGAAAAACTTAAAAGGAAATTGCCAAACGGTATACTTGGTGCACATTTGTCCAGTTACGGACTAGAAAAACTTAAAAAGGAAATTGCAAACGAAAGACTTGGTGCACATTTGTCCAGAAACATTACCTACAGCCATCGTCTCTTTACCGATGAAAGGGGTGACAGCTACAACTAAATGCAATAAGGCTTGTTACTGAGCAAAAGTGAAATTTGCTGTTACCTCATTTGTTTGCCTTTACTTTTGCCATGTCTTTGTGTATTATTTTGCTGTATTTAACATGTGCAATAAAACGAGTTACTGGGCAAAAGTAACAATTGCATCTATTGAATGTTTGCACAAGCAATACACTAATAAAGCACCTTGTTAATTGTATAAAACATGTCTGTATCAGTGTTATCTTGTATTTCCATACAATGTGACATTAGGCTGTTACACATCTATTGTCAGATATTGTTGTGGTGTTTGAGGTTGCGTTCAAGAAAACAATGAAATGCCAAGCTGCCACCACCATTTGTTCCCGCACGTCATGACAGCGGTTTTAAAAGTATCCGGTTACCCCGTACACACTACAACGGCCAACCTACAACGGCCAGCCAATGTCTTCAGATTTACACACTCTGGAGAGTGTTTCAGAAAAGCTCCGTTTTCGGGGGAGGAAAACACTGTTTCAGTGTGGACGGAGGGTCAAGATGAAGAGAAAAAGCTTCAGTTATGGATTTATCTGGTCTAGTGTGGACGTAGTCTGAGATGGTTCTGCTTTGTGGTCAGTTATTTTATACCCATAGAAAACGAAAATTCCATTCAAATTTATAGATAAGATCAACCAATGAGATAGCTGTTATTCAAATAATGTACTACCAAGTGAAGCTTCCAGAATCGTGCCCGTATGATATCCACTAGGGGGACACACTCAGCTTGCATGTGCTTATTGTGACCACTAGGATACATAATTTAATGTGGATAAATGTGAAGTTATCCACTTTGGTGGCAAAAATAGGAAAACAGATTATTATCTGAATGGTGGCTGATTAGGAAAAGGGGAGGTGCAACGAGACCTGGGTGTCATTATACACCAGTCATTGAAAGTGGGCATGCAGGTACAGCAGGCGGTGAAAAAGGCGAATGGTATGCTGGCATTTATAGCGAGAGGATTCGAGTACAGGAGCAGGGAGGTACTACTGCAGTTGTACAAGGCCTTGGTGAGACCACACCTGGAGTATTGTGTGCAGTTTTGGTCCCCTAATCTGAGGAAAGACATCTTTGCCATAGAGGGAGTACAAAGAAGGTTCACCAGATTGATTCCTGGGATGGCAGGACTGAAGGCAGATAAATCCCCAGGGCCAGATGGTCTGCATCCTAGAGTGCTTAAGGAAGTAGCCCAAGAAATAGTGGATGCATTAGTGATGATTTTTCAAAACTCGTTAGATTCTGGACTAGTTCCTGAGGATTGGAGGGTGGCTAATGTAACCCCACTTTTTAAAAAAGGAGGGAGAGAGAAACCGGGGAATTATAGACCGGTTAGCCTAACGTCGGTGGTGGGGAAACTGCTGGAGTCAGTTATCAAGGATGTGATAACAGCACATTTGGAAAGCGGTGAAATGATCGGACAAAGTCAGCATGGATTTGTGAAAGGAAAATCATGTCTGACGAATCTCATAGAATTTTTTGAGGATGTAACTAGTAGAGTGGATAGGGGAGAACCAGTGGATGTGGTATATTTGGATTTTCAAAAGGCTTTTGACAAGGTCCCACACAGGAGATTAGTGTGCAAACTTAAAGCACACGGTATTGGGGGTAAGGTATTGGTGTGGGTGGAGAATTGGTTAGCAGACAGGAAGCAAAGAATGGGAATAAACGGGACCTTTTCAGAATGGCAGGCGGTGACTAGTGGGGTACCGCAAGGCTCAGTGCTGGGACCCCAGTTGTTTACAATATATATTAATGACTTGGATGAGGGAATTAAATGCAGCATCTTCAAGTTTGCGGATGACACGAAGCTGGGTGACAGTGTTAGCAGTGAGGAGGATGCTAAGAGGATGCAGGGTGACTTGGATAGGTTGGGTGAGTGGGCAAACTCATGGCAGATGCAATTTAATGTGGATAAATGTGAAGTTATCCACTTTGGTGGCAAAAATAGGAAAACAGATTATTATCTGAATGGTGGCCGATTAGGAAAAGGGGAGGTGCAACGAGACCTGGGTGTCATTATACACCAGTCATTGAAAGTGGGCATGCAGGTACAGCAGGCGGTGAAAAAGGCGAATGGTATGCTGGCATTTATAGCGAGAGGATTCGAGTACAGGAGCAGGGAGGTACTACTGCAGTTGTACAAGGCCTTGGTGAGACCACACCTGGAGTATTGTGTGCAGTTTCGGTCCCCTAATCTGAGGAAAGACATCTTTGCCATAGAGGGAGTACAAAGAAGGTTCACCAGATTGATTCCTGGGATGGCAGGACTTTCATATGAAGAAAGACTGGATGAACTGGGCTTGTACTCGTTGGAATTTAGAAGATTGAGGGGGGATCTGATTGAAACGTATAAGATCCTAAAGGGATTGGACAGGCTAGATGCAGGAAGATTGTTCCCGATGTTGGGGAAGTCCAGAATGAGGGGTCACAGTTTGAGGATAGAGGGGAAGCCTTTTAGGACCGAGATTAGGAAAAACTTCTTCACACAGAGAGTGGTGAATCTGTGGAATTCTCTGCCACAGCAAACTGTTGAGGACAGTTCATTGGCTATGTTTAAGAGGGAGTTAGATATGGCCCTTGTGGCTACGGGGGTCAGGGGGTATGGAGGGAAGGCTGGGGTGGGGTTCTGAGTTGGATGATCAGCCATGATCATAATAAATGGCGGTGCAGGCTCGAAGGGCCGAATGGCCTACTCCTGCACCTATTTTCTATGTTTCTATAATAAATTGTTATATGCATATAGAAACTACTTAAAATGCAAGAGGATAATTGTTAAACAGCAAAGAAAATTACAATTAAGCAGTCCAATCTAAGAATTAACAGTCTGATCCAGCAAAGGTCATTGGTTTGAACTATTGTGTTGTAATGTTTCTTAATGGGATCTCATTCTCACCCACAGCTGGCTGTGCTCTTGGGCTTGGCATTGTGAACATCCTGCACACAGTGAACCCCTCTCTGGTGGTGCTGTCTGGGGTCCTGGCTGCCCATTATGAGGACGGTGTGAAAGAGGTGATCAGCCAGCGGGCTCTGCACTCAGCACGCACGGTGGAAGTGGCCGTCTCCAGCCTGACCGAACCAGCACTGCTCGGAGCCGCCAGTATGGTCTTAGATTACGCCACACGCCGAACCTATTAGCCCCGCAGAATCTCTCACTTATGCCGTCTCCATTATTTAATATTTATTCACCGTTGAATGTGACTGCTCCATTTGGTCGCCCAGCCATCGGCAGCCATGTCTACAGCTGCTGAGTACAGGATGGATCAGAGTAAAGATTCACATCAGGTTGTGGGATGGTTTGTAAACTGCCTTTGGCTCGAGTTAATGTTCTGCCAATTGCAAAGTGATAACGTTCTGTTCCAATCAAACCCAGCTCTCAGAGTCCAGCCAACGACATACCCTGGCATCCCTCCTGAAATGAATGACGTTTCTGGCCTGAGGTGAGGCCGCTCGGTAAGAGGTAAGGCTAGTGTAGGTACGAGTCATTTCCCACTAGCTTCCATTATCCAGTATTCAAGAAGGAGGCTATTTGGCTCATCACATTTGTGCAATCCCCTTGGTCCCATTTTCTCTCCTTACTGGCCTGTCACCATAAGGTGCCCACCAGTCCAGTATTGACCCCATTACCATTTCCATCAGTCTCTCTTTTTTTCCCCCTGTAAAATGAATAAAAGGTCCTTTTTGGCCTTGACTTTAGAGTCACAGAGTCACACTCTACAGAAACAGGCCCATGTATGAGATTCTGGAGATGCTGCAAATGCAGAATAACACACACAAAATGGTGCTGGAACTCGGCAGTCCAGGCAGCATCTGTGGAAAAGAGTACAGTCGATGTTTCGGGCCGAGACCCTTCAGCAGGACAGGAAAGGAAAGGGGCAGAAACCAGAAACAGGTCATTTAGCTCTCCAGGTCTATGTTAACTAACGAGCACCCATTTCCAGTAATTCTGTTGTCTAGCACCTGATTCATTGCCTTCCGTGCTCTACACACACACACACTGCAAAGCATTTGAGTTGTCGGTGTCCCGGGACCCACACTAACTTTCATCACATTTGATTGATTTCCTGATGTAAAACAAAGTGAACAAAGTGTTCATCTTCTCCTTCCTTGCAGGTTACCCAGTGTTCTCTCTGGTCATTCTTAGAGTCACAGAAGAGAATCAGGTCCTTCAGCCACTCCAGTCTGCCTAGTCCCATCAAACTGCACCTGGACCATTGCCCTCTATACCCCTCTCATCCATGTACCTATCCAAATTTCCCTTCAATGTTGACATTGACCCCTATATCCACCACTCCTGCTGGCAGCTCATTCCATCCACACCCTCACCAGCTTCACTTCCTGTTTCCCTTAAACTTTCCACCTTTCACCCTTAACCCATGACCCCTAGTTGTAGTCTCTTACAACCTCAGTGGAAAAAGCCTGCTTGCATTTACCCTATCTATACCCCTCATAATTTACATAGAAACCTACAGCACAATACAGGCCTTTCGGCCCACAAAGCTGTGCTGAATATGGCCTTAGCTGAGAAATTACTGAGGGTTACCCGTAGCCCTCTGTTTTTCTAAGCTCCATGTACCTATCCATGAGTCTCTTTAAAAGACCCTATCGTACCCGCCTCCACCACCATCGCCGGCAGCCCATTCCACACACTCACCACTCTCTGCGTGAAAAAACTAACCCCTGGCATCTCCTCTGTATCTATTTCCAAGCACCTTAAAACTGTGCCCTCTCATGTTAGCCATTTCAGCCCTGGGGAAAAGCCTCTGACTATCCACACGACCAATGCCTCTCATCATCTTGTACACTTCTATCAAGTCACCTCTATCAGGACTCGGACGTCAAGATCCCTCTGATCCTCCACGCTGCCAAGAGTCTTACCATTAATACTATATTCTGCCATCATATTTGACCTACCAAAATGAACCATTTTAGTCTTACCTGGGTTGAACTCCATTTTGCTGCAAGTTTGTCATTGTCATCATGGTCCATAAGACCATAAGTCATTGGGGTAGAATTAGGCCCCTCTGCCTACTGAGTCCGTTGTGCCTGATTATTACCCCTCCCAATCCCAATCCCCATCTCCTGCCTTCTCCCTGTAACCTTTGATGCCCTGACTAATCAAGAACCTATCAATCTCTGCTTTAAATATGCTCAAGACTTGTCCTCCACAGCCAGCCATGGCAATGACTTCCACAGATTCACTATTCTCTGGCTGAAGAAATTCGTTCTCACCTCTGTTACAAAGAGACGTCCTTCTGTTCCCAAAACTGCCCACCGGTCCCAGAATCAACCGCTGTAGGAAACATCCACTCTGTCAAGCCTTTCAATATCCGATGGGTTTCAGTGAGTCCCCCCACCCCTGCCAATTCGTTTAAACCCCAGTGAGCATGGGCCCAGCGCCATCAAATGCTCCACATACATTAACCCTTTCATTCCTGGGTTCATTCTCATGAACCCTGTATGGACCCTGTCCAATGCCAGCACATCTTTTCTTAGATAAGGGGGCAAAACTGCTCCCCTTTGCCATATTGGCTGCTTTCAGTTGCGGCCTGTAGGAACCTTGCCCTTCTGTGGTCCTGTCATATTTCCCGCTGGCAGATTTGTCCCATGTCTCTGGGGCCAGGTCTTCCACTGAGGTGCCTCCAAACGAGAATCCAAGCAGGGTGCTGCTGGATTTCTCAATCAGAGTATCACAGGCACTTGTCCTGAAATTAGTTCTTTTGTGGCAGCGGTACATTGCAATACATAATAATTTTTAAAGCTATGAATTGCATCAGAAACATTAGCTGTGGAGATTGCTGAAGCATTAGCGATGATCTTTCAAAAGTCGATAGATTCTGGCATGGTTCCGGAGGACTGGAAGATTGAAAATGTCACTCCGCTATTTAAGAAGGGGGCAAGGTAGCAAAAAGGAAATTATAGACCTGTTAGCTTGACATCGATGTTCGGGAAGTTGTTGGAGTCGATTGTCAAGGATGAGGTTACAGAGTACCTGGAGGCATATGACAAGATAGGCAGAACTCAGCATGGATTCCTTAAAGGAAAATCCTGCCTGACAAACCTATCACAATTTTTTGAGGAAATTACCAGTAGGCTAGACAAGGGAGATGCAGTGGATGTTGTATATTTGGACTTTCAGAAGGCCTTTGACAAGGTGCCACACATGAGGCTACTTAACAAGATAAGAGCCCATGGAATTGCAGGAAAGTTACATATGTGGATAGACCGTTGGCTGATTGGCAGGAAACAGAGAGTGGGAATAAAAGGATCCTATTCTGGTTGGCTGCCGGTTACCAGTGGTGTTCCACATGGATCAGTGTTGGGGCCGCTTTTTTTTTTACATTGTACATCAACGATTTGGATTATGGCTTTGTGGCTAAGTTTGATGATGATACGAAGATAGGTGGAGGGGCTGGTAGTGCTGAGAAAACGGAGAGTCTGCAGAGAGACTTGGATAGATTGGAAGAATGAGCAAAAAAGTGGCAAATGAAATACAATGTTGGAAAGTGTATGGTTATGCACTTTGGCAGAAGAAATAAACGGGCAGACTATTATTTAAACGGGGAAAGAATTCAAAGTTCTGAGATGCAACAGGACTTGGGAGTCCTCATGCAGGATACCCTTAAGGTTAACCTCCAGGTTGAGTCGGTGGTGAAGAAGGTGAATGCAATGTTGGCATTCATTTCTAGAGGAGTAGAGTATAGGAGCAGGGATGTGATGTTGAGGCTCTATAAGGCACTGGTGAGACCTCACTTGGAGTACTGTGGGCAGTTTTGGTCTCCTTACTTAAGCAAGGATGTGCTGACGTTGGAGAGGGTACAGAGAAGATTCACTAGAATGATTCTGGGAATGAGAGGGTTAACATATGAGGAACGTTTGTCTGCTCTTGGACTGTATTCCTTGGAGTTTAGAAGAATGAGGGGAGACCTCATAGAAACATTTCGAATGTTGAAAGGCATGGACAGAGTGGATGTGGCAAAGTTGTTTTCCATGATGGGGGAGTCCAGTACGAGAGGGCATGACTTAAGGATTGAAGGGTGCCCATTCTGAACAGAAATGCGAAGAAATTTTTTTAGCCAGAGGGTGGTGAATTTATGAAATTTGTTGCCACGGGCAGCAGTGGAGGCTAAGTCATTGGGTGTATTTAAGGCAGAGATTGATGGGTATCTGAGTAGCCAGGGCATCAAAGGTTATGGTGAGAAGGTGGGGGAGTGGGACTGAATGGGAGAATGGATCAGCTCATGATAAAATGGCAGAGCAGACTCGATGGGCCGAATGGCCTACTTCTGCTCCTTTGTCTTATAGTCTTATTAAGCAATTAAATTATGTAAATAGTTCAAAAAGAGAGCAAAAATACTGAGGTACTGTGCATGGGTTCAACGTCCATTCAGAAATCTGCTGGCGGAGGGGAAGAAGCTGTTCCTGAAATGTGGAGTCTCTAGGCTCCTGTACTTCGTCCTTGATGGTAGAAATGAGAAGAGGGCATGTCCTGGGAGATGATAGATGCCGCCTTAGGCACCATTTTTTGAAGGTGTCCTTGATGTTGGGGAGGCTTGTATCCATGATGCAGTTGGCTGAGTTTACAACTTTCTGCAACTTTTCCCAATCCTGTGTGGTGGCCCCTACCAGAGGGAGACGTAACCAGTTAGAATGCTCCCCACAGTACATCTTTAGAAATCTGTGAGAGTCACTGGTGATGTACCGAGCCTCCGCAAACTCCCACTGAGATGCAGCTTTCTTGCAATTGCAGAATGTGTTGGACCAGGTCAGGTCTTCAGAGGTGTTGACACCTTGTTCAGAAGGTGATATGTAACTGATGCCAGAGGCTGTAAGGGGTGGGTGGGGGGTGGTGAACAGTGTGGTAGTGTTCAGGGCTCTGTGAGCACCAGAAACTAGTACAAGTAGGCCACTTGGCCCATCATTCAGAATGATTCACCCCTCTCCTCCCTCCAGGGCCCTGTCCTGCCTTATGTTCAGGCCAGGGCATCCAGGACTTTGCACGACGGGCGGGCATCTTGATGAGGCCTCGGAAAGCAAGGCAGCACTGACATCTGTGGAGATTCAAGAGGGTCTCCGGGGCCAGCACAATGCGCAGTCAGTAACAGTGAGACTACCTCTGCTTTCCAGTGAATAGGGTACAAGAGGGTGGGGTGGGGACAGGTGCACTGTGGTGGGTGGCTGGGGTGAGATGAGGGTGGGGACAGGTGCACTGTGGTGGGTGGCTGAGGTGAGGTGAGGGTGGGGACAGGTGCACTGGGGTGAGGTGAGGGTGGGGACAGGTGCACTGTGGTGGGTGGCTGGGGTGAGGTGAGGGTGGGGACAGGTGCACTGTGGTGGGTGGCTGAGGTGAGATGTACAGGGGAGGGTGGGGACAGGTGCACTGTGGTGGGTGGCTGAGGTGAGATGTACAGGGGAGGGTGGGGACAGGTGCACTGTGGTGGGTGGCTGAGGTGAGATGTACAGGGGAGGGTGGGGACAGGTGCACTGTGGTGGGTGGCTGAGGTGAGATGTACAGGGGAGGGTGGGGACTGATGCACTGTGGTGGGTGGCTGAGGTGAGGTGAGGGTGGGGACAGATGCACTGTGGTGGGTGGCTGAGGTGAGGTGAGGGTGGGGACAGGTGCACTGTGGTGGGTGGCTGGGGTGAGGTGAGGGTGGGGACAGGTGCACTGTGGGTGGCTGGGGTGAGGTGAGGGTGGGGACAGGTGCACTGGTGGGTAGCTGGGATGAGATGTACAGGGGAGGGTGGGGACTGATGGACTGGAGGGTGGGGTGAAAGATGTGTACAGGGGAGGGTGTGGACTGATGGACTGGAGGGTGGGGTGAGATGGATATGTACGGGGAGGGTGGGGACTGATGGACTGGAGGGTGGGGTGAGATGGATATGTACGGGGGAGGGTGGGGACTGATGGACTGGAGGGTGGGGTGAAAGATGTGTACAGGGCGGGGTGGGGACAGGTACACTGTGGTGGGTGGCTGGGGTGTGATGGATATGTACAGGGGAGGGTGGGGACTGACGGACTGGAGGGTGGGGTGATATGGATATGTACAGGGGGAGGGTGGGGTGATATGGATATGTACAGGGGAGGGTGGGCACTGACGGACTGTAGAGTGGGGTGATATGGATATGTACACTCACACTCACACTCACACCTGCCCTTTGTAACTTTACAAACTCTTGAGCGGTCCCCTGGGCCAGCCTGCTCAGACACAAAGGCAACAGCAGATGCAGACTGCGTGCCATTTGTCACAGTCTTCCCTCTGTGTGTGACAGTTTTCTGCTGGTCGCCTGCTCCCACCGCTTGGTGTAAGTATGAACCCTCACTTGGGGAGTAACTCACCTCTGCCTGAGGCAGGAGGAGCTGAAATTAACTGACGAATCAGTTTGCACAAGTCTGGGCTGGACACTTAGTGCAGCTTTGGAGATGCTTACACTGATAGACGGCTGGACAGAAGAGAGATCGGGGGCGCTGTCACTGACAGACGGCTGGAGAGAGGAGCGGAGCGATCGGGAGCTCGGGGGAAGGGTGCCCTCACATTTCCTACTTGCATTTGACCATAAGATACAGGAGCAGAATTAGGCCATCTGGCCCAGTGAGTCCGCTCCTCCATTTCATCTCTTACTGGCTAACAGCTTAATGATGATTGTAAATTGTCCTGTGGGTTGAATCGGTGGGTTGCGGCGAGGTGTGGTTCAGTGGGCCGGAAGGATCTGTTCCCGCTGTATCTCCAAATAAGTGATCTGGTGACCTGGGTTATGTTGAGAAAATATTTGCAAATCGATTGAAGCTTTTTGGGATTTGCTGTTGTGATGGTAGAAACTGGGAAAACACAAGGATTTCTCAAAAGAAAAAAAAATCCATTTGAAAATAAATTGTTAGTCAGGCTGCGTCAGTCCATTGAAAGTTGCTACATTTCGGGATGAAATGTCAACTCTGGGCTGTTTGGACGTATTTCTGGTGTTTTCTAATGTCTGCTTGGTTACAGATTTATTCCTTGACAGCTTGTCTTTAACCTTAAACACTATGGCACCACCCCCTGTATTTTGTGTGTAAATAAAAGTATTTAGGCAAACCTGAAATAAAAAAATGGTGGTTGACAGAAAATTAATGTAATGTAAAAAGTCTTGTGAAAGACTGAAAAAAAGAAACACGAGAAGATTTATATTTTTATTTAAGGGAGCAATTCAGGAATTTGTGGGATTAATTCATCCAACAACCGATTACCAATGTAACAAATACTGAATCGCCCATTAATTGTGGAATTGAATTCAAGAGTTGCAAGGTAATGTTTCAGCTCTGTAAAACAGATTGAGAATAGGTTGAGTGAACTCGGCCTTTTCTCCTTGGAGCGACGGAGGGTGAGAGGTGACCTGATAGAGGTGTATAAGATGATGAGAGGCATTAATCGTGTGGATAGTCAGAGGCTTTTCCCCAGGGCTGAAATGGCTAGCACGAGAGGGCAGTTTTAAGGTGCTTGGAAGTAGGTTCTGAGGGGATGTCGTTTTTTACGCAGAGAGGCCTAGGAAATTTCTAAAGGGCCTTCATTGTGCTGTAGGTTTTCTATAGTTAGACCACAATCGGAGTAATGTGTTCATTTCTGGTTTCCTCCTTATAGGAAGGGTGTGGGAGCTTTAAAGAGGCTGCAGAGGAGATTTACCAGGATGCTGCCTGGATTAGAGAGCATGTTTTATGAAGATAGGTTAGAGTTTTTTCCTTGAGAGCAAAGGTAATGGCAGAAGTGTATTAAAACTGTTAGAAGAGACCCTGCACCTTTTCCCCTGGGTTGCATTGGACAGTACCAAATGACATATGCTTAAGGTGACTGGAGGAAAGTACTGGAGGGGTGGGAGAGATATCAGAGGCGAGTACAGTATTTTGTTTACACAGAAAATGGCTGTGACAATTTCATTAAATACCTCAGCCTCAGAGAAAACAATTGTCCTGCTCTGTATCCTGAACCTCTTCTGCACCCTTGGAAGCTATAGTGTGGCAATCCGAATCAGACTAACATGAAATTTGCAGTGGACTAGTTAAACGAAAGTAAATACAAAAAAGAGCAAAATAGTCAGGAAGGGATTCCGGAAACTTTGTGTAATGTTCTTAATGCTCTTGCACATCGATAATATCCGCTCGAGAGCAACACGCTGTTCAACAGCAGTGATAAGATAAACTGTTATTGAACAGGGGAGAGTCCCCAACTACCACAAATTTTGCAGTCGAGTATCCCGCCCGCAGGCGTCAGCACACCCGAAGTGCAATGGGACTGGGAGAGCCGGTGAAGATCGTCCACCTTGAAGCCACAGCAATCCAGTGGCACCTTGCTCCCTACGTTACATTCGTTCAAACCTCGCACACTGAAGTCGGATGGTGTTCCTGATCCCAGCCCCAGGAGTGGAAGCGCTGGTCTCTACAGCCATCGCCGCTGCACAGGGAGGGGGGGGGGGGGAGTGCACACCAGGCTTCCCCCCGTGTCAGCACTGCGAGGCCCGCTGTGCTCTGGAATGAACGCCGGGGATCGCAGCTCTCCGGTAGAGAACGCTTGGTCTCAGCTCTCGATCACGGCCCAGGTGAGCTCAGGTGTGTTGTACCTTGGCGCCGGATATCACGTGTGAAAAGGGCACCCATCAGCACCTTTCTGATCACGGTCTCTCTGCTGACTGACAGGTAAGGGTGCTCTGGGCTGGCTGCCATGTGAACCCAGGCTTTCCCAATACTCCTTAATAACAGCATTTTCAAGGTCTATTTCTTATAAATTCACATACTCCTGCCCCGAAGCTATTAGCCTATGTGTTCATATTCTATGTCGTTTGTCTTGGGTTGTAGTGTTGTTGATACTTTCTCTCACCGTAATATTTGCATATCTTCTAAAAAAGAAAAAACGGCTTTTATTAACGCAACACACATCAAAGTTGCTGGTGAACACAGCAGGCCAGGCAGCATCTCTAGGAAGAGGTACAGTCGACGTTTCAGGCCAAGAAAGTGGGGGTGGGGGTTCTATTGGCCGTTTAGTAAACGCCTATTTCCGCAGCGAGCAACAGGGTGTCGCTGTGGAGGCGATGGGGTTCCATCGAACAGTACAGTCCACTCGGCCTAGCATGGTCTGCTGACCCTTATAAACGAGGAGGGTTTAACCTAATGTGGCAGGGGAACTGGTGGGAACTGGAGTGAAAGGATTCAGGATACTTTATACTTTATTGTTGCCAAACAATTGGTACTAGAATGTACAATCATCACAGCGATATTTGATTCTGTGCTTCACACTCCCTTGATTACAAATATTAAATATTATAAATAATTAAAAATAGTTAAAATTAGTAAATATTAAAAATTTAAATTATAAATCATATTTGGAGGATGGATGGTAAAAAAAAATAGCAGCATTACACCTGTGAAAGGTTTCACTGCTAATGTGCAATGACTTTCTGTAGAGGCAATGTTTGGGTTATGGTTAGAGATAACTGGTGCTTTGGAATGTGAGCCGGGCCCTTTCTTCGGCATGAGATGAAGAGGGAAGACGCTGGAGAGAACCGGTGATTCAATGGAGAAAGGTGCCGCAGTCGACTGAGGATTGATGAAATGTGTGACTTCTGGAGGAGTTGTGCTCCAACTTGTGCATATTTGACTGTTTAATTAAAATTGGCCCTTTTTGTTGTTTTTCTTTCTTTACTAACTCTTTAGTTAAGTGAAGATTCATAAATATAATTCCTTTAATCGTATGCAGTGTGCTGTCTGTTGTTTCTTGGCACTGAGTCGTACCAAATTACACAGCATCCACACAAACCAGGGTCTGGGGTGGGAGAGCTGTGTCAATCTCATGGGTTTGGCGGGACTGGAGGGTGCCTTCCCTCGACTTGCGCAGCCAAGGACATCAACAGGGTTTCAATAGCGTGCAGTCTGACTGTCAGGAAGGGCAGGCAGATGACAGGACAGTTTTGCAGCCAGCAGGGTGAGTATCAGTGCATTCGGGATGCAGAATCAAAAACGGTAACAAATACAGTACTCAAAGTCACAATGCACGGAGTATAAGAAATAAGGTGGATGATCTTGTTGTACTATTACAGATTGTCAGGTTTGATGTTGTGGCCATCACTGAATCGTGGCTGAAGGATGGTTGTAGTTGGGAGCTGAATGTCCAAGGTTACACATTGTATCGGAGAGATAGGAAGGTAGGCAGAGGGGGTGGTGTGGCTATACTGGTAAAGACTGGCATCAAATCAGTAGAAAGATGTGACATGGGATCGGAAGATGTTGAATCCTTGTGGGTTGAGTTAAGAAACTGCAAAGGTAAAAGGACCCTGATGGCAGTTATATACAGGCCTCCCAACAATGGCTGGGATAGGAAATAGAAAAGGCATGTCAAAGGGCAATACACACGAAATACTGGGGTAATTCAGCAGGCCAGGAAGCATCTATGCAAAAGAGTACAGTTGACATTTTGGGGTGAAACCCTTCATCGGGACTGGAGAGAAAAAACATTGACTGATGCTGCCTGGCCTGCTGGGTTCCTCCAGCATTTTGTGTGTGTTGCTCGGATTTCTGGCATATACATATTTTCCCTTGTTTGTCAAAGGGGCAATGTTATGATCGTCATAGGAGATTTCAACATGCAGATCAATTGGGAAAATCAGGTTGGTAGTGGATCTCAAGAGAGTGAGTTTGTTGAGTACCTACGAGATAGTTTGTTTTTAGAGCAGTTTGTCATTGAGCCTACTTGGGGATCAGCTATATTGGAATGGGTGTTATGTAATGAACTGAGGTGACTAGGGAGCTTAAGGTAGAAGAACCCTGAGGAACCAGTGATCACAATATGATTGAGTTCAACCTGAAATTTGATAGGGAGGAAGTAAAGTCTGACGTAGCAGTATTTCAGTGGAGTAAAGGAAATTACAGTGGCATGAGAGAGGAGTTGGCCAAAGTAAATTGGAAAGAGATTCTGGCAGGGATGACAGCAGAGCAGCAATGGTGTGAGTTTCTGGGAAAAAATGAGGAAGGTGCAGGATAGATGTATTCCAAAAACAAAGAAATATTCTATTGGCAAAATGATACAACCATGGCTGACATGGGAAATCAAATCTAAGTCAAAGCAAAAAAAAGGGCAGACAACAAAGCAAAAAATAGCGTTAAGAATAGGATTGGGAGGCTTTTAAAAACCTACAGAGAGCAACTGAAAGAATTATTAGGAGGGAAAAATGAAATGTAAAAGCAAGCTAGGTAACAATATCAAAGTGGATAAAGCTTTTTCAAGTATATAAAAATTAATAGAGATATGAGAGTGGATAGTGGACTGCTAAAAAAGAGGCTGGAGGAATAGTAATGTGGGATAAGGGACGGCTGATGAACTAAAGGAGTATTTTGCATCAGTCTTCCTGTGGAAGACACCAGTAGTGTGCCAGATATTGAGAGTGTGAAGGAAGAGAAGTGGGTGCAAGAGAGAAGCTGCTCAGAAAGCTGAAAGACCTAAAGGTACATAGGTCACCCGGACCAGATGAACTGCACCCTGGGGTTCTGAAAGAGAGATTGTGGTGGCATTAGTAAGTGCACAGATATAAATGTTAGAAGAGAAGTAAGAAAGAATAAAAAAAAGTTACCACAAACAGTCTAACAGGAGAGGGTGTAGGTTAATTCATTATAGAGCCTCATGGCCGAGGGTAGGAATGCCCTCATATAGCGCTCCTTGGAGCAGCACAGTTGTCTTAGTCTGTCACCAAAATGCTCCTCTGTTCAGCCAAGGTGGTGTGCAGAGACTGATGGTTTATGTGTGAGGGAAGGTTAGATTGATCTTGGAGTACGTTAAAAGACACAACTTTGTGGGCTGAAGGGCCTGTACTGGGCTGTAATGTTCTATGTTCTAAGGATTTGTATCTGTTTGTGTAAAGAAATGATGCCCCTCTGTCCTGAGGCTGTGTGCCCTCTTGTCCTAGGATCACCCATGTGGGAATCATCCTTTCCACATCTACTCCGCGTGGGAATCATCCTCCGTCTCGGCCTTTCAACATTGGAAAGGTTTCAATGAGATTCCTTCTAATCCGGACTTCCTTCTAAATTCCAGCCCCCAGCTCCCTGTGTATAGTCTGCCTTCATGTTAAGATCTGAAATATTTAACAATGAAATGTGGGGTGAGAAAAATTAACTTCAGTCAAGGAGCCACTGGTTCAGAATCAGGCACATCTCCAGCATATATTGTGGAATTTGATGTCTTTACCGCAGCAGTACAATTAATAGATAATAATAAACTCTGAATTACATTATCTATATTAAATGACTGTGTGGCTACCATCTATAAATTCACTGATGTTACAACGTACAGGAGCAAGACACACCAGCTGGTGGAATGGTGCCACAGCAACAACCTGGCACTCAACGTCAGTAAGACGAAAGAGCTGATTGTGGACTTCAGGAAGGGTAAGACGAAGGAACACATACCAATCCTCATAGAGGGATCAGGATTAGAAAGAGTGAGCAACTTCCATTTCCTGGGTGTCAATATTTATGAGGACCTACTAACCTCACCTCTTACTTTGCACTACTTGTTTAATTTAACTATTTAATATAGAGACTTACTGTAATTCACAATATTTTGCCTCTATTATTATGTATTGCATTGTGCTGCTCCCTCAAAGTTAACAAATTTCATGACAAATGCCAATGATATTAAACCAGATTCTGGTTCATGGATCCTCTGTCCATTCAGAAATCGGATGGCAGAGGGGAGGAAGCCGTTCCTGAATCTCTGAGTGTGTGCCTTCAGGCTCCTGTACATCCTACCTGATGGTAACAGTGAGAAAAGGGCGTGTCCTGGGTGGAGGGGTCCTTCATGATGGGTGCTGCCTTTTTGAGGCACTGCTCCTTGTAGTGTTAGAGATTGTGGTGGCATCAGAAATGATTTTTCAAAAATCATTGGACTCTGGCATAGTGCCAGAGGACTGGAAATTTGCAAATATCACTCCACTCTTTGAGAAAGGAGAAAGGCAGCAGAAAGGAAATTATAGACTAGTTAGAACATTGAATCTTTGTGGGTGGAGTTAAGAAACTGCAAGGGTGAAAAAAAATTATGGGAATCATATATAGGGCTCCAAATATAGCCAAGATGTGGGTGGGGTTGAGACTGCAAAGGGAACTGTGAGAGGCATGTAGTAAGAGTAATGTTGCAATTGTAATGGGGGACTTCAATATGCACGGGGATTGGGAAAATCAGGTTGGTGTCGGATCGCAAGAAAGGGAATTTGTTGGAATTCCTATGAGATAGATTTTTAGAGCAACTTGTGCTTGAGCCTACTCGGGCAAAGGCTATCTTAGATTGGGTAATAACCCAGATGTTATTAGGCAGGTTAACGTAAAGGAACCCTCAGGCAGTGATCATGATTGATTCATTTTGCAATTTGAGAGAGAGAAGCACTACTCATGTGTATCAGTATTGCAATGGAATGAAGGGAATTACAGAGGCATGAGAGAGGAGATTGCCCAGGTGGATTGGTGGAGGATACTGGCAGGGATGATGACAGAGCAGAGATGGCTGAAGTTTCTGGGAATAGTTCACAAGGCAGAGGATAGATTTGTCTCACAGAGGAAGAAGTTCCCAAATGGCAGGGGTAGGTTACCATGACTGACAAGGGAAGTTCAGGACTGCATAAAAGCCAAGGAAAGGGCATATAAGATAGCAAATGTGAGTGGGAAGTTGGATGATTGGGAAGCTTTTAAAATCAAACAAAAGGCAACTAAAAAAGCTATAAGAAGTGAAAAGATGAAATATGAAGGCAAACTAGCTGAAGCAGAATTAAGGAGAATACCAAAAGCAGAATCCCAAAAGCTTTTTCAGTAATATAAAGAAGTGAAAAGGAGGTGAGAGTTGATATTGGACCACTGGAAAATGATGCTGGAGAGGCAGTAATGGGGGACAAAGAAATGGCAGATGAACTGAATGGGTACTTTGCATCAGTCTTCACTGTGGAAGACACTAGCAGTGTGCCAGAGGTCCGTGAGTGTCAGAGAGCAGGAGTGAGTACTATACCAAAGGAAAAAGTGCGAGGCTAACTGTAAGGTCTTAAGGTGGATAAGTCACCTGGACCAGATGGACTACATCCCAGAGTCCTGAGAGAGGTTGCTGAAGAGATAATAGATGCATTGGTCATGATCTTTCAAGAATCACTTGATTCTGGCATGGTCCCAGAAAACTGGAAAATTGCAAATGTCACTCCACTCTTTAAGAAGGGAGGAAGACAAAAGAAAGGAAGTTTTGGACAAGTCAGCCTGACCTCAGTGGTTGGGAAAGTGTTGGAGTCTATTATTAAGAATGAGGTTTCAGGATACTTGGAGACGAATGATAAAATAAGTCAAAGTCAGCCTGGTTTCCCTGAAGGGAAATCTTGCCTGACAAGTAGAATTCTTCGAGAAAGTAAGCAGCAGGGTGGACAAAGGAGAGGCAGTGGATGTCATTTACTTGTATTTTCCAAAGGCATTTGATAAAGTGCCACATATGAGGCTACTTAACAAGATAAAATCCTATGGCGTTACAAAAAAGATACTGACATGGATAGAGGAATGGCGAACAGACAGGAGGCAGTGAGTGGGAATAAAACAGGGCCTTTTCTGGTTGGTTGCCAGTAATGAGCGGTGTTCCTTAGGGGTCAGTATTGGGACTGCTACTGTTCACAATATTTATCAATGATTTAGAAACATAGAAAACCTACAGCACAATACAGGCCATTTGGCCCACAAAGCTGTGCCGAACATGTACTTACCTTAGAAATTACTAGGCTTATTCATAGCCCTCTATTTTTCTAAGCTCCATGTATCCATCCAGGAGTCTCTTAAAAGACCCTATCGTTTCCGCCTCCACCACCGTCGCCAGCAACCCATTCCACACACTCACCAATCTCTGCGTAAAAAACTTACCCCTGACATCTCCACTCTTTGCCTTCTGTGGGCAAGCCAGTTCAGGATCCACAAAGCAATGTCCCCTTGGATCCCATGCCTCCTTACTTTCTCAATAAGCCTTGCATGGGGTACCTTATCAAATGACTTGCTAAAATCCATATACACTACATCTACTGTTCTACCTTCATCAATGTGTTCAGTCACATCATCAAAAAATTCTATCAGGCTCGTAAGGCACGACCCCCCCTTTGACAAAGCCATGCTGACTTTTCCTAATCATAGTATGCCTCTGCAAATGTCAGTGCATTTGGGGAGGGTTTAAACTAGATTTGCAGGGGGATGGGAACCAGAATGCCAGAGCAGATAGTGGAGCAGGGGTGAAAATAAATGATGTTAAAAGTTCATGCAAAGTCACAAGTAGAAGGGTTGTGTGTGGTGGTAATAATCTTCTGAGGTGTGTCTATTTCAGTGCAAGGAGTATTGTGGGTAAGGCTGATGAGCTGAGGGCGTGGATTGACACATGGAATTACGACTTTTTAGCCATTAGTGAAACTTGGCTACAGGAGGGGCAGGACTGGCAGCTTAATGTTCCAGGGTTCCGATGTTTCAGACGTGATAGAGGCAGAGGAATGAAGGGTGGGGGGCAGGATGGCATTGCTAGTCAGGGAAAATGTTACAGCAGTGCTCAGGCAGGACAGATTAGAGGGCTTGTCTACCGAGGCCATATGGGTGGAGCTGAGAAACAGGAAAGGTATGACCACATTAATGGGGTTGTATTATAGACCACCCAATAGTCAGCGAGAATTGGAGGAGCAAATCTGCAGAGAGATAGCAGATAACAGGAAACATAAAGTTGTGATAGTAGGGGATTTTGATTTTCCGCGTATTGATTGGGATTCCCATACTGTTAAAGGTCTAGATGGGTTAAGAGTTTGTAAAATGTGTTCAGGGAAGTTTTCTAAATCAGTATATCGAGATACCAACTAGAGAGGATGCAATATTGGATCTCCTATTAAGAAACGAGTTAGGACAGGTGATGGAAGTGTGTGTAGGGGAACATTTTGATTCCAGTGATCATAACACCAATAATTTCAACTTGATCATGGATAAAGATAGATCTGGTCCTCGGGTTGAGGTTCTAAACTAGAAGAAGGCCAAATTTGAAGAAATGAGAAAAGATCTAAAAAGCGTGGATTGGGACAGGTTGTTCTCTGGCAAGGATGTGATCGGTAAGTGGGAAGCCTTCAAAGGAGAAATTTTGAGAGTGCAGAATTTGTATGTTCCTGTCAGGATTAAAGGCAAAGCGAATAAGAATAAGGAACCTTGGTTCTCAAGGGGTATTGGAACTCTGATAAAGAAGAAAAGAGAGATGTATGACATGTATAGGAAACAGGGAGCAAATAAGGTGCTTGAGGTGCATAAAAAGTGCAAAAAAATACTTAAGAAATCAGGAGGGCTGAAAGAAGACATGAGGTTGCTTTGGTAGTCAAGGTGAAGGATAATCCAAAGAGCTTCTACAGGTATATTAAGAGGAAAAGGATAGTAAGGGATAAAATTGGTCCTCTTGAAGATCATAGTGGTCGGCTATGTGCGGAACCAAAACAAATGGGGGAGATCTTCGGCAGTTGAACGGGGCACGACTGCGCAAGCGCGTGTAAGTCGGACCTTGAGGCAGCAGGAGTGTTTAAAAGCGAGAAGATTAACCGAGCGGGTGACGGGGTAGAGGGAGACAGAGTAGGAAGGCTTTGGCTCCTGAGGCCTCGGCGAGCAGAGGCTGAGGTCGAGCTTCACTCCGAGTAAGGTAAGGCTGGGTAAGTTCCTTTAATAAATCTAATTACCTTAGGAGTAGGTAATGGAGGCAGCAGTCAGGGCAGTCGAGTGCTCCGTTTGCAGGATGTGGGAAGTCAGGGCGAGCACAATCGTCCCTGATAACTACACCAGCGAAAGGTGCATCCAGCTGCAGCTCCTGACAAACCGAGTTAGGGAACTGGAGCTGGAGCTGGGTGAACTTTGGATCATTTGGGAGGCAGAGGCAGAAATAGAGAGGAGTTACAGGGAGATAGTCACCCCTAAGAGTCAAGAAACAGGTAGCTGGGTGACTGTCAGGAGAGGGAGGGGGAATAGACAGAATGAGCAGAGTACCCCTGTGGTCGTTCCCACCAATAATAAATGCATCATTTTGGATACTGTTGATGGAGACGACCTACCAGGGACAAGTTGCAGTGGTTGCGTCTCTGGCACTGAGACTGGACCCTCAGCTCAGAAGAGAAGGAGGGAAAAGAAGAGAGCAGTAGTGATAGGGGATTCGATAGTTAGGGGGACAGATAAGAGATTCTGTGGAAGAGATCGAGAATCCTGGATGGTCTATTGACTCCCTGGTGCCAAGGTCCATGATATCTCGGATCGAGTTCTCAGTATTCTCAAGAGGGAGGGTGAGCAGCTGGATGTCGTGGTCCATGTAGGGACCAATGACATGGGTAGGAAGAGTGAGGAGGTCCTGAAAGGTGAGTTTAGGAAGTTAGGCGCCAAGTTAAAGGACAGGACCTCCAGGATAGAAATCCCAGGATTGCTACCAGTGCCACATGCAGGCGGGTTTAGAAATAGTAAGATAGCGCAGATCAACATGTGGCTGAAGATATGGTGCAGGAGGGAGGGCTTCAGATTTATAGATAATTGGGCAGTTTTCCAGGGAAGGTGGGACCTGTTCTGGAGGGACGATTTACATCTGAACTGGAGGGGGACAAATATTCTTGCAGGTAGGTTTGCTGGAGAGGCTCCAGTGGATTTAAACTAGATACAAGGGGGGAGGGGAACCAGAGTGTAGGAACAGATGTAGGGGAGAAGGAAGAAAAAGAAAATAGTAAAGTTGTTTGCACCATTAGTGATAAACAGAGAGTAAGAGGAGGACAATTTCTTAAATGCGTTTATTTTAATGCTAAGAGCATTATAAGAAAGATGGATGAGCTTAAAGCATGGATTGATACCTGGAAGTATGATGTGGTAACTATTAGTAAAACATGGTTACAGGAGGAGTGTGATTGGCAACTAAATATTCCTGGATTTAATTGCTTCAGGTGTGATAGAATCAGAGGGACAAGAGGAGGAGGTGTTGCATTGCTTGTCAGAGAAAATATTACAGCAGTGCTCTGGCAGGATAGATTAGAGGGCTTGTCTAGGGAGGCTATTTGGGTGGAATTGAGGAGTGGGAAATGTGTAGTAACATGGGGGTATATTATAGACCACCAAATGGGGAACGAGAATTGGAGGAGCAAATTTGTAAGGAGATAGCAGATATTTGTAGTAAGTACATGGTTGTGATTGTGGGAGATTTTAATTTTCCACACATAGACTGGGAAGCCCATACTGTAAAAGGGATGGATGGTTTGGAGTTTGTAAAATGTATGCAGGATAGTTCTTTTGCAGCAATACATAGAGGTACCAACGAGAGAAGGTGCAGTGTTGGATCTCCTGTGAGGGAATGAGACAGGGCAGGTGACAGAGGTATTTGTTTGGGAGCACTTTGGGTCCAGTGATCACAATGGCATTAGTTTCAATATAATTATGGAGAAGGATAGGTCTGGACCCAGGATTGAGATTTTTGATTGGAGAAAGGCTAACTTTGAGGAGGTGCGAAAGGATTTGGAAGGAGTGGATTGGGACAATTTGTTTTATGGGAAGGATGTAATTGAGAAATGGAGGTCATTTAAAGGTGAAATTTGAGGGTACAGAATCTTTATGTTCCTGTTAGGTTGAAAGGAAAGGTTAAAAGTTTTAAAGAGCCATAGTTTTCAAGGGATATTGGAAACAGTTCGAAAAAAGAGAGATATCTACAATAAATATAGGCAGCATGGAGTAAATGAGGTGCTCGAGGAATATAAAGAATGTAAAAAGAATCTTAAGAAAGAAATTAGAAAAGCTAAAAGAAGATACGAGGTTGCTTTGGCAAGTAGGGTGAAAATAAATCCTAAGGGTTTCTACAGTTATATTAATAGCAAAAGGATAGTGAGGGATAAAATTGGGTCCCTTAGGGAATCAGAGTGGACGGCTATGTGCGGAGCCAAAAGAGGTGGGGGAGATTTTGAACAATTTCTTTTCTTCGGTATTCACTAAGGAGAAGGATATTCAATTGTGTAAGGTAAAGGAAACAAGAAGGATAGTTATGGAAAGTATGACGATTAAAGAAGAGGAAGTACTGGCACTTTTAAGGAATTAAAAGTGGATAAGTCTCCGGGTCCGGACAAGATATTCCCCAGGACTTTGAGGGAAGTTAGTGTGGAAATAGCAGGGGCTCTGACAGAAATATTTCAAATGTCATTCGAAATGGGGATGGTGCCGGAGGATTGGCGTATTGCTCATGTGGTTCCATTGTTTAAAAAGGGTTCGAAGAGTAAACCTAGCAATTATCGGCCTGTGAGTTTGACGTCAGTGGTGGGTAAATTGATGGAAAGTATTCTTAAAGATGGTATATATAATTATCTGGATAGACAGGGTCTGATTAGGAACAGTCAACATGGATTTGTGCATGGAAGGTCATGTTTGACAAATCTTACTGAAATGTTTGAAGAGGTTACTAGGAAAGTTGACGAAGGTAAAGAAGTGGATGTTGTCTATATGGACTTCAGTAAGGCCTTTGACAAGGTTCCACACAGAAGGTTAGTTAGGAAGGTTCAATTGTTAGGTATTAATATTGAAGTAGTAAAATGGATTCAGCAGTTGCTGGCTGGGAGACACCAGAGAGTAGTGGTGGATAACTGTGTGTCAGATTGGAGGCCAGTGACTAGTGGTGTGCCTCAGGGATATGTACTGGGTCCAATGTTGTTTGTCATATACATTAATGATCTGGATGATGGGGTGGTAAATTGGATTAGTAAGTATGCAGATGATACTAAGATAGATGCAGTTGTGGATAATGAAGTAGGTTTTCAAAGCTTGCAGAGAAGTTTAGGCCAGTTAGAAGAGTGGGCTGAAAGATGGCAGATGGAGTTTAATGCTGATAAATGTGAGGTGCTACATTTTGGTAGGACTAATTAGTCCTGACGAAGGGTCTCGGCCTGAAACGTCGACTGTACCTCTTCCTAGAGATGCTGCCTGGCTTGCTGTGTTCACCAGCAACCTTGATGTGTGTTGCTTGAATTTCCAGCATCTGCAGAATTCCTGTTGTTTGCATACATGGTAAATGGTAGGGCATTGAAGAATGCAGTCGAACAGAGGGATCTAGGAATAATGGTGCATAGTTCCCTGAAGGTGGAATCTCATGTGGATAGGGTGGTGAAGAAAGCTTTTGGTATGCTGGCCTTTATAAATAGAGTATTGAGTATAGGAGTTGGGATGTAATGTTAAAATTGTACAAGGCATTGGTGAGGCCAAATTTGGAGTATTGTGTACAGTTTTGGTCACCGAGTTATAGGAAAGATGTCAACAAAATAGAGAGAGTAGAGAGAAGATTTACTAGAATGTTACCTGGGTTTCATCACCTAAGTTACAGAGAAAGGTTGAACAAGTTGGGTCTTTATTCTTTGGAACATAGAAGGTTGAGGGGGGCTTGATAGAGGTATTTAAAATTATGAGGGGGATAGATACAGTTGACGTGGATAGGCTTTTTCCATTGAGAGTGGGGGATATTCAAACAAGGGGACGTGAGTTGAGAGTTAAAGGGCAAAAGTTTAGGGGTAACATGAGGGGGAACTTCTTTACTCAGAGAGTGGTAGCTGTGTGGAATGAGCTTCCAGCAGAAGTGGTTGAGGCAGGTTCTAAGTTGTCGTTTAAAGTTAAATTGGATAGATATATGGACAGGAAAGGAATGGAGGGTTATGGGGTGAGTGCAGGTCGGTGGGACTAGGTGAGAGTAAGAGTTTGGCACGGACTAGAAGGGCCGAGATGGCCTGTTTCTGTGCTGTAATTGTTATATTGATTATATCGTAAATGGGTTTTTTGCAGCTGTATTTACTAAGGAAACTGGCATGGAGTCAATGGAAGTAAGGCAAACAAGTAGTGAGGTCATGGACCCTATACAGATTGAGGAGGAGGAGGTGCTTACTACCTTGAGGCAAATCAGAGTAGATAAATCCCCAGGACCTGACAGGGTATTCCCTCAGACCTTGAAGGAGACTAGTGTTGAAATTGCAGGGACCCTGGCAGATATATTTAAGATGTCGGTATCTACGGGTGAGGTGCTGGAGGATTGGAGAGTGGCTCATGTTGTTCCGTTATTTTAAAAGGCTCTAAAAGTAATCCAGGAAATTATAGGCGGGTAAATTTGACATCGGTAGTAGGTAAATTATTGGAAGGAGTACTAAGAGATAGGATCTACAAGTATTTGGATAGACAGGGACTTATTAGGGAGAGTTAACATGGCTTTGTGCGTGGTAGGTCATGTTTAACAAATCTAGTTTTTCGTGGAGGTTACCAGGGAAGTGGATGAAGGGAAGGCAGTGGATATTGTCTACATGGATTTCAGTAAGGCCTTTGACAAGGTCCCGCATGAGAGGTTAGTTAGGAAGATTCAGTCGCTACGTATACATCGAGAGGTGGTAAATTGGATTAGACATTGGCTCAATGGAAGAAGCCAAAGAGTAGTAGTAGAGGATTGGTTCTCAGAGTGGAGGCCTGTGACTAGTGGTGTGCCACAGGGATCAGTGCTGGGTCCATTGTTATTTGTCATCTATATCAATAATCTGGATGATAATGTGGTAAATTGAATCAGCAAATTTGCTGATGATATAAAGATTGGAGGTGTAGTGGACAGAGAGGAAGGTTTTCAAAGCTTGCAGAGGGATTTGGACCAGCTGGAAAAATGGGCTGAAAGATGGCAGATGGAGTTTAATACAGACAAGTGTGGGGTATTGCGGTTTGGAAGGACAAACCAAGGTAGAACATACAAGGTAAATGGTAGGGCACTGAGGAGTGCAGTAGAACAGAGGGATCTGGGAATACAGATACAAAATTCCCTAAAAGTGGTGTCACAGGTAGATAGGGTCGTAAAGAGAGCTTTTGGTACATTGGCCTTTATTAATCGAAGTATTGAGTATAAGAACTGGAATGTTATAGTGAGGTTGTATAAGGCATTGATGAGGCCGAATTTGGAGTATTCTGTGCAGTTTTGGTCACCAAATTACATGAAGGTTATAAATAAGGTTGAAAGAGTGCAGAGAAGGTTTACAAGGATGTTGCCGGGACTTGAGAAACTGAGTTACAGAGAAAGGTTGAATAGGTTAGGACTTTATTCCCTGGAGCGTAGAAGAATGAGGGGAGATTTGATAGAGGTATATAAAATTATGATGGGTATAGATAGAGTGAATGCAAGCAGGCTTTTTCCACTGAGGCAAGGGGAGAAAAAACCAAAGGACATGGGTTAAGGGTGAGGGGGGAAAAGTTTAAAGGGAACATTAGGGGGTGCTTCTTCACACAGAGAGTGGTGGGAGTATGGAATGAGCGGCCAGATGAAGTGGTAAATGTGGGCTCACTTTTAACATTTAAGAAAAACTTGGACAGGTACATGGATGAGAGGTGTATGGAGGGATATGGTCCAGGTGCAGGTCGGTGGGACTAGGCAGAAAAATGGTTCGGCACAGCCAAGAAGGGCCAAAAGGCCTGTTTCTGTGCTGTAATGTTCTATGGTTTCTATGAATCCTGCCTCTCAGTATCTTCTCCAGCAACTTACCAACTAATGAAGTAAGACTCACTGGTCTATAATTTCCAGGGCTATCTCTACCCCCTTTCTTGAATAAGGAACATCCCCAACCCTCTGGAACCTCTCCCGTCCCCATTGATGATGAAACTATCACTGCCAGAGGCTCAGCAACCTCCTCCCTCGCTTCCCACAGTAGCCTAGGTTACATCCCGTCCGGCCCCGGTGACCTATCCAACTTGATGCTTTCCAAAGGCTCCAGCACATCCTGTTCCTTAATATCTACATGCTCAAGCTTTTTAGTCCACTGCAAGTCATCCCTACAATCGCCAAGATCCTTTTACATAGTGAATACTGATGCAAAGTAATAGAACTATAGAACACTACAGCACAGAAAACAGGACATTTGGCCCTTCTAGTCTGTGCCAAAACTTTATTCCGCTAGTCCCATTGACCTGCACCCAGTCCATATCCCTCCAGACCTCTCCCATCCATGTATCTATCCAATTTATTCTTAAAACTTAAGAGGGAGCCCGCATTTACCATGTCAGATGGCAGCTCGTTCCACACTCCCACCACTCTCTGAGTGAAGAGGTTCCCCCTAATGTTCCCCCTAAACCTTTCCCCTTTCACCCTAAAGCCACGACCTCTCATATTTATCTCTCCTAATCTAAGTGGAAAGAGCCTACTCGCATTTACTCTGTCTATACCCCTCATAATTTTGTAAACCTCTATCAAATCCCCCCTCATTCTTCAATGCTCCAAGGAATAGAGTCCTAAGCTGTTCAATCTTTCCCTGTAACTCAACTCCTGAAAACCCGGCAACATCCTAGTAAATCTTCTCTGCACTCTTTCAATCTTACTGATATCCTTCCTATAGTTAGGTGACTAGAACTGTACACAATACTCCAAATTTGGCCTCACCAGTGTCTTATACAACCTCATCATAGCATCCCAACTCCTATGCTCAGTACTTTGATTTATGAATGCTAGGATGCCAAAAGCTTTCTTTACAACCCTGTCTACCTGTGACGCCACTTTCAGGGAATTATGTATCTGAACTCCCAGGTCCCTTTGTTCCTCCGCACTCCTCAGTGCCCTACCATTTACTGTGTATGTCCTACCCTGATTTGTCCTTCCAAAATGCAACACCTCACACTTGTCTGCATTAAATTCTATCTGCCATTTTCTGGACCATTTTTCCAGTTGGTCCAGATCCCTCTGCAAGCTTTGAAAGCCTTCCTCACTGTCCACAACACCTCCAGTCTTAGTGTCATCAGCAAACTTGCTGATCCAATTTACCACATTATCATCTAGATCATTGATATAGACAACAAACAACAATGGTCCCAGCACAGATCCTTGAGGCACACCACTAGTCACAGGCCTCCAGTCTGATAAGCAATCATCCACTACCACTCTCTGTCTTCTCCCACACAGCCAATTTCTAATCCAGTTTACAACCTCTCCATGGATACCTAGTATCTGAACCTTCTGAACTAACCTCCCATGTGGGACCTTGTCAAAGACCTTACTAAAGTCCATGTAGACAACATCCACAGCCTTTCCTTCGTCTACTTTCTTGGTAACTTCCTTGATGAACTCTACAAGTTTTGTTAAACACGATCTACCACACACAAAGCCATGCTGGCTATCCTTAATCAGCCCTTGGCTGTCCAAATACTTGTATAACCAATCTCCCAGAACACCTTCCAATAATTCACCTACTACTAATGTCAGGCTCACCAGCCTGTAATTACCTGGTTTTCTTTTGGAGCCTTTTTTCATTAAGTATCTCTGCTATCTCCGGTTCCATACACACTTTTCCACGGTCACACTTGATTGGTCCTATTCTCTCATGTCTTATCCTCTTGCTGTTCACATACTTGTAGAATGCCTTGGGGTTTTCCTTAATCCTGTCCGCCAAGGCCTTCTCATGGCTCCTTCTGGCTCTCCTAATTTCATTCTTAAGATCCTTCCTGCTAGCCTTATAATCTTCTAGATCTCTATCATTACCTAGTTTTTTGAACCTTTTGTAAGCTTTTCTTCTTGACTAGATTTACAACAGCCTTTGTACACCACGGTTCCTGTGCTCTACCATCCTCTCCCTGTCTCATTGAAACGTATCTACACAGAACCGCACGCAAATATCCCCTGAACATTTGCCACATTTTTTCCATATGTTTCCCTGAGAACATCTGTTTCCAATTTATGCTTCCAAGTTCCTGCCTGATAGCCTCATAGTTCCCCTTACTCCAATTAAACGTTTCCCGAACTTGTCTGTTCCTATCCCTCTACAATGCTATGGTAAAGAAGATAGAATTGTGATCACTATCTCCAAGATGCTCTCCCACTGAGAGATCTGACACCTGACCAGGTTCATCTCCCAATACCAGATCAAGTACAGCCTCTCCTCTTGTAGGCTTATCTACATATTGTGTCAGGAAACCTTCCTGAACACACCTAACAGACTCCACCCCATCTAAACCATTCACTCTAGGGAGTTGCCTGGATTGGGGAGCATGTCTTATGAAAACAGGTTGAGTGATCTTGGCCTTTTCTCCTTGGAGCGATGGAGGATGAGAGGTGACCTGACAGAGGTGTATAAGATGATGAGAGGCATTGATCGTGTGGATAGTCAGAGGCTTTTCCCCAGGGCTGAAATGGCTAGCGTGAGAGGGCATAGTTTTAAGGTGCTTGGAAGTAGGTACAGAGGAGATGTCAGGGGTAAGTTTTTTATGCAGAGAGTGGTGAGTGTGTGGAATGGGCTGCCGGCAACGGTGGTGGAGACGGATATGATAGGGTCTTTTAAGAGACTTTTGGATAGATACATGGAGCTTAGAAAAATAGAGGGCTATGGGTAAGCCTAGTAATTTCTAAGGTAGGGACATGTTCGGCACAAATTTGTGGGCCGAACGCCCCGTAATGTGCTGTAGGTTTTCTAATGTTTGGGAAATTAAAATCTCCCACCAGAACAACCCTGTTATTATTACACCTTTCCAGAATCTGTCTCCCTATCTACTCCTCGATGTCCCTGTTACTATTGGGTGGTCTATAAAAAACATCCAGTAGAGTTATTGACCCTTTCCTATTCCTAACTTCCACCCACAGAGACTCCGTAGACAATCCCTCCATGACATCCACCTTTTCTGCAGCCATGACACTATCTCTGATCAACAGTGCCACGCCCCCACCTCTTTTGCCTCCCTCCCTGTCCTTTCTGAAACATCTAAAACCCAGCCCTTGAAGTAGCCATTCCTGTCCCTGAGCCATCCAAGTCTGTAATGGCCGCAAGATCATATCTCCAAGTACTGATCCACGCTCTAAGCTCATCCGCTTTGTTCATAATACTCCTCGCGTTAAAATAGACACATCTCAAACCATCGGTCTGAGTGCGTCCCTTCTCTATCACCTCCCTATCCTCCCTCCCACACTGCCTACAAACTTTCTCTATTTGTGAGCCAACCTCCCTTTCCTCCATCACTTCAGTTCGGTTCCCATCCCCCAGCAAATCTAGTTTAAACTCTCCCCAATAGCCCTAGCAAACCTCCCTGCCAGGATATTGGTCCCCCTGGGATTCAAGTGCAACTCATCCTTTTTGTACAGGTCACACCTGCCCCAAAAGAGGTCCCAATGATCCAGAAATTTGAATCCCTGCCCCCTGCTCCAATCCCTCAGCCGCACATTTATCCTCCACTTCATTCTATTCCTATTCTCACTGTTACATGGCACTGGCAGTAATCTCGAGATTACTACCTTTGTGGGCCTGCTTCTCAAATTCCTTCCTAACTCCCTGTACTCTGTTCTCAGGACCGCCTCCCTTTTGCTACCTATGTCATTGGTACCAATATGTACCACGACCTCTGGCTGTTCTCCTTCCCACTTCAAGATATCATGGACGTGATCAGAAACATCCCGGAGCCTGGCACCTGGGAGGCAAACTACCATTCGTGTTTCTTTCCTGCGTCCACAGAATTGCCTGTCTGACCCCCTAACTGTAGAGTCCCCTGTCACTACTGCCTTCCTCTTCCTTTCCCTACCCTTCTGAGCCACAGGGCCGGACTCTAGCTTTCCCCAGGTAGGCTTCCCTCGCCCCCCAGTAGTACTCAAACAGGAGTACTAATTGTCAAGGGGGACAGCCACAGGGGTACTCTCTCGTATCTGACTCTTGCCCTTCCCTCTCCTGACTGTTACCCACTTATCTGTCTCTCGAGGCCCTGGTGTGACTACTTGCCTACAGCTCCTCTCTATCACCTCCTCGCTCTCCCTGACCAGACGAAGGTCATCGAGCTGCATCTCCAGTTCCCTAACCCGGTCCCTAAGGAGCTGCAGCTCGACACACTGGGTGCAGATGTGGCCGTCCGGGAGGCTGGGAGTCTCCAGAACTTCCCACATTTGACACTGAGCACAGAACACGGGTCTCACACACATTCTTCCTGTCTGTATTCTGCACAGATAACCTAACCTCACCTCGACCCGATATCGTCGAAGCCCCGATGAGCCAAACCCTTCCTACTCTGTCTCCCTCTACTCTGACACCCGCTGTATAAATCTGTCTTCTTCTTAAACTCGTCTTGCTGTTCTCACTGGCTGACGCCCACGTGCTTGCGCAGTCGTACCCCGTTCAAACCGCTGAAGAAATTACTGTCGCGTTTCTGTCAGCTTGAAGCAATCTGGCTATTCTCCTCTGATCTCTCTCATTAACAAGGTGATTTCACCCACAGAACTGCCTCCACTGCATTATTGTTGTTTTTTGCACTATTCTCTGTAAAGTCTAGAGACTGTTACGTGTGAAAACCCCAGCAGATCAGCTGTTTCTGAGATACTCAAACCACCCTATAATCATTCCACAGTCCACGTCACTTAACATTTCTTCCCCATTCTGATGTTTGGTCTTAATAACTGAACCTCTTTGCCTTCTGAGGTTTTACAGTGGTTGGCAAAAGCTTTAAGGTGCATTGCTGCTACCTACTGGACAGAAGTGTGGGTCAGGATATCTGATCCTATATATTTACATTTGTATCAAATTCTATATAAAAAGACCTGTATTCCTAAGGAATATTTAAAGCAATTATTCTGTAAACCACACAAAAGTTGCTGGTGAACGCAGCAGGCCAGTCAGCATCTCTAGGAAGAGGTACAGTCGACGATTTGGGCTGAGACCCTTCGTCAGGACTAACTGAAAGAAGAGCGAGTAAGAGATTTGAAAGTGGGAGGGGGAGGAGGAGATCTGAAATGATAGGAGAAGACAGGAGGGGGAGGGATGGAGCCAAGAGCTGGACAGGTGATTAGCAAAAGGGATATGAGAGAATCATGGGACAGGAGGCCCAGGAAGAAGGAAAGGGGGGAGGGGGGAAAAAAACCGAGAAGATGGGCAAGAGGTATAGTCAGAGGGACAAAAAGGGGGCACTTCACCTGTGAGTTGGCTGGGGTGATATACTGCGTCCGGTGCTCCCGATGCAGCCTTCTATATATTGGCGAGACCCGACGCAGACTGGGAGACCGTTTCGCTGAACACCTACGCTCTGTCTGCCAGAGAAAGCAGGATCTCCCAGTGGCCACACATTTTAATTCCATGTCCCATTCCCATTCTGATATGTCTATCCACGGCCTCCTCTACTGTAAAGATGAAGCCACACTCAGGTTGGAGGAACAACACCTTATATTCCGTCTGGGTAGCCTCCAACCTGATGGCATGAACATTGACTTCTCAAACTTACGCTAATGCCCCACCTCCCCCTCGTACCCCATCCGTTATTTATTTATATACATACATTCTTTCTCTCCCTCTCCTTTTTTTCCCTCTGTCCCTCTCACTTGCCCATCCTCTGGGCTCCCCCCCCCTTTTCTTTCTCCCTGGGCCTCCTGTCCCATGATCCTCTCGTATCCCCCTTGCCAATCATCTGTCCAGCTCTCGGCTCCATCCCTCCCCCTCCTGTCTTCTCCTATCACTTTGGATCTCCCCCTCCCCCTCCCACTTTCCAATCTCTTGCTAGCTCTTCTTTCAGTTAGTCCTGACCAAGGGTCTCAGCCCGAAACGTCGACTGTACCTCTTCCTAGAGATGCTGCCTGGCCTGCTGCGTTCACCAGCAACTTTTGTGTGTGTTGCTTGAAATTCCAGCATCTGCAGATTTCCTCGTGTTTGCGTTTTTAAATCCTGTAATCCTTTCTGCAAGATTTTGTTAATGTTAAATTGTATTTTTTTTATTTATTGAGATCACATGGAACAGGCCCCTCCAGTTCTTTGAGCGAGCTGCCCAGTAATCCCCCTTTTTAACCCTGGCCTAATCACAGAACAATTTACAACGACCAGTTAGCCTACCAACAGGTACGTCTTTAGACTGTGAGAGGAAGCTGGAGCACCTGGAGGAAACCCACGCGGTCACTGTAAGAAATTTTATTTTATTCCACAACAGCTTTAAAATCAACCATCCCTCTCTTGATTATATCTTGGACACCTCACTGGTACATGCCCAGCCACTTCTTGTTGATTATAAAACTCGCACCTCCCATTATTGTGATTCTTCATTAAAAACAATGTATTATTTAACCCTGTGTGCCAAACCTCAATCTCCATATTATCACCTCCTCCTTCCCGCTCTTTCCTGCATTCCTCACCTTTCCCATTGCTTTCCGGACATCGTAAAGATTTCTTCTTGTTCTCTTTTCATCCCATTGCTTTCTCCACATTTTAAAATAAATCACTTTCAATAATTTTTTTAAAAATTTAGCCTTTACTGTAATTTATTTGAATGTCCACATCTCTCAACTAACAACTGAACCTCTTGACCACATCTGCATGCTTTAATACATTGAGTTGCTGCCATATGATTGGCTGATTAGATATTTGCATGAATGGGCGATGAGTGACCACCGTGCACAGGGAAGCTGCCCACTTCCTGAGCACCTCCTCTCTGGAGTCAGCTCGGCTACCGTGCTTGACGATCGATGATATATTTGATGCTGTTGGACCTGGGCCTGGGCCTGGCTTTGGTTAGGCTTTATATGCTGATGGTGGGGTTCTGTGGAAAAGGGGTCGTAATACTGCCTGTGTGCTAAGGTCTGTGCGGTTTCATATTTTCTGCTTTTAAGTCAAAATGTATGTTTTTTACTCGGAAACACTGTATTACATTCACCTTACTCTGTATGCGTGTTCGCTGTCTAGGCTTCCTGTGGTTAAATATTTGGGTCTATGGCCGGATGCGAGACTGACTTACAGAACACATACAAAGTTTTTGAAGGATAAATGCATGCAGGTTATTAACTTTATGCGCTGCGGCTGGGTATGACCGGGGAGCTTCTATTGACAACTTTAATATACTCTTGTCTGGATTATATGGGAAACAGCTCGTTCAGTTTCATATCGGTTGGGTGTTCTGCAGGCTAGTTCACTTTGAATCTGTAGTGGACCATCAGAGGGCTCAGCCAGCGATGCACTGGGGGTTGAACTGGGCCAGATGCTCGACTTGCAGAGAGGAAAGTTGAGCCTTGCATATTGAACTTTGGTAGTAGGATGGGGTGTCCCATTTGACGTATGAGGTAGGCAAGTGCCATGTTAGCATTCATTTCAAGAGGTCTAGAATACAAGAGCAGGGATGTGATGCTGAGGCCTTATAAGGCACTGGTGAGGCCTCACCTTGATTATTGTGAACAGTTTTGGGCCCCTCATCTTAGAAAAGATGTTCTGGCATTGGAGAGGGTCCAGAGGAGGTTCACAAGGATGATTCCAGCAATGAAAGAGTTATCATACAAGGAATGTTTGCTGGCTCCTGGTCTGTGCCTGTTGGAATTCAGAAGGATGAAGGGGGATCTCATTGAAACATTTCGAATGTTGAAAGGCCTAGACAGAGTAGATGTGGAAAGGACGTTTCCCGTGGTGGGAGAGTCCAGGACAAGAGTGTTTCTTTGTTTCGTGGCTGCCTGCAAGAAGATGAATCTCAAGGTTGTGCAGACTTAGATGATAAATGTCAACTGTGAACTTTGCAGTCAGTGAAATAAGCAATCAGCAAAAAAACGTATTGTAAAAATCAACTTAACGTTTCTTTATTATGGGATATCAAAGACATGCTTTTATTTTCTTGTTCATAAAAATGAGGCTGTAAAACAAGCAGTTGGACGGTACTGGCCGGTGCTGAGGTGTGTTCAACCAGGCAGTGACCGATCCACCCAAGCGTACAGGGAAGTTTCTCTGATGAGCCCAATCAGAGCGAGGTGTAATATCACTGCCAGGCTGCAGCACAGAGCAAGATACAATAACCATATAGTGCAAAAAGTAGGCAGTGTTTATCGGTTCATTGGCCATTCAGAAATCTGATGGTGGAGCGAAGAAGCTGTTCCTCAAACATTGAGTGTGCGTCTTCAAGACCCTTACCTCCCCCCTGCTGGTGGCAGTGAGAAGAAGGGGTGTCCTGGGTGGTGGAGGTGTTAATAACGGATGCTGCTTTTTTGAGGCATTGCCTGTTGAACTTGACCTTGGTGCTGGGGAGGCCAGTGCTCATGATGGAGCTGGCTGAGAGAACAACCTTCTGCGGCCTTTTCCAGTCCTGTGCAGTGGCCCCTCCACACCAGACAGGGATGCAATGCTTTCCACTATACATCTATAGAGATTTGCTAGTCTGTGGTGACGTACCAAATCTCAAACTCCTAATGAAGACACGAGGACACACACTCAATGTTTTAGAAACACCTTCTTCCCCTCCGCCATCAGATTCCTCAGTGGTCCATGAACACTCCCCCACTGTTCCTCTTTTCCATTATTTAATTAATTGTAACATGTAGTAATTGTATTGCACTGTACTGCCACCACAGACGAACACAGTTCCCAACATTTGTCAACAAAAAGAACCCTAATTCTGAGCCCCAGTCCCTCCCACGAGTTCCACCTCTCACTCACCTTCCCACGAGTTCCATCTCTCATTCACCTTCCCAAGTTCTACCTCTCCCTCATTCACCTTCCCAAGTTCCACCTCTCCCTCACTCACCTTCCCAAGTTCTACCTCTCCTTCACTCCCTCACTCACCTTCCCAAGTTCCACCTTTCCCTCACTCACTTTCCCAAGTTCCACCTCTCCCTCACTCACCTTCCCACGAGTTCCTCCTCTCCCTCACTCACCCTCCCACGAGTTCCTCCTCTCCCTCACTCACCTTCCCAAGTTCTACCTCTCCCTCACTCACCTTCCCAACAGTTTCACTCACTTCCTGCGATCCAGCCTTGGGGGACACAAATACTTTATCTAACAAGCTCAAGGTGATCTCAGTAGTATACCTATTCATAGAAAACTACAACACAGAAACAGGCCCTTCAATTGTCTCATCCATGACAAACTATTAATCTGCCTAATCCCATCGACCACAGCCCTCCATACCCCTCCTATCTACATACCTATCCAAATTTCTCCGAAATGGTGAAATCAAAATTGCATCCATCACTTGTGCTGGCAGCTCATTCCAAACTCTCACCACCTTCTGAGGAAGTTCTCCAGTATTATCTCTTCCAGCCCCATTCTCCTGCCTTCTCTCCATAACCTTTGACACCATGACTAATCACGAACCTATCAACCTCCGTTGTAAATATACCCAATGACTTGGCCTCCACAGCTGTCTGTGGCAATGAAATTCCACAGATTCACCATCCTCTTGTAAAGAAATTCCTCTTTGTCCCTCATCTAAATGGACATCCCTCTGTTCTGAGGCTGTGCTCTCTGGTCCTAAACTCATCCTGTCCATGCTCGCTCTGCCTAGGCCTCTGGTTTCTGAAATAACATTTCAGATTGTTTGGAAACTCTGGGGTTGAAAGTCTCTTTAATGAAGACATCTTTTCTTCAACATTATGTCCGAAGATTCTGAGGTTCTCTGACTTAACAAGAATGGTTTGGCTTGTCTGCTCTCTTGTTGCGTGTTACCACACAAAGCAGTAATTGGCAAAACTTACAATCCATTAATCAGCAAATTAATCTCATCAATTATAGAACTAATGAAATTAATTCTATAACAGATAAATTATAGACAGGGCTAGGATGGCCTTCTGCATTTCAGTTTCCCTGACTTCCTTGGGGACAAATCCAAGGTGAATTTGGATACTTTTTGATTCTCCTCCTCTCCCTCCCACTTGAGAAGCTTGGTGGTACCTGGTGCCACATGTGAGGCCCCTGCTGGAAAATGCTCCAGTCCACTGTTGTGCTGAGTGAGCCAATTTTGGCTAAGATAACAACAAACCAATAACAAACAGTTCAAGATTCCTATCAGGCCAGCTTTTGGAAGTTTGCAAGACTTGAATCTGAGTTGAACCGGACCATGGGTTGAGCAGGAGGTGTATGAAATGAAGTATTGAGGGAGGTCAGTGGAGCCGTAGGGTGTCAAGAGAAGGTTCCTGTCTAAATTAGACCAAGAATGTAAAACATTACATAAAGCCTTTGACCTATGACATTGTGTCAAACTTTCAACCTACTCTGGGATCAATCTAACCCTTTCCTCTCATATAACCCTCCATTTTCCTGTCATCATGTGCCTAAGAGTTTCTTAAATGTCCCTAATGTATCTGCCTCTACCACCACCCCTGACAGCACGTTCCATACACCCACCACTCTCTGTTTAATGAAAGGCACCTCTAACATCCCCTCCAATCACATTAAAATGATGTCCCCTCATATTAGCCATTGTCACTCTGGGGAAAAAAGTCTGGTGATCTACTGCATCTATGCCTCTTATCATCTTGTATACTTCCATCAAGTCATCTTTCATCCTTCTTTGCTCCAAAGAGATGAACCCTAGTTCACTTAACCTATCCTCATAAGATATACCCTTTAATCCAGGCAGCACCCTGGTGAATCTCCTCTGCACCCTCTCTAAACCTTCCTGTAATGAGGCGGCCAGAACCGAGCGCAGTAGTCTGGGTGTGGTCGAACCAGCGTTAGAGAAGCTGCCCTTCAGCGGAGCACTCATTACAGGAAGATACTCAGCTGTCTTCTGCCAAATGTATGAACAGGTTGAGGAGGTCACAAACTTTAGAAATGAAGAAGATGATGGTTCCTGTTTGACTCAAGGATCTCCGAACCACAACAAAGCTGGACCAGAGGTTGTCCATTCAATCCCACCCAACCCAGCTGAAGCAGCCAAGCCCTGGTTCACACTGTTTGGAGATGGTAAGCATTTTCCCTGCTGTCCCCATATCTCAGGCTGCCACGTGTGTGATCGGAGCTTTCCAAACTGATACTGCATAGCTCATAGGACACTTGATAAGAATAAATTATCAAGTGTCCTATGAGCATGATGCCTTTCTGCTAATGATCATCTATTAAAAGCCACCGCTAGGGTACGTTGTCTGTAGCTCCACCTCGGCAGGTGTCTGTATCCTCATTGGAGGAGAGGCTTCCACAGAGAGGAGGGAATGTTCCTACCACAGGTTAGTACTTAGGGTATAACTCTCTGAATATCAGCCCATCTCCTCTCTTCTTATCCAGCCATTTGCCACATGGAAAAATGGTGGTGACACCGGTAGCGGTGTTGGTAATCTCAACACGTTCCAGCATCCAGCCGGCATTTGCTTTGGCATTGTCGTGCTCAATTTTCACCTTGGTTAACTCCCCCAGATCCAGCATCTCCAGGATGAAGCGGTCAGTGCTGCCGCGCTCATAGAGATTCCGGAATTTGTGCTTCAGCCTACGGAGGCCTGAGTCACCGTTCGTTCCGAAAATGGTTATGGAGACATTGGCATCGGTTCCGGCACCCTTCACGTCACCGGTGAGTACAATAATCTCATATTTGACGGGTACTAGACTGCGTACCTTGCTGGCAAAACTCTCCAATACCTTTGTGCACTCAAAGACCTGGCAATCATCTCTCTTGTGGCTGAGCTTTACCTTTGCATTGCACTCAAAGATGTAGCTGAAAAAGAAACGTATTTACGTGATTTCACAGCTAGGGAAACACCGATTACCGTAAAGACGCAAGCCGTCAGGAACCCACATTGTGAGGACAAGCATAGTTTCTGATGAGGGGACCTCACCTTGAAGAACTCTTGAACAATCGAGACTTTTTAAAAACTCATTCATGTCATCTCTATGCAAACAACAGGAATTCTGCAGATGCTGGAAATTCAAGCAACATACATCAAAGTTGCTGGTGAACGCAGCAGGCCAAGCAGCATCTATAGGAAGAGGTACAGTCGACGTTTCAGGCCGAGACCCTTCATCTCGGCCTGAAACGTCGACTGTGCCTCTTCCTATAGATGCTGCTTGGCCTGCTGCGTTCACCAGCAACTTTGATGTATGTTGCATGTCATCTCTATGTCAGATCTGTGTATTTTATCTTCGACTATTCTCCATTTTTGCCTCAGAGATACCCTTTCAAAGTTGGTAAGGAGTGGTAAGGTAATGTAGGTCAGTGTAATGGCAGCTGTAGGTTCAGGGTTCAATACCACTGCTTTCTGTAAGGAGTTTGTATGTTGTCCCTGTGACCGCGGGGGTTTCTCCGGGTGCTTCAGTTCCCTCCTACATTCAAAGGATGTATGGGTTGGGGTTAGTGAGTTCTGGGCTTGCTCAGTTAGCCTCGGAAGCATGGTGACACCTACAAGTTGACCAGCCCCTCCTTGGACTCTGTTGGTCATTGGTGCAACGGCATAATTCATTGTATGCTTTGATGTTTCGACGTACATGTGACAAATAAAGCTAATCTTTGTAAAAGGAGTGGAGGGAGATAACAAATAAGCCCTGGTGGATCAGACTCAAAGGGCTAAATAGCCTAATTGTGCTCCTCGTATTACCATCTAAAACTGGACCTCAAGATCCAATCTGTTGTGGTCAGTTTTATGTTGGTGGGCAATAGATTGAGATGCTAAAACTCTGGGGAAACTGCAGGCAGTGCAGAGGGAGCGGGGGTGATATATCTTCCTAATGTATCAGGGTTCCTGATCTGCAAGGAGAGAATTGTAATTCCGGTGGTTCCGAGTCCTCTCCCCACCCCATGGGGTTCTCGCTCAGATTCAATGGTCCTCCTCGCTCTCAGCAGGACTTACTTGTTTCCAAGCTCCTTCTCTGTGACAATGACCTGCTGGACGTGCCAGTCCACGTCACCTTTCGAAGTGACTCTACGCCCATCTCGCGGACAGTGACCCACTAAAATTGTTGCGATGTCGCCAATGTTTTTTGAAGAAAATTCAAATTTGTCCTTTGTCCCCCTAATGATAAAAAAGTAAGAATGTTTAATCCAGCAATCAATTCTAACAGGGATGTAAGTTCCCCTTGTCTTCACCTACCACCTCATCCAGAACATCATTCTCCGTTAATTCTGCCATCTACCACGCGAAACATCTGTCCCTCCTCCCCATCCTCTGCTTTCCAAAGGATTTCTCTCGCCAAAGCAGCATCTCCCAGTAGCCAACCATTTTAATTCCAATCCCCATTCCTATTCTGACATGTCAGTCCATGGCCTGCTCTACTGCCATGATGAGACCATTCTCAGGGAGAAATTTCATATTCTGCTTGAGTTTCCTCCAACTTGATGGCATGAACATTGATTTCTCTAACTTCTGGCAATTTCTCCCTCTTTCCCCTTTTCCTTTCTGGGTTCCCTCTCACCCCTTCTCCTCACTTGCCCATCATCTCCTCATACTTCCCCTCCTCCTTTTCTTTCTCCCATAGTTCACTTTCTTCTCCTGTCAGATCCCTTCTTCTTCAACCTCCTACCTCCTCCATCTATCACTTCCTAGCATCTTAGTTCATCCGCCCTCCCTCACCCACCCGCCAACCTTCCCCCACAGCTGGGCTCACCTATCACCTGTCAGCTTGTACACCTTCTTCTTCTTCTCTCACCTTCTTATTTTGGCTTCTTCCTCCTCTCGAGCCCTGATAAGACCATAAGATAAAGGAGCAGAATTAGGCCATTAGGCCCATCAAGTCTGCTCCTTCATTTCACCATGGCTAATCCAATTTTCTTCTCTTCCCAATCTCCTGCCTTCTCCTTGTATCCCTTCATGCCCTGACCAATCAAAAGTCTATCACTTCTGCCTTAAATATACATAAAGACTTGGCCTCCACAGCTGCCTGTGGCAAAGAATTCCACAGACTCAGATTTTGCCTCTGGATAAAGAAATTCCTCCTCATCACCATGGGCTTGTTAAGCAGCCTCAAATGTGGCATCTTATCAAAGGCTTTCTGAAAATCCAAATACACCACATCAACTGATTCTCCTTTGTCTTTTTTGCTTGTTATTTCTTCAAAGAATTCCAACAGATTTGTCAGGGAAGATTTTCCTTTGAGGAAACCATCCTGACTACGGTCTATTTCAGGTTTATTATCACTGGCATGTGTCATCAAATTTGTTAACTTAGTAGCTGCAATCCAATACAATGCATAATATAGAAGAAAATAATAATAAATAAGTAAATCAATTACAGTATATGTATATTGAATAGATTAAAATCATGCAAAAAGTAGAGATAATATATATTAAAAAAGTGAGGTAGTGTCCAAGGGTTTAATGTCCATTTAGGAATCGGATGGCAGAGGGGAAGAAGCTGTTCCTGAATCGCTGAGTGTGTGCCTTCAGGCTTCTGTACCTCCTACCTGATGGTAACAGTGAGAAAAGGGCATGACCTGGGTGCTGAAGGTCCCAAAAATATCAATTGTTCAATCTCCTCCACAGATGCTTCCTGATCTGCTGAGTTCCTCCAGCATTTTGTGCATGTTAATCAATTCTAAACTTTTCTCATGAAATAAAGATATCAGCTCACCACAGCGCCGTTTTTATCATCTTTTTTGAATGTTCATATTAAATTCCAAATTGGCCACTGTTCAGACTTATGGTTGTTGTCACCCTGGACAAATCTCCCTTTTCATTAGCATTACAGCTAATACCAGGGGACATAATTTGAAGTGGGCAGGTGGTACGGTCTTCTCCGTGGATTGTCACGTTGTTATGGTGGAGAAGCTTGTGTGGTCCTGTGATCCCGAGAGCGATGCCGTCTGGAGCTATGCTCCTGTAGGGTCACCCATGACGGTAAGGTCGAGGGTGAGGTCCCTGACAAAGAACAATCCAACCAAGACCTCAACGGTGGAACAGGCAGATGAAGTTACTTCGAACTCAACGGCTGTGAAGGCAGATGAAGGCTGCAACAAATCCATCAGCTCCAATCGTCGTGGTTTCCATGCTGTTGGAATCAGTTGGTTGATTTGTGAAGTATCGTGTGCTTCTTGGAGTGCAACATCAAGTACACGTTAAACAAATACACGCACAGGCGTCTTCACTCTGTACGGAACGAAGACCGTCACCCTCGACCTCGAGAGATAGCCACGACAATGATGACGGTGGTACGGGGGGATGACAGAGGAAAATTCTTTACACCGACAGTGGTGGGTGTGTGGAACGTGCTGCCAGAGGTGGTGGTAGAGGCAAATATATTAGGGACATTTAAGGGACTCTTAGATAGGCACATGCATGATAGAAAAAATGGAGGGCTATATGGGAGGGAAGGGTTAGATTGATCTTGGAGTAGGTTATACGAGGGTGATTGATAAATTCATGGCCTAAGGTAGAAGGAGTCCATTTTAGAAAGCCTAGCACATTTATTTTTCCTACATTTACACACTTAGTCCAGCGGTTGTGGAGCATAAGGATCCCTTCTTTGTAGAAGTCGGTGTCTAGGACCTCCAGCAAGCGGTCCACAGCAGGGGTGATTGATAAGTTCATGGCCTAGGGTAGAAGGAGATGAGTTATTAACTTCAAACTTCCTGCATTTTCACTCAGAGTTGAACTGCAGGTTTTGTAACGAGAGCCGTATAACTCATCTCCTTCTACCGTAGGCCATGAACATATCAATCACCCCTTCTATGAACCACCTGGAGGTCCAAGACGCTCTCGTTACATGCCCGTGCAGTTCATCTCTTTGAGTGATAATGCAGGAAGTTTGAAGTTAATGACTTATCTCCTTCTACGCTAGGTCACAAACTTATCTACGAAGAAGGGATCCGTATGCTCCACGACCGCTGGACTAAGTGTGTAAATGTAGGAGGGGACTATGTTGAAAAATAAATGTGCCAGGTTTTCTAAAACTGACTCCTTCTACTTATCAATCACCCTCTCGTAAAGCTGGTACCACAAAGGGCCTGGACTGTGCTGTAATGTTGTATGATCTATGTTCATTTTCATTCCATGACGCAGTTCTGTGAAGTTGAGAACTTTTTCTGCCACTGTTGACACTTTCACCAGGGTCACCTGATGCTGATGGTGGAATGCCCCTTCTATTGGTACAGCTCTCCAGTCTTCGCTCGGTGAAATGTCTTCTTCTGGAGCTGCACTTTGCTGGAGATCAGCAAGTGTTGCAGGCTTGTTCTTGCAGAAACATGGCTCCAGGCCACGACACTTGGGCAATTGGGCAATATTTTGTAACTGTATGCTTTTCTGCTATCATAATTATACGTGCTGTAAGAGTGTGTGACTGTTGGCTGTGTTACGCATCTTGGCCCCAAAGGAACACTGTCTCTTTGGTTGAATGACAATTAAACTTGAACTTGAATTTTATTCGCATTACCCTTTGGAAAGGAACAAAAAACAATTCACAAGAATGCTACCTCAGGAACTTCTTCTTCTTGGATGAGTTTTCCAGCAGGAATTCCTTGGATTTTCCTTTTTTCCCTTCCAGCACAATCCACACATTCTCCTTTGTCTCGGCATCATCTCTGTCGCTGGTCACGACAAGGATCTCATAGCCTACAATGGAAAGATTACTGAGACATAATGTTTGGAAGATAATGGAGTAGTCATAGTCAAAGTCATACTTTATTGATCCCGGGGGAAATTGGTTATACGGCATTAGCGCAATCAGCTGGTCCCTGGAATAAACAATGTGACCATACTGCTGCCCCGCTAATGAGACGTGTCCGAATGTAACCTTTTCCAGCGCTAAAAAACCAAATAAAACTCTCTCCACCAGCATGTTAGAGAGAGTGCAGCTTCAACGTGTTACTGTGAGAAAAAAAAATACAACAAATAACCTAAGTTAAAAAAGGTTAAGAAGTAAGAAAAGGAGCAACTGTAACAGGCTGCATGCACGACCCTAATGTGCACAGATGAACACAGTATTACTCTCAGTAGCAGCTTTTAAAACATGCACTTACCTTTCATTCTTAAGTGTGAGGAAGCCCTGTTGTGTGGAACAGTTACCAATATTCCCACAATTAATAAACCAAAATAATAACTGTACTATTCCTCTATCTGACTGAATAAACTCTACAGAAACACAATCTTATAGTTAAAGTAGATGGTATAAAGCATTTAACACTTAACTACACTCGGTGGCCACTTTATTAGTTAGCTCCTGTACCTCGGGGTCTTCTGCTGCTGTAGCCCATCCACTTCAAGGTTCAACATGTCGTGCATTCAGAGATGCTCTTCTGCACACCACTATCGTAACACATGCTTATTTGAGTTGATGTCGCCTTGAACCAATCTGGCCATTCTCCTCTGATCTCTTTTTTAACAAGGCGTTTTTGCCCCAGCACTGCTGTTCACTGGATGTTTTCTGTATTTCACACCATTCTCTGTAAACTCTAGAGACTGTTGTGTGAAGATCCAAGGAGAACAGCAGTTTCTGAGATACTCAGGTTACCCCATCTGGCACCATCATTCCATTGTTAAAGTCACTGAGATCACATTTCTTCCCCATTCTGATGTTTGGTCTGAACAACAACTGAACCTCTTGGCCATGACTGCATGCTTTTATATATTGAGCTGCTGCCATATGATTGGCTGATGAGCTATCTGCATTAACGAGCAGGTGTACAGCTGTACCTACAGTAATAAAGTGGCCACTGAGTGTAATTTAAAGGAAACCAATCAGCACAGAATGGCTTGGTATAGAATCAGAAACAACAGAAAATCTGCAGATGCTGGAAATCCAGAGCAACACCCAGAAAATGCTGGAGGAGCTCAGCAGGTCAGGCACCCTCTATGGAAAAGCATACAGTCCACACTGGTCTTGGCCTGAAACGTAGACTGTACTCTTTTCCATAGAGGCTGCCTGGCCTGCTGAGCTCCTCCAGCCTCCTGTGTGTGTTGCTCGGTATGGAAAGTTAATTTCTCACTAATTGAACAAAGCTTTCCTTAGGATTAGGGCACTGGATGAAGCTTTTAGCTTGACTGAGGATTAGTTTTGAAGCAGGCAGACTGTGAGAATGCCGATTTACTCTGTTCTGGGTTCTGACCCTCCAGACCCATTTTTATCGATGGACACAGCACAGTAGCTTAATGGTGTTACAGTGTCCGTGACCAGGGTTCGATTCCCGTCACTGTCTGTGAGGAGTGTGTACGTTCTCCCCGTTACCGTGTACCGGTCAGTGTGAACTCTGTTCGTGTGTAGCAGGATGCAGCTATTTGTCTGTCAAGCAACACACACAAAAGTTGCTGGTGGACACAGCAGGCCAGGCAGCATCACGAGGAAGAGGTACAGTCGACGTTTCAGGCCGAGACCCTTCGTCAGGACTAACTGAAGGAAGAGTGAGTAAGGGATTTGAAAGTTGGAGGGGGAGGGGGAGATCCAAAATGATAGGAGAAGACAGGAGGGGGAGGGAGGGAGCCAAGAGCTGGACAGGTGATTGGAAAAAGGGATACAAGGCTAGAGGAGGGAGAGGATCATGGGACGGGAAGCCTAGGGAGAAAGAAAGTCGGGGGGGGGGGGAGCCCAGAGGATGGGCAAGGAGTTATAGTGAGAGGGACAGAGGGAGAAAAAAAGAGGGTGAAAAAAGGGGGGAAAGAAAATAAGTTAGTAAGGGATGGGGTACAAGGGGGACGTGGGGCCTTAGCGGAAGTTAGAGAAGTCGATGTTCATGCCATCAGGTTGGAGGCTACCCAGACGGAATATAAGGTGTTGTTCCTCCAACCTGAGTGTGGCTTCATCTTTACAGTAGAGGAGGCCGTGGATAGACATATCAGAATGGGAATGGGATGTGGAATTAAAATGTGTGGCCACTGGGAGATCCTGCCTTCTCTGGTGGACAGAGCGTAGGTGTTCAGTGAAATGGTCTCCCAGTCTGCGTCGGGTCTTGCCAATACATAGAAGGCCGCATCGGAAGCACCGGATGCAGTATATCACCCCAGTCGACTCACAGGTGAAGTGACACCTGGAAGGACCGTCCTGTCTTCTCCTATCATTTCGGATCCCCCCTCCCCCTCCCACTTTCAAATCTCTTACTAGCTCTTCTTTCAGTTAGTCCTGACGAAGGGTCTCGGCCTGAAACGTCGACTGTACCTCTTCCTAGAGATGCTGCCTGGCCTGCTGCGTTCGCCAGCATTTTTTGTGTGTGTTGCTTGAATTTCCAGCGTCTGCAGATTTCTTCGTGTTTGCACTTATCTGTCATTGTTGCTTTGCCGAGATCGAGTTCCGAGATTTCAGCCACTTTTTAATTATTTGTCTGTGCTGCAATATTGAGACTATAATACAAGGGAGCAGAACTAGGCTATTCATCCCTTCGAATCTGCTCCTGCTCCACCATTCCATTATGGCAGACTGATTATCTCTTTCAACCCCATTCTCCTACCTTCTCCCCATAACATTTCACACACATTCTAACTAAGAGCCTATCAACCTCTGTTTTAAATCAACCTAATGACGTGAAATTAAACCTAATGACTTAAAGCCGTCTATTGCAATGAATTCCACAGATTCACCACTGTCTGGCTAAAGAAGTTGCTCCTGATCTCTAAGTGGACATCGCTCTAAATTGAGAGCATGCCTTCTGGTCCGAGACCCCCCCACTACAAATGCCCTCTGGTCCGAGACTCCCCCACTACAAATGCCCTCTGGTCCGAGACTCCCCCATTACAAATGCCCTCTGGTCCGAGACTCCCCCACTACAAATGCCCTCTGGTCCGAGATTCCCACACTACAAATGCCCGCTGGTCCGAGACCCCCCCACTACAAATGCCCTCTGGTCCGAGACACCCCACCACAAATGCCCTCTGGTCCGAGACTCCCCCAACACAAATGCCCGCTGGTCCGAGACTCCCCCACTACAAATGCCCCCTGGCCCGAGACTCCCCCACTACAAATGCCCTTGGCCCGAGACTCCCCCACTACAAATGCCCTCTGGTCCGAGACTCCCCCACTACAAATGCCCTCTGGTCCGAGACTCCCCCAGTACAAATACCCGCTGGTCCGAGACTCCCCCAGTAGAAATGCCCGCTGGTCCGAGATTCCCCGACTACAAATGCCCTCTGATCCGAGACTCCCCCACTACAAATGCCCGCTGGTCCGAGACTCCCCCAGTACAAATGCCCTCTGGTCCGAGACTCCCCCAATTACAAATGCCCTCTGGTCTTAGACTCCCCCACTACAAATGCCTGCTGGTCCGAGACTCCACCAGTACAAATGCCCTCTGGTCCGAGACTCCGCCAGTACAAATGCCCTCTGGCCCGAGACCCCCCCACTACAAATGCCCTCTGGCCCGAGACTTCCCCACTACAAATGCCCTCTGGTCCGAGACACCCCCACTACAAATGCCCTCTGGTCCGAGACTCCGCCAGTACAAATGCCCTCTGGCCCGAGACTCCACAACTACAAATGCCCTCTGGTCCGAGACTCCCCCAGTACAAATGCCCTCTGGTCCGAGACTCCCCCAGTAGAAATGCCCGCTGGTCCGAGATTCCCCCACTACAAATGCCCTCTGGTCCGAGACTCCCCCACTACAAATGCCCGCTGGTCCGAGACTCCCCCACTACAAATGCCCGCTGGTCCGAGACTCCCCCACTACAAATGACCTCTGGTCCGAGACTCCCCCATTACAAATGACCTCTGGTCCGAGACTCCCCCACTACAAATGCCCGCTGGTCCGAGACCCTCCCCACTACAAATGCCCTCTGGCCCGAGACTTCCCCACTACAAATGCCCTCTGGTCCGAGACTCCCCCACTACAAATGCCCGCTGGTCCTAGATTCCCCCACTACAAATGCCCGCTGGTCCGAGACCCCCCCAGTACAGATGCCCTCTGGCCCGAGACTCTCCCACTACAGATGCCCTCTGGCCCGAGACTCCCCCACTACAGATGCTCGCTGGTTCGAGACTCCCCCACTACAAATGCCCTCTGGTCCGAGACTCCCCCAGTACAAATGCCCTCTGGTCCGAGACTCCCCCACTACAAATGCCCGCTGGTCCGAGACCCCCCCACTACAAATGCCCTCTGGCCCGAGACTCCCCCACTACAAATGCCCGCTGGTTCTAGATTCCCCCACTACAAATGCCCGCTGGTCCGAACCCCCTCAGTACAAATGCCCTCTGGCCCGAAACTCTCCCACTATAAATGCCCTCTGGCCCGAGACTCCCCCACTACAAATGCCCGCTGGTCCGAGCCCCCCCGGTACAAATGCCCTCTGGCCTGAAACTCTCCCACTATAAATGCCCTCTGGCCCGAGACTCCCCCACTACAAATGCCCGCTGGTCCAAGACTCCCCCACTACAAATGCCCGCTGGTCCGAGACTCCCCCAGTTTAATGCCCTCTGGTCCGAGACTCCCCCAGTACAAATGCCCACTGGTCCGAGACTCCCCCACTGCGAACGCCCACTGGTCCGAGACTCCCCCACTACGAACGCCCTCTGGTCCGAGACTCCCCCACTACGAACGCCCTCTGGTCCGAGACTCCTCCACTACGAACGCCCTCTGGTCCAAGATTCCCCCACTACAAATGCCCGCTGGTCCGAGACCCCCCCACTACAAATGCCCTCTGGCCCGAGACTCCCCCACTACAAATGCCCTCTGGCCCGAGACTCCCCCACTACAAATGCCCTCTGGTCTGAGACTCCCCCACTACAAATGCTCTCTGGTCCGAGACCCCCCCCAGTACAAATGCTCTCTGGTCCGAGACTCCCCCAGTACAAAGCCCTCTGGTCCGAGACTCCCCCAGTACAAAGCCCTCTGGTCCGAGATTCCCCCACTACAAATGCCCGCTGCTCTGAGACTCCCCCAGTACAAATGCCCGCTGGTCCAAGATTCCCCCACTACAAATGCCCTCTGGTCCGAGACCCCCCCACTATAAATGCTCTCTGCTCCGAGACTCCCCCACTACAAATGCCCGCTGGCCCGAGACCCCCCCACTACAAGATAGAGGAGAAGCAAGGGGGAGCCAGAGTGGGGAATGGAAAAACAGGGAAGCGGGAGGGGAAAAGTTACCAGAAGTTGGAGAATTCAATGTCTATGCCATCAGGCTGGAGGCTACCAAGACAAAACGTGAGAAGTTGCTCCTCCAACGTGAGTGTGACCTCATCGTGGCAGTAGAGGAGGCCACATACTAACAAGTCAGGATGCATATGGGGATTTGAATTCAAATGTTTGGCCACCAGGAATTTCCGTTTCTTTGCAGATGGTGCGGAGGTGCTCGACAAAGCGATCCCCCCATTTACGATGGGTCTCACCAGTACAGAGGAGGCCCCATCGGCAGCAGTGATACAATAGACTACCGCAGCAGACCGGTAAGTGAAGTGGTGCCTCACCTGGAAGGACTGGTCAGCACCCTGAATGGAGGTGAGGCGGGAGTTGGAAAGGCAGGTGTAGCACTGTTTCTGCTTGCAGGGATAATTACCAGGAGGGAGTTTAGTGGGGAGGGATGACTGGGCAAGGGAGTCACAGAGGGAGCGATCCCTGCGGAAGGCGGAGAGTTGGGGAGAGGCAAAGGTGTGTTTGGTGGAATATGTGCTGGTGGAATTTGGTGCTGGGTCCATTGTTATTTGTCATCTATATCAATGATCTGGATGATAATGTGGTAAGTTGGATCAGCAAGTTTGCTGATGATACAAAGATTGGAGGTGTAGTAGACAGTGAGGAAGGTTTTCAGAGCCTGCAGAGGGACTTGGACCAGCTGGGAAAATGGGCTGAAAAATGGCAGATGGAGTTTAATACAGACAAGTGTGAGGTATTGCACGTTGGAAGGACAAACCAAGGTAGAACATACAGGGTTAATGGTAAGGCACTGAGGAGTGCAGTGGAACAGAGGGATCTGGGAATACAGATACAAAATTCCCTAAAAGTGTTGTCACAGGTAGATAGGGTCGTAAAGAGAGCTTTTGGTACATTGGCCTTTATTAATCCAAGTATTGAGTATAAGAGCTGGAATGTTATGATGAGGTTGTATAAGTTATTGGTGAGGCCGAATCTGGAGTATTGTGTTCAGTTTTGGTCACCAAATTACAGGAAGGATATAAATAAGGTTGAAAGAGTGCAGAGAAGGTTTACAAGGATGTTGCCGGGACTTGATAAACTCAGTTACAGAGAAAGGTTGAATAGGTTAGGACTTTATTCCCTGGAGCGTAGAAGAATGAGGGGAGATTTGATAGAGGTATATAAAATTATGATGGGTATAGATAGAGTGAATGCAAGCAGGCTTTTTCCACTGAGGCAAGGGGAGAAAAAAACCAGAGGACATGGGTTAAAGGTGAGGGGGGAAAAGTTTAAAGGGAACATTGGGGGGGCTTCTTCACACAGGGATTGGTGGGAGTATAGAATGAGCTGCCAGACGAGGTGGTAAATGCAGGTTCTTTTGTAACATTTAAGAATAAATTGGACAGATACATGGATGGGAGGTGTATGGAGGGATATGGTCTGTGTACAGGTCAGTGGGACTAGGCAGAAAATGGTTCGGCACAGCCAAGAAGGGCCAAAAGGCCTGTTTCTGTGCTGTGGTTTCTATGGTTTCTATGTGCTTAGCATAGGCATATGGAACGCTTGTAAATCAAACACACGTGTGCGTTCTGAAAGGTCCAGGATGTCATTGTTGGCGCAGGGGAGTTCACGAAGGATCTGGCCATCGTCCTCGCTCTTGGCAAGCCAGCGGTCACAGGGGAATCGGAACATTTCTTCCATGCTCTCATCCTTCACCTCGATGAAATCCAAGTGCCACCCGGCTGCTGGGCCTGAAGGGTGACAAAAGGCTTTCGTCAGTAACAGCAACACAGAGATTCTGCAGAAATCCAGAGAAACAGACACACAGTGCTGGAGGAACTCAGCAGGTCAGGCAGCATCTATGGAGGGGAATAAACAGTCAACATTTTGGGCTGAGACTCGTCATTAGGACATGTCCCGAAACTTTGACTCTTTATTCCTCTCCCGGCCTGCTGAGTTCCTCCGGCATTGTGAGTGTGTTCATTAGTCGCACACCAGGTTACCCCTGTCGCCTCCATGTGTCCTTGCTAAAGGGATCTGGAGATCTCAATGTTCAAAGTTTCTTTATTATCAAAGCATGTATTGTCTGCCATATACAGCTTTGAGATACATCATCTTGCAGGCAGCCACAAAGAAACACAACTGAATCCATGAAACCCCCACAAAGGTCATCAAACACCCAATGTGTAAAAAAAGAAATTGTGCAAGTAATTCACAAAAAGGGCTGAGGTGAGTGCTGACACCTGCAGGCCAGTTCAGTGTTGAGGTGAATACTGATGCCTGCAGGCCACAGCCACGGGGTCAGGTTCAGTGCTGAGGTCAGACATCCCACCCTGCAAAAACTCATTTCAGGGAGGGAGCACCATCAATTTGCGGGAGACTTCCGGGAGAGGTGGGGTGGCTGCAATAGAGTAGCTCCTTAGCAGCTAGCCAGCTAGTTTAAATAACGTTAGCTATGCTAATGAACGAATGACACCTGTTAAACTCACCTCAACATGTCTTTTACAGTCTTAACCCACCATGGGCAATAGAAAAGTCACTGTTGCAAACAGCGCAGTGAGCAACACTGTCATTATTTTTGACCCCTATTAGGCAGGGGTACACTTTAGTGTAGTCTGGGGTGACGTACGTTTTATATTTTCTTTTTTTGGAACACTCTGCCACTCTGACTTTTTTTGGAACTCTCTCGCTCATAGTCTCGCTCTCTCTCGCGTGCTCTGTTGCTCGCAGTCGCTCTCTATTGCGCTTGCTTTCTCGCTCTTGCTCTCTCACTCTTGTGCTCGCTCTCTCGCTCTCTCTCACATGTTCTCTCACGCTTGCTCTCAAAAAAATCAATTTCCGGGATATTGTATATAATTTGCGGGCATCAGGGAGCCACTATTAATTTGTGGGAGACTTCCGGAACTTCCGGGACAGGTGGGATGTCTGTGAGGTGGTGCTGATGGCTGTAGGGCTATGGGGTCAGGTTCAATGCTGAGGTGAGTTAAGCTTCATTGAGTATGGAGCTGAACACCTGTTTATCCTTTGCCCTTGGCCTTAACACCTTAATCTTTTTAATCTGGCTCAGAGCTTAAATTGGACCATAAGGCATAGGAGCAGAATTAGGCCATTTGACCCATTGAGTCTGCTCCACCATTCAATCACGGCTGATGCTTTTTTTCTGTCTCCTCCTCAACTCCAGTTCCCGGCCTTCTCCCCGTAACCTTTGATGCCATGTCCAGTCAAGAACCTATCGACCTCTGCCTTAAATACACCCAATGACCTGGCCTCCACAGCTGCTCGTGGCAACAAATTCCACAAATTCACCAACCTTTGGCTAAAGAAATTTCTTCGCATCTCTGTTTTGAAAGGGCACCCCTCTATCCTGAGGCTGTGCCCTCTTGTCCTAGACTCTCCCACCATGGGAAACATCCTTCCCACATCTACTCTGTCTAGGTCTTTTAACATTAGAAAGGTTTCAATGAGATCCCCCCCTCATCCTTCTGAATTCCAGCGAGTACAGACCCAGAGCCATCAAACATTCCTCGTATGATAACCCTTTCATTCCTGCAATCATTCCTGGGACCCAGCCCAAAGGGATCCCATAACATGTTCATTCTGGAGTCAGTGTACTCTGCCAAAACATTTCGGCTCGAGTTGGGAAAGGCATATACTCTGATGAAGTTTGGATTGGGATTGGTTCGATGAGTATCAGACGAGATCATCTTTTCATCATTATCCCTTGCTCAAAGCAATGAGGAACCTGACCAAACTGCTGTATGTTGCTTTCTCATTGTCCTTGGCATCCCTTCTTTACATCGGCAGCACAGCAGTGAAAATTGCGAGCAGCTTCAAACTCCTGGGAGTGCACATCTCATATAATGTCTATATAAAAGTTGCTGGTGAACGCAGCAGGCCAGGCAGCATCTCTAGGAAGAGGTACAGTTGACGTTTCAGGCCGAGACCCTTCGTCAGGACTAACTGAAGGAAGAGTGAGTAAGGGATTTGAAAGTTGGAGGGGGAGGGGGAGATCCAAAATGATAGGAGAAGACAGGAGGGGGAGGGATGGAGCCAAGAGCTGGACAGGTGATTGGCAAAAGGGACATCAGAGGATCCCTCTGATCCTCCACACTGCCGAGAGTCTTACCATTAATACTATATTCTGCCATCATATTTGACCTACCAAAATGAACCAACTCACACTTATCTGGGTTGAACACCACCTGCCACTTTTCAGCCCAGTTTTGCATCCTATCAATGTCCCGCTGTAAACTCAGACAGCCCTCCACATTATCCACAACACCCCCAACCTTTGTGTCATCAGCAAACTTACTAACCCATCCCTCCACTTCTTCATCCAGGTCATTTATAAAAATCACGAAGAGTAAGGATCCCAGAACAGTTCCCTGAGGCCCACCACTGGTGACTGACCTCCATGCAGAATATGACCCGTCTACAACCACTCTGCCTTCTGTGGGCAAGCCAATTCTAGATCCACAAAGCAAACACAAAGCAAAGACCCTTGCATCCCTAAAGCAATGTCCCCTTGAATCCCATGCCTTCTTATTTTCTCAGTAAGCCTTGCATGGGGTACCTTGTCAAATGCCTTGCTGAATCCATATACACTACAGCTACTGCCCTACCTTCATTAAAGTGTTTCGTAACATCCTCAAAAAATTTAATCAGGCTCGTAAGGCATGACCTGCTCCTGCACATCCTCTTTCTTAATATCTGCATGCTCAAGCTTTTCAGTCCTCTGTAAGTTATCCCAACAATCACCAAGATCCTTTTCCATAGTGAATACTGAAGTAAAGTATTCATTAAGTACCTCTGCTGTTTCCTCTGGTTCCATACACACTTTTCCACTGTCACATTTGATTGGTCCTATTCCAGAATCTGTCTCCCTATCTGCTCCTCGATGTTCCAGATTCTGGAAAGGTGTAATAACAACAGGGTTGTCGTGATGGGGGATTTTAATTTCCCAAATATCGATTGGCATCTCCCTAGAGCAAGGAGTTTAGATGGGGTGGAGTTTGTTAGGTGTGTTCAGGAAGGTTTCTTGACACAATATGTAGATAAGCCTACAAGAGGAGAGGCTGTACTTGATCTGGTATTGGGAAATGAACCTGGTCGGGTGTCAGATCTGTCAGTGGGAGAGTATTTTGGAGATAGTGATCACAATCCTATCTCCTTTACCATAGCATTGGAGAGAGATAGGAACAGACAAGTTAGAACAGCGTTTAATTGGAGTAAGGGGAAATATGAAGCTATCAGGCAGGAACTTGGAAGCATAAATTGGGAACAGATGTTCTCAGAGAAATGTACGGCAGAAATGTGGCAAATGTTCAGGGGTTATTTGCGTGACATTCTGCATAGGTATGTACCAAGGAGACAGGGAAAAGATGGTAGGGTTCAGGATCTGTGGTGTACAAAGACTATTGAAAATCTAGTCAAGAAGAAAAGAAAAACTTACGAAAAGTTCAAAACACAAGGTAATGATAGAGATCTAGAAGATTATAAGGCTCACAGGAAGGAGCTTAAGAATGAAATCAGGAGAGTCAGGAGAGCCAGAAGGGGCCATGAGAAGGCCTTGGTGAGCAGGATTAAGGAAAACCCCAAGGCATTCTACAAGTATGGAAGAGCAAGAGGATAAGATGTGAGAGAATAGGACCTATCAAGTGTGACAGTGGAAAAGTGTGTATGGAACCGGAGGAGATGGCAGGGGTACTTAATGAATACTTTGCTTCAGTATTCACTACAGAAAAGGACCTTGGAGATTGTAGGGATGACTTAGTGGATTGAAAAGCTTGAGCATATGGACATTAAGAAAGAGTATGTGCTGGAGCTTTTGGAAAGCATCAAGTTGGATTAGTCACCGGGACCGGACGAGATGTACCCCAGGCTACTGTGAGAGGCGAGGGAGGAGATTGCTGAGCCTCTGGCAATGATCTTTGCATCATCAACAGGGATGGGAGAGGTTCTGGAGGATTGGAGGGTTGCAGATGTTGTTCCCTTATTCAAGAAAGGGAGTAGAGATAGTCCAGGAAATTATAGACCAGTGAATCTGACTTCAGTGCTTGATAAGTTGATGGAAAAGATCCTGAGAGGCAGGATTCATGAACATTTAGAGAGGCATAATAGTCATAGTCATACTTTATTGATCCCAGGGGAAATTGGTTTTTGTTACAATTGCACCATAAAAAATAAATAGTAATAGAACTATAAATAGTTAAATAGTAATATGTAATTTACACCAGTAAATTATGAAATAAGTCCAGGACCAGCCTATTGGCTCAGGGTGTCTGACTCTCCAAGGGAGGAGTTGTAAAGTTTGATGGCCACAGGCAGGAATGACTTCCTATGATGCTCAGTGTTGCATCTCAGTGGAATGAGTCTCTGGCTGAATAATCTGATTAGGAATAGTCAGCATGGTTTTGTCAAAGGCAGGCCGTGCCTTACGAGCCTGATTGAAATTTTTGAGGATGTGACTAAGCACATTGATGAAGGTAGAGCAGTAGATATAGTGTATATGGATTTCAGCAAGGCTTATTGAGAAAGTAAGGAGGCATGGGATCCAAGGGGACCTTGCCTTGTTGTTCCAGAATTGGCTTGCTCACAGAAGGCAAAGAGTGGTTGTAGACGCGTCATATTCTACATGGAGGTCGGTCACCAGTGCCTCAGGGATCTGTTCTGGGAACCTTACTCTTTCTGATTTTTATAAATGACCTGGATGAGGAAGTGGAGGGATGGGTTAGTAAATTTACTGATGACACAAAGGTTGGGATGTTGTGGATAGTGTGGAGGGCTGTCAGAGGTTACAGCGGGACATCGATAGGATGCAGAACTGGGCTGAGAAGTGGCAGATGGAGTTCAAACAGATAAGTGTTTGGTAGGTCAAATATGATGTCAGAATATAGTATTAATGGGAAGACTCTTGGCAGTGTGGAAGATCAGAGGGATCTTAGGGTCCAAGTCCACAGGACACTCAAAGCTGCATCAGGTGGTTCCCAACCGTCACCGAGCGTTTCGACCATTAACCACAACACTCTGCAGTTGGTGGGCCGGCAGTGGTGGCCAAATCACTGCCCATCTGCTCCTGGCTTCCAGCTTCCCTCCTCTCACCTACTCCACCTCCAACAAGAGGCTCGTTCTGCCTCTTCCCCCATCCTATGAGCTGCTTGTTTTTTGCTCCTTCTGTCCAGGCCCAGAGCTGACAACAACCACCATGCTGATTTGGCTGGGAAACCTCTGCAGCCGATCTCCACAGGAAACAAACATGCCTGCCATCCCTTGTCTTTACACTCCTGCACTAAGGGCTGGTACTTCAAAGCCTTTCTCTCGTGGGCCTCTTCCCATCCCTCCTTCCACGGCACAGTCAGCTCAACCAGAATTATTTTCCTGTCTTCGGTTGACCACAGTACAATGTCCGGGCGTAGGGTTGTGTGCACCACATCTGGGAATTGCACCCTCCTTCCCCTATCGACCCTCATCTCCCAGGACCTGGCCGTTAGCAGCAGATTGGGCTTTGATTGTTTGGTTACGAAAGGCCTGGCTCCCTGTTTGATGAAGGTGATGGCCTTCCTCAAATCTGTGCCAGCCGTCCTCTTCTTGCATCTCTCTCACTCTAGTGTGTCAGCAAGAGCCAGAAGCACCTTATCATGGCGCCACCTATACCATCCTTGAGTTAGAGCTGTTTTACACCCGGACAGTATATGAGCCAGTGTCCCCTTTTGACCACAGAGCTTACAGTTTGGGTCTTCTCTCGAAAAACTCTTCAGCTACCTGTTTCAGAACCCTGGGGTGTAGACTATCATGTCGAGGTGAGTTATCTACCTTCAGACCTTTCAGTTTCCCAATCACTTCCTCCCTAGTAATAGCAGCTGCACTCTCTTCTGCCCTCTCAATCTTCCAGCATATTCCACAATGCAAAATACTTATTCAGTTCATCCACCATTTCCTTGTCCTCCAATACAACCTCGCCAGCATCATTTGTCAGCGGTCTGATATCTACTTTAGTCTTTGACATCTTTGTCTAGCTTACCTTAATATTTCATCTTTTCCCCAATGCTTTTTATTTGCCTTCTGTTGGTTTTTAAAAGCTCCCAGTCCTTTAACTTCCCACTATTTTTTTTTGCATTATGTGCCCTCTCATTTGCCTTGTTATTTTCTTTAAGTCAGCCACAGTTGTATTATCCTGCCTTTAGAATACCTCCTCTTCGGAATGCATCTCTACACCTTCCAGATTGCTCCCACAAACTTAAGATACTGCTGTTCTGCCGTTGTCCTTGCTAGTGTCCCCTTCCAGTCAATGTTGGCTAGGTCATCTCTCATGCCTCTGTAATTGCCTTTACTCCGCTGTGATAGTGATACAAGCAACATTAAGAAAATGCTGGCCCAGCCAGGCATCGTCTATGGAAAAAGAGTATAGTTGGCGTTTTGGGCCGAGACCCTTCGGCAGGAGCTGTAGGATCTGAAAGGTTTCCGTCCGAAACATTCTCTGATGTTTGGATTTCCAGCATCTGCAGATTTTCTCTTCTTTGTAATACTGATACATCTGACTGTAGCTTTCTTACAGGCATTCTTCGAATTCTCTTTCTAGGGATCCAGCACCAATCTAATATTCCCAATCTACCTGCATATTGAAAATCCCAAAATATTGGCCTCTTTATACAGGTTTCCCAGGCTCAGCAGCGACTTACCCTTGTTGTCATGCCATATTCGCATCTTGGACAGGTTTCCCAGGCTCAGCATATCCACAAACTTAAAGACATCCAAAGCTTTTCTCTCAAATTTGTTGGAATTGTTGGACTGTTTCAGCGCCAGGGTGCCGGAGTCCCCGTTCTCTCCGAAGATGATGAGAAACACATTAGCGTCAGTTCCTGCTCCTGTGATTGACAGATCGTAAATTAGTGTAAACTTAATGTAAACTCCTGACTGCTGATCATATGTAACCCCATAAAATCACAGGACATAAAAGCAGAATTAGGCCATTCAGCCCATCAAGTCTGTTCTGTAATTCCATCATGGCTAATTTCAACCCCATTCTCCTGTCTTCTCTCTGTAACCTTTGATGCCTTGACCAATCAAGAACCGATTAACTTCTGATTTAAATATTCTTAATAACTTGGCTTCTGTGACACTGAGTTCCACAGATTCTCCTCCCTGTAGCTAAAGAATTCCCACCTCAAGGGGACGTTCCCCTATTCTGTGGCTGTGTCCTGTGGTCCCACACTTTTGTAGTATAGGAAATATCCTCTCCACATCTACATTGTCTCGGCCTTTCAACATTTAAAAGGCTTCAATGAGATCCCGCCCCCCCCCCCCCCGCCCCGATCCTTCTAAATTTCAGCAAGTACAGTCCCAGGGCTATCAAACATTCCTCAAATGATAACCCTTTCATTCCGGGAATCATCCTTCCCGGACCCTCTCCAATGCCAACACATCTTTCCTTAGATGAGGAACTCAAAACTGTTCATAATACTAAAGCTGAGGCCTCACCAGTGCCTTATAAAGTCTCAGCATCACATCCCTGCTCTTGTATTCAAGACCTCTTGAAATAAATGCTAGCACTGGATTTCCCTTCCACACCACTGATTCAACCTGCAAGTTAACCTTCAAGACCCTCTCCAAGTCCCTCTGCATCTCAGATATTTGGATTTTCTCCTCATTTAGAACATAGTCTGCACATTTATTTCTACTACCAAAGTGCATGACAATGCAATGTCCAACATTGTATTTCTTTTACCACTCTCTTGCCCATTCTCCTAATCTGTCTAAGTCCTTCTGCATCCTACCTGTTTCCTCAACACTACCTGTCCCTCCACCAATCTGTGTATCATCTGCAAATGTGGCGACAAAGCCATCTATTCCATCATCTAAATCATTATATACAGCATAAAAAGAAGCGGTCCCAACACCGACCCCTGTGGAACATCACTAGTCACTGGCAGTCAACCAGAAAAGGATCCTTTTATTCCCACTCACTGCCTCCTACCAATCAGCCAATGCTCTAACCATGTTAGTAACCTTTCTGTAATACCATGGGCTCTGAACTTGGTAAGCAGCCTCATGTGTGGCACCTTCTCAAAGGCCTTCTGAAAATCCAAACATACAACATCCACTGCATCCCCTTTATCTATCCTACTTGTAATCTCCTCAAAGAATTCCAACAGGTTCGTCAGGCAAGATTTTCCTTTAAAGAAAACATGCTGACTTTGTCCTATCTAGTCTTGTGTCACCAGGTACTCTGTAACCTCATCCTTAACAATTGACTAACATCTTCCCAACCACTGAGGTCAGGCTAACTGGTCTATAATTTACTTTCTGCTGCCTTCCTCCTTTCTAAAAGAGTGGAGTGATATTTGCAATTTTCCAGTCATCTGGCACCATGCCAGAGTGAAATGATTTTTGAAAGATCATTGCCAATGCCTCCACAATCTCTAACGCTACCTCTTTCCCTTGGGTGCAGTTCATCTGGTTCGGGTGATTTATGTACCTTTAGGTCTTTCAGCTTTTTGAGCATCTTCTCTCTTGTAATAGTAACTCCCTCCTAATTGTAATAGTAATATGGGAATGCATGACAGGACGGGACCGGGAACGTGTGACGGGCGGTATGGTATGGGGAATGCGTCATAGGATGGTACAGGTAACGTGCAACGAGACGGGATAGTACGGGGAGCATGCAACGGGACAAGACAGGGAGCGTGTGACATGACAAGACGGGGACCGTGCGACGGGACGGGACGGTATGGGGATCGTGCGACGGGGAACGTGCAACGCGATGTAACGGTATGGGGAGCACGTGACATGATGGGACAGGACGGGGAGTGTGCGATGCAACGTGATGGTATGGGGAACGTGTGACATGACGTAATGGTGTGAGGAATGTGCGACGCCATGTGACGGTACGGGGAACCTGCGATGCAACGTTACAGTATGGGGAATGTGCGATGCGACGGGACACATTGAGAAATGTGTGACAGGGCGGGACGGTACGGGGAACATGCGATGGGACGGAACAGGACGGGGAATGTGCGACGGGACAGTACGGGGAACGTGTGATGGGACGTGACGTTACGGGGAATGTGTGACGTGACAGGACTGGGAACGAGTGACGCAACGGGATGAGACGGGGAGTGTGTGACACGATGGGATGGTACGGGGAATGTGTGACGGGACAGGACAGGGAACGAGTGATGCGATGGGTTGAGATGGGGAGTGTGCAACACGACGGGATGGTATGAGGAAGGTATGACGGGATGGTACAGGGAACATGCGATGGGACGGGACGGAAAGCATGCGATGGGACGTGACGGTACGGGGAATGTGTGACATGACGGGACGGGGAGTGTGCGACACGATGGGATGGTACGGAGAACGTGAGACGGGACGGGATGGGACGGGACGGGGAACGTGTGATGCGATGGGATGGGAAACGTGCAACGGGATGGGACGGTATGGGGAGCGTGCAATGGGACAGGACGGGAAGCGTGCGACCAGACTGGACGGTACGGGGAACGTGTGACGTGACGGGACTGGATGGGAACGTGCGGCGGTAATGTGCGAAGGCACAGGAATATGCGACGGGATGGGATGGGAATGTGTGACACATTCGTGCACCATCATTCCACAGACTGTGAAATCTGGAACCTGGGCTATATTATCATATATATTTTCTGTAATTCTACGTTTTTCTTCTATCATATTTGTGCTATATTCTGAGTGTGACTTGGTACTGTGTTATGCACCTTGGCCTGGAACAATGCTGTTTCATTTGGTTGTATTTACGTGTGGTGGAGTGTCCATTAAACTTGAACTTCAACCTTTCCCTCTGGCTTCCTACAGTTTCTTTTCCCCATTACACACTGGTTAACATTAATGTTGTTTTTGGATGACTTTACACGTCGTTATGGGTGGTAGGGAGCTAAAACTCATCCAACCCACTGACGCCAACCTGAGATATCAATGAGCAATCTGACACACTCTCACCAACCAGACATGTTGCTGAGGTATCTGGCCTGCTCTCACCAACCTGAGATGTCGCTAGTTTTCACACTAATGGTGTAGGCTGTTTTCTCCACCATCGCCTCCTCATCCACTACAGCAGCAAGCTCACAGGTAGTCAACTGCTTGGTGCCGCGTGTCTTCGATAGCCAGTCGTTGTATGTAAAAGTGGTCATCTCATTTGTGCTCTGATTCAGCATGAAGATCTAAAAGGAAAAAATATATATCATGACTTCCCCGGCTGTAGGTTGACTCATTATAGAGCCTAATGGCTGAGGGTAAGAATGACCTCATATCGCACCCTTTGGAGAAGTGCAGTTGGCTTAGTCTATCAGTGCTCCTCTGTTCAGCTAAGGCGGTATGTGTAGGGTGAGAAATATTGTCCCGAATTGCCAGGATTTTCTGTAGGGTCCTTTGTTCTACCACAGACTCCAGTGTGTCCAGTTTGACTCCTAAAACAGAGCCAGCCTTTCTAATCAGCTTATTGAGCCTGTTGGCAGCACCCGTGTTGATGCCATTGCTCCAGCACATCACTGCATAGAAGATTGTACTGGCAACAACAGACTGGTAGAACATGTGAAGGAGAGGCCTGCACACTCCAAAGGACCTCAGTCTCCTCAGGAAGTAGAGGCTACTCTGGCCCTTCTTGTACACAGTCTCTGTGTTGGTGCTCCACTCAAGTCTGTCATCCAGGTGCACCCCCAGGTACTTGTAGGTCCCCATCACATCCACCTCCTTACCGTCAATAGTAGAACCATAAAACCTCAAGACATAGGAGAATTCGGCCACTCAACCTATCGAGTCTGCTCCACCATTCTATCACGGCCTTCTCACCGTATCCTTTGATACCTTGACTGATCAGGAAAGTGTCATCTTCGCCTTAAATATACACATGGACTTGGCCTTCACCGAAGTCTTTGGCAGAGCATTCCACAGATTTACTACTCTCTGGCTAAAACAACTCCTCCATATATCTCCGTACTGAAGGGTCACCCCTCAATTTTGAGGCCGTGCCCTCTAGTTGTGGACACCCTCTCCACAGAGAACATGCTCTCCACATCCACCCTATCTAGTCCTTGCAGCATTCGGTAGGTTTCAATGAGATCCCCCCGCATCCTTCTAAATTCCAGTGAGTACAGGCCCAAAGCTGCCTAAATTTCCTCATATGTTAACCCCTTCATTCCCAGAATCATCCTCATGAACCTCCTCTGGACTCTCTCCATTGATAACACATTCTTTCTGAGATAAGGAGACCAAAACCGTTGACAATGTTCTAAGTGCGGCCTGACTAGTGTCTTACAAAGGCTCAGAGTTATCCCCTTGCTTTTATATTCTATTCCCCTTGAAAGGACGAGGAAGGCAGTAGTGATAGGGGACTCTATAGTTAGGGGGTCAGATAGGCGATTCTGTGGACGCAGGAAAGAAACTCAGATGGTAGTTTGCCTCCCAGGTGTCAGGGTCCGGGATGTTTCTGATCGCGTCCAAGATATCCTGAAGTGGGAGGGAGAACAGCCAGAGGTTGTGGTACATATTGGTACCAACGACATAGGCAGGAAAAGGGAGGAGATCCTGAAAACAGAGTACAGGGAGTTGGGAAAGAAGTTGAGAAGCAGGACCTCAAAGGTAGTAATCTCAGGATTACTGCCTGTGCCACATGACAGTGAGTACAGGAATAGAATGAGGTGGAGGATGAATGCGTGGCTGAGGGATTGGAGCAGGAGGCAAGGATTCAGATTTCTGGATCATTGGGACCTCTTTTGGGGCAGGTGTGACCTGTACAAAAAGGACAGGTTGCACTTGAATCCCAGGTGGACCAATATCCTGGTGGGGAGGTTTGCTAAGGCTATTGGGGAGAGTTTAAATTAGGATTGCTGGGGTTGGGAACTGAACTGAAGAGACGGAGGAAGAGGCATTTGCTCACAAGTAGAGAAAGCTACACTCACAACACGCTGGAGGAACTCAGCAGGTCGGGCAGCTTCCGTGGAAACGATCAGTCAGCGTTTCGGGCCGAAACCCTTCGTCAGGACTGTAGAGGGAAGGGGCAAAGGCCCTATAAAGAAGGTGGGGGGAGGGTGGGAAGGAGAAGGCTGGTAGGTTCCAGATGAAAAACCAGTTTGGGGAAAGATAAAGGGGTGGGGGAAGGGAAGGAGGGAGGTGATAAGCAGGCCCCTATTCCTTCTTCACCTTTCCTCCCTCTGTGATTCTGTGGACGTGAACGGGACACCAAGATAGTATGTTGCCTGGTTGAACGGGACCGTCGGGATCACAGTCTGGTTGAATGGGATCGTTGGGATCCAAGTCTGGTTGAACAGGATCGTCGGGATCACAGTCTGGTTAAACGGGATCGTCGGGATCACAGTCTGGTTGAACGGGATCGTCGGGGCGACAGTCTAGTTGAATGGGACCGTCGGGATCACAGTCTGGTTGAACGGGATCGTCGGGATCACAGTCTGGTTGAACGGGATCGTTGGGATCACAGTCTGGTTGAACGTGACTGTCGGGATCACAGTCTGGTTGAACGTGATCGTTGGGATCAGAGTCTGGTTGAACGGGATCATTGGGATCACAGTCTGGTTGAATGGGATCGTCGGGATCCAAGTCTGCTTGAACGGGATCGTCGGGATCACAGTCTGGTTGAATGGGATCGTTGGGATCCAAGTCTGGTTGAACGAGATCGTCGGGATCACAGTCTGGTTGAATGGGATCGTTGGGATCCAAGTCTGGTTGAACGGGATCGTCGAGGCGACAGTCTGGTTGAACGTGACCGTCGGGATCATAGTCTGGTTAAACGGGATTGTCGGGATCACAGTCTGGTTGAACGGAATCGTCGGGATCACAGTCTGGTTGAACGGGATCGTCGGGAAACGATCAGTCAGCGTTTCGGGCCGGAACCCTTCGTCAGGACTGTAGGGGGAAGGGGCAGAGGCCCTATAAAGAAGGTGGGGGGAGGGTGGGAAGGAGAAGGCTGGTAGGTTCCAGGTGAAAAACCAGTTTGGGGAAAGATAAAGGGGTGGGGGAAGGGAAGGAGGGAGGTGATAAGCAGGCCCCTATTCCTTCTTCACCTTTCCTCCCTCTGTGATTCTGTGGACGTGAACGGGACACCCAGATAGTATGTTGCCAGGTTGAATGGGACCGTCGGGATCACAGTCTGGTTGAACGGGATCGTCGGGGCAACAGTCTGGTTGAACGGGATCGTCGGGATCACAGTCTGGTTGAACGGGACCGTCGGGATCACAGTCTGGTTTAATGGGATTGTCGGGATAACAGTCTGGTTAAACGGGATCACAGTCTGGTTGAACGTGACCGTCGGGATCACAGTCTGGTTGAACGTGATCATTGGGATCAGAGTCTGGTTGAATGGGATCGTCGGGATCACAGTCTGGTTGAACGGGATCGTCGGGGCGACAGTCTGGTTGAACGTGACCGTCGGGATCACAGTCTGGTTGAACGTGATCATTGCGATCAGAGTCTGGTTGAATGGGATCGTCGGGATCACAGTCTGGTTGAACGAGATCGTCCGGGCGACAGTCTGGTTGAACGGGACCGTCAGGATCACAGTCTGGTTGAACGGGATCGTCGGGATCACAGTCTGATTGAACGGGATCGTCGGGAATACAGTCTGGTTGAACGGGATCGTCGGGGCGACAGTCTGGTTGAACGGGATCGTTGGGATCAGAGTCTGGTTGAACGGGATCGTCGGGATCACAGTCTGATTGAACGGGATCGTCGGGAATACAGTCTGGTTGAACGGGATCGTCGGGGCGACAGTCTGGTTGAACGGGATCGTTGGGATCAGAGTCTGGTTGAATGGGATCGTTGGGATCCGAGTCTGGTTGAACGAGATCGTCGGGATCACAGTCTGGTTGAACGGGATCGTCGGGATCAGAGTCTGGTTGAACGGGAACGTCGGGGCGACAGTCTGGTTGAACGGGATCGTCGGGGCGACAGTCTGGTTGAACGGGAACGTTGGGATCACAGTCTGGTTGAATGGGAATGTGTGGATCACAGTCTGGTTAAATTCTGCTCCCATGTCTTATGGTCTTATGGTTTAGTGGGTGGAGATGTGATCAAACTTACTGCTTGGGGAAAGCACTTCCTTTGAGAAAAACTTTATCACACACAGAGAAATTTCTGCGTTTGTTGAAGGGAAATGGAAAAACATAACATTATGCATCCCTTTTCTATTCTATAGACCCGAGGAAATAGATTGCAGCTGTCTTCTTCCTCCCTTATTGTACATCCCTGACCACGGCCTCCTGTTCAGCTCTGGGCTGATGTTGTGGCCTCACAATCACCTGATCCAGGAACCAGTCAGAACGACATCCTTTAGCATCAGTGCGAATCCTTATTTTTCTGAGCGGCCCAATGTCGGCAATCACCATATCGAAAGTGTCCTCCTGACCCCTCTCAAACCTGGAAGGTGAAGGCACAGTGCGGTCAGGGTGAGAACAGGAGCTGTGAGAAGTTATACGGTCGAAACACTGATGTGACAATCCAGACCCAAGGCATCACAATAACTCTACCCAGGTTTCACTCTCACAGAGTTATAGAACTGAATCAGGCCTTTTAGCCCATCCAGTCTATCCAGAACTATTATTCTGCCTTGTCCCACCTGGACACGGCTCTCGATGCCACTCCCAACCATGTACTTATTCTATCTTCTCTAAAATGTTGACATCGAACCCTCATACTCCAATTCCACAGCTTGTTCCACACTTTCACCACCCTCTGAATGAAGAAGACCCCCTCAGGTTTCCTCTAAACTTTCACCTTTCACCGGTAGCCTATGTTCTCTGGTTTTCGTCCCACTAGATATCAGTGGAAGAAACACACATCAAAGTTGCTGGTTAACGCAGCAGGCCAGGCAGCATCTCTAGGAAGAGGCGCAGTCGACGTTTCAGGCTGAGACCCTTTGTCAGGACTAACTGAAGGAAGAGTTAGTAAGAGATTTGAAAGTGGGAGGGGGAGGGGGAGATCCAAAATGATAGGAGAAGACAGGAGGGGGAGGGATAGAGCCGAGAGCTGGACAGGTGATAGGCAAAAGGGGATACGAGAGGATCATGGGACAGGAGGTCTGGGAAGAAGAAAAGGGGGGGGAACCCAGAGGATGGGCAAGGGGTATATTCAGAGGGACAGAGGGAGAAAAAGGAGAGTGAGAGAAAGAATGTGTGTATAAAAATAAATAACGGATGGGGTACGAGGGGGAGGCGGGGCATTAGCGGAAGTTAGAGAAATCAATGTTCATGCCATCAGGTTGGAGGCTACCCAGACGGAATATAAGGTGTTGTTCCTCCAACCTGAGTGTGGCTTCATCTTTACAGTAGAGGAGGCCGTGGATAGACATATCAGAATGGGAATGGGATGTGGAATTAAAATGTGTGGCCACTGGGAGGTCCTGCTTTCTCTGGCGGACAGAGTGTAGGTGTTCAGCAAAGCGGTCTCTCAGTCTGCGTCGGGTCTCACCAATATATAAAAGGCCACATCGGGAGCACCGGACGCAGTATATCACCCCAGCCGACTCACAGGTGAAGTGTTGCCTCACCTGGAAGGACTCTCTGGGGCCCTGAATGGTGGTAAGGGAGGAAGTGTAAGGGCATGTGTAGCACTTGTTCCGCTTACAAGGATAAGTGCCAGGAGGGAGATCAGTGGGGAGGGATGGGGGCGACGAATGGACAAGGGAATCGCGTAGGGAGCAATCCCTGCGGAAAGCAGAGGGGGGGGAGGGAAAGATGTGCTTAGTGGTGGGATCCCGTTAGAGGTGGCGGAAGTTACGGAGAATAATATGTTGGACCCAGAGGTTGGTGGGGTGGTAGGTGAGGACCAGGGGAATCCTATTCCCAGTGGGGTGGCGGGAGGATGGAGTGACAGCAGTGGAAGAAGTCTGTTTGCATTTACTCTATCTATACTCCTCATAACTTTGTATACCTCTATCAAATCTCCCCTCAGTCTTCTACATTCCAAGGTATAAAGCTCTAACCTATTCAGCCTTTCCCAGTAACTCTGGTCCTCAAATCCCAGCAAAAGCCTTGTAAATTTTCTCTGTACTCTTTTAATCTTATTGATAGCTTTCCTGTAGGTTGGTGACCTTAATCATGCCTTTCACAAACAGAAGAAAATCTGCAGATGCTGGAAATCCAAGCCTCACACACAAAATGCTGGAGGATCAGCAGGCCAGGCAGCATCTATGAAAAAGAGACCTGACGAAGCATCTGGGCCTGAAACGTTGACTGTACTTTTTGCCATCGATGCTGCCTGGCCTGCTGAATTCCTCCAACATTTTGTGTGTGTGCACTGCTTGATCATGCCGTTGCTATCCTGGTCAGCAGATCAGTGGTCCTGTTCCCAGATAAGGCAACGGTATCTAGTTTACATCATTCACAAGATCTTTCATCTTCCCAGTGGTGTTGGCAGATCGAGGCAGCACCGTGTGTCAACCAAGGCAAGTGATGACATGTGATGGACACCCTTCAATACCTAAAGATTCGGAGCAGATTGAATGGAAGCTGCCCAATGGCCGTGGAACATTGCTTCCTCACTGCTCATCTTTGTCGTTGGGTGGCATGGTGGCTCCCAGCTCTAGTGACTGGGTTCGAGCCTGACCACTGGGGTTGTCCTTTACTGGCTGGCTGCCGGTGATTAGTCGTGTTCCACAGGGGTCTGTGTTGGGACCATTCTTTTTACATTATATGTCAATGATTTGGATAACGGAACTGGTGGCTTTGTGGCCAAGTTTGCCGACCATACAAAGATAGGAGAAGGGGCAGCTAGTTTTGAGGAAGCAGTGAGGTTATCAAAAGCCTTAAGGCAGCTGAGGAGAACGGGAAAGAAGTGGCAGATGGAATACAGTGTCAGGAAGTTTATTCATTCCCATAGATGATGCCTGACCTGCTGAGTTCCTCCAGCATTTTGTGTGTTTTGCCTTGGATTTCTCATATCTGTAGACTTTCTCATTCTTGGGAAGTGTATGGTCATGCACTTTGGTAGAAGAAATGAAAAGCATAGACTAGTTTCTAATGGAGAGAAAATACAAAAATCTGTGGTGCAAAGGGACTTGGGAGTCCAATTGCAGGATTCGCTAAAGGTTAATTTGCAGGTTCGTTTGGTGGTGAGGAAGGCAAATGCAATATTAGCATTAATTTCAAGAGGACTAGAATATAAAAGCAAGGATGCAATACTAAGGCTTTATAAGGCACTGGTGAGGCCTCACTTGGAGTGTTGTGAGCGGTTTTGGGCCCCTTATTTTAGAAAGGATATTCTGACATTGGAGAGCGTTCAAAAGAGGTTCACTAAAAAGATTCTGGGATTGAAAGACTTATCATATGTGGAGTGTTTGATGGTTTTGGGCCTGTAGTCACTGGAATTCAGAACAAAAGAATGATAGGGACCTCATTGAAACCTATCGAATGGTGAAAAGCCTTGATAGAATGGATGTAGAGAGGATGTTTCCTATGATGGGTAGTCTAAGACTAGTGGACACAGCTTCAGAATAGAGGGACATCCATTTAGAATGGAGATGAGGAGGAATTTCTTTAGTCAGAGAGTGGTAAATCTGTGTAATTCATTACCACAGGTGGCTTTGGAGGCCAAATACATTGGGTATATTGAAGGCAGAGGTTGAGAGATTCTTGACTAGTCAGGGCACGAAGGGGTAAGGGGAGAAGGCAGGAGATTGGGGCTGAGAGTGAAATGGATCAGCCATGATGAAATGGAGGAGCAGACCCAATGGGCCAAATGGCCTAATTCTGTTCCTATATTTTACGGTCTTTTATACACACACACACACACACACACTCTCTCTCTCTCTCGCTATATCTATCAGGTTCTCAAGTCCAGGTAACATCCTCGGTGAGAATCAGAACCAGGTTTAATTTCACTGGAGACTAGGAAATAGAAAATCGGAGCAGGAGTCGGCCATCTGGCCCGTCGAGCCTGCTCCACCGTTCAATAAGATCATGGCTGAGCTGACCATGGACTCATCTCCATCCACCTGCCTTTTCCCCATAAGCTTTAATTCCCCTACTATGCAAAAAAATCTATCCAACCCTGTCTTAAGTATATTTATTGAGGAAGCCTCCATTGCTTCATTGGGCAGAGAATTCCAAAGATTCACCACTCTCTGGGAAAAGCACTTCCTCCTCATCTCTGTCCTAAATCTACTCCCCCGAATCTTGTGGCTGTGTGCCCAGGTATGTCATAGATATGTCGTGAAATTTGTTGTTTTGTGGCAGTAGTACATTGAAATACATTAAAAAATAATTACTATAAATTTCAATGAGAAATATATATATATAATTTAATTAAATATATAGTACAAAAAGTAAGTAAATAAATAAATAACAAGTAAAAAGTAAATAAGTAGTTTGGCATGTCATGAAAAACCTTAGCAAACTTCTCCAGATGTGTGGTGGAGAGGGCGCTGGCTGGCCGCATTACAGAACACCAATGTCTTTGAGCAGAAAATCGATGGATTCAGCCCAGTACATCACAGGCCAAACCCTCCCAACCATTGAGCACATCTACATGAAACATTACTGTAGAATAGCAGCATCCGTCATCAGAGATCCTCACCACCCAGGCCATGCTCTTTTCTCGCTGCTGCCATCGGGTTGAAGGTACAGGTGCCTCAGGACTCACACCACCAAGTTCAAGAACAGTTACTACCCCTCAGTTGTCAGGCTCTTGGACAAAAGGGGACAACTATTGTATTCGATTTCTGGTGCTCCCACAACTGATGGTCTCACTTTAAGGACTCTTCATTTTGCTATTTCATGCTGCGGAGGCCAAGTCTTTTTGTATATTTAGGACAGAGGTTGATAGATTCTTCATCTGTCAGGACATGAAGGGATACGAGGAGAAGGCTGGAGATTGGGGCTGAGAGGAAAATTGGATCAGCCATGATGAAATGGGCCAAATGGCCTAATTCTGCTCCTATAACTTATGGTCGTTATTTGGTGCTATTTATTTATATTTGCATTTGCATAGTTTGTTGGTTATTGATCCTGCTTACAGTTACTGTTGTATAGAGTTGCTAAGTATGCCCACAAGAAAAAGAATGTCAGGGCTATTTGTGCTGACATGTATGTACTCTGATAACTTTTTGAAGTTCGATAAATAGAGCAAAAAAAAAGAGTAGTGTACAGTTCGTGGGTCCATTGTCTGTTCAGAAATCTGATGGTGGAGGGGAAGAAGCTGTTGCTGAAGTGTTGAGTGTGTGTCTTCAGGCTCCTGTACCTCCTCTCTGACGGCAGGAATGAGAAGAGGGCATGTCCTGGGTGATGGATGCAACCTTTTACAGGCTTCGTCTTTTGAAGATGTTCTCGATGGTATGGATGTTCGTGCCCATGATGGACATAAACATAAGAGATTCTGCAGATGCTGGAAATCCAGAGCATACAACAACATGCTGGAGGAGCTCAGGAGGTCAGGCAGCTTCTATGGAGGGGAGTAAACAGCTGATGTTTCAGGACAAGACCCTTGAGAAAAGGCAGAAATTATTTTGTTGCTAACAGACCCCGAAGGCTGGTGTTCACTAGGATTCTCATTCTTCTCAGCTGATGATTGTGGCCACAGTAAATTGGCAATTACAACATGCAATATGATGAGTGTTGGAGTGTTGGTAATCCAACGACAGCAACATGGACCGTAAAGTGAGGGGGAACCACGGGCTGATGTGAAGCACTAGACTCTGAAAGTTTGAACTCACCTGTCACCATTCTTATCGAGGAGCATCTCCTCCGTCGTCCCATTGGCCCCAAAGACTGACATGTAAATGTTGGCATCAGTTCCCGCACTAGGAGTGTCACCAGTGACAACGGTTACTTCATAAGGCACCTGGTCAACAATTACATTCACATTAAACTCTGTGTAGCATAATGAAGGATTCCACCCACCCTGTGCATAGACTGCTCGTCCCACTCCCATCGGGGTGGGGGAGAGGCTACGTAGTATCCTCACCACAACCAACCACCAGGCTCAAAACCAATTACTTCTCCCAAGCAGTAAGACTGATCAACACCTCCACCACTACTTTATTATTTCCTGTTAGTTACCTTATGTGCAGCCGAGTGTCACTTTATGGACATACAATCATTCTATTAAATTTATATTTATTGTGTTTTTTTTATTATTGTGTTCTTTATCTTATTGTGTTTTTTGGTGCTGTATTAGATCAGAGTAACGATTATTTTGTTGCAAACACGAAGAAATCTGCAGATGCTGGAATTTCAGGCAACACACATAAAAGTTGCTGGTGAACGCAGCAGGCCAGGCAGCATCTTTAGGAAGAGGTACAGTCGACGTTTCAGGCCAAGACCCTTCGTCAGGACTAACTGAAAGAAGAGATAGTAGAGAGAGTTACTATCTCTTCTTTCAGTTAGTCCTGACGAAGGGTCTTGGCCTGAAGTGTCGACTGTACCTCTTCCTAACAATTATTTTGTTCTCCTTTGGAGAAATGACATTAAACAACCTTCAATCTTGAATCTTGACAAATACCAAATAGAACCAGTGAATTCTGCCATTATCAATCGTTTCTCTTCTGTATGCTCTATCTGCATTATTCCTATTTGGAGTCCATATCAGAAAGTCACAGAGCATTACAGCACAGAAACAGGCCCTTTGGCCCATCTAGTCCATGCCAAACTATTAATCTGCCTAGCCTCATTGAACTGCACCGGACCATCGCACTCTCATCCATGTTCACTTCCAAACTTCTCTCAAATGTTGAGAGCAAAGCTGTGTCCACCACTTCCACTGGCAGCATATTCCACACTCGCACCACCCTCTGAGTGAAAAATTCCCTCTCAGATTCCCCTGAATTATTTCCTCTAGATATTTCACCTTTTATCATAAACCTATGACCTCTCGTTCTTTAATCTCACCCAACCTCAGTGGAAAATGCCAACCTACATTTACCCTATCTATACCCTCATAATTTTGTATACCTCTGTCCAATCTCCCCTCATTCTCACAAACAAGAAAATCTGCAGATGTTGGAAATCCGAGCCACACACACAAAATGCTGGAGGAACTCAGCAGGCCAGGCAGCATCCATGGATAAAGCACAGTCAAGGTTTCAGGCCGAGACCCTTCAGCAGACCCTCATTCTCCAACGCTCCAGGGAATAAAGTCCTATTTACTTAACCTTTCCCTATGACTCTGGTGCTCAAATACTGGCAACATTTTTGTAAATTTTCTCTGCACTCTTTCAATCTTATTGATACCTTTCCCGTAGGTAGGTGACCAAAACTGCACACAATACTCCAAACTAGGCCTCACCAGTGTCTTATACAAGTTCAACATAACAACCCATCTTCTGTACTCAGCCCATTGATTTCTGAAGCCCAATGCGCCTTCATAGTCTATTTGAAAGAGGCTGAGCGTGTAAATCTGAGACTAGTCCTGAGAAGATACCCAACAACCCTTACCTTCTGGCCAATTTGGATAGTTTCTGCATCAAGAATGCTGAAGATCCTTGCTGTCAGCCCGTCGCCCCGGTCTCTGGCCAGCCAGCACTTGCACTGAAAGATGTACATGATGCCTTTGGTGGGCACAGTGATCTCCATTTCATCCACGAGCCAGCAGCTCTCAGGAGTCGCGCCATCGTGACCCAGCTGTTTGGACAGACAGAGAGAGGGCATGATAAAAGTGTGGCTGAGGGATTGGAGCAGGGGCAGAGATTCAGATCTTTGGATCACTGGGACTTCTTTTGGGGCAGGTGTGACCTGTACAAAAAGGAGGGGTTGCACTTGACGGGGACCGGGGGACCAGTACCCTGGCAGGGAGGTCACGTTTAATGAAACATCAGCTGATATTACTGTACAGGTGAACATTGTTCAGCTGTTATTCCTGTACGGGTGAACATTGTTCAGCTTGTATTCCTGTACAGGTGAACAATGTTCAGCTGTTGTTACTGTACAGGTGAACATTGATCACTTCCCACAGGGTGGCAATCGCTGACAAAGCTCACCTCGATTTTCTTGATGTCTCCAACATCCAACCCCATCATTTGGAACTTTTCCACTGATCCGGGCTGAAATCCATTCTTGCCTTCAGGAAGTTGCAGCCACATCCGAGCAGTGTGGACCTTCTGCGGCCCCATGATGATGAGGTAAGCTCTGCTGGTGGTACCCGCGTCCCGTTCCAGGCCAGTGGTGATGGAGATTTGATAGGGGATGGCTGTGGACGCAAACGGCAAAAGGATGTGTCACCGTGCGTTTTGACCACCAGCTATAACCTCTCATCAACAAGACTCAAGATTGTTTAATGTCATTTCCAGTACACAAGTGTGAGGGAGAACAAAATAATTCTTACTCCGGATCTGATGCAGCACCAAAAAGTAACACAATAAGATAAAAACACGATAATAATTAAAAAACACAATAAATATAAATATCAAACGACAAAATCTGCAGAAGCTGAAAATCCAAGCAAAGCACACCAAATGCTGGAGGAACTCAGCAGGCCAGGTAGCTTCGATGGAAAAGAGTACAGTTGACATTTCGGGCCGAGACCTTTCGGCAGGACGGATGACACCAGTGACCCTGCAGTGATGTTTTACAGACAGCTCACAAAATTATGAGGTACTCTAGTAGACGTGTTTTTTCCGAACCGCGATTGGTGCTGTCTGCCGCATGTAATTTCCTTTTAAGGATGTACTTTTGAGCCCACTAAATGATCTGACACTTTGGCGATCTCTTGGGGGACTCGGCAAACCAGGCCCCGAGAGAGCAGGTACAGCTGGGGTGGCCGTCGCTGGAGGTGTGCACCGCGAAGATTCCTGATGGCAGAACACAATCCATGGTCGGTTCCATTATCCACAGCCAATTAAAGCTCGCAGCAAGATTAGAGTTGTTGAGGCTGAGAACAGAAAATGAACAGTAATTCAGCCCTGGCTGCCCGGGGTTGACCCTGCTCCCTCTGTTCTCACTAGTACTGGCAGGCAGGATGCAGGAGGTGCGGGAGACCTGTGTCTCACACTGCCGGGTTTGGGGGCAGTTGGTGCCCTGCAGTCGTTGGACTCCTGGGCTGGCTTCGCTCGCCTCAGAGAGCTGATCTGGCTCCGTGGCCGTGAACTCCCTTGCAGCATCTCCGCTCTTCATACTCCGTGCGGTTTCGTTACTGTTGTTACCATTTCGCAATTTGATCGAGGTGTCAAGGTCAAGGGTGAACGACAAACCAGGGTTCACCGCACTGCCCCGCGAGGTCAAGGGTGAACGACAAACCAGGGTTCACCGCACTGCCCCGCGAGGTCAAGGGTGAATGACAAACCGGGGTTCACCGCACTGCTCTGCGAGGTTTACACTCTGCAACGCCGAGCTGGCTCCAGAATCAGGTTTATTATCACCGGCATGTGATGTGAAATTTGTTAACTTAGCAGCAGCAGTTCAATGCAACAAATAATCAAGCAGAGAGAGAAAAAAGTAACAAATAAAATAAAACATAATAATAAATAAACAAGTAAATCAATTACATATATTAGAAACATAGAAACATAGAAAATAGGTGCAGGAGTAGGCCATTCGGCCCTTCGAGCCTGCACTGCCATTCAGTATGATCATGGCTGATCATCCAACTCAGAACCCCGCCCCAGCCTTCCCTCCATACCCCCTGATCCCCGTAGCCACAAGGGCCATATCTAACTCCCTCTTAAATATAGCCAATGAACTGGCCTCAACTGTTTCCTGTGGCAGAGAATTCCACAGATTCACGACTCTCTGTGTGAAGAAGTTTTTCCTAATCTCGGTCCTAAAAGGCTCCCCTAACATCGGGAACAATCTTCCTGCATCTAGCCTGTCCAATCCCTTTAGGATTTTATACGTTTCAATCAGATCCCCCCTCAATCTTCTAAATTCCAACGAGTACAAGCCCAGTTCATCCAGTCTTTCTTCATATGAAAGTCCTGCCATCCCAGGAATCAATCTGGTGAACCTTCTTTGTACTCCCTCTATGGCAAGGATGTCTTTCCTCAGATTAGGGGACCAAAACTGCACACAATACTCCAGGTGTGGTCTCACCAAGGCCTTGTACAACTGCAGTAGTACCTCCCTGCTCCTGTACTCGAATCCTCTCGCTATAAATGCCAGCATACCATTCGCCTTTTTCACCGCCTGCTGTACCTGCATGCCCACTTTCAATGACTGGAGTATAAAGACACCCAGGTCTCGTTGCACCTCCCCTTTTCCTAATCGGCCACCATTCAGATAATAATCTGTTTTCCTATTTTTGCCACCAAAGTGGATAACTTCACATTTATCCACATTAAATTGCATCTGCCATGAATTTGCCCACTCACCCAACCTATCCAAGTCACTATTGAATAGATTAAAAAAACATGCAAAAACAGAAATTATATATTAAAAAAAAGTGAGGTGGTGTCCAAAGATTTAACGCCTATTTAGGAATCAGGTGGCAGAGGGGAAGAAGCTGTTCCTGAATCACTGAGTCATAGTCATAGTCATAGTCATACTTTATTAATCCCGGGGGAAATTGGTTTTCGTTACAGTTGCACCATAAATAATTAAATAGTAATAAAACCATAAATAGTTAAATAGTAATATGTAAATTATGCCAGTAAATTATGACACAAGTCCAGGACCAGCCTATTGGCTCAGGGTGTCTGACCCTCCAAGGGAGGAGTTGTAAAGTTTGATGGCCACGGCAGGAATGACTTCCTATGACGCTCAGCATCTCGGTGGAATGAGTCTCTGGCTGAATGTACTCCTGTGCCCACCCAGTACATTATGTAATGGATGGGAGACATTGACCAAGATGGCATGCAACTTGAGTGTGTGCCTTCAGGCTTCTGTATCTCCTACCTGATGGTAACAGTGAGAAAAGGGCATGCCCTGGGTGCTGGAGGTCCTTAATAATGAACGCTGCCTTTCTGAGACACCGCTCCCTGAAGAAGTCCTGGGTACTTTGTAGTCTACTCCCCAAGATGGAGCTGACTAGATTTACAACCTTCTGCAGCTTCTTTCGGTCCTGTGCAGTAGCCCCTCCATAGCAGACAGTGATGCAGCCTGTCAGAATGCTCTCCACAGTACAACTATAGAAGTTTTTGAGTGTATTTCTTGACATGCCAAATCTCTTCAAACTCTTAATAAAGTATAGCCACTGTCTTGCCTTCTTTATAACTGCATCGATATGTTGGGACCAGGTTAGATCCTCAGAGATATTGACACCCAGGAATTTGAAACTGCTCACTCTCTCCACTTCTGATCCCTCTATGAGGATTGGTATGTGTTCCTTCGTCTTACCCTTCCTGAAGTCCACAATCAGCTCTTTCGTCTTACTGACGTTGAGTGCCAGGTTGTTACTGCGGCACCATTCCACTAGTTGGCATATCTCACTCCTGTACGCCCTCTCGTCACCACCTGAGATTCTACCAACAGTGGTTGTATCGTCAGTAAATTTATAGATGGTATTTGAGCTATGCCTAGCCACACAGTCATGTGTATTTGGAGAGTAGAGCAGTGGGCTAAACACACACCCCTGAGGTGCGCCAGTGTTGATCGTCAGCGAGGAGGAGATGTTATCACCAATCCGCACAGATTGTGGTCTTCCGGTTAGGAAGTCGAGGATCCAATTGCAGAGGGAGGTAGAGAGGCCCAGGTTCTGCAACTTCTCAATCAGGATTGTGGGAATGATGGTATTAAATACTGAGCTATAGTCGATGAACAGCATCCTGTTTGTGTTGTCCAGGTGGTCTAAACCCGTGTGGAGAGCCATTGAGATTGCATCTGCTGTTGACCTACTGTGACGATAGGCAAATTGCAATGGGTCCAGGTCGTTGCTGAGGCAGGAGTTCAGTCTAGTCATGACCAGCCTCTCAAGCATTTCATCACTGTCCATGTGAGCCTACCGGACGATAGTCATTAAAGCAGCCCACATTATTCTCTTTAGGCACTGGTATAATTGTTGCCTTTTTGAAGCAAGTGGGAGCTTCCGTCCGTAGAAGTGACAGGTTGAAAATGTCCTTGAATACTCTCGCTCGCTGGTTGGCACAGGTTTTCAGAACCTTACCAGGTACTCCAACCTTCTGAATTGCGAGGGTTCACTCTCTTTAAAGACAGCCTAACATCGGCCTCTGATTCAGAGATCACAGGGTCATCAGGTGCAGCAGGGATCTTCACAGCTGTACTTGTGTTCTCCTTTTCAAAGTGTGCATCTGGTAGTTCATCTATTACTTATTCCTATTTATTTATATTTGATTTGGACAGTTTGTTGTCTTCTGCACTTTGGTTGGTCTTTCATTGATCCTTTTATAGTTACTATGCTATGGATTTATTCAGTATGCCCACAAGAACATGAATCTCGGGTGAAAATACCATTTCTCTGAACTTTGAAGTGAATCTGCAGCTGTGAACTGCAGCCATTGACGTTGGCTCGGTGGCTGTGGACTCTACAGTTCATGATCTGTGTGTTACTTGTTTACTTTGTTATCGTTTCCACGATTTGTTCAGTTTTTTTTGCACATTGGGCGCTTGCAAGTCTTTGTTTTAATGGGGTCTATTATGTGGCTGCCTGTAAGAAGATGAATCTCGAGGTTGCATTGTAAGTGTACACTGAACTTTGAACTAGCTTATAGATATTGATTGATTGTATGCCCATAAAATGGTACTAGATACAGGAGTGTCTGTACCTAAGGTGACTCTGACAGGAAATGATAAGGTAGTGGTGGTCGGCTCAGTGGGTGGAGGGGTGGGTCAGCCTCACTGATTGGGGATAGCAGCCATCTTTGAGTCTGGTGGTCCTGGTGTGGATGCTATGTAGCCTCCTTCCTAATGGGAGTGGGACAAACGGCCTATGAGCAGGGCTCATGTGCAAAATTATATCACAGATCTCATCGTGGTCTTCCTAGTGACTGTTCTCCGGGAATAACTATGAAGAAATTCTCTGAGCAACCTTTCTGAATCACATAGTGAGTTACTGACCATTGAGAAGTTAGTCAGTTGATTGAGGTATAATGAAAAGCTTGCCATGCACACCGCTGCTAAGATCAATTCATGACATGGCTCTTTACGATAGAATAGGGTTGTGGCTAGCACAACGCTTGACAGCACCGATCATCACCAACCACTCTTCTATTCCCACCACTGTCTGCAAGGTGTTTGTCCATAAGACCACAGGATATAGGAGCAGAAGTAGGCCATTCAGCCCATCGAGTCTGCTCTACTATTCAATCATGGGCTGATCCAATTCTTCCAGTCATCCCCACACCCCTGTCTTCTCTCCATACCCTTTGATGCCCTGGCTAATCGATAACCTATCTATCTCTGCCTGAAATGCACCCAATGACTTGGCCTCCACAGCCACTTGTGGCAACAAATTCCACAGATTTACCACCCTCTGACTAAAGTAATTTCTCCGCATCTCTGTTCTAAATGGACGTCCTTCAATTCTGAAGTCATGCCTTCTTGCCCTAGAATCCCCTTCCATGGAAATAACTTTGCCATATCTAATCTGTTCAGGCCTACTAACATTTGGAATGTTTCTATGAGATCCCCCCTCATTCTCCTGAACTCCAGGGAATACAGCCCAAGAGCTGCCAGACGTTCCTCATACTGTAACTTGGAATCATTCTTGTGAATCTTCTCTGAACCGTCTCCAACCTCAGTATTATCCTTTTTAAAGTAAGGAGCCAAAACTGTACACAATACTCCAAGTGTGGTCTCATGAGTGCCTTATAGAGCCTAAATATCACATCCCTGCTCTTATACTCTATACCGCTAGAAATGAATGCTTCTTCACCACCGACTCAACCTGGAGGTTAATCTTTAGGGTATCCTGCACAAGGACTCCCAAGTCCCTTTGCATCTCTGCATTTTGAATTCTCTCCCCATCTAAATAATATTCTCCCTGTTTATTTCTTTCACCAAAGTGCATGACCATACACTTTCCAACATTGTATTTCATTTGCCCATTCCCCTAAACTATCTAAGTCTCCCTGCAGGCTCTCTGTTTCCTCAACACTACCTGCTCCTCCACTATCTTTATATCATCGGCAAATTTAGACACAAATCCATTAATCCCGTAGTCCAAATCATTGACATACATCATAAAAAGCAGTGGTCCCAACACCGACCCCTGTGGAACTCCACTGGTAACTGACAGCCAGCCAATATAGGATCCCATTATTCCCACTTTCTGTTTTCTGCCGATCAGCCAATGCCCCACCCGTGCTAGTAACTCCCCTGTAATTCCATGGGCTCTTATCAGGTTAACAGGTCTATAGTTTCCTTTCTGTTGCCTCCCACCCTTCTTAAGTAGCAGAATAACATTTGCAATTTTCCTGTCATCCGGTACAATGGCAGAATCTATCGATTCTTGAAAGATCATTGTTAATGCCTCCACAATCTCTCCAGCTACTTCCTTCAGAACCCGAGGGTGCATTCCATCAGATCCAGGAGATTTATCCACCCTCAGACCATTAAGCTTCCTGAGCACCTTCTCAGTCGTAATTTCCTCTGCACTTACTTCACTTCCCTGACACTCTTGAATGTCCGGTATACCACAGGCGTCTTCTACTGTGAGGACTGATGCAAAATACGCATTCAGTTCCTCTGCCATCTCTGCATCTCCCATTACAATATCTCCAGTGTCATTTTCTATTGGTCCTATATCTACCTTCAATTCTCTTTCAGCCCTTATATACTGAAAAAAGCTTTTAGTCTCTCCTTTGATATTAGTTGCCAGCTTCCTTTCATAATTCATCTTTTCCTTCCTAATGACCTTCTTAGTTTCCTTTTGCAAATTTTTTAAAACTTCCCAATCCTTTCTCTTGCCGCTAGCTTTGTGTTGCTTGTATGCTCTCTTTTTTGCTTTTACTGTGGCTCTGACTTCACTTGTCAGCCACGGTAGTGTCCTTCTTCCCTTTGAAAATTTCTTCTTATTTGGAATATATCCATCTTGCACTTCCCTCATTTTTCACAGAAACTCCAGCCATTGCTGCCCTGCTGTCCTTCCTGCTAGTGTCCCTTTCCAGTGAACTTTGGCCAGTTCCCCTCTCATGCTATTTCCTTTATTCTGAAATATCGACACATTGAATTTTAATTTCTCATTTTCAAATTTCAAAGTGAACAATCATATTGTGATCACTGTTCCTTAAGGGTTCCTTAACCTTGAGCACTCTTATCACTTCTGGATCATTGCACAGCACCCAATCCAGCACAGCCAATCCCCTAGTGTGCTCAACAACAAGCTGTCCACCTCCAACTATTACCATCACTGTCCATTTCCACCAGTCAGACTGTTTTCCCGTACATCTCCTACCATCTCCATTTCTGTTCATCAGTCTAAGTGTTTTCCTGTATATCTCCTGCCATCTCCATCCCAGTCCATTAGTACCAGTGACAGTGTTTTCCCATCCATCTCCATCCTTATCCTCACATAGATGTTTAAAAGAGCTGTTCGGGAGGGTTTAAACTAATTTGGCAGGGGGATGGGAAACGGAGTGATAGGGCTGAGGAAAGGGAAAACAGAAATAAATCAAAGATAGTGTGCAACAGAGATGATAGAAAGGACAGGCAGGAAATGAGACATAATCACAGCCAGTGGGTTGATTTACAACAGAAAGCAACAAATACTGGACTGAAAGTGTTATATTTGAATGCATGCAGCATAAGAATTAAAATCGACGAACTTGAAATTCAGCTACAGACTGGCAAGTATGACGTTGTGGCCATCTCTGAAACTTGGCTAAAGGATGGCTGCCATTGGGAGCTGAATGTCCAAGGATATAACATCCTGCCTTCTCCCTGTATCCCTTCGTGCTCTGACCAGTCAAGAACCTATCAACCTCTGCCTTAAATATACATAAAGACTTTGCCTCCACAGCTGCCTGTGGCAAAGGATTCCACAGATTCACCACTCATTGCTAAAGAAATTCCTCCTCATCTCTATTCTAAAAGGATGCCCCTCTATTCTGAGGTTGTGTCCTCTGGGCTTAGGATCTCCCACCAGAGAAACCATCCTTGCTACATCCACTCTATCGAGGCCTTTCACCATTCAATAGGTTTCAATGAGGTCACCCCTCACTCTTCTGAATTCTACTGAATACAAGTCCACAACCATCAAACGCTCTTCATATGACAAGCCATTCAATCCTGGTATAATTTTCCTGAACTTCTTTGAACCCGCTGCAGTTTCAGTACATCCTTTCTAAGATAAGGGGCTCAAAACTGCTCACAATACTCCAAGTGAGGCCTCACCAGTACTTTATAAAGTTTCAAAATTACATTCTTGCTTTTATATTCTAGTCCTCTTGAAATGAGTGCAAACATTGCATTTGCCTTCCTCACCAAAGTCTCAACCTACAAATTAAGCTTTAGGGAATCCTGCACAAGCACTCCCAAGTCCGTTTGTACCTCAGTTTTTTGTATTTTCTCTCCGTTTAGAAAATAGTCAACCTTTTCATTTCTTTTGCCAAGGTGCATGACCACACACTTCCTGATACTATATTTCATCTGCCATTTCTTTGCCTACTCTCCTTATCCATCAAAATCCTTATGTAGCCTCACCACTTCCTCAAAACTTCTTGCCCCTCCACCTATTTTCATATCGTCTGCAAACTTTGCAACAAAGCCATCAATTCCATCATCCAAATCATTGAGATATAATGTAAAAAAACTGGTCTCAACACATACTCCTGTGGAACACCACTGGTCACCAGCAGTCAGTCAGAAAAGACTCCCTTTATTCCCACTCTTTTCCACCTGCCAACCAACCACTGCTTTATTCATGCTAGAATATTTCCTGTAATACCATGGGCTCATAGCTTGTTAAGCAGCCTCTTGTGTGGTACCTTGTCAAAGGATTTCTGAAAATCCAAGTACACAACATCAACTAATTCTCCTTTGTCTATCCTGCTTGTTATTTCTTCAAAGATTTGTCAGGCAAGATCTTTCCTTGAGGAAACCATGCTGACTATGGCCTATTCTATCATGTGCATTCAAGTATCCTGAGATCTCATCCTTAATAATCAGCTCCAACACCTTCCCAACTGCTGAGGTCAGATTTACTGGCCTATAGTTTCCTTTCATCTGCCGCTCTCCCTTCTTGAAGAGTGGAGTGACATTTGTAATCTTCCAGTCTTCCAGAACCATTCCAGAATCTAGCAGTTCTTGAAATACCATTATTAATGCCACTACAATCTCTTCAGCCACCTCTTTCAGAATACTGTACACCATCCAGTCCAGGTGACTTATCCACCTTCAGACCTTTCAGTTTCCCAAGAAACTTCTCTTTAGTAATGTAACTTCACACTCTTCATGACCCCTGACACCTGGAACTTCCACCGTACTGCTAGTGTCTTCCACAGTGAGGACTGATGCAAAGTACTTGTTGAGTTCATCCGTCATTTCTTTGTCCCCGAATTACGACCTCTCCAGCATCAGTTTCCAGTAGCCTGATATCCACTCATGTCTGCCTTTTACACTTTATGTATCTGAAGAAGCTTTTGGTATCCTTTTTAATATTATTGGATAGCGTACTTTCATTTCCATCTTTACCTTCTTAATAACTTTTTTAGTTGCTTTCTGTTGATTTTAAAAGCTTCCCAATCCTCGAACTTCCCACTAATTTTGCTCTATTATATGCGCTCTCTCTTGATTTTATGTTGGCTTTGACTTCTTTCGTTAATCACAGTTGTGTCATCTTTCCTTTAAAATACTTCTTCCTCTTTGGGATGTATCTGTTCTGTGCCTTCTGGTATGTTTTCAGAAATTCCAGCCATTGCTGCTCTGCCATCATCCCTGCCAGTGTTCTTTCCCGATCACTTCTGGCCATCTGCTCTCTCATGCCTTTGTAATTCCCTTTACTCCACCGTAATACTGAAATATCTGACTTTAGCTTCTCCTTCTCAAATTTCAGGGTGAATTCGATCACATTATGATCACTGGCTCCTAAAGGTTCCTTTCCCTTAAGCTCTCTAATCAATTCTGGTTCATTGCACAACATCAAATCCAGAATAGCTGATCCCCCAGTGGGCTCAACCACAAGCTGCTCCATCTCATAGGCACTCTGGAAATTCCTCCTCCTGGAATCTAGCAGCAACCTGATTTTCCCAACCTACCTACATATTGAAATCCCCCGTGACTATTGTAACATTGCCCTTTTGGCATGCATTTTCTACATCCCATTGTAATTTGTAGACCACATCCTTACTATTGTTTGGGGGTCTGTATACAACTCCCATCAGGTTTTTTTTTACCCTTGCAGTTCCTTAGCTCTATTGACAATGATTCCACACCTTCCAACCGTACGTCAGCTCTTTCTAATGATTTGATTTCATTTTTTCCCAACAGAGCAATGCCACTCCCTCTGTCTTCCTGCCTGTCCTTTCGATACGTGTATCCTTGGATAGAACACAGAAAACCTACATCACAATACAGGTCCTTCGGCCCACAAAGTTGTGCCAAACATGTCCCTACCTTAGAAATTACGAGGCTTACCCATAGCCCTCTATTTTACTAAGCTCCATGTACCTATCTAAAAGTCTCTTAAAAGACCCTATCGTATCCACCTCCACCACCGTTGTCAGCAGTCCAGTCCACGCACTCACCACTCTCTGAGTAAAAAACTTACCTCTGACATCTCCTCTGAACCTGCTCCCCAGCACCTTAAACCTGTGCCCTCTTGTGGCAGCCGTTTCAGCCCTGGGAAAAAGCCTCTGACTATCCACACGATCAATGCCTCTCATCATCTTATACACCTCTAAGTTGTTGGAATCGGAGTACTCGGAGACACATAACAAGATAGGGCAAAGCCGGCATGGTTTCCTGAAAGGAAAATCCAGCCTGACTAACCTAGTGCAATTTTTTTTGAGGAAATTACAAGCAGGGTAGACAAAGGTGAGGCAGTAGATGTGGTGTGCTTGGATTTTCAGAAGGCCTATAACAAGGTGCCACACATGAGGCTGCTTAGCAAGATAAGAGCCCATGGAATTACAGGTTTCCCCCGCCATCCGAAGGTAAAGCGTTCTTATGAAACAGTTTGTAAGCCGGAATGTCGTAAAGCGAAGAAGCAATTACCATTTATTTATATGGGAAAAATTTGTGAGTGTTCGCAGACCCAGAAATAACCTATCAAATCATGCCAAAAAAACATAAAACCTAAAATAACAGTAACACGTAGTAAAAGCAGGAATGATATGATGAATACACAGCCTATATAAAGTAGAAATACTTTTCCACAATCATTGCCGCACTGTTCTCTGTAGCGAAAATCTCACACAAGCGCTCTCGGCAAAAACACGGCGCAAGTGCTCTCCAGTAACCTTTAAGCTATGAAGCTGCCAAATCATACCAAATAACACGTAAAAATACACAGCCGATATAAAGTAGAAATAATGTATGTACAGTGTAGTATCACTTACGGGAATCCGGAAGACATCGAGCACACTGATGATGTGTGTTAGGCTGAGTCGTCGGAGGTTGGGATGGTGCAGTGACCCCCACCCTCCGGGCCACCGACCGATATCAATCCGCGAAGAATGCAGCAGTACAGTGGTAGCCGGGACGCACCTAGCACATCTTTAAGAGAAAAGCCGAAATAAACATGCTAATTAATTAGGTAAACAATAGGAGTTCTGCAGATGCTGGAAATTCAAGCAACACACATCAAAGTTGCTGGTGAACGCAGCAGGCCAGGCAGCATCTCTAGGAAGAGGTGCAGTCGACGTTTCACTGCACCTCTTCCTAGAGATGCTGCCTGGCCTGCTGCGTTCACCAGCAACTTTAATTAATTAGGTGCCGCCCGGCACATAAATGTCGGCCCAGATCAGAGGTGATGCAATCGGCAATCGGCTTTAATCGGGGCCGACAATTACATGCCAAGCGGCACCTAATTAATTAGCTTGTTTATTTCGGCTTTTTTTCTTAAAGATGTGCTGGGTGCGTCCCGGCTACCGCTGCATTCTTCGTGGATCGGTATCTGTCCGCGGCCCGGGGGTTGGGGTGGTGGGACACTGGGGTGTCATCTGTTTCCATCACGGCAGGCAGCTCATCTTCTTCTATGTCCGCCTGCCTCGATGTCGAAGGTGGGGGTTCGTCGTCTGCTGTGGCTGATGTGGAAGGCTTGCTTGACTGCTTAGCCCTCGCGCATTTTTAGATCATACAGTTCTTTATAAGGACTCAAACCATCTTGCTAATATCCCCTAAACCGACGTACCCTTTCAAAATTAAAGTTGTACTTTATCATTGCAGTGAAAATCTCACGCAGTTGCTTCACATTCAGTTTCTGGACGACTTCACTTTCGGTCCGTTTGCTACTGCATTCGGTTTCGATTGTTATCCTTTCCTCTTCCAATTGCATCAGCTCTTCATCTATTAGTTCTTGGTCATGGGATGCCAAAACCTCTTCAACATCATCTTCATCAACTTCCACAAGCCAAACTCATTTTGACCTTACTTTGTTCACCACGATCGAAACGCTTAATTATGTCTAGTTTTACGCCAAGTGTAACACCCTTACGAGCTCTTTCAGGTTTTTCCAATACCTTAGAACTCATCTTGCAAACGACTGCTCACAGGCACGTGTTTAAGCAGTGCCGGCGAGAATGCCGTTCCGAATCCGGGGAGAGCGGCTGCTTGGGGCGCGTGCTGCCTTTTTTTTTCGTGCGTTGCCTTTTATCACGCGCTGCCTTTTTTTGTAACAGTGAAAACACCTTCTGTTAGTGAAAACAGGTAACTAATGTAGGTCTTTCATAACAGTAAGGTTTCATAGAGCAAACGTTCGAAAAGCGGGGGACACCTGTACAGGGAAGTTACTAGCATGGGTGGAGCATTGGCTGCTCAGCAGAAAGCAGAGAGGGGGAATAAAGGGATCCTATTCTGGCTGGCTGCCGGTTACCAGTGGAGTTCCACAGGGGTTGGTGTTGGGACTGCTGCTTTTTACGATGTATGTCAATGATTTGGATACAGTATTAATGGATTTGTGGCTAAATTTGCCGATGATACAAAGACAGGTGGCGAAGTGGGTAGTGTTGAGGAAACAGAGAACCTGCAGAGAGACTTAGATAGTTTAGGGGAATGGGCAAAGAAGTGGCAAATGAAACACAATGTTGGAAAGTGTATGAACATGCTCTTTGGTGGAAGAAATTAACAGGTGGACTATTATTTAGATGGGGGAAGAATTCAAAATGCAGAGATGCAAAGGGACTTGTGCAGGATACCCTAAAGGTTAACCTCCAGGCTGAGTCAGTGGTGAAGAAGGCAAATGCAATGTTGGCATTCATTTCTAGAGGAATAGAGTATAAGAGCAGGGATGTGATGTTGAGGCTCTATAAGGCACTCGTGAGACCACACCTGGAGTATTGTGTGCAGTTTTGGGCTCCTTATTGTGGATAGGATATACTGATATTAGAGCTGGAGCTCAGGAAAATGAGGGGGGAATTCATTGAAACATTCCAAATGTTAAAAGGCCTGAACAGATTAGATATTGTGAAGTTATATGGGGAGTCTAGGACAAGAGGGCATGACTTCAGGATTGAAGGACGTCCATTTAGAACAGAGATGCGGAGAAATTACTTTAGTCAGAGGGTGATAAATCTGTGGAATTTGTTGCACGAGCAGCTGTGGAGGCCAAGTCAGTGGGTGTATTTAAGACAGAGATAGATAGGTTCTTGATTAGCCAGGGCATCAAAGGGTATGGGGAGAAGGCAGGGGAGTGGGGATGACTGGAAGAGTTGGATCAACCCATGATTGAATGGCGGAACAGACTCGTTGGGCCGAATGGCCTACTTCTGCTGTTATATTTCATGATCTCATGATCTTACCCATCTCAACAGTCAGGGTGTTTTCCCGTCCTTCTCCATCCAACTCCACTAACCAGAGTGTTTTCTCTGTCTCCTACCATTCCCATTGTTATCCATCTTCACCAATCAGCGTTTTTCCAACCCAACTCCTAACGTGTCTACCCTTGGCCATCTCCACCAGTCAGAGTGTTTCCCCATCCACCTCCATCCCTATCCAGCTCCTCAAATAGAGTGTATCCCTGTCCATGTCTGACCATCACTATCACTGTCCATCTCCCCAGAAAGATTTCCAGTTTATCCTGTACCATCCCAATACATAACACCCATCAATATTCTCCCCCTTCTCCCATCATCTCCATCACTGTCCATCTCCACCAGTTTTTGCCCATATATCTCAGACAATCTCCACCCGACATTGTTTTCCTGTCCCTCTCTAAGGGCAGATCATGTCTAACAAGCCTGATAGAGTTCTTTGAGGAGATGACCAGGCATATAGATGAGGGTAGTGCAGTGGATGTGATCTACATGGATTTTAGTAAGGCTTTTGACAAGGTTCCACACGGTAGGCTTATTCAGAAAGTCAGAAGGCATGGGATCCAGGGAAGTTTGGCCAGGTGGATTCAGAATTGACTTGCCTGCAAAAGGCAGAGGGTCGTGGTGGAGGGAGTACATTCAGATTGGAGGGTTGTGACTAGTGGTGTCCCACAAGGATCGGTTCTGGGACCTCTACTTTTCGTGATTTTTACAAAAAACCTGGATGTTGGGGTAGAAGGGTGGGTTGGCAAGTTTGCAGACGACACAAAGGTTGGTGGTGTTGTAGATAGTGTAGAGGATTGTCAAAGATTGCAGAGAGACATTGATATGTTGCAGAAGTTGGCTGAGAAGTGGCAGATGGCGTTCAACCTGGAGAAGTGTGAGGTGGTACACTTTGGAAGGACAAACTCCAAGGCAGAGTACAAAGTAAATGGCAGGATACTTGGTAGTGTGGAGGAGCAGAGGGATCTGGGGGTATATGTCCACAGATCCCTGAAAGTTGCCTCACAGGTAGACAGGGTAGTTAAGAAAGCTTATGGGGTGTTAGCTTTCATAAGTCGAGGGATAGAGTTTAAGAGTCGTGAGGTAATGATGCAGCTCTATAAAACCCTGGTTAGGCCACACTTGGAGTACTGTGTCCAGTTCTGGTCACCTCACTATAGGAAGGATGTGGAAGCATTGGAAAGGGTACAGAGGAGATTTACCAGGATGCTGCCTGGTTTAGAGAGTATGCATTATGATCAGAAATTAAGGGAGCTAGGGCTTTACTCTTTGGAGAGAAGGAGGATGAGAGGAGACATGATAGAGGTGTACAAGATTTTAAGAAGAATAGATAGAGTGGATAGCCAGCGCCTCTTCTTCAGGGCACCGCCGCTCAATACAAGAGGACATGGCTTTAAGGTAAGGGGTGGGAAGTTCAAGGGGGATATTAGAGGAAGGTTTTTTACTCAGAGAGTGGTTGGTGCGTGGAATGCACTGCTTGAGTCAGTGGTGGAGGCAGATACACTAGTGAAATTTAAGAGACTACTAGACAGGTATATGGAGGAATTTAAGGTGGGGGTTATAGAGGAGGCAGGGTTTGAGGGCCGGCACAACTTTGTGTACCGAAGGGCCTGTACTGTGCTGTACTATTCGATGTTCTATGTTCTATCTCCTACCATTCCCATCCCTGTCCATGTCCACCAATCAGTGTGTTTTCCCAGCCAACTCCATCCCTATCCATCTCACCAGAGTGTACCCCTGTCCATCTCCCTGACTGCATCCCTGACTTTCACCATTATTTTCACCAGTCAGACTATTTTCTTGTACACCTCCCACCATCTCCATCCCTGTCCATCTCCACCCATCATTGATTTTCCCATTCTCCCACCATCTCCGTCACTCTCCATCTCCACCAGAGTGCTTTCCCATCAACTTCCAACTATCTCCATCCTGGTCCATCTCCACCCATCAGTGATTCCCCATCTCCCACCATCTCCATTCATCAGTGTTTTCCCCATCTTCCACCATCTCCATCCATCAGTGTTTCCATCTCTCACCATCTCCATCCAGTGTTTCCCCCATCTCTCACCATCTCCATCCATCAGTGTCTTCCCCATCTCCCACCATCTCCATCCATCAGTGTTTCCATCTCTCACCATCTCCATCCAGTGTTTCCCCCATCTCTCACCATCTCCATCCATCAGTGTTTTCCCCATCTCCCACCATCTCCATCCATCAGTGTTTCCATCTCTCACCATCTCCATCCAGTGTTTCCCCCATCTCTCACCATCTCCATCCATCAGTGTTTCCCCATCGCCCACCATCTCCACCCATCAGTGTTTCTCCCATCTCTCACCATCTCCACCTACCAGTGTTTTCCCCATCTCTCACCATCTCCATCCATCAGTGTTTCCCCGTCGCCCACCATCTCCTCCCATCTCCATCCATATACATCTCCTACCATCCCCAATTTTATCCACCTCCACTATTCAGAGTGTTTCCCCATACATCTCACCAATTAGGGCATTTTCACATCCATCTCAGCCGTCAGATGGATGGACTGTTCATCTCCTACCATCTCTATCCCTGCCCATCTCCACCAGTCAGAGTATTTTCCCAATCACCTACCATCTCCTTCCATGTCCACTTGCACCAGTCAGAGTGTTTCTCCTCCACCTTCGCCCACCTTCATCCCAGTCCACCTCCACTAATCAAAGTGTTTCCCCATACATATCCATCTCACTGGTTGTGCTGGTTTCCTGTCCATCTCTGACCATCTCCATCCATTTGTCTCCACCAGTCAGAGTGTTCCCCCTCCATTTTCAACCGTCTCCATCCCAGTCCATCTCCACTAATCAAAGTGTTTTCCTGTCCACCACAATCTGTCTATCTCACCAGTTATGGTGCTTTCCCATCCATCTCTGACTATCTCCATCGCTGTACATCTCCACCAGTTAGAGTTTCCCTTACATCTCTGACCTTCCCCATCCCTGTACATCTCCACCAGTTAGAGTTTCCCTTACATCTCTGACCATCCCCATCCCTGTATATCTCCACCAGAGTGTCTCCTTTATATCTCTGACCTTCCCCATCCCTGTACATCTCCACCAGTCAGTTTCCCTTACATCTCTGACCTTCCCCATCCCTGTACATCTCCACCAGTTAGAGTTTCCCTTACATCTCTGACCTTCCCCATCCCTGTATATCTCCACCAGTCAGAGTGTTCCCTTTATATCTCTGACCTTCCCCATCCCTGTATATCTCCACCAGTTAGAGTGTTCCCTTTATATCTCTGACCTTCCCCATCCCTGTACATCTCCACCAGTCAGAGTGTTCCCTTTATATCTCTGACCTTCCCCATCCCTGTACATCTCCACCAGTCAGTGGAGGGAGCGGGAGGAAGAGGTGAGAGAGAGGGAAAAGGGGGAGAGAGAGAGAGAGAAGAAAGAAAGAGGAACGAGATAGGTGGTTGAAAGAGAGAGATGGAGGAGAGAGATGGAATGGGAAGGAGGAGAGGAGGGGTGAGAGAGAGGGGGGAATGGGGGAGAGAGAGAGATTTGAAGAGACTGAGGGAGGAGAGAGAATGGCAGAAGGGAGAGAGGGGGAACGGGAGAGAGGGTGAGAGGGATGGGAGAGAGAGAGAGAGGGGAGGGGACAAATGGCAAGGTGAGAGACAGGGGAAGGGGAGAGAGAGAGGGGAGAGAGGGGACAGAGGGGGGAAGGGAGAGAGGGAGGAGGGAAGAGAGAGGGGAGGGAAGAGAGACGGGAGGGAAGAGAGAGGGGGAGGGAAGAGAGAGGGGGAGGGGGAGAGGGGGAGGGGGAGAGGGGGAGGGGAGAGGGGGAGGGGAGAGGGGGAGGGGGGAGAGAGAGTGGGAGGATTGAAGAGAGAGATAAAGATAGACAGAAAGTACGGAGAGCTTCCAGCGATGCTTGTGTCAGCTACTATTGAGTATCACACACTTTACAACGGAGGGTCACTAAAGCCTTATCTGAAGTTATGAAATCTTCTCCATGTTTGTATAAAGATGAACAAATTAAAGCCACAGCTGGCCTTACTTGGGCCCTCCTCAATAGTGTCTTCAAGAATACTTTTCCGTTTGCCCTTCTTGCTGAGGGCAGAGTTGTTCAGATTCCGGAGGCTCAGGGAGGAACCATATGGACTTTTAGCAGAGCTGTGAACACTGGTCCGATCCCCGTCATATCCCTGAGGAAAATAAAAAGCATCAAACAACATAGAATGACGTTCCTTCCAAACCCATGGCGCCAGTAACCTACACTGTTCTGAGCCCTAGTGTTTGACACAGTCCGATATCAACCTCTTGATGTTATACTGTATATACATAGAAACATAGAAAATAGGTGCAGGAGTAGGCCATTCGGCCATTTATTATGATCATGGCTGATCATCCAACTCAGAACCCCGCCCCAGCCTTCCCTCCATACCCCCTGACCACTGTAGCCACAAGGGCCATATCTAACTCCCTCTTAAATATAGCCAATGAACTAGCCTCAACTGTTTCCTGTGGCAGAGAATTCCACAGATTCACCACTCTCTGTGTGAAGAAGTTTTTCCTAATCTCGGTCCTAAAAGGCTTCCCCTCTATCCTCAAACTGTGACCCCTCGTTCTGGACTTCCCCAACATCGGGAACAATCTTCCTGCATCGAGCCTGTCCAATCCCTTTAGGATTTTATACGTTTCAATCAGATCCCCCCTCAATCTTCTAAATTCCAACGAGTACAAGCCCAGTTCATCCAGTCTTTCTTCATATGAAAGTCCTGCCATCCCAGGAATCAATCTGGTGAACCTTCTTTGTACTCCCTCTATGGCAAGGATGTCTTTCCTCAGATTAGGGGACCAAAACTGCACACAATACTCCAGGTGTGGTCTCACCAAGGCCTTGTACAACTGCAGTAGTACCTCCCTGCTCCTGTACTCGAATCCTCTCGCTATAAATGCCAGCATACCATTCGCCTTTTTCACCGCCTGCTGTACCTACATGCCCACTTTCAATGACTGGTGTATAATGACACCCAGGTCTCGTTGCACCTCCCCTTTTCCTAATCGGCCACCATTCAGATAATAATCTGTTTTCCTATTTTTGCCACCAAAGTGGATAACTTCACATTTATCCACATTAAATTGCATCTGCCATGAATTTGCCCACTCACCCAACCTATCCAAGTCACTATTGAATAGATTAAAAAAACATGCAAAAACAGAAATTATATATTAAAAAAAAGTGAGGTGGTGTCCAAAGATTTAACGCCTATTTAGGAATCAGGTGGCAGAGGGGAAGAAGCTGTTCCTGAATCACTGAGTCATAGTCATAGTCATAGTCATACTTTATTAATCCCGGGGGAAATTGGTTTTCGTTACAGTTGCACCATAAATAATTAAATAGTAATAAAACCATAAATAGTTAAATAGTAATATGTAAATTATGCCAGTAAATTATGACACAAGTCCAGGACCAGCCTATTGGCTCAGGGTGTCTGACCCTCCAAGGGAGGAGTTGTAAAGTTTGATGGCCACGGCAGGAATGACTTCCTATGACGCTCAGCATCTCGGTGGAATGAGTCTCTGGCTGAATGTACTCCTGTGCCCACCCAGTACATTATGTAATGGATGGGAGACATTGACCAAGATGGCATGCAACTTGAGCATCCAACCTATCCAAGTCACCCTGCATCCTCTTAGCATCCTCCTCACAGCTAACACTGCCACCCAGCTTCGTGTCATCCGCAAACTTGGAGATGCTGCATTCAATTCCCTCATCCAAGTCATTAATATATATTGTAAAGAACTGGGGTCCCAGCACTGAGCCTTGCGGTACCCCACTAGTCACCGCCTGCCATTCTGAAAAGGTCCCGTTTATTCCCATTCTTTGCTTCCTGTCTGCTAACCAATTCTCCACCCACACCAATACCTTACCCCCAATACCGTGTGCTTTAAGTTTGCACACTAATCTCCTGTGTGGGACCTTGTCAAAAGCCTTTTGAAAATCCAAATATACCACATCCACTGGTTCTCCCCTATCCACCCTACTAGTTACATCCTCAAAAAATTCTATGAGATTCGTCAGACATGATTTACCTTTCACAAATCCATGCTGACTTTGTCCGATCATTTCACCGCTTTCCAAATGTGCTGTTATCACATTCTTGATAACTGACTCCAGCAGCTTCCCCACCACCGACGTTAGGCTAACCGGTCTATAATTCCCCGGTTTCTCTCTCCCTCCTTTTTTAAAAAGTGGGGTTACATTAGCCACCCTCCAATCCTCAGGAACTAGTCCAGAATCTAACGAGTTTTGAAAAATTATCACTAATGCATCCACTATTTCTTGGGCTACTTCCTTAAGCACTCTAGGATGCAGACCATCTGGCCCTGGGGATTTATCTGCCTTCAATCCCTTCAATTTACCTAACACCACTTCCCTACTAACATGTATTTCGCTCAGTTCCTCCATCTCACTGGACCCTCTGTCCCTTACTATTTCTGGAAGATTATTTATGTCCTCCTTAGTGAAGATAGAACCAAAGTAATTATTCAATTGGTCTGCCATGTCCTTGCTCCCCATAATCAATTCACCTGTTTCTGTCTGCAGGGGACCTACATTTGTCTTTACCAGTCTTTTCCTTTTTACATATCTATAAAAGCTTTTACAGTCCATTTTTATGTTCCCTGCCAGTTTTCTCTCATAATCTTTTTTCCCCTTCCTAATTAAGCCCTTTGTCCTCCTCTGCTGAACTCTGAATTTCTCCCAGTCCTCAGGTGAGCCACTTTCTTTGGCTAATTTGTATGCTTCTTCTTTGGAATTGATACTATCCCTAATTTCTCTTGTCAGCCACGGGTGCACTACCTTCCTTGATTTATTCTTTTGCCAAACTGGGATGAACAATTGTTGTAGTTCATCCATGCAACCTTTAAATGCCTGCCATTGCATATCCACCGTCAATCCTTTAAGTGTCATTTGCCAGTCTATCTTAGCTAATTCATGTCTCATACCTTCAAAGTTACCCCTCTTTAAGTTCAGAACATAAGACATAGGAGCAAAATCAGGCCATTCAGCCCATCGAGTCTGCTCCGCCATTCCATCATGGCTAATCCCAGATCCCACTCAACCCCATACACCTGCCTTTTCAACATATCCTTTGATCAACATCCGCCTCAAATATACCCACGGACTTGGCCTCCACTGCAGTCTGGGAGAGAGCAGGTCACAGATTTACGACTAAAACAATTCCTCCATCTTAAAAGTTGGCCCTCAATTTTGAGGCTGTGTCCTCTAGTTCTGGATACCCCCACCATAGGAAACATCCTTTCCACATCACCTTATCTGGTCCTTTGAACAACTGGTAGGCTTCAATGAGATCCCCTTGCATGCTTCTAAATTCCAGTGAATCGAGGCCCAAAGCTGCCAAATGCTTCTCATATGTTAACCTCTTTATTCCCAGAATCATTCTCATAAACCTCTTCTGCACTCTCTCCAATGACAACACACTCTTTCTGAGATATGGGGTCCAAAACTGTTGACAAGTGTGGCCTGACTTGTGCCTTATAAAGGGTCAGCACTATCTCTTTGCTATTATATTCTCTTCCCCTTGAAATAAATGGCAACATTAAATTCCACAGAATTAACCTTCTGGGAGTCTTGCACAAAGGCTCCTAAGCCCCTCTACACCTCTGATGTTTGAACCTTCTCCCCCTTTAGATAATAGTCCACACTATTGTTCCTTTTACCAAAATGCAGCATCATACATTTGCCAACACTGTATTCCACCTTTTTGTCCATTCCTCCAATTTGTCCTAGTCCTGTTACAATTGCATTGCTTCCTCAGCTCTACCTAGCCCGCCACCTATTGTTCCTTTTACCATGCTCTTACATTAATTCATTACTTCAGTTTGTTCTTTCGGACTGTGAGTAGTCAAAACTACCCAACATATCACTGCCACCAGCCTACCCACCATCGCGGACATATATAAGTTAGTTAGAGCTGTTGGGAAGGGTTTAAACTAACTTGGCAGGGGGTGGGAACCGGACTGAAGGAGCTCAGGATAGGACAGATGGTAAAAAAATCAAGGATAGCGTGCAGTCAGACTGTCAGGAAGGGCAGGCAGATGATAGGACAAAATTGCAGCCAGCAGGGTGAGTATCAGTGCATTAGGGACACAGAATCAAAAAGGGTAGCAAATACAGTACTCAAACTGTTATACCTCAATGCACAGAGTATAAGAAATAAGGTGGATGATCTTGTTGCACTATTACAGATTGTCAGGTATGATGTTGTGGCCATCACTGAATCGTGGCTGAAGGATGGTTGTAGTTGGGAGCTGAATGTCCAAGGTTACACGTTATATCGGAGGGACAGGAAGGTAGACAGAGGGGGTGGTGTGGCTCTACTGGTAAAGACTGGCATCAAATCAGTAGAAAGATGTGACATAGGATCGGAAGATGTTGAATCCTTGTGGGTTGAGTTAAGAAACAGCCAGGGTAAAAGGACCCTGATGTCAGTTATATATAGGCCTCACAGTAGTAGTTGCGACATGAACCACAGATTACAACAGGAAATAGAAAGGGTGAGTCAAAAGGGCAATGTTATGATAGTCATGGGGGATTTCAACATGCAGGTCGATTGGGAAAATCAGGTTGGAAATGGATCTCAAGAGAGTGACTTTGTTGAATGCCTACGAGATGGCTTTTTAGAGCAGTTGTCATTGAGCCTACGAGGGGATCAACTATATTGGATTAAGTATATCAGGGGGTCAGTGTGGACATGGTGGAGGATTACAAATACCTGGGGATACGAATTGACAATAAACTGGACTGGTCAAAGAACACTGAGGCTGTCTACAAGAAGGGTCAGAGCCGTCTCTATTTCCTGAGGAGACTGAGGTCCTTTAACATCTGTCGGACGATGCTGAGGATGTTCTATGAGTCTGTGGTGGCCAGTGCTATCATGTTTGCTGTTGTGTACTGGGGCAGTAGGCTGAGGGTAGCAGACACCAACAGTATCAACAAACTCATTCGTAAGGCCAGTGATGTTGTGGAGATGGAACTGGACTCTCTGACGGTGGTGTCTGAAAAGAGGATGCTGTCTAAGTTGCATGCCATCTTGGTCAATGTCTCCCATCCACTACATAATGTACTGGGTGGGCACAGGAGTACATTCAGCCAGAGACTCATTCCACCGAGATGCAGCACAGAGCGTCATAGGAAGTCATTCCTGCCTGTGGCCATCAAACTTTACAACTCCTCACTTGGAGGGTCAGACACCCTGAGCCAATAGGCTGGTCCTGAACTTATTTCCTGGCATAATTTACATATTACTATTTAATTATTTATGGTGCAACTGTAACGAAAACCAATTTCCCCCAGGATCAATAAAGTATGACTATGACTATGACTATTAAGTACAATGTAATGAACCAGAGGCAATTAGGGAGCTTAAGGTAAAAGAACACTTAGGAGGCAGTGGTCACAATCTGATTTAGTTCGCCTGAAATTTGACAGGGAGAAAGTGAAGTCTGATGTAGCAGTATTTCAGTGGAGTAAAGGAAATTACAGTGGTATGAGAGAGGAGTTGGCCCAAGTAAATTGGAAGGAGATGCTGGCAGGGATGTCAGCAAAGCATCAATGGCATGAGTTTCTCAGAAAAATGAGAAAGGTGCAGGACATATGTATTCCAAAAAAAAAGAAATACTCAAATGGCAAAATAGTACTGTACAACCATGGCTGACAAGGGAAATTATTCAAGAAAGAGGGCATACATCAAAGCAAAAACTGGTGGGAAGATTCAGGATTGGGAAGCTTTCAAAACCCTACAGAGAGCAACTGAAAGGATCATTCAGAGGGAAAAGATGGAATATGAAAGCAAGTTCACAAGCAATATCAAAGTGGATAGTAAAAGATTGTTCAAGTATGTAAAAAATAAAAGAGAGATGAGAATGGATATAGGACTGCTAGAAAATGAGGCCAGAGAAGAGAAGGTGCGGATGAATTAAGTTAGTATTTTGCATCAGTCACTGTGGAAAACACTGGTATTGTGTCAGATGTTGAAGGATGTGAGAGAAGAGAAGTGAGTGCAATTACTAGTGCAAGGGAGAAGATGCTCAAAAAGTTGAAAGGAGGGTATTTAAGTCACACAGATTAGATGAACTGCACCCAAGGGTTCTGAAAGAGCTAGCAGTAGAGATTGTGGAGGCATTGGTAATCATCTTTCAAAAATCATTGGTCTCTGGTATGGTGCCAAAGAACTGGAAAATTGCAAATGTCACTCCTCTCTTTCAGAAATTATAGACTAATTAGCCTGAGTTTAGTAGGTGGGAAAATGTCGGAGTCAACTGTTAAGACTGAAGTTACGGAGTACGTGGTGACACAGGATAAGTTAGGACAAAGTTAGCACGGTTTCCTTCAGGGAAAATCTTGCATGACGAACCTTTTGAAATTCTTAGAGAAGATTATACCTGGGATAGACAAAGGGGATGCAGTCTATGTTGTATACTGGCTTTTGACAAGGTGCCACACGTGAGGCTCAAGATAAGAGCCCATGGTACTACTGGAAAGTTACTAACATGGTTAGAACATTGACTGATTGGTAGGAGACAGCGAGTGGGAATAAAAGGATCCTTTCCTGGTTGGTTGCCAGTGACCAGTGGTGTTTCACAAGGGTCGGTGGTGGGACCACTTCTGTTTATGCTGTATATAGATGATTTAGATGGTGGAATAGATGGCCTTGTTACCAAGTTTGCAGATGATACGAAGATTGGTAGAGGGGCAGGTAGTGTTGAGGAAACAGGTAGGATACAGAAGGACTTAGACAGATAAGGAGAATGGGCAAGAGAGTGGTAAATGAAATGCAACGTTGGAAAATGCATGGACGTGCACTTTGGTAGTAGAAATAAATGTGCGGACTATTTTCTAAACGGGGAGAAAATCCAAAAATCTGAGATGTAAAGGGACTTGGGAGTCCTTGTGCAGAACACCCTGAAGGGTAACTTGCAGGTTCAGTTGGTGGTGAGGAAGGCAAGTGCCATGTTAGCATTCATTTCAAGAGGTCTAGAATACAAGAGCAGGAATGTGATGCTGAGGCTTTTTAAGGCACTGGTGAGGCCTCACCTTGAGTATTGTGAATAGTTTTGGGTTCCTCATCTTAGAAAAGATGTGCTGGCATTGGAGAGGATCCAGAGTTGGTTCACCAGGATGATTCTGGGAATGAAGGAGTCATACGAGGAACGTCTGATAGTTCTGGGTCGGTGCTCACTGGAACTTAGAAGAAGGAGGGGGGATCCCATTGATACCTTTCAAATGTTGAAAGGCTTAGACAGAGTAGATGTGGAAAGGATGTTTCCAGTGGTGGAGGAGTCTAGGACAAGAGGGCACAGCCTCAGGATGAAGGGGTGTCCATTTAGAACAGAGATGTGGAGAAATTTCTTCAGCCAGAGGGTGGTGAATTTGTGGAATTTAGTACCACAGGCAGCTATGAAGGCCAGGTCACTGGGTGTATTTAAAGCAGAGCTTGATAGGTTCTTGATTGGACACGGCATCAAAGATTCCGGGGTGGAGGCTGGGGAGTGGGGCTGAGGAGGGGAAAAAATTATCAACCATGATTAAGTTGATGAGCAGACTCGATGGGCCAAATGGCCTAATTCTGCTCCTATGCCTTATGGTCCTATATACAGAAACATGCCGGAAAAGGGCCAGTAACATCATGAAGGATCCCACACACCCTGCTCATGGATTTTTTGTCCCACTCCCATCCAGGAGAAGGCTGGGTAGCATCCACACCAGGGCCAACAGACTCAAAAAGAGTTATTATCCCTAAGCAGTAAGGCTGATTATGTTACAGTGTGCAGAGCATGTTTTTTTTTACACATCGAGTACCTTGGCGTACAATATCCTTTCAATGCTCTTGTCCTCCTTGGTCTTTGAAAGCCAGCGCTCACACATGAACAGGTAGTTCTCCTCTAGGTCCATATCAACCACTTCCACCTTCTCCAGAAACCAATCAGGGCTCGCCATGCTGTTGTCATGGCGAATCCTGATCTTGTATATTTGGCCAAGGTCTACGGCTTCCAAGGTGAAGGTATCAACCTGTTAGTACAAGGTAATAAACATCAGAACGAAAATCTGCAGATGCTGGAAATCGGAAAAGACTGGACGCACTCAGCAGGTCAGGAGCAACTGTAAGTACTAATTTGGTAGGGGATCTGAACTGGAGTGATAAGGCTGAGGACAGGGCAGTTGGTATACAAGCAGACATAGTGTGTAGAGAGACTGTGAGGAAGGACAGGCAGATGATAGGGGGAAATTGCAGTCAGTGGGATGAGCTGAACTGTAATGGAGGGGCAAAACTGAAAAGAGTGATAGATACAGTTGCAGCATGGATTCAGCAAAAGCAGGTCCCATTTGACAAATGTACTGGAGTTCTTGAGGATATAAGGAGCCCAGTGGATGGAGGGGAATGGATGGACGTTATTTACTTGGATTTCCAGAAGGCATTTGATAAGGTGCCACATAAAAGACATCCATAAGATAAGGATGCATAGAGTTGGGGGTGATGTATTAGCATGGGTAGAGGATTGGCTAACGAATAAAAAGCAGATAGTTGGGATACATGGTTGTTACTCTGACTGGCAATCGGTGGTGAGCGGTATGAACATAGAATAGTACAGCACATTACAGGCCCTTCGGCCCACAATGTTGTGCCAACCCTCAAACCCTGCCTCCCATATAACCCCCCCCCACCTTAAATTCCTCCATATACCTGTCTAGTAGTCTCTTAAATTCTTAAACTGTGTGCCACAGGAGTTGGTGCTGGTCCCACAACCATTCACAATATACATTAACAATCTGTAAGAGGGGACTGAGTGTAGTGTATCTAAGTTTGCTGATGATACTAAACTGAGTGGAAAACCAAATTGTGCAGAAGATATGGAAAATCTGCAGAGAGATATAGATAGGTTAAGTGAGTGGGCAAGGGTCTGGCAGGTGGAGTACAATGTTGGTAAATGTGTGGTCATCCTTTGGAGGGAAAAATGAAAGAGCAGATTATTATTTAAATAGTAAAAAATGGCAGCATGCTGCTGTGTAGAGGGACTTGGGAGAGTTTGTGCATGAATCACAAAAGGTTGGTTTTCAGGTGCAGCAGGCCATCAAGAGGGCAAATGGGATGTTGGCCTTCATTGCTAGAGGAATTGAATTTAAGATCAGAGAGGTTATGCTGCAACTGTACAGGGTACTGGTGAGGCCGCACCTGGAGTACTGTGTGCAGTTCTGGTCTCCATACTTGAGGAAGGATATACTGGCTTTGGAGGCTGTGTAGAGGAGGTTCACCAGGTTGATTCCAGGGATGAGGGGGTTAGACTAAGAGGAGAGATTGAATTGCCTGGGGCTGTACTGACTGGAATTCAGATTGAGAGGAGATCTTATAGAAACACATACAATTATGAAAGGGATAGATAAGATTGAGGCAAGAAATTTGTTTCCGTTGGTCGGTGAGACTAGAACTGCGGTCCATAGCAAGATTCGAGGAAGTAAATTTAGGATGGAGATGAGGAGAAACTGCTTTTCCCAGAGAGTGGTGAATCTGTGGAATTTTCTGCCCAATAAAACAGTGGCGGCTACCTTAGTAAATATATTTAATACAAGGTTGGATAGATTCTTGCATAGTAGGGGAATGAAGGGTTATGGGGAAAGGCAGGCAGGTGGAGATGAGTCCATGGCCAGATCAGCCATGATCTTATTGAATGGCAGAGCAGGCTCGACGGGCCAGATGGCCGACTCCTGCTCCTATTTCTTATGTTCTTAATTTCTTATACAGGACTTGAAGTTGTATTTGAATGCACACAGTATACAGTATAAGGCAGATGAACTTGTGGCATAGTTACATGGTTGGCCTGTATGATGTTGAAGGCATCTCTGAATTGTGGCTGAAAAAAAGAGTTGGATAAGTCACCGGGACCAGATGGGATGTACCCCAGGCTACTGTGGGAGGCGAGGGAGGAGATTGCTGAGCCTCTGGCGATGATCTTTGCATCATCAATGGGGACGGGAGAGGTTCCAGAGGATTGGAGGGTTGCAGATGTTGTTCCATTATTCACGAAAGGGAGTAGAGATAGCTGCGTAGGTTGACTCTGTGGTTAAGAAGGCGTACGGTGTATTGGCCTTCATCAACCGTGGGATTGAGTTTAAGAGCCAAGAGATAATGTTGCAGCTATATAGGACCCTGGTCAGACCCCACTTGGAGTGCTGTGCTCAGTTCTGGTCACCTCACTACAGGAAGTATGTGGAAACCATAGAAATGGTGCAGAGGAGATTTACAAGGATGTTGCCTGGATTGGGGACATGCCTTATGAAAATAGGTTGAGTGAACTTGGCCTTTTCTCCTTGGAGTGACGGAGGATGAGAGGTGACCTGATAGATGTGTACAAGATGATGAGAGGCGTTGATCGTGTGGATAGTCAGAGGCTTTTTCCCAGGACTGAAATGGTTAACACAAGAGGACACAGTTTTAAGTTGCTTGGAAGTAGGTACAGAGGAGATGTCAGGGGTAAGTTTTTTACGCAGAGACTGGTGAGTGCGTGGAATGGGCTACCGGCGATAGTGGTGGAGGCGGATACGATAGGGTCTTTTAAGAGACTCCTGGACAGGTACAAGGAGCTTTGAGAAATAGAGGGCTATGGGTGACCCTAGGTAGTTTCTAAAGTAAGTACATCTTTGGCACAGCATTGTGGGCCGAAGGGCCTGTATATTGTGCTCTAGGTTTTCTATGTTTCTATTTAAGATTATAACTGTGGAGCTGCTCATTGTATTGAAAGGCCAGGCAGGAAGCCAGGGCGTGGCTCAGTTGATAAAAAAAGATGAAATCAAATCCTTAGAAAGAGGTGACAGAGGATCAGATGATGCAAAATCCTTGTGGGCAGAGTTAAGAAAACTGCAAGGGTAAAAGGACCCTGATGGGAGTTATACAGCCCCCACCCTCCAAGAGTAGCCAGAATGTGCAGTACACATCACAATGGGGAACAGAAGAGTCATGTACAATCATCATGGGGGATTTCAAAATGCAGGTGGATTGGGATAATTAATTGGTGCTGGATCCCAAGAGGGGGAATTTGTAGAATGCCTGCAAGATGTCTTTTCAGAGAAAAGGAAATTTTATAGGAAAGGAAATACTGTTTTGGGTGACGGGTAATGAACTAAATTTGATCAATGAGCTTAAAGAAAGGAACCCTGAGGAGAAAGTGGCCATAATACGATAGTATTCACTCTGCAGTTTCAGGAGAAGCTAAAAACAGATCAATCAGGATTACAGTAAAAGGAATTACAGAGATAAAAGAGAGTGGCTGGCCAAAGTTGTTGGAAGAGAACACCTCCGGGGATGATGGCATAAAAGCAATGGATGGAGTTTCTGGGAGCAATTTGGAAGGTGCAGTGAAGATACATACCAAAGATTAGGAAGTATTCTACAGGCAAAATGATGCAACCGTGGCTGACAAGGGAAGCCAAGGCCAATATAAAAGCACGTGGCCAAAAATTAGTGGGAAGTTAAAAGATTTGGAAGCTTTTAAAAACAAACAGAAGGCACCTTAAAAAGTCATAAAGAGGGAAAAAAAAGGCACATAAAGGTATGCCAGCCAATAATATCAAAGTAGTTACCAAAGTTTTTTTCAAATACATAAAGAGTAAAAGCGAGGCGAGAGTGGATATCGTACCACTGGAGAGTGACTCTGGAGAGGCCGTAATGGGTGAGAAGGAAATAGCATCATGGCGTATTTTGCATCACTCCTCACTGTGAAAGACACCAGCAGTATGCTGGAAGTTCAAGAAATTAGGGGGAAGATGTGTGTTGTTGCGATTACAATCCTGTCGATTGTTACAGATGAGGTTTCGGGATATTTGGAGGCACATGATAATATAGACAGGTGTTAGTATGGGAAAATCTTGCCTGACCAATTTATTGGAATTCTTAGAGGAAATAACCGGCAAGATGGACAAAGGAGAATGTATAGGATTCCCTAAAGGTTAACTTGTAGTTTGAGTCTTTGGTAAAGAAGGCAAATGCAGTGTTAGCATTCAATTTGCAAGGTCTAGAATATAAGAGCAGCGATGTGACGCTGAGGCTTTATAAGACACTGGTCAGGCCGCACTTGGAGTGCTGTAAGGCAGCACTGGACCCCCTATCTATGAAAAATGTCCTGGCATTGGAGAGGGAACAGAGGAGGGTCATGAAAATGATTCAGGGAATGAAAGGGCTAATGTATGAAGTGTTTGATAATTCTGAGCCTGTACTTCCTGCAGTTTAGAAGAAACAGGGGCGAATTTTATTGAAACGTCTATTCAGAAAATACAGTGGGAAATATATCCCTCCCATCCAAAGCTGCACACTGACCTGGTTTCGTTCAAACTTATTGGAGTGTGAGTCAGATTTACTGAGCTTCCGTTCTCCGGTGTCACCCAGGTCTCCGTAAATGGTGATGAAGACATTGGCATCCGTCCCCGCTCTGTAGATGTCACCCGTGTAGACAGAAATCTTATATTTGTGAGCTTCAATCAAACAGACATCATTGAAGGATATATTAATGAAATTTAAATGTTAAACATAATCCAAAGAAAAGTTTAAAACGAAACCAGAGCTCCCAGTGTGGCCTCCTCTACGCTGGTGAGATCCAACGCAAATTGTGGGACCACTTTGTTGAACACCTGTGCTCCATCTGCAAAAAGCTGAAATTCTCGGTGGTCAACCATTTTAATTCTAATCCCCACTCCCCTTCCAGCATTGGTCTATGGCCTGCTTTTCTGTCACGATAAGGCCACGCTCTGATTGGAAGAGCAACACCTCATATTCCATCTAGGAGCATCCAATCTGATGGCATGAACATCAATTTTTCCTTTCCTCTTCCCTCTTCTTCTATTCTGCATTCTGGCCTCTTACCTCTTCACCTCACCTGCCTATCATCTCCCCCTGGTGTCCCTCCTCCTTCTCTTTCACCCATGGTCCACTCTCCTCTCCTATCAGATTCTTTCTTCTCCATCCTTTTGCCTTTCCCCATCACCTCCCCCGGTACCTCTCCTCCTTCTCTTTCACCCATGGTCCACTCTCCTCTCCTATCAGATTCTTTCCTCTCTAGCCCTTCCCCACCCACCTGGCTTCACCCAATATCCTCCAGTTTTCCTTCCCTTCCTTCTGTGCCTCCTTATTCTGGCATCTGCCCCCTTCCTTTCCAGTCCTGATGAAGGGTCTCAGCCTGAAACGTCCATTGTCTATTCCTCACGATAGAGCATCTGCAGAATGTCCTGTGTACAGAAAAGGAGGGATGAGTTTGAGGCCCTCTGAGGTTTGGGGTTGATCGTGGATATTGCTGTAGCTGTCTCAGTGATGTGCAGGCCAGGGCAGTACAACATGGCGAGCAAGCAGGCTCCCCCCTCGACATGCAGCTGCTGAATCCAAAGCAGGCCGATGCAGTTTGGCGCCAGCAGCGCTACAGGATTGCAGGTCAGCATTGAACTCAGTGGAGGACTGCCTCAGGGACTCCAGCTCCCTAAACCTCAGGACTTACTCCTGAAGCCTTTCCCATCAGTGGGTATTGCCGCAAGGCAGTGGAGGTTTGAGATCAGAGTTTTCCTTCATGTAGGTGAGCTGCCAACCACGGCTGGTGAGCCCCATCTGCCCGAAGCGACTGGTTTAAGGAGACAGTAACCTGCCTTTGTCCGTTCTCCTGTCAGTAGAAACGGTTCAGTCGGGCTCCGTAGCTAAGCCACATGTGAAAGCCGGGAGTTGGACCTGGTGGTCAGAGAAGCACACCAGTGGGAGCATTTGAAAGGTAGTGGGAGCTTATCCCCACCCCACCCCCGAGTACAACAAATTTAAGGAACTCTGGGGCATTTCATTCTGATTTGTATAAATAAAAATCAGCATGGTTCTAGACTGCTTTGAAAGAATCGCTGGGTTGACATTAGCTTCTTCAGGAATTCCTCAGTTGGAGGTACAGGTTAACTGGTACTCAGCTCCCCTCCCCATACCTCAGAAGATGGTCCTTACCCTTTGTGTTTCAATACTCCCATATACCCAGTGAGGGGTACAGAGAGGGTAAACGGAAGCAAGCTTTCTCACTGAGCTTGTGTGAAACCAGAACTAGAGATCAGCTAAAGGCTAAAGGTGAAATATTTAAGGGGAACCTGAGGGGGAACTTCTTCACTCAGAGTGTGGTGGGCGTGTGGAACGAGCTGCAGGGGGAAGTGGTAGATCTGAGTTTGAGCACAACATGAACAGAAATTTGGATAGCTACGTGGATGGAGGGTTATGGGCAGCTATGGTCCGGGTGCAGGACAATGGGATGAGAGTCACAGAAGTACAGCAGGCTCATCAGCCCATCTAATCCATGCCCAAACCCTTTAAACTGCCTAGTCCCATGGACGTGCACTGGGACCCTATCCCTCCATACCCCTACCATCCATGTACCCATCCAAACTTCTTTTGAAAGCTGAAACTGAGTTCACAGGTACCACTCGTGCTGGCAGCTCATTTCACATTCTCTCAATCCTCTGAGTGAAAAGGTTTCCCCTCATGTTCTCCATAAACCTCACCTTTCACCTTAACCCATGACCTCTGGTTGTAGTCCCACCCAACCTAAGTGGAAAAACCCTGCTTGCATTTACCCTATCTATACCCCTCATAATTTTGTATACCTCTATCAAATCTCCCCTCAATCTTCTACATTCTAAGGAATAAAGTTCCAACCTATTCAAGCTTTCAAATACTCCGGATCCGAAAATATCCTTGTAAATTTTCCCTAAACGATTACGACTTTTTTTTTTACATGTTTATATGTTTCCAGTTTGGTCGCCAGCCGCTTGACCACGGTTTTCGGTTGTGCGCCGGACGCTCGGAGAGATTCGGCGGGGGGTGGGCACCCGGCGCTCAGCTGGGGGCCTGGTCGAGTGGTCGGCGTCTTAGTCCGGTGAGGAGGGTGTGAGGACACCCAGTAGGACTTAAAAAAAAACAAGACCTGACAAAGGGTGGATGAGCTCCTTGTGAGCCAACGGCCATCTTCCGTGGAAGAGATTAAAGCCTCACCACGTATCTACGAATCGTAAGCTATGCACCTTGTTAGAAGAGACATGATGAACTTGGACGCTGCACCGTGTGCCTGGACCTGCCCAAGGCCTCCGCCTAAGGAAGGGCTGATGCCAAGGCGGCCAGCGAGAACAAACTGGAGGAGAGGCTGTACTCGGTGCTATCGCAAGATTGAAGAAGATGGAGGTGTATTGCCGCCAAGCCCGGATTCGGGACGGCACCCACTGACTGACTGACTGACATGTTTCCAAAACTGCACACAATATTCCAAATAAGGCCTCACCAACACCTTGTACACCATGAAGGCCAATGTACCAGAAGCTTTCTTCACAACCCCATCTCCCTGTGACAAATAACTAGGTTGAATAACAGTTGAGCATAGACCAGATGGAACAAAGAGCCTGTTTCTGTGACTCTTTGACTCTAAGACTTTAAGTTGAGAATCTTTGATGCCATGTTCTTAACTCTGTGAAGCACTGTTTAAGACTATAAGACCATAAGACCATCAGATATAGGAGCAGAATTAGGCCATTTGGACCATCAAGTCTGCTCCGCCATTTCATCATGGCTGATCCAATTTTCCTCTCAGCCCCAATCTCCTGCCTTCTCCTGTATCTCTTCATACCCTGACCAATTAAGAATCTATCATCTCTGCCTTAAATATACATAAAGACTTGGTCTCCACAGATGTCTGTAGCAAAGAATTCCACAGATTCACCACCTTTGGTTAAAGAAATTCCTCCTCACCTCTGTTCTAAAAGGACACCCCTCTGCGAATGGTATGCTGGCATTTATAGCGAGAGGATTCGAGTACAGGAGCAGGGACGTACTACTGCAGTTGTACAAGGCCTTGGTGAGACCACACCTGGAGTATTGTGTGCAGTTTTGGTCCCCTAATCTGAGGAAAGACATCTTTGCCATAGAGGGAGTACAAAGAAGGTTCACCAGATTGATTCCTGGGATGGCAGGACTTTCATATGAAGAAAGACTGGATGAATTGGGCTTGTACTCGTTGGAATTTAGAAGATTGAGGGGGGATCTGATTGAAATGTATAAGATCCTAAAGGGATTGGACAGGCTAGATGCAGGAAGATTGTTCCCGATGTTGGGGAAGTCCAGAACGAGGGGTCACAGTTTGAGGATAGAGGGGAAGCCTTTTAGGACCGAGATTAGGAAAAACTTCTTCACACAGAGAGTGGTGAATCTGTGGAATTCTCTGCCACAGGAAACTGTTGAGGCCAGTTCATTGGCTATATTTAAGAAGGAGTTAGATATGGCCCTTGTGGCTACGGGGGTCAGGGGGTATGGAGGGAAGGCTGGGGCGGGGTTCTGAGTTGGATGATCAGCCATGATCATAATAAATGGCGGTGCAGGCTCGAAGGGCCGAATGGCCTACTCCTGCACCTATTTTCTATGTTTCTATGTTTCTATTCTGAGGCTATGTCCTCTGGTCTTAGACTCTCCCAACATAGGAAACATTCTCTCCACCACAACATTTCACCATTCCATAGGTTTCAATTAGGTCACCCCTCATTCTTATGAACTCTAGTGATTACTGAACAATCAAATGCCCTTCATATGACAAGCTGTTCAATCCTGGAATCATTTTCCTGAACCTTCTTTGAACCCTCTCCAGTGTCAGCACATCCCTTCTAGGATAAGTGACCCAAAACTCCTCGTAATACTCCAGTGAGGCCTCACCAGTGCTTTATGAAGCCTCCATATTACACCCTTGCTTTTCAATTCTAGTCCTCTTAAAGTGAATGCTAACATCACATTTCCCTTCCTCACCAAAGATTCAACCTGCAAATGAACCTTCATGGAATCCTACGCATGGACTCCCAAATCCCTTTGTGCTTCAGATTGTTGTATTTTCTGCCATTTAGAAAATAGTTAACTTTCGTTTCTTCTACCAAAGTGCATGGCCATACTCTTCCCAACACCGTATTACATCTGCTGTTTCTTTGCCCATTCTCCTAATCTGTGATTCTCATAATCTAAGTGCTTATGTAGCTTCTCTACTTCCTCAAAACTGCTTGCCCTTCCACCTATCTTCATATCCCTCCACCGATCATATCTTCAGAACTTTGCAACAAAGCCATCAATTCCATCATCCAAATCATTGACATATAACGTAAACAGTATCAGTCCCAACACAGAGTAGTGAAGAAAAGACATCTTCATTGGGCTGACGGCCCAGTCAGTGGCAGGAGCAGGCCACATTGCCGAGATTTCTCACAGGTCGGTGATGCTTGTTTAACAGTACAGAAAGGACAAGTGGGGGAGCCGTTGTTGGGAGTAGGCCAGTGGTGAGAGTAGCAGTGTCAGGCTTTAGCTCAAAGGAGACTTCGGCTTGAAAGAGGTGTTGGGTCTGGATAAGCTTCTGTTAAGGTACCCTTGCTTTCCCTCTTACTGCACCTAATGTAGTAAGTGACTGTGGTGTGTTCTTCATGCTGGATGGTGGAGTCCTGGGAGACCCAGAGTCTCCTGAGGAACTACATCTGCGTGAAGTGCAGCTGAAGCTCCTTGACGATTGCATTAGGGATCTGGAGCGGCAGCTGGATGACCTTCGGCTTGTACGGGAGAGTGAGGTGGTAATTGATCAGAGTTACAGGGAAGCAGTCACCCCGAAGTTGCAGGAGGCGAGCAGCTGGGTGACCGTCAGGAGAAATGGAAATGTGAATAGGCAGTTAGAGCACGCTTGTGGCCATTTCCCTCAATAATAAACATACCATTTTGGATACTGTTGTGAGGGATGCCCTCCCAGGGGAGTGCCACAGAGACCGGGTTACTGGCACTGAGCATGGGTCCGTGGTGCAGAGGGAAAGAGAGAGAAGAGGGGTGCAGTAGTGATAGGGGACTCAATAGTGAGGGGAGCAGACAGGAGATTCTGTGGATGTGAATGGGACACATGGATGGTATGTTGCCTCCCAGGTACCAGGGTCAGGGACGTTTCAGATCACATCCACAACACTTTGGAGAGGGAGGGGGAGCAGCCAGATGTCATGGTACATATTGATACCAATGACATGGGAAGGAAAAGCAAAGAGGTCCTGAAAAGAGAATTTCGAGAGCTAGGTAGAAAGCTGAGAAGCAGGACCTCTTGGGTAGTAATTTCCGGATTGTTGCCTGTGCCATGCACCAGTGAAGGCAGAAACAGGATAATTTGGTAAATTAATGCGTAACTGAGAAGCTGGTGCAAGGAGCAGGGCTTCAGGTTCTTGGATCATTGGGATCTCTTCTGGGGGAGGTATGACCTGTACAAATGGGACGGGTTGCATCTGAACCCAAGAGGAACAAATATTCTCATGGGCAGGTTTGTTCGAGCTGTTGTTGAGGGTTTAAATTAATTTAGCAGGGGGTGGGAACTGGAGTGAAGGGACTTAGGATAGGACAGATGGTAAAAAAGCAAAGATAGTGTGCAGTCAGACTGTCAGGAAGGGCAGGCAGCAGGGTGAGTACCAGTGCATTAGGGATGCAGAATCAAACAGGGTAGCAAATACAACACTCAAAGTGTTATATACAGGCCTCCCAACAGTAGCTGGGATGTGGACAACGGAGTACAATGGGAAATAGAAAAGGCGTGTCAAAGGGGCAATGTTATGATAGTCATGGGAGATTTCAACATGCAGGTCGATTGGGAAAATCAGCTTGGTCATAGACCTCAAGAGAGTGAGTTTGTTGAATGGCTTTTTAGAGCAGTTTGTCATTGAGCCTACTAGGGGATCAGCTTTACTGGATTGGGTGTTATGTAATGAACCGGAGGCGATGAGAGAGCTTACAGTAAAAGGATCTTTCAGAACCAGTGATCACAGTATGATTGAGTTCAACTTGAAATTTGATACAGAGAAAGTAAAGACTGATGAAGCAGTATTTCAGTGGAGTAAGGGAAATGACAGTGGTATGAGAGAGGAGTTGGCCAAAATAAATTGGAAAGAGCTGCTGGCAGGGATGTCAGCAGAGCAGCAATGGCGTGAGATTCTGGGGAAAATGGGAAGGTGCAGGATAGTTGTATTCTAAAAATGAAGAAATACTCAAATGGCAAAATAATAGTGGGAAGATGCAGGATTGGGAAGTTTTTAAAACCCTACAGAGAGCAACTAAAAGAATCATTCAGAGGAAAAAGATGGAATATGAAAGCAATTTCACAAACAATATCAAAGAGGATAGTAAAAACTTTTTCAAGTATGTAAAAAATAAAAGTGAGGTGATGGTGGATATAGGACTGCTAGAAAATGGGGCCAGAGAAATAATAATGGGGGAAAAGGAAATAGCAGATGAACTAAATGAGTATTTCACATCAGTCTTCACTGTGGAAAACACTAGCAATGTGCCAGATGATTAAGGATGTGACGAAAGAGAAGTGGGTGCAGTTACTGTCACAAGGGAGAAGGTGCTCAAAAAGCTGAAAGACCTAAGGGTACATAAGTCACCCAGACCAGATGAACTGCACCCAAGGGTTCTGAAAGAGGTAGCGTAGAGATTGTGGAGGCATTGGTAATAATCTTCCAAAAAAATCATTGGACTCTGGCATGGTGCCAGAGGACTGGAAAATTGCAAATGTTACTCCACTCTTTAAGAATGGTGGAAGGCAGCAGAAAGGAAATTATAGACCAGTTAGCCTGACCTCAGTGGTTGGGAAGATGCTGGAGTCGATTGCTAAGGATTGTGATGGAGTACTTGATGTCACAGGACAAGATAGGACAAAGGGAACATCTTGCATGATGAACCTTTTGGAATTCTTTGAGGAGATTATACCTGGGATAGACAAAGGGGATGCAGTCTATGTTGCAAGGAGGAGAAGATGGCGACACGACGGCAGCGTGCGCAGCCTCTCTGGTGATTGATATCTATAATCTGTCTAGTAGGGGACCGTGCACAATTCTGATTTGATGGAGACAGACGTGAGAGCACGGAGGAACATCTGGAAAATTTCTGAAATGCCCGCTTCGCTGCCGCTGCTACTGTGTGGTCTGGAATCTCTGGCGCTGAAGGCCCCGAAATCCTCATGTTTCAGCGGCCGGGACAAGGTCGAAGGCGCTCGGCAGAGGATGGCGCTCAGGAGGCTGCATCGGAGGGGCTGGTCGGAGGCTCGAAGTTTTCGGACGGACGGACTCTGTGTCGGCTGTGGTCGGCTGCTTCCAATGCATCGGCAAGTTGACAGTGCCTGGAAGTTTATGGCAGGGAGTTTCTCCCTTTTGCCGCCTGCTATCGGGGACTCGGGAATCGATCGACTCGGGGACTTTGAGACTTTTTTTTGCCATGTCCATGGTCTGTTCTTCATCAAATTATGGTATTGCTTTGCACTGCTGTAACTATATGTTATAATTATGTGGTTCTGTCAGTGTTAGTCTTTGGTTTATCCTGTTTTCTGTGATATCACTCCGGAGAAACATTGTATCATTTCTTAATGCATGTATGCATTTCTAAGTGACAATAAAAGAGGACTGAGTGTTCTCATAATCAGAAAATATTTGAACTTTCAGAAGGCCTTTGACAAGATACCACATGTGGCTGCTTACCAAGTTGAGAGCCCATGGTATTACAGGAAATTTACTGACATGGTTAGAGCTTTGGCTGATCGGTAGGAGGCAGCGAGTGGGAATAAAAGGATCCTTTTCTGGTTGGCTGCCAGTGACTAGTGGTGTTCCACAGGGGTCAGTAGTGGGACTGCTTATTTTATGCTGTATATAAATGATTTAGATGATGCAATAGATGGCTTCGTTACCAAGTTTGCAGATGATACGAAGATTAGTGGAGGGGCAGGTAGTGTTGAGGAAACAGGCTGCAGAAGGACTTAGACAGATTAGGAGAATGGGCAAGAGAGTGGCAAATGAAATATAATGTTGGAAAATGCATGGTCATGCACTTTGGTAGTAGAAGTAAATGCGAACTATTTTCTAAACGGGGAGAAAATCCAAAAATCTGAGATGCAAAGGGACTTGGGAACCCTTGTGCAGAACACCCTGAAGGTTAACTTGCAGGTTGAGTCAGTGGTGAGGAAGGCAAATGCCTTGTTACGAGGTCTAGAATACAAGAGCAGGGATGTGTTGCTGAGGCAATGGTGGGGCCTCACCTTGAGCATCGTGAACAGTTTTGGGCCCCTCATCTTAGAAAAGATGTGCTGACATTGGAGAGGGTTCAGAGGAAGTTCACAAGGATGATTCCAGGAATGAATGGGTTGTCATACGAGGAACTTTTGATGGCCCTGGGTCTATTGTCAGGACGCTGGAGCAGGGATCCAATCGCAGACCCAGTACTGTGCACACAGTGATATTAAATGAGTAACAAATCCCCGAGGTGCAAACAAAGTCAGCGTCAAAGTTCAGGCAGAGATCAAAACACCCAGTGAAATCCAAAAACCAGAACCAGGAAACAGGCAGAGTCGATGATCAGACGGACAGAGTTCAGATACGAATGCTGGAAAGGCTAAGGAAAATTCACTGGCACAATCTGGCAACAAACAGGTGAAACACAGGACTGAAATACACTGAGCAATAAACAGAGAGGCAGATGATAGGTGGAGCACAATGAGACACAGGTGGCAGCAATACAGGTAATAATAAGAAACATGAGAGACGGAGGACTCAGTAATACAGGGGCTGGAGTAGAGCAGGGGCCGGAACAGGAGCACGAGCGCTTGGGGCATGAAAATAAACAAGCCCAGAAAGCAATACAGAACCTCAGAATGATGGCTGGGGGAAAACACACAAAAAGGCAGAGTTCATCTGGAGGTACTGACATCCATACTCGCTGGAATTTCAAAGGATGAGAGGCGATCTCATTGAAACCTTTCGAATGTTAAGAGACCTCGACAGAGTAGATGTGGAAAGGATGTTTCCCATGGTGGGAGAGTCTAGGGCAAGAGGGCACAGCCTCAGAATAGAGGGACGTCCATTTAGAACAGAGACGAGGAATTTCTTTAGCCTGAGAGTGGTGAATCTGTGAAATTCATAGCCACTGTCAGATGAGGATGCCAAGTCATTGAGTATATTTAAAGTGGCGGTTAACATTTTTTGATTTGTAAGGGTGTCAAAGAAGGCAGAAGAATGGAGTGGAGGAGGATAATAAATCAGACAGGATTGAATGTTGGAGCAGACTTGATGGGCCAAATGGCCTAATTCTGCTTCTGTGTCTTGTGGTCTGATGGGTTTGATTTGACATTTCACTGGATTGGCATAGAATGCCAATCTCCCTCTCAAGGTGAGGAGTGACTCTGGAGCACCATTGTTTTCATCCTTGAATGGGTAAAGTGGCTATCCATGGCCATCACACCCCCCAATCTCCCCTACCCCCCAGGGTAACCCCCCTGTGGCTATCCATGGCCATCACACCCCCCAATCTCCCCTACCCCCCAGGGTAACCCCCCTGTGGCTATCCATGGCCATCACACCCCCCAATCTCCCCTACCCCCCAGGGTAACCCCCCTGTGGCTATCCATGGCCATCACACCCCCCAATCTCCCCTACCCCCCAGGGTAACCCCCCTGTGGCTATCCATGGCCATCACACCCCCCAATCTCCCCTACCCCCCAGGGTAACCCCCCTGTGGCTATCCATGGCCATCACACCCCCCAATCTCCCCTACCCCCCAGGGTAACCCCCCTGTGGCTATCCATGGCCATCACACCCCCCAATCTCCCCTACCCCCCAGGGTAACCCCCCTGTGGCTATCCATGGCCATCACACCCCCCAATCTCCCCTACCCCCCAGGGTAACCCCCCTGTGGCTATCCATGGCCATCACACCCCCCAATCTCCCCTACCCCCCAGGGTAACCCCCCTGTGGCTATCCATGGCCATCACACCCCCCAATCTCCCCTACCCCCCAGGGTAACCCCCCTGTGGCTATCCATGGCCATCACACCCCCCAATCTCCCCTACCCCCCAGGGTAACCCCCCTGTGGCTATCCATGGCCATCACACCCCCCAATCTCCCCTACCCCCCAGGGTAACCCCCCTGTGGCTATCCATGGCCATCACACCCCCCAATCTCCCCTACCCCCCAGGGTAACCCCCCTGTGGCTATCCATGGCCATCACACCCCCCAATCTCCCCTACCCCCCAGGGTAACCCCCCTGTGGCTATCCATGGCCATCACACCCCCCAATCTCCCCTACCCCCCAGGGTAACCCCCCTGTGGCTATCCATGGCCATCACACCCCCCAATCTCCCCTACCCCCCAGGGTAACCCCCCTGTGGCTATCCATGGCCATCACACCCCCCAATCTCCCCTACCCCCCAGGGTAACCCCCCTGTGGCTATCCATGGCCATCACACCCCCCAATCTCCCCTACCCCCCAGGGTAACCCCCCTGTGGCTATCCATGGCCATCACACCCCCCAATCTCCCCTACCCCCCAGGGTAACCCCCCTGTGGCTATCCATGGCCATCACACCCCCCAATCTCCCCTACCCCCCAGGGTAACCCCCCTGTGGCTATCCATGGCCATCACACCCCCCAATCTCCCCTACCCCCCAGGGTAACCCCCCTGTGGCTATCCATGGCCATCACACCCCCCAATCTCCCCTACCCCCCAGGGTAACCCCCCTGTGGCTATCCATGGCCATCACACCCCCCAATCTCCCCTACCCCCCAGGGTAACCCCCCTGTGGCTATCCATGGTCATCACACCCCCCAATCTCCCCTACCCCCCAGGGTAACCCCCCTGTGGCTATCCATGGTCATCACACCCCCCAATCTCCCCTACCCCCCAGGGTAACCCCCCTGTGGCTATCCATGGCCATCACACCCCCCAATCTCCCCTACCCCCCAGGGTAACCCCTCTGTGGCTATCCATGGCCATCACACCCCCCAATCTCCCCTACCCCCCAGGGTAACCCCCCTGTGGCTATCCATGGCCATCACACCCCCCAATCTCCCCTACCCCCCAGGGTAACCTCCCTGTGGCTATCCATGGCCATCACACCCCCCAATCTCCCCTACCCCCCAGGGTAACCTCCCTGTGGCTATCCATGGCCATCACACCCCCCAATCTCCCCTATCTCCCCCCCCCAGGGTAACACCCCTGTGGCTATCCATGGCCATCACACCCCCCAATCTCCCCTACCCCCCAGGGTAACCTCCCTGTGGCTATCCATGGCCATCACACCCCCCAATCTCCCCTACCCCCCAGGGTAACCTCCCTGTGGCTATCCATGGTCATCACACCCCCCAATCTCCCCTACCCCCCAGGGTAACCTCCCTGTGGCTATCCATGGTCATCACACCCCCTAATCTCCCCTACCCCCCAGGGTAACCCCCCTGTGGCTATCCATGGTCATCACACCCCCCAATCTCCCATACCCCCCCAGGGTAACCCCCCTGTGGCTATCCATGGTCATCACACCCCCCAATCTCCCCTACCCCCCAGGGTAACCCCCCTGTGGCTATCCATGGTCATCACACCCCCCAATCTCCCCTACCCCCCAGGGTAACCCCCCTGTGGCTATCCATGGTCATCACACCCCCTAATCTCCCCTACCCCCCAGGGTAACCCCCCTGTGGCTATCCATGGTCATCACACCCCCCAATCTCCCCTACCCCCCACGGTAACCCCTCTGTGGCTATCCATGGTCATCACACCCCCCAATCTCCCATACCCCCCCAGGGTAACCCCCCTGTGGCTATCCATGGTCATCACATCCCCCAATCTCCCCTACCCCCCAGGGTAACCCCTCTTTGGCTATCCTTGGTCATCACACCCCCCAATCTCCCCTACCCCCCAGGGTAACCCCCCTGTGGCTATCCTTGGTCATCACACCCCCCAATCTCCCCTACCCCCCAGGGTAACCCCTCTGTGGCTATCCATGGTCATCACACCCCCCAATCTCCCCTACCCCCCAGGGTAACCCCTCTGTGGCTATCCTTGGTCATCACACCCCCCAATCTCCCCTACCCCCCAGGGTAACCCCTCTGTGGCTATCCTTGGTCATCACACCCCCCAATCTCCCCTACCCCCCAGGGTAACCCCTCTGTGGCTATCCTTGGTCATCACACCCCCCAATCTCCCCTACCCCCCAGGTAGTGCCCTGGTCTTTTCAGCATCCCTCATTCCTTCCCCCTCTACAGGAATACTCACTCTCCAGGGCATCATCCACGGTGTGTTCTGTCTGCTTCAGCGTGCCGTCTTTCAGCAGCTTTTTCTGAATAATCTCCAAGGGAACCAGTTCTCGGATGATTTCCCCATCGCCCTCGGATTTTGCTAGCCACCGCTCGCAGGGAAAAACTATCGTTTCTGAGCCCTGGCATTGAATGAATGTGACATTTTAGTGACCCATAAACACGGCCTCTTTGACTTGCTCTGTCACAAATGATATTCACAAAGGACCACAAGGGTAGTAATCTCAGATTGCTGCCTGTGCCACAAGACAGTGAGGATAGGAATTGAATAAAGTGGCAGATAAATATACGGCTGAAGAATTGGAGCAGGGGGCAGGGATTCAGATTTCTGGATCATTGGAACCTCGTCTGGGGCAGGTGGGATCTGTCCAAAAGGGATGGGTTACATTTGAATCCGAAGGGGAGCAATATTCCTGCAAGGAGGTTTACTAGAGCGGTTGGAAGTGGTTTAAACTAATATGCCAGGGGGATGGGAACGAGTACGATAGAGCTGAGGATGAGCCAGCAGGTTTACAAGTAGATGATGTGTGTAACATGAATGTAAGGAAGGACAAACCAATGATTGGGTACAAGTGCAGGCAGAACAAAGAGTTAAATTGTACCACAGAGACAAAATTCAAAAGGGTGAAGAATGCAGGACTGAAGGTGTTGTATTTAAATACGCATAGCATTTGAAATAAAGTGGATGAACTCGTGGTGCAATTACAGATTGGTCAATATGATGTTATGGGCGTCACTGAGTCGTGGCTGAATGAAAACAATAGCTGAGAGCATAACATCAACAGATACACTTTGGATCGAAAGGACAGGCAGGAAGGCAAAGCTGGTGGCGTGGCTCTGTCGGTAAGAGATGGAATTACATCTTTGGAAGGAGGTGACACAGGGTCAGAGAATGTCAAATCTTTGTGAGTGGATTTAAGAAACTGCAAGGGTAAAAAAAAACTTATGGGAATCATGTATAGGCCTCCAAATAGTAGCCAAGATGTGGGATTAAGATTGCAGTGAGGGCCAGAAAGGGCATGTAATAAGGGTAATGGGGGGCTTCAATATGCAAGGGGATTGGGAAAATCAGGCTGGAGTCAGATTGCAAGAGAGGGGATTTGTTGAATGCCTATGAGATGGCTTTTTAGAGCAGCTTGTGTTTAAGCCTACTCAGGGAAAGGCTATCTGAGACTGGGTGTTGTGTAGTAACCCAGGTCTTATTAGGGAGATCAATGTAAAGGAATCCTTAGGAGGCAGTGATCATAATACAATTGAATTCATACTGCAATTTGAGAGGGAGAAGCATAACTCACATGTATCAGTATCACAATGGAATTAAGGAAATTACAGAGGTATGAAAGCGGAGGCTGCCCCGGTGGGTTGGAAGAAGGATACTGGCAGGGATGACGGCAGAGCAGAGATGGCTGAAGTTTCTGGGATTTGTTCACAAGGTGCAGGATAGATATGTCCCACAGAAGGAGTTGTTCTCAAATGACAGGGGTAGGCAATGGTGGCTGACAAGGAAAGTTAAGGACTGCATAAAAGACAAGGAAAGGGCATATAGGGCAGCAAAAGTGAATGGGAAGCTTTTAAAATCCAACAAAGAGCAACTGAAACAGCTATAAGAAGGGATAGATGAAATATGAAGGCAAACGAGCTGATAATATAAAGCAGGATACTAAAAGTTTTTTCAGTTATATAGAGGGTAAAAAGAAGGTGAGAATTGATATTGGACCACTGGAAGATGATGCTGGTGAGATAGTAATGGGGGACAAAGAAATAGCAAGTGAACTTAATGGGTACTTTGCATCAGTCTTCACTGTGGAAGACACTAGCAGTGTGCCAGAGGTCAGTGAGTGTCAGGGAGCAGGAGTGAGTGTCATTGCTATTACAAAGGAAAAAGTGCCAGGCAAACTGAAAGATCTTAAGGTGGATAAGTCACTTGGGTCAGATGGACTATATCCCAGAGTCCTGAGAGAGGGAATGAAGAGATTACAAATGCATTGGTCATGATCTTTCAAGAATCACTTGATTTTGGCATGGTCCCAGAGGAATGGAAAATTGGAAATGTCATTCCACTCTTTAAGAAGGGAGAAAGGCAAAAGAAAGGAAATTATAGGCCAGTTTGCCCGACCTCAGTGGTTGGGAAAGTGTTGGAGTCTATTATTACGGATGACGTTTCGAGGTACTTAGAGACGAATGATAAAATAAGTCAAAGTCAGCATGGTTTATGTACAGGGAAATCTTCCCTGACAAATCTGTTAGAATTCTTCGAGGAAGTAACAAGCAGGGTGGACAAAGGAGAGACGGTGAATGTCATTTACGTGGATTTTCAGAAAGCGTTTGATAGGGTGCCGCACATGAGGCTGATAACAAGATAAATTACTATGGCATTGCAGGAAAGATACTGGCATAGTTAAAGGAATGGCTGACAGGCAGGAGACAGAGAGTGGGAATAAAAGGGGGTTTTCTGGTTGGCTGCCAGTGACTAGTGGTGTTCCTCAGGGGTCAGTATTGGGACTGCTACTTTTCATATTGTTTGTCAATGATTTAGATAATCGAATTGATGGATTTGTGATAAAGTTTGTTGATGATATGGAGATAGCTGGAGGGGTAGGTAGTGCTAAGGAAGCAATGCAATTGCAGCAGGACTTAGACAAATTGGAAGAATGGGCAGAAAAGTTGCAGAGAATACAGTGTTGGGAAAATTATGATAATACATTTTGGTAAAAGAAGCAATAGTGCAGACTATTATCTAAATGGGGAGAAAATTCAAACATCAGAGGTGCAGAGGGACTTGGGAGTCCTCGTGAAAGACTCTCAGAAGGTTAATTTACAGGTTGAGTCTGTAGTAAAGAAGGCAAATGCAATGTTGGCATTTCTTTCAAGGGGGATAAATTAAAAAAAAACAAGGAGATAATGCTGAGGCTTTATAAGACACTAGGCAGGCTGCACTTGGAGTATTGTCAACAGTTTTGGGTCCCATATCTCAGAAAGGATGTTTTGTCATTAGAGAGAGTCCAGAGGAGGTTCATGAGGATGATTCCAGGAATGAAAGTGTTAACATACCAGGAGCACTTGGCTGCCTTGGGCCTGTACTCACTGGAATTTAGAAGAATGCGTGGGGATCTCATTGAACCCTATCGAATGTAGGAAGGACTGGATAGGGTGGATGTGGAGAGGATGTTTGTTGTGGTGGGGGTACCAGAACCAGAGGGCACAGCCTCAAAATTGAGGGGTGACTCTTTAGAACAACGGTAAGGAGGAATTTTTTTAGCAGGAGAGTAGTAAATCTGTGGAATGCTCTGCCACAGACTGCAGTGGAGGCCAATTCCATGGGTATATTTAAAGCAGAAGTTCATAGTTTCTTGATCGGTCAGGGCATCAAAAGATATGGCGAGAAGGCATGTGTATGGTGATGAGTGGCATCCTGAACTCAATGGGCTGAATGGCCTACTTCTGCTCCTATGTCTTATGGTCTTATAAGTGCCCTATTATTTGTGTGATTGTTGGTACTGTGTCTTGTACCTTGGCCCTGGAGTAACGCTGTTTCGTTTGGCTGTGTGTATGGGTATTCATATACAGACAGATAGATAGATACTTTACTGATCCTAAAGGAAATTGCAGTGTCACAGTAACATTACAAGTGCACAGATGTACAAGTATTAGAAAAGAAGTAAAAAGAAGAATAAAAATAAGATACACCACATTTACAAGCCAAAGGTTGCAAGATCACTTCCCTGGCTATAGGTTGACTCATTATAGAGCCTGATGACTGAGGGTAAGAATGACCTCATGCAGCTGTCTCAGTCAATACGGTTGAATGACAATTAAACCTGAACTGGAACATTTTAAATTTGTCATGTGTACATTGAAACATCGAAACATACAGTGAAATGCGTCGTTCATGTTGAATCAAATCAGCAAGTATCGCCATGCTTCCAGTACCAACACACCATGCCCACAACTCAACCCTAACCCAGTGTGGGAGAAAACCGGGGGAAACGGCCCAAAATATTGACTGTTTATTTCCATCCACAGATGCTGCCTGACTTGCTGAGTTCCTGCAGAATTTTGTGTGCTGCTGGGAAACTAAGCTTTCTTTTGAAGAAGAGAGGACAAGGACTTTTGTTAACCAATAATTTCCAATAATTGAACAGTGAGCAAAATATTTTTCATCATTTCAGTTCAAGCTGGATCCTGATTCTTAGTTCCTAGACATTGAGTTTTGATTGGTTCTCATCGTGACTGTCTCCTGAAGGAGAAGAAAGTTGTGATCAGGTGCATTTCAGCTCTGTACAGAATTGCTCTTGTGTTGTTGACAGACAGTGCACCATTCTGAATCTTGTGAGAGTTGAATTTTATCCTGCAGTCGTCTTTATTAAATAAAGTTCATATAATATATAGTCTCTTGCTACCTTCCTGTTGATGCAGTCCAGTACTTTGCTAGATTTTCATTGAAATTAAATGTATTTTCATTCTACCTGTGAACAAGACAGTGAGCAAGTGAACTAGATAGTGGGCGTATCACAGTCTGAGTCGACAAAACAAATTGGCCCATTGCTTTTCTCAATGTCTGTCTTCTTGGCTTGATTAGACTTTGCACCTTTGAAGAATAGGCAGCTGACATAGAGACTATGTCCTACAGTCCAAAATCACAAGGGTCACAAACCCAGTGGGAGATCTGGCTGCCCTTGCTGATGGCTTGTGTCTGTCATCGATAGGTGTTGGATGAAAAGACTGGTTAAAGGGAGTTCCAGTTTGGGACTGGTAAGTTATCAGCATTACTGGGTAAGTACAATGAGCGAGAGGTGGTAATGTGTAGAATTGATACGTAAATCCTCCTCCAAATGTGTGAAGGATTCCAGTGATGTATAGGTTAGTTTTATTTGCCACATGTACACGTGAAATGTGTTGTCCACATCAAATCAAATCAGTGAGGATGTGCTGGGACAGCCCGCCAGTGTCGCCATGCTTCCCGTGCCAACACACCATGCCCACAACACACTAACCCCAAACCATACGTCTTTGGGATGTGGGAGATCACAGGGAACTGTACAAACTCCTGACTGTCAGTGGCTGATCAGTGGTTGCTGGCACTGTAAAGAGGTGTGCACATATTTGATAACCTTCGATAGATGTGTGGTGGAGAGTATACTGACTGGGTGCGTCACGGCCTGATATGGAAGTACCAATGCCCTTCAACAGAAAATCCTTCAAAAAGCAGTGGAGATGGCCCAGACCATCAGAGGTAAAGCCCTCCCCACCATTGAGCACGTTGCCACAGGAAAGCAACGTCCATCAACGAGGGCCCCTAGCACCCAGGTCACGCTTCTCGCTGCTGCCCTCGGGGAGGAGTTACAGCAGCCTTAGGCCCCACACCACCAAGCTCTGGAAGAGTTTTTACCCGTTAACCATCAGGCTCCTGAACCAGTGTGGGGAACTTCACTCACCTCAACACTGAACTGATTCCACAACCTACCGACTCACTTTCAGGGACTCGACCACTCATGTTCTCAGTGTTAGTTTTTTCTTTACTTGCAGAATTTGGTTACTTTTGCACACTGGTTGTTTTTTCAGTCTTTGTTATTTATAATTTCATGTGGAGAATGTGGGCTTGATTGCAACGTTGAAGAGAAATGTTGATAATTGCATGGATGGGACGGGGTAGGGGTATGGAGGGCTATGGTCCAGGTGCAGGTCGATGTGACTGGGCAGATTAGTTGTTCGACGTGGACTGGAAAGCCTCCTCCTGTGGTGTAGTTTTCATCACTATATAACTTTAAAATTATTCAGATAATATTGTTGACAGATCTGCATATTGCTGAAGATTTCTGTAAAACATTTTTGGAATTTTAACTTCCTTAGGGAGTGTATGCCCCAAAATGTAGGTAAATTCCCTTGAATATTTTCTGAATGACGGTCATTCCAGCAACTAAATTATAAACTCAGTTCAGAGCTCAGGTGAGAAAAGCTAGAGACTAATAAATGAATAGGCACTGGGATTTTACACAAACACAGGGAGCAAATTAAATCTGCCTAGAGGCTGAAGAACACATTGAAAGGTTGTGTTCCCATGCCTTTCCTGGGATCCCTGCTGAAACTCCGGATCCAGTGAATATCAGAGCCTACAGGGAAGAAGTCATCACCTTAACACAGTGTTGTCAAGAAAACAACCTCTCCCTCAATGTCGCAAAAACTAAGGAGCTGGTTGTGGACTACAGGAGGAATGGAGACAGGCTAACCCCTATTGACATCAATGGATCTGGGGTTGAGAGGGTGAACAGCTTTAAGTTCCTCGGCATAAACATCACTGAGGATCTCACGTGGTCTGTACATACTGGCTGTGTGCTAAAAAAAGGCACAACAGCTCCTCTTTCACCTCAGACAGTTGAGGAAGTTTAGTATGGGCTCCCAAATCCTAAGTGCTTTCTATAGGGGCACAATTGAGAGCATCCTGACTGGCTGCATCACTGCCTGGTATGAGAACTGTACCTCCCTTAATCACAGGACTCTGCAGAGAGTGGTGTGGACAGCCCAGCACATCTCCAGATGTGAACTTCTCACTATTCAGGACATTCACAGAGACAGGTGTGTAAAAAGGGCCTGAAGAATCATTGGGGATCCGAGTCACCCCCCAAACCACAAACTGTTCCAGCTGCTAACATCTGGAAACAGTATTGCAGCATAAAAGCCAGGACCAACAGGCTTCAGGATGGCTTCTTCCACCAGGCCATCAGACTGATTAATTCACGCTGACACAATTGTATTTCTATGTTATATTGACTGTCCTGTTGTACATGCTATTTATTATAAATTGTACATTGCACATTCAGACGGAGATGTAACATAAAGATTTTTACTCCTCATGCATGTGAAGGATATAAGAAATAAAGTCAATTGAATTCGATATCTGCTGAGACTGACCTTCCCCTTTGACAGCAGCCTCCGGATCTCCACACTGTCCAAGTGCCACCCAGAGCTGATGCCTCGTCCATCATGCCCAATTCGGATCTTCTCGATGCACTCCCCAACATCTTCCAACTGAAAGGAACAAGCTTTATTCTAATATTTACTTCACTTAATGTCTTTTGCTCATTAACTTTTGTTTATTAATTTATTTACAAAGACCACATGGAACAGGCACAGCAACCACGGGTTTAACCCTCGCCCAATCAGGGCACCGTTTACAATGAGCAATTCACCTATTAACTGGCCGAAGGTTACTCCACAGGGAGGATGAACAAGCTCCTGACAGCGGATGCCGGAATCGAACTCCGAACTCCGACGTCCAGGTTCTAATACTATATCACTGGTTACTGCACGACTGTAGCATCCACGATTGTCCATGTCGGACACTTGAGTTTGGCAGCTTGCTAGCCTCAAACAGTTTAAAATTAGATATTCCAAATCCATATCCAAAACACATGAACAGACGAAGGCCATTCAGCCCATTGAGTCTGCTCCATCGTTCCATCACGGCTGATTATTATCCCTCTCATCTCAGTCTCCTGCCTTCTACCCAAGGGTAGGGAAAGGAAGAGGAAGGCAGCAGTGATAGGGGACTCTATAATTCGGGGGTCAGACAGGTGATTCTGTGGACGCAGAAAAGAAACACGGATGGTAGTTTGCCTCCCAGGTGCCAGGGTCTGGGATGTTTCAGATCACATCCATGATATCCTGAAGTGGGAAGGAGAACAGCCAGAGGTCGTGGTACATATTGGTACCAACATAGGCAGGAAAAGGGAGGAGATCCTGAAAACGGACTACAGGGAGTTAGGAAGGAAGTTGAGAAGCAGGACCACAAAGGTAGTAATCTCGGGATTACTGCCTGTGCCACGCGACAGTGAGTACAGGAATAGAATGAGGTGGAGGATAAATGCGTGGCTGAGGGATTGGAGCAGGGGGCAGGGATTCAGATTTCTGGATCATTGAGATCTCTTTTGGGGCAGGAGTGACCTGTACAAAAAGGACGGGTTGCACTTGAATCCCAAGGGGATCAATATCTTGCCAGGGAGGTTTGCTAAGGCTATTGGGGAGAGTTTAAACTAGGGGAGTGGGAACTGAACTGAACTGAAGAGATAAAGGAAGAGGCGGTTGGCTCACAAATAGAGAAAGCTTGTAGACAGTGTGTGAGGGAGGATAGGCAGGTGATAGAGAAGGGACACACTCACACCGATGGTTTGAGATGTGTCTATTTTAATGCAAGGAGTGTCAAAGTAATAGAGAAGAAACATAGGAAACCTACAGCACAATACAGGCCCTTCAGCCCACAAAGCTGAACATGTCCTTACCTGAGAAATTACCTAGGGTAATCCATAGCCCTCTATTTTTCTGAGCTCCATATACCTGTCCGGGAGTCTCTTAAAAGACAATATCGTATCTGTCTCCACCACTGTCGCCGGCAACCCATTCTGTGCACTCACCACTCTCTGCATAAAAAAACTTACCCCTGATATTTCCTCTGAACCTACTTCCAAGCACCTTAAAACTGTGCCCTCTCGTGTTAGCCATTCCAGCCCTAGGAAAAAGCTTCTGACCATTCACATGATCAATGCCTCTCATCATCTTATACACCTCTATCAGGTCACCCCTCATCCTCTGTCCCACCAAGGAGAAAAGGCCGAGTTCACTCAACCTATTCTCATAAGGCATGTTCCCCAATCCAGGCAACACCCTTGTAAATCTCCTCTGCACCCTTTCTATGGTTTCCACATCCTTCCTATAGTGAGGCGACCAGAATTGAGTACAGTACTCCAAGTGGGGTCTGACCAGGGTCCTATATAGCTGCAACATTACCTCTTGGCTCCTAAACTCAATCCCATGATTGATGAAGGCCAATGCACCGTATGCTTTCTTAACCACAGAGTCAAAATGTGGAGCAGCTTTGAATGTCCTATGGACTTGGACCCCAAGATCCCTCTGATCCTCCACACTGCCAAGAGTCTTACACTTAATGCTATATTCTGCCATCAAATTTGACCTACCAAAATGAACCACTTCACACTTATCTGGGTTGAACTCCATCTGCCACTTCTCAGCCCAGTTTTGCATCCTATCAATGTCCCTCCATACTACCCACAACACCCCCAACCTTTGTGTCATCAGCAAACTTACTAACCCATCCCTCCACTTCCTCATCCATGTCCTTTGTAAAAATCGTGAAGATTTATTTAAAATCACGATTTTATAAAAATCATGAACAAAGCAGATGAGCTTAGAGCGTGGATCAGAACTTGGAGCCATGATGTTGTGGCCAGAACAGAGATTTGGATGGCTCAGGGGCAGGAATGGCAGGCTTTAGATGTTTCAGAAAGGACAGGGAGGGAGGCAAAAAAGGTGGGGGCGTGGCACTGTTAATCAGAGATAGTGTCACGGCTGCAGAAAAGGAGGAAATCATGGAGGGGTTGTCTACGGAGTCTCTGTGGGTGGAGGTTGGGAACAGGAAGGGGTCAATAACCCTACTGGGTGTTTTTTATAGACTGCCCAATAGTAACAGGGACATTGAGGAGCAGATAGGGAGACAGATTCTGGAAAGATGCAATAATAACAGGGTTGTCGTGGTGGGAAATTTTAATTTCCCAAATATTGATTGGCATGTCCCTAGATCAAGGGGTTTAGATGGGGTGGAGTTTGTTAGGTGTGTTCAGGAAGGTTTCCTGACACAATATCTAGAAAAGCCTACAAGAGGAGAGGCTGTACTTGATCTGGTATTGGGAAATGAACCTGGTCAGGTATCAGGTCTCTGAGTGGGAGAGCATTTTGGAGATAGTGATCACAGTTCTATCTCCTTTACTATAGCTTTGGAGAGGGATAGGAACAGACAAGTTAGGAAAGTGTTCAATTGGAGTAAGGGGAAACATGAAGCTATTAGGCAGTAAAAATTGGGAACAGATGTTCTCAGGGAAATATACAAACGAAATGCGGCAAATGTTCAGGAATATTTGCATGGCGTTCTGCATAAAAGCACCTACCACCCTGCACTGAAGACCACCAGGACCCCACTTACGTCGTCAGACACAGTATAATCACACAGAATACTCAGGTAAGTAACACCTGTAGCAAGCCTGAGACTTGGCTGCTGTGGTTCAAAATGCTTTCCAAGAAAAGAAAAGTTGACATCGAAAGTCGGATATTCAACGATAATTGGAAAGATTGTTTTTTCTTCTGTGAGGTCAACGGCAAACCTGTGTGTCTGATATGCTGGCAACAAGTTGCTCTGGGAAAAGAGTACAATATCAAACGACAGTTTGAGACGTCACACTGAGAAAAATATGACAAGTACACAGGACGACTCAGAACGCAAAAGGTAAACGAGCTTGAAGCAGCTCTGAAAAAACAGCAATCAGTGTTCACCAAAAGTCGAGAGACTCATGATGGAGCTGTCAAGGCCAGCTATATTATTGCCAACAAAATAGCTGCCGCGTCGAAGCCATACTCAGAGGGGGAATTCATCAAGGAATGCATGCTGACGGCGGCTGAGCTGGTGTGCCCTGAGAAGAGACAGGCTTTTGGTAATATCAGCTTGTCAAGAAATACTGTGGCAGAGAGAATCGGGGACCTTGCAGGAGATTTGAACAGTCAACTAAAAGACAAAGTCTTTTCTCTATTGCAATTGATGAGAGCACCGACATGACTGATGTAGCTCAATTGGGAATATTTATTCATGGTGTTGATGCATCTTTGACCATCACCGAGGAGGTTGTGCCCATGACAAACACCACAACGGCGAACGACGTTTTCCCCAGCCTCGTCGAGGCCTTGGACTGGCTGGGGGTTGACTGGAGTCACGCTGTCAGCGTGGCAACAGATGGCGCACCGTCCATGGTCGGAAAAAAGACAGGTGTTGTTGTGAAACTCAGAGAGGAAGTTCAGACAGGGAATCTAGAGCAGGAATTCTGGAATTTTCATTGTATTATACACCAAGAGGCGTTATGTAGCAGGAGCCTGAAAATGGACAATGTCATTGATGTAGTAATCAAAACGGTTAATTTTATTAGAGCCAAGGGACTCAACCATTGGCAATTTGACACTCTTTTGTCCGAAAGTAATATTGGGCACGGCCTACCCTACCACACTGAAGTCCGCTGGTTGAGCAGAGGGGTTGTGCTCAAACGTTTTTATTCGATTACGTGTGGAAATTGGACTATTCATGAATTAGAAAGGGAAGCCGGTGGCAGAGTTGGATGACCCAGACTGGCTTCATGATCATGCATTTTTGGTGGATATAACAGAGCACTTAAATGTGCTTAATGTTAACATGCAAAGCCGCAACAAACTTGTTACGGAATACTACGACAGCATTCGTGCCTTTCAAATTAAATTAGGCCTGTGGGAGATGCAACTATCCCAGAGCAACCCAGCTCATTTCCCCTCTCTGCAGTCTGTGCGTGTCGCTCGTGGGAATAATGACAACATGGACAGGGACAAGGAGAAAATATCACGGCTGAAAAGTGAGTTTCAGAATCGTTTCCAAGTCTTCACTCAGCTCGAGAAGGAATTCTCACTATTTTGCTCACCGTTTGCTGTCAACGCAGCATCAGATTTGCCGGAGGAACTCCAAATGGAACTAATTGAAATTCAGTGTAACTCGGCTTTGAAATATAAATTTGAGACTGTGGGTCTGGACTCATTCTATCAATACCTGGGACCAATGTACCCCAAGATGACAGACTTTGCTTCAAAGATCCTTTGCATGTTCGGGACAGCATATCTCTGTGAGCAGGCGTTCTCCATAATGAACATTAACAAATCCAAACTGCGCTCGCAGCTGACACACAGACATCTAAATGAGATTATGAAAATCACAACTGCCCAGAAACTGGTTCCTGATGTTGACAGGCTGGTTAAAGCCAAGAGATGTCAGGTGTCTGGAAGCAGCAAATGAAAACTGAGTGACACTGTTCGATGTACTGCGACATGTAAGCAAAATGCATTATGAAATATTGAGTGTCATAATACTGTGATTCATTCATTTTCTGACTTCTATTATTGTAAATGTGATCACTTCAATAAAAATTAGAGGCTAACTGTGTTCATTGTCTGAGTTTGATCGCTGGAAGCAGGCTAATAAAAATTAGGTGCAGTTGTGTAGCCTACATTTATAATTTGTTTCATTAGGTCTACATTTGTGTTTGCTAATGTTCGATTTCAAATGGTTTATTAATGGAAAGGGTGTGGCTCCCAAAACAATCTTAGCCAAAATAGCATTGTTTTTTTCTTTCTCTCATCACAACTTGCTTGTAGCCTACAACTGTAAGTTAATACCAATCATAAAAATAATGCTTGCTAGGCGATCTTCTTCATAAGAAACGAAATTCGTAAAGTGAAACACTTTGTAGTTACAGCAGAGACTGAGACACATGAGAGCAGGTTGAAAAAACGAAGGCAACGAAAGCTGTGGGAGCGTGCGCGCGTGCACAACTGATCTGGCCCGTGACCTAAAATGAGTTTGACACCCCTACTCTGGAACCTTCTCCTAATTCCACCATCTTGATTGGCTGACACAACGTCCCTCAGCTGAACATCACAGCTCCTGATCTAATCAAAGGCCAAGCACTATCAGCAGGACACACTGCTTTTACAGAAAGCTACTAATTGAAGTACCCTACAGCATTAACAATAAAAATCGTAACCGGGGCATTAACACATACAATGCAAAAATAAATGGCCTTTACTGGAAGTTCAAGAAATCAATGTTCATCAGGTTAGAGGCTACCCAGATGGAATATAAGGATTATAACATTGATTTCTCGAACTTCCAGTAATGTCCCCCATCTCCTTCACCATTCCCCATCCCTTTTCCCTCTCCCACCTTATCCCCTTGCCTACCCATCACCTCCCTCTGGTGCTCCTCTCCCCTTTTCTTTCTTCCATGGCCTTCTGTCCTCTCCTATCAGACTCCCCCTTCTCCAGCCCTGTATCTCTTCCATCAATCAACTTCCCAGCTCTTTACTTCAACCCTGCCCCTCCCGGTTTCACCCATCACCTTGTGTTTCTTCCTCCCCTCCCCCCACCTTCTTACTCTGACCCCTCATCTTTTGTCTCCAGTCCTGATGAAATGTCTCAGCCTGAAACATAGACTGTGCTTTTTTCCATAGATGCTGCCTGGCCTGCTGAGTTCCTTCAGCATTTTGTGTGTGTTGCTCGGATTTCTGGCATCTGCAGATCTTCTCTTGTTGTGATACCCTGGCCCTCTACATCTCTGTTCTAAAGGGATGTCCTTGTATTCAGAGGCTATGCCCCTGGCCCCAGGCTCTCCCACTTTTGGAACTATCCTCACCACATCCACTCTATCTCGGCTTGATGCTAACATTCTGTATGTGTTACTTGCATTTCAATATTCGATGGGTTTCAGTGAAATACCCTTCATTCTAAACTTCAGCAAGTACAGGCCGAGGTGTTTCAGAGCAGCCTGTTAGTTTGGCTGATGAGAGTATGATGTGATTATATACTTCATTGTCTTGGTGTTTCCTGTCTTCCTGTGAAGGTACACACATGGATTAGATGCACTGAAAGCAATTCTGCATACCTCTACAATGAACTTGTTGACGGCGCCTCTCTTAAAGTACATCTTCCGCTCTCGCTTGTTAATGCACAGTGACTTCCGGTGAGTGCAGATGCTGTCTCTGCCATACAGGACGATGAAGACGTCGGCGTCTGTCCCTGCCCCGTATATGTCAGAGGTACGTACGGTGATTTCGTAGGGGACAACTGCAACAGGAACAGGGAGAAGCACAGATTCAGCTCCTTTGCGTTTGTATTCTGGAGTTTGGGAACAGACTTCCAGAGGGGCAAGTGCTGTTCTGCCTGGATCCATTACTGAGACTCCCTGGCTGGTCTGGAAGGGCCACTGCACAGGATCGGTAAAAGCTGCAACAGGTCGTAAACTCACTCAGCTGTATCATGGGCGCCAGCCTCCCCAGCGTCGAGGCCACATTCAGAAGGTGAGGCCTCAGGAAGGCAGCATCCACCATTAAGGACCCTCATCACCCAGGACATGCCCTCTTCTCATCGTACAGGAGCCTGAAGACTCACACTTACCGTTTCAGGAACAGCCTCTTCCCCTCCACCAGCGTGAGCTCATGAACACCTCCTCACTATTTTGGTCCTTTTGCACTACTTATTTATTTGTAGATGTAATTACAGAATAATATATTTTAATGTGTTGCAATATACTGCTGCAAAACAACACATTTCACAACGTACAGTACACTAGCAATATTAAACCTGATTCTGATTCCGAATCCCCAAACCCCAGCAGAGCCTTCCCATTTGCCTTCATGCGATAAAATGTGAAGGAAGCAGATCATTTTGTCGCTGTGAGCTCAGACTGTTGGCAGTGTTCTCATGAGCTGAGGTAGCAGAAAGTAACGTACATGGAATGTAGTCTTTGGTCTGCAGGTCTGCAGGGAAAAGGTCCCTCACTATGTACCCGTCATCCTCAGCTTTATCCAGCCAGCGGCCACATGGGAATCGCAGCAATTGTCCAAGTGACGGGGCGTCAATTTCCACCCAGTCCAGAAACCAGCCAGCACATCCCCCTGCAAGGAGATATGGGAAAAAACAGTTCATGGTGAAAACTACATCAAGAAAAGTCAGGTCATGTAGCAACAACAGGGAACCATTAGTACTGAGGTGCAATGTAAAATAGTGAACTGTGCAACAGAGAGAGTACTGTCCAGGAAAACCCTGACCTGGGACAACCCAGAGCATCATGAATCCAGAGCACCACGTTCCTGAGACAATCAAGGGCATCGTGGTGCTGGGTCAATCTGGAGCATCATGTACCTGAGTCAATCCTGAGAATGGTGTTCCTGATTTAACTTAGAGCACTATGAATCCAGATCACCACGTTTCTGTGTTAGTCCAGAGCACCATTAATTCAGAGCTCATTGCTCCTGAGTCTTGTAGCAAAGAATGTTTCTGCAGAATTTGCATTTGGTAGATTGAAGGGTTTGTGCGCATAAGGACAGAGATTACATAGAGTTTATGGAAAAGGAAGGGTGAGGTTCGATCAATAACCAATAAAGATAATTTGCCCTCAAGTACATAGGTTATGCATGTTTATTTATTCTTTATTTTTAATATTTAGAGATACAGAACAGAACAGGCCCTCTTGGCCCTTCAAGCCCCAATTTAACCCCCACCTAATCACAGGACAGTTTCCAATGACTAATTTAACATACTTACCGGGACTTCTGCAGGGGGAATCTGGAGAATCCAGAGTAAACCCGCACATTCCACAGGAAGACATAAAAACTCCTTACAGAGGATGCTGGGATTGATCTCTGACATCCCGAGCTTTATTAGCATCACAGTAACCACGAAGCAACTGTGGCACCCCAGGTTGTAGAACAGGGAAGATGAGTTCAGAACAATAAACATCTTGGCAACCAGGTTTCTGCAGCGACCTGTTGCTGTCCAGCGTCTCTGAGGGCCCCTTCACTCTGAGACCTGTCCAGCCTGTCTGAGGGCCCCTGCACTCTGAGACCTGTCCAGCGTCTCTGAGGGCCCCTTCACTCTGAGACCTGTCCAGCCTGTCTGAGGACCCCTGCACTCTGAGACCTGTCCAGCCTCTCTGAGGGCCCCTGCACTCTGAGACCTGTCCAGCCTGTCTGAGGACCCCTGCACTCTGAGACCTGTCCAGCCTCTCTGAGGGCCCCTGCACTCTGAGACCTGTCCAGCCTCTCTGAGGGCCCCTGCACTCTGGACCTGTCCCACATGCTTACCATAATTATCATGTCCTATTCGGATCTTCTTCAGCGCACCAATGTCCACGGCCTCAATAGTAAACTCGTCAATATTTCCCTTTTCAAATTTATTTTTATGAGTTTTTGATGCCTTGAGATTGACAATTCCTAGAATTGGACACAAAAGCAGACTTAGGTAAATCAAATTCACTGAATATTGCTTTGAGGTGTATTTGTTTAGCCTCAAGAATCGGGCCTACTAATCCACAGAGTGGCAGCGAATTTTAATTACATTGGGAAACAGATTAATCTAAAATTAAGAAGATCTGAAGGAAAAGAGGAGATTTCACATTCACATTCATCATAAAGTCACAAAGTGATAGAAACCTATAGCACAGAAACCAGATCTTTGGCCCATCTAGTCCATTCCGAAGCATTTAAACCATTCAATATATTGAATTGCTAGTAGCATCAGTTATGTTATATGGCTCAGAATGTTGGACAATATCTAGTAACATGAGGAAACGAATTGAAGCAGCAGAAGTGTGGTTTTTGAGGAGGATGCAAAGAATATCATGGACGAAACAAATATCTAATGAGGATGTCACGAACAGAGCAAGCACAAAAAGAGAAATAATTTATGAGATCATGAAAAGGCAATGTAACTTCATTGGACATGTGATTAGGAAAGAGGAGTTAGAATGCACGGTAATTATGGGAAAGATTGATGGGAAGAAAGCAAGAGGAAAACAAAGACAAAGACAAATGATGATGGAGACAGCAGCCAGAGAACTGGAAATGAATACCAATGAATTGATCCACTTGACCTGAAACAGGAGTGTGTGGGCCACGGCAGTCAAAGCTCAAACTGGGCACGGCACCTGATGGTGATGATGACGATGATGATGATGATTAGCATCAGTGCAGAGGCAGCAGCTGGATCTTAGAACATTAGAAAGTTTTCGACAAGAACAGGCCATTTGCCCCAACAAAGCTTGCCAAATTCCTTTTCACTGAGTATGTTGAAATAACTATCGAGTGTCGATTTAAAAGTTTCTAAGGTACTACTCTTAACTACACAACTAGATAGTTTGCTCCATGTGTCCACAACTCATTGTATAAAGAGATGTTTCCTGATGTTAATCTGACATCTCCTCCTTCACAGGTCTCCACCTATGCTCCGTGTCCTTGATGACGAATTAATTTTGAGGTAGCAGCTGGACTGGTGTCTACCTTACTCATACCCCTAATGATTTCGAACACTTCTATCATGTCTCCTCTCATTTTATGTCTGTTTAAGGTAAAAGGATTTAATACTTTCAATCTTTCTTCATAGCTCATTCCCTGCAGAACTGGAATTAGGCTCATTGCCTTTCTCGAGACTCTCCAATGCATTCACATCCCTCACACAATATGGAGACTGAAATTGTACACATTACTCAAGGTGTGGCCTCACAAGCACAGTATACAGCTTCAGGAGAATGTCTCTCGACTTTAACTCCACTGAGCTCATTATAGAGCCCAACATTCTATTAGCCTTCTATTTGACTCTGGACCAAGCTTGTTCCACAGATTGAAGGCTCTAGCACATTTCTACAGATATACTGCGGAGAGCTTCCATCTGGTATGGAGAGGCGGACAGCTGCACAGAATCAGAAAAAGCTGCAGAAGATTGTAAACTCAACCGGCTCCATCATGGACACTAGCCTCTCTGACCTCAAAATGGCAGTTTTAAGGACCTCTGTCACCCAGTACATGCCCTCTTCTCATTGCTACCATCAGGGAGGAGGTACAGGAGCCTGAAGACACACACTCAATGTTTCAGGAACAGCTTCTTCCCCTCTGACAGCAGATCTCTGAATGGACATTGAACCCATGAACAGTAACTCTTTTTACTGCAGATTGTTGCAAGGAACATTCAGTTGTAATAGCAAGTGGCTTTAAATTTCCACATATTGACTGGGGCTTCCTTACTGTCAAAGGACTAGATGGGATTGAGTTTGTCAAATACGTTCAGGAAAGTTTCCTTAACCAGTATGTAGAAGTCCCAATGAGACAGTGCGATACTAGTTCTCCTATTAGGGAATGAGACGGCAGGTGAGAGAAGGGGAACACTTTGCATCTGGGTGACCACAATGCCATTAGCATCAAGGTAATTATGGAAAAGGATAGGTCTAGTCTATGGGTTGAGGTTCTAAATTGGAAAAAGGCCAATTTTAATGGTACCAGAAAGGATCTGGCAGGTGTGGATTGAAATAGCTTGTTTAATGGCAAAGGTGTACTTGGTAAGTGGGAGGCCTTCAGAAGTGAAATTTTGACAGACTTTGCATGTTCCTGTCAGAGTAAAAGGCAAGGATAACAAGTTTAGAAAACCTTGGCTTTTGAGTGATATTGTGGCCCTGGTTATGACAAAGAAGGAGGTGCATAATAGATATAGGCAAGTAGCAACAAATGAGGGACTTGAGGAGTACAAGAAATGCAAGAGAACACTTCAGAAATAAATCACGAGGGCTAAAAGAAGGCACGAGGTTGCTCCAATAGACAAGGTGAATGAGAATCCAAAAGGATTCTACAGATATGAAGAGCACAAGAATAGCAAGGGCCAAAATTGGTCCTCTGGGAGATCAGAGTGGTAATCTTTGTGTGGAGCTGAAAGAGATGGGGGAGGTGTTCCATTTGTATTTATTCTGGAGATGGATACAGAGTCTATGGATGTGAGGCAATGCAGCAGTGTGGTCATGGACCCTATACAGAATACAGAGGAGGAGCTGTTTGCTGTCTTGAGACACGTTGGAGGTTATAAACCCCCCAGGGCCTGACAAACTGTTCCCTCAGAAAAGGTAGGTAGAAGATCGAGGGGAGATTTGAAAGAGGTGTACAAAATTGTGAGGGTAAATGGAACGAGGCTTTTTGAGACTGGAGTAGAGAGGTCGTGGGTTAAGGGTGAAAGGTGAGAAGTTGAAGGGGAACCTGACAGGAAGCTTCTTCACTCAGAGGGTGGTGAGAGTGTGAATATGAGTTGCCAGCACAAGTGATGGATGCGGGTTTGATTTCAACATTTAAGAGGAATTTGGAGAGGTGCATGGATGGGAGGGCGATGGAGGACTATGGTTTGGGACTAAGTCAATGGGACTAGGAAGTTTAATGGTTTGGCACAGACTAGATGAGTTTAAAGGGCCTCTTTCTATGCTATAGTGTCCTATGACTGGCTGATTCAGCAGGTCAGGCAGCATCTGTAAAGAGGAATGAACAGTTGGCGTTTCAGGCCAAGACCCTTCTTCGGGAAGGGGGAAGGTCCCAGAATAAAGAGGCAGTGGGAGGGGAAAGAGTTCAAGTTAGAAGGTGATAGGTGAAGCCAGGCTGTCTGGGGGAGGGAGAAATGAAGTGAGAAGCTGGAAGGTGATAGGTGGAAAAGGTAAAGGGCTGGAGAAGAAGGAATCTGATCAGGGAGGAAACAAGAGGAAATCTGCAGATCCTGGAAATCCGAGCAACACACACAAAATCCTGGAGGAACTCAGCAGGCCAGGCAGCATCTATGGAAAAAAAGTACTGTCAATGTTTCAGGCCAAGGGGGGAGAGAGAAACACAAGGTGATGGGTGAAACCTGGAGGGGGAGGGGGGCTGAAGTAAAGAGCTGGGAAGTTGAATGTTGAAAGAGATACAGGACTGGGGAAGAGGGAGTCTGATAGGAGAGGACAGAAGGCCATGGAAGAAAGAAAAGGGGGGAGGAGCACCAGAGGGAAGTGATGGGCAGGCAAGGGGATAAGGTGAGAGAAGGAAAAGGGGGAGGGGGAATGGTGAAGGAGAGGGGGGTCCATAACCGGAAGTCCAGGAAGTCGATGTTCATGCCATCAGGTTGGAGGCTGCCCAGACGGAATATAAGGTGTTCTTCCTCCAACCTGAGTGTGGACTCATCACAACAATAGAGGAGGCTATGGATTGACATATCGGAATGGGAATGGGAGGTGGAATTAAAATGGATGACCACTGGGAGATCTTACTTGTTCTGGCAGATGGAGCGTAGGTGCTCGACAAAACGCTCTCCCAATCTACATTGGGTCTCACCGATATACGGGAGGCCACACCGGGAGCGCCGGACACAGTACATGACCCCAAGAGACTGACAGGTGAAGTACTCTCTGATCAGAAAGAACAGTGGGCCATGGGAGAAAGGAAGGGAGAGGGGCACCAAGGAGGTCTTAGGCAATAGGCAGGTGAGGGGAAGAGGTAGGAGGCTGGAGTGAAGAATAGTACAAGAGGGAAGGGGAAGGGGAAAAGAAAAAACAAAGGAAAACAAAGCCCGGAAGGAGAAATCAATGTTTTATACAGCTGTTTACATTGTAAACACATGCTTCTTTGCCTGTCCTGCTAGGTGCATGCTTTCATTGATTCTATAATTTAATGAGTTTGTCCATGAGCAATGAATCAGTAAGACCTAACGTAGCATGGGAGACCATGACACCGAGCACCTTCACTCCATCCATCAAAAGAAGTGGGAAGTCCCGGTGGCCACCGCTTTTAATTCCACTTCCCGTTCCCATTCCCACATGTCAGTCCGTGGCTACCTCCACTGTCGTGATCAGGCCACACTCAGATCGGAGGAGCAACACCTTACATTCTGTCTGGGTAGCTTCCAACCTGAAGGCATGAACATTGATTTTTTTAAACTTCCAGTAACGCCCCTGCACTTCACCATTCCCCATCCCCCTTTCCCTCTCTCGCCTTATTTCCCTGCCTGCCCATCGCCATGTGTTGCTTTGGATTTCCAGCGTCTCCAGATTCTCTCTGGTTTGTAACTTCCTGTTCCCCACTCCACTGCTACACCACCCAGTTGTGCTGGGCTTCACTCTTACTCTGTCTTCACGTAGAACACAGGACACAGTACAGCCCCTTTGCCCGCGATGTTGTGCTGACATTTTAACCTATGTCTAAGGTCTATCTAACACTTCCTTCCTGCGTCGTTTCCTCAATGCCTCCTATTGTATGTGTCTCTACCAGCACCTCTGGCAGCGCATTGTATGCACACACTACTCTGTGTGAAAAGTTTATCTTACACAGCCCCCTCTGCATTTTAGCAATCATCTTAAAGTTATGCCCCCTTATATTAACCATTTCAACCCTGGCTGCCTGCTCCCTTTATGCTTCTTATCATCTTGTACTGCTTCATCAAGTCACCTCCTAAAGTTCAAAGATCAAAATATATTTATTATCGAAGTATATATATCATGTACAACCTTGAAATTCATTTCCTTGCAGGCACCCACAGGAAAACAAAGAAATATTCACCTCTCTTTGGTCCAAACCGAAAAGCCCTAGCTTGCACAACCTTTCCTCTTAAAACAGGCTCTCTACTCCAGACAGCATCCGGGTAAATCTCCTCTGCACCCTCTCTAATCCAGGCAGCATCCTGGTAAATCTCCTCTGCACCCTCTCTAATCCAGGCAGCATCCTGGTAAATCTCCTCTGCACCCTCTCTAATCCAGGCAGCATCCTGGTAAATCTCCTCTGCACCCTCTCTGATCCAGGCAGCATCCTGGTAAATCTCCTCTGCACCCTCTCTGATCCAGGCAGCATCCTGGTAAATCTCCTCTGCATCCTCTCTGATCCAGGCAGCATCCTGGTAAATCTCCTCTGCACCCTCTCTGATCCAGGCAGCATCCTGGTAAATTTCTTCTGCACCCTCTCTACTCCAGGCAGCATCCTGGTAAATCTCCTCTGCACCCTCTCTGATCCAGGCAGCATCCTGGTAAATCTCTTCTGCGCCCTCTCTACTCCAGGCAGCATCCTGGTAAGTCTCCTCTGCACCCTCTCTGATCCATACAGCATCCTGGTAAATCTCCTTTGCACCCTCTCTAATCCAGGCAGCATCCTGGTAAATCTCCTCTGCACCCTCTCTACTCCAGGCAGCATCCTGGTAAATCTCCTCTGCACCCTCTCTGATCCAGGCAGCATCCTGGTAAATCTCTTCTGCACCCTCTCTACTCCAGGCAGCACCTGGGAAATCTCCTCTGCACCCTCTCTAATCCAGGTAGCATCCGGGTAAATCTCCTCTGCACCCTCTCTGATCCAGGAAACATCCTGGTAAATCTCTTCTGCACCCTCTCTAATCCAGGCAGCATCCTGGGAAATCTCCTCTGCACCCTCTCTAATCCAGGAAACATCCTGGTAAATCTCTTCTGCACCCTCTCTAATCCAGGCAGCATCCTGGGAAATCTCCTCTGCACCCTCTGTGACGCATCCACATCTTGCCTTGGGAGTCTGGTTCTAAAATGGAGAAATCCTCATTACCTGTGTCGTCCTTCTCACCAAACAGGATAATGAACACGTTGGCATCTGTCCCTGCGTTCTTTTTCTCGCCAGTTTTTATCTTCACGCTGTAGGTGGTGGACTGAGCTGTCGAAATATTTATACATCGGTTAATTTTTGGAAAGGGTCACATTTGTGGAAACAATAACTGAAATCAGACATGCATGAGATTGTGTAGATGCTGGAAGTTCCAGAACACACACAAAATGCTGGAGAATCTCAGCATCTACGGAAATGAATAAACAATCGACGTTTTGGGTCAAAACCCTACATCAAGACTGGAATAAGGAGGTGAGGAGAGGGGAAGGAGTTCAAACTGGTGGGGGATAGGTGAAGCCAGGTGAGAGGGAAGGTAGGTGGGTGGGGGAGGAGGGGTGATGGTGAGAAGCTGGGAGGTGATAGGTGGGAAAGGCTGGAGAAGAAGGAATCTGATGAGAGAGGACAGTGAACCATGGGGGTAAGGGAAGGAGGACAGACACTAGAGGGAGGTGATAGGAGATGAAAAGGGCTAAGAGGGGAACCAGAATGGGGCAACACACACAAAATTGCTGGAGGAACTCAGCAGGCTAGGCAGTATATATATGGAAAAAGAGTACAGTCGATATTTCAGGCCGAGTCTGATCAGCACGACTGGAGAAAAAAATAAGGAGGTAGAAGGTGGGAGGAGGGGGAGGGAGAAACACAAGGTGATGGGTGAAACCAGGAGGGGGAGGGGTGAAGTAAAGAGCTGCGAAGCTGATCGGCAAAAGAGATACAGGGCTGGAGAAGGGGGAATCTGATAGAAGAGGACAGAAGACCATGGAAGAAAGAAAAAGGGGGAGGAGCACCAAAGGGATGTGATGGGCAGGCAAGGAGATAGGGTGAGAGGGGAAAAGGGAATGGGGGATGGTGCAGGTGGTGGGGGGGGAGGGGTCATTACCGGAAGTTCAAGAAATCAATGTTCATGCCATCAGGTTGGAGGCTACCCAGACAGAATATAAGGTGTTGTTCCTCCAACCTGAGTGCAGACATCCCACCTCTCCTGGAAGTTCCAGGAGTCTGTCCTGCATATTGATAGCGGCTCCCTGACGCCCGCAAATTATATACAATGTCCTGGAAAGGATTTGAGAGAGAGAGAGAGGAGAGAGAGAGGAGAGAGAGGAGAGAGAGAGGAGAGAGAGGAGAGAGAGAGAAAAAGAGAGAGAGAGAGAGAGAGAGATAGAGAGAGAGAATATCCCAATTGGTCTCTCTTTGTGCTAAGTAGACCTATCAGTTTTCTCTGTGGCGGGCTTTACAGTCAATCTCTCTCTCTCTCTTTCATTGTCCATCAGTTCAGTTTAGTGTCCTGCAGCACCATGGCAGAATGTTCCAAAAAAAGAAAATATAAAACGTATTTCACCCCAGACTGCACTAACGTGTACGTTGACAGTGTTGCTCGCTGCACTGTTTGCAACAGTGAATTTTCTATTGCCCATGGTGGGTTAAAATGTAAATGACATGTTGAGGTGAGTTTAACAGATGTCATTCGTTCATTAGCATAGCTAACACTATTTAAACTAGCTGGCTAGCTGCTAAGGAGCTACTCTATTGATGTCCTAAGTGATGAGGCCAAACTACGAAAGTTTGCCAGTTGATGAATTCTGGGGGAAGTTGTCCAAAGTAAAATCCGTGAGCACAGGGCAGTTGAGATTCAAAGAGCTCTGACAGTTGGTGAAGTTGCTTTTGGTGCTGCCAAATTCTAATTGTGATGTAGAAAGGGCATTCAGCATGGTGCGTCACATTAAGACAGAATTCAGAAGTCAGCTGTCTTACAAAACACTTGTGAATCTGATGTCTTGCAAAATTAACAAATTCATTGAGACAGACTGCTATGAGGTTGAGACTTCCAGAAAAATGCTTAAATCTGCCAGGCAAGCCACATCACAGTACAAGGAAAGTTTGCAAAAGAAATAGAAAATCTATTTGCATTAACATTTAGCTATTAGCATTGAGACTGTCTACAAAATACTCAGCAAGGAATTATATATGTGTGTAAGTAGTTTCAATATGTGATCAAATAAATTGTTGTGTTCTTTCATAATCAAATGTTCTGTATAATACACCCTTGGAGGTCGACGGTGGAGGGGGGTAATACGGGGTTGCAGGGGACGGGGGTGGTGGTGCTACCTCCCTGAAATGAGTTTTTGCGGGGTGGGATGTCTGTGAGTGAGGCCTCATCACGACAGTAGAGGAGGCCATGAACTGACATGTCAGAATGGGAATGGGAAGAGGAATTAAAAGGGATGGCCACTGGGAGAACAAGCTGCTGGGGACTGTAGGGACAGCAGAAGTGAGTCAAGAGCTTTGTGGAGGGGGGGAGATGGTCAGTGTAAGAGGTGAGGGGTTGGGAGGGGACAGGGGCTGGAGGTAACTAAGGAGGGTTGAAGATGACAGACAAGTTGATGACCTTAAGACCATAAGACAGTGGGATAGATTTAGGCTATTCTATTGTTCCAAACCCCCCAACGTTGGAGCCTCCTACCTCCATGGGGATGACTGCCCTCCCCCGCCTGACTGTGACAGCAGGTTGGGTTAAGGGACAGCTGGAGAGACCACATCAAGGCAAGGCTGCTGGACTGGACGGTATCAGCCCAGCATACTGAAGGCCTGTGCGAGCCAGCTGTCTGGTATTTTGTAGCACCTTTACAATCTGAGTCTGAGCCAGGAAAAGATACCGGTGCTGTGGAAGACTTCCGACTCGGTTCCTGTACCCAAGCAGGTGACTCCATCTGAACTTGATGACTACAGACCGATTGCCCTCACATCTCATGTGATGAAAGTGTTTGAGGGGCTGGTCCTGACTTACCTTGGACCACAGGTGAGATCTTCATTGGACCCTCTACAGTTTGCCTACCAACCTCCTGTGGGAGTGGATGATGCCATCATCTACCTGTTGCAGTGAGCTCACTCCCACCTGGATGGTGCTGGTGGCACTGTGAGAATCACATTTTTGATTTCTCTAGTACCTCAAGAAGCTGCAAAGGATGGGCATAGACAAATCCACTATCTCCTGGATTACTGACAAGCTGACAGATAGACCCCAGTTTGTATGGCTGGGTAGTTCTCCGTCTGAGATGGTGGTGAGAGGCACTGGAGCATCACAGGGGCTGTCCTGTCTCTGTTTCTGTTCACACTGTACACCTCAGACTCTCAGTACAACTCTGAGTCTGGTCACTTGCAGAAGTTCTCTGATGACTCTGCTGTAGTTGGTGCATCAGAGATGAGCAGGAGTCGGAGCACGGAGGACTGGTGGACAGGATTGTGGAATAGTGATGGAGGAATCACCTGCTCCTGAATGTGGCCAAAACCAGGGAGATGGTGATTGACTTTAAGAGGAAGAGGACTGTGTCGAGGCCTGTATACATTCTGGGAGAAGACGTTGAAGTGGTGGAGGAGTACAAGTACTTGGGGGTTCACCTTGACAACAGACTTGGCTGGAAAACCAACACCAAGGCTGCTTACAAGAAGGGGATGAGCAGACTCTATTTTCTAAAGAAGCTGAGATCCTTCAATGTGTGCAGCAGGTTGCTGAAGATCTTTTACCAGTCTGTTGTAGCGAGTGCAGTCTTCTTTGCTGCTTTATGTTGGGGGAGCAGCATCGGTGCTGGTGATGCAAAAAGACTAAATGAACTCATCAAAAAGTTTGGATCTGCCTTGGCTGCAATCCCAGCTCTTTTCAACAAACTGTTATCCACTATGACCAATCAGTCACAACCTCTCCATGACCTACTGAATAAGCAGCAGGGCACGGTTCTGAACAGACTCATTCAGGTCCCCAGTCGCAAGGATCATTACAGAAATCTTTCCTACCAAATGCAATAAACATATATAACAGTTCATCTCTGTACAACACATACAAAATGCTGGAGGAACTCAGCAGGCCAGGCAGCATCTATGGAAAAGAGCACAGTCGACGTTTCGGGCCAAAACTCTTCGGCAGGACTGGAGAACAAAAAGCTGAGGAGTAATTTGAAAGGTGGGGGAGGGGAGAGAGAAACACAAGGTGATAGGTGTAACCTGGAAGGAAGGGATGAAACAAAGAGCTGGGAAGTTGATTGGTGAAAGACAGAAGGCCATGGAAGAAAGAAAAGGGGGGAGATGCACCAGAGGGAGGCGATGGACAGGCAAGGAGATAAGGTGAGAGAGGGTAACAGGGATGGGAAATAGTGATGGGTGGTGGGGAGCACTACCGGAAGTTTGAGAAATCGATGTTCATCCCGTCAGGACGGAAGACACCCAAAGGGAATATAAGGTGCTGTTCCTCCAACCTAAGTGTGGCCTCATCACAACAGTGGAGGAGGCCAAGGATGGACATATCAGAATGGAAATGGGGAGTGGAATTAAAATGTGTGGCCGCTAGGAGATCCTGCTTTCTCTGGCAGACAGAGCGTAGGTGTTCAGCGAAACGGTCTCCCAATCTATGTCGGGTCTCATCAATATACAGGAGGCCACACCAGGAGCTCCGAACACAGTATATGACCCCAACATGAAGTGTTGCCTCACCTGGAAGAACTGTCTAGGGCCCTGAATAGTAGTGAGGGAGCAGGTGTAAGGACAGGTGTAGCACTTTAAACCTACTTTCCAGCATTTTTTCTCCAGTCCTGCTGAAGAGTTTCAGCCCGAGACATCAACTGTACTCTTTTCCTAAATGCTGCCTGACCTGCTGAGTTCCTCCAGCATTGCTCTGGATTTCCAACTTCTGCAGATTTTCAAGCAACACACATCAAAGTTGCTGGTGAACGCAGTAGGCCAGGCAGCATCTCTCGGAAGAGGTGCAGTCGACGTTTCAGGCCGAGACCCTTCGTCAGGACTAACTGAAGGAAGAGTGAGTAAGGGATTTGAAAGTTGGAGGGGGAGGGGGAGATCCAAAATGATAGGAGAAGACAGGAGGGGGAGGGATAGAGCCGAGAGCTGGACAGATGATTGGCAAAAGGGGATACGAGAGGGTCATGGGACAGGAGGTCCGGGAAGAAAGACAAGAGGGGGGGACCCAGAGGATGGGCAAGAGGTATATTCAGAGGGACAGAGGGAGAAAAAGGAGAGTGAGAGAAAGAATGTGTGCATAAAAATAAGTAACAGATGGGGTACGAGGGGGAGGTGGGGCCTAGCGGAAGTTAGAGAAGTCGATGTTCATGCCATCAGGTTGGAGGCTACCCAGACGGAATATAAGGTGTTGTTCCTCCAACCTGAGTGTGGCTTCATCTTTACAGTAGAGGAGGCCGTGGATAGACATGTCAGAATGGGAATGGGATGTGGAATTAAAATGTGTGGCCACTGGGAGATCCTGCTTTCTCTGGCGGACAGAGCGTAGATGTTCAGCAAAGCGGTCTCCCAGTCTGCGTCGGGTCTCACCAATATATAAAAGGCCACATCGGGAGCACCGGACGCAGTATATCACCCCAGTCGACTCACAGGTGAAGTGATGCCTCACCTGGAAGGACTGTTTGGGGCCCTGAATGGTGGTAAGGGAGGAAGTGTAAGGGCATGTGTAGCACTTGTTCCGCTTACACGGATAAGTGCCAGGAGGGAGATCAGTGGGGAGGGATGGGGGGGACGAATGGACAAGGGAGTTGTGTAGGGAGCGATCCCTGCGGAATGCAGAGAGAGGGGGGGAGGGAAAGATGTGCTTAGTGGTGGGATCCCGTTGGAGGTGGCGGAAGTTACGGAGAATAATATGTTGGACCCGGAGGCTGGTGGGGTGGTAGGTGAGGATCAAAGTTGCTGGTGAACGCAGCAGGCCAGGCAGCATCTGTAGGAAGAGGTGCAGTCGACGTTTCAGGCCGAGACCCTTCGTCAGGACTAACTGAAGGAAGAGTGAGTAAGGGATTCTGCAGATTTTCTCTCATTTGTTCATCTCTGTGTGACAGGAGAACATGCATCACAGTACAATGGTCTCTGTTTTATTATTTCATACATTGTTATTGCATATTGGTAAATTATTGTATGTTATTACTCTGTACTTTATTAGTAGCTAATAGTATTATAATTATTATATTTATGATTATTATTTATTATTGTTGCTAAGTGTATTTTTAAACGTTGCTGCTGTAATGAAAAAATTCCTACTCGGGATCAATAAAAAATTATTATTACTATTATTATTATTATTATGATTCAGCGCATCAAATCTGCTCCACTGTTCCATCATGACTGATTTATTTTCCCTCAACCCCATTCTCCTGCCTTCTCCCCGTAACCTTTGATGCCCTGACTAATTAAGAGCCTAACATCTGCATTAAAATATACATAAAGACTTGGCCTCCCCAGCTGCCGCTGGCAATGAATTCCACAGATTCATCACCTCATCTTGGTTATCAATGGATGTCCCTCTAGATGGATGGGGCAGTGGTGGGGGGGAGTGATTGAGGACTGAGGAGGTGTGAAGATGTGGTGGTAGTGCTGGATTACAGGAGACGGGTGGGTGATGGATGAAGGCGGAGACAGATGTCGAGAATGTATGCTGTTTGAATTCAAAAGTTCACCTAAGACCTGCCTAGGTACGGACATGGTTCTTTCAATAACATCTGTCACCTTTTTGTTCCAAGCCTAGCGTTGCCTGAGCCTGTCCGTCTGTGTCCATATCGTTATTCAGGAACGCCTCGTCGACAGGAACCAGTTCCCTGGCTATCTGGCCGTCATCCTCGTCAACAGCTAACCATCGCTCACACGGGAAGAAGTACCTGGTAATGAGGAAGAGAAACCCGTATACCGAAGATAGAACAAGTTCTGTGGGCCTACATCCCCACGATGGTGGCTTTTCATCTCCACTACAGCTTCAAGTGGATGAATCCATCAGAAAGATTGTCCGTATTACTGCATGCTACCCCTTAAGCTGTCAGAAAGTGCAATAATAGTATTTTTTACAAATGAAGGATCTCCAAAACTTGACTAATTCCCTAATTGGTACAGAGGGTTCGTGGAGTTGTGGTTAGTGCAGAACGTTGTCGTAGGTTACCATGGGACATTGAAAGGATGCAGAGTTGGGCTGACAGGAGGCAGACAGACCTCAATCCAGAGAAGTGTGAAGTGGAAGGTCAAATTCTAAGGCCGATTACATGGTTAACTGCATGATTCTGTGAAGGAGTAGAGAGACTTTGGGATCCATGTTCATATATCCCTCAACATTACCACATAAGTTGATAAACTCCAAGGTCTCTCTGTTCCTCCACAGAATCTCACTGTTAACCAGTAACTCTGCCTTCAAATCTCATACAGACCATAAGACAATTGAGGAGAATCAGGCCATTTTCCCATCGAGTCTGCTCCAACATTCAATCATGGCTGATCCTTTTCTCCCCTCCTCAGCCCCACTCCCCGGCATTCTCCCCGTAACTTTTGATGCCATGTCCAATCAAGAACCTATCAATCTCTGCCTTAAATACACCCAACGACCTGGCCTCCACAGCTGTCAGTGATAATAACTTCCACAAGTTTATCACCTTCTGGCTGAAGAAATTTCTCCACATCACTATTTTACATGGACACCCCTCTATCCTGAGGCTGTGTCCTCTTGTCCTAGACTCTCCCACCATGGGAAACATCCTTCCGACATCTACTCTGTTTAGGCCTTTCAACGTTCGAAATGTTTCAATGAGATCCCCCTCATCTATCACAATTCCAGTGATTACAGGCCCAGAGCCATCAAATATTCCTCATCAAACATCCCTTTCATTCCCGAAATCATCCTTGTGAACCTCCTCTGGACCCTCTCCAATGCTAGCACATTCTTTCTACGATGAGGAGCCCAAACTATTCACATTACTCAAGGTGAGGCCTCACCAGTGCCTTATAAAGCCTCAGCATCACATCCCTGCTCTTGTATTCTAGACCTCTTGAAATGAATGCTAACATTGTATTTGCCTTCCTCACCACTGACTCAATCTGCAAGTTAACCTTTAGGGTGTTCTGCACAAGGACTCCCAAGTCCCTTTGCATCTTAGATTTTTGGATTTTCTCCCCGTTTAGAAAATAGTCTGCATATTTATTTCTTCTACCAAAGAGCACGACCATGCATTTTCCAACATTGTATTTCATTTGCCATTTTCTTGCCCATTCTCCTAATCTGTCTGTCCTTCCGCAGCCTTCCTGTTTCCTCAACTCTACCTGCCCCTCCGTCAATCTTCATATCATCTGCAAACTTGGTAACAAAGCCACCTATTCCATCACCTAAATCATTTATATACAGCATAAAAAGAAGTGGTCCCAACACTGACCCCTGTGGAACACCACTAGTCACTGGCAGCCAACCAGACAAGGTTCCTTTTATTCCCACTCGCTGCCTCCTTCCAATCAGCCAATGCTCCAACCATGTTAGTAACTTTCCTGTAATATCATGGGCTCTTAACTTGGTAAGCAGCCTCATGTGTGGCACCTTGTCAAAGGCCTTCTGCAAGTCCAAATATACAACATCCACTACTTCCCCTTTATCTATCCTACTTGTAATCTCCTCAAAGAATTCCAACAGGTTCATCAGGCAAGATTTTTCTTTAAATAAACCACACTGACTTTGTCCTGTCTAGTCTTGTGTCACAAGTACTCTATAACTTCATCCTTAACAATTGAACCAACATCTTCCCAATGCCTGAGGTCAGGCTAACTGGTCTCTAATTCCCTTTCTGCTGCTTCCCTCCTTTCTTAAAGACTGCAGCAAATATTTGCAATTTTCCAGTCTATGGAACCATGCTAGAGTCCAATAATACTTGAAAGATCATTACTAATGCCTCCACAATCTCTACCGCTACCTCTTTCAGAACCCTAGGGTGCAGTTCATCTGGTCCGGGTGACTTACGTACTTTTAGATCTTTCAGCTTTTTGAGCACCTTCTCCCTTGTAACAGTAACTGCACTCACTTCTCTTCCCTCACACTGTTTAACATCAGGCACACTGCTAGTGTCTTCCATAGTGAAGAATAATGCAAAATACTCATTTAGTTCATCTGCCATCTCCTTATCCCCCATTATTATTTCTCCAGCCTCATCTTGTAGCGGTCCTATATCCACTCTCATCTCTTTTAATTTTTTTTATGTTCTTGAAAAAACTTTTTCTATCCATCTTGATATTGTTTGCTAGCTTGCTTTCATATTTCATCTTTTTCCTCCTAATGATTCTTACAGTTGCTCTCTGTAGGTTTTTAAAAACTTCCCAATCCTCTACCTTTCCACTAATTTTTGCTTTGCTGTATGCCCTTTCTTTTGCTTTTACAATAGCTTTGACTTTCCTTGTCAGCCATGGTTGTACTATTTTACCATTTGAGCACTTCCTTGTTTTTGGAATACATCTGTCCTGCTTCTTTCTCATTTTTCCCAGAAACTCACACCATTGCTGCTCTGCTGACATCCCTGCCAGCAGCTCCTTCAAATTTACTTTGGCCAATTCCTCTCTCGTACCACTGCAATTCTCTTTACTCCACTGAAATACTGCTATGTCAGACTTTACTTTCTCCCTATCACATTTCAAGTTGAACACAATCATATTGTGATCGCTGTCTCCTAATTGCCTCCGGTTCATTACATAACATCCGATCCAGTATAGTGATCCCCTAGTAGGCTCAATGACAAACTGCTCTAAAAAGCCATCTTGTAGGTATTCAACAAACTCACTCCCTTGAGATCCATTACCAACCTGATTTTCCCAATCGACCAGCATGTTAAAATCTCCCGTGACTATCATAACATTGCCCTTTTGACACGCCTTTTCTATTTCCTGTTGTAACCTGTGGTCCACATCCCAGCTACTGTTGGGAGGCCTGTATATAACTGCATTAGGAACCTTTTACCATTGCAGTTTCTTAACTCAACCCACAAGGATTCAACATCTTCCATCCTCTGACACATCTTTCTACTGATTTGATGCCATTCTTTACCAGTAGAGCCACACCACCCCCTCTGCCTACCTTCCTATCCCTCCGATATAACGTGCTACCTTTAACATTCAGCTCCCAACTACAACCATCCTTCAGCTACGATTCAGTGCTGGCCACAGCATCATACCTGACAATCTGTAATATTGCAACAAGATCATCCACCTTATTTCTTATACTATGCACATTTACATACAACATCTTGAGTACCATATTTGCAATCCTTTCTGATTCTGCATCCCTAATGCACTGATACTCACCCTGTTGGCTGCAATTATGTCCCATCATCTGCCTGCCCTTCCCGACAGTCTGACTGCACACTATCTTTGCTTTTTAACCATCTGTCCTATCCTGAGCCCCTTTACTCTGGTTCCCACCCCCCTACCAAATTAGTTTAAACCCCCTCTAACAGCTCTAACAAACCTGCCCGCAAGAATATTGGTCCCCCTCAGGTCCTGTCACCTTTGAACAGGTCATACCTCCCCCAGCAGAGATCCCAATGATCCAAGAACCTGAAGCCCTGTCCCCACACCAGCTTCTCAGCCACGCATTTACCTGCCAAATCATCCTGTTTCTACCCTCACTGGCGCATGGCACAGACAGCAATCCAGAAATTACTAACATTCTCCCTAGACCTCTAAATTCTCTTTTCAGGGCCTCATTGCTTTTCCTTCCTATGTCATTGGTACCAATATGTACCAAGACATCTGGCTCTCTCCCTCCCTCTACAAAGTGCTATGAATGCAGTCTGAGATGTCCCTAACCCTGTCACCTGGGAGGCAACATGCCATCCGATGGCCCGTTCATGTCCACAAAATTTTCTGTCTGTTTCTCTGACTATTGAGTCCCCTATCACTACCACTCCCCTCTTCTCCTTCTTTCCCTTCTGCACCATGGACCCATGTAACCTGGTCTCTGTGGCATTCCCCTGGTCCTCTGTGGCATTCCCACAACAGTATCCAAAGTGGTATACTTATTATTCAGGGAGATGGCAACAGGGATGCTCTGTGCTAACTACCTATTCATATTTCCATTTCTCCTCATAGTCACCCAGCTACTTGTCTCCTGCAACTTCAGAGTGACTACTACTCTGTAACTTTGACCGACTATTCCCTCACTCTCCTGTACAAGCTGAAGGTCATCCAGCCACTACTCCAGATCCCCAACACGGTCTCCGAGGTGTTCAACCTTCCACTTCACACTTTTCTGGGTTGAACTCCATCTGCCCCTTTCACCAGTTCACTCTGATTCTATCTCCGCTCCTGAGTTATTCACAGCTTTCTTTCTATAAAAGAACAACTTCATCTTGTCACTTTCCCTGTAATCATTTCCAAATGGTCATGTAACGGTTAGTGCAATGGGATTAGAGCTCGGGCTGTTGGATTTCAGAGTTCAGTCCCAGCATCCGTTGTAAGGAGTGTCCTTGTCCTCCCTGTAGAATGTGTGGGTTTCCTCCGGATGTTCCAGTTTTCTCCCACGATACATAGACATAGGTTCACTGATCGCTGTAAACTCTCCCTTGATTGGGATAGGGGCTGCTGGACAGTATGGCTGAAAGGAACAGGAAGGTTTGTTCCACGCTGTATCTCAATAAATGAATAAAAAGATTTCTTCATGTTAGTCTTTAAAAGAAAGCAGGAAGTAGATATAGAAACATAGAAACATAGAAAATAGGTGCAGGAATAGGCCATTCGGCCCTTCGAGCCTGCACCGCCATTTATTATGATCACGGCTGATCATCCAACTCAGAACCCCGCCCCAGCCTTCCCTCCATACCCCCTGATCCCCGTAGCCACAAGGGCCATATCTAACTCCCTCTTAAATATAGCCAATGAACTGGCCTCAACTGTTTCCTGTGGCAGAGAATTCCACAGATTCACCACTCTCTGTGTGAAGAAGTTTTTCCTAATCTCGGTCCTAAAAGGCTTCCCCTCTATCCTCAAACTGTGGCCCCTCATTCTGGACTTCCCCAACATCGGGAACAATCTTCCTGCATCTAGCCTGTCCAATCCCTTTAGGATCTTATACGTTTCAATCAGATCCCCCCTCAATCTTCTAAATTCCAACGAGTACAAGCCCAGTTCATCCAGTCTTTCTTCATATGAAAGTCCTGCCATCCCAGGAATCAATCTGGTGAACCTTCTTTGTACTCCCTCTATGGCAGGGATGTCTTTCCTCAGATTAGGGGACCAAAACTGCACACAATACTCCAGGTGTGGTCTCACCAAGGCCTTGTACAACTGCAGTAGTACCTCCCTGCTCCTGTACTCAATTCCTCTTGCTATAAATGCCAGCATACCATTCGCTTTTTTCACCGCCTGCTGTACCTGCATACCCACTTTCAATGACTGGTGTATAATGACACCCAGGTCTCGTTGCACCTCCCCTTTTCCTAATCGGCCACCATTCAGATAATAATCTGTTTTCCTATTTTTGCCACCAAAGTGGATAACTTCACATTTATCCACATTAAATTGCATCTGCCATGAATTTGCCCACTCACCCAACCTATCCAAGTCACCCTGCATCCTCTTAGCATCCTCCTCACAGCTAACACTGCCACCCAGCTTCGTGTCATCCGCAAACTTGGAGATGCTGCATTCAATTCCCTCATCCAAGTCATTAATATATATTGTAAAGAACTGGGGTCCCAGCACTGAGCCTTGCGGTACCCCACTAGTCACCGCCTGCCATTCTGAAAAGGTCCCGTTTATTCCCACTCTTTGCTTCCTGTCTGCTAACCAATTCTCCACCCACACCAATACCTTACCCCCAATACCGTGTGCTTTAAGTTTGCACACTAATCTCCTGTGTGGGACCTTGTCAAAAGCCTTTTGAAAATCCAAATATACCACATCCACTGGTTCTCCCCTATCCACTCTACTAGTTACATCCTCAAAAGATTCTATGAGGTTCGTCAGACATGATTTTCCTTTCACAAATCCATGCTGACTTTGTCCGATCATTTCACCGCTTTCCAAATGTGCTGTTATTACATCCTTGATAACTGACTCCAGCAGTTTCCCCACCACCGACGTTAGGCTAACCGGTCTATAATTCCCCGGTTTCTCTCTCCCTCCTTTTTTAAAAAGTGGGGTTACATTAGCCACCCTCCAATCCTCAGGAACTAGTCCAGAATCTAACGAGTTTTGAAAAATCATCACTAATGCATCCACTATTTCTTGGGCTACTTCCTTAAGCACTCTAGGATGCAGACCATCTGGCCCTGGGGATTTATCTGCCTTCAATCCCTTCAATTTACCTAACACCACTTCCCTACTAACATGTATTTCGCTCAGTTCCTCCATCTCACTGGACCCTCTGTCCCTTACTATTTCTGGAAGATTATTTATGTCCTCCTTAGTGAAGACAGAACCAAAGTAATTATTCAATAGGTCTGCCATGTCCTTGCTCCCCATAATCAATTCACCTGTTTCTGTCTGCAGGGGACCTACATTTGTCTTTACCAGTCTTTTCCTTTTTACATATCTATAAAAGCTTTTACAGTCCGTTTTTATGTTCCCTGCCAGTTTTCTCTCATAATCTTTTTTCCCCTTCCTAATTAAGCCCTTTGTCCTCCTCTGCTGAACTCTGAATTTCTCCCAGTCCTCAGGTGAGCCACTTTCTCTGGCTAATTTGTATGCTTCTTCTTTGGAATTGATACTATCCCTAATTTCTCTTGTCAGCCACGGGTGCATTACCTTCCTTGATTTATTCTTTTGCCAAACTGGGATGAACAATTGTTGTAGTTCATCCATGCAACCTTTAAATGCTTGCCATTGCATATTTTGCTCTGTAAATAATTTATTTACTTGTTGAAAGGAAGATAGGAAATTGTTTAATCTCCAAAATAGTTTGTATGAGATCTTTAATTTCTCTCTTTTTACGAGCCTCAGAACTCACCTGGTGTCATCCTTCTCATCGACGATCTCCACCCGGTCCAGGAACCAGGCTGCATATCCCCCTGAGTTATCATGCCGAATTCGGAGTTTCTTTAATGTCCCCAAGTCAATGGCTTTGACCATGAATACATCTTCCTGCATTCAAACAATTTAACGTTGTAACTAGGGCGGAGTAACGTAGTAGTTAGCACACGCTTCACGGAGCAAGCAAACAGCTCAGGGCTCAGTTACAGCCACTATCAGAAAGGAGCTTATACTTTCTCCCCATGACCACATGGCTTTCTCTAGGTGCCACACAGGGGTTAGGCTTAGGAACGTGTGCACTGCAGAGTTGCCGGCTGCCCCCTGCTCATCCTCGGACTGTGCTGGTCATTGAAGCAAACAATACATTTAACACTTTGTTTTATGGTGCACGTGACAGATAAAGCGGATGTTTATCTTCAAAGGCATGAGGTGCCTGGACTAACACACACACAGGACAAAGTGAGGCTGGTTCAGACACAGAGAGTCTGAGTTTGAGGAAAGAGGAGAAAGTGAAAAAAACTCAAGAGTGAAGTTTACTCTGACAGTGAGCAGTGTCAACAATGGGCTGGCATCTCCTCATCACCGGCAACAGGAGACACACCTAGTATACCGGGTAGTAATACAGCTCTAGAGGCACGGCTTCACTCCTGACCCTGGCTGCTCTCTGTATAGAGCTTGCATGGTTTTAGTCTCGACCCTGATGCTGTGTGTGTGGAGTTTGCATGGTTTCAGTCTCGACCCTGATGCTGTGTGTGTGGAGTTTGCATGGTTTCAGTCTTGACCCTGATGCTGTGTGTGTGGAGTTTGCATGGTTTCAGTCTTGACCCTGATGCTGTGTGTGTGGAGTTTGCATGGTTTCAGTTTCGACCCTGATGCTGTGTGTGCGGAGTTTGCATGGTTTCAGTCTCGACCCTGATGCTGTGTGTGCGGAGTTTGCATGGTTTCAGTCTCGACCCTGATGCTGTGTGTGCGGAGTTTGCATGTTCCCTCACAGCTTTCCCCACATGCCACGGTTTCCTCTCAAATTCCAAGGATGTGCAGACTGTTTAACTGGCTGCTGTAAATTCCTTCTGATGTATGCTAGTATGTGGTGGATGAGCCGAAGGGCCTCCTTCTGTGCTGTCGTGCTCTACGTCTCGAAGTGAGGGATCAGCGAACGCATCAGAATCAGGCTTATTGTCACTGGCAGATGGTGCGAAATTTGTTTCGCACCAGAATTACAAAGCAATACATAAAATATTACTGGAAGTTACGACAAGAAATATAAATAAACAATTCTTGGGGAAAGATAGCAAGATGATGAATTGATGCGGCTGCAGGTGAGAGTGGGTCAGAGGAAAGCACGGGGTATTAGTGGGGATGCTCAAAGAGGCAACATTAACTTGATGGACTGAATGCTCTCCTGTGTTGTAAAAAAATATAAACATACGAACATGTATGCTCTAAAAAGATCAGAATTAGAATCAGGTTTAATATCATTGACATATGTAGTGATTTTTTTAGTTTTGTGGCTATGCTGTAAATAAAATACTATAAATTACAATAAGAAATATATATTTGAAATTGAATTTCATAAGTGGTTCAAAAGAGAGTAAAAACAGTGAGGCGGTGTGTATCGGTCTGTTCACTGACCATTCGGAACTCTATGGCAGAGGGGAGCAAGAGGTTCCGAGAACTTTGAGAGTGAGTCTTCAGGGTCTTGTTCATCGCTGTCTATGATTGTTTAAAACAATCAAGTAGATTGCTAGGAACACACACAAAATGCTGGGGGATCTCAGCAGGACAGGCAGCATCGATGGAACAGAGTACAGTTGATGGTTCGAGCTGAGACCCTTCAGCAGGACTGGAGAGAAGGATGAGAAGTTCGAGCAAGAAGGTGGGGGTAGGGGAGGAAGAAGGACAAGGTAGTAGGTGATGGGTGAAACAGGGAGAGGGGAGACTGAAGTAAACAGCCGGGAAGTTGATAGTGAGAGAAATAAAGGGTTGGAGAAGGGGGAATCTGGTAGGAGAGAGTAGAAGACCATGGAAGAATGGGGGAGGAGCACCAGAGGGAGGTGATTTAAATATCTCTGCTAGGGCCCATGCAATTTATGCACTAGTCTCCCGTAAGGTTGAGGGACACCTGGTCAGGTAACACATTGTTTTCTCTGTGGGATTTATACGTTCTCATTTATGTGATTACATATAATTCCTAAAGGGAAATCAACACAAGATCGAGAAAATCACAAGAAGGAAGGAAGGAAGTCACTCATATACTGTGTGAACTTCACGGGACACCAGTAGTCAGGCAAAACTCGGGATTTTTCACCATATTTCTTTTGCTGTGTATTGGAGAAACTGTTTGACATCATCTTTGAAAACTGAGATTTCGCCAAAAATTCTCATGTTCAAGTTCAAGTTCCGTTTACTTTCATCCAACCATACACATGTATACCAACAAATGAAACGTCGTTCCTCTGGACCAAGGTACAGCAACACAATAAATATAACTCACATACAACCATACACATGTATACCACCAAACGAAACATCGTTTCTCTGGACCAAGGTACAACAACACAGTAAATACAACTCACATACAACCGTACACATGTGTACACCAAATCAATAATGCTCCTCTAGACCAAGGTACAACAACACAGTAAATATAACTCACATACCACCTTACACATGTATACCATCAAACGAAACATCGTTCCTCTGGACCAAGGTACAACAACACAGTAAATATAACTCACATACATCCTTACACATGTATACCATCAAACGAAACATCGTTCCTCTGGACCAAGGTACAACAACACAGTAAATATAACTCACATACATCCGTACACATGTATACACCAAACGAAATATCGTTTCTCTGGATCAAGGTACAACAACACAGTAAATATAACTCACATCCAACCGTACACATGTATACACCAAACGAAACATCGTTCCTCTGGACCAAGGTACAACAACACAGTAAATATAACTCACATACATCCGTACACATGTATACACCAAACGAAATATCGTTTCCCTGGATCAAGGTACAACAACACAGTAAATATAACTCACATCCAACCGTACACATGTATACACCAAACGAAACATCGTTCCTCTGGACCAAGGTACAACAACACAGTAAATATAACTCACATACAACCGTACACATGTATACACCAAACGAAACATCGTTTCTCTGGACCAAGGTACAACAACACAGTAAATATAACTCACATACATCCTAACACATGTATACACCAAACGAAACATCGTTTCTCTGGACCAAGGTACAACAACACAGTAAATATAACTCACATACATCCTAACACATGTATACACCAAACGAAACATCGTTTCTCTGGACCAAGGTACAACAACACAGTAAATATAACTCACATACATCCTAACACATGTATACACCAAACGAAACATCGTTTCTCTGGACCAAGGTACAACAACACAGTAAATACAACTCACATACAACCGTACACATGTATACACCAAACGAAACATCGTTTCTCTGGACCAAGGTACAACAACACAGTAAATACAACTCACATACAACCGTACACATGTATACACCATGTATAGACACAACAGTGGCTATATACCATTAGGAGTTTGATAAGATTTGGTTTGTCACCAAGAACACTTGAAAATTTCTACAGATGTACCGTGGGGAGCATTCTGACTGGCTGTATCACTGTCTGATATGGAGGGACTACTGCACAGGATCGAAGTAAGCTGCAAAGAATTATAAAATTAGTCAGCTCCATCATGGGTACTAGTCTCCGTGGTATCCAGGACATGTAGAAGAAGTGATGTCTCTGAAGGCTGGTGTCCATCATCAAGAATGTCCATCACCCAGGACATCTCCTCTTCAGAAAGGAGGTACCGCAGCCTGGAGGCATACACTCAACGAACAGCTTCTTCCCCCCTGCCATCTGATTTCTAAATGGACATTGAACCCATGAACACTACCTCAACACTTGTTTTATTTCTATTGCTCTGCTTTATCAATTCGTACATTATCATTACACATTATTATTGTGTATATTATTAGCCTGTACATTATTGGAAGTTCAGCCTGCACACTGCTAAGTGTGTTTTAAATGTGACTGCTTTAAGGAAAGAATTTCCCACTCAGGATCAATAAAGTATTTATTATTATTATTATCTTTGCACTAGTTATTTAATTTAACTATCTAATATATATATAGACTTTCTGCAATTCCCTTCTTTCTTGATCATGATGCATTGCATTGTATTGCTGCCGCAAAGTCACGACATATGCCGGTGATATTAAACTTGACTCTGATTCTGATGACAGGGATGGACAAACTCACAATGTATAAAAGGCGACGCCCTCCACTCTGACAGTTATACCCTACCTGTCCTTTTTCAAACTTGTTGAGATGATTTGACCTCTTGAGGTGTCGTTCTCCTGTGTCAGTTGTCTCACCGTAGATGTTAATGAAGACGTTCGCATCTGTTCCTGCACCTAGGACATTCCCAGTAAACACGTGGACAGTGTACGAGTTCTCTGTGAATACAAAGATGAAGAAAAATCTGCCAACATCATAAAAACAGGGAATGCCGGAAACACTCCGTAGGACAGGTAGAATCTGTGGAGAGGGAAATAGAGACCATAAGACATAGGAGTATATTTAGGCCATTCAGCCCATCGAGTCTGCTCTGCTATCTCATCATGGCTGATCCCAGATCCCACTCAACCCCATACACCAGCCCTCTCACCATATCCTTTGATGCCGTGACCGTTCAGGAAACTATCAACTTCCGCTTTAAATACACCCACGAACTTGGCCTCCATTGCAGTCTGTGGCAGAGCATTCCACAGATTCACTACTCTTCGGCTAAAAAAATTGCCTCCTTACTTCTGTTCTAAAAGGTTGCCCTTCAATTTTTGAGTCTGTGCCCTCTAGTTCTGGATACTTCCCCCCGCCCCCCAGAAGAAACATCCTCTCCACATCCGCCTTATCTAGTCCTTGCAACATTTGGAGGTTTCAATGAGCACGCGTCACACTGTCCGGGTGACTGAGGAGACCTCGTTCAGAGAAAGGTCGCAGCGACTGGCCTCTGCAGAGGTGGAGGGTGTTCGGCAGCATTTGTTGAAGTTGAAGGAAGCTGAGATCATCACCGAGTCCTGAAGCCCCTATGCGCCCTCAATAGTAGTGGCCCAAAAGAACAATGGGAAGGTACAGATGCATGTGAACTATAGGCCTCTGAACAGGCGTACCGTCCTGACCAGTATACGGTCCCCAGGATCGGAGACAGACTGGACTGTCTGAGTGGTGTGAACTGGTTCAGTGTGCTGGACTTGAGGAGTGGATATTACCAGATCCCCATGAATGAGGCTGACAAAGAGAAGACGGCATTTATATGTCCACTGGGATTCTTCCAGTTCGAAAGGATACCCCAGGGCATATTGGGAGCCCCAGCGACTTTCCAGCATGTCATGGAGAAGACGGTGGGGGATATGAATTTGCTTGAGGTGTTGGTGTAACTGGATAACCTCATAGTGTTTGGGTCCAAATTGGAGGAACATGAAGTGAGGCTACTGAAGGTGCTGGGCCACCTGAAAGCTAAAGGGCTAAAACTTTCCCTGGACAAGTGCCAGTTCTGCAGGATATCTGTCAGTTATGTTGCGCACATAGTCTCACGGGATGGAGCAGCTACGGATCCTGCTAAGATAGAGGTGGTGACCACATGACCAAGGCACCAGACTGTGAGCGCTTTGCTCTCCTTCTTTGGGTTCTGTAGGTACTCAGCTTCTGTGTGGTTACCTTTCTTCGGGGAAAAAAGAGAGGAGGATAAAAGGAGAGGAGGGTAAAGATTATCATAGTACTTCGGAGCCTTTTGGAGCAAGATGGGATGCAAAATGTGAAGAGGCCTTTCAGTCGCTGAAGGAGATGCTGACCCAGGCGCCTGTGCTGGCTTTCGCAGACCCCCAATTGCCGTATTTACTGCACACAGATGCCAGCAGAGAGGGGTTGGGGGTGTCCTGTATCAGGATCAGGGTACAGGGTTGAGACCTGTTGCGTTTGTCAGCTGGAGTCTGTCACCCTGAGAAAAACTATCTCATGCACTAATTGGAGTTCCTGGCATTGAAATGGGCTGCGGTGGATAAATTGAGTGACTACCTCTATGGTGTCAAATTTGAGGTGAGGACGGGCAACAATCTTATTTCCCAAACTTATATCCTGACCTCAGCGAAACTGGATGCCACAGGGCCACTGGTGGTTGGCGGCGTTGTCTGCCTCTGATTTCAGCCTGAAGTACCGGCCGGAGCAGAACATTGATGCCGATGATTTGTCCCGACGTGCGCATGAAGGGCTGGACAGGGACGAGGAGTGGGAGAGCGTTCCTGCCCCGGGGGTGAAGGCCATGTGTCAGTTTGCTATCACGGGGAAGGCAGAGGAAAGGCAAGCGTAGAATCAAGCGGTATATCAGTTGAGAGCTTCTGATGGCACCATTGCTTTTCTTTTCTTCTTGACTGGATTTACCACAGCCTTTGTACACTACCATAACTTCCCTGTCCCCTACCATAACTTCCCTGTCCCCTACCATAACTTCCCTGTCTCCTACCATAACTTCCCTGTCCCCTACCATAACTTCCCTGTCTCCTACCATAACTTCCCTGTCCCCTACCATAACTTCCCTGTCTCATTGGAACGTACCTGTGCAGAACTCCACACAAATATCCCCTGAACATTTGCCACATTTCTTCCATACTTTCCCCTGAGAACATCTGTTTCCAATTAAAGCTTCCAATTTCCTGCCTGATAGCCTCGTAATTCCCCTTACTCCAATTAAATGCTTTCCTAACAGAATGTTGGAATTTTGAATTCTTCTTGCTCATGTAAATATTTTGTATATACTGCTATTTTTATGAACAAACTTACTTCCGGAAGTGTGTGTTTTCTATTCACTGCCTCCTTCCGATACCTAGAGCTTCTGATGACATACAAGCACCTGGTATAATACTATGCAATTTGATTTTCTCATAAAGAGTGCAGCGGCCAGTCACACGAGATAGGACGAGCGCTATACAGGTGTTACAATATCATTGCAAGCTTTATTCAATTTGCAGGTTTAGTTAAGGAACTGAATTTAAGTTCACCAGATGGAAACTTGAACTGACATCATGTTAGCGGTTCTACCTTTAGAGACAGGTTCGAAAGCAGGAATCCAGCCATCATTTGCAGACGTAGTGGGCCTGTCACCAGTTTTAGACTGTTAGGCCATAAGACACAGGAGCAGAATTAGGCTCACTGAGCCCATCTGGACTGCTTCAGCATTTCAACATGGCCAATTTATTATCCCTTTCAACCCCATTCTCCTGCCTTCTCCCCAGAACCTTCGATCCTCTGACTAATCTAGAAACTATCAACCTCCACTTTAAATGTACCCAGTGACTTGGCCTCCACAGCCATTTGTGGCAGCAAATTCCACAGATTCAACACCCTCTGGCTGAAGAAATTCCTCCACACCTGTGTTCTGAATGGACACCTCTCCATTCTGATGCCATGCCCTTTGGTCCTAGACGCCCCCACTACAGGAAACAATCTCTCCACACCCACTCTATCTCAGCCTTTCTAAATTAGCACCACGACTCCCTTCAGCAGTGTCAGTGAAGCGATTTATCAAAGATGAAAGTGAGCCAGGAACCTCCCTTACCTTCCAGGTCCTCAGCATCTTCTGGCAGGAGTTCCACCACCAGCTGTCGGTCTCCCTCGTCACTGGCCAGCCAGCGTTGACAGTTGAAAGTGTATGTCTCCACCACTTCCTCCGGTATGGCATTCACATCCTCCTCTACCTTCTTTTTCTTTTTCTTCTTCTTTTTGTCGTCCTGCACAGTCTGGAGTTTCAGCCGGCTGATCCTGATGGAGTCCAGGAACCAGCCTGGGGCAATACCACTCCCATCATGGCCCACACGTAATTTCACCAGTCTGCCCACGTCCAGCGCCTCCATCTGTGCACGTGCAAAACAGCCACTTCATCAGAGAGTAAGGACATCATCACAGGAACAAAAATAGGCCAAGGTCAGGAGAAATGTTACCAAAACCAGGGCAGTGCTGTGCTCCCCCTTCGGGCAATTGGAATTGGTTGGAAATTTTCACATGTACGGAGACACTGTGAAAAGTTTGTCTTGTATTGTGTTCATACAGACCAGATCATTACACATTGAGGTAGAACAAGGTAAACCAATAACAGAATGCAGAATAAAGTGTGACAGCTCGAGTGAAAGTGCAGTGCAGGCAGACGATAAGGTGCAAGATCATAATGAGGTAGATTGTGAGGTCAAGAGTTCATCTGTTTGTACTAGGAGACCATTCAATAGTCATATAACCGTGGGACAGAAGCTGTCCTTGAGCCTGTGGCATGTGCTTTCAGGCTTTCGAATCTTCTGCCCGATGAGAGTGGGGGGAAGAGAGAGTGTCCAGTGAGGGTGGGGACTTTGGCTATGTTGACTGAGGAAGCGAGAAATGCCTTCTCACTGCCTCAGGAAAATCAAAATGAAATCACCTACCCGATTACTGAGCCGATCCCACAATCTCCGGACTCACTTTCAAAGAATCTACAACTCATGTTCTCAATGTTTATTATTTACTTATTATTAATATTCTGTTTTTTAAAATCTTTTTTGGATTTGCATAATCTGTCGTCTTTTGCATATTAGTTGCTTGTTTGTCTCAGTTAGTGTACAGTGTTTCACTTATTCTATTGTGCTTCTTTGTATTTACTGTGAATACCTACAAGAAAATGTATCTCGGGGTGGCATATGGTGACCTACTGGGGCACCACCATGGTACAGTGGTTAACTTGCGTCAGTGGAGTTCGGAATTCAACTCCGGCACTGTTTGTAAAAAGCTTGTACATCTTTCCCATCAACACATGGGTTTCCTCCAGGTGCTCTGGTTTCCTCCCACAGTCCAAAGACGTACCGGTTAATAGGTTAATTGGTCATTGTAATTTGTCCTGTGAGTAGGCTAGGGTTAAGTGGTTGAGTGAACTCAGCCTTTTCTCCTTGGAGCGACGGAGCATGAGAGGTGACCTGATAGAGGTGTATAAGATGATGAGAGGCATTGATCATGTGGATAGCCAGAGGCTTTTCCCCAGGGCTGAAATGGCTAACACAAGGGGGCATCATTTTAAGGTGCTTGGAAGTAGGTAGAAGGGGGATGTCAGAGGTAAGATTTTCACAGAAAGTGATAGATACATGGAGCTTAGAAAAATAGAGGGCTATGTGTTAGGGAAATTCTAGGCAGTTTCTAGAATAGGTTACATGGTCAGCACAACATTGTGGGCCAAAGGGCCTGTAATGTGCTGTCGATTTCTATATTCTTTGTTAAATTGGTGGTTTGCTGGACAGTGTGGCTCATTGGGCTGGAAGGGACTGAGGGACTGTTCCGCACTGTATCTTTAAATAAATAAATATATGTACTTTGATAATAAGTTTACTTGAATTCGCGGAGGGTGTAAGAGCTCAGGGCTTTTCCAGTTTTCCTGGTTGGCTACACTAGAAAGGGGTGTGTCCAGCTGCAGCCATGGTGATTGGTCCATACAGGGCGTAGAGAATATGTTAAGTGATCTGGTCACTGCACAGGGGCTTGAGAATCCTCATGCACGATTCTCTAAAGGTTAACTTGCAGTCTGAGTCGGTAGTAAGGAAGGAAAATGCAATGTTAGCAATCATTTTGAGAGGACTAGAATATTAAAGCAAGGATGTAATGCTGAGGCTTTATGAGGCACTGGTCAGAAGTATTGTGAGTTTTGGGCTCCTCATCTAAGAGAAGATGTGCTAGCATTGGAGAGAGTCCAGAGGAGGTGCACGAGAATTATTCTTGGAATGAAAGGGTTAATATATGAAGTGTGTTTGATGGCCCTGGGCCTGTACTCACTGGAGTTTAGAAGAATGAGGAAGGATCTCATTGGAACTATCAAATATTGAAAGGCCTAGAGAGAGTGGATATGGAGAGGGAGTTTCCTATAGTGGAGGAGTCCAGGACCAGAGGGCACAGCCTCAAAATAGAGGGACAACCATTTAGAACAAAGACAAGGAGGAATTCTTTAGCCAGAAGATGAATAATCTGTGAAACTTATTACCACAGGCAGATGTGGAGGTCTAGTCATTAAGAATATTTAAAGTGGAGGTTGATAGCTTCTTGGTTAGTCAGGGCATCAAATGATATGGCAGGAAGGCAGGAGAATGGCATTGAGAGGGATAATAAATCAGCCATGATGGAATGGCGGAGTGGACATGGTGGGTCAAATGGCCTAATTCTGCTCCTGTGTGTTATTGTTGTTTTGCCCTGGTTAAGATTTTTACTGCTATGTTGTAGGTATTTCATTTTAGCAGTTCTGTAAGAGCAGTGTGTTTTGGTCTCAGCTAAAAATCAAGGGGCTATGATGTTCAAGTTGGGAATGTTGTGTCAGCTAATCAGGATGGCGGAGTCAGGAGAAAGCTTGAGAGAGGGGGGCAGAGAGAGGTTGGTGACGGACAGTGTGGTTTGCGGGATTTTTTCGGCAGAAGCTGTGGAGAGGGCAGGAAGGAAGATGGCTGGGAATGCTGTGGGAAGGAGTGTCCCCATTGCACAAAGTGCCCTGTGCAGATGAATGACTCCAAGGAGGAAGGGTCAATACTCCTGCAAGACAGCCAGTTCATTCGAGATGGATTTGGAGCAACGTTCAGAATGTGGTGTGTGCTTTCACCCAGACCGTGGGTCCAGCACGTGAGTAAAAAAGGACAACTTCAAGATGAGCTCCAACTTTATGTGCATGTTTGGATTGGATTAACTGTAATGGGCCTTTTATATTTTTTTCTTTTCTTTTTCCTATTAACTGTTCCATAAAACTGAAATTTGTAAATATAATTTCTTTATAATTTAATGCTGTGTACGATCTGTTATTTCATGTTGACTAACATGTGTATGGGCAATACTTACACAGTATTAGCTCAAATTGACATTTCTTTAACTGGAACATCATGGCATTCCTGTTTGGCTGAATCCCAAATTATAGTGACCCTAGATGTATATTGTTGATGAAAGGTGCCTTCTTGCTGCCTAGTCCTGTGGCTACTAGCAGAGCCGGCTAACAGGCCAAGTTTGAATACGGGCCCAGTGAGGGGTCGCATGGTCTTACACACAGGAGCTGAATGCGAGGAGGTGGGTGACCACCAGGAAGGGCGGTAAGGCAAGCAGGTACTGCAATAGTCCTCTGTGATCCATCCTTTCGCTAACAAGTCTAAGCATTGGGTGTTGTTGTGGGGAATGAAACAGCCCTGCTATTTTGTCCTGTATTTTCCCAACGGTAGATGACCTAGTCTCCATTTCGTTGTTTTCAGCACCCATTCTTTCTTGAACAGTGGGCTCACATTTGCAGTTCTTCCATAAGACCATGGAATATAGGAGCAGAAGTAGGCCATTCAGCCCATCGAGTCTGCTCTGCCATTCAATCATGGGCTGATCCAATTCTTCCAGTCATCCTCACTCCCCTGCCTTCTCCCCATACCCTTTGATGCTCTGGCTAATCAAGAACCTATCTATCTCTGCCTGAAACGTACCCAATGACAGGGCCTCCACAGCCACTCATGGCAACAGATTCCACAGACTTACCACCCTCTGACTAAATTAATTTCTCCGCAATCCCTAACAGCCTCTCTTGACTGAAAGGGAATTTTTATTGAGCATAGAGCAGTACACACAGGAACAGGCCTTTTGGCCCACGATGCTGTGCTGAACCAATTAAATTAGTCATCAAATGGCCAACTAAACTAATCCCTTCTGCCTACACAATGTCCATATCATTCCTTTTTTTTCTCACATTCATGTGTCTAAACATCTCTTTTTGCGTTTACCACCACCCCAGTCCACTCTCTGTGTAAAAAACTTGCCCTTTACGTCTCCTTTAAGATGACTCCCTCTCACCTAAAATGCATGCACTCCGGTTTGGGATTGTGAATATTGGTAGTTCGGGTTAAGGTGTTTAATACTGTGGTGTTCGTCGAGCTTGGTAATTAGCTTGCAGACGTTTCGTCACCAGTCGAGGTGACATCCTCAGTGTGCAGTTGTTGGTGTTTGCCTCTGAGAGTGCCCATATTGCCACCCCCCATTCAACTGCCTGGGTCCTGACTGGCTACCCTTCAGATGACCTTTGAATTCTACTGGTTCTTGGGCGTTGGTAGGTGGCGTATATTTCCGTACGTTTGTTTACAGAGTTATCATGCTATTAAAAGTGTCATGTTTGCCTGCGGCAGAACCCCCGTGGTGTCCCAGTTGAAGTGGTGTCCCTCTCGGTCCTCATGTACCGAGATCAGCGACAGTGGATCATATCTCCGTACCGCCGGTTTGTGTTCCTGTAAACGAGTTGAGAGCTTACGTCCTGCCTGGCCGATGTAGTTCTTGGTGCAGTCTCCACAGGTGATCTTGTACACCACAGTGCTTTTGTCAGCTGTCTTTACTAGTACCTTGGTTCTTGAGACAAGCTTCCTTAAATTCGCTGTTGGTTTGTGAGCGATTGTGATTCCATGAGGTTCCAGCAGTTGAGCTGTCATTTCACGTCTTGCACTGCGCATTGAGACAGGTCTGAGTGGTATTCTGTCCTTAGTCAGCATCTCCTGATGAAATTCAGTGGGTAACCATTGTTCTGGAGAAGTTTGAATAAGCGCTTCTCTTCCCTGGCCCTAAGTTGGGTGGTTGTGCAGTGTTTGTGCTCTCTGTGAAATCAGCTTTTCTTGTGGGGACTGGGTGGTGGCAGTGGAAGATCAATATCTGGTGTTGTGTACACCTTCTATCCCTCAAAGGTCAGCTGAAGGGGTAGCCAATCGGGACCCGGGCAAGTGAATAGGGCACTATATAAACGCGCACAATCCCAGAGAGAAACATCAACAACTGCGCACTGAGAGTGTCACCTTGACTAGTGATGACACGTCTGCAAGCTAATTGCTCAGAGCAGCAAACACTGCAATATAAAATGTCCTTTGGTGTTAGAAGCATCAACCCTGGGAAAAAGATACTGTCTGCCTACTCTAACTATGCCTGTTAGAATCTTGTAAACCTCTATTGGATCTCCCCTCAGCTTCTGCCGCTCCAGAGAAAACAACCCAAGTTTGGCCAACCTCATTGTAGCACATGTCCTGTAGTCCAGGCAACATCCTGGTAAACCTCTTCTGCACCTTCTCCAAAGCCTCGACATCCTTCCTATAATGGGGTAACTAGTGTGACGAAAGAGGGTTACAAAAAGTACACATAGACTAAGATGTTAACTGTCCTGTGCTGGCACCAGTGGGATCAGCAGTTGATCTGCCACCTGTCTTCAGGAGAAAGAGAGATAAGGAAGACAATGGAGCAGGATTTGGAAATGTTAATGAAGAGATGAGAGAGTTTAACGGAAGGAGACACCGGTCTGAGAACTGTCAAGATCGGCTCCTTTTTGAACCCTGAACTGTTTGAAGTGTGATGGACAGGCAATACCCCAGCAGGGGGATAAAAAGGGACAGGTTCGTTAAGGCAGGACACACGACACCACGAGGTAACGAGACCCTGGAAGCGGTGCGCCTCCCACAAGTCGGTGGGAGTTTTTGGAGGGCTGGTCGCGGGACCAAGCCAGAGACGCACAGGGTGGAAAGGTACGATCGGCGGGAACCTGGTGTGTGTCCGCCCTTGCCTGGGTGCCGGGTTCACCGCTGAGGAACGATCGTATCTGAAACAGAGGGGTCACAGTCGGTGACCTCAGAAGACATTACAAAGGGCTCGCCCGAAAGCTGACTGTGAGGAATATCGAAGGTCTGTTTGGAATCCGATTTGAATATTCATTCGCTCTCTCTCTCTCTCTCCCACGGCGACAGTGATTACTGCAAACTGAACTAAAGTGAACTCTGTCACTTTGAAACTGGTCATTTACTCCTAGACGACGATAGAGCTTGATTGATCCTATTATCCTAGTTCTGTGTACATGTGTCTTTATTCATTGCTAACTTGTTGCATTTATATCCCTACTATTAGAGTACTGTGTTGTTTATTTCTTTAATAAAACTTTCTTAGTTCCAGTAATCCAGACTCCATCTGAGTGGTCCATTTCTGCTGGTTTGGCAACCCGGTTACGGGGTACGTAACACTAGAACTGTATGCAAAACTCCAGATGCAGCCTAAGTATTGTTTTATAAAACTGCAGACTTCTGAATCTGTGACTTGACTAATAAAGGTATGAAGAGTATTGGATCAGTTATGGGCATGTGGCGTGTGCATCCAGACAATTGATCGCGCAGTGTATCGATTAGGCCTCCTACGCATGGAAGGGCCTCTCTTTTCCTGCAGGCTTTGGAGTACGCATGTGTGTTCAGCTCAGTGGGCTCGGTTTGTTGCTCCCGCACGGTAGGTTGTCCAGTGAGTACCGTTACTGAAACGTTTAATCCTACAGCTCTGTCGCCATTCTAGCTCTGTGCATACAGAGCACCATGTTCTTTCTTACCACCCTGTCAACCTGTGTAGCCACTATCAGGCAGCGATGCTCTTCGACCCTGAGATCCCTCTGCTTATCAACACTGTAAAGGGTCTCGGCATCCACAGTGCACCGTGAGGGGAAAATGTTCCTTCACAGTCTGTGGTTATAAATGGGACTGCATCAATTGACAGGTTCTACATGGATTTTAGTTAGGCTTTTGACAGGGTCTCTCATGGGTAGCTCAACAAGAAGATTGAAATGTGTGCGATCACTGGTGAATTGGCCATTAGGACTCAGATCTTGCTTGCCCAGAGAAGACAGAATGTAGTGGTCGAACGGACTCATTCTAGCTGGAGGTCCACGATTAGTGGTGTTCAGTTACAGATACGGGTGGAGAAATGGCCAGATGGAGGTTAACCTGCACAGATATGAAGTCTTGGTAGGTCAAACATAAAGAAACAGTGCTCTGTTGAGGGCAACAGCATTAACAATGATGATGAGTAGAGCGATTTTGAAGTCCAAGTTCATCGATCCTGAAAGTGGCTGCACAGGTTGATAGGGTGGTTAAGAAGGCACATGGCTTGCTTGTCTTTATTAGTCAAGGCATTGGGTTCAAAAATCAGGAAGTTATGTTGAAGCTTTATAAAACTCTAGTTAGGTCACATCTGGAATATTGCATATAAATCTTACCGCCCATTTTAGGGACAACACACACAAAATGCTGCCTGGCCTGCTGAGTTCCTCCAGCATTTTGTGTGTGTGCCTTGGATTTCCAGCATCTGCAGATTTTCCCATTTTGAGAAGGGTCGAGGCATTGGAGAGGGTGCAGAAGAGGTTTACCAGGATGCTTACTGGATAAGAGGGCATGTGCTATAATGAGAAGTTGTACAAGCATGGGTTGTTTTCTCTGGAGTGGCGGAGTCTGAGGGGAGATCTGATAGAGGTTTATAGGATTATGAGAGGCATAGATAGAGCAGACGAGACGGTATCTTTTTACCAGGGTTGAAATGTCTAATACAGAGGACATACGCTTAAGGTGAGAGGGGGTAAGTTCAAAGGAGATGTGAGGAGCAAGTTTTTTTTCACACAGGGAGCGGTGGGTGTCTGGAATGAACTGCCTGGGATGTTGGTAGAGGCAGATACTTTAGGGACTTCTAAGAGATGTTTAGATTGGCACGTGAATGTGAGGAAAATGCAAGCATATGGACATTGTGTAGACAGAAGAGATTAGTTTAGTTTGTCATATGATGACTAATGTAATTGGTTGAGCACAACATTGTTTGCCGAAAGGCCTGTTCCTGTGTGTACTGTTTCATGTCCTGTGTCAAAGTCTGCACATTTGATCGTGGCATTCAGAATGGAATTATGTGAAATTCTTAAAAGAGAATGAGATCAAAGGATGTAGGATTAATCTTGCACAGAACCAGCATAGACTAGATGCAGTTGCCATTTTCTTCCTGCTGTCACCATTCTGTGGTTCTGTGACATGCACATGACATAGATAGATAGATAGACACAGGTATACAAATATTAAAATTAAGAAAGAATAAAAAAGTGTTACCTAAAACAGTCTAACAGGAGGGATTCATCACTTCCCTGGTTGACTCATTATAGAGCCTAATGGCCGAGGGTAAGAATGATCTCATATCGTGTTCTTTGGAGCAGCACAGTTGTCTTAGTCTATTATTAAAAGTGCTCCCCGTTCAGCCAAGATGGCATGCAGAGGAGGAGAAGCATTGTCCAGAATTGCTAGGATTTTCCATAGAGTCCTTTGTTCTACCACAGACTCCGGTGTGTCCAGTTTGACTCCTTTAACAGAGCCAGCCTTTCTAATCAGTTTATTGAGCCTGTTGGCATCACCCATGTTGATGCCATTGCCCCAGCACACCACTGCATAGAAGATTGTACTGGCAACAACAGACTGGGAGAACAATTTAAGGAAGTGCAAACATGAGGAAATCTGCAGATGTTGGAAATTCAAGCCACACACATCAAAGTTGCTGGTGAACGCAGCAGGCCAGGCAGCATCTCTAGGAAGAGGTACAGTCAACGTTAGTCCTGACAAAGGGTCTCGGCCCAAAATGTCAACTGTAGTTCTTCCTAGAGATCCTGCCTGGCCTGCTGCATTCACCAGCAACTTTGATGTGTGTCAGTTGAAGGAAATGCCTGCATACTCCAAAGAACCTCAAATCTCCACAGGAAATAGAGGCAACACTGGTCCTATGTGCACACAGTCTCTTTGTTGGTGCCCCAGTCACATCTGTCATCCAGGTGCACCTCCAGGTCCTTGTAGGTCTTCATATCCACGTCCTCATCATCAATAGTAACAGGGAGCAATGCAGGCTTACTCTTCCTGAAGTCCATCACCATCTCCTTTGTCTTACTGATGTTGAGCTGCAGATGATTCAGCTTGCACCATTTGACAAAGTCCTCCACCAGGGTCCTGTATTCATCTTCCCTTAATACACCCAACTATTGCTGAGTCTCAGAGAATTTCTGCAGATGACATGACTCAGTGTTGTATTTACAGTCTGAGGTATACAGGGGAAACAAGAAGGGAGCCAAAACAGTCCCCTGTGGGGCACCAGTGCTGCTTATATCAATGTCTAACACACAGCTCTGAAGCCGCATGAACTGTGATCTGCCAGTCAGGTAGTCCGTTATCCAGGATACAATGGAAGTGCCAGCCTGGATTGAACGGAGCTTTTTCCTCAGCAACGAAGACTGTATGGTAGTGAAAGCACTTAGGAAATTAAAAAAAACATGATCCTCACAGTGCTGCCATGCTTATCCAAATGGGCGTAGGCTCTGTTCAGCAGGTAGATGACAGCATCATCGACTCCAATGTGCTCCTGGTAAGCAAACTGCAGGGGATCAAGGGTTGATCTGACCAGGGGTAGGAGGTGAACCAGGACCAGCCTCTCAAGGGTCTTCATGATGTGTGAGGTCAGGGCTACTGGGCAGTAGTCATTCAAGACTTTTATTCGGCCTTTCTTGGGTACCAGGACCACACATAATGTTTTCCAAACAGTCGGGACCCTTTCCAGGCTGAGACTCGGATTGAAAATGTGCTGGAGAGCTCCACACAGCTGCTCAGCACACTCCTTCAGAACCCTGGGGTTCACACCATCTGGTCCCAATGCTTTGCCATGTCTGAGTTTCCCCAGAGCCCTTCTCAGCTGCTCAGTAGTGAAGGTGAGTCCATGATGATGGAGAGTTGGTGGACAGTGGGGGCTGGGGCAGGTGAAGATCAGGACAATAGCAGTTGGTATGTGGAGGTGTGGATGGTAGGTGCAGGGCAAGGAGGGGATATGGACAATCACAAACAAAAGAAAATCTGCAGATGCTGGAAATCCAAGCAACACACACAAAATGCTGGAGGAACTCAGCAGGCCGGGTAGCATCTGTGTATCTTTAACATTTGCATACAAGAGGTCCAGTGTTTTATTTTCTCTCGTATGACACTTGACAAACTTATCGATGGTGGGTGCAGTTGGTGACAGAAACATGGTTGAATTCTGCCGATGCTGTGATGAATGCATTGTGGTGTTCGAGTCTGGAGTCTTGGGATGGTAGTGTGTACGACGTCACACGCAGCACTGGGACTGCGTCAGAAAGGCGGTATGTAAAGAGCAAGCAATACGGCGTGGCTGAACTCCTGTGGTAGATAATATGGATGCAAACTCACAGCAAGCTTATCGATGTCCGGAGTGCAGATTCTTTCTTTCACAGAAATGTGACTGGGATTACAGCCTCTGCCGTTCACAAGCACAGCAAGCCCACCTCCCTTCTTCTCACCACACTGGAGATTAACTCTGTCTGTTTGCAGCACTGAGAACCTATGGGAATCTGGGAATTGCTCGTGTAACCACATCTCGGTGAAACACGTAGCACTGCATTCCCGATATTCATTCCCGTCCTCATGAGTATTGCTAGTTCCTCCATTTTATTTGCCAGCGATCTTACGTTCCCCATAGTGATAGACGGGTTTCATAATGCAACAGAGGAGTTAGAGTTCCGTCAGACAGACACCAGGAAGAGTGAAGGTATTATTTCTGAATTCTGATTAAAATATAACTATGCCCCCAATGCCATCCGTTTTCCCAGCTGTTCACTCACTCCAGTCTGGAGCAGCCTACAATGAGCCCACAATCAGGCTGGGGGAGCAATACCTCATATTCTGTCTGGGTAGCCTCCAACCTGATGGAGTGATCATTAATTTCTCTAACTTCCAGTAATTTCTCCACCTCCCCCCTTCTCTCTTTTTCCATTTTCTATTCTGGTTACCCTCTCAACCCTCCTCCTCTCCTCACCTGCCTATCATCTCCCCCGGTACCTCTCCTCCTTCCCTTTCTCCCATGGTCCACTCTCCTCTCCTAACAGGTTCGTTCTTCTTCAGCCTTTACCTTTCCCACCCATCACCTCCCCCGGCACCTCTCCTCCTTCCCTTTCTCCGATGGTCCACTCTCCTCTCCTATCAGGTTCCTTCTTCTCCATCCTTTTGCCTTTCCCACCCATCACCTCCCAGCTTCTCACTTCATCCCCCTCCATCAGCCACTCTCTGTCCATCCCCCTCACCTGGTCTCGCCCATCACCTTCCAGCTTGTACTCCTTCCCCTCCCCCACCTTCTTCCCCCTCCCTTTCTGGTCTCGATGAAGGGTCTCGAGCCAAAACATCGACTGCTTATTCCCCTCCATAGATACTGCCTGACCTGCTGAGTTCCTCCAGCATCTTGTGCATTTGCTCTGGATTCCCAGCATCTGCAGATCCTCGTGTTCACTTTTTGTCAAAGTTCAAAGTAAATTTATCATCGAAGTACGTATATCTCACCCAGAGACTCCTTTTCTTGTGGGCATTCACAGTAAATACTGAGAAACACAATAGAATCAATGATAGACCAGACTGAACAGGATGGACAAACAACATGCAAAGGGCACAAACTGGGCAAATACAAAAATAAATAATAAATAAATAAACAATAAATATTGAGAACGTGAGATGAAGAGTCCTTGAAAGTGAGTCCATAGGTTGTGGGAACAGTTCAGTGATGGGGTGAGTGAAGTTATCCCCTCTGGCTCAGGAACCTGATGGCTGAGGGGTAATAACTGTCCCTGAACCTGGTCGTGTGGGTCCTGAGGCTCCTGTACCTCCTTCCTGATGGTTGAGGGGTAATAACTGTCCCTGAACCTGGTGGTGTGGGTCCTGAGGCTCCTGTGCCTCCTTCCTGATGGTTGAGGGGTAATAACTGTCCCTGAACCTGGTGGTGTGAGTCCTGAGGCTCCTGTACCTCCTTCCTGATGGTTGAGGGGTAATAACTGTCCCTGAACCTGGTGGTGTGGGTCCTGAGGCTCCTGTACCTCCTTCCTGATGGTTGAGGGGTAATAACTGTCCCTGAACCTGCTGGTGTGAGTCCTGAGGCTTCTGTACCTCCTTCCTGATGGTTGAGGGGTAATAACTGTCCCTGAACCTGGTGGTGTGGGTCCTGAGGCTCCTGTACCTCCTTCCTGAAGGCAGCAGTGAGGAGAGAGCATGAACTGGGTGGTGGGGGTCCCAGATGACGGATGAATTCTGAGATTAGACTGTTTAATTGTTCCTGAACCTGGTGGTGTGGGTCCTGATCCCAACCCTGCCTGATGTAACATCCACCCTCTCCTCCCCGCCTCCCCAGGAACAATTCCCTGGCCCCCTCCCCTCCCAGACCCTCTCCTTCAGTCTCCCTGTTTCCAAGCCTACCTTAAACACTTCTGTTTCTCCTCGGACAAAATTGTCTGAGCGACTGTGGAGGCGGATTAATTCAGTCTTCCCGAGTTTTCCGTACATCTGGATGAAGACCTTAGCATCAGTACCGGCTCCAGTGACATCCCCCGTGCACACCTCCACTTCGTAGTTTATCACTGGCCAGAGACACAAGCAATTGAAGTTAAATACACTAAAGGTCCACACCGAGGCGGGACACAGAGTGCAGAAGAGCCATGTCTTCATGTAGGGTAAACCTACTTGTGTTCCTACTCCAGCACTTTCCTCAGATTCCCTTACAGCACAAAAACACAGAAAAATCTGCAACACTGCAGACAGTTCTGGTTGCCCCAGGAGGTTTTGGAGAGAGTGCAGAAGAGGTTCATCGGGAATGCTGCCTGGATGAGAGGGCATCTGCTATAACGAGAGGCTGGACAAACTTGATTTGTTTTCTCTGGAGCGGCAGAAGCTGAGGGGAGATCTGATAGAGGTCTATAAGATTATGAGAGGCGTAGACAGAGTAGACAGGCAGTATCTGTTTCCCAGGGTTGAAATGTCTAATACCAGAGGGCATGCATTTAAGGTGAGAAGGGGAAAGTGCAAAGGACATGTGAGGGGCAAGTTTTTTTTTTACACAGAATGGAGGGTGACTGGAATGTGCTGCCTGGGGTGGTGGTGGGGGCAGATACATGAGAGACTTTTGAGGGATGTTTAGGTTGGCAGATGAATGTGAGAAAAATGCAAGGATATGAATATTGTGTAGGCAGAAGAGATTAGTTTAGAGGCAATTTGATTGTTAATGTAATTGGTTCAGCACAACATTGTGGGCCAAAGGGCCTGTTCCTGTGTGTACCGCTCCATGTTCTAAGTTCTAACTCTGAATTTATTGTGACCACAAGACAATAAGACACAGGAGCAGAATTAGGCCATTTGGCCCATCGAGTCTGCTCTGCCATTCAATCATGGCTGATCCTTTTATCCCATCCTCAGTCCCACTCTCCAGCCTTCCCCACATAACCTTTGATGCTGTGGCCAATCAAGAACCTATCGAGCTATGCCTTAAATACACCCAATGACCTGGCCTCCACAGTTGCCTATGGTAACCAATTCCACAAATTCACCACTCTCTGGCAAAAGAAATTTCACCGCATCTCTGTTTTAAATGGACACCCCTCTATCCTGAGTCTGTGCCCTCTTGTCCTAGACTGCCCCACCATGGGAAACATCCTTTCCACATCTACTCTGTCTAGGCCTTTCAACATTTCAAAGGTTTCCATGCGATCCCCCCTCATCCTTCTAAATTCCAGCGAGTACAGACCCAGAACCATCAAACATTTAGACAATAGACAATAGACAATAGGTGCGGAAGTAGACCATTTGGCCCTTCGAGCCTGCACCACCATTCTGAGATCATGGCTGATCATCTACTATCAATACCTGGTTCCTGCCTTGTCCCCATAACCCTTGATTCCCCTATCCATAAGATACCTATCTAGCTCCTTCTTGAAAGCATCCAGAGAATTGGCCTCCACTGCCTTCTGAGGCAGCGCGTTCCACACCTCCACAACTCTCTGGGAGAAGAAGTTCCTCCTCAACTCTGTCCTAAGTGACCTTCCCCTTATTCTTAAACCATGCCCTCTGGTACTGGACTCTCCCAGCATCTGGAACATATTTCCTGCCTCTATCTTGTCCAATCCCTTAATAATCTTATATGTCTCAATCAGATCCCCCCTCAATCTCCTTAATTCCAGCTTGTACAAGCCCAGTCTCTCTAACCTCTCTGCGTAAGACAGTCCGGACATCCCAGGAATTAACCTAGTGAACCTACGCTGCACATCCTCCACAGCCAGGATGTCCTTCCTTAACCCTGGAGACCAAAACTGCACACAATACTCCAGGTGTGGTCTCAACAGGGCCCTGTACAAATGCAAAAGGATTTCCTTGCTCTTGTACTCAATTCCCTTTGTAATAAAGGCCAACATTCCATTAGCCTTCTTCACTGCCTGCTGCACTTGCTCATTCACCTTCAGAGACTGATGAACAAGTACTCCAAGTACTCCATTTCGTATAATAACCCTTTCATTCCCAGAATCATCCTTGTGAACCTCCTCTGAACTCTCTCCAATGCCAGCACATCTTTTCTTAGATAAGGAGACCAAAACTGTTCACAATACTCAAGGTGAGGCCTCACCAGTGCCTTATAAAGTCTCAGCATCACATCCTTGCTCTTGTATTCTGGACCTCTTGAAATGAATGCTCACATTGCATTTGCCTTCCTCACCACTGACTCAACCTGCAAGTTAACCAAGTCCCAAGTCTCTCTGCATCTCAGATTTTTGGATATTCTCCCCATTTAGAAAATAGTCTGCACATTTATTTCTATAACCAAAGTGCATGGTCATGCATTTTTGAACATTATATTTCATTTGCCACGTTCTTGCCCATTCTCCTAATCTGTCTAAGTCCTTCTGCATCCTACCTGTTTCCTCAACACTACCTGCCCCTCTACCAATCTTCGTATCATCTGCAAACTTGGCAACAAAGCCATCTATTCCATAATCTAAATCATGTATGTACAGTATAAAAAGAAGTGGTCCCAACACCAACCCCTGTGGAACACTACTAGTCACTGGCGGCCAACCAGACAAGGAACATTTTATTCCCACTCGCTACTTCCTATCAATCAGCCAATGCTCTAACCATGTCAGTAACTTTCCTGTAATACCATGGGCTCTTAACTTGGTAAGCAGCCTCATATGTAGCACCTTGTCAAAGGCCTTCTGAAAGTCCAAATATACAACATCCACTGCATCCCCTTTATCTATCCTACTTGTAATCTCCTCAAAGAATTCCAACAGGTTCGTCAGGCAAGATTTTCTCTTCCAGAAACCATGCTGAACCATGAGCTATCTTGTCCTGTGTCAGTGTGATGTTAAATGGGAAGCTGAGAAAGACTGAGGTTTTGGGTATGAAGTGAGCAGTTTGTTTGATTCGCACTGTGGGAGCGGGAGGATTTCAGGGGCTTAAGTCAAGCCGCTCTCAGTGATCACAGACACACCTTGAGCAGCTCAGTCAGCGCGATGTTAGTACAGCTCAAGGCGTCAGAGTTCAGAGTTGAATTCTGACATCGTCTGTAACGAGTCTGTATGTCCTCCCTGTGGAATGTTTGGTTTCCTCTGGGTCTCCAATTTACCCTACAGTCCCTAGTCATAGTCATAGTCATACTTTATTGATCCCGGAGGAAATTGGTTTTTGTTACAGTTGCACCATAAATAATTAAATAGTAATATGTAAATTATGCCAGGAAATTATGAAATAAGTCCAGGACCAGCTTATCGGCAGAGGGTGTCTGACCCTCCAAGGGAGGAGTTGTAAAGTTTGATGGCCACAGGCAGGAATGACTTCCTATGACGCTCTGTGCTGCATCTCGGTGGAATGAGTCTCTGGCTGAATGTACTCCTGTGCCCACCCAGTACATTATGTAGTGGATGGGAGACACTGTCCATTGTCCAAGATGGCATGCAACTTGGACAGCATCCTCTTTTCAGACACCACCGTCAGAGAGTCCAGTTCCATCTCCACAACATCACTGACCTTACGAATGAGTTTGTTGATTCTGTTGGTGTCTGCTACCCTCAGCCTGCTGCCCCAGCACACAACAGCAAACATGATAGCACTGGCCACCACAGACTAGTAGAACATCCTCAGCATCGTCCGGCAGATGTTAAAGGACCTCAGTCTCCTCAGGAAATAGAGACGGCTCTGACCCTTCTTGTAGACAGCCTCAGTGTTCTTTGACCAGTCCAGTTTATTGTCAATTCATATCCCCAGGTATTTGTAATCCTCCACCATGTCCACACTGACATTCTGGTTAGTAGGTTAATAGTCATTGTAAATTGTCCTGTGATTAAGCTGGGGTCAAAGCGGGGGCGGCTGGGTGGTGGGGCTCGAAGGGTCTGTTTCACACTGTATCTCAATAAATAAATAAACAAACAACTAAAGAGCAAGGGTGGGGGAATACCTTCTTGCAGCAAACTCAGAGGAGAGGAGCTTTCTCAATTTAAATCTTATGCTGGTGTGCTTGCTTACATTTTTCAATCTCCGTGATCTCACTGGGGTATATCTCGATCTCCGTCTTGCCATCTGCTTCGTCCTTGCAGAGCCACCGGTGAGCCGGGAACATGTATTCCTTTCCGTGGGCCGGAACCTTAATCCGAACATTGTCCAGGAACCAGCCAGCTCGTAGTCCTGCATTATCATGTCCAATTAGCAGACGCTTTAGCTGTGGACACGAGGAGTCAGCATCAGTTTTGGAAACATTTCTACACAGGCTCAAACCCAAAGGTAGAAAGGCTGAAGTTTGGTTACTGGGTGACCATAATATGTGCCATAAGTTAAGGAGAGAGAAAGAGGAAGAGGGAGAGAGGAAAAACAACAGAGAAACAGGCCCTTCTGTCCACCAGGACCATATCCCTCCATACCCCTCCCATCCCTGTACCTATCCAAACCTCTCTTAAATGTTGACATTGAACTGGCATCCACCACTTGCGCCAGCAGCTCATTCCACACTCTCACCACTAAGTGAAGGAATTCCCCTCATGTTCCCCTTAAACATTTCACCTTTCACCTTTAACTCATGAACTCTAGTTGTAGTCTCACCCAAACACAGTGGAAAAAGCCTGCTTGCATTTACCCTGTCGATACTCCTCATAATTCGGTATACCTCAAATCAATTCTCTCCTTAATCTTCTACATTCTAGGGAATAAAGTCCAAACCTATTCAGTCTTTCTCTATAACTCAGGTCTCAAGTCCTGGCAACACCTTTGTAAAATTTTCTCTGTACTCTTTCAATTTTATTTACATCTTTCTTGTAGGTAGGTGACCAAAACCACACACAATATTCCAAATTAGGCTTCACCAACATTTTATGCAATTTCAACATAACATCCCAACTCCTGTACTCAATACATTGATTTATGAAGGTGAAAATACCACAAGCTTTCTTTACGACCCTATTTATCTGTGATGCCACTTTCAAGGAACTATGGACATGTATTCCCAGATCGCTCTGTTCTACCACACTTCGCATTGCCCTACCATTCACTGTGTAAGAACTATACTTTATACTTTATTGTCGCCAAACAATTGGTACTAGAATGTACAATCATCACAGCGGTATTTGATTCTGCACTTCACACTCCCTGGATTACAAATATTAAATATTAAAAATAGTTAAAATTAGTAAATATTAAAAATTTAAATTACACATCATAAATAGAAAATAGGAAAATGGGACGTAAGGTAGTGCAAAAAAACCGAGAGGCAGGTCCGGATATTTGGAGGGTACGGCCCAGATCCGGGTCAGGATCCGTTCAGCAGTCTAATCACAGATGGAAAGAAGCTGTTCCCAAATCTGGCCGTACAAGTCTTCAAGCTCCTGAACCTTCTCCCACAGGGAAGAGGGACGAAAAGTGTGTTGGCTGGGTGGGTCGTGTCCTTGATTATCCTGGCAGCACTGCTCTGACAGCATGTGGTATAAAGTGAGTCCAAGGACAGAAGATTGGTTTGTGTGATGTGCTGCGCTGTGTTCACAATCTTCTGCAGCTTCTTTTGTCTTGGACAGGACAACTTCCATACCAGGTTGTGATGCACCCTAGAAGAATGCTTTCTACAGTGCATCTATAAAAATTAGCAAGGGTTTAGGGGACAGGTCAAATTTCTTTAGTTTTCTCAGGAAGTAAAGACGCGGGTGGGCCTTCTTGGCAGTGAACTCTGCTTGGTTGGACCAAGTCAGGTCATTTGTGATATTGACCCCGAGGAACTTAAAGCTTTTGACCTGTTCCACTTGCACACCACTGATGAAAATTGGGTCATGCGGTCCGCTACTCCTTCTGAAGTCAACAACCAATTCCTTCGTCTTGCTGACGTTGAGGGATAGGTTATTGTCTTCACACCATGCCACCAGGTTCTTAATTTCCTCTCCGTACTCAAACTCATCATTACCCGAGATACGGCCTACAATTGTTGTGTCATCAGCAAACTTATATATTGAGTTTGATGGAAACTTGGCTACACAATCATGGGTGTACAGTGAGTACAGCAGGGGGCTGAGTACACAGCCTTGTGGGGCACCGGTGCTCAGAGTGATTGTAGAGGAGAGCTTGTCCCCTATTTTTACAGCCTGGGTCCGGTCTGTGAGGAAGTTGAAGATCCAGCTGCAGGTCTGAGTGCTAAGGCCCAGGTTCCGGAGCTTAGGAATCAGTTTATTTGGAATGATGGTATTAAAGGCAGAGCTGTAGTCAATGAAAAGGAGACTTACGTATGCATGTTTATTCTCCAGGTGTTCTGAGGAATGTAGGGCCAGAGAGATGGCATCCTGGTTGGTCCTCCCAAAGTGCAACACCTCACGTCTCTCTGCATTAAATTCCTTCTGTCATTTTTCCAGCTGGTGCAGATCTCACAGCAAGTCTTTGCTCGTCTTCCTTGCTGTCCACTACACCTCCAATCTTCTTGTCATCAGCAAATTTGCTGATCCAGTTAACCACCTTATCATCCAGATCATTGATGTAGATGACAAACAACAAACAGACCCAGTGCTGATCCTCGTGACAATCCACTAGTCACAGGGCCTCCAGTCAGAGGGGCAACGCTCTAATACCTCTCTCTGGCTTCTCCTGCAAAGCCAGGGTCCAGTCCAATTTATTAATTCATCTTGAATGCCAAGCGATGGAACTTTTTTGACTGGCATCCCATGTGAGATCTTGTCAAATGCCTTGCTTAAAACCATGTAGACAGCATCCACTGCCTTGACTTCATCAACTTTTCTGGTAACTTCCTTGAAAAACTCTATAAGTTTGGTTAGACATGACCTACCATGCACAAAGCCCTTTCCCTAATCAGTCCCAGTCTATCCAAGTACTTATACTGTATATCCAGTTTTCAGAATACCTTCCAATAACTTTCCCACTACTGATGTCAGGCTCACTGGACTATAATTTCCTGGCTAATTCTTCGAACCTTTCTTAAACAACAGAACAATATTAGATGTCCCCCAATCATTTGGCACCTCACCTGGTGAAGGATGTTTTAAATATCTTTACTCAGTCCCCGGCAATTTCTGCACTAGCTTCCTACAGGGCTTGAGGGAAGACATTGTCAGGCCACAGGGTTTTATCCACCCTAATTTGCCCCAAGACAACAAACGCCCCCACATTGCCACCTCCCTGGCTCTTCACTCAACTGGACAGCAAAGGTGTTACATCAGGCTGCTCTTTATCGACTGCAGCTCACCATTCAATACCACCATCGTCTCAAAACTAATCAATAAACTCCAAGACCTTGGAGCTTCCTGTGTAATTGGATCCTCCATTTCCTCACTTGTGGACCCCAGTCAGTTCAGATTGGCAACATCTCCCCCACAATCTCCATTATCACAAGGCTGCGTGCTTAGTCCCCTGCTCTACTCACTTTACACTTATAACCATGTGGCTAAACACAGTTCCAATGTCATATTCAAGTTTACTGACGACAGCACTGTCAGGGGCCAAATCAATGATGGTGATAAATGGTACCATAACAATAACCTCTAACTTAATGTCAGCTAGACCAGGGAACTGACTGCAGACTTCGGGAGAGGGACACCAGAGATCCAAGAGACAGTCTTCACTGGGGGATCAGAGGTGGAGAGGGTCAGCTACTTTAAATTCCTCAGTGTTATTAGTTCAGAGGACCTGTTCTGGGCTCAGCACACAAGGGCAATAACGAAGTAGACACGGTAGCACCTCTACTCAGTTAGGGGTTTGCAAAGGTAAAGATGCAATACGAAAGTAAGCTAGCCAATAACATTAAAGAGGCTACCAAAAGTTTCTTCAGATACATAAAGTGTAAAAGAGAGCCAAGAGTGGATTTCGGACTGCTGGAAAACGATGCTGGAGAGGTAGCAATGGGGGACAACAAAACAGTGGATGAATTGCTTTGTATCAGTTATCACTGTGGAAGACACAAGGAAGATGGTGGAAATTCCAGGTGTGGGGCATGAAGTGTGTTAAGTTACCATAACCAGAGAGAAGGTTCTTGGGAAACTGAAAGATCTGCAGGTCGATAAGTCACCTGGACCAGATGGTGTACACCCCAGAGTTCTGAAAGAGGTGGCTGAAGAGATTGTGGAGGCATTAATAATGATCTTTCAAGAATCACTAGATTCTGGAATGGTTCTGGAATTCTGGAAAATTGTAAATGTCACTCCACTCTTCAAAAAGGGAGAGATGCAGAAGAAAGAAAACTATAGGCCAGTTAGTCTGACCGCAGTGGTAGAGAAGATTTTGGAGCCGATTATTAAGGATGAGGTCTCAGGGTACTTGGAGGCACATGATAAAATAGGCCATAACATGGTTTCCTCGAGGGAAAATCTTTGCTTACAAATCTGTTGCAATTCTTTGAAGAAATAACAAGAAGAAGGATAGACAAAGGAGAATCAGTTGATGTTATGTATTTGGATTTTCAAAAGGCCTTTGACAAGTTGCCACACAAGAGGCTGCTTAGCAAGCTATGAGCCCATAGCATTGCAGGAAAGATTCTAGCATGGATAAAGCAGTGGCTTTTAAAAACGCAAACAACAGCAATTCTGCAGATGCTGGAAATTGAAGCAACACACATCAAAGTTGCTGGTGAACGCAGCAGGCCAGGCAGCATCTCTAGGAAGAGGTACAGTCGACGTTTCAGGCTGAGACCCTTCGTCAGGACTGATTGACAGGAGGCAAAGAGTGGGAATAAAGGGAGCCTTTTCTGACTGGCTGCCGGTGACTAGTGGTGTTCCACATGGGTCTGTGTTGGGACCGATTCTTTTTACGTTATATGTCAATCATTTGGATGATGGAATTGATGGCTTTGTTGCACAGTTTGCTGATGATATGAAGATGGGGCAGGTAATTTTGAGGAAGAAGAGAGACTACAGAAGGACTTAGACAGATTAGAAGAATGGGCAAAGAAGTGGCAAATGGAATATGGTTTTGGGAAATGAATGGTCATGCACTTTGGTAGGAGAAATGTAACGTTTGACTATTTTCTAAATAGAGAGAAAATACAAAAAAAACTGAGGCACAAAGTGACTTATGCAGGATTCCCTAAAGATTAATTTGCAGGTTGAGTCTGTGGTGAGGAAGGCAAATGCAATGTAAGCATTAATTTCAAGAGGACTAGAATATAAAAGCAAGGATGTAATGTTGAAACTTTATAAAGTACTGGTGAGGCCTCACTTGGAGTATTATGAGCAGGTTCAGGCCCCTTATCTTAGAAAGGAAGTGCTGAAACTGGAGAGGTTCCAAAAGAGGTTCATGAAAATGATTCCAGGATTGAATGGCTCGTCACATGAAGAGTGTTTGATGGCTCTGGGTCTGTATTCACTAGAATTCAGAAGAATGAGGGATGACCTCATGGAAACCTATTGAATGGTGAAAGGAATTGATAGAGCGGATGTGGAGAGGATGTTTCCTATGGTGGAAGAGCTAGGACCAGCAGACACAGCCTTAGAATAGAGAAGCATTCTTTTTGGAATGGCGATAAGGAAGAATTTCTTTAGCCAGAGAGTGGTGAATCTGTGGAATTCTTTGCCACAGGCCGCCGTGGAGGCCAAGTCTTTATGTATATTTAAGGCAGAGGTTGAAATATTCTGGATTGGTCAGGACATGAAGGGGTATAGGGAAAAAGCAGGAGATGATAGGGACTGAGAGGACCCTTGGATCAGCCATGTTCAAATGGCAGAGCAGACTCGATGGGCCAAATGGCCCAATTCTGCTCCTTTATCTTATGGTTTTATGGGCTAAAACTCTCACCCTTTCACCCATAAACTATGACCTCTGGTTGTAGTTCCTCACAACCTCAGTGAAAAAATCTATCCCATCTATATCCCTCCTCTCGGTCTTCCACATTCTAAAGAATACAGTCCTCACCTACTCAACCTTTCCTTATAACTCAGGTCCTTCAGACCTGGCTACACCCTTGTGAATTTGCTTTGTGCTATTTCAACCTTTTATATATCTTTCCTGTGGGTAGGTGACCAAAACTGCAAACACCTCCAAATTAGGCCTCACCAATGTCTTATACAACTTCGAAACAACATTCCATCTCCTGTACTCAATACATTGATTTATGAAAGCCAGTGTGCCAAAAGGTTTCTTTATGACCCTAACTACCCGTGACACCACTTTCAATGAATTATGGATCTGTATTCCCAGCTCCCTTTGTACTACCACACTCCTCAGTATTCTATGGTTCACTGTGCAAGACCTACTTTGGTTGGTCCTACTGAAGTGCAAAACTGCACATCAAAGTTGCTGGTGAACGCAGCAGGCCAGGCAGCATCTGTAGGAAGAGGTGCAGTCGACGTTTCAGGCCGAGACCCTTCGTCAGGACTAACTGAAGGAAGAGTGAGTAAGGGACTTTTATATATTGGCGAGACCCGACGCAGACTGGGAGACCGCTTTGCTGAACATCAACGCTCTGTCCGCCAGAGAAAGCAGGATCACCCAGTGGCCACACATTTTAATTCCACATCCCATTCCCATTCTGACATGTCTATCCACGGCCTCCTCTACTGTAAAGATGAAGCCACACTCAGGTTGGAGGAACAACACCTTATATTCCATCTGGGTAGCCTCCAACCTGATGGCATGAACATCGACTTCTCTAACTTCCGCTAGGCCCCACCTCCCCCTCGTACCCCATCTGTTACTTATTTTTATGCACACATTCTTTCTCTCACTCTCCTTTTTCTCCCTCTGTCCCTCTGAATATACCTCTTGCCCATCCTCTGGGTCCCCCCACCCCTCCTTGTCTTTCTTCCCGGACCTCCTGTCCCATGATCCTCTCGTATCCCCTTTTGCCTATCACCTGTCCAGCTCTTGGCTCTATCCCTCCCCCTCCTGTCTTCTCCTATCATTTTGCATCTCCCCCTCCCCCTCCAGCTTTCAAATCCCTTACTCACTCTTCCTTCAGTTAGTCCTGACGAAGAGTCTCGGCCTGAAACGTCGACTGCACCTCTTCCTACAGATGCTGCCTGGCCTGCTGCATTCACCAGCAACTTTGATGTGTGTTGCTTGAATTTCCAGCATCTGCAGAATTCCTGTTGTTTGCAAAATTGCACAGTTGCCTGCATTAAGTTCCATCTGCCATTTTTCAGACCATTTTTCCAGCTGATGCAAACCCCTCTGCAGGCCACGATTGCCTTCCTCACTGTCCACTCTTGGTGACATCAGCAAATTTGCTGATCCAGTTAACCACATTATCATCCAGATCATTGACATAGATGACAAACAACATCAGACCCAGCACTGATCCCTGTGGCACACCACTAGTCACAGGCCTCCAGTCAGAGAGGCAACCCTCTACTCTCACAAAGCCAATCTGCTCTCAGGATGAGACCTTTCATTCCAAAATTAATGAGATGTTCTCCTTCTTCCAAGAAATGGGTTTTCCTTCCTCCACCACTAAAGCTGCCTTCACCCGCATCTTTTCCATTTCACGCACATCTGCCCTCACCCCATCCTCCTGCCACCTCACCAGGGATAGGGTTTCCCTTGTCCTCACCTACCACCCCAGTAGCCACACCTGTTACTTCTGCCATCTCCAATGGGATACCACCACCAAGCACATCTTTCCCTCTCTCCCCCACTTCATGCTTTCCACAGGGACCACTGCCTATGCGACTCCCTCGTCCATTCGTCGCTCCCCACTGATCTCCCTCCTGGTACTTATCCTTGCAAGCAGAACAAGTGCTACACCTGCCCCTACACCTCCTCCCTCACTACCATGCGTGGCCCCAAACAGTCCTGCAGGTGAGACGACACTTCACCTGTTGGGGTCATGTGTTGTATCCGGTGCTCCTGGTGTGGCCTCCTGTGTACCGGTGAGACCCAACGTAGATTGGGAGACCGCTTCACTGAGTATCTACGCTCTGTCTGCCAGAAAAAGTGGAATCTCCCAGTGGCCACCATTTGAATTCCATTTCCCATTCCCATTCTGACATGTCAATCCATGGCCTCCTCTACTGTCACGATGAGGTCACTTTCAGGTTGGAGAAGCAACATCTTATCCATCTGGGTAGCCTCCAACCTGATGGCATGAACTTTCAGCAATTCCCTCCTCCCCTCAGCATTTCTATTCCCATTTCCCTCTCTCACTTTACCTGCCCACTACCTCCCTCTGGTGCTTCCCCCCTCCCCTTCCCTTTCCTCCATGGTCTTCGACCCTCTCCTGTCAAACACCCCCTTCTCCAGCCCTTTGTCTCTTTTGTCACTTCCCACCTCCTTCCTTCACCTCTCCGCCTCTCCCGGTTCTCCTATCACCTTCTTCCCCTCCCCCCACATTCTTGCTATAACTTCTCATCTTGTTTTTCCAGTCGGAATGAAGGGTCTGGGCCCGAAACATCGACCGTACTCTTTTCCATAGATGCTGCCTGGCCTGCATTTTGTGTGTGTTGCTCTAACTTCCCGGTTTCTGCTTAGAGTCTTTTTTTAAACAGCGAAACAACATTTACCATCCTCCAATCCTGTGGTACCTCTCCGGAGATTTAAATATCTCTGCTAGGGCTCCAGCAGTTTCTCCAGTTACGTCCCGTATGGTCTGAGGGAACACCTTGTCAGGCCCTGGGGATTTATCCACCCTGATTTGCCTCAGGATAGCAAACACCTCCTCCTCTACAATCTGTACGGGGTCCATGAAGTTGATGCCACTTTGCCTCACTTCTATAGACTCTGTGTCCATCTCCCGAGTAAATACAGATGCGAAGAATTAATCTAAAACCTCCCCCATCTGTTTTGACTCCACACATGAATTACCATTCTGATCTTCTAGAGGACCAGTTTTTTACTTAGCAATTCTTTTGCTCTTACCATATCTGTAGAATCCCTTAGGATTCTCCTTCACCTTGTCTGGTTGAGCAACTTCACGCCTTCTTTTAGCCCTCCTGCTTTCTTTCTTAAATGTTCTTTTGTATTTCTTACAGTCCATAAGCACCTCATTTGTTCCTACCTGCTTATACCTGCTGAACCAGGTCCTCAATATCTCTTGAAAACCAAGGTTCCCTTTGTAGGACATTTTGGATCTCCTCCTCCCCCTCCAGCTTTCAAATCTCTTACTCACTCTTCCTTCAGTTAGTCCTGACGAAGGGTCTCGGCCTGAAACGTCGACTGCACCTCTTCCTAAAGATGCTGCTTGGCCTGCTGCGTTCACCAGCAACTTTTATGTGTGTTGCTTGAATTTCCAGCATCTGCAGAATTCCTGTTGTTCCCTACACTTGTTATCTAGGCCCGAAACACTGACTGTTTATTCCCCTCCATGAATACTGCCTGGCCTCCTGATTCCTCCAGTGTTTTGTGTGTGTTGCTCTAGATTTCCACCATTAGAAGAATCGCTTGTGTGTGTGCTTGTTGGCTCGAAGCTCAGCAACTGGTCCACCACACCACTGTCTTCAGACTGAACTAGCAGAAAGGAAAGTATGGAGTCCTTGTACATTGATAGAGCTAACAGTTTCCTGGAGTTTTCACTGAGTTACTTCAGGCAAAAGAATCAGGAGGTTATGAGCACAAACACAGGAGATTCTGCAGATGCTGGAAATCCAGAGCAACACACAAAATGCTGGATGAACTCAGCAGGTCAGGCAGCATCTATGGAAATGAATAAACAGCCAACGTTTCAGACTGAGACCGTTTGTCAGGACATAAACAGAAATCATGAATATAACTTGGGGTTAGTGTATTATTGTCAGAGGTACCAAGAGTCAGTGAGCAGGTTCTTTGTATACCCATCATACAGATCAGATCATTACACAGTGCATTGATGCAGAACAGGGTAAGACAAGAGCAATTGTTACAGCTACAGACAAAGTACAGTTCAGGTAGACAATACAATGTAAGATGATGACAAGCTAGATTATGAAGATGTCCATCTTACTGTACTAGGGAATCATTCAAATGTTTATTTAGACATACAGCATGGAACTGGGCCTTCCGAGCTTTGAGCTGTGCTACCTAACACCCTACCGATTTATCTAATGAAGATGTCATGAACAGAGCAAAAACAAAAAGAGAAATAATGTATGAGATCGTGAAAAGGCAACGTAACTTTATTGGACATGTGATTAGGAAAGAGGAGTTAGAATGCACGGTAATTATGGGAAAGATTGAAGGGAAGAAAGCAAGAGGAGGACAAAGACAAATGATGATGGAGACAGCAGCCAGAGAACTGGAAATGAATACCAATGAATTGATCCACTTGACCTGAAACAGAAGTGTGTGGGCCATGGGAGTCAAAGCTCAAACTGGGCATGGCACCTGATGATGATGATGATGGGAAGTCTGGACAGAATCCATAGGGGACGTGCTGTTTCTACAATGACCTGAGTTGCATTGACAACTCTGCGGTTTCTCGTGGTCACACGCAGAGCTGTCCGCACCACTCTCTGCAGAGTCCCGCAATTGAGGGAGGTACAGTTCTCATACCAGGCAGTGATGCAGCCAGTCAGGATGCTCTCAATTGTGCCCCTGTAGAAAGTTCTCAGGATCTGGGGGCTCATACCAAATCTTCTTCAAACTTCTTCTGAGGTTGCCAAATTTCTTTAGCTTCCTCAGGAAGTGGAAGCATTGGTGAGCTTTTTTGGCCATGACATAAAAGGAACAGACTATTGCTGATGCTCACTGAACGTGAAGCTATCAACCTGAACATCGTTGATGTAGACAGGAGTGTGTGCACCACCCCCTTCCTGAAGTTAATGGGCAGCTCTTTTGTTTTGTTGACACTGAGGGAAAAGGTTGTTGCCATGACACCATGTCACTAGGCTCTCTATCTCCTTCCTGTACTCCGATTCGTCATTATCTGAGATACAGCCCACTATGGTGTATCAGCTGCAAACTAACAGATGGATTGAGAACAGCTTCCTGTACAGACACCACTCTGGCCAGATTCTGGAGGGGGCCGAGGACACAACCATGTGGGGAATGAGTGTTGAGAATAATCATGGTGGAGGGGTTGCTGTCTAAATTACTGAATATGGTTTGTCGGCAATGGATAAATTCAGCGTATGGAGTACGTTGGACAATGGTTCACCAGAAGGATGTACTTACTGTTCCAATGTCCATTGTGTCTATGATGAAAATGTCCACCTGTCCCTGTTCAAAGTAATTTCCCAGGTCGTTGTCAGAGGTGACGAGGGGCTGTTTGCTGGTGTCTCCCTTGTCTCCGTACAGCTTGATAAAAACTTTGGAATCACTGCTGGCTCCGGACACATTCCCGGTCTTCACCATGACATGGTAGCAGATATCTGAAATGTTGACGAGAGCTGGAGACTAACAAAAGGACAATATGCAGGTTCACAGGAGACCAGAGACTGTCTGTGACACTGCCTGTCTCACGGCCAAGTGCTTGCTAGACTCCTGGCACCAGCTTAAAGCTGGATAAAGACCAAATGGCAATGAATCCCTTCATCTGAACTTAGAAACTACAAATAAGACCATAAGATTGAGGAGCAGAATTAGGCCCCTCGTCCTAGTCTCAACTACCAGTGGAAACAACTTTCCTGCCTCTATCTTATCCATTCCTTTCATAATTTTGTATGTTTCTATAAGATCTCCTCTAATTCTTCTGAATTCCAGTGAATACAGTCCCAGGCGACTCAATCTCTCCTCATAGTCTAACCCCCTCATCTCTGGAATCAACCTGGTGAACCTCCTCTACACAGCCTCCAAAGCCAGTATATCCTTCCTCAAGTATGGAGACCAGAACTGCACACAGTACTCCAGGTGCGGCCTCACCAGTACCCTGTACAGTTGCAGCATAACCTCTCTGATCTTAAATTCAATTCCTCTAGCAACGAAGGCCAACATTCCATTTGCCCTCTTGATAGCCTGCTGCACCTGCAAACCAACCTTTTGTGATTCATGCACAAACACTCTCAAGTCCCTCTACACAGCAGCATGCTGCAATTTTTTACCATTTAAATAATAATCTGCTCTTCCATTTTTCCTTCCAAATTGGATAACCTTGCATTAACTAACATTGTACTCCAACTGCCAGACCCTTGCCCACTCACTTAACCTATCTATATCTCTCTGCAGACTCTCCGTATCTTCTGCACTATTTGCTTTTCCACTCAATTTAGTATCATCAGCAAGCTTAGATACACTACACTCAGTCCCCTCTTCCAGATCGTTAATGTACATCGTGAGCTGTTGTGGGCCCAGCACCAGGTCCTGTGGTGCACTGCTCTCCACTGATAGCTAAACAGAGTAATACCCATGAATCCCAACTCTCTGCTTTCTATTAGTTAACCAATCCTCTATCCATGCCAATATATCACCCCCAACTCTATGCATTCTTATCTTATGGATAAGTCTTTTATGTACCACCTTATCGAACGCCTTCTGGAAATCCAAGGAAATAACGTCCATCTGCTCCCCTCTACCCACTACACTTGGTAAATCCTCAAAGAACTCCAGTAAGTTTGTCAAACAGGACCAGCCTTTGCTGAATCCATGCTGCGTCTGCCTGATGGATCCATTTCTTTCCAGATGCCTCGTTATTTCTTCTTTAATGATAGCATCAAGCATTTTCCTCAACTACAGATGTTAAACTGACTGGCCTACAGTTACTTGCCTTTTGTCTACATCCTTCTTTGAACAGTGGCGTGATATTTGCCACCTTCCAGTCTGCCAGGACCTGCTCAGAGGCCAGAAAATTTTGGTAAATTATCACCAAAACCTCTGCTGTAACTTCTGCCATTTCTTTCAGTGCCTTGGGATGCATTCCATCCCTTTTTAAATCTTTTTCTTTTACTTTATCTTTATCCACAGTTTTCTTTTTTACTTTATCCATACTTCTGCAATCTGTTGAACCCCCCCCCCGCCACTATTAAAGCCCTATCCACAGCCCCAGTTATGTGATTCATTAGAATCCAGGTCCCAACATGGTTCAGGTGGAGCCTGTCCTAATAGAACAGCTCCCTCCTTCCCCAATATTGGTAACAATTTCCCATCAATTCAAACTCACTTCTCCCATACCAATCCTTGAGCCATGCATTTAGCTCTCTAATCTTCTTGACCCTATGTCAATTTGCACGTGGCTCAGATAGTAATCCAGAGATTACTAGCTTTCTGGTTCCACTCTTTACCCTAGCTGCTCAAATTCTCTCAGCAGAACTTCTTTCCTCATTTTACCCATGTCATTGGTACCCACATGGACCACAACAACTGGATCTTTCCACTCCCACTGCAAATTCCTCTGCAGGTCAGATGAGTTGTCCCCAACCCGGGCACCAGGCAGACAACACAGCATTCGGGACACTCTATCATTGCGACAGAGAATTCTGTCTATTCCCCTGACTATACGATCCCCAATTACCACTACATTTCCCTTCTTTCCCCCCTCTTGAATGGCTCCCTGAACTACGGTGCCACAGTTAGGTTGCCCATCCTTCATATGGCCCCCACCCTCATCCACACAGGGAATGAGAATCTCATACTGTTGGACAAGCTCAAGGGCTGAGGCTCCTCCAGCACCGTCTATTGGATCCCACTACCCGTCTCACTTGCAGTCACACCCTCTTGTCCCTGACCACAGACCGAATTTAAGGCAGCTAATCTCATGAATGTGACTACCTCCTGAAACAGAGAATTCCCCTCCCTGATGTGCTGCAGTGTTTTCAGCAGTCTGATATCCGCTCCCACCACCTCTCTTTCACACTTCATGTATCTGAAGAAACCTCCTGACTGACTGTAGTCATCAGGGACACTAGAGGCCTCCCTCCCTTCCCACATCCTGCAAGAGAAGCATTTCACTATCCTGCCAGTCACTCCTATTGTCCTAGCCGAGCAGACATAAAGAGAATGAAAAAACTTCAGCTTTTCTTTCCTTTGCTTTTCCTGAGTGAGGCCTCAAGATCACCACTCCGACTCTGTCCACTCAGACGATGGCTGCCGTACCTGCCCCTGCCTTCCTTTAGTTTCTTCTTGCTACTCAAACACCGAATGGCTGCTGGTCAAAGCTCTTCTTTGCTGTGCTGACCTGCTGCTGTCTTTGGGTGATCTGAGTGAAGTCCCATCCCGATGTCTGGATTGGCCACTGGTTAAAGCTCTTTTCTCCCCCGGCATTATCGTAAATTTTATCTCTGCTCTTTCAATCCTATCGATAGGTTTGGTAGGTGGTCAGAACTGCACACAGTACTCCAAATTAAGCCTCACTAGAGGCTTGTACATCTTCAACATAGCATCCCAAGTCCTGAACTCAATATGCTGATTTATGAGGTCAATATACCAAAAACTTTCTTTACAATCTTCTCTTCTGGGGACCAGCATCTGAAATGAACATGTTTATTAAACAAAAATTCCCCACTCAGGTGGCATTATCCTTTGAAAAAGATAGTGTCTTAAAATCTCACTGCTCCATCAAATCTCAGCTCCATGCTCTAATGATCATGCCCTTTCATTATAGATTTGCCTTTCTCAATTTTGTAAAGTTCAGAAAAATCCATTCTTACTTTTCAGCATCTGTGCATCTCCATATGGAACGAGTTCACGGACAATCTGCCCATCGTCTTCGCTCTTGTCCAGCCACCTGGGGATCAATGAACATTCTCATCTCACTGTTTACTCTTTCTGTCACCCAACTCTCAACACACACAGACATACACACTCAGAGAAATAGAAACAACACACACAACACACACACACACACACACACAGAGAAATAGAAACAACACACACACAGACACACGCATACACACAGACACACAAATGTACAGACACACAGACACACAACACACTCACACACATACAAACACACACACACAGACAGACACACACACAAACAGACATGCAACACACACACACAACACACACACTCACACAGAAATAGAAACAACACAGACACACGCATACACACAGACACACAAATGTACAGACACACAACACACACACATACACACAGACAGACACACACAGACACACAACACACACACTCATATACACACACACACACACGTGTTCACAGACACCTCCCACCCCGTACAGCCACGTACACACGGCCCGATTCACAGTAATGGTCTGTGAGGAAGAAGCACCTGTAACAGGGGAATTCCACAGCTTGCGACTCGGGAGCACCTTCTTCCTTCACGACCACCTTGTCAAGGAACCAGCCGCAGCTCCCACCTCTACCGTCGTGTCCAATCCTCACCCTCATCACCTTCTTCAGACTTACAGCCTCGATGACAAATTCATCTGCCTGGGTACAGAGAGCAGACCAAGACACTGAAGGTGGCATCACTGAGACCAGAATCTGGGTCTGATAGGGTGCAGGGACTGTCTGAGACTGCTGTCAGCAGAGAGACACCCATATCCACTGCTCGCTCAAGGCGAGGAGGTTTACCAGCATGCTGCCCGGATCAGAGAACATGTCTTATGAGGATAGGTTGGGCAAACTAGGGCTTTTCTCTTTGGAGTGGCGGTCCATAACAGGTGACGATAGAGGCATTGATCGAGTGGACAACCAACTCCTTTTGCCTGGACAGATATGGCTAACATGAGGAGGCATTATTTTAAGGTGACTGGAGGAAAGTACAGGAACTGATCACAGGTATATCAGAAACCTCTGTAGATAGAGCTTTGACCAGCGCTGGAAGTTTTGGAGGTGGGAGGGGGGACTTCAATAAGTTCCATAACCCGAGGATAAAACACAGGAGCAAGTCACAGCAACCTAACAGAGCTTTGACCAGCAGTCAGTCGGTGTCTGGGATTGATTAGTAACAGCGAGTTAAAGGAAGGCAGGGCAAACAGAGCAGCAGTCGTCTGAGCGGACATAGTCAGAGTAGTGATCTCGAGGCTTCAGTCAGAGAAAGCAAAGGAAAGAAAAGCTCACGTTTTTCATTCTCTTCTTTATATCTGCTGAGCTGGGACAGTAGAGATGCCAGGCTGGAGAGTACATGCTCCTCCTGCGGAATATGGGAAGGGAGATCTCCAGTGTCCCTGAAGACTACAACTGCAAGAAGTTCATCCAACTGCAGCTCCTAACATTCAGTGTTAAGGAGCTGGAGCTGGAACTGGATGAACTCTGGATCATTCCGGAGGCTGAGGGGGTGATAGATCAGACATGTAGAGAGGTAGTTACACCCAAGGTGCAGGACACAGGGAACTGGGTGACAGTCAGGAAGGGGAAAGGGGTTAAGGAGCCAGTGCAGAGTACCCATGGCCATCCCCTCAACAACAGGTATTGTCATTTTGGATGCTGTTGGAGGGGGGAAATGACTTAACAGAGGAAAGTAACAGTGGTCGAGCCTCTGGTACTCAGTCTAACTCCGTTACTCAGAAGGGACAGGGGCAGAAGAGGCACACTGCAGTGAGAGGAGATTTATTAGTTAGGGGAACGGACAGAAGGTTCTGTGAGCGAGATTGAGATTCCCGAATGTTATGTTGTCTCCTGGGCGCCAGGGTCAGGAACATCTCGAATCCAGTCCTCTGCATTCTTAAGTGGGAGGGTGAACAACCAGAGGTCATGGTCCAAGCAGGTACCAATCATATGGGTAGAACAAGTGATGAGGTTCTGCAAAGGGAGTTCAGTGTTAGGTACTAAGTTAAAGGGCAGGACCTCCAGGGTTGTGATCTCAGGATTGCTACCCATGCCGAGTGCTAGTGAGGCCTGAACTAGGAAGATTATACAGTTTAACACATCAGAATCAGGTTTATTGTCACCGGCATGTGATGTGAAAATTGTTAACTTAGCAGCAGCAGTTCAATGCAATACTTAATCTAACAGAGAAAAAAAAAATAATAATAAATAAAATAAAAATAATAATAATACATTAACAAGTAAATTAATTACAATATACATATATTAAATAGATTAAAAATGTGCAAAGATCAGAAATACTGTATATTTAAAAAAAATTGAGGTAGTGTCCAACGATTCAATGTCCATTTAGGAATCAGATGGCAGAGGGGAAGAAGCTGTTCCTGAATCACTGAGTGTGTGCCTTCAGGCTTCTGTATCTTCTACCTGATGGTAACAGTGAGAAAAGGGCATGTCCTGGGTGCTAGAGGTCCTTAATAATGGACGCTGCCTTTCTGAGACACCGCTCCCTGAAGATGTCCTGGGTACTTTGTAGGCTAGTACCCAAGGTGGAGCCGACTATATTTACAAACTTCTGCAGCTTCTTTCGGTCCTGTGCAGTAGCCCCTCCATACCAGACAGTGATGCAGCCTGTCAGAATGCTCTCCACAGTACAACTATAGAAGTTTTTGAGTGTATTTATTGACATTCCAAACCTCTTCAAACTCTTAATAAAGTGTAGCCACTGTCTTGCCTTCTTTATAACTACATTGATATGTTGGGAACAGGTTAGATGGCTCAGGAGGGAGAGCATAAGATTTTTGGATTATTGGGCTCTCTTCTTGGGAAGTTGGGACCTGTACAAGAGGACAATTTGCACCTGAACTGGAGGGGGACTAATATCCTAGCAGGAAGCTTTGTTAATGCTGCTTGGCGGGGTTTAAACTAGAGTTGCAGGGGGATGGGAATCAGAGTGCCTGAACAGTTAGTGGAGAGGTTGTGGAGGGAGATGTTGGTAAGACCTCAGACATAGTCAAGAATTAAGGCTGAGCATGGTGCGACTTGTGTCCGGAGCTGTGTATATTTCAATTTAAGAAGTATCACAGAAAAGGCAGATAATCGTGCTGAAGATGTGGTAGCAGGTTTGCAAACAGAGGCAATCCGTAGTGAGGAGAGGCCATTGAGAGGGCAAAATTGCAGTCAACAGGATGAATTGCAATGATAAAGGTGGACAAAATCGAGAGGGGTGAATACAGGACTGAAGGAATTGTATCCGAATGCATGCAGTATATGGATTAAGGTAGATGAACTTGCAGTACAGCTGCAGATTGGCAGGTATGATGTTGGCATCACTGAATCGTGGCTGAAAGAAGTTTATAGCTGGGAGCTTAATGTCCAAGGATACACATTGTATCTAAAGGACAGGCAGGAAGGCAGAAGGGGTGGTATTGCTCTGTTGGCAAAAAAAATGAAATCAAATCATTAGAAAGAGGTGACAGGGTTGGAAGATGTTGAATCATTGTAGATAGAGCTAAGGAACTGCAAAGGTAAAAAGACCCTGATGAGGGTTGGATAGAGACCCCCAAATAGTAGTAAGGATGTGGTCTACATATTACAACAGGAGATAGAAAATACACGCCAAAAGGGGAATGTTACGATAATCATGGGGGATCTCAATATAGAAACATAGAAAACCTACAGCACAATACAGGCCCTTCGGCCCACAAAGCTGTGCCGAACATGTCCTTACCTGAGAAATTACCTAGGGTTACCCATAGCCCTCTATTTTTCTGAGAGAAAAATGCATGTAGATTAGGAAAATCAGGTTGGTGTAAGATTCCAGGAGGGGTATTTCTAGAGTGCCTACGAGATGGGCTTGTAGAGCTGCTTGTGGTCGAGCCTTTTCTCCTTGGAGTGACGGAGGATGAGAGGTGACCTGATAGAGGTGTGTAAGATGATGAGAGGCATTAGGTATATCAGAGGCCGGATAGTCAGAGGCTTTTTCCCAGGGCTATCATGAGAGGGCACAGGTTTAAGGTGCTTGGAAGTAGATGTCAGGGGTAAGTTTTTTACGCAGAGAGTGGTGAGGGTGTGGAATGGGCTGCTGGTGATGGTGGTGGAGGTGGGTTCGATAGGGTCTTTTAAGAGACTCCTGGATAGGTACATGGAGCTTAGAAAAATAGAGGGCTATGGGTAAGCCTGGTAATTTCTAAAGTAAGTACATGTTTGGCACAAAATTGTGCTGTAGGTCTTCTGTGTTTCTATGAGCCTACTGGAGGATCAGCTATTTTGGATTGGGTGTTGTGCAATGAACCAGAATTGATTGGAGAGCTTAATGTAAATGAACCTTTAGGAGCCAGTGATCATAATAACAACTCACTGTGAAATTTGAGAAGGAGATGCTAAAGTCAGATGTATCAGCATTACAGTGGAGTAAAGGGAATTACAGAGGCACGAGAGTGGAGTTGACCAGAATTAATTGGAAAAGAACAATGGCAGGGATGACCGCAGAGCACCAACAGCTGGAATTTCTGGAAGCAACTTGGAAGGCACAGGATATATACATCCCAAAGAGGAAGAAGTATTCTAAAGGAATGACGATGCAACCGTGGAGAACAAGAGAAGTCAAAGTCAACATAAAAGCCAAAGAGAGGGTATATAATAGAGCAAAAAATAGTGGGAAGTTAGAGGATTCAGAAGCTTTTAAAAAACCAACAGAATACAAATAAAAAATCATTAAGGTAAAGGTGAAATACGAAAGTATACTAGCCAATAATATTAAAGAGGATACCAAAGGTTTCATCAGATACATAAAGTGTAAGGGAGAGGTTAGAGTGGATATCGGACAGCTGGAATAGATAGATAGATAGATACATACTTTATTGATCCCAAAGGAAATTACAGTGGATATACAAATATTAGAAAAAGAAATAAGAAAGAATTAAAAATAAGTTATCTCAAACAGCCTAACAGGAGGGGTCATCACTTCCCTGGCTATAGATTAACTCATTATAGAGTCTAATGGTCTCATACTTGTTCTCTGGAGCAGCACAGTTGTCTTAATACCATGTTGGAGAGGTAGTAATGGGGGATAATGAAATCGCAGATGAACTGAATAAGTATTTTGCGACAGCTTCACTGTGGATGACACTCGCAGTATGGTGGAAGTTCCAGGTGTCAGGGGGCATGAAGTGTGTAAAGTTACCACAACTAGAGAGAAGGTTCTTGGGAAACTGCAAGGTCTGAAGGTGGATAAGTCACCTGGACCAGATGGTGTACACCATAAGACCATAAGACAAAGGAGCAGAAGAAGGCCATTCGGCCCATTGAGTCTGCTCCACCATTTTATCATGAGCTGATCTATTCTCCCATTTAGTCCCACTCCCCCGCCTTCTCACCATAACCTTTGATGCCCTGGCTACTCAGATACCTATCAATCTCTGCCTTAAATACACCCAATGACTTGGCTTCCACTGCTGCCCGTGGCAACAAATTCCATAGATTCACCACCCTCTGACTAAAAAAATTTCTTCGCATTTCTGTTCTGAATAGGCACCCTTCAATCCTTAAGTCATGCCCTCTCGTACTAGACTCCCCCATCATGGGAAATAACTTTGCCACATCCACTTTGTCCATGCCTTTTAACATTCGAAATATTTCTATGAGGTCTCCCCTCATTCTTCTAAGCTCCAAGGAATACAGTCCAAGAGCGGACAAACGTTCCTCATATGTTAACCCTCTCATTCCCGGAATCATTCTAGTGAATCTTCTCTGTACCCTTTCCAACATCAGCACATCCTTTCTTAAATAAGGAGACCAAAACTGCCCATGGTACTCCAAGTGAGGTCTCACCAGCGCCTTATAGAGCCTCAACATCACATCCCTGCTCCTATACTCTATTCCTCTAGAAATGAATGCCAACATTGCATTCACCTTCTTCACTACTGACTCAACCTGGAGGTTAACTTTAAGGGTATCCTGTACGAGGACTCCCAAGTCCCGTTGCATCTCAGAACTTTGAATTCTTTCCCCATTTAAATAATAGTCTGCCGGGGTTAAATAATAGGGTTCTGAAAGAGGTGGCTGAGGAGATCGTGGAGGTGTTCATAATGATCTTTCAAGAATCACTGGATTCTGGAATGATTTTGGAAGACTGAAAAATTGCAAATGTCACTCCACTCTTCAAGAAGGGAGAAAGGCAGAAGGGAAACTATAGGCCAGTTGGTCTGACCTCAGTGGTTGGGAAGATGTTGGAGATGATTATTAAGAATGAAGTCTCAGGGTACTTGGAGGCACATGATAAAATAGGCTGTAGTCAGCATGGTTTCCTTAAGGGAAAATCTTGCCTGACAAATCTGCTGGAATTCTTTGAAGAAGTAACAAGCATGATAGACAAAGAAGAATCGGTAGATAGATACTTGAATTTTTAGAAGGCTGCTTAACAAGCTATGAGCCCATGGTATTACAGGAAAGATTCTAGCATGGATAAAGCAGTAGCTGATTGAAAGGAGACCAAGAATGGGAATAAAGGGAGCCTTTTCTTGTTAGTTGCCAGTGACTAGTGGTGTTCACCAGGGGTCTGTGTTGGGACCAATTCTTTTTATATTATATGTCAAAGATTTGGGTGATGGAATTGATTTATTTGTTGAAAAGTTTGCAGATGATATGAAGATAGATGGAGGCGCAGGTAGTTTTGAGGAAGTAGAGAGACTATAGAAGGACTTAGATTAGGAGAATGGGCAAAGAAATGGCAGATGGAATACAGTATTGGGAAGTGTATGGTCATGCACTTTGGTAGAAAAAATGAAAGAGTTGATTATTTTCTGAATGGAGAGAAAATACAAAAAAACTGACATGCAAAGGGACTTGGGAGTCCTTGTACAGGATTGCCTGAAGGTTAATTTGCAGGTTGAGTCTGAGGTGAGGAAAGCAAATGAAATGATAGCTTTCAAGAGGACTAGAATATAAAAGTGAGGATGTAATGTTGAAACTTTATAAAGCACTGGTGAGGCCTCACTTGGAGTATTGTGAGCAGATTATGACCCCTTATCTTAGAAAGGATGTGCTGAATCTGGAGAGGGTTCAAAGGAGATTTACAAAAATGATTCCAGGAATGAATGGCTTGTCATGTGAAGAGTATTTGATGGCTCTGGGCCTGTATTCACTAGAATTCAGAAGAATCAGGGGTGACCTTGTTAAAACCAATCAAATGGTTGAAGGCCATGGTCGAATGGCTGTGGAGAGGATGTTTTCTATGGTGGGAGAGTCTAAGACCAGAGGACACAGCCTCAGAATAGAGGGACATCCTTTTAGAACAGAGATGAGGAGAAATTTCTTTAGCCAGAGCATGGCAAAACAGTGGAATTCTTTGCCATAGGCAGCTGTGGAAGTCAAGTCTTTATGTATATTTAAGGCAGAGGTAACAGGTTGATGGGGGAGGGGGTGTGATTGAAGGAATATGGGGAGAAGGCAGGAGATTGGTGCTGAGAGGAAAATTGGGTCATGATGAAATGTCGGAGCAGACTCGATGGGTCAAATGGCCTAATTCTGCTCCTATATCTTATGAAAAGTTGTTTACACAGAGCCCTGGGTGCACGGAATGCTCTGCTGGGGTAGTGGTAAAGACATACTTTCAGGGCATTTATGACAATCTTATATAGGCACATGGCTGATAGAACATAGAACATAGAAATCTACAGCACATTACAGGCCCTTTGGCCCACAATGTTGTGTCAACCATTAACCTACTCTACAGACTGCCTAGAATTTCCCCACTCATAGCCCTCTATTTTTCCAAGCTCCATGTACTAACTAAAGAGTCTCCTAAAAGACCCTATTGTAACCACCTCTACCACAGTTGTTGGCAGTGCATTCCACACACTCACCACTCTCTGTGTGAAAATCCTACCTCTGACATCCCCCTTGTACCTACTTCCAAGCACCTTAAAACGATGCCCCCTCGTGTTAGCCATTTCAGCCCTGGAAAAAGCCTCTGGCTATCCACACGATCAATGCCTCTCATCATCTTATACACCACTATCAGGTCACCTCTCATCCTCCGTCGCTCCAAGGAGAAAAGGCCGAGTTCACTCAACCTATTCTCATAAAATAGAAAAATGCAGAGTTATGTGGGACGAAAGGGTTAGATTGATCTTAGGTTGAAAGGTTGCACAATATCATGGGCAAAGAGCCTGTACTATGGTGTATTGTTCAGTGTTATTAAAATCTGGGCCCGTTTGGAAGGTAGACAGTGCACAGTTGTTGAGGGAGTACACACACTGTGGAAGGCAGGTTGTCACAGGTCGGATTAATTTCAGTAACACACTGGCATCCTGTACTCACATTGCCTTTCTCAAATTTATTGACGTTATTTTTGCTGTCGTAGAGCACGCGATCTCCTGTGTCACCCTGTTCGCCAATCAGGCAGATGAAGACATTGGCGTCCGTGCCACTACCGCTGACAGTGCCCGTGTAAATGATGATCCTATACTTCACCACTGGAAGGAACACACGGAAACCCAGGGTTAACCGTAACACCACGGACGGGGTTAACAGAGTGACATCGCGGGCGGGGTTAACAGAGTGACATCGCGGGCGGGGTTAACGGTGACACCGCTGATAGGGTTAACGGAGACACCGCGAACGGGGTTAACGGTGACACCGCGGCAGGGTTAACGGTGACACCGCTGATAGGGTTAATGGAGACACCGCGGACAGGGTTAACAGTGACACTACTGGTAGGATCCAAGTTCGGCTCAGCAGTCCTGTTTGCAGTCGACTCCTGTCCAGCCAGGTCGATCAACCTACCTTCAACTTGAAGCAGGAGCCACAAATCTGTCATGACTATCTTGCCCTGACTGTAGCACATTGCTTAAATCTCAAATATGGCTCAGTTTCCACTAAGACAATAACTTAGAATGGAAAACATCGGATGCCAGCGAGTTCCATGAAGTCCATGAATTTCCCTCTGCGTCTGATGGGCTGATGCACTAACCACAAAACCATAGGATATCAGAAGAAAATTAGGGCATTTGGCCTATCAAATCTGCTCCGCCATTCCATCATGGCTGATCTATTATCCCTCTCAATCCCTTTCTCCTGCCTTCTCCCCGTAACATTTGACTAATCAAGAACCTATCAAACTTTGCCTTAAATATACCCAATGACTTGGCCTCCACAGGCGTGCATGGCAAACAATTCACCACCCTCTGGCTGGAGAGATTCCTCCTCATCTCTGTTCTAAAGGGATGTCCTCGTGTTCTGAGGTTGTGCCCTCTGGTCCCAGATGCTCCCACTATTAGTGTTAAGTCATTGGTACACTATCCTACTGTACCACCCCAAAAAATTACGTATGGTGAAACATGGAGGTTGGAACCTGATGCCTAGATACCCAGAGCCTGGAGACCCAGTTACCCACAGCCTAGAGACCCAAGGACACAGAGCCTGGAGACCTAGGTACCCAGAGCCAGAAAGTCCAGATAGGCAGAGCCTGGAGACCTAGATACCCAGAGCCCAGAAGTCTAGAACCTGGAGACCCAGATAGGCAGAGCCTGGAGACCTAGATACCCAGAGCCCAGAAGTCTAGAGCCTGGAGACCCAGATCGGCAGAGCCTGGAAGTCCAGATACCCAGAGGCCAGAAGCTCAGAAACCTAGAACCTGGAGACCCAGATACCCACAGCCTAGAGGCCCTGATACTCAGGGCCTAGAGGCCCAGGTACCTAAAGACTGGAAACCCAAAAGGCTGAGACACAGATACCCAGAGCCCAGAGGCTGAGAAATCAGGAGATTAGGGGTCCAGGCACCCAGAGCCTGGAGATCCAGAAAGATAGAACCTGGAAACCTAGATACCCAGAGCCTAGAGTCCGAGAAATCCAGAGATTAGGGGCCCAGGCACCCAGAGCCTGGAGATCCAGAAAAATAGAACCTGGAGACCCAGATACCTAGAGCCAGGAAGTCGAGATACCCAGAGCCTAGAGGCCCAAGCACCCAGAGCCTGGAGACCCAGATACCCAGAGCCTACAGGCCGAGAGATCCAGAGGTTAGGGGCCTAGGCACCCAGAGCCTGGAGGATAGATATACAGTGCCTTCCAGCTACATCACACTACTTCTGGTGAGGAAGCGATCAGCCCAAAGGGGTAGGAAGAATATCAGGGGAAATGGGGACAAGCGTCTGAGGGCCAGTGGACTGTGCAGAGAGCTTTTCTCTTTGGTTGTGGCTCCAGAGAATACCACAACCTCTGCAGGGGATCAGAAACAAAATGGCAAGAAATAAGATCTAAAAACGTCAATAACAACCAGAGGTCATGTGAACAGCTTGAGCAACAGCTGCCTGCACTTCCTCCTGCTTCATCTGGCCAATCACTCACAAGGCTGGACCTCATCCACCAGGTCCCCCTCAGCAGGCAGCTCCCGTATAATCTCATTATCGTCTTCGTTGATGTCAAGCCACCGACTGCATCTGAAATCATACTTCTCTTTTGTCAGTGATTTCATTAAAGTCACCTGCAATTAAAAAAGATCAAAAGCACACAGCATTGCAATGTGGACAGTTCCATCTGGCAAGAACATCAGACCATAAGACACAGGAGAAAAATTCGGCCATTCGGCTAACTGAGTCTGCTCCACTATTCTATCACAGCTAATTTATTAACCCTCTCAACCCCATTTTCCTGCCTTCTCCATGTAATCTTTTACATCCTTACTAACCGAGGACCTATCAATCTCAATCAAGCACTGGTTGTCTGCAGTTGTCTACCCAAAGAGTTATGCAGAATGGATTAGTGGAGAATTTAAGGAAGATGCAGGAGAACTTTGAACCATTAATGGGTTAAGATCAGCGGAGAACCGTCGCAGATGTAGCTAAGGCCTGGGTTGATCTGCCATGGGACAGCAAGAAGGCTGGAGGGGCCCAGTGACCTACTCCTACTCCAATTTCCCCATTCCCTTCCAATGCATGTATTTACACTTAGAATGCAGTATGTGTCCAATTAACAAACTCCTCCAAAAACAATCTAGTACAAATTCCCCATACACTATAGGGTGAAATGTTTAGAAATGTTGGTGCATATAGACCATAACACCATTTGATAAGGTACCCCATGCAAGGCTTATTGAGAAAGTAAGGATGCATAGGATCCAAGGGGAAATTGCTTTGTGATCCAAAACTGGCTTGCCCACAGAAGGCAAAGAGTGGTTGTAGACAAGTCTCAGGAATCTGTTCTGGGACCCCTTCTCTTTGTGATTTTTATAAATGACCTGTATGAAGAAGTGGAGGGATGGGTTAGTAAATTTACTGATGACACAAAGGTTGGAGGTGTTGCGGATAGTGTGGAGGGCTGTCAGAGGTTACAGCGGGACATTGATAGGATGCAAAAATGGGCTGAGAAGTGGCAGATGGAGTTCAACCCAGATAAGTGTGAAGTGGTTCATTTTGGTAGGTCAAATATGATGGCAGAATATAGCATTAATGGTAAGACTCTTGGCAGTGTGGAGGATCAGAGGGATCTTGGAGTCCGAGTCCATAGGACACTCAAAGCAGCTACGCAGGTTGACTCTGTGGTTAAGAAAGCATACGGTATATTGGCCTTCATCAATCGTGGAATTGAGTTTAGGAGCCGAGAGGTAATGTTGCAGCTATATAATCTAATCTTAATCTAAAAGAGGACTGAGTGTTCTCATAATCTAATATAGGACCCTGGTCAGACCCCATCTGGAGTACTGTGCTCAGTTCTGGTCACCTCACTATAGGAAGGATGTGGAATCCGTAGAAAGGGTGCAGAGGAGATTTACAAGGATGTTGGCTGGATTGGGGAGCATGCCTCATGAGAATAGGTTGAGTGAACTCGGCCCTTTCTCCTTGGAGTGTCGGAGAATGAGAGGTGACCTGATAGAGGTGTATAAGATGATGAGAGGCATTGATCGTGTGGATAGTCAGAGGCTTTTTCCCAGGGCTGAAATGGCTAGCACGAGAGGACACAGTTGTAAGGTGCTTGGAAGAAGGTGCAGAGGAGATATCAGGGGTAAGTTTTTTTATGCAGAGAGTGGGGAGTGCATGGAAGGGCTGCCAGCGACAGAGGTGGAAGCAAATTCGATAGGGTCTTTTAAGAGGCTCCTGGACAGGTATATGGAGCTCAGAAAAATAAGAGCTATGGGTAACCCTTGGTAATTTCTCAGGTAAGGACATGTTCGGCACAGCTTTGTGGGTTGTGCTGTAGGTTTTCTATGTTTCTATAAGATACAGGAGCATTATTTGGCCCATTGTCTGTTCTGATCATGGATGATCCAATTTTCCTCTCAGCCCCAATTTCCTGCCTTCTCCCTGTATCCCTTCATGCCCTGACCAATTAACAATCTATCAAACTCTGCCTTAAATATACATAAAGGCATGGCTTCCACAGTTGCCTGTGGCATAGAATTCCACAGATTCACCATTCTCTGGCTAAAGAAATTCCTTCTTATCTTCCTTCCTCACCACAGACTCAAACTACTAATTAACCTTTAGGGAATCCAGCACAAGGACTCCCAGGTCGATTTGCACCTCAGATTTTTATATTTTCTCTCCATTTAGAAAACAGTCAACCCTTTCATTTCTTCTACCAAACTGCATGACCATACACTTCCTGACAATTTATTCTATCTGCCATTTCTTTGTCCATTCTCCTAATCTGTCTCAAGTCCTTCTGTAGCCTCCCTACTTCTTCAAAACCAGTTGCTCCTCCACTTACCTTCACATCGTCTGCAAACTTTGCAACAAATCCTTCAATTCCATCATTCAAATCATTGACATGTAAAGTGAAAAGAATCACTCATAACACAGACCCCTGTGGAACACCACTAGTCACTGGCAGACAACCAGAAAAGGTTCCCTTTATTCCCACTCATTGCCTCCTGCCAATCAGCCACTGCTTTATCCATGCTAAAGTCTTCCCTGTAATACCATGGGCTCGTAGCTTGTTAAGCAGCCTCATGTGTGGCATCTTGTCAAAGGCCTTCTGAAAATCCAAGTACACAACATCAACTGATTCTCCTTTGTCTAACCTGTTTGTTACTTCTTCAAAGAATTCCAACAGATTTGTCAGGCATGATTTCCCCTTGAGGAAACCATGCTGACTACAGCCTATTTGATCACGTATCTCGAAGCACCGAGACCACAGACCTCATCCTTAAATCCATTTCCCTCTCAGCCTCAACCTCTTGCCTTCTCATCCTAACCCTTCATGCCCTGAGTAATCAAGAATCTATCAACCTCCGCCTTAAATATACCCGAAGACTTGGTCGCCACACCCGTCTGTGGCAATGAATTCCACAGATTCAGCACCCTCTGGCTAAGGAAATTCCTCCTCATCTCCATTCTAAAGGGACATCCTTCTCTTCTGAGGCTGTGCCAGAACGTCCCTTCATAGGAATCATTCCCACCACATCCAGTCCACCTAGGCCTTTCAACATTCAGTAGGTTTCAATGAGATCCCCCCCTCATTCTTCTGAATTGCAGTGAGTAGAGGCCCAGAGCCATCAAACCTTCCTTCAACATTAACCCTTTCTATCCCAGAATCATTCTCATGGACCACCTCTGGACCTTCACCAGTACCAGCACAAGGAAAGGGCAAGGGCATAGACGGAAGCAAAGAGTGGAATGTTGGGTGATTGGGAAGCTTTTAAAATCCACAAAAGGCAACTGAAAAAGCCATAAGAAGGAAAAAGATGAAATATGAGGGCAGACAAGCCAATCATATAAAGCAGGATATGAAATATGTTTTCAGTTACATAAAAAGCAAAAGAGAGGTGAGAGTTGATAGTAGGCCACTGGAAAATGATGCTGGTGAGATAGTAATTGATGTCAAAGAAATAGCAGATGAACTTAATAAGTACTTTGCATCAACCTTCACTGTGGAAGACACTAGCAATGTGCCAGAGGTCAGCGAGTGTCAGGAAGCAGGAGGGAGTGCCATTGCCATTACACAGGAGAAAGTGCTAGGCAAACTCAAGGGTCTGAAGGTGGTTAAGACACCTGGGCCCAGGTGGACTATATCCCAGAGTCCTGACAGAGGTTGCTGAAGAGATAACAAAGAAACACAGAAATCTACAGCACATTACAGGCCCTTTGGCCTACAATGTTGTGCCGACCATGAAACCTACTCTAGAAACAGCTTAGAATTTCCCTACCGCATAGCCCTCTATTTCTCTAAGCTCCGCGTACCTATCTAAGAGTTTCCTAATGGATGCATTGGTCATGATCTTTCAAGAAGCACTTGATTCTGACATGGTCCAGGAGGATGGGAAAACTGCAAATGTCACTCCATTCTTTAAGAAGGAGGAAGACAAAAGAGAGGAAATTATAAACCAGTTAATCTAACCTCAAAGATTGGGAAAGTGTTGGAGTCTATTATCAAGGATAAGGTTTCAAGGTAATTGGAGACTCATGATAAAATAAGTCATAACATGGATTCTATCAAGGGAGATCTTGCCTTACTAAATATGTTAGCGTTCTTCGAGGAAGGAACAAGCAGGGTGGACAAAGAAGAGGCAGTGGATGTCATTTACTTGGATTTTCAGAAGGCATTTGATAAGGTGTCACACATGAGGCTGCTTAACAAGATAAAATCCTATGGTGTTACAGGAAAGATACTGGCATGGATAGAGGAATGGCTGACAGGCAGGAGGCAGCGAGTGGAAATAAAAGGAGCCTTTTCCGGTTGTTTGCCGGTGAATTGTGGTGTTATTCAGGGGTCAGTATTGGGTCTGCGGCTTTTCACATTGTTTGTCAATGATTTGAATTGAATTGATTTTGTTACTTACATCGTTCAAATATATGAGGATTAAAAATCTTTATGTTACGTCTCCACCTAAATGTGCAATGTGCAATTGATAGTAATTTGTAATAAATATTATGTACAACAGGACAGTCAATATAACATAGAAATACAATTGTATCAGCGTGAATTAATCAGTCTGATGGCCTGGTGGAAGAAGCTGTCCCGGAGCCTGTTGATTCTGGCTTTTATGCCGCGGTACCGATTCCCAGATGGTAACAGCTGGAATAGTTTGTGGTCGGGGTGATTTGGGTCCCCAGTGATCCTTCGGGCCCTTTTTACACACTGGTCTTTGTAAATGTCCTGAATAGTGGGAAGTTCACATCTACAGAAGTGCTGGGCTGTCCACACCACTCTCTGCAGAGCCCTGCGATTGAGGGAAGTACAGTTCCCATAACAGGCAGTGATGCAGCCTGTCAGGATGCTCTCAATTGTGCCCCTGTAGAAAGTTCTTAGGATTTGGGGGCCCATACCAAATTTCTTCAACCTTCTGAGGTGAAAGAGGCGCTGATACATACCAATCACGTGAGATCCTCGGTGATGTGTACGCCTAGGAACTTAAAGCTGTTCGCCCTCTCAACCCCAGATCCATTGATGTCAATAGGGGTTAACACGTCTCTATTCCTCACGTAGTCACAACCAGATCCTTTGTTTCTGCAACATTGATGGCTTTGTGGCAAAGTTTTCAGAAGATACGAAGATAGGTGGAGGGGTAGGTAGTGCTGAGGAAGCAATGCGATTGCAGCAGGACTTGGACAAATTGGAAAAATGGACAAAAAAGTGGCAGATGGAATACAGTGTTGGGAAATGTATGATACTGCATTTTGGTAAAAGGAACAATAGTGCGGACTATTATCTAAATGGGGAGAAGATTCAAACATCAGGCGTGCAGAAGGAATTAGGAGTCCTCATACAAGACTCACATAAGGTTAATTTACAGCTTGAGTCTGTGGTAAAGAAGGCAAATGAAATGTTGGCCTTTATTTCAAGGGGAATAGAATATAAAAGAAGGAGGAGATGCTGAGCCTTTATAAGACACTAGGCAGGCGTATTTGGAGTATTGTCAACAGTTCTGGGCCCATATCTCGGAAAGGATGTGTTGTCATTGGAGAGAGTCCAGACGAGGTTCACAAGATGATTCCAGGAATGAAGGGGTTAACTTATGAGGAGCATTTGGCAGCTTTGGGCCTGTACTCACTGGAACTTAGAAGAATGGGGGGGATTGGGGGGGAATTTCATTGAAACCTACAGAATGTTGAAAGGACTGGATAGGGTGGATGTGGAGAGGATGTTTCCTATGCTGGGGTTATCCAAAATTGAGGGGGGAGGGCCTTCAGAACGGAGGTGAGAAGGAACTTTTTTAGCCCAGAGACTAGTGAAGCTGTGGAATGCTCTGCCAAGTGTGTGGGTATATTTAAATGGGAAGTTGATAGCTATCCTGATCGGTCAGGGCATCAAAGGATGTGGCGAGAATGCAAGTGTATGGGGTTGAGTGGAATCCTGGATCTGCTGTGATGGAATGGTGGAGCAGACTCGATGGGCTGAATGGCCTAATTCTGTTCCTGTCTTATGGTGTTAAATTGTTTCTCAGTTAAGGGGACCAAAGTTCCTCACAATACTCGAAGTGCAGTCTGACCAATGTCTTATAAAGCCCAGGATTACAGTCTTGCTCTTATTGTCCAACCCTCCCAAAATAAATGCTGACATTACATTTGCCTTCCTCACCACCGACTCAAACTGCAAGCTAACCTTTCAGAAACTCTGCATGAGGGTTCACCATTCCCTTTGCCCCTCAGATTTCCGAGTCTAGTTTTTACCAAGTTTGCTCCAACCCATTGTTGTGGACTTACTTTGTTCAAATGCCAACCGGCAAAGGGATGTCGTTTCTCATGCCAGATCCGGAGTTTGTAAAACGTTCCCAGGTCTGGGAGTTCAATCTGCAAGAGATGATGACACATGATGTAAACAGATAATGACCATTGAAACACACCGCAGAAGTTCAAAGCAAATTTGTTACCAAAGTACATATATGTCACCACATAAGACCCGCGATTCATTTTCTTGCGGGCAATCACTGTAAATACAAGAAACACAATAGAATGAATGAAAGACCATACCCAACAGGACGAACAAATAACCAACACGTAAAAAACAACAAACTGTGCAAATACAAAAAGAGAGAGATAAAGGAAAAAATAAGAACAAAAATGAAAAATATTTAATAAAAGGCCAACAAATTCAAGACAATAAATGCAGAAAATGCTAAGAGAAACCAGAAACAATCCAACACATTACAGGATCCTGCAGCAGTTTAACTCAATCTGATTACTAACACAGGCACAATCAGTGGCAAACATCAGTCACCAAAGTTTTGCTTTAAAATACAAACTTACAAAAGACACCATACCTTACTATAAATACAAGTCTGATCCAGTTTTAAAGTCAGAGACTGACACATATTACAATCAATCCATTATTACGTTAGGACAATCCATAAGAACCATCCTGATAGAATAAAAAGAGGGGTAAAGAGAGGCAAGACCGCGCAGGTGCGTGACGTCAGCCAGTAGAGCGCGAAAGTTTTAAAAAGACCGCCATATTCAGCGGGCAGTGCAGTGAGAGGCAGCAGAGTGATAGGGCTTTGGCTCAACGGGCTTAGGTGGTAACGAGACGAGGCAAGGTAAGTCTACCTGTGTTATTTGCAGAAAGGAGGAAGTATGTGTGTGAGGCCAGTTTTCTGGACTCGGTGTCTGATGTGGGAGGTCCTGGAGTCTCCCAGCCTCCCGGATGGCCATATCTGCACCACATATGTCGAACTGCAGCTCCTAAGGGACCAAGTTAGGGAACTGGAGATGCAGCTTGATGACCTTCGCCTAGTCAGGGAGAGTGAGAAGGTGATAGAAAGGAGTTATAGGCAGTTGGTCACACTGGGGCCACGGGAGACAGACAAGTGGGTCACAGTCAGGAGGGGGAAGGGGAAGAGTCAGATACTAGAGAGTACCCCTGTGGCTGTACCCCTTGACAATAAGTACTCCTGTTTGAGTCCTGGTGGGGGGGGGGGGACAGCCTACCTGGGGGAAGCAACAGTGGCCATGCCTCTGGCACAGAGTCTGGCCCTGTGGCTCAGAAGGGTAGGGAAAGGAAGAGGAAGGTAGCAGTGATAGGGGACTCTATAGTTAGGGAGTCAGACAGGTGGTTCTGTGGACGCAGGAAAGAAACACAGATGGTAGTTTGCCTCCCAGGTGCCAGGGTCCGGGATGTTTCTGATCACATCCAAGATATCCTGCAGTGGGAGGGAGAACAGCCAGAGGTCATGGTACATATTGGTACCAATGACATAGGCAGGAAAAGGGAAGAGGTCCTGAAAATAGAGTACGGGGAGTTAGGAAGGAAGTTGAGAAGCAGGACCACAAAGGTAGTCATCTCGGGATTACTGCCCGTGCCACGTGACAGTGAGTATAGGAATAGAGTGAGGTGGAGGATAAATGCATGGCTGAGGGATTGGAGCAGGGGGCAGGGATTCAGATTTCTGGATCATTGGGACCTCTTTTAGGGCAGGCGTGACCTGTACAAAAAGGATGAGTTGCACTTAAGTCTGAGGGGGACCAATATCCTGGCGGGGAGATTTGCTAAGACTACTGGGGAGAGTTTAAACTAGAATTGCTGGGGGGTGGGAACTGAGCTAAAGAGACTGGGGAAGAGGAGGTTGGCTCACAAATAGAGAAAGCTTGTAGACAGTGCGAGAGGGAGGATAGGCAGGTGATAGAGAAGGGACGCGCTCAGACTGAAGGTTTGAGATGTGTCTATTTTAATGCAAGGAGTGTTATCAACAAAGTGGATGAGCTTAGAGCATGGATCAATAGTTGGAGCTACGATGTGGTGGCCATTACAGAGACTTGGATGGCTCAGGGACAAGAATGGTTACTTCAAGTGTCAGGCTTTAGATGTTTCAGAAAGGACAGGGAGGGAGGCAAAAGAGGTGGGGGCGTGGCACTGTTAATCAGAGATAGAGTCACGGCCGCAGAAAAGGTGGACGTCATGGAGGGATTGTCTACAGAGTCTCTGTGGGTGGAGGATGGAAACAGGAAGGGGTCAGTAAATTTACTGGGTGTTTTTTATAGGCCGCCCAATAGTAACAAGGATATTGAGGAGCAGATAGGGAAACAGATCCTGGAAAGGTGTAATAATAACAGAGTTGTCGTGATAGGAGATTTTAATTTCCCAAATATCGATTGGCATCTCCCTAGAGCAAGGGGTTTAGATGGGGTAGAGTTTGTTAGGAGTGTTCAGGAAGGTTTCTTGACACAATATGTAGATAAGCCTACAAGAGGAGAGACTGTACTTGATTTGGTATTGGGAAATGAACCTGGCCAGGTGTCAGATCTCTCAGTGGGAGAGCATTTTGGAGATCGTGATCATAATTCTATCACCTTTACAACAACATTGGAGAGAGATAGAAACAGACAAGTTAGAAAAGCATTTATTTGGAGTAAGCGGAATTATGAGGCTATCAGGCAGGAAATTGGAAGCTTAAATTGGAAACAGATGTTCTCAGGGAAAAATATGGAAGAAATGTGGCAAATGTTCAGGGGATATTTGTGTGGAGTTCTGCATAGGTACATTCCAATGAGACAGGGAAGTTATGGTAGGGTACAGGAACCGTGGTGTACAAAGGCTATAATAAATCTAGTCGAGAAGAAAAGAAAAGCTTACAGAAGGTTCAGAGAGCTAGATAATGTTAGAGATCTGGTAGATTATAAGGCTAATAGGAAGGAGCTTAAGAAGGAAATTGGGAGAGCCAGAAGGGACCATGAGAGGGCCTTGGCGGGCAGGATTAAGGAAAACCCCAAGGCATTCGACAAGTATGTGAAGAGCAAGAGGATAAGATTTGAAAGAATAGGACCTATGAAGTGTGACAGTGGGAAAGTGTGTATGGAACCGGAGAAAATAGCAGAGGTAATGAATACTTTACTTCAGTATTCACTATGGAAAAAGATCTTGGTGATTGTAGTGATGATGTGCTGGAGCTTTTGGAAAGCATCAAGTTGAATAAGTCGCCGGGACCAGATGAGATGTACCCCAGGCTACTGTGGGAGGTGAGGGATAAGATTGCTGAGTGTCTGGCGATGATCTTTGCATCATCAATGGGGAAGGGAGAGGTTCCAGAGGATTGGAGGGTTGCGGATGTTGTTCCTTTATTTAAGAAAGGGAGTAGAGATAGCCCAGGAAATTATAGACCAGTGAGTCTTACCTCAGTGGTTGGTAAGCTGATGGAGAAGATCCTGAGAAGCAGGATTGATGAATATTTGGAGAGGTATAATATGATTAAGAATAGTCAGCATGGCTTTGTAAAGGGCAGGTTGGGCCTTACAAGCCTGATTGAATTTTTTGAGGATGTGACTAAACACATTGATGAAGGAAGAGCAGTAGATGTAGTGTTTATGGATTTCAGCAAGGCATTTGATAAGGTACCCCATGCAAGGCTTATTGAGAAAGTAAGGAGGCATGGGATCCAAGGGGACATTGCTTTGTGGATCCAGAACTGGCTTGCCCACAGAAGGCAAAGAGTGGTTGTAGACCTATCATATTCTGCATGGAGGTCGGTCACCAGTGGTGTGCCTCAGGGATCTGTTCTGGGACCCTTACGCTTAGTGATTTTTATAACTGACTTGGATGAGGAAGTGGAGGGATGGGTTAGTAAGTTTGCTGATAACACAAAGTTTGGAGGTGTGGATAGTGTGGAGGGCTGTCAGAGGTTACAGCGGGACATTGGTTGGATGCAAAACTGGGCTGAGAAGTGGCAGATGGAGTTCAACCCAGATAAGTGTGAAATGGTTCATTTTGGCAGGTGAAATATGATGGCAGAATATAGTATTAATGGTAAGACTCTTAGCAGTGTGGAGGATCAGAGGGATCTTGTGGTCCGAGTCCATAGGACACTCAAAGCTGCTGTGCAGGTTGACTCTGTGGTTAAGAAGGCATACGGTGTATTGGCCTTCATCAATCGTGGAATTGAATTTAGGAGCCGAGAGGTAACGTTGCAGCTATATAGGGCCCTGGTCAGACTCCACTTGGAGTACTGTGCTCAGTTGTGGTCGCCTCACTACAGGAAGGATGTGGAAGTCATAGGAAGGGTGCAGAGAAGATCTACAAGGAAGTTGCGTGGATTGGGGAGCATGCCTTATGAAAACAGGTTGAGTGAACTTGGCCTTTTCTCCTTGGAGTGACAGAGGATGAGAGGTGACCTGATAGAGGTGTATAAGATGATGAGAGACATTGATCATGTGGACAGTCAGAGGCTTTTTCCCAGGGCTGAAATGGTTGCCACAAGAGGACACAGGTTTAAGGTGCTGGGGAGTAGGTACAGAGGAGATGTCAGGGGTAAGTTTTTTACTCAGAGAGTGGTGAGTGTGTGGAATTGGCTGCTGGCAACGGTGGTGGAGGCGGATACGATAGGGTCTTTTAAGAGACTTTTGGATAGGTACATGGAGCTTAGAAAAATAGAGGGCCATGGGTAAGCCTGGTAATTTCTAAGGTAGGGACATGTTTGGCACAACTTTGTGGGCCGAAGGGCCTGTACTGTGCTGTAAGTTTTCTATGTTTCTACGTTTCTAATATTATGGGATTAACAAGAAAGAACAATTTACTTAATACCATTCCAAACACACATAACAGACAGAAATCAGTAAGTGAAAAACACCAGAAATACGCTGAATTAAAAGAGGAAATTGAGAGATTATGGAACATGAACATTGTCCCAATAATAATATCTACAACTGACATCATCCCAAAGTCACCACACATTAGCTTTGAACAATTAGGCCTACAAGTTAATACGTATGTAAATGTAAAAGGATCTAGTGCTTTCCCATTGTACAGTATATGAGATATAAAACTCTTATCGGGTTTCCAGCTGGGTATTGATGTTGATTTCAACCAACGTTTCAATGAGAAACTCTGCCATGTTCATCTGGGATGAGGCCTTGGCATGTCTAGTCTGTTTGTATAAAACGTTCACTAAACTCCTGTCTCCCGTCCCTCCTGATTGGTTTGTTCTTAACCAATCACGTTTCTGCTGTCCTATCTTGTTTTCAATTGACTTCCAGTTCTTACATAGAGCATTTTATTTCAATGACTTTCTTTACCTGGCAGACCCAAAAGCCATTGGCATGGTAGTTATGTGCCATCGAAGTTAATCCCATGGCCATTGCGAATGCAGTGTTCCGTACAGCCAATTTCTTCGGGTAACCCAAACAGATACACCTCCTGTGTTCTTCAATGCGGGTTTCCACTGTGCATCCCGTCTGGCCAATATACGCTGCTCCGCATTCACAGAGAATCCTGTAAACACCAGCCCTCCTGAGTGTTAGGTCACCTGTGACCTGCATAAACTGTGACTTGACCTTCGTTACGGGTTTGTGGATGGTATTAATCCGGTATGTCTTCATGGTCCTGGCAATCCTTCCAAACACTGTGGAAATATAGGGAAGACAGGCGGTAGTGATGGGTTCCTCCTCATTCAACTCAGGGTCTCAGCCTGAAACGTCGACTGTACCTCTTCCTATAGATGCTGCCTGGCCTGCTGTGTTCATCAGCATTTTTTGTGTGTTGCTTGAAATTCCAGCATCTGCAGATTTCCTCGTGTTTGGGCTCCTCCTCATTGTTATGTTTCCTGGTTATTCCATCAGGCTTTTTAAGGGTCGGATTGATGTTCTTCACCTTGTAGTCATTCTGTGGGAACGTCATGCGTAATTATCTTATTTCTCCATGTCAAAATAGTTCTCACACGGTTAATCAAAGTAGAAAGAACCGCTCTACACTAGGAGGTGTGACGGTGGCTGTTATTATTGAGGTATAAGTCCGTGTGAGTGAGATTCCAGTAGACGCCATGTCACAGAGGGTACTGTCTGGTTTCCATCGTATTAGAATGTCCAGCAACAGGTGACAACCATCCTTCTCCATTTCCATTGTAGTTGTTGGATTATTACCCTCCACAAACCAGTAACGAAGCTCAAGTCACAGCTTGTGCAGATTACAGGTGACCTGACACTCAGGACAGGGCACTTACAGGATTCCCTGTGAATGTGGAGCAGCGTGTATCGGCCAGACGGGACGCACGGTGGAAACCCGCGTCAAGGAACACAGGAGGTGTATCCATTTGGGTTACCCAGAGAAATCGGCAGTAGCAGAACATTGCATTTGCAATGGCCGTAGGATTGACTTCGATGGAACAAAACTACTGTGGCATGCCAATGGCTTTTGGGACCGTCTGGTGAAGGAAGCCTTTAAATAAGACTAGGGAATAGGAATTTAAACAAAAACCAAGGTCTCACTCTAAGTAAGAACTGGAATACAATTTTAAACAAGGTGGTACAGCGGAAATCTAATAGTTTGAAGACTAAGCAACCAGGAGGGACGGATGACAGGAATTTAGTAGTTACTCCAACAGATTAGACATGTCAATAGGCATCATCCCTGATGAGGATGGTAGGGTTTGTCATCGAAATGTCGGTTAAAATCAACACCTGTACCCGGCTGGAAAGCCCAAGAAGAGTTTATGCAATGTCTGTAACTCTTCAAAAAGCCACAGTACTAAACACCACTGGAATAATCCAAAATTTCTAGCAATTGACAAATGAGTCTGCTTGGCTCTGCCCATACCTCAGGCTTTACCAGCTTGAGCTGAAAAGAAACAAACAAACAAACAAATGAATAAATAAATAAAAGATAAATACTGGCAACATGTATTGTAGAGTTCTTCAGAGCCAGACTATATGTTGGGGAGTCAGTTCGGTGTTGGAGTGAGTGAAATTACCCACACTGGTTCAGGAGCTTGATGGTTGAGGAATAATAACTGTTCCTGAAGCTCTTGGTGTGGGACCTTCACTGATAAATTTCAGATGAGAATACAAAAGCTGAGGCTTTACAAGGCATTGGTCAGAGTGCACTTCGAGTATTGAGAGCAGCTTTGGGTGCCTTGTCTAACAAAAGATGTTGGAGAGGGTCCAGAGGAGGTTCACAGGAATTATCCCCGGCCCGGAATGACAGGGTTAACATTTAAGAAGTGTTTGATGCAGTACTGAAGGTGCTGTATTTAAATGCGAGTAGCATTTGGAAAAAGGTGGACGAACTCGTAGAGCAATTAGAGATTGGTCAGTATGACGTTCTGGGCATCACTGAGTCATGGCTGAAAGAAGGCCAGATTTGGGAGCTTAACATCAAAGGATATACTTTGTATCAAAAAAACAGGCAGGAAGGCATAGGCAGTGGTGTGGCTCTGTTGGGAAGAGATGAAATTACATCTTTAGACAGAAGTGACATGGGATCAGAGGATGTTGAATCTTTGTGGGTGGAGTTAAGAAGTTGAACAGGTAAAAAAAACCATTATGAGAATCATATATAGGCCTCCAAATAGTAGCCATGATGTGGGGGTTAAGATTGCAAAGGGAGCTGGAAAAGACGTAATAAGGGTAATGTCACAATTGTAATGGGGGACTTCAATATGCAAGGGGATAGCGAAAATCAGGTTGGTGTCAGATCACAAGAGGGGGAATTTGTTGAATGCCTACAAGGTGGCTTTTTAGAACAGTTTGTACTTGAGCCTACTAGGGAAAAGGCTATCTTAGATTGGGTGTTGTGTAATAACCCAGATCTTATTAGGGAGCTTAATGTAATGGAACCCTTAGGAGTCAGTGATCATCATATGATTAAATTCATCCTGAAATTTGAGAGGGAGAAGCATAACTCACATGTATTGGAGTAAAAGGATGAGAGGCATGAGAGAGGAGATTGCCCAGGTGATTGGAGGAGACACTGGTGGGGATGATGGCAGAATAGGGGTGGCTGAAGTTTCTGGGAATAGTCTCAAAGCACAGGATAGATATGTCCCACAGAGGAAGAAGTTCTCAAATGGCAGAGACCGACAACCATTCTGACAAGGGAAGTTAAGGACTGCATAAAAGCCAAGGAAAGGGCAAAAGTGAGTGGGAAGTTAGATGACTGGGAAGTTTTAAAATCCAACAACAGGCAACTAAAAAATCTATAAGAAAGGAAAAGATGAACTATGAGAACAAACTAGCCAATAATATAGAGCAGGATACTAAAAGTATTTTCAGTTATATAAAGAGTAAAAGGGAGGTCAGAGTTGATATTGGACCACTGGAAAATGATGCTGGTGAGGTTGTAATAGGGAGAAAGAAATGGCAGATGAACTTAATGAGTACTTTGCATCTGTCTTCACTGTGGAAGACATTAGCAGTGTGCCAGAGGTCAGTGAGTGTCAGGGAGCAGGAGTGAGTGCTATTGCTATGACAAAGGAAAAAATGCTCGGCAAACTCAAAGGTCTTAAGGTGGATAAGTCACCTGGACCAGATGGACTACATCCCAGAGTCCTGAGAGAGGTAGCTGAAGAGATAACAGATGCATTGGTCATGATTTTCAAGAATTACTTGATTCTGGCATGGTCCTGGAGGGTTGGAAAATTGTAAATGTCACTCCACTCTTTATGAAGAGAGGAAGACAAAAGAGAGGAAATTATAGGCCAGTTAGCCTAACCTCAGTGGTTGAGAAAGTGTTGAAGTCCATTATTAAGGAAGAGGTTTTGGGGTAATTGGAGACTAATGATAAAATAGTGTCAAAGTCAGCATGGTTTCTGTAAAGAGAAATCTTGCCTGACAAATCTGTTACAATTCTTCAAGGAAGTAACAAGCAGCGTAGACAAAGGAGAGGCAGTGGATGTCATTAACTTGGAATTTCATTAGGTATTTGATAAGGTGCCTCACATGAGGCTGCTTACCAGGATAAAATCCTACGGCTGAAAGGCAGGAGGCAGTAAGAGGGAATTAAAAAAGACCTTTTCTAGTTGGTTGCCAGTGACTAGTGGTGTTCCTCAGGGGTCGGTATTGGGACTGCTGCTTTTCACATTGTTTGTCAATGATTTAGATCATGGAATTTGCAAACACGAGGAATTCCGCAGATGCTGGAATTTCAAGCAACACACATAAAAGTTGCTGGTGAACACAGCAGGCCAGGCAGCATCTCTAGGAAGAGGTACAGACGACGTTTCGGGCCGAGACCCTTCATCAGGACAAACTGAAAGAAGAGATAGTAAGAGATTTGAAAGTGGGAGGGGGAGGGGGAGATCCGAAATGATAGGAGAAGACAGGAGGGGGAGGGTTGGAGCCAAGAGCTGGAAAGTTGATTGGCAAAAGGGATACATGTAGACTGGGTGAACCAAATTGGTAAAGGTGCTGAGGAAGAGGATTTCTTGGAATGTATGCGGGATGGTTTTTTGAACCAACATGTCGAGGAACCAACTAGAGAGCAGGCTATTCTGGACTGGGTTTTGAGCAATGAGGAAGGGTTAATTAGCCATCTTGTCGTGAGAGGCCCCTTGGGTAAGAGTGACCATAATATGGTGGAATTCTTCATTAAGATGGAGAGTGACATAGTTAATTCAGAAACAAAGGTTCTGAACTTAAAGAGGGGTAACTTTGAAGGTATGAGACGTGAATTAGCTAAGATAGACTGGCAAATGACACTTAAAGGATTGACGGTGGATATGCAATGGCAAGCATTTAAAGGTTGCATGGATGAACTACAACAATTGTTCATCCCAGTTTGGCAAAAGAATAAATCAAGGAAGGTAGTGCACCCGTGGCTGACAAGAGAAATTAGGGATAGTATCAATTCCAAAGAAGAAGCATACAAATTAGCCAGAAAAAGTGGCTCACCTGAGGACTGGAAGAAATTCAGAGTTCAGCAGAGGAGGACAAAGGGCTTAATTCGGAAGGGGAAAAAAGATTATGAGAGAAAACTGGCAGGGAACATAAAAACGGACTGTAAAAGCTTTTATAGATATGTAAAAAGGAAAAGACTGATAAAGACAAATGTAGGTCCCCTGCAGACAGAAACAGGTGAATTGATTATGGGGAGCAAGGACATGGCAGACCAATTGAATAATTACTTTGGTTCTGTCTTCACTAAGGAGGACATAAATAATCTTCCAGAAATAGTAAGGGACAGAGGGTCCAGTGAGATGGAGGAACTGAGCGAAATACATGTTAGTAGGGAAGTGGTGTTAGGTAAATTGAAGGGATTGAAGGCAGATAAATCCCCGGGGCCAGATGGTCTGCATCCTAGAGTGCTTAAGGAAGTAGCCCAAGAAATAGTGGATGCATTACTGATAATTTTTCAAAATTCGTTAGATTCTGGACTAGTTCCTGAGGACTGGAGGGTGGCTAATGTAACCCCACTTTTTAAAAAAGGAGGGAGAGAGAAACCAGGGAATTATAGACCGGTTAGCCTAACGTCGGTGGTGGGGAAACTGCTGGAGTCAGTTATCAAGGATGTGATAATAGCACATTTGGAAAGCGGTGAAATGATCGGACAAAGTCAGCATGGATTTGTGAAAGGAAAATCATGTCTGACGAATCTCATAGAATTTTTTGAGGATGTAACTAGTAGAGTGGATAGGGGAGAACCAGTGGATGTGGTATATTTGGATTTTCAAAAGGCTTTTGACAAGGTCCCACACAGGAGATTAGTGTGCAAACTTAAAGCACACGGTATTGGGGGTAAGGTATTGGTATGGGTGGAGAATTGGTTAGCAGACAGGAAGCAAAGAGTACGAATAAACGGGACCTTTTCAGAATGGCAGGCGGTGACTAGTGGGGTACCGCAAGGCTCAGTGCTGGGACCCCAGTTGTTTACAATATATATTAATGACTTGGATGAGGGAATTAAATGCAGCATCTCCAAGTTTGCGGATGACACGAAGCTGGGTGGCAGTGTTAGCTGTGAGGAGGATGCTGAGAGGATGCAGGGTGACTTGGATAGGTTGGGTGTGTGGGCAAATTCATGGCAGATGCAATTTAATGTGGATAAATGTGAAGTTATCCACTTTGGTGGCAAAAATAGGAAAACAGATTATTATCTGAATGGTGGCCGATTAGGAAAAGGGGAGGTGCAACGAGACCTGGGTGTCATTATACACCAGTCATTGAAAGTGGGCATGCAGGTACAGCAGACGGTGAAAAAGGCGAATGGTATGCTGGCATTTATAGCGAGAGGATTCGAGTACAGGAGCAGGGAGGTACTACTGCAGTTGTACAAGGCCTTGGTGAGAACACACCTGGAGTATTGTGTGCAGTTTTGGCCCCCTAATCTGAGGAAAGTCATCTTTGCCATAGAGGGAGTACAAAGAAGGTTCACCAGATTGATTCCTGGGATGGCAGGACTTTCATATGAAGAAAGACTGGATGAACTGGGCTTGTACTCGTTGGAATTTAGAAGATTGAGGGGGGATCTGATTGAAACGTATAAGATCCTAAAGGGATTGGACAGGCTAGATGCAGGAAGATTGTTCCCGATGTTGGGGAAGTCCAGAACGAGGGGTCACAGTTTGAGGATAGAGGGGAAGCCTTTTAGGACCGAGATTAGGAAAAACTTCTTCACACAGAGAGTGGTGAATCTGTGGAATTCTCTGCCACAGGAAACTGTTGAGGCCAGTTCATTGGCTATATTTAAGAGGGAGTTAGATATGGCCCTTGTGGCTACGGGGGTCAGGGGGTATGGAGGGAAGGCTGGGGCGGGGTTCTGAGTTGGATGATCAGCCATGATCATAATAAATGGCGGTGCAGGCTTGAAGGGCCGAATGGCCTACTCCTGCACCTATTTTATATGTTTCTATGTTTCTATGATACGAGGCTGGAGAAGGGAGAGGATAATGGGACAGGAGACCTAGGGAGAAAGAAAGGGGGAGGGGAGCCCAGAGGATGGGCAAGGAATATAGTGAGAGGGACAGAGGGAGAAAAAGGAGAGAGAGAGAAAAGAAAAAAAATTAACAATAACAATAAATAATGAATGGGGTACGAAGGGGAGGTGGGGCATTAATGAAAGTTAGAGAAGTCAATGTTCATGCCATCAGGTTGGAGGCTACCCAGACGGAATATAAGGTGTTGTTCCAACAACCTGAGTGTGGCTTCATCTTTACAGTAGAGGAGGCCGTGGATTGATATGTCAGAATGGGAATGGGATGTGGAATTAAAATGTGTGGCCACAGGGAGATCCTGCTTTCTCTGCCTACCTATGCTCTGTCCTCTAGTGCGGACTATTATCTAAATGGGGAGAAAATTCAAACATCAGAGGTGCAGAGGGACTGAGGAGTCCTCATGCAAGAGTTCTGGAAGGTTAATTACAGGTTGAGTCTGTGGTGAAGAAGGCAAATGCAATGTTAGCATTTATTTCAAGAGGAATTGAATATAAAAATGAGGAGATAATGCTGAAGCTTTATAAGACACTAGTCAGGCTGCTCTTGAAGTATTGTCAACAGATTTGGGCTCCTTATTTCAGAAAGGATATTTTGTCATTGGAGAGAGTCCAGAGGGTCACGAGGATGATTCCAGGAATGAAGGGGTTAACATTTGAGGAGCATTTAGCAGCTTTGGGCCTGCACTCACTGGAATTTAGAACAATGCTTGGGGGGATCTCATTGAAATCTACCGAATGTTGAAAGGACTGGATAGGGTGGATGTGGAGAGGATATTTCCTCTGGTGGAGGTATCCAGAATTAGAGGGCACAGCCTGAAAATTGACGGGTGAACCTTCAGAATAGAGGTAAGGAGGGAATTTTTAGCCATAGAGTGGTGAATCTGTGGAATGCTCTGCCATAGACTGTGGTGGAGGCCAAGTCTGTGGGTATTATTAAAGTGATAGTTAATAGAATCCTGATTGATCGGGGCATCAAGGGATACGGGGAGCGGGCAGATGTATGGGGTTGAGTGGGGTCTGGGATCGTCCATGATGGAATGGTGGAGCAGACTCGATGGGTTGAATGGCCTAATTCTGCTCTATGTCTTATGGACATAGGAGACTGCAGATGCTGCAATCTGAAGCCTGCTAAAGGTAACTCCACCTTTGTATTTATAAACTTGCTGGGAAAGTTGAGAAAAATGGTATGAGGAGGGCAACAGCTACAGAGACAGTGTGACAGATTAATGGACTTTTGTGGAAAGTCCGGGATCATTCCACTCACCATAAACTTATCTGTTTGGCCGGTTTCAAAGTTGTCAGAGTTGTTGTCCAGACACATCTCGTCTGATTTTCCTTTGTCACCGTACAGCTGCAGGAAGACATTGGCATCCGTTCCGGCATTCTTAATATCGCTGGTCCAGATCCACAGTGACCACGGATGTTCTAGTTCCAAACAGAGGGAGCTAATTGTAATACGGTCGGTGACACGTCTACACGCCAGTGTCAGGTGCGGTTCGGTACAGAATGATGGGACGTGTGGAGATACGGTAATGTAGCGACTAGTGTAACGCTTTACAGCACTAGCAACCAGTGTTTGTTTCCTGGCACTGTCTGTAAAGACTTTGTACATTCTCCCCGTGACCGCCTGTGTTTCCCCCCAGGTGATCCGGTTTCCTCCCACAGTCCAAAGTTGTACAAGTTAGTAGCTCATTGGTGTCATTGGACAGTGTGGGCACAGTGGGCCAGGTGACCTGTCACCGTGCTGTGTCTCAAAGAGACAGTAAGACTCCGATGATGGATATTATGAAGGAGAACATAGAGTATTGAGCACTACAACACAGTACAGGCCCTTCGGCCCACGATGCTGTGCCAACCTTATAACCTACTCTAAGATATACCTACCCTTTCCCTCACATAACCCTCCATTTTTCGATTATCTGTGTGTCTATCTAATAGTTCCTTAAATGTTCCTAAGGTGTCTGCCTCTTCCACCACCCCTGGCAAAACTTCTACTCTGCGTAAAAAATCCTACCTCGATATCCCTCTATACTTTTGTCCAATCACTTTACAAATATGCCCTCTTTTATGAGCCATTTCCACCCTGAGAAATGCCTGCAGCTCAGCCTTTTCAAGTCCAAACATATACACTGATTATCAAACTCCATAAGACCATAACAGATAGTACAGAATTGATTACACACTGATTATAAAACCCCACAAGACCATAACGGATAGTACAGAATTGATTATACACTGATTATAAAACTCCATAAGACCATAACAGATAGTACAGAATTGATTACACACTGATTATAAAACCCCATAAGACCATAACGGATAGTACAGAATTGATTATACACTGATTATAAAACTCCATAAGACCATAACAGATAGTACAGAATTGATTACACACTGATTATAAAACTCCATAAGACCATAACGGATAGTACAGAATTGGACCATTCGGCCTGTCAAATCTGCTCCGAAATCCCACCATGGCTGATTTATTATCCCCCTCAACCCCGTTCTCCTGCCTTCTCCCCATAACCTTTGAAACCCTTTCTAAGCAAGAATCGATTAATCTCTGCTTTAAATATACTCAATGACTTGGCCACCAGAGCCATCTGTGGCAATGGATTCGCCAGATTCAACACCCTGTGACAAGACATTCCTGCTCATCTCTGTTCTAACTGGATGTCCTAGTGCAGGGGTTCCCAGCGTTTAATACCATGGACCAATACCATTAACCAAGGGGTCTCCGCGGACCCCAGGTTTCCAACCCTACCTCTACCTGCCTGTGCCCCTCTGCCCTACTTCCTGAGATGGTCTGCCTTGTCATCTATTGAACTGCTGTCATTAACTCCGCTCATCCACAGGGCCACCCTGCTCACCACCCTCTCACAGACATCCTATCCTTCTGATCCATCTCCCTAACTGTTCCGAAAATTAAAACTAACATGTTTCTCTCTTCACAAACAAGGGAAAATCTGCAGATGCTGGAAATCCGAGCCACACACACAAGATGCTGGAGGAACTCAGCAGGCCAGGCGGCATCTATGGTACAGTCAACGTTTCGGGCCGAGACCCTTCGGCGGGACTGTTTCCCTCTTTAAACACCAGAGACTGCAGAGGCTGGAAATCCAGGCTTGGTTTCCAGGGTTCTGTGAGGTTGCACTAAGTCCTGGCAGGCAAGGTACAAGGACCAACTTCATTCTGCTGGGGTAAAGGAACTCTCCACAAAGACATAGTCCAACAGCACCCAGGGCACCAAAAACAGCCTGCATCACCAAACATCAATAGGAATCCAACAAGAGTTGTTCCGGGAAGAACATCTTCAGTCTCATGGAGCACAGCATTTCTACTGCTGAAATGGCCCTCCATCTAATTATCACCCACTCTTTAAGGAACACTGCCCCACACATCTTGTCTCTTCACCACCAGAACCCCATGACTAAAACCTCCGCTTCAAATGTACCCAATGACCTGGCCTCCGCAGCTGTCTGTGGGAATGAATTCCACAGATTCTTCATCCTCTGGCTAAAGAAATTCCTCCTCATCTCTGTTCTAAATGGACATCCCTCTATTCTGAGGCTTTGTCCTCTGGTACTAGACTCCCCCACTATAGGAAACATCCTCTCCACATCCACTCTGTCTTGGCCTTTCACTATTCAATAGGTTTCAGTGAGATTCCCCTATCATTCTTCTAAACGACAGTGAGTACAGATCCAGAGCCATCAAACATTCCTCATTCGTTAACATTTTCGTTCCTGGAATAATTGCTGTGAACCTCCTCCGGACCCTCTCCAACATCTGCACATCAGAGACCCAAAACTGCTCACAATATCCAAGTGCAGACTGACCAGTGCTTTATAAAGCCTCAACATTACATCCTGCTCTTACATTCTCGTCCTCTTGAAATGATAAAACTCAGATTCAGACAGTGAATTATTTCACCATGATAATCTGCAGACATTTCATGGTGGTCTTGGTAACACACCTCCCTCTGTCCTGCAGGTGAAGGCTAAGCTGCCACGAAAGGGGACAGAATTTGCCTGGACACCCTCTTCCCATGGAGGTAAAGCACAAGGCTGAGTTCACGGGTTCTGGAGCTGCTGGAAGTGACCTTACGCTGGAGTTCTTTCTCTTCTCCATTTTAACGACACAGATTAGTTTTCTTTGTCATGTGTACATCGAAACACACAGAGAAATGTGTCATTTCTGTCTACAACCACCACAGACGAGGATGTGCAGAGGGCAGCCGGCAAATGTTGCCATGCTTCTGGTGCCAACATAGCATGGCAACAAGTTCCTAACCCGTCTCGTACGTCTGTGAGGAAAGATACACGGTCACTGGGAGACACAGTGTGTCCACAGATTACTGACCCGTCCCGTACGTCTGTGAGGAAAGATACGGGATTACTGGGAGACACAGTGTGTCCACAGATTACTGACCCATCCCGTACGTCTGTGAGGAAAGATACATGGTCACTGGGAGACAGAGAGTGTCCACAGCTTACTAACCCGGCCTGTACGTCTGTGAGGAAACATACACGGTCACTGGGAGACACAGTGTGTCCACAGATTACTAACCCTAACCCATCCCGTACGTCTGTGAGGAAAGATACATGGTCACTGGGAGACAGAGAGTGTCCACAGATTACTGACCCTAACCCGTCCCATACGTCTGTGAGGAAACATACACGGTCACTGGGAGAACAGTGTGTCCACAAGTTCCTAACCCGTCCCGTACGTCTGTGAGGAAACATACACGGTCACTGGGAGACACAGTGTGTCCACAGATTACTGACCCGTCCCATACGTCTGTGAGGAAACATACGGGGTTACTGGGAGGCACAGTGCGTCCACAGATTACTAACCCTAACCCATCCCGTACGTCTGTGAGGAAAGATACATGGTCACTGGGAGACACAGTGTGTCCACAGATTACTAACCCATCCCGTACGTCTGTGAGGAAAGATACGGGATTACTGGGAGACACAGTGTGTCCACAGATTACTGACCCGTCCCGTACGTCTGTGAGGAAAGATACATGGTCACTGGGAGACAGAGAGTGTCCACAGCTTACTAACCCGGCCTGTACGTCTGTGAGGAAACATACACGGTCACTGGGAGACACAGTGTGTCCACAGATTACTGACCCTAACCCGTCCCGTACGTCTGTGAGGAAACATACATGGTCACTGGGAGACAGAGAGTGTCCACAGCTTACTAACCCGGCCTGTACATCTTTGGAATATGGGAGGAAACTGGAGCATCCCGAGGAAATCTACATGGTCACTGGGGGAACATACAAACCTCTTACAGACAGTGGCAGGAATTGAATCGGTTTGCTGGTACTGTAAAGCGTACACTAACCACTACGATATCACTTCCCATCTTAGTACTGAGCAATCAACCCGCTGGGCTCTTATTGAGAATGGACGCCAGGGAAACGAAGCGGTCAGCCCAAGGCTATTACAGCTCGGGACTCTGGAGTTCAGAGTTCAATTCCAGCATCTTCTGAAAGAAGTTTGCTTGTCCTTCCTGTGTGTGCATAGTTTTCCTCGGCGTGCAAAGACATAGTTAGTAGGTAATTGGTGATTATAAACTGTCCCGTGATTAGCCGAGGGTTAATTCAGGGGCTGCTGGACCTGAGGGGCCTGTTCTATACTGTATCTCTGAATAAAGAACAGAAAATATTGCTGAAAGTTCTGTACTTAATCTCTGAATAAAGAACAGAAAATATTGCTGGAAGTTCTGTACTGCATCTCTGAATAAAGAAAAGAAAATATTACTGAAAGAGGGGCTTCCAAATGCCCAGGGCCCTGCTTGACTGAACGATTGGAACCACCCTAGCAGTCTTTATTTCCACTGGAACGTAGGAGTTCTGTTTAACTCAGAAAACAAGCACATACTTTTCTGCCTCTTTTGTCGCAGTGAGACCATTTCATACAGTTCACGTTCAATGAGTCCGTCTCCTTCATCTTCATCCAGCCACTTGCGACAGGGGAAGGTCTGCTCGATCCCGGTGAACGGGCAATAAACTACCACCTGTGTGGATTGAATCCAACAGACAGTAAACTACCATTCTGCTGCAGGCAAGCTCACAGCAGCACCTCATTGGCAAACGTTCAGAAACCTATCCAAGGTCACAGAAATATACACAGCTTACATCGAACTGAAATAAACCATCGCACTGAAAGTGCTGGCCAGGCAGCATCTATGGAAATGAACCAACAGTCAGTGTTTCGGGACGAGACCCTTCATCAGGGTTCCGGTTCAATTGGTCACTCTGTGGCCTCTCACCTCTTCTCCTCTGCCTCTCACCTCCCCCCATGCCCCTCCTCCTCTCCTTCCTCCCATGGCCCACCCTCCTCTCCTATCAGATTCCTCAGAGTCATAGAGGAGTACAGCACAGAAACTGGCCCATCTGCCCATCTAGTCCATGCCGAAACATTTAAACTGCTCCCATCGGCCTGCACCAGGACCATAGCCCTCTGCACCTGTACAGTCCATGTATCTATATATGTCCTGCTGAAGGGTCTCGGCCTGAAATGTCGACTGTACTCTTTTCCATAGATGCTGCCTGACCTGCTGAGTATCTCCAGCAGTTTGTGAGTGTTGCTTGGATTTCCAGCATCTGCAGATTTTCTCTTGCTTGTGACTTTCCTATCCACTTGTGCTGGCAGTTCATTCCACACTCTCACGATCCTCTCAGTGGAGACGTTTCCCCTCATAGTCATAGTCATACTTTACTGATCCCGGGGGAAATTGGTTTTCGTTACAGTTGCACCATAAATAATAAATAGTAATAAAACCATAAATAGTTAAATAGTAATATGTAAATTATGCCAGGAAATAAGTCCATGACCAGCCTATTGGCTCAGGGTGTCTGACCCTCCAAGGGAGGAGTTGTGAAGTTTGATGGCCACAGGCAGGAATGACTTCCTATGACGCTCTGTGCTGCATCTCGGTGGAATGAGTCTCTGGCTGAATGTACTCCTGTGCCCACCCAGTACATTATGTAGTGGATGGGAGACATTGTCCAAGATGGCATGCAACTTGGACAGCGTCCTCTTTTCAGACACCGCCGTGAGAGAGTCCAGTTCCATCCCCACAACATCACTGGCCTTACGAATGAGTTTGTTGATTCCGTTGGTGTCTGCTACCCTGTCATGTTCCACTGACAAACAAGAGAAAATCTGCAGATGCTGGAAAACCAAGCAACATGCACAAAATACTTCAGCAGGACTGGAAAAATAAACTGAGGAGTAAATTTAAAAGGTGGGGGGGAGGAAGAAACATGGGGTGATAGGTGAAACTGTGGGGGTGAGGGATGAAGTAAAGAGCTGGGAAGTTGATTGGTGAAAGAGGTACAGGGCCAGAGAAGGGGGAGTCAGATAGATTCGAAGCTACATGTACCTATCTAAGAGGCTCTTAAAAGAGCCTATTGCATCCGTCTCGACTACCCTCACTGACAGTGCATTCCACACACCCACCACTGTGTGAAAAACTTACCTCTGACATCTCCCCTGTACCTACTTCCACGCACCTTAAAACTACCCTGTACCTGCTATGCACCTCCTTTTGTTTCTTAACCAAGGCCCCAATATCTCTTGAAGAGCAAGGTTCCCTACACCTGCCTTTTATTCTGACAGACACATACAAGCTTTGTATTCTCAAAAATTTTGTTTTTGAAGGCCTCCCACTTACCAAGTGCACGTTTCCCAGAAAACAGCCTGTCCCATTCCACACTTGCCAGATCTTTTCTGATACCATCAAAATTGGCCTTTCTCTAATTTAGAATCAGACCTATCTTTTTACATATTCACTTTGAAACTAATGGCATCTGGAGGACTTCCGGGTCATCAAGGGAATGGCGGCGTAAGGAAAAGGTCTCTCGACAAAAAAGAAGGTAAACTGCCCCAAAATCGAATTTAGACAAATACTTAATATTGCATAACTATATTAATAAAAGGGGCAAGGATGATGTCTAAGAACAAGAATAAAAAGTCCGCTTCGAAGGCTGATAAACATAAAGAGATGCAGCAAGGCGACGGGCCTAGCTCCCCCACGGCAAGCCAGGACGGAGATAATGAGGGGGAATCGGTGACTCTGTCTTTGATTCTCGGAGAGATTCGCGAGTTCCGACAAGATAACAGCAAACAGCTGGAAGATATTAAAGGAGAAATAGTAAAAACTAACTCGCGGATAGATGAAGCCGAAGCGAGGATTGTTGGAATTGAAGAGAATCTACAAAACGCCGAGGAAGTGATAGCAGACATGCTGAAGCTACAAGACCAGCTCCAGTGGAAACTAATAGATCAAGGCGGCCGCTCGAGAAGGGAAAATGTGAGGATCTACGGAGTTCCCGAAGGAACCGAAGGTAAACCCGGATTGATGATTCCCTTTGTGGAGAAGCTGTTTAGAGAGAACCTTGATATACCGGCCGCAAAAGACCTACAGATAGAAAGGGCTCACTGCGCGTTGGCACCACAGCCTCCGGCAGGCGCCCAGCCCAGATCGATTCTGATCAGATTTCTCAGCTACAGAACGAAGGAAGAGGTGCTTAAACGGGCATGGCAAAAGAAAGGTTTCATGTGGAACAACTGCAAAATCAGTTTAGACCATGACTACGCACTGGGGATTCTTGCCAGACGGAAGGAATATACGGAAATACGGAGAGTCCTGAAGGAAAACAACATCAGATTCCAGACCCTGTATCCAGCTCGGCTGAGAGTCTTTTACGACGAAGGGACAAAAACTTACGCTACGGTGGAGGAGGCAACGTCGGACCTGACGGACCGGGGACTACCTATTAAAGTTATCACCCAACCGGAGTCGCTACTGGAGAGGATTCGGCAGAAGTCGTGGCAGTTAGTGGGGCGAGGACGCTCCACTCGAACCAGAGTGTCAAACTACAAGGAAAAGCTGCAAATATTCAGACGCGAATGTACAGAGAATACAGATTAATTAAGAGAAATGACTGAAAAGAGTAAATCGGACTTAAAAGTAAAATGAAAACTGGTAACTGAAAATAAACTAGGCGGAATAACTTGAATGATAGCAATATGGTCGAGACATAAATAGGAGAAAATTCTCTATGATTATTCAAACTGCTGAGGGCCCTCTAACACAGGGTGAAGATAGAGGTTATCCCTCTGAACTGAGGCGGGTCGGTGCTCAGGCCTCACTGTGGGAAGTCGGGAAAAATTTTCAAATGTTATACATTCAGAAATGTCTAGGGTGTGGTTATATGTCTTGGTTTACTGTTGAGAAGGGATTGCTTACTGTTTGGTTAGAAAAGGAGAGTGCTTTTTTTCTACTAGAGAAAAATGCAAACTGAATTGGTAAAAATAATTTCCTATAATGTTAATGGGGTTTTGAATCCAATTAAAAGAAATAAGATTATGTCTAAATTGAAAAAAGAGAGGGCACAAATAGCTTTCCTCCAGGAAACACATATGAGCCAATCTGAACATGGAAAATTAAAAAGAATGGGCTTTAAGCATGTATTTTATTCATCATATAAATTGAGTCACAAAAGAGGGGTAGCTACTTTAATATCAAGTACTCTTAATTATGAACATATTTCAGAGACTAGAGACAAAGAAGGACGGTTTGTAAAAATCACAGGAAGAATAGAAGGTACAGAAATAACATTGCTGAATGTTTATGCTCCCCCAGGTAGTGAATGGTCATTTTATAGACACATTTTTGACCTAATGGTCAGTTCTCGAGGGGTAGTAATTTGTGGAGGGGATTTTAATATTAGATTAAATCCTATATTAGATTCTTCAAGAATAGTTACTCAGAATAAACCTCTGACTCGGAAAGTGAATTCATTGATGGAGGAGTTGGGAATTATAGATGTCTGGAGGGAATTACACCCTACTAGTAAAGATTATACATATTACTCTTTCCCTCATTCAGCCTATTCAAGGATAGACTATTTCTTTATCTTTAATACAGATAGACTCAGGATAAAAAACTGTAATATTGCAACAATTGATCTGTCGGATCATAGCCCAGTCTCTATGTCTCTAATCCTGGAAAGGAAAATGAGGAAAACACTATGGAGGCTAAACTCACATATACTCAATAACCTGAAAGTAATGGAGAGATTAAGGGGAGAAATCAAAGAATATCTAGACCTTAATGACACGGGAGAAACATCACCAGTGATTTTATGGGATACATTGAAAGCTGTACTGAGAGGGAAAATTATTTCCATTACTACTCACATGAAAAAAATCACTGCACAAAAATTAGCAGACCTTCAAGGAAAATTAAAACGACTTCAAGTTGTAGATAGCAACAAAAGTAATTCAAATCGAAAACAGGAAATTAGGAAATTGCAAAGTGAAATTGATGATATTTATACGTTGGAAACTCAAAGAAATTTTCTTCACCTGAGACAAAAGAATTATGAAGTAGGAGGTAAATCAGCTAGATTATTAGCATATAAATTACGAAAACAACAAGCAGACAATACAATTCATAAAATAAAGAATCCAAAGACAAAGCTTGTGGAGAGTACAATAGGGAAAATTCAAGAGAGTTTTGAAACATATTATCGAGACCTGTACTCCCAACCCCGGGCCCCCAATGAGCCCTATATAGACAGTGTATTGAATTTTTTAGATCTACCTAAATTTACAGATTTACAAAATGAAAGTTTATTAGAACCAGTAACTGTCAAAGAACTGAATGTGGCCATCTCCAGGTTAAAGGCTGGAAAGTCCCCGGGTTCTGATGGGTTTACCTCAGAGTGGTACAAGTCCCTGAAGACACAGTTAGCCCCATTACTACTTAACACCTTTAATTGGATCTTGCAGAGAGGAGAAACTCCACCTTCCTGGAGAGAAGCGATTATTTCAGTTATTCCTAAAGAGGGTAAAGATAAACTAGAATGTGGCAATTATCGGCCAATTAGTGTTCTTAATTTAGATTACAAACTATTTACATCTATATTAGCGCGCAGATTGGAAAAGCTTTTACCTGGCCTAATCCATTTAGACCAGACTGGATTTATTCAACAAAGACAAACACAGGACAACATAAGGAGAACTCTGCACATATTAGAACAGGTTAATAAGAACGAGACAGAGACAATGGTAGTAGGATTGGACGCTGAGAAAGCTTTTGATTCGGTTAGTTTGGCATTCCTATACAGAGTGTTAGGAAGATTCGGCTTTCAAGAAAGGTTTATTAAAGTAATTCAGACTCTATATGACAGCCCTACAGCCCGAATTAAGATAAATGGGGACCTCTCTGACTCCTTCATTTTAGAGAGAGGCACTAGACAGGGATGCCCAATTTCTCCTCTCCTTTTTGCGCTATATATTGAACCACTTGCCCAACTAATAAGACAGAGCGAAATCGTAAAAGGTATCAAGGTGGCAGGGATTGAACAGAAAGTGGCGTTATTCGCAGATGATGTTTTGGTCTATCTGAGTGAACCAGAAAAATCATTTATAGGATTGTTTATACTGTTGGATGACTTTGGGAAAATATCAGGTTATAAAATAAATGTAAAGAAAACGCAGGTTATGTCCCTAAATTATACACCATCCAAAAAATTGCAGGATACATACGATCTTAAGTGGGAAGCTAAATCATTAAAATATTTAAGAATAACCCTGCCGAAGGATCTTTCAACACTGTCACAGGTAAATTATGGGCCATTAATCTCAGAGATAAAAGCAGATATGCATAGATGGAATCTTATCCCCTTTTTAAGTTTAAATTCAAGGATAAATACTATAAAAATGAATATTCTTCCTCGGTTATTATATCTTTTCCGTACTTTACCAGTGGAGGTGGATGATAATCAATTCAGGGAATGGGACAAATGGATTTCCCGCTTCATTTGGCAAGGAAGGAAACCTAGAATTCGATATAACACCTTACAGTTAGGGAAGGAAAGAGGAGGTATGGTTCTTCCTTGCCTGAGAAATTATTTTTATGCCTCACAGATAACCCCTCTGTTATATTGGTGTAATAGGGAATATAAGGCTAGATGGAAGGAAACAGAATTTGGATTAGTTGACGGTTTTCCTCTTCAGGCCTCAATAGCTGACAAAGGATTGATGGCCCAGTTGGAAAAATTTAATAATGCTTGGATAAATCTTACATTAAAAGTATGGCAGAAGGTGGTTAATTCATGTGGAATTAATAACATGCTAAAACTCTTTAGATGGTGTGCATATGATACCGAATTCCTTCCCAACAGAGGAGATAAAAGATTTGAGCTATGGATAAAGAAAGGTCTTACAACCTACCTCTCATTTATAGATAAAAGAGTATTACAAAGTTTCCAAATCCTGCAGGACAAACATGGCCTAGAACATAATGAATTTTTTAGGTACCTTCAAATACGAAACTATGTTAACCAGAGTCGTAGATATACAGACCTATCAACAGTAGAATTAGAATTTTTCAAGATTCTGAATTCGGCTTGCAGTTCAATACCTAGTAAATCAGTTTCTCACCTATATAATGCACTCTCCCATGCTAAAAATGTAAATACACTGTATATTAAAGAGAAGTGGGAGAAAGAAGCGGGGTTGGTACTTTCAGAGGAGGCTTGGGGGAAAATCTGCAGCTTTCAATGGTCCTCGACTAATTCTTTGACTTGGAGAGAACATTGTTGGAAAAACATTATAAGATACTTCAAGACCCCATATCAGGAAAAATATAAAGATACAAATGTGATGTGTTGGAGAAGGTGCGGCTCCAAGGAGGCAAATCATTTTCATATTTTCTGGGATTGCCCTAAATTAAGTCTATTTTGGGAAGGTATTCATAGAACATTAGTTAAGGTACTTAGGTCCCAGATACCTCTGAACTTTGAGACGCTCTATTTGGGGCATGTATTGTTCCTTGAACAGAAGATATAAAGTTGCTGCAGGCCCTCTTAGCGGCAAGTAAGAAATCAATCACTAGAAAATGGCTAAATCCAATACCACCTACGTTAGAAGATTGGTACGAAATTATCTTGGAAATATTTAAAATGGAAAAGTTGACTTACTCCCTGAGAACTCAAAAAGAAACATTTTATCAAATCTGGAATAAATGGATTGAATATATAACCCCAATGCGAGCAGACTTTAGATGACTCTCCTAATGATTTATATTGCTCTTCTCATCAACACAGTAATATTGCTAACGTAAGCACCCCTAGTCTAAATGTTTGTTGTTTTTTTTTGGAAAATAGAGAATTAACACAAGTAAAGGGAAACATTTGGGAAAGGGATAAAAAAAAAGAAAAAATTAAGTAAATAAGTACATAGGGATTGGATAATTATGTCTGCGGGCAGGAACAAGCACGAACAAATTGGGATATAAACACCTACAATGGTTGGTATATAGGCTTGTATGCAACATTTTGGACCAGTGGAAATGGTCCAGAAGGGTTGTATGGAAACTATTATTACCATTTTTCTTAACAACTAATTTCATTACTTAGCCTAATAGGTTAGATTTACCACAGTACATAATTATCTATTTAAATGTTTATTTTGCTTTTATATCATCTCAATGTGTACTTAAGAATGTATAAATAATTGTAGTTTTATACATATAAAAAAATGGAAAAGGTTATATGTGTGAAAAAAGTACATGATAATTGTGAATTCCTTATCCAAATAAAAATAAAATTTAAAAAAAAAGTAACTAATGGCATCATGATCACTAGATGCAAAGTGTTCCCCTTCTCTCACCTGTCCTGTCTCATTCCCTGATAGGAGAACTGGTTGGGACTTCTATGATTAAGAAAACTTTCCTGAACATGTTGAACAAACTCTATCCCATCTAGTCCTTTTACTGTATGAGATTCCCAGTCAATATGTGGAAAGTTAAAATCATCTACTATAACAACCTTATGTTTCTTGCAACGTTTTGCAACCTCTCTAATTTGTTCCTCTAAATCCCATGGACTGCTGGGTGGTTTGTTATATAGTTCCATTAACTTGGTCATACCTTTCCTATTACTCAGTTCCACTATAAAGCTTCACTAGACGAGTTTTCCAGTCTGTCCTGACTGAGCACTACCATAACATTTTCCCTGACTGGTAACACCACCCCTTCTCCTTTAATCCCTCCTGCTCTGTCGTGTCTAACACAACGGAACCCCAGAATACTGAGCTGCCAGTCCTGCCCTCCTGCACCATCTCCCTAATGGCTACAACGTCATAATTCCAGGTGTTGATCCGTGCCCTGAGCTCATCCGCCTTTCTTACGATACTGTACTTCTTGCATTGAAATATACACAGCTCAGGACATGAAACACACCGTGCTCAACCTTTTGATTCCTCAATTTGTCTGAAATCTTACCAACATCTGCCTCCACAACCTCTCCTCTAACTGTTCTGGCATTCTGGTTCCCTTCTTCTGCCCTTTACTTTTCCAGCCATCACCTCCCAGCTTCTTTTCTTCACTGCCCATACCCCACCCACCCGGCTTCACCTATCACCTTCCAGATTGTCCTCCTTCGCCCTTCCCACCTTCCTATTCTGGCATCTCCCCATCTCCCCCCTTCCTTTCCAGTCCTGCTGAAGTGTTTTGGCCTCAAATGGCAACTGCTTATTCATTTCCATGGATGCTGCCTGACTTGTTGAGTTCCACCAGCATTCTGTGTGTGCTGCTTTGTATTTTCAGCATCTGCAGAATTTCTTTTGCTTTTGTTAATGTAAAGCATTTTAAATTTTGTCACTTCAAATGTCACTCGGGTAGTAGATCCAGTCATAGAGTCATAGAACATTACAGTACAGAAACAGGTTCTTCAGCCCATCTAACTCATTCTGAAGATGACAAGGTTCTTTTTAGCATTCTAGAATAGAAAACCTAAAACATTATAGCATAGCATGGGCCCTTGGGCTCACAAAGTTGTGCTGCCCTCAGACCTACACCAAGATCAATCTAACCCTTCCCTCCCACATAGCTCTCCAATTTTCTATCATCCATGGGCCTATCTGAGTTTCTTAAATGTCCCCAACATATCTGCCTCTACCATCACCCCGGCAGCATGTTCTACACAGCCACTGCCCTCTGTGTGGAAAACTCACCTCTGAGATCCCCCTGCACGTTCCTCCAATCACTTTAGAATTATGACACCTCACATTAGCCATTTCTGTCCTGGGAAAAAAGTCTCTGGTTGTGCATCCGATCCAAGCCTTTTATCATCCTGTACACCTCTATCAACCCACCTCTCACCCTCCTCCACTCTAAAGAGAAAAGCCCTAACTCACCCAACATAAGACATGTTCTATAATTCAGACAACATCCCGGTAAGTCTCCTCTGCACCCCCTCTAATGCTTCCACATGCTTCCCAAATGCCCTTCGATACGCCGTTACTGCAGCCAATGGCAAGGAGGACAGCAATGTCCACGTTAAATACGTCTGTTAATCCACGTTCCAACTGACCTTTTCACAGAACCACCCTGAACTGACCCCACAGTTATCGTGACCAATGGTGACCCTGCTGAGGGGGCTGAGGAGAGCAGCAATCTCCACGTTAAAAATGTCTATTAATCCACGCTCAAACTGCCCTCCTTCCAGGAAGATTTTTCCGCTGTTTTTAAGACCTTTCGATCCATGGAGGATGATGTGCACTTTGGAGTTGGTCCCAGCTCCTCTGACGTTCCCAGTCACAACGGAAACATTGTAAACGATCCCTGTAAAATCATACGAGGATGATATAAAAATGGGAAAAGATCACAGAGGCTGAGCTGTAGTAAGTTCACCAATCCAATCAAATCATTCTATGATCATTAATTTCTCTGACTATTAGTAATTTCTACCCCTTCCCTCCTTCCCTCTTTTTCCTCACCTGCCCATCACCTCCCTCAGGTCCCCCTCTCCCTCTCTTTCTCCCATGATCCACTCTTCTCTCCTATCAGATTCCTTCTTCTTCAACCTTTACGTCTTCCACCTATCACCTTCCAGCTTCTTACTTTATCCCCCTCCTCCACCCACCCACCTTCCCAATCACCTCATCTCACCTATCAGCTACCAGTGTGTCTACTTTCCCTCCCCTCTTATTCTGGTTTCTTTCCCCTTCTTTTCCAGTCTCGATGAAGGGTCTCAGCCTGAAACATTGAATATTTATTTATTTCTATAGATGCTGCCTGACCTGTTAAATTCCTCCAGCATTTAGTGTGTGTTGCTCTAGGTTTCCAGCCTCCGCAGAGTCTTGCATGGTATAGGGGCCACATCCCTCCATTTTCTGCATATTCATCTGTGCGCTAATCATTCCCTGTAGCTGTTACACTATGTATGTTCTGTATTCTCAGCAACACACAAAATGCTGGAGGAACTCAGCAGGTCGGGCAGCATCTACGGAAATGAATCAACAGCTGACGTTTCAGGCTGAGACTCTTCGTCAGGACTGGGAAGGAAGAGGGCAGATGCCAGGAGGAAGTTGGCAGGAGGGTAAGGAGGTCAAGCTGGAAGGTGATAGATGAGACCAGGTGGGTGGGAAAGGTAAAGGGCTGTAGAGGAAAGAATCTAATGGGAGAGGAGTGTGGACGATGGGAGAAAGGGAAGGCAGGTGAGGAGAAGTAAGAGGCTGGAGAGGGGAATTGAGGAAGAGGGGAAAAATTACTGGAAGTTGGAGAAATTGATGTTCATGCCATCAGGTTGGAGGCTACCCAGACAGAATATGGATGGCCACATCGTAGCAGAAGAGGCGACCATGGACTGACATGTTGAAAAGGGAATGGGGATTGGAATTAAAATGGTTGGCCACTGCAAAATTCCATTTTTTGCAGATGGAGCAGATGTGCTCAACAAAGCACTCTGTTATTGCTTTACCTTGTTCTACCTCAATGCACTGAGTAATGGTCTGATGTGTGTAAACAGTATACAAGACAAGGTTTTCACTGTCTCTCAGTACGTGTGACAGTGATAAACCAATAAACCATTAGCTTTGTTTTAGTTACCCATTTGATATCCATTAGATACCCATTGGATACCCATTAGACACCCATCAGATACCCATTAGATACATTTCGGACATTCCCAGCACATCCTCAGACTGGGCTAGTCATTGAGGCATTACATTTCTCTGAAGGTTTTGATGTTTCGATGTGCATGTGACAAATAAAACAAATAAGTCTTTAGGCAGGGACCATCTTTCTCCCTGAGCCCTCAGAAAATTAAAAGATGATTAAACTTTTAAATTGAAGATCTGCTTTTCTGTAAATAAGTGCTACAAGGACATCAAAAGTCAGTTCTCACCTGTTGTTTGACTTCCTCCAACTAAAATGTCACGTTGAATTTTACCGTCATCTTCATCTGCCGCAAACCACCGGTGTACAGGGAACTCCACCACTGTTTTATTTCCAATGTCATCGATGATTACCTGGAAAGTAGAAGGCAGAAGCCGCTAGACAGTGTAACAGGGCACAGACAGTTCACCAAAGTTGCCCATCATCACTCAGACGTGCAACAGTACCTCTCCAAAGGGCAAACAGGAGCCAATTGACTTGGGTATAGTCCACAGACCGTTCACCACAATTGCCCATTTTAGCTACTGAGCCCGGTGGAACCATTTCTACAGGAGAAAGGGCAAAGGTGGATTACTGGCGTCTTAAAACCAGTCACTTTGAGCAGATGGGGCTCGTCAGCCATGATGGCAGCTCATCTAGGAGAAGGAAAACTCTCATCTCAAACCTTCGCTGACTTGCGGCTGCACCCACTCATGGGGAAGGCTCCAGAATGCATTTACCAAAACACATTATCATACATTTCCCAACACTGTATTCCATCTGCCACTTTTTTGCCTATTCTTCCAATTTGTCTAAGTCCTGCTGCAATCACGTTGCTTCCTCAGCACTACCTATCCATCCACCTATCTTCATATCATTTGAAAACTTTGCCACAAAGTCATCAATTCTATTATCCAAATCATTGACAATGTGAAAAGTAACAGACCCAGTATTGACCCCTGAGGAACACCACTAGTCACTGGCAGCCAACCAGAAAAGGCCTCCTTTATTCCCACTTGCTGTCTCCTACCTGTCAACCATTCCTCCATCCATGCCAGTATCTTTCCTGTAATGCCATGGGATTTTATCTTGTTAAGCAGCCTCATGTGAGGCACCTTTTCAAATGCCTTCTGAAAATCCAAGTCAATGACATCCACTGCCTCTCCTTTGTCCACCCTGGATCATGTTAGCTTCTAACTAAATCTAAGACTGAACATGAGAATGAATGAAAGACATAATGTCTTTTAGACAGTTTTGAGGGTTCAGAGTTTGGAGTGGACTCACCAGTTTGCTGATGCAAATAACTAACTCAGAACCTCCAGTAATGCTGCCCTCTAGTGTTCACTTGGTGGAAGAACAAGCTAGACCAGGACAATCGGCAGTCACCAACACACATCAAAGTTGCTGGTGAACGCAGCAGGCCAGGCAGCATCTGCAGGAAGAGGTGCAGTCGACGTTTCAGGCCGAGACCCTTCGTCAGGACTAACTGAAGGAAGAGTGAGTCATGCCACTCTGGGACCTCTGCTATATTATTTTTCTTTTTATATGTTTTTCTGCATTTGTAATCATATGTGCTATTTGTGCTTGGTGCTGTGTGTTTTGGTAATGTTTTCAGTGGAGGAACACTGGTTTGTTTGTCTGTATTCACGCACGGTTGAATGATAACTAACTTGAACTAGATATCCTGCCCTAAGAAAGGACTTCCAGTGAACTAATGCACTCATATAGCTGGGAAATAATTGTTGTATAAGACGTTGGTGAGGCCTAATTTGGAGTATTATGTGCAATTCTAGTCACCTACCTACAGGACAGATGTAAATAAGGTTGAAAGAAAGTATAAAAAATTTAATAAAGATGTTGCTGGGACTTGAGGACGAGTTATAGGGAAAGGGTGAATAGGTTAGAACTTTATTCCCTGGAGTGTAGGAAAATTAGGGATAGTATCAATTCCAAAGAAGTAGCATACAAATTAGCCAGAGAAAGTGGCTCACCTGAGGACTGGGAGAAATTCAGAGTTCAGCAGAGGAGGACAAAGGGCTTAATTAGGAAGGGGAAAAAAGATTATGAGAGAAAACTGGCAGAGAACATAAAAACGGACTGTAAAAGCTTTTATAGATATGTAAAAAGGAAAAGACTGATAAAGACAAATGTAGGTCCCCTGCAAACAGAAACAGGTGAATTGATTATGGGGAGCAAGGACATGGCAGACCAATTGAATAATTACTTTGGTTCTGTCTTCACTAAGGAGGACATAAATAATCTTCCAGAAATAGTAAGGGACAGAGGGTCCAGTGAGATGGAGGAACTGAGCGAAATACATGTTAGTAGGGAAGTGGTGTTAGGTAAATTGAAGGGATTGAAGGCAGATAAATCCCCAGGGCCAGATGGTCTGCATCCCAGAGTGCTTAAGGAAGTGGCCCAAGAAATAGTGGATGCATTAGTGATAATTTTTCAAAACTCGTTAGATTCTGGACTAGTTCCTGAGGATTGGAGGGTGGCTAATGTAACCCCACTTTTTAAAAAAGGAGGGAGAGAGAAACCGGGGAATTATAGGCCGGTTAGCCTAACGTCGGTGGTGGGGAAACTGCTGGAGTCAGTTATCAAGGATGTGATAACAGCACATTTGGAAAGCGGTGAAATGATCGGACAAAGTCAGCATGGATTTGTGAAAGGAAAATCATGTCTGACGAATCTCATAGAATTTTTTGAGGATGTAACTAGTAGAGTGGATAGGGGAGAACCAGTGGATGTGGTATATTTGGATTTTCAAAAGGCTTTTGACAAGGTCCCACATAGGAGATTAGTGTGCAAACTTAAAGCACACGGTATTGGGGGTAAGGTATTGGTGTGGGTGGAGAATTGGTTAGCAGACAGGAAGCAAAGAGTGGGAATAAACGGGACCTTTTCAGAATGGCAGGCGGTGACTAGTGGGGTACCGCAAGGCTCAGTGCTGGGACCCCAGTTGTTTACAATATATATTAATGACTTGGATGAGGGAATTAAATGCAGCATCTCCAAGTTTGCGGATGACACGAAGCTGGGTGGCAGTGTTAGCAGTGAGGAGGATGCTAAGAGGATGCAGGGTGACTTGGATAGGTTGGGTGAGTGGGCAAACTCATGGCAGATGCAATTTAATGTGGATAAATGTGAAGTTATCCACTTTGGTGGCAAAAATAGGAAAACAGATTATTATCTGAATGGTGGCCGATTAGGAAAAGGGGAGGTGCAACGAGACCTGGGTGTCATTATACACCAGTCATTGAAAGTGGGCATGCAGGTACAGCAGGCGGTGAAAAAGGCGAACGGTATGCTGGCATTTTAGTACAGGAGCAGGGAGGTACTACTGCAGTTGTACAAGGCCTTGGTGAGACCACACCTGGAGTATTGTGTGCAGTTTTGGTCCCCTAATCTGAGGAAAGACATCTTTGCCATAGAGGGAGTACAAAGAAGGTTCACCAGATTGATTCCTGGGATGGCAGGTCTTTCATATGAAGAAAGACTGGATGAACTGGGCTTGTACTCGTTGGAATTTAGAAGATTGAGGGGGGATCTGATTGAAACGTATAAGATCCTAAAGGGATTGGACAGGCTAGATGCAGGAAGATTGTTCCCGATGTTGGGGAGGTCTAGAACGAGGGGTCACAGTTTGAGGATAGAGGGGAAGCCTTTTAGGACCGAGGTTAGGAAAAACTTCTTCACACAGAGAGTGGTGAATCTGTGGAATTCTCTGCCACAGCAAACTGTTGAGGCCAGTTCATTAGCTATGTTTAAAAGGAAGTTAGATATGGCCCTTGTGGCTACAGGGGTCAGGGGGTATGGAGGGAAGGCTGGGTTCTGAGTTGGATGATCAGCCATGATCATAATAAATGGCGGTGCAGGCTCGAAGGGCCGAATGGCCTACTCCTGCACCTATTTTCTATGTTTCTATGTTTCTAAAATGAGGGGAGATTTGATAGAGGTGTACAAAATTATGAGAGGTATAGATAGGGCAAATGCAAGCAGGCTTTTTCCACTTTGTTTGGGTGAGACTACAACTAGAGGTCATGGGTTAAGGGTGAAAGGTGAAATCTTTAAAGGAAAGATGAGGGGGATCTGTTACTCCAGAGTCGACAATAAGTGACATGTTCTTGTTCTTTGACATGCGACTCCATTTCAAGAAGTCTGTCTACACAACGTCCCTTCAAAAGGAGCAGAGAGATAATAGGCTAGATAATCCCTTGTGTGCTGTAATGTGAATTACCCAAACCCAGACTATGCTGTGCCAGACATAGAGACGTAGAACACTAGTGCACAGAAACAGGCCATTCAGCCCACCTAGTGCACGCCAACCCATTATTCTGCCAAGTCCTATCTATCTGCACCTGGACCACAGTGCGTCATACCCCCCCCCCCCCATCCATGTTCCTATCCAAACTTCTTTTAACCGTTGAAATCAACCCCACATTCAACACTTCCCCAGACAAACAAGAGAAAATCTGCAGATGCTGGAAATCAAAGCAACACACACAAAATGGTGGAGGAACTCAGCAGGCCAGGCAGCATCTGTGGAAAAGAGTACAGTCGACGTTTCGGGCTGAGACCCTTCAGCAGGACTGGAGAAAAAAAAAGAAAGACAGACTTTCCCTGGTAGCTCGTTCCACATTCTCACCATCCTCTGAGTGAAGAAGTTCCCCCTCATGTTCCCCTTAAACAGATCACCTTTCAAAAACAAGAGCAAATCTGCAAATGCTGGAAATTCAAAGCAACAACACAAAATGCTGGTCAGGCAACATCTATGGAAATGAATAAACAGTCGACGTTACAAGTCGAGACCCTTCTCCACGAAACTTTTCACCTTTCACTCATAACCCATGATTTCTAATTGTAGTCTCACTCAACCTTGGTGGAAAAAGCCTACTTGCATTTACCCTAGATGTGGGAAGGATGTTTCCCATGGAGGGAGAGTCTCGGAGAAGAGGCCACAGCCTCAGGACAGAGGGGCGCCATTTCCAAAACAGAGATGCGGAGAAATTTCTTTAGCCAGAGGGTGGTGAATTTGTGGAATTTGTTGCCCCATGCATCTGTGGAGGCCAGGTTGTTGGGTGTATTTAAGTCAGAGATTGACAGGTTCTTGAATGGACACGGAGTCAAAGGTTACAGGGAGAAGGCTGGGAACTGGGGTTGAGGAGGAAATAGGAAAAAAAGGATCAGCCGTGATTGAATGGCGGAGCAGACTCAATGGGTCAGATGGCCTAATTCTGCTTCCATATCTTACGGTCTTACCCTATCTATACCTCGCATAATTTTGAATATCGCTATCAAATCTCCCCTCATTCTCCTACGCTCTACCTACTCGTCCTTTCCCTATAACTCAGGTCCTCAAGTCCCAGCAACATCCTTGTAAACTTTCTCTGCTCTCTTTCAGTCTTATTGACATCTTTCCTGTAGGTAGGTGATGAGAATTGCACACAATACTCCAAATTAGGCCTTACCAACATCTTATACAACTTGAACGTAACATCCCAACTCATGTATGCAATACTTTGATTTATGAAGGCCAATGTGTCTAAAGCTTTCGTTACAACCCTATCTATCTGTGACACCACTTTCAAGGATTTATGGACCTGTATTCCCTTTGTTCTTGAGAGACGTTGGTCACACTAAAGAACGTAAAGGTCAAAAGGCATAATAAGAACAAGAAAGTAATGAGAAGCTTGCTGTGAATTTTGGCCCTTTTATTCCGGGCGAAACACAAGGCACCTTGTCCAGAAACCACCCGGCTGAGGAACCTTTGCCGTTGTGACCAATGGTGATTTTCTTCAGCCGTCCAAGGTTGGGTGCTTCGATAGTGAACTTGTCTTCATTTCCTCTTTCAAAGTTGTCTTTGTCATTGTCTAGTCGTCTCTCCCCTAAAGAAAACTAAACTTAAAATGAAAAACTTACGAACACAAAGATGACTTTATCCTAAACACAAGAGATTCTGCAGATGTTGGGAATCTAGAACGATCATCCTAACCCAGGATTATCACTTCATCCTGGCAGCCTCACATTTACACATCCAATCATCATCTCTCTCAGTTTGTTACACATCCAATCATCAGCTCTCTCTCAGTTCATTACATATCCAATCATTATCTCTCTCTCAGTTTGTTACACATCCCATCATCTCTCTCTCAGTTCATTACATATCCAATCATCATCCCTCTCTCAGCTTGTTACACATCCAATCATCATCTCTCTCAGTTTATTACACATCCAATCAACCAATGGTTCAAAGTTCATTTGCATCTTCCTTAAATTCCCCATTGATCCACAACACTTTGGGGTAGACAACTGCAGACAATCAGTGTACTCTGTGAGAATAACTTACCATGGACCCTTAACCTAGAATTTACTGGGACCCCCCCAACTGGTGAAATCATCCTGAGCCTCTGGCTGTGTCGTGCCCCCCAGGATATTGTACACCCCAGTGAGACGGGATAGGTTACAGTAAAATGGGAGATCGGAAATCTCCGTGACTCAGCACTCGGACCAAATGCCCTAAATAGGCAAACGGGAATATAAATAGTGAAATGGAAAGGATATCGAGCTGGGACGATAACCCAGATTCCCAGCGGCTGCAGGTTTTTCATTTCCTAATCCTTCCTGGAAGACTATAAAACTTAGGAGCACAATTAGGCCATTTGGCCCATTGAGTCTGCTCTGCCAATTCATCATGGCTGACTTATCATCATCTCAACGCCATTCTCCTGAATTCTCCCCGTAACCTTCTTTATTTATTATTTCTTTCTGTATTTTCCTTTTGCACATTGGTTGTTTGTTCGTCCTGTTGGGTATGGTCTTTCAGTGATTCTACTGTGTTTCATGTATTTACTGTGAATGCCCACAATAAATTGAAAATCAGGCCGGTATATTTATATTTATTTATTTAGAGGGACAGCACAGAATAAACCATAAAACCATAAGACATAACAGCAGAATGAGGCCATTCAGCCCATTTCTACCATTCCATTATGGCTGATTTATTATCCCTCTCAACCCCTCTCCTGCCTTCTCCCTGTAACCTTTGATGCCCTGACTAAGCAAAAACCTTATCAACCTCCACTTCAAATATACCCAATGACTTGGCTTCCTCAGCCATCTATGGCAAATGAACTCCACAGATTCACCACCTTCTGGTAGAAGAAATTCATTCTCATCTCTGTTCCAAGTAGATATCATTCTATAGAGAGGCTGTGCCCTCTGCTCCTAGACTCCCCTCTATGGGAAACATCCTCTCCACATCCACTCTATCTGTGTCCTCTGGTTCCAGACTCCCCTCCATGGGAAAAATTCTCACCACATCCACTCTATCTGTGCCCTCTAGTCCTAAACTCCCCACTACACGAAACATCCTCTCCACATCCACTCTATCTGTGCCCTCTGGTCCTAGACTCCTATAGGAAACATCCTCTCCACATCCACTCTATTCAGCTCTTTCAATATTCAATGGGTTTCAGTGAGATCCCACCCCCTCCCCTTACTTCTAAACTCCAGCGAGTACAGACCCAGAGCCAACGAACACTCCTCATATGTTAACCCTTTCATTCCTGGAATCGTTCTGTGAACTTCCTCTGGACCCTCTCCAATGCCAGCACATCATTTCTTAGATAAGGAGCCAAAATTGCTCACAATACCCCAAGTGCAGTCTAACCAATGCTGTAAGAAGCCTCAGCATCACATCTTTGTTTTGCATTGCCAGTCCTCTTGAAATGAATGCTAACATTGTATTTGCTTTCTTTCCTCAATGCTCTCAGTAAAGCAGATTGGTTAAAAATACACAACAGTTACCTGTGTCTCCGTTTTCACCGAAAATGTTAATGAAAACATCAGCATCTGTGCCACTGCCTTTGATATCACCAGTGAAGACACTCACAATGTATTTGTTCACTGAGGAAGGAGAGTGAAAAGGCGTTAGCAGATGATGTTCTTGTGTGTTACACACTATGAGATCATTACATAATTGTTAATTATAATTATTAATGCAAATTAATCAAAACTAGAAATGTTCAAGATCAGGCAGGTTTCTTTGGAGAAGGTGCTGAAGAGGTTTACCAGGATTTTCCCTGGATTAGAGGGTGTGTGCTGTAATGAGAGGCTGGACAAAATTGGGTTGTTTTCTCTGGAGCAGCAGAGACTGAGAGAGATCTAACAGAGGTTTGTAAGATTATCAGAGGCATTGATAGAGAAGACAGATAATATCTTTTTCCCAGAGTTGAAATGTCTAATACCAGAGGGCATGAATTTAAGGTGAGAGGGGGTAATTTCAAAGGAGATGTGAGGGGCAAGCTTTTTACACACAGACTGGAAAGTACTGCCTGGGGTGGTGGTAGAGACAGATACATTAGAGACTTTCGAGACATGTCTGGATAGGCAGATGAATGTGAGGAAACTGGAAGCATATGGACATTGTGTAGGCAGAGGGGATTAGTTCAGTTGGTCATTTGATGACAAATGTAATTGGTTCAGCACAACATTGTGGGCCGAAGGGCCTGTTCCTGTTGTACTGTTTGATGTTCTCTCTGATAGATGTGTGGAAAAACCACTCTGGCTGTGTGGAAAGCACCCTGAACTAGTTACATAGACATTGTAACTAGAGTGAGCGTTCAACAATCTTTTAAAACCTTTACCATCAGGCAGGATGTACCATAGCGTTAGGACAAGAACGGTTTGAATGAGAAACAACTCCTTCCCCCAGACCACGAGACCACTGAACACCCTGTCACCACCCAGTCTCCACCCAGTCTCATCGCATTATACTGTTTACTTTCTAACTTCTGTTGTAAATGCACCTTATTATTTGTTAATTTATTTGTGGTAATATTACTTTCTGTTATGCGTGTGAGTTATATATATTATGTTGTTCCACCTTGATCCAGAAAAACATTGTTTCGTTTGGTGGTATACATGTGTATGGTTGTACGTGAGTTATATTTACTGTGTTGCTGTACCTTGGTCCAGAGGAACGATGTTTCATTTGTTGGTATACATGTGTACGGTTGTACGAAAATAAACTGAACCTGAACTTAAACATGAGAATTTTTGGTGAAATCTCAGTTTTCAAAGATGATGTCAAGCAGTTTTTTCCAATACACAGCAAAAGAAATATGGTGAAAAATCCTGAGTTTTGCCTGACTACTGGTGTCCTGTGAAGTTCACACAGTATATGAGTGACTTTCTTCCTTCCTTGTTGTGATTTTCTCGATCTTGTGTTGATTTCCCTGTAGGATTTATATGTAATCATATAAATGAGAATGTATAAATCCCACAGAGAAAACAACATGTTACCTGACCAGGTGTCCTTCAGACCCTGCTGGAGACTACTGCACAAATTGCGTGGGCCCTAAAGAGATATTTAAGAGGTGACAATTAGAGGACGGGAGGATAGCTAATGTTGTTTTGTTGTTTAATAAAGGCTGTAAGGATAAGCCCAGACGTTATGGGCTGGTGAGCCTGACATCAGTCCTGGGAAACATTGGATAGTATTGGAGTGGTTCAAAGTAATAAGGCAAGGAGATGGGAACCAGTATGATCGAGCTGAGGATGAGCCAGCAGGTTTACAAGTAGATGATGTGTGTAACATGAATGTAAGGAGGACAAGCCAATAATTGGGTACAAATGCAGACAGACCAAAGAGTTAAATTGTACCACAGAGGCAAAATTCAAAAGGACAAAGAATGCAGGGCTGAAGATGCTGTATTTAAATGCGCACAACATTCAGAATAAGGTGGCGCCATTAGAGATCGGCCAGTATGATGTTCTGGGAATCACTGAGTCATGGCTGAAAGAAGGCCTGAGTTGGGAGCTTAACATCGAAGGATATACTTTGTATCGAAAGGACAGGTGGGAAGGCATAGGCGGTGGTGTGGCTCTGTTGGTAAGGGATGGAATTAAATCTTTAGAAAGAGGTGACACAGGGTCAGAGAATGTTGAATCTTTGTGAGTGGAGTTAAGAAACTGCAAGGGTAAAAATCCATATGGGAATAATATACAGGCCTCCAAATAGTAGCCAGGATGTGTGATTGAGACTGCAAAGGGAGCTGGAAAAGGCATGTAATAAGGGTATTGTCATAATTGTTAGGGGGGACTTCAGTATGGAAGAGGATTGGAAAAATCAGGTTGGTGTCAGATCACAAGAGGGGGAATTTGTTGAATGCTTATGAAATGGCTTTTTAGAACAGCATGTGCTTGAGCCTACTTGTGGAAAGGCTATCTTAGATTGGGTGTTGTGTAAGAGCCTAGAACCTATTAGGGAGCTTAGGGTAATGGAACCCTCAGGAGCCAGTGATCATAATATGATTGAATTCATACAGCAATTTGAGAGGAAGAAGCATAAGTCAGATGTATCAGTAACACAATGGAATAAAGGGAGTTACAGAGGCATGAGAGAGGAGCTAGCCCAGTTAATTTGGAGGACGACGCTAGCAGGGATGATGGCAGTGCAAAGACGGCTTACATTTCTGTAAATAGTTCTCAGGGCACAGGATAGATATGTCCCACAGAGGGAGAAGTTCTCAGATGGCAGTGGTAGGCAACTGTGGCTGACAGGAGAAATTAAGGTCTAAATAAAAGTGCAGGAAAGGGCATATAATGTAGCAGAAGTGAGTGGGAAGTTGGATGATTGAGAAGCTTTTAAAATCCAACAAAAAGCAACTAAAAAATCTGTAAGAAGGGAAAAGACGAGATATGAGGGCAAAGTAGCCAATAATATAAAGCAGGATACTAAAAGTTTTTTCAGTTACATAAAGAGTAAAAGGGAGGTGAGCATTGATATTAGACCACTGGAAAATGATGCTGGTGGGGTGGTAATGGAGGACAAAGAAATGGCAGATGAATCTAATGAGTACTTTGCATCAGTCTTCACTGTGGACCACACTAGCACTATGCCAAAGGTCTGTGAGTGTCAGGGAAAAGGAGTGAGTGCCGTTGCTATCACAAAGAAAAAATGCTAGGCAAACTGTAAGGTCTTAAGGAGGATATGTCACCTGGACCAAATGGACTACATCCCGGAGTCCTGAGAGAGGTTGCTGAAGAGATAATGGATGCATTGGTCATGATCTTTCAAGAATCGATTGGTTCTGGCATGGTCCTGGAGGACTGGAAAATTGCAAATGTCACTCCACTCTTTAAGAAGGGAGGAGGACAAAAGAAAGGAAATTATAGGCCTGTTAGCATAATCTCAGTAGTTAGGAAAGAGTTAGAGTTTATTATTAAGGATGAGGTTTTGAGGTACTTGGAGACTAATGATAAAATAAGTCAAAATCAGCATGGTTTCTGTAAAGAGAAATCTTGCCTGACAAATCTGTTAGAATTCTGTGAGGAAGTAATAAGCAGAGTGGATAAAGATGAGGCAGTGGATGTCATTTACCTGGATTTTCAAAAGACCTTTGATAAGGTGCCACACATGAGGCTGCTTAACAAGATAAAATCCTGTGGTGTTACAGGAAAGATACTGGCATGGATAGAGGAATGGCTGACAGGCAGGAGGCAGCGAGTGGGGATAAAGGGGCCTTTTCTCATTGGCTGCCAGTGACTAGTGGTGTTCCTCAGGGGTCAGTATTGGAACCACTACTTTTCACATCGTTTATCAATGATTTAGATAATGGAATTGATGGCTTTTTGGTAAAGTTCACGGATGATATGGAGATAGGTGGAGGGGTAGGTAGTGCTGAGGAAGCAATGCAATTGCAGCAGGACTTAGACAAATTGGAAGAATGGACAAAAAAGTGGCAGATGCGATACAGTGTTGGGAAATATATGATTTTGCATTTTGGTAAAAGAACAATAGTGCAGACTATTATCTAAGTGGGGTGAAGGTTCAAACATCAGAGGTGCAGAGGGACTTGGGAGTCCTAATGCAAGACTCACAGAAGGTAAATTTACAGGTTGAGTCTGTGGTAAAGAAGGCAAATGCAATGTTGGCATTTATTTAAAGGGGAATTAGTGGCAGATTAAATGATTCACAGAGAGAGAGAGAGAGAGAGAGAGAGAGAGAAAGAGAGAAAGAGAGCTTCGCACAAGACAGAGTTTAAAAAAGAAGCATTTTACAGGGCTCAGCAGATTTGTGGTGGACCATTCGATATACAATTCATTAGCAAAAGCAAATAAAATTAAAGCAGGATCAAAGCAGAGCGGCCATTGTGTGAGTGGACCAGTGCTGGAGTGGGAACCTGAGGCTTTTCCGAGGAGGCGGGTAGTGGGATCCAATAGACGGTGCTGGAGGAGCCTCAGCCCTTGAGTTTGTCCAACAGGTCTGAGATTCTCATTCCCTGTGCGGATGAGAGTGGGGGCTGTAGGTAAGATGACCTAACTGTGGCACTATTTTTCAGGGAGCCATTCAAGAGGGGGGAAAGAAGAGAAATGTGGTATTTGGGGATAGTATAGTCAGGGGAATAGACAGAGATCTCTCTCGTGAGGATACAGCTTACTGAAGGCTGTGTTGCCTGCTAGGTGCCTGGGTTCAGGACATCTTATCTGACCTGCAGAGAAATTTGCTGCGGGAGGGGAAAGATTCAGTTGTCGTGGTCCATGTGGGTACCAACAACAGAGGTAGAACAAGGAAAGAGGTTCTGATGAGGGAATTTGAGCAGCTAGGGACTAAATTAAAAAGCAGAACCAAAAAAACAGTAATCCCTGGATTACTACCTGAGCCACATGCAAACTGGCATAGGGTCAAGAAGATTAGAGAGTTAAGTGTGTGGCTCAAGGATTGGTGTGGGAGAAGTGGGTTTGAATTTGTGGGAGATTGCCACCAGTATTGGGGAAGGAGGGAGCTGTAGCAATGGGACAGGCTCCACCTGAACTGCGATGAGACCTGGATCCTAGCGAATGTGGATAGGGTTTTAAACTGAATGGTGGGTTCAACAGATTGGAGAAGTATGGATAAAGTAAAAAAGAACAGTGTGGATAAAGATAAAGTAAAAGCAAAAGTTAAAAGAGAGAAATATTAGGGTGGAGTACAGAAAAGTCAAGTGCAAAAGAGAGGAGGATTGGGAATTAAATATCCAAAGGTATCAGGTAATACCGAAGGATAGGCAGGAAGGTAAGGGAGGTGGGGTAGTGCTCTTAATTAAAGATGAGACCAGGGTGGTAGTGAGAGACGATATATGATCTAAGGAGCAGAATATTGAATCCATCTGGGTAGAGATTAGGAATAGTAAAGGAAAAAAATTAATGGTGGGAGTTGTCTATCGGCTACCAAATAATAACATTACAGTGGTACAGGCAATAAACAGAGAAATATCTGAGGCATGTCAGAATGGAACAGCAGTTATCATGGGGGACTTTAACTTGCACGTAGATTGGGTGAATCAAATTGGTTGAGGCAGTCTTGAGGAGGTCTTCATAGAATGCATCCATGATGGCGTTCCTGAACAGTATGTTACTGAACCTACAAGGGAACGTGCTATCCTAGATCTGATTCTGTGCAATGGGGCAGGTAAAATTAGTGATCTTGTAGTTAGAGATCCTCTTGGAAAGAGTGATCACAGTATGATTGAATTTCTCTTACAAATGGAGGGTGCAATAGTTCAATCTAAAACAAGTGTATTATGCCTAAACAATGGAGACTACAATGGGATGAGGGAGGATTTGGCTAGTGTAGACTGAGAAAACAGGCTATATGATGGGACAGTTGAGGAACAGGGGGAGACTTCCAAAGAGATTTTTCATGGCATTCAACAAAAGTATATTCCAGTTAAAAGCAAGGACAGTAAGGGTGGGGAGAGCCAGCCATGGATAACTAAGCAAATACAAGAAGGCATCAAACTAAAAGCTAATGTGTACAAAATAGCTAAGAGTAGTGGGAAACGGGAAGATCGGGAAAACTTTAAAAAGCCACAAAGGACCTCGAAAACAAGAGCTATCACTAAAGAGGTAGGGCTGAGCAAACTTGTGGCCTGAAGATAGATAAGTCTCCTGGTCCTGATGGAAAGAAATGGCAGAAGTTATAGTAGAGGCTTTGGTGATGATTTACCAAAGTTCTTTGGACTCTGGGTAGTCCCGGCAGATTGGAAGACGGCAAATGTCATGCCACTGTTTGAAAAAGGATGTAGGCAAAAGGCGGGTAACTATAGACCAGTTAGTTTAACATCTGTAGTTGGGAAAATTCTTGAAGCTGTCATTAAAGTAGAAATAACGAGGCATCTGGAAAGAAATGGATCCATCAGGGATCCATGGATTCAGCAAAGGCTGGTCCTGTTTGACAAACACTGGAGTTCTTTGAGGATATAACGAGTGCAGTGGATAGAGGGGAACAGATGGACATTTTTTACTTAGATCTCCAGAAGGCATTCGATAAGGTGCCACATAAAAGACTTGTCCATAAGATAAGGATGTATAGAATTGGGGGTGATGTATTAGCATGGATAGATTGGTTAACTAATAGAAAGCAAACAGTTGGATACATGGGTGTTATTCTGGTGAGTGGTGTGCTTCAGGGGTCGGTGCTGGGCCCGTAACTGTTCACGATCTGGAAGAGGGGACTGAGTGTAGTGTATTTAAGTTTGCTGATGACACTAAATTGAGTGGAAAGGCAAATTGTGCAGAAGGTATGGAGAGCCTGCAGAGAGATATAGATAGGTTAAGTGAGTGGGCAGGGGTCTGGCAGATGGAATACAATGTTGGTAAACGTGAGGTCATTCTTTGGAAGGAAAAATGGAAAAGCAGATTATTATTTAAAGGGAAAAAAATTTGCAGCACGCTGCTGTACAGAGGGACTTGGGAGTGCTTGTGCATGAATCACAAAAGGTTGGTTTGCAGGTGCAGCAGGCTGTCAAGAAGGCAAATAGAATGTTGGCCTTGCTAGAGGGATTGAGTTTAAGAGCAGGGAGGTTATGCTGCAACTGTACAGGGTACTGGTGAGGCTGCACCTGGAGTACTGTGTGCAGTTCTGGTCTCCTTACTTGAGGAAGGATACACTGGCTTTGAGGCTGTGTAGAGGAGGTTCACCAGGTTGATTCCAGAGATGAGGGGGTTAGACGATGAGGAGAGATTGAGTCGCCTGGGGCTGTACTCGCTGGAATTCAGAAGAAATTATGAAAGGGATAGATAAGATAAAGGCAGGAAATATGTTTCCAAAGGTGAGACTAGACCTAGGGGAGATAGCATCAAGATTCGGGAAGTGACTTTATGACAGAAATGAGGAGGAAGTGCTTTTCCCAGAGAGTGGTGAATCTGTGGAATTCTCTTCCCAGTGAAGCAATGGAGGCTACCTCAGTAAATATATTTAAGACAAGGTTGGATTGATTTTTGCATAGTAGGAGAATTAAGGGTTATGGGGAAAAGGCAGGTAGATGGAGATGAGTCTGTAGCCAGATCAGCCATGATCTTGTTGAATGGCGGAGCAGGCATGACGGGCCAGATGGCCGACTCCTGCTCCTATTTCTTATGTTCCAGTGAATAGAATATAAAAGCAAGGAGATAATGCTGAGCCTTCACAAGACACTGGTCAGGTGGCACTTGGAGTATTGTCAACAGTTTTAAGACCATAAGACCATAAGATAGGGGAGCAGAAGTAGGCATTTGATCCATCAAGTCTGCTCCGCCATTCAATCATGGGCTGATCCAATTCCTTCAGTCATCTCCACTCCCCTGTCTTCTCCCCATACCCTTTGTTGCCCTGGCTAATCAAGAACCTATCTATCGCTGCCTTAAATGCACACAATGAGTTGGCCTCCACAGTCGCTCGTGGCAACAAATTCCACAGATTTACCACCTTCTTACTAAAGTAATTTCCACGCATCTCTGTTCCAAATGGATATATTTCAATCCTGAACTCATGTCCTCTTGTCCTAGATGCCCCAACCATGGGAAATAACCTTGCCATATCTAATCTGTTCAGGCCTTTTAACATTCTGAATGTTTCTATGAGATCCTCATTCTCCTGAACTACAGGGAATACAGCCCAAGAGTTGCCAGATGTTCCTCATACGGTAACCCTTTCATTCCCAGAATCATTCTTGTGAATCTTCTCTGAACCCTCTCCAATGTCAGTATATCCTTTCTAAAATAAGGAGCCCAAAACTACACACAATACTCCAAGTGTGGTCTCACGAGTGCCTTATAGAGCCTCAACATCACATCCCTGCTCTTATTTTCTATACCTCTAGAAATGAATGCCAACATTTGCATTCACCTTCTTCACAACCAACTCAACCTGGAGGTTAACCTTTAGGGTATCTTGCACAAGGACTCTTGACATCTCTGCATTTTGAATTCTCTCCCCATCTTCAAGCAGCCACCAAAGTACATGACCATGCACTTTCCAACATTATATTTCATTTGCCACTTCTTTGTCCATTCCCCTAAACTATCTAAGTCTCTCAGCAGGCTCTCTGTTTCTTCAGCACCACCTGCTCTTCCACCTATCTTTGTATCATTGCCAACTTAGCCACAAATCCATTAATCCCATAGTCCAAATCATTGACATACATCGTAAAAAGCAGCAGTCCCAACACCGACCCCTGAGGAACTCCACTGGTAACTGGGACCCAGCCAGACTAGGATCCCTTTATTCCCACTCTCTGTTTTCTGCCAATCAGCCAATGCTCCACCCATGCTAGTAACTTCCCTGTAATTCCATGGGCTCTTATCTTGCTAAGCAGCCTCATGTGCGTCACCTTGTCAAAAGCCTTCTGACAATCCAAGTACACCACATCTACTGCCTCATCTTTGTCTACCTTGCTTGTAATTTCCTCACCACCCTCTGAGTGAAGAAGTTTCCCCCCATGTTCCCCTGTATTCTTTTAAGAGCCTCTTAGATAGGTACATGGAGCTCAGAAAAATAGAGGGCTATGCACTAAGGAAATCCTAGGCAGTCTCTAGAGTAGGTTACATGGTCAGTACAACATTGTGGACCGAAGGACCTGAAATATGCTGTAAATTTCTATGTTCTTAAACTTCTCACCTTTCACCCTTAAACTATGACCTCTGTTTGTAGTGCCACCCAACCTCTGTGGAAAAAGCCCACTTGCAAAACCCTATCTACACCCCTCATAATTTTGTTTACTTCTATCAAATCTCCTTTGAATCTTCTATGCTCTAGAGAATACAGTCTTAACCTATTCAATCATTCCTTATAACTCAGCTCCTCCAGCCCCAGCAACATCCTGGGAAATTTACTCTGCACTCTTTCAACCTTGTTTACATCCTTCCTGTAAATAGGTGACCAAAACTGCATACAATATTCCAAATTAGGCCTCAAAGTCTTATACAACTTCAACATAACATCCCATCTCCTGTACTCAATACTTTGATTTATGAAGGCCAATGTGCCAAAAGCTTTCTTTACAGCCCTATCTACCTGTGACACCACTTTCAACGAATTATGTACCTATATTCCCACATCCCTTTGTTCTACCGCACTCCTCAGTGCCCGACTGTTCACTGTGGAAGACCCATCCTGGTTGGTCTTATTAAAGTGCAAAACCTCACACTTGTCTGCATTAAATTCCACTTGCTATTTTTCAGTCCGTTTTTTCCAGCTGATGCAGATCCCTCTGCAAGCCATGATAGCCTTCCTCGCTGTCCACTACACCCCTCATCTTGGTGTCATCTGCAAATCTGCTGATCCAGTTAACCACATCCAGATCATGGATACAGATGACAAACAATAAAGGACCCAGCATCGATCCCTGTGGCACACCACTGGTCACAGGTCTCCAGTCAGAGAGGCAACCCTCCACTACCACTCTCTGGCTTCTCCCACAAAGTCAATGTCTAATCCAATTTACAACCTCATCCTGAATGCTGAGTGACTGAACCTTCTTGACCAGCCTCCCATTCAAGACCTTGTCAAATGACTTACTAAAATCCATGTAGACAACATCCACTGCCTTGCCTTCATCCACTTTCCCGATAACTTCCTTGAAAAACTCAGGGTGGCAAACATCTCCTCCTCTGTATTCTGTGCAGGGTCTATGAAATTGATATCATTTTGCCTCGCTTCTATAGACTCTGTATCCATCTCCTGAATAAATACAGATGCAAAGAATGCATTTAAGATCTCTCCCTCCCCCATCTGTTTTGGTTCTACACATCGATTAGCATTCTGGTCTTCCAGAGGACCAATTTTGTTCCTCACAATCCTTTTGTTCGTAACACACCTGTAGAATCCCTTAGGATTCTCCTTCACCTTGTCTGCTAGAACAACTTCACGCCGTATTTAGCCTTCCTGATTTCTTTCTCAAGTGTCTTCCTTCCCCTCCCCCTACCTTTTTATTCTGGCATCTTCCCATTTCTTTTCCAGTTCTGATGAAGGGTCTTGGCCCAAGACGTTAACTATTCAAAAATTTCCATGAATGCTGCCTGACCTGTTGAGTTCCAGTATTTTGTAGGTGTTGTGCTGAAGGAAACATTGCAGTTTTTGGAATATTGGACGATGGCCTGTGGGAAGGTGGTGAGTTGATGGCCTGAATCTTCCTGAATGCTTTATAACAGTCGAATGCAATAACAAGAGAGGCACATGGGCTTACGTTTAGGAACGTCCATTGGGTTCAAACTGCCAAGCAGGTCGCGGACGTAGAGGCCATCTCCTTCCTCCTTGCTCAGCCACTGGTTACAGGGGAAGTAGAAACGGAGATGAGGGCGATTCATGTCAGTGATGACAAGCCGATCCAAGAACCAACTGGCACTCATACCTGTGTTGTCATGTTCGATCCTAATGGGTGCAAGGAGGTTCGACAGCACATGGGATGTGAATGAAAAACAGCTAGAACAAGGCATCGTCAGCACAGACTGGCAAGACAGGTTCATCTTTGTGAGTGATGCTTCCCCCAGCAACTAAAACCATAACTCCAGCACTGTGTGTTTGACAGCCTCTGACACCCAGTTCTGTTCTTATCAACTACGTCACCATGGCAATGTAGTGGTTAGCGCGACACTATTACAGCTCGGGGCATCGGAGTTCAGAGTTCAATTCCAGCATCCTCCGTAAGGAGTTTGTATATTCTCCCCGTAAGTTTGTGGGTTTCCTCTGTATGCTCCAGTTTTCCTCCCACAGTCCAAAGACGTACCAGTTAATAACCATAGAAACCATAGAAACTACAGCACAGAAACAGGCCTTTTGGCCCTTCTTGGCCGTGCCGAACCATTTTCTGCCTAGTCCCACTGACCTGCACACGGACCATATCCCTCCATACACCTCCCATCCATGTATCTGTCCAATTTATTCTTAAATGTTAAAAAAGAACCCATATTTACCACCTCGTCTGACAGCTCATTCCATACTCCCACCACACTCTGTGTGAAGAAGCGCCCCCCAATGTTCCCTTTAAACTTTTCCCCCCTCACCCTTAACCCATGTCCTCTGGTTTTTTTCTCCCCTTGCCTCAGTGGAAAAAGCCTGCTTGCATTCACTCTATCTATACCCATCATAATTTTATATACCTCTATCAAATCTCCCCTCATTCTTCTACGCTTCAGGGAATAAATTAATAGGTTAATTGGTCATTGTAAATTGTCCCCTGATTGGCTAGGGTTAAATAGGTGTGTTGCTGTGCAGTGCGGCCTGGTGGCCGGGAGGGCCTGTTCTGCACTGTATCTCTAAATCCATACATACATACATACATAATCCATATGTACATAACCCATACATACATAATCCATATGTACATAACCCATACATACATAATCCATACGTACATAATCCATATGTACATAACCCATATATACATACATCCATACATAATCCATACATACATCATCCATCCATAGATAATCCATACATACATAAATAGATAGATAGATGAATGAGTAAATGAATAAAAAACAAAACAAAACAGGCAACAGATAGGTCTTCGTGGGTGGTGCACGGGGCCTATCAGTGGCATCAATAGAGCTTTACGAAGAGGTATTTCTCACAAATTGGTGGCAGTTATTTAAAAAGGAGAGCTTTCGCAGGTGTTTGTCCATTGTACGGGGCCTATCAGCGGTGTCAACAGAGCTCTATGAACTAAATAGGGATAAATGGAGCAGCCATCGTTGGGAGTAGGCCAGTGGCGAGAGTAGAAGCGACAGGCTTTGGTTCAAAAGAGGCTTTGGCTAGGAAGAGGCATCTGCTCTGTGTAAAGCGCCTGTTAATGTTTCCTTTTTGTTCTTTTTTCCTCTCTTAATGCACCATTTAAATGGCTGTGGTGTGTTCTTCGTGCTGGATGTTGGAAAACTGGGAGACCCAGAGTCTCCCGGGGAAATACATCTGCTTGAGGTGCATCCGGCTACAGCTCCTTGAAAACTGCGTTGGGGATCTGGAGCAGCAGCTGGATGACCTTCGGCATGTACAGGAGAGTGAGCATATAATCGACCAGAGTTACAGGGAAGGGGTCACCTCGAGATTGCAGGAGGTGAGCAGCTGGGTGACTGTCAGGAGAAATGGAAATAGGCAGTTAGTGCAGAGCACCCTGTGGCCATTCCCCTCAATAATAAGTGTACCACTATGGATACTCCTGTGGGGGATGGCCTTCCGGGAGAATGTCACGGTCACCGGGTTACAGGCACTGACCGTGGGTCCATGGGGCAGAAGGGAAAGAGAGAGAGAAGGAAGCAGTATTGATAGGGTACTCAGTAGTGAGGGGAACAGAGAGGAGATTCTGTGGACGTAACGGGACACATGGATGGTATGTTGCCTCCCAGATGCCAGGGTCAGGGATGTCTCAGATCACATCCACAACATTTTGGAGAGGGAGGGGGAGCAGCCAGATGTCTTGGTACATATTGGTACCAATGACATAGGAAGGAAAAGCAAAGAGGTCCTGAAGAGAGAATTTAGAGAGCTAGTTAGAAAGCTGAGAAGCAGGACCTCCCGGGTAGTAATTTCAGGATTGCTGCCTGTGTCACGCGCCAGTGAGGGTAGAAACAGGACGGTTTGGCAGATAAATGCGTGGCTGAGAAGCTGGTGTGGGAGCAGGGCTTCAGATTCTTGGATCATTGGGATTCCTTCTGGTTGCCTCTCTACAGGAAGGATGTGGAAACCATAGAAAGGGTGCAGAGGAGATTTACAAGGATGTTGCCTGGATTGGGGAGCATGCCTTATGAGAATAGGTTGTGTGAACTCGGCCTTTTCTCCTTGGAGTGACGGAGGATGAGAGGTAACCTGATAGAGGTGTATAAGATGATGAGAGGCATTGATTGTGTGGACAGTCAGAGGCTTTTTCCCAGGGCTGAAATGGTTGCCACAAGAGGACACAGGTTTAAGGTGCTGGGGAGTTGGTACAGAGGAGATGTCAGGGGTAAGTTTTTTACGCAGAGAGTGGTGAGTGCGTGGAATGGGCTGCCGGCAACGGTGGTGGAGGCGGATACGATAGGGTCTTTTAAGAGACTTTTGGATAGGTACATGGAGCTTAGAAAAATAGAGGGCTATAGGTAACCCTAGTAACTTCAAAGGTAGGGACATGTTCGGCACAATTTTGTGGGCCGAAGGACCTGTATTGTGCTGTAGGTTTTCCATGTTTCTATTATAAGGCTAGCAGGAAGGAGCTTAAGAAGGAAATTAGGAGAGCCAGAAGGGGCCATGAGAAGGCCTTGTTGGAGAGGATTAAGGAAAACCTCAAGGCATTCTACAAGTATGTGAAAAGCAAGAGGATAAGATGTGAGAGAATAGGACCTATCAAGTGTGACAGTGGAAACATGTGTATGGAACCGGAGGAGATAGCAGAGGTACTTAATTAATACTTTACTTCAGTATTCACTATGGAAAAGGATCTTGGTGATTGTAGTGATGACTTGCAGCAGAGTGAAAGGCTTGAGCATGTAGATATTAAGAAAGAGGACGTGCTGTAGCTTTTGGAAAGCATCAAGTTGGATAAGTTGCCAGGATCGGATGAGATGTACCCCAGGCTACTGTGGGAGGTGAGGGAGGAGATTGCTGAGCCTCTGGTGATGATCTTTACATCATCAATGGGGATGGGAGAAGTTCCAGAGGATTGGAAGGTTGCGGATGTTGTTCCCTTATTCAAGAAAGAGAGTAGAGATAGCCCAGGAAATTATAGACCAGTGAGTCTTACCTCAGTGGTTGGTAAGTTAATGGAGAAGATCCTGAGAGGCAGGATTTATGAACATTTGGAGAGGTATAATATGATTAGGAATAGTCAGCATGGCTTTGTCAAGGGCAGGTCGTGCCTTATGAGCCTGACTGAATTTTTTGAGGATGTGAATAAACACATTGATGAAGGAAGAGCAGCAGATGTAGTGGATATGGATTTCAGCAAGGCATTTGATAAGGTACCCCATGCCAGGCTTATTGAGAAAGTAAGGAGGCACAGATCCAAGGGGACCTTGCTTTGTGGATCCAGAACTGGCTTGCCCACAGAAGGCAAAGTGTGTTTGTAGACGGGTCATCTTCTGCATGGAGGTTGGTCACCAGTGGAGTGCTTCAAGGATCTGTTCTGGGACCCTTACTCTTTGTGATTTTTATAAATGACCTGAATAGGGTCTTTTAAGAGACTTTTGGATAGGTACATGGAGCTTAGAAAAATAGAGGGCAATAGGTAAGCCTAGTAATTTCTAAAGTAGGGACATGTTTGGCACAACTTTGTAGGCCAAAGGCCTGTATTGTGCTGTAGGTTTTCTATGTTTCTATGTTTAGATATAGGACCGCTAGAAAATGAGGCCGGAGAAATAATATGGGGACAAGGAGATGGCTGATGAACTAAATGAGATCATAAGTAGGATAGATAAAGGGGATGCAGTGGATGTGGTATATTTGGTAGGAGGCAGCAAGTGAGAATAAAAGGATCCTTTTATGGTTGGCTGCCATTGACTAGTGTTGTTCTGCAGAGGTCAGTTTTGGGACCACTTCTTTTTATGCTGTATATAAATTATTTAGATGATGGAACACATGGCTTTGTTGCCAAGTTTGCAGATGATATAATTGTTGGAAGGGCAGTTAGTTTTGAGGAAACAGGTAGGGTGCAGAAGAACTTAGACAGATTAGGAGAATGGGCAAGAAAGTGGCAAATGAAATACAAGATTGGAAAATGCCTGGTCATGCACTTTGGTAGTAGAAATAAACGTGCGGACTATTTTCTAAACCGGAAGAAAATCCAGGAATCTGAGATATAAAGTGACTTGTGAGTCCTGGTGCAGAACACCCTGAAGGTTAACTTGCAGGTAGAGTCAGTGGTGAGGAAGGCAAATGCCATGTTAGCATTCATTTCAAGAGGTCCAGAATACAAGAGCAAGGATGAGGCTTTATAAGGCACTGGTGAGGCCTCACCTTGAGTATTGTGAACAGTTTTGGGCTCCTCATCTTAGAAAAGATGTGCTGGCATTGGAGAGGGTCCAGAGGAGGTTCACAAGGATGATTCCAGGAATGAAAGGGTTATCATATGAAGAATGTTTGATGGCTCTAGGTCTGTACTCGATGGAATTCAGAAGGATGAGGGGGTATCTCATTGAAACCTTTCGAATGTAGACAGCATAGATGTGGAAAGGATGTTTCCCATGGTGGGAGAGTCTAGGACAAGAGGGCACAGCCTCAGGATAGAGGGGCACCCTTTCAAAACAGCGATACCGAGAAATTTCTTTAGCCAAAGTGCGATGAATGTGTGGAATTTGTTGCCACATGTAGCTGTGTAGACCAGGTCATTGGGTGTATTTAAGGCAGAGATTGTTGGGTCTTGATTGGACATGGCATCAAAGGTTACGTGGAGAAGGCTGGGAACTGGGGTTGAGGAGGAGATAGGAAAAACCAGATCAGCCATGATTGAATGGCGGAGCAGACTCGATGGGCCGGATGGCCTAATTATGCTCCTATGTCTCATGGTTCCTCTTGTAATTAAAGCCATGACTCCAGCTGTCTGTGTGCTTGTCAGCCTCTTATATCCAACTCTGTCTTCATCAGCTGCTGTGCCACAGTCATGTTCCTCAAGATTCAAGATTATTTAATGTTATTTCCAGTACACAAGTGTAAAGGAGAACAAAATAATTGTTACTCTGGATCTGATGCAGCAGAAAAAAACACACAAGAAGATAAACAACACAATAATAAAAAAAACGCACAATAAATATAAACACATAAAATAACTTATATACACAGATTGATTGTATGTCCATAAAGTGATGCTAGGGACAGGAGTGTCTGTACATAAGGTGACTGACAGGAAATTATAAAGTGGTGGTGGTTGGGTGAGTGGGTGGAGGTGTTGATCAGCCCCACTGCTTGGGGAAAGGAACTGTTTTTGAGCCTGGTTGTCCTGGTGTGGATGCTATGTAGCCTCCTCCTTGATGGGAGCGGGACGAACATTCCAGGGTGGGTGGGATCTTTCATGATGTTACTGGCCTTTTCTGGCACCTTTCTGTATCTCTGTCCCTGATGGTGGGCAGGCTGGTGGCAATGATGCGTTGGGCAGTTTTGACGACCCGTCGTAGAGTCTTGCTGTCCGCCGCTGAGCAGTTTCCGTACAACGCAGCTATGCTCTCCACTGTGCATTTTGCTTCACAGGAAAATCCCGGACTTAGCACCTGACAGACTGAATTCTCTCTGCAGGATTCGCTCTCATTCCTACCGATGTCATTGGTATCGACGTGGACCACGACCTCTGGCTACTCACACTCCCAACTGTGCACTATTGATGCTGGCTACAAAATCCTGAACCGAGATAGTTGGCACCTATATCCTCATGGTTCTCACAGAGGCTATCCAGCCCATTGAGACCATGGGCTCCTGGAGCAAATGCCCCTACATATTTCCCTGGAATGTATTCTTCCTCAAATACCCATGCCATCGTGCCATCCACCTACTCTAGAGCTTTATAGATATTGGTCAGACCATGCTTGGGGTACTGTGAGCTCTTTGGTGCCCCTTACCTAAGAAAGGCTGTGTTAGCACTGGAGATGATGCAGAGGAGGTTCATGAAAATGATCACAGAAATGAAAGGGTTAATATATGAGGAATGTTTGATGGCTCTGTGACTGTACTCACTGGAGTTTAGAAGAATGAGGGGGGATCTCATTGTAACCTATCAAATATTGAAATGCCTAGACAGAGTGAACGTGGAGAGGACATTTCATATAGTTGGCGAGTCTTGGACCAGAGGGCACAACATCAGAGCAGAGGGATGTCCATTTAGAACAGAGATGAGGAGGAACTTCAGCCCGAGTGTGGCGATTCTGTGGAATTCATTGCCGCAAACAACAGTGGAGGAGAAGTCATTGGGTACACTTAAAGCAGTGGTTGATAGGTTCTTAATTAGTCAGGACATCAAAGGATATGGGGAGAAGGCAGGAGAATGGGTTTGACAGGGATAATAAATCAGCCGTGATGGAATGGTGGAGCAGATTCAATGGGCAAAATGGCCTAATTCTGCTCCTATGTCCCATGGTCTTTTGGCAATTTACCGACGTCAATGAACTTATCAGCCAGCATATCTTTGGGACATGGGAGGAGACCGGAACCCCCAGAGAAAACCTACAAGGTCACCTTCCACCAGAGCGCCGGAAGAGAGCAGCAATGTTCCCAGTCACAGTACCGGTGTGGTGAGTCGGCAATCACAGGGCGCTTCCGAGAGTGTTCACCGCCTCCCAGGTGGAAGGCAACTGATGAAAAAAACAAGCAGAGTGGAAAATATTGGAGGGGCATACCTTACTTTCTTTAGTGGGCCCACATTGTTGGTCTTGATTCGGAAAACATCAGTTTTGTTCTTTTCAAAGGCCGTTCTGCACCTGCAATGCACACACCAGTTGAATGGAAATCCATGAACGCAATGGAACTGTCACACAGTTTGTTGTAAACTCATGCATTCTTTACCAAAGTGAATGCAATTCTTGGCTGTATCTTCTGCTACCCCCAAGAATGGTGCATTCATGAAAGCCCAGTTTATCAAACCAAATAACTAAAGCAATCTTCCAGATTTTCACTCACCTATTATGTGGAAACTAGTTTAATTTTGTATTATGTTGTTTCATTCAGAAAATTCTACATTCTCAAATTTATTATCTCCAATAAAATAAAGCCAATCTAATCTGTCAGAGTTAAACAAAACAAAGGTAATACCTGGGTCTAACTAACCAATTTCAGCCTATTTACATCTCGAAAGCTTGTACCAGACTCAAACACAAGAAATTATGCAGATGTTGGAAATCCTAAAGCAACACACAAGAATACTGGAGGAACTCAGCAGCTCGGGCAGTATTTATGGAGGGAAGTAAACAGCTAACATTTTGAGCCAAGTGTTACAAGCCTCAAGGAGATCTGTGATTTTTTTTCGTGAGAATGACGTAATGGTCTTTTGGAGGTCATCTGATGTAATTTTCCCGCCGATGTGAGGTCACGTGATGACATGTGCACCACGGGTATTTAAGGGAAGACCCCAGATGACGCAGTTAGCTTTTAGTTTTAGATTTCCAGCTAGAACGTACTGTGTCTCCGTTTCTGTTGCGTATTTGTTTTTATGACGCTGTTTCATTTTTAATACAGTTGTATGTTCTGTTGCAAGGTACAATAGTGTTGGACTGGAAATTTTTGCTAGATGTGTTGATGTACCTTATTCCAGCAGTTGTACGGGAGAGTGAAGACTGTATCGAAGTACGGGACCCGGAGGATTGAGAGGAGTTGGCATTGTTCGGCAGTTTAACAAAGGATCGACCTTATTGAGTCTTCGTTGAAGGAGTAGTGATCTGCATCGAAGATAACTCTTGCCAAAAGGGAAAGAGTTCATGTAAGGTTTGGTCTCTAAAAGAAATTAAGGTCAGTTATTTTAAACTGTTTATTTCCAGCATCGTGAATCCTGTGGACAGAACCAGCAGGAAAGTCGCGTCTATGAAGAAATCCTTCTACAGAGAAGTCTCTCCAAATTGAACGTGTAAATCTGTTGGGCTTTCGAATTTACCATTTTGAGAACTATATCTGACTTTACCACTTTAAGAACTGTTTTCGCATTTAACGCTTTCAGAACCAGTGCCGAGTGACAATTTGTTGAACGGCTGCATAGCGGTTAACTTCCGGTTAAGGTTTTCGTTTTTTTAAATTGTTTATTCGTGTTTAATAAATGTTTGGTTGTTTTTATATAACCTGTCTCGATTGATATTCATTGTTGCCGGTTACATAACACAAGACCACCCTTCATCAAGGCTGGAAAGGAAGCAGCCAGAAATCAAAATTGTACTCCTTCCCCTTCCCCCACGCCGCCCCAACTTCTTATTCCGGCTTCTGCTCGGTCTATAACATTGACTGTTTATTCCTCTCCATAGAACCTGCCTGACCTGCTGAGTCTTTGTTGGTTGGTTCAGTGTAATGTTGTGGGCCGAATGGCCGGTTAAACCACGAGACCATAAGACATAGGAGCAGAACTTGGCCATTCAGCTCAATTCCAACTCTGCCATTCCATCACGGCTGATCCCGGATCCCACTCAACCCCATACACCTGCCTGCTCACCATATCCTTTGATGCTCTGACCAATCAGGAAACGATCAACTTCTGCCTTAAATATACGCACAGACTTGGCCTCCACCACAGTCAGTGGCAGAGCATTCCACAGATATACAATTCTCTAGCTAAAAAAATCCCTCCTTACCTCTGTATAAAGGGTTGCCCCTCAATTTTGAGGCTGTGCCCTCTAGTTCTGGATATCCCAACCAGAGGAAACATCCTCTCCACATCCACCTTATCTGGACTTTTCAACATTTGGTGATTTCAATGAGACCCCCACACATTCTTCTGAATTCCAGTGAGTACAGTTAAGTTTGCAAATGCTCCTCATATGTTAACCCTTTCATTCCCAGAACATCCTCATGAACCTCCTCTGGACTCTCTCCAAAGACAACACATCCTTTCTGAGATATCCCAGCCACTGTTGGGAGGCCTATATAGAAATGCTAAGAGGGTCCTTTTACTCTTGCAGTTTCTTAACTCACCCCACAGGGATTCAATATCTTCTGATCCTATGTCATATCTTTCTACTGATTTTATACCATTCTTTAGCAGCACAGCCACACCATCCCCACTGCCTACCTTCCTATCCCTCCGATATAACGTGTAACTTTGGACAGTCAGCTCCCAACTACAACCATCCTTCAGCCACGATTCAGTGATGACCACAACATCATACTTGACAATCTGTAAAAGTGCAACAAGATCATCCACCTTATTTCTTATACTCCGTGCACTGAGATGTAACACTTTGAGTACTGTATTTGCTACCCTTTTTGATTCTGCATTCCTAATGCACTGATACTCACTCTGCTGGCTGCAATTATGTCCTATCACCTGCCTGCCCTTCCTGACAGTCCAACTGCACACTATCTTTGCTTTCTTACCATCCATCCTATCCTGAGTCCCTTCACCCAGTTACCAACCTCCCCAACCCCCGCCAAATTCGTTTAGACCCTCCCCAACAGCTCTAACAAATTGGCCCTCCATATTTCTTTCATCTATGTGCCTATTTCAGAATCTCTTAAATGTCCCAAATATATCTGCCTCAGAGTGTTCCACACACACACCTACCAATCTCTGTATAAACTCCCCCCTATACATTCCTCAATCACCTTACAATTCTGCCCTCTTGCATTAGCCATTTCCACCCCGGGAAAAAGGCTTTGTCCATCCACTTGATCTATGCCTCTTACCATCTTGTACAGCTCTATCATCATTTCTCATCCTCCCTTGCTCCAAGTAGAATAGCCCAAGCTCACTCTCCTATCCTCATAAGACATGCTCTCCAGTCCAGGAAGCTCCCTGGTGAATCTCCTCTGCATGCTTTCTAAAGCTTCCTCATCCTTTTTATAATGAGGTGAGCAGGGCAACCTATGCTCTCAGATATGCAGCAGCAATGTGCAGACTCCACAGTGTAACGTGGCGAAGTTACTGAGAGCTTTTGATGACTTTCTGACATGAACAAAAACAAGTTTTAGAAGGGTAGATTTTGCCTCTCTTGATTGCTTTAGACTTGATACAAACAACAATCGATCTGTACGCATTCCCTGAATCAACATGAATCTGGGTAGAGCCACTGCAGAGGCAGCCAATGTTAATCGCTCTTCAGAGTGGACTCCCTTTTGCCCATCAGAAAGTCCTGTCTGTAACAACTAGACACACAAAAGAGTTGACATTTCCCACAATGAGTTTGTAGAAGAGTTTTAATGAGAGAAGCACCTTTAGGTCAATTAAAGCATGTCCAGTTACGACTCCAGTCTCTCTAATGATGGAACCTCGGAACAATAGAACCTATTATAGCAATTTGACATGAGATTCCTCACACCAAATCAATCATGACTAAACAAGCAGCAGTTAAACAGATGGAAATGTCTCAATTCCTTCACTTGATTAATATCCAAATCCGGAGTATATAATCTATGTAAAAAATCAATCTAGCTTTGTTTCAAGATTACTTAGAGTCAGAGAACACTACAGAACAGAAGCAGATCCTTCAGCCCATCTAGTGCATGCTATTAATCTACCTAGTCCCATCAACCTGAATCCACACCATAGCTCTCCATATCCCTCCCATCCACTCACCTATCCAAATTTCTCTTAATTGTTAAAATTGAACTCACTTCCACCGGCAGCTCATTCCACCCCCTGAGTGAAGAAGTCCCCCCTCATTTTCCCCTTAAACATTTCACCTTTCACCCTTAACCCATGACCTCTAGTTCTATTTTCACACAACCTCAGTGGAAAAAAGCCTGATGTATTTACCCTATCTATACCTCTTTCAAATCTCCTCTCGTTCTCCTTCTCTCCAAGGAATAAAGTCCGAACCTATTCAACTCGGGTCCTTTCTGTAGGTAGATGACAAGACCTGCAACCACCAATGTCTTATACAACTTCAACTTAACACTCTCTTCATGACCGTATCTACCGGTGATGCCACTTTTAAGGAATTATGAATCTGTATTCCTACATACTGCGCTCCTCAGTGCCCTACCTCTCACTGTGCAAGTCCTTTACTGGTTTGCCCTGCCAAATTGCAAAACCTCACACTTGTCTGTATTCCATTCCATCTGCTATTTTTCAGCCCCTTTTTCCAGGTGGTTAAGACCTCATTGCAAGTTTTGATCGTCTTCCTCGCTGTCCACGTCACTCCTAATCTTAGTGTCATCGGCAGATCCAGTTTAGCTTAATTACTAAACTTATGACTTAATCACACAAACAGGTATTTTCAAAATTTTATTATTAAAATTGGTTGGTTAATTAATTAATTTCTTTGCAATACATGCAGCTCTGAGGATATTGATATTGTTCTGATGTTTTTGGAGCTTTTCCACCATCATTGGTAACGTGCACAACTGGTCGGAGAATTGTTGGTAACACTTACCTGCCTGGATTATGGCCAAACATGGATTTACTTTCAAACTGTTATTTATTAATCAAGTGAACACTTAAAAGAAAGATACATGTCTTTTTATCCCACTTATCATGGTCCACATCTCCTGCATCCCTTATCGGAGAGCTACAGAAGATATGCATGATGAATCGGTGTAAAATTGCATGTATTCTTTTTTCTCCACGTTGCTGAAGAAAAGCAAAGCCACTGGCAATGACCATAAGGACCACAGAAGATTCATGGTGTTTCATCGTTTTTATCAGACATGGTAGCTCTCTAATTCCCAGCTGTTCTTCCAGCCTCAGTCTTCTGCCTACCAAATCCTGATAAATCCGTCTGAAACCTCATGCATTTCCTCAAAACCAAAACCTGAAAATTCGAAGAGAGGATAAATGTTTATCACTAGAACATTCCATACATCTTTTTCTATCCTCTTATCATGGCTTTAGTTGGCATAAATGTGAAGGATAATCTGAGTAAGAGTGTGTGATGTGCCATGGGCAGTACCTACAGGAGGCACTCCCTCAGGAAGGTGGCATCCTTCACCAGTGCCAGCCATCACCTCACAACTACCATCGAGCAGGAGGTACAGCAGCCTGGTGTCCCACACCACCACAGAGTCACATGGTACCACAACACAGAAACAAACACGTCAGCCTATCTAGTCCACGTCAACCTGATCTTCTGCTTAGTCCCATCTACCTGTACCTGGGCTGTATCCCTCCATAGCCCTTCCATCCGAATGCCTATACAAACTTCCCTGAAATGTTACAATTGAATCCACATCCACCAGCTCTGCCAGGTTCCCCTCAACCATTTGGCTCTTGGGCACTAAAAGGAGTAGGAAAGCTCAAGGAGACCAGAGATGAGGGCATGGGTCAGGAAGGATTTTCATTTCAAGTGTGCCAGTCCAATGGACTGGAAAATAAAATCAAGAGACCCCACGTAGGAAAGAATGATGACTTACACATACCAAACAAAGCAGGTAGCTGCTTTGGTTACCTGAACAATAGAATCTTCCCATTCCTAATGATGAATTTAAAATGGCCTTAATACACCAGGGGAGGAGGTTCTGGTCAATAATTCCATGCTGTAGACTGTTGCTGCTGTACACTACACCCACCAGATACTAATCTCCTGCCTGGAATGAGATTGTCAGAATGCAGTTGGTGATCTGTCGCTCAATATCAGCAGAACAAAGGAGCTGATCATTCACATCAGGAAATGGAGGGGAGCAAACGTCTGTGTCTGCATCAACAGTGTTGACGTTGAGAGGGTTAAGAGCTTCAAGTTGCTCCTAGTAAACATCATCAAAAGCCTGTCCTGGTCCTACCAAGTAGATTCCATGGCCAAGAAAGCTCACCAAGGTTTCTCTGGAGACCAAAGAAATTCAGCACGTCCCCAGTCATTCTTATCTTTATTGATGCCCCATGGACAGCATTCTGTCTGGATGAATAATGGCTTAGTACAGCAACTCAAAGTTCGAAGTAAATTTATTTGTTATCAACGTATGACACTGAGATTCATTTTGTTGTGGGCATTCACATTAAATACAAGAAACACAATAGAATCAATGAAAGACCGCACACAACAGGATTGGTAAGGAACCAGTGTACAAAAGACAACAAATTGTGCAAATACAAAATGAAAGAAAAGAGAAATAATAATAATAAATAAATAGGCAATAAATATTGACAACGTGAGATAGTCCTTGAAGAGGTTCCTCTACCTTCGTCCTGATGGCAGCAGTGAGAAGAAAGCACGACCTGGATGGTGGGGGACCCAGATGATGGATGCTGCTTTCCTGCAACAACGCTCTGTGTAGATGTGCTCAATGGTGGGGAGGGCTTTAATCGTAACGGACTGGGCTATTTCCACTACTTTTTTGTAGGCTTTTCCTTTTAAGGATATTGGTATTTCTGTACCAGGCCATGTTGCAACCAGTCAATGTACTCTCCACCACACGTCTATAATCCAAGGTCTTATTCAACCCCATATATTTGCCCTCTCACCATATCCTTTGATGCCCTGATCAATCAGGAATCTAACTACTTCCACCTTAAACATACCCATGGACTTGGCCTCCACCACAGTCTGTGGCAGAGCATTACACAGATTCACTCTTTAGCTAAAGAAAATTCCCCCTTACTTCTGTTCCAAAAAGGTCGCCCCTCAATTTTGAAGCTGTGCCCTCTACTATTGGATACCACCTCCCCCCCCCCCAGGAAATATTCTCCCCACATCCACCCTATCTAGTCCTTTCAACATTCGGTAGGTTTCAATGAGATCCCCACGCATTCTTCTAAATTTCAGTGGGTACAGGCCCAAAGCTGCCAAATGCTCTCATATGTTAACCCCTTCGTTCCCGGAATCATCCTCATGAACCTCCTATGGACTCTCTCCAATGACAACACATTCTTTCTGAGATATGGGGCATAAAACTGTTGACAATTCTCCAAGTGCAGCCTGACTAGTGTCTTATAAAGGCTCAACATTATCCCTTTGTTTTTATATTCTACTCCCCTTTGAAATAAATGCCAACACTGCATTTGCCTTTTTTACCGCAGACTCAACCTGTGAATCTTCTGGGAGTCTTGCACGAGAATTCCTAATTCCCTCTGCACCTCTGATGTTTGAATGTTCTCCCCAATTAGATAATAGTCTGCAATTTAGTTCCTTTTATCAAAATGCATTATCACACATTTCCCAACACTGTATTCTATTTGCCACTTTTTTGCCCATTCTTCCAATTTGTCTAAGTCCTGCTGCAATCGCATTGTTTCCTCAGCACTACCTACCTCTCCACCTATCTTTGTATCATCTGCAAATTTTGCCACAAAACCATCAATTCCATTATCCAAATCATTGACAAACAATGTGAAAAGCAGCAGCCCCAATACTGACCCCTGAGGAACACCACTAGTCACTGGCAGCCAACCAGAAAAAAGCCCCTTTTATTCCCACTTGCTGTCTCCTGCCTGTCAGCCATTCCTCTATCCATGCCAGTATCTTTCCTGTAATGCCATGGGATTTTATCTTGTTAAGCAGCCTCATGTGAGGCACCTTATCAAATGGCTTCTGAAAATCCAAGTAAATGACAATCACCGTCTCTCCATTGTCCATCCAGCTTGTTACTTCCTCAAAGAACTCTAACAGATTTGTCAGGCAAGATTTCCCTTCTCACAAACCATGCTGACTTTGACTTATTTTATCATTAGTCTCCAAGTACCTCGACCTCAACTTTAATAACAGACTCCAACACTTTCCCATCACTGTAGTTAGGCTAACTGGCCTATAATTTCCTCTCTTTTGTCTTCCTCCCTTTTTAAAGAGTGGAGAGACATTTGGAATTTTCCAGTCCTCTGGGACCATACCAGAATCAAATAATTCTTAAAAGATCATGACCAATCTCTTCAGCAACCTCTCCCAGGACTCTAGGATGTAGTCCATCTGGATCAGGTGACTTATCCACCTTAAGACCTTTGAATATGTCTAGCACTTTTTCCTTTGTAATAACAATGGCACTCACTCCTGCTCCCTGACACTTATGGACCTCTGGCACACTGCTGGTATCTTCCACAGTGAAGACTGATGCAAAGTACCCATTAAGTTCATCTGCCATTTCTTTATCCCCCATTACTACCTCACCAGCATCACTTTCCGGTGATCCAATATCAACTCTCACCTCCTTTTTACTCTTCATATAACTGAAAAACATTTGGTATCCTGCTTTAGATTATTGGCTAGTCTGCCCTCGTATTTCATCTTTCCTTTCTTATAGCTTTTTTAGTTGCCTTTTGTTAGATTTTCAAAACTTCCTGATCATCCAACTTCCCAGTCACTTTTGCTACCTTATACGCCCTTTCCTTGGCTTTTATGCAGTCCTTAACTTCCCTTGTCAGCTATTGTTGCCTACCCCTGCCATTTGAGAACTTGTTCCTCTGTGAGATATATCTATCCTGCGCCTTGTGAACTATTCCCAGAAACTTCAGCCAGCTCTGCTCTGCCATCAACCCCGCCAATATCCTCCTCCAATCCACTTCTGCAAGCTCCCTTCTCATGCCCTTGTATTCAATTGCGATAGTGATACACATGACTTATGCTTCTCCCTCTCAAGCTGCAATGGTGTCATCAGCAAACTTAAATCTGACACTGGAGTAACTTTAAATTCCTTGGCAGTACTATATCAGAGGATCCGTCCTGGGAATGCGTGTATGTGCCATTACAAAGAAGGCTTGACAGTGCTTCTACTTATTAAAAGTTCGTTTAGTTTCAACACGACACCTAAAACTTCTATAGATGCACCGTGGAGAGTATCCTGACTGGCCGCATTATGGCTTGTTATGGAAACACCAATGGACTTGTACAGAAAAGCCTACAGGAAGGGGTGAGTACAACCCAGTCCTCCAGATTAGTGAGCAGATTTACAAGGAATGTTGTCACAAGGAAGCAGCATCAATCATAAGGACATATCATTCAGACCATGTTCTCTTCTCACTAGTACCAGTGGACAGGAGGGACAGGACCTCAGGTCCCACACCACCAGGTTCAGGAACAGTTAGTACCCCTCAACCATCAGGCTCCTGAACCAGTGAGGATAACCTCATCTCTGAACTGATTCCATTGGGAAGGAGGGACAGGACCTCAGGTCCCACACCACCAGGTTCAGGAACAGTTAGTACCCCTCAACCATCAGGCTCCTGAACCAGTGAGGATAACCTCATCTCTGAACTGATTCCATTGGGAAGGAGGGACAGGACCTCAGGTTCCACACCACCAGGTTCAGGAACAGTTAGTACCCCTCAACTATCAGGCTCCTGAACCAGTGTGGATAACCTCATCTCTGAACTGATTCCATTGGGAAGGAGGGACAGGACCTCAGGTCCCACACCACCAGGTTCAGGAACAGTTAGTACCCCTCAACCATCAGGCTCCTGAACCAGTGTGGATAATTTCAATAACCACAACACTGAACCAATTCTACACCCTTTCAAACACTCACTTTCAAAGACTCTACAACTTATGTTCTCAGTTTTATTTATTTACTATTTATAAATTTATTATTTGCACTATTTGTCTTTTTTTGCACATTGGATGTTTGTCAGTCTTTGTTCTGTATAGTTTTCCATTGTGTTTCTTCATTTTCCTGTAAGTGCCTGTTAGAAAATGAATCTTGTGGTTGTATGTAGTTACATATACACACTTCAATAATAAATTTACTTGAACTTGTGATGATAATAAGCACGTACGTTTACAATTCTAACTCCACCATGGATGTCCGGTCCCAAGCCCAGCTGTGAAAGAAGGAGTTAGACCCAGCGCCACAGCAACACCAACAGAAGCTCCAAAGACCCCAACTTAGAGATCAACCAAGGATCTTCAATGAGTTACACCATTAACGACTGAAACACTGGCCCAGTCGATGCCCCAGCAGGTGTGACAGGCTTAAGAGGAAGAAGGATTACAACTGTAATTCGTAGATCTGGAATATAAAAGACAGATGGTTCATACTAGATGAAAAGGCCAGTGGTTCTGTAACAGCTCATGATAAGAAGGTGCAGAATCTCATATGTTGCTTATTTCTCAAATAGCCAAGCTTAACATTGAGTTAACGATCCAGTTACAGCTGAAGATACATGATATTCTATCCTTTTTGCTATGGTTTGTCGAACTTAAATTCAATATCCGGTGTTGAAGAACGGTTCTGATCAAGTGGAAACCACGACAACTGCATAATTAGGATTGGCCAAGATGTAGATCTGAACATCTTCCAGCTCTCACATTAAGCTCTAGAGAGGTGCAGAGAGAGCATGTTGTATGAAGACAGGTGGAGTAAGCTAGGGCTTTAGTCTCCGGAGTGAAGGAGGGTGAGTCACGTCGACTGAGGTGTTGTTGTTGAGTTCTGTCAAGCTGTCATTGATTCATGGCGACCCGATGGATAGTGTAGTTTTCTGTAGGGATTTCGGGGCAAGATAAGTAAGTTGATTGCCAGGCCTCGCTTCCCTGCATATCAGCTGCCACCCAGTTTGGGACCTGGCTGGATTCAAACACAGGGCCAGCACACTACTGGCCTGCGACAGAGGTGTACGGGAGGCACAGACAGAGTGGACAACAAGCAATTCTTTTGGAAATGTCTATTGCCAGGGCGCACAATTTTAAGGTGATTGGAGGAAAGTGTTGCAGGGGGGTGGGGAGAGATGTCAGAAGTAAGTTTTGATACACTGAGAGTGGTAGGTCTGCGGAACGTGCTACCAAGTGTGGTGGGTAGAGGGAGATACATAAGGGACATTTAAGAGATTCTTGAACAGGAACATGGATGATTGAACAATGGAGGGCTATGTGGAAGGGAGGGGTAGATTGAGCTTAGAGTAGGTTAAAGATTGGCAAGACATCATGGGCTTGGAAGACTGCACAGTGCTGAACCATTTTATGTTGAATGCTGCACGTATGTTCTATGACACTCAAAAGACCATGAGATATAGGAGCAGAATTAGGCCATTTGGCCTGTTTAGTCTGCTCTATTTCATCATGGCTGATCCAAATTTTCCTCTCAGCCCCAATCTCCTGCTGTCTCCTGTATCCCTTCATGCCCTGACCAAACAAGAATCTATCAAACTCTGTTTTAAATACACATAAAGACTTGGCCTTCACAGCTGCCTGTGGTGAAGAATTCCACAGATCACCACTCACCGCGAAAGAAATTGCTCCTCATCTCTGTTATTTCTTCAGCAGTTTGAACGGGGCACAACTGCACAAGCATGTGGAGGTTGGCCAGTGAAAACAGCGGGAACAGTTTAAAAAGAAGACAGCTTTACAGACAAGTAGAGGGAGACAAGAGTAGGAAGGCTTTGGCTCAACGAGGCTCCAGTGATAACGGGTCGAGGCGAGGTAAGTTATCAGTTGAGAATTCAGACAGGAAGTATGTGTGTGAGACCGGTTTTCTGTGATCGGTGCCAGATGTGGGAGGTCCTGGAGACTCCCAGCCTCCTGGACGACCACATCTGCACCAGGTGTGTCGAGCTGCAGCTCCTTAGGGACCGCATCAGGGAACTGGAGGTGCAGCTTAATGACCTTCCTCTGGTCAAGGAGAGTGAGGAGGTGATAGAAAGGAGTTATAGGCAGGTAGTCATATCTGGGCCTCGGGAGACAGATAAGTGGGTAACAGTCAGGAGAGGGAAGGGCAAGAGTCAGATGCTAGAGAGTACCCCTGTGGCTGTCCCCCTTAAAAATAAGTACTCCTGTTTGAGTACTGTTGGGGGAGACGGCTAACCTGGGGGAAGCAACGGTGGCCACACTTCTGGCACAGAGTCTACACCTGTGGCTCAGAAGGGTGGGGAAAGGAAGAGGATGGCAGTAGTGATAGGGGACTCTATAGTTAGGGGGTCAGACAGGTGATTCTGTGGACACAGGAAAGAAACGCGGATGGTAGTTTGCCTCCCAGGTGTCAGGGTCCGGGATGTTTCTGATCGTGTCCACGATATCTTGAAGTAGGAAGGAGAACAGCCAGAGGTCATGGTACATATTAGTACCAACGACATAGGTAGGAAAAGGGAGGTCCTGAAAAAAGAATACAGGGAGTTAGGAAGGAAGTTGAGAAGCAGGACCGCAAAGGTAGTAATCTTGGGATTACTGCCTGTGTCACATGACAGTGAGTATAGGAATAGAATGAGGTGGAGGATAAATGCGTGGCTGAGGGATTTGAGCAGGAGGCAGGGATTCAGATTTCTGGATCATTGGGACATCTTTTGGGGTAGGTGTGACCCGTACAAAAAGGACGGGTTGCACTTGAATCACAGGGGGACCAATATCCTGGCGGGGAGGTTTGCTAAGGCTATTGGGGAGAGTTTAAACTAGGATTGTTGGGGGGTGGGAACTGAACTGAAGAGACGGAGGAAGAGGCGGTTGGCTCACAAATAGAGAAAGTTTGTAGACAGTGCGAGAGGGAGGATAGGCACGTGATAGAGAAGGGACGTGCTCAGACCAATGGTTTGAGATGTGTCTATTTTAATGTGAGGAGTATTATGAATTTAGCCGATGAGCTTAGAGCGTGGATCAGCACTTGAATCTATGATGATGTGGCCATTACAGAGACTTGGATGGCTCAGGGGCAGGAATGGCTACTTCAAGTGCCAGGCTTTAGATGTTTCAGAAAGGACAGGGAGGGAGGCAAAAGAGGTGGGGGCGAGGCACTGCTGATCAGAGATAGTGTCACGGCTGCAGAAAAGGAGAAAGACATGGAGGGATTGTCTACTGAGTCTCTGTGGGTGGAAGTTAGAAACAGGAAGGGGTCAATAACTCTACTGGGTGTTGTTTATAGACCGCCCAATAGTAACAGAGACATCGAGGAGCAGATAGGGAGACAGATTCTGGAAAGGAGTAATAATAACAGGGTTGTTGTGGTGAGAGATTTTAATTTCCCAAATATTGATTGGCATCTCCCTAGAGTGAGGGATTTAGATGGAGTGGAGTTTGTTAGGTATGTTCAAGAAGGTTTCCTGACAGAATATGCAGATAAGCCTACAAGAGGAGAGGCTGTACTTGATCTGTTATTGGGAAATGAACCTGGTCAGCAGTCAGGTCTCTCAGTGGGAGAGCATTTTGGAGATAGTGATCATAATTCTATCTCCTTTACAATAGCATTGGAGAGGGAGAGGAATAGACAAGTTAGGGAAATGTTTAATTGGAGTAAGGGGAAATATGAGGCTATCAAGCAGGAACTTGGAAGCATAAATTGGAAACAGACGGAAGAAATGTGGCACGTTCGGGGGATATTTGTGTGGGGTTCTGGGTAGATACATTCCAATGAGACAAGGAAAGGACGGTAGAGTACAGGAACCGTGGTGTACAAAGGCTGTTGTAAATCTAGTCAAGAAGAACAGAAGAGCTTATGAAAGGTTCAAAAAACTAGGTAATCATAGAGACTAGAAGATTATAAGGCAAGCAGGAAGGAGCTTAAGAATGAAATCAGGAGAGCCAGAAGGGGCCATGAGAGGGCCTTGGTGGATAGGATTAAGGAAAACCCCAAGGCATTCTACAAGTATGTGAAGTGCAAGAGGATAAGACGTGAGAGAAGAGGACCAATCAAGTGTGACAGTGTGAAGTGTGTATGGAACCAGAGGAGATAGCAGAGGTACTTAATGAATACTTTACTTCAGTATTCACTATGGAAAAGGATCTTGGCGATTGTAGGGATGACTTGCAGCAGACTGAAAAGCTTGAGCATGTAGATATTAAGGAAGAGGATGTGCTGGAGCTTTTGGAAAGCATCAAGTTGGAGAAGTCACCGGGACCAGATGGGATGTACGTCAGGCTACTGTGGGAGGCAAGGGAAGAGATTGCTGAGCCTCTGGCGATGATCTTTGCATCATCAGTGAGGACAGGAGAGGTTCCGGAGGATTGGAGGGTTGCAGATGTTGTTCCCTTATTCAAGAAAGGGAGTAGAGATAACCCAAGAAGTTATAGACCAGATTTATGAACATTTGGAGAGGCATAATATGATTAAGAATAGTCAGCATGGCTTTGTCAAAGGCAGATCGTGCCTTACGAGCCTGATTGATTTTTTTTGAGGATGTGACGAAACACATTGATGAAGGTAGAGCAGTAGATGTAGTCTATATGGATTTCAGCAAGGCATTTGATAAGGTACCCCATGCAAGGCTTATTGAGAACGTAAGGAGCCATGGGATCCAAGGGGACATTGTTTTGTGGATCTAGAACTGGTTTGCCCACAGAAGGCTAAGAGTAGTCGTAGATGGGTCATATTTTGCATGGAGGTTGATCACCAGTGGTTTGCCTCAGGGATCTGTTCTGGGACCTTACTCTTCGTGATTTTTATAAATGACCTGGATGAGGAAGTGGAGGGATGGGTTAGTAAATTTGCTGATGACACAAAGGTTGGGGGTGTTGTGGATAGTGTGGAGGACTGTCAGAGGTTACAGCGGGACATTGATAGGATGCAAAACTGGGCTGAGAAATGGCAGATGGAGTTCAACCCAGATAAATGTGAGGTGGTTCATTTTGGTAGGTCAAATATGATGGCAGAATATAGCATTAATGGCAAGACTCTTAGCAGTGTGGAGGATCAGAGGGATCTTGTGGTCTGAGTTCATAGGACACTCAAAGCTGCTGTGCAGGTTGACTCTGTGGTTAAGAAGGCATACAGTGCATTGGCCTTCTTCAACCGTGGGATTGAGTTTAAGAGCCGAGAGATAATGTTGCAGCTATATAGGACCCTGGTCACAGATGGAGTATGGAAAAAATACAATAGGTTTGGAATAATTTCAAAAGAAGGATTAAATTGATATTATACTGAAGTTGGGAGAAACAGACAAGTTGTAAATTTGGAAGGGGAGACTGCTTTTGACTCAGAAAATGTTGTGGTCCTAATGATACTGAATGATTGGCAGAACCTTCCAAAGAGCTTAGTGTTGAATAGTTTAAATCCCTGCATCATCTAAACAGTGTTAAGATTTCTGGAGATACAGCACAGTGAAAGGACCTTGCAGCTCAGTGCCCGTGATGCGCAATTACACGCACATGTCCAATTCACATCTCTGGAGTGAGGAAGAAACCGAGGCACCCAGAGGAATCTGACGTGGTTACGGACAAACTCCTTGGAGACATCGGTGGGAATTGAACCCGTGTCGCTGGCATTATAATGGCATTAGCCAACCGCTGTGCTATCATGCCACCCCTTAATGTCTGCTCCGTGGCCCTGTGGGCAGAATATCAGAGTTGGGAGGTGTGTCCATTATTGGGGTGGGAGCTGGACATTGCTCGAAATTCAGTGGAACGAGTTGTAATATGTGATGAGTGTTGAGGAACGGGCCTTTATCACTAGATATTACCAAAAGACACAGGAGTAGAATTAGATCATTCAGCCTATCGAGTCTACTGCACTATTCCATCACAGCTGGTTTACCGTCCCTTGCAACCCCATCTCCTACCTTTTTCCTGCTGCTGTGGGAGGGCAGCCTAACATGACAGAGCCTCAGACTCCCTCAGGGCTTGGAGAGCATCTACCCTGCCTCTCAGTGACTTTGATAACAGGTGGAAGTTGTGATTTCCTCGTAAACACACTGAAATGCTTACACTAGTTCGCAAGGAGGAGGAAATTGTCCCATGCCAAGACCCTGGCCCAAATAGAAACCTGGATCATCGTGCGACTCAGACTACCATCCCTGCTGCCCTGCCCCTTGTGCAGCATCCCCTGAAGGTTCATTTGGGAGAAGGAATAAAGGCATAGACTACTTTCTGAACAGAGAGGAATTTCAAAATTCCAAGGTGCAAAGAGACTTGGGAGTCCACGTGGAGGATTCCCCAAAATCTAACTTCAAGGTTGAGTAAGTGGTGAGGAAGGCAAATGCAATGTTAGCATTCATTTGAGAGGATGAGAATGCAAGAGCAAGGGTGTAATGCTGAGGCTTTATAAGGCACTAGTCAGACTGTACTTGGAGTACTGTGAACTGCTTTGGGCTCCTTATCTGAGAAAGGATGTACTGGCATTGGAGAGGGTCCAGAGGAGGTTCACAAGAACGATCCAGAAAATGAAAGGGTTAAATTATGAGGAGCATTTGTAGCTCTGGGCTTGACTTCTTGGAGTTTAGAAAAATGAGGGGGTTGTTTCCCATTCAAACCTATTGAATATTGAAAGGTCTAGATAGAGTGGATATATGTTTCCTGTGGTGGGGGAGTTTGGAACCAGAGGGCACAGTCTCAGAATAGAGGGGCATTCCATTTAAAATAGACATGAGGAGGAACTTCTTTAGCCAGAGGGCGATGAATTGTGGAATTCATTGTCACAATAGCTGTGGAGGCCAGGTCTCTGGGTATATGTAAAGTGGAGGTTGTTAGGTTCTTGATAGCAATGGTGTGAAACGTTACATTGAGTAGGTAGTGGAATGGGGTTCAGAGGGATAGTAAGTCAGCTGGAATGGAATGGGGTTGAGGGGGATAATAAGTCAGCTGGAATAGAATGGGGTTGAGGGGGATAATAAGTCAGCTACAATGGAATGGGGTTGAGGGGGATAATAAGTCAGCTGGACTGGAATGGGGTTGAGGGGGATAATAAGTCAGCTACAATGGAATGGGGTTGAGGGGGATAATAAGTCAGCTACAATGGAATGGGGTTGAGGGGGATAATAAGTCAGCTAGAATGGAATGGGGTTGAGGGGGATAATAAGTCAGCTGGAATGGAATGGGGTTGAGGGGGATAATAAGTCAGCTGGAATGGAATGGGGTTGAGGGGGATAATAAGTCAGCTACAATGGAATGGGGTTGAGGGGGATAATAAGTCAGCTGGAATGGAATGGGGTTGAGGGGGATAATAAGTCAGCTAGAATGGAATGGGGTTGAGGGGGATAATAAGTCAGCTGGAATGGAATGGGGTTGAGGGGGATAATAAGTCAGCTACAATGGAATGGGGTTGAGGGGGATAATAAGTCAGCTAGAATGGAATGGGGTTGAGGGGGATAATGTCAGCTAGAATGGAATGGGGTTGAGGGGGATAATAAGTCAGCTGGAATGGAATGGGGTTGAGGGGGATAATAAGTCAGCTAGAATGGAATGGGGTTGAGGGGGATAATAAGTCAGCTACAATGGAATGGGGTTGAGGGGGATAATAAGTCAGCTAGAATGGAATGGGGTTGAGGGGGATAATAAGTCAGCTAGAATGGAATGGGGTTGAGGGGGATAATAAGTCAGCTGGAATGGAATGGGGTTGAGGGGGATAATAAGTCAGCTAGAATGGAATGGGGTTGAGGGGGATAATAAGTCAGCTACAATGGAATGGGGTTGAGGGGGATAATAAGTCAGCTGGAATGGAATGGGGTTGAGGGGGATAATAAGTCAGCTAGAATGGAATGGGGTTGAGGGGGATAATAAGTCAGCTGGAATGGAATGGGGTTCAGAGGGATAATAAGTCAGCTGGAATGGAATGGGGTTGAGGGGGATAATAAGTCAGTTGGAATGGAATGGGGTTCAGAGGGATAATAAGTCAGCTACAATGGAATGGGGTTGAGGGGGATAATAAGTCAGCTGGAATGGAATGGGGTTGAGGGGGATAATAAGTCAGCTGGAATGGAATGGGGTTCAGAGGGATAATAAGTCAGCTGGAATGGAATGGGGTTGAGGGGGATAATAAGTCAGCTGGAATGGAATGGGGTTGAGGGGGATAATAAGTCAGCTGGAATGGAATGGGGTTCAGAGGGATAATAAGTCAGCTACAATGGAATGGGGTTGAGGGGGATAATAAGTCAGCTGGAATGGAATGGGGTTGAGGGGGATAATAAGTCAGCTGGAATGGAATGGGGTTGAGGGGGATAATAAGTCAGCTGGAATGGAATGGGGTTCAGAGGGATAATAAGTCAGCTGGAATGGAATGGGGTTGAGGGGGATAATAAGTCAGCTACAATGGAATGGGGTTGAGGGGGATAATAAGTCAGCTGGAATGGAATGGGGTTGAGGGGGATAATAAGTCAGCTACAATGGAATGGGGTTGAGGGGGATAATAAGTCAGCTGGAATGGAATGGGGTTGAGGGGGATAATAAGTCAGCTAGAATGGAATGGGGTTGAGGGGGATAATAAGTCAGCTGGAATGGAATGGGGTTCAGAGGGATAATAAGTCAGCTGGAATGGAATGGGGTTGAGGGGGATAATAAGTCAGTTGGAATGGAATGGGGTTCAGAGGGATAATAAGTCAGCTACAATGGAATGGGGTTGAGGGGGATAATAAGTCAGCTGGAATGGAATGGGGTTGAGGGGGATAATAAGTCAGCTGGAATGGAATGGGGTTCAGAGGGATAATAAGTCAGCTGGAATGGAATGGGGTTGAGGGGGATAATAAGTCAGCTGGAATGGAATGGGGTTGAGGGGGATAATAAGTCAGCTGGAATGGAATGGGGTTCAGAGGGATAATAAGTCAGCTACAATGGAATGGGGTTGAGGGGGATAATAAGTCAGCTGGAATGGAATGGGGTTGAGGGGGATAATAAGTCAGCTGGAATGGAATGGGGTTGAGGGGGATAATAAGTCAGCTGGAATGGAATGGGGTTCAGAGGGATAATAAGTCAGCTGGAATGGAATGGGGTTGAGGGGGATAATAAGTCAGCTACAATGGAATGGGGTTGAGGGGGATAATAAGTCAGCTGGAATGGAATGGGGTTGAGGGGGATAATAAGTCAGCTACAATGGAATGGGGTTGAGGGGGATAATAAGTCAGCTGGAATGGAATGGGGTTGAGGGGGATAATAAGTCAGCTACAATGGAATGGGGTTGAGGGGGATAATAAGTCAGCTACAATGGAATGGGGTTGAGGGGATAATAAGTCAGCTACAATGGAATGGGGTTGAGGGGGATAATAAGTCAGCTGGAATGGAATGGGGTTCAGAGGGATAATAAGTCAGCTGGAATGGAATGGGGTTGAGGGGGATAATAAGTCAGCTACAATGGAACGGTGGGGCACAGCAGATTCAATGGGCCGACTGAGCTAAATCCACTCCTGTGTCTCATGATCTTATGGTCTCTACTGCCAACTTCATGGCCAGTTCATACCACTGAGTTATACTTGGAACTTTGATGTAAAGACAAGTGTGTGCATCTAACAATGTAAAATACATCATATGCATCAAATAAGAATTCCCCAGAACAGTGGTTCCCAACCTTTTTTATATCATGGACCTTTACCATTAACCAAGGGGTCCGTAGAGGCCAGGTTGGGAACAGTGAGGGGTGTGCTGATAAGCGAGGGTATACTGATAACAAGAAGGCAGATATGTTGGGTTTCTTATAGAACATTAAGAACAAGCATAAACCTTGAAGGGCCGAAGGGCCTGAACTGGGTTGTACTGTCCTATGTTTGATGTTCTATGATAAATCCCCAGGGCCAGATGAAATCTATCCCAAGTTACTGAGAGATGAAAGGGAGGAGACTGTTGTGCCCATGACAGATTTTTGTGCCCTCCTTGGCTAGAAGTGAGGACCCAGAGGACTAAAAATTGGCCATTATTATTTGCCCATTTAAGCAATTGGGATAATCCAGTAAATTATTGTGTGGTGAGTTTCACATCACTGCAATGGAAATTATTGGAGGAAATTCTTACAGATAAGATTTACTGTCATTTGGGAAAGCATGGATTTGATTGGGATAGTATCATGGCTTTATGTGGGGGAGGTCAGATCTTATGAATGAGTTTTTTGTGGAGGTGATAATGCTGATTGATGCACATTGATTGTTAGTCCTTGTGTGTAGTTTTTCATTGTTTCTATTGTATGTCAGCAAGGAAAATGAATCTCAGTATTGTATATGGTGACATACATACTTTGATAATAAATTTACTTTGAATTTTGATGAGGATAAATGCAATTGTAGATATACACATGGAAACTGATATAGATACAATTTTGTATACACAAATGTGCATACAGAGTAATGTGAACAGAACTTGCACAATTAACTGAAGTAGGCATTATATATGCTCATGTGTGTGTGCACGCGTGCACGCGCGCGCGTGTGTGTGTGTGTGTGTGTGCGCGTGTGCGTGTGTGCGTGTGCGTGCGTGCGTGTGTGTGTGTGTGTGTGTGTGTGCGCGTGCGTGCGTGCATGCGTGTGTGCGTGTGCGTGTGCGTGTGTGTGTGTGTGTGTGTTCAGTACTGTGCAAAAGTCTTAGGCACCCTACATTTTTTTTAATGGTTTCAGATGGTATGGACTCCTCAGAGCCCTGATCCTAACATTATCGATTGCCTGAAGAGAGAGAAGCAAACGAGACAGCTAAAGTCTACAGAAGAACTATGGCAAGTTCTCCAAGATGCCTGGAACAATCTACCAGCTGCTTTTCTTATAAAAGCACATGACAGTGTATCTAAGAGAATTGATGCAGTTGTAAAGGCAAAGGATGGTCACACCAAATATTGGTTTGATTTATTTTTTTACTGTTTACTGCTCTTTATAGTAATTCTTTGATATTTAGGAACTTAATTTCATTATTTTTGAAAGCACCTTTGCTTTACAGATTTTTTTTTACAAGTGTCTAAGGCTTTTGCACTACTGTATGTTCCTGTGTGTGTGTGGGGGCGGGGGGGAGATGGAGGGAGATAAAGTCTGCAGCAATAAACTGTTTCTCATTTCACCTCAAAAGACAAAACATAGCAAAACAGGTCTAGAATTTCATGTATTTTCCTTCAAGCCAACACAAACACATTCAATCACTCCAACCCAGTATCTCTCCCCTTGAACATTATATATGTGTGTGTATACCTCTTCTCTGTGCTGGAGAAATGGACAAAGAGAAATCATTGTCAAACAAACTGTCAAAATACATTCAATATGCCATTATCATTGTATAAATTAGTTACATTCATGTAGACAAAGTACAAGTTTAACACTGTACATTATATTCTCATAATCAACTTTATCACACCATTATAAAGTATCATGATCATAAGTATTGCAACATCTTAAGGATTAGGATACTATTACACTGTTACCGTCATTAGATACTATTTTTGCATTCTGAATGTAGTATCATTCTACCACCTTGGTCCCTGTACAATATATCCAGGACTTATCTTTGCCCAGTTACTTTTCATATCTGCACTGTTGTAGAAGAAATTAGGAAGTTGAGAAACAGGGAGTAACTCAGGATTTTCCTCATTTCATTTTGGTTAAGTCAGTGTTTACTGGCTGGTTGAGTGAACCTTATCACTGGCCTTTTTCATCACCCTGCCAATCTGAAGCAAATTAGCCATCTGCTTCGGTGGGCCAATAAACCTTCAAATTCATACCACAATTGCATTAAGAACAAAAGATTAAGATAGTAATAAAAATATCTGATTTGATTTGGCTTTATTCTAAATATAATGTCATCAGACATCAAGAGCATTTCCTTCCATTTACACCCAAAAATATATTAATAACCTCACTCGGTAGACCAGTGGAAACCAAGAGTGGCCTTTATTTCAATCTCAAGTGATAGAATTGTCACAGCAAAGAAGGAAATTGTTTATTTCCTGCCAGCTCTTTGTACGGTCGGTGATCTCAGGGCTATTTCCTCACTCTCTCCACACAGACTGGTATTGGTCTGTTTTTCATGCTCACGGGCACTGATAGATGTGAACCACTGATCCCCACACTCTGCCACTGCCCTCCTTGTTGTTAATCTGTTCCCCCTGCTTGTTGAACCAGTCACTTTTGGAAACAGCTTCTCTTGATTTACCCCTTGTAAGCATGTCAAAATCCTGCTTAATTTTGCCAGCTTTCCTCCTAATCTTTCTCCAAGCAGAAGTTATTACCAATGGCAAATAAGAGCCCATACTAAACACAGCATCAATGCGCCTATCTATGAGTCTCTTAGACATCCCTAATGTATCTTCCTCTACCACTATCACTGGCAGGATATTCCACACACTTACCGCTCTGTAAAAAAAAACTAGCGCTGACATCCCCCTCCCCAAACTTTCCTCTGAAAGAATGCGTAAGTTTCGTTCACTCACTAACAATACTTTGCCATGAGGGAAACTGTTTGCCTTGGTGGAGAACATTAAGTAACTGGCTGAAGCAACCCAGAGTAACCATCGCTAGCACCTTGAATTCAGTGAATGCAGCTCACTTACTTGCTGGTCAGATGTACCTTTGGTGTAATTCCAAACTCGCCGAAGAGAGTGACAAATACATTGGCGTCGGTTCCGGCTCCCCGGACATCTCCTGTCACAGTAACCACTTCGTAAACTGCAGAGGGAAGGACAACACCAAGAGCTAAGAAAGCATCAGGAAAACATTGCTCTCCAACAGCGTTACAGGTAGACAGGGTTATAAAGAAAGCTTTTGGCACAGTAACCTTCACAACTCAGTGTGTTGAGCACAGGAGTTGGGATGTTATGTTGAAGTTGTATAGGACATTGGTGAAAAAGTGCAGGGAAAACTTACAAGGATGTTGATGAGACTTGAGGACCAGAGTTATAGGGAAAGTTTGAATAGGTTCAGGCTTTATTCTCTGGAGCGCAGAAGAATGGCAGGAGATTTGATAGAGGTACACAAATTATGAAGGGTGTAGATAGGGTAGGATGAACACCCAGTGTGCAAAAGACAAAAAAACTGTGCAAGTACAAAAAGAGAAACTAATAATAATAATAAATAAATAAGCAATAACTATTGAGAATATGAGTTGCTGAGTCCTTGAAAACGAGTCCGTGGGTTGTGGAACAAGTTTAGTTTTGGGGTGAATGGATTTATCCTCGCCGGTTCAGAAGCCGAATGATTGAGGGGCAATAACTGTCCTGAACCTGGTGGTGTGAGTCCTGGGGCTCCTGTACCTCCTTCCTGATGCCAGACGTAACATAAAGATTTTTACTCCTCAAGCATGTGAAGGATGTAAGAAATAAAGTCAATTCAATTCAAAAAAATTTATTTTTATTGAAGGAATGACACATTACAGAATATATAATGGATTACATTTTCCTCCATTTTGCTTTTATATCGTACCCCCAAACAAACCTCCCCCACCCACCCTCCCCGAACATATCATGGCAGCTAATATATTTCCAATACAACAATTCACAAATGCAAGTACGGACATTTCACAACCGTACCCCCACACTACTTCAAGATGACGGCTCATACACATCTGCAACATGTCGGATGATCCAAAATACACTCATATTTACAATTCATCAACCACCCTGTGAGGTAAATTATAAGCGTGTTAAATGGGAGGCAACTTCCCAAGTGCAATCAAATGCCCTCAACTAGTAGGTCATTCCTTAAGACTCCCAAATTATGATAAGAAAGGTCCCCATTTCGAAAAGAACTTTTTCACAGACCCCCTCAAAGTGAATTTAATCTTTTCTAATTTCAGAAAAAAACATTACATCTTCTAACCAAGCAGCAGCAGTTGGAGGAGTGGCAGATTTCCAAACCAGCAAAATTCTCCTACGGACCAATAGCGATGTAAATGCAATGATATCCGACTGGCTTGCATTTAAACCCAAATCATCATCTGCCACAGCAAATACAGCTATAAGCGGGCAAGGTCTCAGGATCACCCCCAAAACCTCACTGATAATTTTAAAAACCACTGCCCAATAGTCATCAAGCCGAGGGCATGACCAAAATGCATGTACTAAACCAGCCGGAGAGAAGGAGCACCTGTCATAGCCAGCGTCTGTCCCAGGGTATATGTCTGCCAGTCTGGCTTTACTTAAATGTACCCTGTGTAAAAATTTAAATTGTATGAGCCCCAGTCTAGCACATGATGATGAGAAATGAACCCTATTCAATACTTTTGCCCAATATTCCTCAGCCAGATCCATACCGAGGTCATCCTCCCACCTACTCCTAGTTTTGTTTAGACCTTGGACTCCCAAAGACATCAGCTGAGAGTATAGTTCAGAGATCAGCCCTTTATTGTTAAAGCTAAGAGTGAGTTTTCCCATAACATAGCAGGTGGTAGATCAGGAAAAGAGGGAATTTTTTCCTTGACAAAGTGGCGTCAATTCAATTCAGTGAGACAAGAGCATATCCTGGGTAGTGGGGGCCTTAATGATGGGTGCTGCTTTCCCATGACAGTGCTCCATGTAGATGTGGTCAGTGGTGGGGAGAGCTTTACCCTTGATGGACTGGGCTGTATCTAATACTTTTTGCCGGATTTTCCATTCAAAGGCATTGGTGTTTCCATACCAGGCTGTGATGCAGCCAGTCGATGTACTCCCCACCTCACATCTACAGAAGTTTGTCAGAGTTTCAGATGTCATGCTGAATCTTCGTAAACTTCAAAGACAGTAGAAGAACTGCCAAGCCTTTTTTGGACCTCCGCCTTTCATATTGTTTGTAAATGATTTAGAGAACGGAATTACTATGTGGGAAAGTTTGCGGATGATACAAAGATAGGTGGAGGGGTAGGTAGTGCTGAGGAAGCAATGTGATTGCAGCAGGACTTAGACATATTGGACAGTAGCCAATCAGGACATTGGAAGTTTGGAGAGAGTGGGACTTCAATCAGGTCCATTGCCCAAGGATAAAATGCAGGAATGGGCTGCGTAATAGAGCTTTGACCAGCGGCCAATCGGTGTCTGGGATAGATTAGTAAGAGCAAATCAGAGGAAGCCAGGGGCAAGTGCAGAGTGGACAGAGTCAGAGTGGTGATCTTGAGGCTTTGGTTCTTTGAGGCTTCAGCAAGGAGAGGCTTCAGTCAGAGAAAGCAAAGCTCAAGTGTTTTGCTTCTATGCTTTATATCTACTCAGCTAGGGACAGTAGGGATGCCAGGCTGGAGAGTAAGTGAAATATGGGAAGGGAGATCTCCAGTGCCTCTGAAGACTACAACTGCAAGAAGTGCATCCAACTGCAGCTTCTAACACTCAGTGTTAAGGAGCTGGATCTGGAACTGGATGAACTCTGGATCATTCAGGAGGCTGAGGGGGTGATAGATAGGACATATAGAGAGGTAGTTACACCCAAGGTGCAGGAAACTGGGTGACAGTCAGGAAGGGGAAAGGAGTTAAGGAGCCAGTGCAGAGTACCCATGGCCATCCCCTCAACAACGGGTATTATTATTGTGGATATTGTTTTGGAGGATTACCTAAGAAAGGAAAATCACAGTGGTTGGGTCTCTGGCACTGAGGCTGAATCTGTGACTCAGAGAAGAAGGGAGGAGTAGAGACATGCTGTGGTGATAGGGGATTTGTTAGTCAGGAGCATGGACAGGGCGTTCTGTGGGCAAGAACAAGATCCCCGGATGGTCTGTTGCCTCCCGAGTGCCAGAGTCCGGGATATCCGAGATCAAGTCCTCATCATTCTTCAGTGGGAAGGTGAACAGCCAGAGGTCATGGTCCATATAGGTACCAATGACATGGGTGGGATGAGTGACGAGGTTCTGCATAAGAAGTTCAGAGAGTTAGGACATCCAGGGTAATGATCTCAGGATGTGCCATGAGCCAGTGAGGCCAGAACTAGGAAGATTATACAGTTTAATACATGGCTGAGGAGTTGGTGTAGGAGGGAGGGCATAAGATTTTTGGATCATTGGTCTCTCTTCCAGGGAAGGTGGGACCTGTATAGAAGGGGTGGTTTGCACCTGAACTGGAGGGGGACTAATATTCTAGCAGGAAGGTTTGTTAATGCTGCATGGTGGGGTTTAAGCTAGAGTTTCAGGGGGATGGAACCAGAGTGTCAGAACAGTTAGTGGAGAGGTGGTGGAGGCAGATGTTGGCAAGACCTCAGTCAAAGTTAGGAATCAAAAGGTTGAACATGGTGCAACAAGTGTTCTGAGCTGCATATATTTCAGTGCAAGAAGTATCGTAGGAAAGGCTGATAATAGTGCTGAAAATGAGGGAGCTGATTTACAAACAAAAGCAATGTGTAGTGAGTAAGGACAGGCTGTTGAGGAGGGAAAAATTACAGTCAACAGGATGAGTTTCATTGTAAAAGGCAGACAAAATTGAAAGTGTGAACTAAGAACTGAAGGTGTTTTGTTTGAATGCACGCAGGATACGGAATAAGGTAGATGAACTTGCAGCACCGTTGCAGATTGGTAGGTATGATGTTGTAGGCATCACAGAATCATAGCTGAAAGATCATAGTTGAGAGCTTGACGTCCAAGGATACACAAAGTATCAAAAGGATAGGCAGGAAGGCAAGCGGGGTGGGTGTTGCTCTGCTGGTAAAAAATGAAATCAAAGCATTAGAAACTGGGGCCATAGGGTCAGAAGGTTTTGAATCATAATGGCCAGAGCTAAGGAAATGCAAGGGTAAGAAGGGTGCTATATACAGACCCCTAAACGATAGTAGGGATGTGGCCCATAAGTTACAATGGGAGATAGAAAATGCATGCCAAAAGGGCAATATTACAATAGTCATGGGTGACTTCCATGATTGGGAAAATCAAGTTGGTGCTAGGTTACAGGAGAGGGAGTTCCTAGAGTGCCTACAAGATGGCTTTTTAATCTAGCTCATGATTGAGCCAATTAGAGGGTCAGCTATTCTGGATTGGGTGTTGTGCAATGAATCAGAATTGATTAGAGAGTTTAAGGGGAAAGAACCCTTAGGGGTAACTGATCATAATATGTTAAATTCACCGTGAAATTTGAGGAGCTCAGTATTACAGAGAAGTAAAAGGAATTACAGAGGCATGAGAGAGGAGTCAGCCAGAATTGATTGGTAAAGAACACTGGCAGGGATGATGGCAGAGCAGCAATGGCTGGAATTTCTGAAAGCAATTCGGAAGGCACATCCCAAAGAGGAAAAAGTATTCTAAAGGAAAGATGACACAACTGTGGTGAACAGGACAAGTCAAAGCCAACATAAAAGCCAAAGAGAGGGCATATAATAGAGCAAAAATCGGTAGGAAGTTAAAGGATTGGGAAGCTTTTAAAAACCAACAGAATACAACTAAAAAAGTCATTAAAAAGATATAGATAGAATACATATGTAAGCTAGCCAATAATATTAAAGAAGATATGAAAAGTTTCTTAAGATATATAAAGTCTAAAAGAGAGGCAAGAGTGAATATCATAGAAACATAGAAAGCCTACAACATAATATAGGCCCTTCAGCCCACAATGTTGTTTTGAACATGTACTTACTTTAGAAATTACCAAGGGCTACCAATAGCCCTCTATTTTTCAAAGCTCCCTGTACCTATCCAGGAGTCTCTCAAAAGACCCTATTGTATCCGCCTCCACCACCGTCGCCGGCAGCCCATTCCACGTACTGACTACTCTCTGTGTAAAAAACTTACCCCCGACATCTTCTCTGTACCTACCTCCAAGCACCTTAAAACTGTGCCCTGTCCTGTTAGCCATTTCAGCCCTGGGAAAAGGCCTCTGACTATCCAAACGATAAATGCCTCTCATCATCTTATATACCTCTATCAGGTCACCTCTCATCCTCCGTCACTCCAAGGAAAAAAGGCCGAGTTCACTCAGCCTATTATCATAAGGCATGCTCCCCAATCCAGGCAACGTCCTTGTAAATCTCCTCTGCACCCTTTCTATGGCTTCCACATCCTTCCTGTAGTGAGGCGACCAGAACTGAGCACAGTACTCCAAGTGGGGTCTGACCAGGGTCCTATATAGCTGCAACATTACCTCTCGGCTCCTAAATTCAATCCCATGATTGATGAAGGCCAATGCACCGTATGCCTTCTTAACCACAGAGTCAACCTACGCACCAGCTTTGAATATCCGATGGATTCAGACTCCAAGATCTCTCTGATCCTCCACACTGCCAAGAGTCTTACCATTAATACTATATTCTGCCACCATACTTACCTACCAAATGAACCACTTTACACTTATCTGGGTTAAACTCCATCTGTCACTTTTCAGCCCAGTTTTGCATCCTATCAATGTTCCGTTGTAACCTCTGACAGCCCTCCACACTATCCACAGTACCTCTGACCTTTGTGACATCAGCAAACTTACTAACCCATCCCTCCACCTCCTCATCCAGGTCACTTATAAAAATCACAAACAGTAAGGGTCCCAGAACAGATCCGTGAGGCACACCATTGGTCACTGACCTCCATGCAGAATATGACCCGTCTACCACCACTCGTTGCCTTCTGTGGGCAAGCCAATTCTGGATCCACAAGGCAATGTCCCCTTGGATCCCATGCCTCCTTACTTTCTCAATAAGCCTCGCATGGGGTACCTTATCAAATGCCTTGCTGAAATCCATCTGCACTGTTCACTTCACACCGCACGCTGTTGGAGCAGTGCTGCCAGGATAATCAAGGACACGACCCACCCAGCCAACACACTTTTTGTCCCGCTTCCCTCCGGGAAAAGGCTCAGGAGCTCGAAGACTTGTACGGCCAGCTTTGGGAACAGCTTCTTTCCAACTATGATAAGACTGCTGAACGGATCCTGACCCGGATCTGGGCTGTACCCTCCAAATATCCGGACCTGCCTCTCGGTTTTTTGCACTACCTTACTTTCCATTTTCTATTTTCCATTTATGGTTTTCTGTCTCCCTATGAGAATGGGTATGGAATCCTCTGTCTCTCTGTGGGAAAAGGAAAGGATTTTCAGTCTCATGTGGAAATGGGATTGGATTCTCTGTCACTCTGGGGAATTGGGATTGGATTTTCTGTCTCTCTGTGGAAATGGGATGAGATTAGAACATAAAACATATAGATGGGCTGTAATGTGCTGTAGAACAATCTACAGCACATTACAGGCCCTCTGGCCCACACTGTTGTGCCAACCATGTAACCTACTCTAGAGGCTGCCTAGAATTCCCCTACCGCATAAGCCTCTGTTTTTCTAAGCTCCCTATACCTAAGAGTCTTTTAAAAGACCTTATTGTATCCGTCTCTACCACCTTCACTGACAGTGCAATCCATGCACCCACCAGCCTGCTTTTCCTAGTCTGCACGAGCCAAATACTCCCTCATCCCATTGAAGTCTCTATTGTTTAGGCACTGCACGGTCATGTAGTTTGTTAAGCAGCCTCATGTGCGGCACCTTGTTAAAGGCCTTCTGAAAATCCAAATGTACAACATCAACCGATTCTCTTTTGTCTATCTGCTATTTCTTCAAAGAATTCCAACAGATTGGTCAGACAATATTTTCCCTTGAGGAAACCATGCTAACTACGGCCTATTTTATCATGTGCTTCCAAGTACCCCAAAGACTCATCCTTAATAATGGACTCCAACATCTTCCCAACCACTGAGGTCAGACTAACAGCCTATAGTTTCCTTTCTTCTGTCTCCTTCCCTTCTTGAACAGTGGAGTGACATTTGCAATTTTCCAGTCTTCCAGAACCATTCCAGAATCCAATGATGCTTGAAAGATCATTACTAATGCCTCCATCAATTCTTCAGCCACTTCTTCCAGAACTCTGGGGTGTACACCATCTACCTTCATATGATGGCAGAATATAGTATTAATGGTGAGACTCTTGGCAGTGTGGAGGATCAGCGGGATCTTGGGGTCCGAGTCCATAGGATGCTCAAAACAGCTGCGCAGGTTGACTCTGTGGTTAAGAAGGCGTACGGTGCATTGGGCTTCATCAATGGTGGGATTGAATTTAGGAGCCGAGAGGTAATGTTGCAGTTATATAGGACCCTGGTCAGACACCGCTTGGAGTACTGTGTTCAGTTCTGGTCGCCTCACTACAGGAAGGATTTGGAAACCATAGAAAGGGTGCAGAGGAGATTTACAAGGATGTTGCCTGGATTGGGTAGCATGCCTTATGAGAATAGGTTGAGTGAACTTGGCCTTTTCTCCTTGGAGCAAGGGAGGATGAGACGTGACCTGGCTTTGGAGGCAGTGCAGAGGAGATTTACCAGGTTGATTCCAGACATGAGGGGGGTTAGACTATGAGGAGAGATTGAGTCGCCTGGGACGGTATTCACTAGAATTCAGAAGAATGAGAGGAGAACTTATAGAACCATATAAAAATTATGAAAGGGATAGATAAGACAGAGGCAGGAAAGTTGTTTCCACTGGTAGGCGTGACTAGAAGTAGGGGACATAACCTCAAGATTCGGGGGAGTAGATTTAGAATGGAGGTGAGAAGAAACCGCTTTTCCCAGAGAGTAGTGAATCTGTGGAATTCTCTGCCCAATGAAGCAATGGAGGCTACCTCAGTAAATATATTTAAGACAAGGTTGGATAGATTTTTGCGTAGTAGGAGAATTAAGGATTATGGGGAAAAGGCAGGTGGGTGGAGATGAGTCCATGGTCAGATCAGCCATGATCTTATTGAATGGCAGAGCAGGCTCGACGGGCCAGATGGCCGACTCCTGCTCCTATATCTTATGTTCTTATAAATAGAATATAAAAGCAAGGGTGTAATGCTGAGCCTTTACAAGACACTAGTCAGGCTGCACTTGGAGTATAGTCAACAGTTTTGGGCCCCACACCTCAGAAAGGACGTGTTGTCATTGGAGAGAGTCCAGAGGAGGTTCACAAGGATGATTCCGGGAATGAAGGGGTTAACACATGAGGAGCGTTTTGCAGCTTTACATATAGAACAACCACCAAGAAACCCTAATCGACTGGAATGTGCATTCTCATGAGTGTAATTGCCGACCTCTTTCAGCTGCCCAGACTCCAAGGCAGAGTACGTGGTTCTGACATGGATTTTATCGTGGGGCAGGGTACAGTGTTACCAGCTTCCGGAACTACCTTGCTCCAGCTGATAACTGGCTGATGTTCAGCCTATAATACACCCCTCTCCTGGAGACACAATTGATCCCAGAGGAGACTGTTCAGCTTTAAATGTTTGCCCTTACTGACCCCTTTCAGAATAAGTACTTTAAAAAACATTGTCCTGGGCCCACCACATTGATGCAATCATGAAGTAGTCGCTATAGAAAACATCCTCTCCACATCCACTCTAACCAGGGCTTTCAAAATTTGATAGGATTCAATGAGATCAGCCCACTTTCTTTTAATTTCTAGTGAGTACAGTCCCAGAGCCATCAATCACTTCTCACACGATAACTCACTACTTCCCAGAATTAGTCTCGTGAACCGCCCTGACCCCTCTCCAATGCAGCACATACGTTCTTAAATAGCAGGCCCAGAACTGATCACTATACTCTGTGAGGCCTCACCAGCACTTTATAAAGCCTCACATTAGATCCTTGTTTTTATATTCTTGACCCCTCAAAGTGAATGCTAACATTGCATTTGCCTTCCTCACTGGTGACTCTGCCTGCAAGTTAACCTTTAGGAAATCCTGCACGAGGACTCCAAAGTCCCTTTGCACCTCAGATTTTTGAATTGTTTTGCCTGTTTACAAAATCATCTACCAAGGTGCATGACCATGCACTTCCTGACACTGAATTCCTTTGGTCACATCATTCCCCATTCTCCTAATCTAAGTCCTTCTGTTGCCTCCCTGCTCCTCAACGCTACCTGCTCCTCCACCTATCTTCAGATCTTCTGCAAACTTGGCCACAAAGTCATCAATTCCATCATCTAATTAATTGATATACAGTATAAAAAGAAGTGGTTCCAACACCAACCCCTGTGGAACACCACGAGTCACTGGCAGCCAGTCAGAAAAGGATCCTTTTATTTCCACTCGCTGCCTCCTACCAATCAGCCAATGCTCTAACCATGCTAGTATGTTTCCTATAATACCATGGGCTCTTACCTTGTTAAGCAGTCTCATGTGTGGCACCTTGTCAAAGGCCTTCTGAAAATCCAAGTACACAACATCCACCAATTCTCCCTTGTCTATCCTGTTTATTATTTCTTCAAAAATTTTAATAGATTTGTCAGGCAAGATTTTCTTTTAAAGAAACCATGCTGACTTTGGCCTATTTTGCTTCCAGCTACCCCGAAACTAGTGATTCTTGAAAGATCATTACTAATGTCTGCACAATTTCTTCAGCCACCTCTTTCAGAACCCTGGGTGTAGTCCACCTGACTTACCTACCTTCAGACTGTTCAGCTTCCCAAGCACCCTCTCCCTAATAATAGCAACTGCACTCACTTCTGCCCTTGACACTATTGAACTTCCAGCATACTGTTGTCTTCCACAATGAAGACTGATAACAAAATACTTATTTAGTTCATCCACCACTTCCTCGTCCCCCATTAGTACCTCTCCAGCATTGTTTTCCAGTGGTCTGACATCTACTCTCACCTCTCTTTTACTCTTTATATATCTGAAAATACTTTTGGTATCTTCTTTGATATTATTGGCTAGTTTACCTTCATATTTCATCCTTTCCCTCCTTACTTCTTTTGTAGTTGCCTTCCGTTGATATTTAAAAGTTTCCCAATCCTTTAACTTCCCATTAATTTGTGCTCTATTATATGCCCTCTCTTTGACTTTTATGTTGTTTTTGCCTTCCCTTGTCTGCCACGGTTGTGCCACCTTTCCTTTAGCGTACTACTTCTTGGGGATGTATATATCCTTCACCTTACGAATTATTCAAAGAAACTCCAGCCATTGCTGTTCCGCTGTCATCCCTGCTACTGTCCCCTTCCAATCAATGTTGGCCAGCTCCTCTCTCATCCCTCTATAGTTCCCTTTACTGTACCAAATATGGATTTTTATGACTTTAGCTTCTCCCTCTGAAATTGCAGGATGAAGCCTACCATATCATGATCACTCTCTCCTAAGGATTCCTTTACCTTGAGCTCTTGAATCAAATCCAGTTTACTACACAGCACCCAAATCCAGAATAGCTGCTCTCTTGAGGGCTCAACCATAATGTGCTCTAAAAATCCATCTCATAGGCATTCTGTAACTTCTCTCTCTTGGGATGCAGCACCAGCCGGATTTTCCCAATCTACCTGCATATTGAAATCCCCATGACTATCATAACATTGCCCTTTTGCCATGTGTTTTCTATCTCCCATTGTAATTTGTAGACCACATCCTGGCTACAGTTCAGACGCCTGTATATAACTCCCATCCGGGTCCATTTAACCCTCCAGATCCTTAACTCTGCCCACAAGGATTCTACCTCTTCCAATCCCATGTCAGCTCTTTCTAAAGATAAAATAAAACAATAAGATATAGGAGCAGATATTTGGCCCATCGAGTCTGCTCCATCATTTCACCATGAAGCCAGGTTGCTGTTACACCAATCGCTACATTACTGTGCCAACCCAAGTAATGATTTGTTGTAACTTATAGAACTGCTGCCAAAAACAGCAAATTTCACCTCATACATCGGTGATTCTGATTCTTAACCATTCTGAATGTTTCCCTCTGCGGTTTTTGTCTGATCTGTTGAATATTTTCAGCATCTCTCAAATTTACAGTATCTGCAGATTCTTAAATGTTGACTTTTACAGGGTGCTTTCTTACTGTGGAACTGTTTAATTAACCAAATGAAAATTCCCAGCTGCTGCAGGGGAATTAACCTGTATCTCTGGATCATGCGTTTGTGCGAGACCAGTCAGGTAACATTATGATTTTGTTACTGTACAAGAGACAACGCCCTCCAAGCAAACATTACAGAGTTGAATACTATAGTTTTTCAGACAGTTCACTGGCACTAAGCAACATACACACAGAATGCTGGAGGAACCCAGCAGGCCAGGCAACTTCTATGGAGAGGAATAAACAGTCAACGTTTTGGGCTGAGACCCTTCAAAAGGACAGGACAGGAAAGGGGAAGAAGGTGGGGAGGGAAGGGTTAAAACCTGGCAGGTGATAGGTGAATCCAGGTGAGTGAAGAAGGAGGAATCTGATAGGAAAGGACTGATCACCCTGCCGCTCATTCAGGTTGAACAAGGCCATGAAAACCTGATGCTCTATTCAATACAGAATTGAGCTTTGAACACATATCCAATCCATCATTAAGTCTGCTTGCTCCTGCCTCTGTAACATAATCTCTTAATCATTTCCTTCAGCCTCATGGCCACTGAAACCTTCCCAAATGCTTCCGTCTCTAAAAGTGAATCAGCAGTGTTTTACATGCCTGCCTCAAATCATCATTCCTCAAAACTTACAAAATTGTCTAAAATTGAGCTAATGCGCTTGGTGTCTCTCCAGGTCCTATTTGTTATTACAGTCTCCTGCTCTCTCAATACAAATCTCTCCACCTGCTGCTCTGTCCCACGCTCTGCCACCTGTACTCATGCAGAACATTATTCTAGAATCTCTTGTGGAAGACAATTGAGATCAATAATCATTTTGGATAACTGTATTAGAATCAATAATCACAGTAGTCTGCAATTAAGACCATAAGACCATAACATATAGGAGCAGAATTAGGCCATTTGGCCCATCGAGTCTGCTCCACCATTTCATCATGGCTGATCCAATTTTCCTCTCAGCCCTAATCTCCTGACTACTCCCCATATCCCTTCATCCCATGGCCTATCAAGAATCTATCAGCCTCTGCCTTAAATATACATAAAGGCTTAGCCTCTGCGATTGCCTGTGGCTGAGAATTCCACAGAATCACTACTCTCTCGCTGAAGAAATTCCTCCTCATCTGCATTCTAAAAGGATGCCCCTCTATTCTGAGGCTGTTCCCTCTGGTCTTAGACTCCTCCACTGTAGGAAACATCCTCACCACATCCAGTCTATCAAGGCCTTTCACCATTCAAAAGGTTTCAATGCAGTCCCCCTTTATTTTTCTGAATTCCAGTGACTATAGGCCCAGAGCCATCAAACATTCCTCATATAATTAGCCATTCAATCTTGGAAACATTTTCTGAATGTCCTTTGAATCCTCTCCAGTTTTAGCACATCCTTTCTGAGATAAGGGCCTCAAACCTGCTCTCAATACTCCAAGTGAGGCCTCACCAGTGCTTTATAAAGGCTCAACATTACATCCTTGCTTTAAATTCTAGTCCTCTTGAAATGAATGGTAGCATTGCATTTGCCTTCCTCACCACAGACTTGACCTGGAAATTTATCTTTAGGAAATCCTGCATAAGGACTTTGGGGTGATATACTGTGTCCGGTGCTCCTGATGTGGCCTTTTATATATTGGCGAGACCCGACGCAGACTGGGAGACCACTTTGCTGAACACCTACGCTCTGTCCACCAGAGAAAGCAGGATCTCCCAGTGGCCACACATTTTAATTCCACATCCCATTCCCATTCTGACATGTCTATCCATGGCCTCCTCTACTGTAAAGATGAAGCCACACTCAGGTTGGAGGAACAATACCTTATATTCCGTCTGGGTAGCCTCCAACCTGATGGCATGAACATCGACTTCTCTAACTTCCGTTAATGCCCCACCTCCCCCTCGTACCCCATCTGTTATTTATTTTTATACACACATTCTTTCTCTCACTCTCCTTTTTCTCCCTCTGTCCCTCTGAATATACCCCTTGACCATCCTCTGGGTCCCCCCCCCTTGTCTTTCTTCCCAGACCTCCTGTCCCATGATCCTCTCGTATCCCCTTTTGCCTATCACCTGTCCAGCTCTTGGCTCCATCCCTCCCCCTCCTGTCTTCTCCTATCATTTTGGATCTCCCCCTCCCCCTCCAACGTTCAAATCCCTTACTCACTCTTCCTTCAGCTAGTCCTGACGAAGGGTCTCGGCCTGAAACGTCGACTGCACCTCTTCCTAGAGATGCTGCCTAGCCTGCTGCGTTCACCAGCAACTTTGATGTGTGTTGTAAGGACTCCCAAGCCCCTTTGGACCTCAGTTTGTTGTATTTTCTCTCCACTTAGAAAATAGTGAATCCTTTTATTTCTTCTACCGAAGTAGACCATACACTTCCCAACATTATTCCATCTGCCATTTCTTTGCCCAATCTCCTAATCTGTCTAAGTCCTTCTGTAGCCTCTCTACTTCCTCGGACTATCTGACCTTCCACCTATCTTCATGTCATCTGCAAACCTTGCAACAAAGCCATCAATTCCATCATTCAAATCTTTGACATATAATGTAAACAGAAAGGGTCCCAATACCAACCCCTGTGGAGCACCACTAGTCACTGGCAGCCAATCAGAAAAGGCTCCCTTTATTCCCACTCTTTGCCTCCTGCCAATCAGACACTGCTTTATCCATGCTAGAGTCTTTCCTGCAATACCATGGGCTCGTAGCTTGTTAAGCAGCTTCACGTGTGGCACCTTGTCAAAGGCCTTCTGAAAATCCAAGTGCACAACATCAACCGATTCTCCTTTGTCTATTTTGCTTGATATTTCTTCAAAGAATTCCAACAGATTTGTCAGGCAAGGTTTTTCCTTGAGGAATTGTACAGAAATTACATCAAAACTGAGATCGGGTGGGTATTAGTGAAACTCTGCTTGCAAACGACTTGACAACAATCAACACTTGAGGAAACTGGACAGAATAGCTTTAGCTGAGACCAGATGGGCTGAAGGGCCTGTTTCCCTGCGATAGTGTTCTAAGACCGTGGGATGCCATGGTAGCATAGTGGTTAGGGTGACACTATCACAGCTTGGGGCGGAATTAGGATTTCAACTCCAACATCTTCGGTAAGGAGTTTGTCCAGGTGCTCCAGTTTCCTCCCACAGTCTAAAGACGTACAGGTTAGTAGATCAATTGGTCATTGTAAACTGTCCTGTGACTAGGCTAAGGTTAAATTGGTGGGCTGCCTGGCAGTGCAACTTGGAAGAGCCGGAAATGCCTGTTCAATACTGCATCCCTAAATGTGTGCTGATAGAAAACGCTGCGTTAGTATTGCTGCTGAGGGGGAGATCGCTCCTGCTCCAGATTCAAATATCATCACAACGCAAACTCACATTGGCTCAGAATCTATATTCTCCTAATTGGACCTGTCCTACAGAGCTTCTTCAGATACAAATTAGTACACTAGTGTGCATTCGGAGAATAACATTACAATATATAATTGGTGAAAAGGAATGAGGTCAAGCTCACAAAGGGAAGTGTACGTTCCACAGAGAGTACATCAGGGTCAGGACCATATGGAAAACTGTACATTAGAATCAACATCCACGAGGAATGGAGCATCAGAATCTTTACCGGACTGAGGAAGATGTCTCCTCAACAGTTTCGAAAATCAACAAGAACATAACTCTGTCCTCCTGAGTACGGTTATTGGATCCTTCAATGGCTTGAGTTAACACCATGGCCAGTGTGATTCATAGGACATTTACAGAAAGATCAACCTTACCTTTCCCTCCCTTTTCCTTTCTTTCATGAGCCTAAGAGTCTCTTAGATGTTCCTAACGTATCTGCCTCTATCACCACCCCTGCAGCGCTCTGTGTAAAAAAATACTTGCCTCTGACATCCTCCCTATATTTTCCTCCAATCATCTTAAAATTGCCACCCCTGGTGTTAGCCATTCCTGCCCTGGGATAGTCTCTGCCTATTCACTCAATCTATGCCTTTTATTATCTTATACACCTCTATCAAGTCAACTCTCATCCTCCTTCGCTCGAAAGAGAAAAGCCCAAACTCACTCAACCTTTCCTCATAACACCTGCTCTCTAATCCAGGCAGCATCCTGATAAATCTTCTCTGCACCCTCTCTACAATGAGATGACCAGAACTGAACACAACACACAAAGTAAATGGAATATTGTCTTCCGTTCAGGTGATACAGATGAAGAAGAGGTTTACACTTAAAAAACTGCAACTGGCAGGTATCTGAGAAAAGAGCGAGGAAATTCAATGTGTGTCAAGGAGAGCAGGGGGTGTCAGGAACTAAGTCAATGGAGCTCTTCGCTCTCAGAAAGGACCCTGCAGACCTGCACTGTGCGTGGTTTAACTCTCTGTTCTCCGAAACTCAGTTTAAGGAGGCAGATAGTGTCCAATAGAAACCAGTAAGTTTATAGATACCAGGGGTAATTGATAAGTTTGTGGCCTAAGGTAAAAGGAGTCAATTTTAGAAAAACTGGCACATTTATTTTTCAACATAGTCCCCTCCTACATTTACACACTTAGTCCAGCGGTCGTGGAGCATACGGATTTTGGAACTCCAGAAAGTGTCCACAGCAGGGGTGATTGATAAATTCGTGGTCTAAGGTAGAAGGAGATTAGTTATACAGCTCTCATTACATGCATATGCAGCTCAACTCTTTTAGTGATTATGCAGAAAGTTTGAGGTTAATAACTCATCAGGGGTGATTGATAAGTTCATGGCCTAAGGTAGAAGGAGATGAGTTTATTAACTTCAAACTTTCTGCATTTTCACTCAAAGAGTTGAACTGCATGTGCATGTAACGAGAGCTGTATAACTCATCTCCTTCTACCTTAGGCCACAAACCTATCAATCCCCCGCCCCATGGACACTTCCTGGAGGTCCAAGATCCGTATACACCACGACTGCTGGACTAAGTGTGTAAATGTAGGAGGGGATTATGCTGAAAAATAAATGTGCTAGGTTTTCTAAAACTGACTCCTTCTACCTAGGCCACGAACTTATCAATCACCGCTCGTAGAGTGAATCGAGAGAGACAAACACAGTTAACAAGACATTAGCATAAGAATGACCTTTCTTCCTGTGGTACAGGTCCTCGCCGTCATCTGAAGTCTCAGTGCGATAGTTCAGAAGTTCTTGCTCATACACTTCCCGATAGTTATATGCTTTCTTGGATGTTTTGCCTTTTGATTTCCCTCCTTTGCCTTTTTCTTTCTTCTTTTCTTTTTTCTCTTCACCACGGTCATCAGTGACTTTCTTGGATTTTTTCTCTTTTTTCTTCTCCTTCCTGGGTTTTTCATCATCATCTTCAACTGAACCTTTCGACTTGGATCGTTTATTTGACTCTTCCTTTGATGACGATTTCTTTTTCTTCCTCTTGTCCACAGACTCTTCTTCCTCCAAATCTTCATCTAAATGCTCCTTTGATTTTTTCTTCTTGTCTTTCATGTTGGCGTCATTTTCGACTCCCTTTTCTACTCCTTACCCTCCGTGTCACTTTCATAAAACAAGTCACTCTCTGTCCTCTCCTGCATTGCTGTACAGCTCTCATGAAAAATTACTACACTGGAAGGGTCACATGACGAGAAGAGCAAACAGAGTGTAAAAAGAGCCCGGAGGCACCAACCCTATCGTCAGGCTTTGGGTCTCTCCATTATTTATGGTTCTGGCATCACCTTACAGACGGGAGAACGTCTAAGTAATGGCTGTGATCTCTAACCACCTCGCTACGCTGACTGAAGTGCACTCAGTAAATTGAATGCTTACACAGATTAAATGTTACACTTGGCAAGTATCACGGAAAGACAGTATGAATAAAGTTTATGCCAAGTTTTAGGTGCCTTTTGGGGAAATGTCATTAGCTAGATTATTACAATCACATTGCCCACTCTACCACAGCGCCAGGTTGAGTGAGCTCGGGCTTTTCTCTTCGGACTGAGGGAAGATGAGAGGTGACTTGATAGAGGTGTATGAGATGATAAGAAGCAGAGCTCAAGTGGACAGCCATATTCTTTTCCCAGGGTGAAAATGACTCATACAAGGTGCCATAACTGTAAGGTAATTGCGGGGAAGCACAGGAGAGACATCTGAGGCAAATTCTTTACACACAGAGAGGTGGGTGTGTGGAATGCCTTGTGGAATAGAGGTAGCATTTAAGAAACTCTTGGACAGGTATAGGGATGATAGAAAATGGAGAGCTGTGTGGGATGGAAGGTTAGATTGATCTTAGAGTACATTAAAAGTCAGTAAATCATTGTGGGCCAAAGAGTCTGTACTGTGCTGTACTGCTCTAATTTCTATGTTCTATGTACCACTTGGTTTTGTCAAGTCCTGCTACACTCCTTGTTGCAATCTTCAATCTAATTTAAAGAATAGGTGCCATAGTGTACAATCTGTAAAACAGGCTTTGCTTTAAAGACAGATAATGATAGGCTCATCTGGCATAAAGGATTATTTTAGCTTGCAGCTCAGGTTTCAACTTTGGACAGCTTGAGTTACACAGACCCTGAAGTTCTGTGCCTTTGGCTTGTAACCTTAGAATGCATTGGCTTTATGAATGAAATTGTTCAGCTAAATGCCAAGTAGCCTCTTGTCTTCCGTGGGTGCATTATGTGCGGATTATTATGCAATCACACGTTAGCTCGTGTATGCAGGTGTCGGGACAAATGCATGATGCCAATAAAAGACACGAGATTCCAAAGCAATGCCATTGAAAACATTAACCCGTTTCTCTCTCTGCAGATGCTGACTGGCCTGCTGAACACTGACCAGAAACAATAACTCAGTTTCTCTCTCTACAGATACTGACTGGCCTGCTGAACATTGATCAGAAACAATAACTCTGTTTCTCTCTCTGTAGATGTTGACTGGCCTATTGAACACTGACCAGAAACATTAACCCCATTTAGACCTGAAGACAGGAGCAGAATTAGGCCATTCAGTCCATCGAGTCTGCTCCCCCATTCCATCATGGCTGATCCCAGATCACACCCAACCCCAGACACCTGCCTTCTCGCCATATCCTTTGATGCCCTGACCGATCAGGAAACGATCAACATCCGCCTTAAATATACACATGGACTTGGCCTCCACCGCAGTCTATGGCACAGCATTCAACAAATTCACTACTCTCTGGTTAAAAAAAATGCTCCTTACCTCTGTTCTAAAGGATCATCCCTCAATTTTGAGGCTGTGCCCTCTAGATCTGGACACCCCCACCATAGGAAACATCCTCTCTAATCCTTTCAACATTCAGTAGGTTTCAATGAGATCCCCCACATTCTTCTAAATTCCAGTGAGTACAGTTAAGTTGCCAAACGCCCCTCATATGTTAACCCCTTCATTCCTGGAATAATCCTTGTGACCCTCCTCTGGACTCTGTCCAATGACAGCTAATCTTTTGTGAGATATGGGGCCCAAAAACTGTTGACAATACTCCAAATGCAGCCTGACTAGTCTCTTACAAAGGCTCAGCATTATCTCTTTGCTTTTATATTCTATTCCCCCTTAAAATAATTGCCAGCTTTGCATTTACCTTCTTTATCACAGACTCAACCTGCAAGTTAACCTTCTGGGAGTCTTGCGTGAGGACTCCCAAGTCCCTCTGCACCTCTAATATTTGAACCTTCTCCCCATTTAGATAGGAGTCCGCACTATTGTTCCTTTTACCAAAATGCATTATCATACATTTCCCAACTCTATATTCCATCTGCCCGTTTTTTGCCTATTCTTCCAATCTGTCTAAGTCCCGTTGCAATCACATTGCTTCCTCAGCACTACCTACCCCTCCACCTATCTCTGTATCATCTGCAAACTTTGACACAAAGCCATCAATTCCATTAGCTAAATCATTGATAATGTGAAAAGTAACAATCCCAATACTGACCCCTGAGGAACAGCACTAGTCACTGACAGACAACCAGAAAAGGTGCCTTTTATTCCCATTCACTATCTCCTGCCTGTCAGCCATTCCTTTATCCATGCCAGTATCTTTCCTGTAACGCCATGGGATTTTATCTTGTTAAGCAGCCTCATGTGAGGCACCTTATCAAATGCCTTCTGAAAATCCAAGTCAATGACATCCACTGCCTCCCCTTTGTCCACCCTGTTTATTATTCCTTGTAGAATTCTAACAGATTTGTCAAGCAAGATTTCCCTTTACAGAAACCATGCTGACTTTTGACTTATTTTATCATTAGTCTCCAATTACCTCGAAATCTCATCCTTAATTATGGACTCTGACACTTTCCCAACCACTGAGGTTAGGCTAACTGGCCTATAACTTCCTTTCTTTTGCCTTCCTCCCTTATTAAAGAGTGGAGAGACACTTGCAATCTTCAAGTCCTCCTGGACCATGTCAGATTTCTCCATCTGGAGATGCTGACAGGCCTACTGAACATTGATGGGAAACATTAATCCTGTTTCTCGCTCTGGAGATGCTGACTAGCCTGCTGAACATGGACTGGAAACATTAACCTGTTTTTCTCTCTCTGCAGATGCTGACTGGCCTGCTGAAGACTGACTGGAAACAGTAACTCTGTTTCTCTCTCTGCAGATGCTGACTGATCTACTGAACATTTATTTATTTATTGATTTTGAGATACATCATGAAGAAGCCCTTCCAGCATTTTAAGCCACGCTGCCCAGCACCTCTCAACTTAATCACCAACAAGAGAAAATCTGCAGATGCTGGAAATCCAAGCCACACACACAAAATGCTGGAGGAACTCAGCAGACCAGGCAGCATCTATAGAAAGCATTACAGTCAACATAGGTGCTCAGAGAAGTGATCTACCAATCTACGTTGGGAATCCCCATGCGACTCTCTTGTCCATTCGTCCCTCCCCACTGATCTCCCTCCCGGCACTTATCCTTGCAAGCAGAACAAGTGCTATACCTGCCCCTACACCTCCTCCCTCACTACCATGCAGGGCCTCAAAAAGTCCTTCCAGGTGAGGTGACACTTCACCTTTGAGACTCTTGGGGTCATCTACTGTGTCTGGTGCTCCTGGTGTGGCCTCCTGTATATCAGTGAGGCCCGACGTAGATTGGGAGATTGCTTTGCTAAGCACCTATGCCCTGCCACCAGAAAAAGTGGGATCTCTCAGTCGCCACCTATTTTAATTCCCCTTCCGATTCCCATTCCGATATGTCTATCCATGCCCTCCACCACTGTTGTGATGAGGCCACACTTAAGTTGGAGGAACAACACCTTACAAGGGGTGATTGATAAGTTCATGGCCTACAGTAGAAGGAGTCAATTTCAGAAAACCCAGCACATTTATTTTTCAACATAGTCCCCTACTACATTTACACACTTAGTCCAGCTGTCGTAGAGCATACGGATCTTGGACCTCCAGAAAGTGTCCATGGCAGGGGTGATTGATAAGTTCGTGGCCAAAGGTAGAAGGAGATGAGTTATACAGCTCTCGTTACATGCACATGCAGTTCAACTCAGTGATTATGGAGAAAGTTTGGTTAATAACTCATCTCTTTCTACCTTAGGCCACAAACTTATCAATCACCCCTGATGAGTTAGTAATGGATGAGTTATTAACCTCCAACTTTCTGCAATCGCCAAGATCCCTTTCCGTAGTGAATACTGAAGCAAAGTATTCATGAAGTACCTCCACTATTTCCTCCAGTTCCATACACACTTTTCCATTGTCACACTTGATTGGTCCTATTCTCTCACGATTTATCCTCTTAATCTTCACATACTTGTAGAATGCCTTGGGTTTTCCTTAATCCTGTCCACCAAGGCCTTCTCATGGCCCCTTCTGGCTCTCTTAATTTCAATTCTTAAACTCCTTCATTGCTAGTCTTCTAGATTCATATCATTACCTAGTTTTTTGAACCTTTCGTAAGCTCTCCTTTTCTTCTTGACTAGATTTACAACAGCCTTTGTACACCACAGTTCCTTCACCCTACCATCCTTTCCCTGTCTCATTGGAACGTACCTACACAGAACCCCAGGCAAATATTCCCTGAACATTTGCCACATTTCTTCGGTACGTTCCCTGAGTACATCTGTTTCCAATTTATGCTTCCAAGTTCCTGCCTGATAACCTCATTGTTCCCCCTACTCCAATTAAATGTTTCCCTAACTTGTCTGTTCCTATCCCTCTCCAATGCTATAGTAAAGGAGATAGAATTGTGATCACTATCTCCAAAATGCTCCCCTACTGAGAGGTCTGACACCTGACCAGGTTCATTTCCCAATACCAGATCAAGTACAGCCTCTCCTCTTATAGGCTTATCTACATATTGTGTCAAGAAACCTTCCTGAACACACCTAACAAACTCCACCCCATCTAAGTGGCTCAGAACAGATCGGATACAGATTTAGGTTCATTTGTCACACGTACAATTGAAACATACAGTGAGATGTATCGTCTGTGTTAACCAGCAACACACCCAAGATTGTACTGAAGAGTATCGCCACGCACTCTGATGCCAAAATAGAATGCCCACCATGCTCGGTAAAACAACACCGAGCACAACAAGTGACAAAGCAACACTGCATGTCCTTGTAAAATCATCATGGGTACCATGACATGTCTGAAAATGCACATCTGCAGGCTTTTCCTTGACTCCCACCTCCCTCACCCCTCACAACAAACGGGATGTACAAAAGCATTAGGCCAAGGGTTGTGAGGAAGTGAAATGGTTTCTTCCCCCAGGCCGTGAAACTACTGAACTCGCTGCCACCATCACACATGAAACAACAGATGGTTATATGCTTACATCTTAACTTGTACCGTAAATGCAACTTATCATTTGCTAATTTATTTGTGATGATATTACTTTATGTAGAATCATGTAGAAATGAAATTTAACTCTCTGAAGGATGCCTTGGTAGAATCAGCAAAGTCAGTGATTCCTAAAAAAGAAAAAAGCACAAAGAATAAATGGATGACAGATGAAATCAAAAATCTAATGGAAAAAAGGAGACAGAAGAAAGCAAATCCTATAGAATATAAGTCCTTAGATAAAAAAGTTAAAAGCTTATGTCAAAAAGCCAAAGAAGGATGGTTAAACCAGGAACGTGAGCAAATAGAAAGAATCCCTACTACTGATCCAAAAAGGTTACATCAACAAATCAAGGATATCACTGGTAAAAAGCTCCTCTGTTCTTCAGGTGGATGTTTGAAAGCAAAGGACAGTACCATTATCATGGAAAAAGATGAGATTATGAACAGATGGACTGAGTATATTCAGGAATTGTTTGAAGACGATTGAGGCGAAAAAACAGAAATTAAGAAAAACATTGAAGGTCCAAGTATTTTAAAATCTGAAGTTCGTAATGCAATAAATAAGATGAAGAAAGGAAAGGCAGCAGGTCCTGATGAATTAGTAATAGAACAAATTATCTCCCTTGAAGATTATGGAATTGAAAAACTTACTGATTTAATCAATGTCATTTATGAGACTGGAATAATACCAGAAGAGATGAAAAATTCAGTATTTATCAATCTTCCTAAGAAACCTGGAGCAATAGAATCTGAATTAAATAGGACCATAAGTCTAATGAGTCATATCACCAAGATACTTCTAAGAATTTTGATGACAAGAGCTATGAGTAAGATACAAGCTGAAATAGGCAAAGAACAATGTGGTTTTGTGAAAGACAAAGGTACAAGAAACACAACGTTGATGTTAAGGATACTATCAGAACGAGCTATTCAAGTGCAAAAAGATTTGTTTGTTTGTTTTATCAACTACACAAAAGCATTTGATAAAGTGAAGCACAGTAAGTTATTTGAAATTTTGCAGAAAACTCTAGATCTAGATTCGAAAGACCTCTGCCTAATCAGAAATCTGTACTGGGAACAAACTGCCGCTGTAAGAATAGATGGAGAAGTGAGTCAGTTTACGAAAATCAAGAGAGGCATTAGACAAGGGTGTGTTTTCTCCCCTGATTTATTTAATGTGTACAGTGAAACAATATTACAAAAAGTAAGAGACATCTTGGGAATCAAAGTTGGCGGTGAAAACATCAATAATTTCAGATATGCAGATGACACTGTGTTAATTGCAAGTACGGAGGATGAACTACAAAACTTAATTGATATAGTTGTTGAAGAAAGTGCAAAAATGGATCTGTCTATCACTGGCAAAAAGCCAGAATGTATGGTGATCTCCAAAAAGAAGGAGAATCCTATCTGCAGCCTGAGAATAAACGGGGAAGACATAAAACAAGTACAGAACTTTTGCTACTTAGGTGACATCAGATGGCAGGTATGACTTGGACATCAAAAGAAGAATAGGGATGGCAAAAGACACCTTTATGAGAATGAAGAGTATACTGACCAATACTAAACTAGGCATGACAACCCGCCTCAGAGTACTGAAATGTTACGTTTATCCAGTTATGTTATATGGATCAGAATGTTGGGCAATATCTAGTAACATGAGGAAACCAATTGAAGCAGCAGAGATGTGGTTTTTGAGGAGGATGCAAAGAATATCATGGACGAAACAAATATCTAATGAGGATGTCATGAATAGAGCAAACACAAAAAGAGAAATAATTGATGAGATCATGAAAAGGCAACGTAACTTCATTGGACATGTGATTAGGAAAGAGGAGTTAGAATGCACGGTAATTATGGGAAAGATTGAAGGGAAGAAAGCAGGAGGAAGGCAAAGACAAATGATGATGGAGACAGCAGCCAGAGAACTGGAAATGAATACCAATGAACTGACCCACTTGACCCGAAACAGGAGTGTGTGGGCCATGGCAGTCAAAGCTCAAACTGGGCACAGCACCTGATGGTGATGATGATTACTTTATGTGTTATGTCTGTGAGTTATACGCACCTTGGATCATTGTTTCATGTAGCTGTAGATAGGGGTACGGATGGATGACAACAAACTGAACCTGAACCCAAACCTGAAAAGGTGAGGGTGTTGACAATACAGACATTCTGCAGTGAGTAAGGAGATGATGTGTTCCAATCCCTACCCACAGAACTGAGTACAAAACACCAGAATAGATCCCCTGGGGCCCCACTGGGAACGTGAGTTTGTATATTACCCATGACGGTGAATGAAATCACTGGGGCCCCGCTGGGGATGTTAGAATGTACATTGCCCATGACCCAGTCTGTTAATTCAGCAGCAGAATAGTTCTGCCAATATCCTCATTCCATGCACGTGGATAGAGAGCGGAAGCTGACGTCACTTTCTCTTGGGCTGAAGCCCGGTGAAGTCTCCACTACAATATGATCAGTTTCTGTTAACCAAATTCTGTCGTAGCTACAGGGCAAACTTCAAGTTGCAGTTCAGTTTATTGTCATACAACCGTACACATGTATACCACCAAAACTAAACAATGTTGCTCTGGATCAACCTGCACAACACAGACATATAACTCACACACATAACATAAAGTAATATTACCACAAATAAATGAACAAAAAACTAAAGTGTATTTACAACACAAGCTAAAAAATAAACGGTATAACACTACTGGTGTTCCATACATGGTGAGACCTGGGTGGAGGCAGGTCTCACAGTCTGGGCAAAGAAGCTGTTTCCCATCCTAACAGTCCTTGTTCTAATGCTACCATTCCTCCTGCCTGATGATAGTGGGTCAGAGAGCTTAAAAGACCTGTGTATTTAATTGCAGGGTGCCCTATCATTTACTGAGATACTGATACTGTTTAGAGATCAAAGGCTGATTAATCCTATCTCAAAGTTCAGCCATTGTTTGTAATCATCTTTAACATCTTCTCATTAAAGTAAAACAATTTAAAACCTTGTTTCCCTGAAAGGAATGCTGGTTATATCTGGGGTTGGTGACCAGACCTGTGTCGTTATCTAGTGAAGACAAAGTGGACAAGGTCGGTGACCAGACCTGTGTCGTTATCTACTGAAGAGAAAGTGGACAAGGTCAGTGACTATACGGCCCCGAGTTTGTGAAAAAAACACTTCAGAGGGGAATCAGGAGGGCTAAAATAGGCATTAGTTTGCTCAAGCAGACAAGGTGAAAGAGAATCCCATAGGATTCTATACCTTGAGACCATGATAAAAAGCATACGGCAGAGTTAGGCCATTCAGCCCATTGAGTCTGTTCCATGATTCCTTCATGGCTGATTTATTATCTTTCTCAACTCTATGTTGCCCGGATTGAGGAGCATGCCTTATGAAAACAGGTTGAGTGAACTCGGCCTTTTCTCCTTGGAGTGACAGAGGATGAGAGGTGCATAAGATGATGTGTGTCATAGATCATGTGGATAGTCAGAGGCTTTTTCCCAGGGATGAAATGGCTAACACATGGCAGCATAGCTTTCAGGTGCTTGGAAATAGGTACAAAGGGGATGTCGGGGTTAAGTTTTTCACACAGAGCTTGGTAGGTGTGTGGAACGCACTGCCAGTGATGGTGGTAGAGGCAGATGCAATAGGGTCTTTTAAGAGACTGTTAGATAGGTACATGGAGCTTAGATAAATAGAGGGGTATGCACTCGGGAAATTCTCGGCAGTTCTAGAGTAGGTTACATGGTCAGCAGAACATTGTGGGCCAAAGGCCTGTAATGTGCTGTAGATTCCTATTCTCCTGTCTTCTTCCTGTGATATTTGATGCCCTGACTAATAAGAACCAATCAACCTCTGCTTTAAATATTCCTAGTGACTAAGCCTCTACAGCTGTCTGTAGCAATGAATTCCACAGATTCATCATCCTCTGGCTAAGTAAATTTCTTTTCACATCTGTTCTGAAGGGATGCCCCTCCATTCTGAGGCTCTGTCTTCTGGTTCTAGACTCCCCCACGACAGAAAAACAATCCTCTCCATGTCCGCTCTGTCTCAGCTTTCAAAATTCGATGGTTTTCCATGAAGCCACAACATCATGAGATAGAGGAGAATGAGGCCATTTGGCCCATCATTCTGCTCTACCATCTCATCATGGCTGATCCAATTTTCCTCTCAGCCCCAATCTCCTGGTTTCTCTCCACATCCCTTCAAGCCCTGATCAATCAAAAATCTATCAACCTCTGCCTGCAATATACATAAAGACTTGGCCTCCGCGGCTGCCTGTGGCAAAGAATCCACAGATTCACCACTCTCTGGCTAAAGAAATTCCTCCTCACCTCTGTTTGAAAAGGAAGCCTCTGTATTCTGAGCCTGGGTCCTCTGATCTTAGACCCTCCCACCTTAGAAAGCATCTGCGCCACATCCATTCTATCAAGGCCTCTCATCATTTAACAGGTCTCAATGAGGTCCCCCCTCATTCTCCTGAATTCCAGTGAATACAGGCCCAGAGCCATCAAATGCTCTTCACATGACAAGCCATTCAATCCTGGAATCATTTTTGTGAACCTCCTTTGAACCCTCTCCAATTTCAGTTTATCCTTTCGAAGTTAAGGGGCCTAAAATTGTTCACAATACTCACCAGTGTTTAATAAACTCTCAACATTACATCCTTGCTTTTATATTTTAATCCTCTTGAAATGAATGCTAACTTTCCATTTGCCTTCCTCACCACAGACTAAACCTGCAAATTAACCTTCACTTCAGTGGTTGGTAAGTTGATGGGAAAGATCCTGAGAGGCAGGATTTATGAACATTTGGAGAGGCATAGTATGATTAGGAATAGTCAGCATGGCTTTGTCAAAGGCAGGTCCTGCCTTATGAGCCTGATTGAATTTTTTGAGGCTGTGACTAAACACATTGATGAAGGTAGAGCAGTAGATGTAGTGTATATGGTTTTCAACAAGGCATTTGATAAGGTACCCCATGCAAGGCTTATTGAGAAAGTAAGGAGGCATGAGATCCAAGGGGACATTGCTTTGTGGATCCAGAATTGGCTTGCCCACAGGAGGCAAAGAGTGGTTGTAGCCGGGTCATAGTCTGCATGGAGGTCGGTCACCAGTGGTGTGCCTCAGGGATCTGTTCTGGGACCCCTTCTCTTCGTGACTTTTATAAGTGACCTGGATGAGTAGAGGGAGGGGTTAGTAAATTTGCTGATGACACAAAGGTTGGGGGTGTTGTGGATAGTGTGGAGGGCTGTCAGAGGTTACAGCAGGACATTGATCAGATGCAAAACTGGGTTGAGAAGTGGCAAATGGAGTTCGACCCAGATAAGTGTGAGGTGGTTCATTTTGGTAGGTCAAATATGATGGCAGAATATAGTATTAATGGTAAGACTTGGCAGTGTGGAGGATCAGAGGGATCTTGGGGATCAGAGACCATAAGACACTCAAAGCTGCTGTGCAGGTTGACTCTGTGGTTAAGAAGGCATACGGCGCATTGGCCTTCATCAACCATGGGATTGAGTTTGAGCTGAGATGTAATGTTAAAGCAATATAGGACCCTGGTCAGACCCCACTTGGAGTACTGTGCTCAGTTCTGGTCACCTCACGACAAGAAGGATTTGGAAACCATAGAAATGGTGCAGAGGAGATTTACAAGGATGTTGCCTGGATTGGGGAGCATGCCTTATGAGAATAGGTTGAGGGAACTCAGCCTATTCCCCTTGGAGTGGCGGAGGATGAGAGGTGACTTGATAGAGGTGTATAAGATGGTGAGAGGCATTGATCGTGTGGATAGTCAGAGGTTTTTTCCCAGGGCTGAAATGGCTGCCACAAGAGGGCACAGTTTTAAGGTGCTTGGAAGTAGGTACAAAGGAGATGTTAGGGGCAAGTTTTTTTACACAGAGAGTGGTGAGTGCGTGGAATGGGCTGCCGGCGACGGTGGTGGAGGCGAATAGGATAGGGTCTTTTAGGAGACTCCTGGATAGGTACATGGAGCTTAGAAAAATAGAGGGCTATCGGTAACCCTAGGTAATTTCTAAATAGGTACATGTTTGGCACAGCATTGAGGGCCGAAGGGCCTGTATTGTGCTGCAGGTTTTCTATGTTTCTATTTGTAAAGCAAGATTTTCCCTTGAGGAAACCATGGTAACTACGGCCTATTTTATCATGTCCCTCCAAGTACCCTGAGACCTCATCCTAAATAATCGACTCCAAAATCTTCCCAACCTCTGAGGTCAGACTAACTGATCTATAGTTTCATTTCTTCTGCCTCTCTCCCTTCTTGAAGAGTGTAGTGATATTTGCAATTTTCCAGTCTCCTGGAACTATTCCAGAATCCAGTGATTCTTGAAAGATCATTACTAATGCCTCCATGATCTCTTCAGCCATCTTTTCAGAACCCTGGGCGTACAGCACCTGGTCCAGTTGACTTATTGATTTTCAGACCTTTCAATTTTCCAAGAACCTTCTCTCTAGTTATGGTAACTTCACACACTTCATGAACCCCGACACCTGGATCTACCACCATACTGCTAGTCTCTTCCACAGTGAAAACTGATGCAAAATACTTATTCAGTTCATCTGCCTATTTGTTGTCCCCCATTACTGCCTCTCCAACATCGTTTTACAGCAGTCTGACATCCACTCTCGCTTCTTTTGCACTTTCTGTATCTGAAGAAACTTTTGGTATCCTCTTTAATATTATTGTTAGATTACTTTCGTATCCCATCTTTACCTTCTAAATGACTTTTTAGTTGCCTTCTGTCGGTTTTCAAAAGCTTCCCAATCCACTAACTTCCCACTAATTTTTGCTCTATTATATGCCCTCTCTTTGGCTTTTATGTTGGCTTTGACTTCTCTTGTTAGCCTGGTTGTGTCATGTTTCCTTTAGAATACTTCTTCCTCTTTGGGATGTATATATCCTGTGTCTTCCTAATTGCTTCCAGAAATTCCAGCCGTTGGTGCTCTGCCATCATCCCTGCCAGTGTTCTTTTCCAATTAATTCTGGCCAACTCCTCTCTCATGCCTCTGTAATTCTCTTTACTTCACTGTAATACTGATACATCTGACCAGCTTGTCCTCAAATTTCGGGCTGAATTTGATCATATTATGATCACTTGCCCCTAAGTGTCTTTTACCTTAAGCTCTCCAATCAATTCTGGTTTATTGCACAACACCCAGTCCAGAATAGCTGATCCCCCAGTGGGCTCAACCACAAACTGCTCCATCTCATAGGCACTCTGGAAATTCCTCCTCCTGGCATCTAGCACCAACCCGATTTTCCCAATCTACCTGCCTATTGAAATCCCCCGTGACTATTGTAACATTGCCCTTTTGGCATGCATTTTCTACCTCCCATTGTAATTGGTAGGCCGCATCCTTACTATTGTTTGGGGGTCTGTATACAACTCCCATCAGGGTCTTTTTACCCTTGCAGTTCCTTAGCTCTATCCACAATGATTCAACACCTTCTGACCCTGTCACCTCTTTCTAATGATTTGATTTCATTTTTACAGAGCAACACTGCACCCTCTGCCTTCCTGCCTATCCTTTCAATAAAATGTGTATCTTTGGACATTAAGCTCCCAGCTATAATCTTCTTTCGGCCATGATTCAGTGATGCCAACATCATACCTGCCAATCTGTAACTGTGCTGCAAGTTCACCAACCTTATTCCATATAATTTGCACATTCAAACAGAACCCTTTTCAATTCTGTCCACCTTTTACATTACAATTCATCCTGTTCACTGCAACTTTGCCCTATCAACAGCCTCTCCTACACATTGCCTCTGTTTGTAAACCAACTACCTCATCTTCAGCACTATCATCCACCTTTCCTGTGGTACTTCTTGTGTTGAAATCTTTCCAGCTCAGGACACTAATCGCACCATGCTCAACCTTTTGATTCCTAACTTTGTCTGAGGTCTTACCAACATCTGCCTCCATAACTTCTTGTCTATCTGTTCTGGCACTCTGCTTCCCATCCCCCTGCAACTCTGGTTTAAACCCCACCGTGCAGCATTAACAAACTTTCCCACGAGGATGTTAGTCCCCTCCAGTTCAGGTGTAAACCATCCCTTCCGTATGGTCCTCCAGAAGAGAGTCCACCTTCCCATCTCCTCTACAAGAGAGCCCAATGATCCAAAGGTCTTATGTCCTCTCCTTAGCTATGTATAATCTTCCTAGTTCTGGCCTCACAAGCAAGTGGCACAGGTAGCAATCTTGAAATTACAACCCGGGAGGTCCTGCCCTTTAACTTAGCACCTAACTCCCTGAACTCTTCGTGCAGAGCCTCATCAATCGTCCTACCCTGTCATTGGTACCTACATTGACCACGACTTCTGGCTGTTCACCCTCTCAGTTAAGAATGCTGAAGACTCAGTCCGAGATATCCCAAAACTGGCACCAGGGAGGCAACATATCATCCAGGAATCTCATTCTCACCCACAGAACTTCCCGTCTGTTCCCCGAACTAACAAATCCCCTATCACCACAGCTCGCCTCTTCTCTCCCCCTCCCTTCTGAGTCACAGAGCCAGACTCAGTGCCAGAGGCCCGACCTGTGTGTGTCATTCCCCCCCCCCAACAGTATCCAAACTGGTATACCTGTTGTCGAGGGGATGGCCACAGGGTCACTGTGCACTGGTTCCTTAACCTCTTTCCCTTTCCCACTCTATATCTCTTATCGATCACCCCCTCAGCTCTCGAGTGATCTGGAGATCACCAGTTCCAGCTCCTGCTCCTTAACGTGGTCTGTCAGAAGCTGCAGCTGGATACACTTCTTGTGGGTGTAGTTGTCAGGACACTGGAGATCTTCCTTCCCACTTCCCACAGGAGGAACATTCAGCTATCCTCCCTGACATCTCTACTGTCCAAGCTGAGCAGATATAAAGAAGGGAATGAAAAAGAAACTTAACCTAGACTTTTCTTCCCTTTGTTTCCTCTGACTGAAGCTTCTCTTTGCGGAAGCCTCGAAGAGTAGAAGCCTCAAGATTACCACTGACTGTCCACTCAGACAATGGCTGCTGCGATGGTTGCGATGAGAGCCTCGCTCATTCTTCTTAGCTCCAGTGAGTACCGGCAGGCCTAGGGCCATCTTTTCTTAGGTAAGGGGCCCAAAACTGCTCACAATACTCCAAGTGGAGTCTGACCAATATCCTGTAAAGCCTCAGTATTACATTCTTACTCTTATAGCTTAGTCCTCTCGAAATGAATGCTAACATTGTAGTTGCATTTGGATTCTACAGATATACCAAGAGCAAAACGATAGCAAGGGACAAAAGTGGTTCTATGGAAGATCTAGGTGTGGAGCCAAAAGAGATGGGGAGGAGATCCAAATGGGTTTTTAAAATGCACGGCAGACCTGTGGCAAATGTTCAGGGAACATGGCATTCTGCATAGGCATGTTCCATGGAGTCAGGGAAAGGACGGTAAGGTAAAAACCATGGTGAGCAAAGGGTGTAGGAAATCTAGTTAAGAAGAAAAGAAAAGCTTATAAACTGTTCAAGAAACTAAGTACTGTTAGAGCTTTCGAAAATTACAAGGTTGTCAGGAAGGAGCTTAAGAATGAAATTAGGATAGCCAGAAAGGGCCATGAGAAGGCCTTGGAGAGCAGGATTAAGGAAAACCACAAGGAATTCTACAAGTATGTGAAGAGCAAGAGGATAAGCCATGTGAGAATAGGACCAATCGGGTGCGATAGTGGAAATGTGTGCACAGAGTTGAAGGAGGTAGCAGAGGTACTTAACGAATACTTCAGTATTCACCAGGGAAAATGGCCTTGGCAATTGTGGGGGTGACTTACAGCAGATTGAAACTCTTGACCATACAGTATAGACATTAAGAAAGAGGATGTCCTGGAGATTTTGAAAAGAATTAATTTAGATAAGTTGTCAGGACTGGACGAGATATACTCCAGGCTACTGAGGGAAGTGAGGGAGGAGATTGCTGAGCCTCTGGCGATGATCTTTCCATCATCAATAGAGATGGGAGAAGTACCAGAGTACTGGAGAGTTGCAAATGTTGTTCCCTTGTTCAAGAAAGGGAGTAGAGATAACCCAGGGAATTATAGACCAGTGAGTCTGACTTCAGTGGTAGGCAAGTTGTTGGAGAAGATCCTGAGAGGCAGGATTTATGAGCATTTGGAGAGACATAATATGATTAGGGATAGTCAGCATGGCTTTGTCAAGGGCAGATCATGCCTTACGAGCCTGATTGAATTATATAAGTGAGATACGCCAACTAGTGGAGTAGTGTCACAGCAACAACCTGGCACTCAACGTCAGTAAGACGAAAGAGCTGATTGTGGACTTCAGGAAGGGTAAGAGAAAGGAACACATACTAATCCTCATCGAGGGATCAGAAGTGGAGAGAGTGAGGAATTTCAAGTTCCTGGGTGTCAAGATCTCTAAGGATCTAACCTGGTCCCAACATGTCAATGCAGTTATAAAGAAGGCAAGACAGCAACTATACTTCATTAAGAGTTAAAAGAGATTTGGTATGTCAACAAATACACTCAAAAACTTCTATAGATGTACCATGGAGAGCATTCTGACAGGCTGCATCACTGTCTGGAATGAGGGGGCTACTGAAAGAAGCTGCAGAGGTTTGTAAATTTAGTCGGCTCTATCTTGGGTACTGGCCTATAACGAACCTGGAACATCTTTGGGGAGCGATGTCTCAGAAAGGCAGCATTTATTGTTAAAGATCTCCAGCACCCAGGGCATGTCCTTTTCTCACAGTTACTATCAGGTAGGAGATACAGAAGCCTGAAGGCACACACTCAGCGATTCAGGAACAGCTTCTTCCCCTCTGCCATCCGATTCCTAAATGGGCATTGAAGCCTTGAACACAACCTCACTTTTTAAATATATATTATTTCTGCTTTTTGCACAATTTTTAATCTATTCAATATACGTATACTGTAATTGATTTACTTATTTATTTACTATTATTTTATTTTTACTCTCTGCTGGATCATGTATTGCATTGAACTGCTGCTGCTAAGTTAACAAATTTCATGACACATGCCGGTGATAATAAACCTGATTCAGATTCTGATGTAACAAAACACGTTGATGAAGGTAGAGCAGTGGATGTAATGTATATGGATTACAGTAAGGCATTTGATAAGGTTCCCCATGCGAGGCTCATTCAGAAAGTAATGAAGCATGGGATCCAGAATTGGCTTGCCCACAAAGGCAAAGGGTGGACGTAGTTGGTTCATATTCTGCATGGAGGTCGGTGACTAGTGGTGTACCTCAGGGATCTGTTCAGGGACCCCTCCTCTGTGATTTTTATAAATGGCATGGATGAGGAAGTAGAAGGGTGGGTTAGTAAGTTTGCTGATGACACAAAAGTTGTGGATGGTCTGGAGGGTTGTCAGAGGTTACAGCGGGAGATCGATAGGATGCAGAACTGGTCTGAGAAGTGGCAGATGAGTTCATCCTAGATAAGTGTGAAGTGTTTCATTTCGGTAGGTCAAATTTGAATACAGAATATGGTATTAATGGTAAGAATCAGAATCAGGTTTATTGTTACTGGTATGTCAGGTGAAATTTAACTTAGCAGCAGCAGTTCAATGCAATACATAATATAAAAGAAAAAAAACACACAAAATAATAAATAAATAAATAAATAAATAAATAAGCAAGCAATCTTGAGGCTTCAGTCAGAGAAAGCAAAGGAAAGAAAAGCTCACGTTTTTCATTCTCTTCTTTATATCTGCTGAGCTGGGACAGTAGAGATGCCAGGCTGGAGAGTACATGCTCCTCCTGCGGAATATGGGAAGGGAGATCTCCAGTGTCCCTGAAGACTACAACTGCAAGAAGTTCATCCAACTGCAGCTTCTAACATTCAGTGTTAAGGAGCTGGAGCTGGAACTGGATGAACACCGGATCATTCCGGAGGCTGAGGGGGTGATAGATCAGACATGTAGAGAGGTAGTTACACCCAAGGTGCAGGACACAGGAAACAGGGTGACAGCCAGGAAGGGGAAAGGGGTAAGGGGTGAAGGAGCCAGTACAGAGTACCCATGGCCCTCCCCTCAGCAACAGGTATTGTCATTTTGGATGCCGTTGGAGGGGAGAAATGACTTAACAGAGGAAAGTAACAGTGGTCGAGCCTCTGGTACTCAGTCTAACTCCGTTACTCAGAAGGGACAGGGGCAGAAGAGGCACACTGCAGTGAGAGGAGATTTATTAGTTAGGGGAACGGACAGAAGGTTCTGTGAGTGAGATTGAGATTCCTGGATGTTATGTTGTCTCCTGGGCACCAGGGTCAGGAACATCTCGAATCCAGTCCTCTGCATTCTTAAGTGGGAGAGTGAACAACCAGAGGTCGTGGTCCAAGCAGGTACCAATCATATGGGTAGAACAAGTGATGAGGTTCTGCAAAGGGAGTTCAGTGTTAGGTACTAAGTTAAAGGGCAGGACCTCCAGGGTTGTGATCTCAGGATTGCTACCCATGCCAAGTGCTAGTGAGGCCTGAACTAGGAAGATTATACAGTTTAACACATCAGAACCAGGTTTATTGTCACCGGCATGTGATGTGGAATTTGTTAACTTAGCAGCAGCAGTTCAATGCAATACATAATCCAGCAGAGAAAAAAAAGAAAATAATAATAAATGAAATAAAAATAATAATATATAAACAAGTAAATCAATTACAGTATACATATATTGAATAGATTAAAAAATGTACAAAGATCAGAAATACTGTATATTAAAAAAAAGTGAGGTAGTGTCCAACGATTCAATGTCCATTTAGGAATCGGATGGTAGAGGGGAAGAAGCTGTTCCTGAATCGCTGAGTGTGTGCCTTCAGGCTTCTGTACCTCCTACCCGATGGTAACAGTGAGAAAAGGACATGCCCTGGGTGCTGGAGGTCCTTAATAATGGACACTGCCATTCTGAGACACCGCTCCCTGAAGATGTCCTGGGTACTTTGTAGTCTAGTGCCCAAGATGGAGCTGACTAGATTTACAACCCTCTGCAGCTTCTTTTGGTTCTGTGCAGTAGCCCCTCCATACCAGACAGTGATGCAGACTGTTAGAATGCTCTCCACAGTATCTTGGTAGTGTGGAGATTCAGAGAGATCTTAGGGTCCGTGTCCACAGGATGCTGCACAGGTTGACAGTGTTGTTAAGAAAGCGTATAGTGTGTTGGTCTTCATCAATCGTGGGGTTGAGTTCAAGAGCCATGAGGTAATGTTACAGCTATATAAGATCTTGGTCAGACCCCACTTGGAGTACTGTGTCCAGTTCTGGTCACCTCACTACAGGAAGGATGTAGATACTGTAGAGAAAGTGCAGAGGAGATTTACAAGGATGTTGCCTGGATTGGAGAGTGGCCTTATGAGAATAGGTTGAGAGAACTCGGCCTTTTCTCCTTGGAGTGAAGGAGGACGAGAGGTGACCTGATAGAGGTGTATAAGATGATGAGAGGCATTGATCGTGTGGATAGTCAGAGGCTTTTTCCCAGGGCTGAAATGGTTAACACAAAGGGCATTGTTATAAAGTGCTTGTAAGTAGGCACAGAGGGGCTGTCAGGGGCAAGTTTTTCCAGACAGAGAATGGTGAGTGCGTGGAATGCCCTGCCAACGGTGGTAGAGGTGGATACAACAGGGTCTTTTAACCATTCTTGGACAGGTACATGGAGCTTAGAAAAATAGAGGGCTATGTGGTAGGGTGTTTCTAGGCAGCTTCTTAAGTAGGTTACATAGTTGGCACAACATTGTGGGCTGAAGGGCCTGTAATGTGCTTTAGATTTCTATTTTCTGTGATGGGGGGTTATGGAAGGCTGTTGTCTGGGTACAGGCCAATGTGACTAGGCAGAATGACGGTTTGGCAGGGGGTAGATAGATTGAAGGGCTACTTTCCCTGCTGCAGCATTCTCTGATTCTATGACAAGGGATTCTGCAGGTTTAGGAAATCGAAACTAACCCACACTCAACACATCAGGCAGCATCTGTGCAGGGTAATAAACAATTAACGTTTCAGTCCCCCTTCCTTTGCAGTGCTGTTAAAAGGGTCTTGACTGAAAACAACAACTGTTTATTGGCCTCCATCGGTGCTGTCTTACCTGTTGAGTTCCTCCAGCATTGAGTGTGTGTCACTCAGACATCATTTGCTGGTTGTGGTGTTGAGTGCCACGGGAGGAGGGTGAAACCCGTGGCTCCCCTCACACACAAATGGTCTTTGTCTGCTGCAACGGGAACCTCCCGGTTGAAATTTCCTACTACAAAGTGCAGCACAGCGATGACACGCTTGACTGGGTTCCCAGTCACGACATGACATGCCTTTGATATTCTATAGCACACGTTTCCATAAATGACCTCAGCACACGGCATTCAGCATTTGGAAAATATGTTCCACCTTTAAAAGCAAAGTTCTGCATGGGATTGAGAAATAAATGACACCCAGAGCAAACCACATCTCCTCTCACTGGCACTTACAACTTACTGACAAATCAACAGTCAAGACATAACTCTTTCTCAACTCCATCTAAGTTGTTAAAGAAAAGACCAAAATACACTGCAGACTCTAACAAATAGGTTGTTTCCTTCCACTTCAAAAACATAAGGTCAAATAACATCTCAATAATTAGTTATTAACTTATCTTAGCAAGGACAACGTGATACCTAAAATCAGCTGCAAATGTAATTGATATGTGTCATTCTCACCAGTCTTCTGTCTCTCCATATTTCCACATCAGCACAGTGATGTCTGTAACTTTGCTTCAGAGAGACGGTCTCCTCTCTTGCTGTGCAGCAGTTTGGTGATATTCATCCCTCCTTGCCTGCTGCATGTCCCTTGTGCTCGCTGTCGAGGTAAAGGTCATGAGATTTCCTCTCTCTCCAGGTGACAGCCCAGAAGAATGTGATGTGACACAGGACTGACAAGGGCAGGGATTCCATCCCTGGTTACAGGTCTCACCTATCAAGGAGTGATTTCACCTGCCGATGTTTAAAATATGAAGCCTGCTGATGTGCAAAGAATGAAAGAAAAGGAAATGAATGCGGAGAAAACAGTGAAGAATCACTTAAATTCAGTCCAAGAATTCCTAGTTCAGCAGGTTTGAGCCATTGCCTTTAAACTGGCTGTTCTGAGGACAGCAGTAACAGAAAAACAAGGTAGTTTCTCAATGAAGGTGCTGTTTTCCATCTCCTTTCTCCCCTGTCTCTCCACTTGTCTTTCTCAAATGTATCTCAGGCTACATCCACACTAGACTGGCTAAGTCCATAACTAGAAACTTTTTCTCTTCGTTTTGACCCTCCTTCCACACTGAAATGGCGTTTTCCTCCACCGAAAACAGAGATTTTCTAAAACGCCCTCCAGAGTGTGTAAATTTGAAAACGTCGATTATGCAGAGCAGTGTGGACGGGGTAAACGGCTATTTTTAAAAACGCTGTCATGACGTGCCGGAACAGATGGCGGCAGTGCCACATTTCATTGTTTTCCTGAACGCAACCCCCCCCCACACAACCTAACAATTTCAGATCAGACGGCAACGAGACTGAAGCCAGAAGAGTTAGAAATGTACTCACCAAATACTTTGACCCATAGCTTACTGAATAAATAAGTATACTCACTTCGCCCTGTTTCCTGTCCTTGCTTGTATGAAGGTGGTTTACCTATTTATGCAAGTACTTCTCCGACAATAAATGTGTAACAGCCTAATGTAACATTGTATGGAAATACAAGATAACACTGATGCAGACATTTAACAAGGTGCTTTATTAATGCAACAGAGTTAGTCAGTTTTTCAATGTTCGTCATCAGCTGGGTCATACTGTCCCTGAACTCGCTGTTGGTTGCCTCCATACGCTCCAGTATTTGTTTTCTTTTAGTTTTAAGTCCTCCTGCGCGAGAGCCAAGAGCAATTCCTTTTAAGTTTTTCTAGTTTGTAACTGCACAAACGCGCACTTTCACAGCAAAATTCGACACCAAATATGTCAACACGAGGAACATGTCGCTTGTTTTCTGTAGATGTGTCCTGCACATGCACCCAAATACCCATTTTAAAGTGGATGGAGGTATTTTCAAAAATGCTTGGTGTGGATGCCTATCATTTTTACGCAAAACCAGCATTTCAAAATTACCCGGTCTAGTCTGGACGTAGCCTTAGGGCTTCCTACAGTATGTGTGCATGTTGTATTTTGTCTGTGTGTGAACCTTACATTTTGTCTGTGTGTGCGTGTTATATATTGTCTGTTTGAGTGTTGTAATTTGTCTGTGTGTGGATTTTGGTATTTTGTCTGTGTGTGAACGTTGTAATTTGTCTGTGTGCGCACATTGTAATTTGTCTGTGTGTGGACGTTGTATTTTGTCTGTGTGTGGACTTTGGTATTTTGTCTGTGTGTGGACATTGTAATTTGTCTGTGTGTGGATTTTGGTATTTTGTCTGTGTGTGAACGTTGTATTTTGTCTGTGTGCGGACGTTGTAATTTGTCTGTGTGTGGACATTGTAATTTGTCTGTGTGTGGACGTTGTATTTTGTCTGTGTGTGGACGTTGTAATTTGTCTGTGTGTGGACGTTGTAATTTGTCTGTGTGTGGACGTTGTATTTTGTCTGTGTGCGGACGTTGTAATTTGTCTGTGTGCGGACGTTGTAATTTGTCTGTGTGTGGACGTTGTATTTTGTCTGTGTGTGGACGTTGTAATTTGTCTGTGTGTGGACGTTGTAATTTGTCTGTGTGCGGACATTGTAATTTGTCTGTGTGTGGACGTTGTAATTTGTCTGTGGATTTTGGTATTTTGTCTGTGTGTGAACGTTGTAATTTGTCTGTGTGCGGACGTTGTAATTTGTCTGTGTGTGGACGTTGTATTTTGTCTGTGTGTGGACGTTGTAATTTGTCTGTGTGTGGACGTTGTAATTTGTCTGTGTGCGGACATTGTAATTTGTCTGTGTGTGGACGTTGTAATTTGTCTGTGGATTTTGGTATTTTGTCTGTGTGTGAACGTTGTAATTTGTCTGTGTGCGGACATTGTAATTTGTCTGTGTGTGGATTTTGGTATTTTGTCTGTGTGTGGACATTGTAATTTGTCTGTGTGTGGATTTTGGTATTTTGTCTGTGTGTGGACATTGTAATTTGTCTGTGTGCGGACATTGTAATTTGTCTGTGTGTGGATTTTGGTATTTTGTCTGTGTGTGAACGTTGTATTTTGTCTGTGTGTGGACATTGTAATTTGTCTGTGTGTGGACTTTGGTATTTTGTCTGTGTGTGGACGTTGTAATTTGCGTGCGGACATTGTAATTTGTCTGTGTGTGGATGTTGTATTTTGTCTGTGTGTGGACGTGCATGGATGAATTGATGTGTATGTTAATACAGTGTGCTAGGTTTTGCATGTACAGTATATGGACAGTGTGAGCATGTGTAAGTGTGTGATTGTGCATGTGTTTCAGTATGTGTGTGTGAAACTACTGTAGTGTGTTGTACATGGTTAGGGATATAGAGATTTGTGCGTATGGCATGCATGCGGACACACGTATGTGAATATATGTGTGCATTTGTGTGTACCTGGATGCATTTGTGTGTGCACGTGTGTGTGTATGTAAGAATGTACAGTAATATGTTGCGCACATATATGGATTTAGAGGTTCCTGTGCATGTGTGTGTATATGAGTATCTGTATATGTGTGTGGTGGGAGTTGGTAATTGTATTTGGAACATAACAGTGAATTCCCACCTTCATCAGCCAATTGCTGAGTATCATTTGGGAGGTGATGCTTTCAATTCCATCTTGAGGTTTACCAGAGCAGTCCGGTAGAAGTAAAAACCTGTTGTAAATGTTAATGAGGGGAAATCAAAGTATTTACTTCTGGATTTAAAGTATTTACCTGTGGAAACTTATGCCTATGGGAAGGCTTTTTAGGGCAGTTTGTCACTGAGCCTACTAGGGGAACAGTTATACTGGATTGGTTGGTATGTAATGAACTGAGGTGATTAGGGAGCTTAAGGTAAAGGAATCTTTAGGAGCCAGTGATCACAATATGATTGTGTTCAACTTGAAATTTGATAGGGAGAAAGTAAAGTCTGATGTAGCAGTATTTCGGTGAGTAAGGGAAATTACAGTGGTATGAAAGAGGAGTTGGCCAAAGTAAATTGGAAGGAGCTGCTGGCAGGGATGTCAGCAGAGCAGCAATGGTGTGAGATTCTGGGAAAAATGAGGAAGGTGCAGGATAGATGCATTCCAAAATCAAAGAAAGACTCAAATGGCAAAACAGTACAACCGTAGCTGACAAGGAAAGCTAATGTAAAAGTGTAAGAGAGGACATACAACAAAGCAAAAATAAGCAGGGAGACAAGGATTGGGAAGCTTTTAAAACCATACAGAGAGCAACTAACATAATCATTAGGAGGGAAAGAATGAAATATGAAAGCAAGCTAGCAAGCAATATCAAGATGTACAGAGAAAGCTTTTTCAAGTATATAAAAATAAAAGATAGATGAGAGTGGATATGAAACCACTAGAAAATGAGGCAGGAGAAATAATAACGGGGACAAGGAGATGGAATATGAACTAAATGAGTACTTTGTATCAGTCTTCACTGTGGAAGACACTAGCAGTGTGCCTGATGTTGTAGTGTGTGAGGGAAGAGAAGTGGGTGCAGTTACTATTACAAGAGAGAATGTGCTCAAAAAGCTGAAGGACCTGAAGATGCATAAGTCAACCAGACCAGATGAACTGCACCCTAGAGTTCTGAAAGAGGCAGCGGTAGAGATTGTGCAGGCATTAATGATGATCTTGGGCTCAGGCAAATGGTGCCTGAGGATTGGAAAATCACAAATGTCTCTCTACTCTTTAAGAAAGGAGGAAGGCAGCAGAGAGGAAATTATAGACCAGTTAGCCTGACCTCAGTGATTGGGAAGATGTTATAGTCAATTGTTAAGGATGAGGTGATGGAGTACTTGGTGACACAGGACAAGATAGTACAAAGTCAGCATGGTTTCCTTCAGGGAAAATCCTGCTTGACGAACCTGTTGGAATTCTTTGAGGAGATTACAAGTAGGATAGATACAGGGGATGCAGTGGGTGTTGTATATTTGGACTTTCAGAAGGCCTTCGACAAGGTGCCACACACGAGGCTGCTTACCAAGTTAACAGTGCATGGTATTACAAGAAAGTTACTAACATGGTTAGAGCATTGGCTGATTGGTAGGAGGCAGCGAGTAGGAATAAAAGGATCCTTTTCTGATTGGCTGCCAGTGACTACTGGTGTTCCACAGAGGGCAGTGTTGGGACCAATTCTTTATATGCTGTATATAAATGATTTAGATGATGGAATAGATGGCTTCATTGCCAAGTTTGCAGATGATTTGAAGATTAGTGGAGGGGCAGGTAAGGTTGAGGAAACAGGAAGGCTGCAGAAGGACTGAGACAAATTAGGAGAGAATGCAGAAATATAGCAAATGAAATACAGTGTTGGAAAAGTGTGGTCATGCACTTTACTAGTAGAAATAAATGTGCTGACTATTTTACAAACAGGGAGAAAAACCAAAAACTTGGGAGTCCTTGTGCAGAACACCCTAAAGGTTAACTTGCAGGTTGAGTCAGTGGTGAGGAAGGCAAATGCCATGTTAGCATTCATTTCAAGAGGTCTAGAATACAAGAGCAAGGATGTAATGCTGAGACTTTTATAAGATACTGGTGAGGCCTCACCTTGAGTATTGTGAACAGTTTTGGGCCCCTCATCTTAGAAAAGATGTGCTGGCATTGGAGAGGGTCCAGAAGAGGTTCACAAGGATGATTCCAGGATGAAAGGATTATCATATGAGGAACATTTAATGGCTCTGGGTCTGTACTTGCTGGAATTCAGAAGGATAAGGGGGGAACATTGAAACCTTTCGAATATTGAAAGGCCTAGACAGAGTAGATGTGGAAAGGATGTTTCCCATGGTGGGGGAGTCTAGGACAAGAGATGCCTCAGGATAGAGGGGCATCCATTTGGAACAGAGATGCAGAGACATTTCTTTAGCTAAAGGGTGGTGAATTTCTGGAATTTGTTACCACAGACAGCTGTGGAAGCCAGGTTGCTGGGTGTATTTCAGGCTGAAATAGATAGGGTTCTTGATTGACCATGACACCAAAGGTCACGGCATCAAAGACTATGGGGAGTGGAGCTGAGGAGCGGAGAAAAGGATCAGAATGATGGAATGGCGGAGCAGACTCGATGGGCCAAATGGCCTAATTCTGCTCCTATGTCTTATTGTCTATGGTCTTACGGCCTTAATGAGGGGAATTTAAAGTACTAACCTGAGGAGAGCATGAGAGTGGCCGAATGTTGACGGTGGTTTCAGTTTCACCTGTGATGCACAGACAACTAACATCTTACACAAGCTCATGAGCAGTACGGGCTTGGATTGAGCGTGGTTCATGGCCAAATGATGAAACCACTCATCTGTGAGATGAAGAGAAACTCCCAAACAGCAATATCTTTTTGGAAATATTTCTCATTATTTTACAGTCTCGTTCTCAGTTTAATTAAACTGGCTGCTTAAGCATGTGATGGTCTCATGGTATCTATTTCTATATTAATAAAAGATTGAGGTGGATCTATTTTTGCTAAGAAATTATCTGAGAGTGTTTCGATCTCTGTGGATCAGTTCCAGGCGTCAAGGTTGAAGGGTTGCTCGCATTTGCTTTCCAAAGCTCTCGAATTCCAAGTCATGAAAGACTATTTTTAATTGATTGTGTTCAGTGTTCTGCTGATCATTGTGGCTGTTATGTTGGTGCCAGGTCATGTGACGATACTCGCAGGCTGCCCCCAGCACACCCTCTGGAGTGTAGGCTGTTCACACAAATGATGCATTCCACTGCATATCTCAATGTAGATATGATACATAAATCTGAACCCAAACCCAAACCGAATCCGAATCGATTCTGAACCTGAACCTGCTTGTCAGGAAGGATTGTACTTGATGCATTTGCCAGCACTATATGTACCATTGGATTGGAGTCATTGCTTCCCTGTTACAATAAACTTGTCAAATTAAAGATAAACTAACTCCTTCCAAACAACTTCAATCTGACAATTTTAGAAAAACGCAGAAAACAGAAAATTTACAGCCCATGACAGGCCCTTTGGCCCACAATGTTGTGCCGACCACGTAACCTACTCTAGAAACTGCCTGGAATTACCTTACCGCATAGCCCTCTATTTTTCTAAGCTCTATGTACCTATCTAAGAGTCTCCTAAAAGACCCTATTGTATCCGCCTTTACCACCTTCGCTGGCAGTACATTCCACACACTTACCACTTCTTTCTGTGTGAAAGGCTTACCTCCAACATATCCCCTCCGTACCTACTTCCAAGCACCTTAAAACTGTGCCCTCTCCTGTTAGCCATTTCAGCACTGGGAAAAAGTCTCTGACTATCCACATGATCGATGCCTCTCATCATCTTATACACCTCTATCATGTCACTTCTCATCCTCCGTTGCTCCAAGGAGAAAAGGCCAAGTTCACTCAACCTATTCTCATAAGGCATGCTCCCCAATCCAGGCAACATCCTTGTAAATCTCCTCTGCACTTTCTCTATAGTATCCACATCCTTGCTGTAATGAGGCAACTGGAACTGAACACAATACTCCAAGTGAGGTATGACTAAGGTTTTGTATAGCTGTAACATTACCTCACGGCTCTTGAACTCAATCCCATGGTTGATGAATGGCAACACACCATATGTCTTCTTAACAACACTGTCAACCTGTACAGACCCTTTGAGTGCCCTGTTGTGTATGTAGCTGGGTTACACAACAAAGCTATAAATAAAAACGCTGGAGACGGGAGTTAACAGGGTTCTTTACTGACTGAAACCGACTGAACACACACGTACAGATCAATATGCGCCTAATAGCACATGCAACGACGTGGTACTACAACATAAAGTAGCCCCATAATATACAGTAGGTTATATGATACACTCCTCCCCTTTTATTTTAATAGCGTATCAACTGTTATTTTTTCTGGGGCACTACGTTAAACAAATATGTGTACCCTTAACATTGAAACGCTTACCAATTGTTTACTTAGCAACTTAATAATATCAAATTATAACAAAGTAACGTAATAATAATAATTATAACTGGTCTCTGGGGGAGGGGTCTTCTCTGCCTCTCTGGGTAACGCCTGCCCTGCAACGTTTGATTTGGGGAATGAGTCTCCACAGGTACATCAGGTGGGTCCTCAGCACTGATGACAGGCTTATCTGTGGATGAGGCTGATGTGGTCACATCAGGAGTGTTTGCTTCTATGTCTGGGGAGTCAGGCCAAGGTGTTGTTGAGCTTTTCACCTGAGCATCCAGGATTTGATCCACATGACGTCTCCATACATTCTCTCCCACCTGTACTCTATACATCAGTGGCCTGTCTATGGTGGAAATTATACCCGGCTGCCACTTTTCAGTCTGGTAATCCGGTGCAAGAATTGACTGTCCCACATTGAAGCTCCGTGTTGACTTCAAGTGTTTGAACTGTCTGTTCTCTACATCACGCTATATATTTGGTTTGAGAAGATCCATGCGGGACCTCAGGTTCCTGTTCAGAAACATCATCGCTGGAGTCTGATTGCATGTACTGCATTACGATAGGCAAGGAGGAAGCTGTCTATCTTGTGCTGTAGTGGTCGATTTTTGCTGTCCCTTGCCTTGAGGGGTTTCTTGAATGTCTGTACAAATCTTTCTGCCAGGCCATTTGTGGATGGATGGTAAGGAGCCGATGTAAAGTGCTTGATTCCATTGTTCTTCACAAAACTTTGGAATTCTTCAGAGATAAATTGTCGTCCATTGTCTGTGCAGATTTGCTTTGGTATGCCATTCCTGACGAACATGGTCCTCAGCACTGTAATGGTCTTTTCCGATGTCGTTGTCTTCATCTTGATGACCTCTGGCCATTTGGAATGTGCATCAACGGCGATTAAAAAGATAGAGTCCATGAATGGTCCAGCAAAGTCGATGTGCACTCCTTGCCATGGTGAAGAGGGCCACTCCCACGAATGGAGAGGGGCTTGTGGTGGTGTGTTCTGGAGTTTTTGACATCCAGAGCAGTTCTTGGTCAAGTCCTCAATTTGTATGGCCATCACACATAGGCACGGGCAAGACCTTTCATCTTCACGGTACCCAGGTGCCCCTCGTGCAGTTCCTCCAGCACTCTGGTGAGTAGCTTGGGAGGAATCACAACTCGTGAGCCACACATTAGTGTTCCCCGACACACTGACAACTACTCCTTCCTTGCTGAGAAGGCTGGACACAGTGTGTTACCCCGCCTGGCCATCCCTTTACCGTGATGTCATACACTTTTGACAACGTAGGGACATTGTGTGTTTCCCTTTCAATGAGGCTGTTTGTTACTGGTAATTGTTCAACTATTGTTGTGTGAAATACCTCTGCTGAATCCATTTGCGTAGTTATCTCTGAAGTGGGCAGTGGTAAACGTGACAAACCATCTGCGTTGCTGTGTTGCTTGGTCCCCTTGTGTTCAATGTCGTTACAATAGACACGAGAATTCGGCCCTCGATGTTGTGCTGATCCATATATCCTTAAAAAAAATGTATAAACCCACACTACCCCATAACCCTCTATTTTTTCTTTCATCCATGTGCCTGTCCAAGAGGCTCTTAAATACCCCTAATGTTTTAGCTTCCACCACCATCCCTGGCAAGTCATTCCAGGCACCCACAACCCTCTGTGTAAAAAAACTTCATGGGACTGGGAATAAAGGGATCCTATTCTGGTTGGCTGCTGGTTACCAGTGGTGTTCCACAGGGGTCCGTGTTGGGGCCACTTCTTTTTACATTGTACATCAACGATTTGGATTATGGAACAGATGGCTTTGTGGCTAAGTTTGCTGACGATACGAAGATAGGTGGAGGGGCCGGTAGTGCTGAGGAAACGGAGAGTCTGCAGAGAGACTTGGATAGATTGGAAGAATGGGCAAAGAAGTGGCAAATGAAATACAGTGTTGGAAAGTGTATAGTTATGCACTTTGGCAGAAGAAATAAACGGACAGACTATTATTTAAATGGGGAGAGAATTCAAAGTTCTGAGATGCAACGGGACTTGGGAGTCCTCGTACAGGATACCCTTAAGGTTAACCTCCAGGTTGAGTCAGTAGTGAAGAAGGCGAATGCAATGTTAGCATTCATTTCTAGAGGAATAGAGTATAGAAGCAGGGAATGTGATGTTGAGGCTCTATAAGGCGATGTTGAGGCTCTATAAGGCGCTGGTGAGACCTCACTTGGAGTACCGTGGGCAGTTTTGGTCTCCTTATTTAAGAAAGGATGTGCTGATGTTGGAAAGGGTACAGAGAAGATTCACTAGAATGATTCCGGGAATGAGAGGGTTAACATATGAGGAACATTTGTCCGCTCTTGGACTGTATTCCTTGGAGTTTAGAAGAATGTGGGGAGACCTCATAGAAACATTTCGAATGTTGAAAGGCATGGACAGAGTGGATGTGGCAAAGTTGTTTCCCATGATGGGGGAGTCCAGTACAAGAGGGCATGACTTAAGGATTGAAGGGCTCCCATTCAGAACAGAAATGCGAAGAAATTTTTTTAGTCAGAGGGTGGTGAATCTATGGAATTTGTTGCCACGGGCAGCAGTGGAGGCCAAGTCATTGGGTGTATTTAAAGCAGAGACTGATAGGTATCTGAGTAGCCAGGGCATCAAAGGTTATGGTGAGAAGGTGGGGGAGTGGGACTAAATGGGAGAATGGATCAGCTCATGATAAAATGGCGCAGCAGACTCGATGGGCCGAATGGCCGACTTCTGCTCCTTTGTCTTATGGTCTTATGGTCATTTATAAAAATCACAAAGAGCAAGGTTCCCAGGACAGATCCTTGCGGCACTCCACTAATCACCGACCTCCAGGCAGAATACTTTCCTTCCACTACTACCCTCTGCTTTCTTCCTGTTAGCCAATTTTTTATCCAAACAGCCAAGGTTCCACTGATCCCATGCCTCATGACTTTCTGGATGAGTCTCTCGTGGGGGACCTTGTCCAATGCCTTGCTAAAATCCATGCAGACCACATCTACTGCCCTACCCTCATCAATTTCTTTTGCTACCTCTTCAAAAAACTCAATTAGGCTCATGAGGCACAACATTCCCTTCACAAAACCATGTTGACTATCCTTGAGTAGACTGTACTTCTCCAAATGCTCGTAGATCACACCTGTGACCTCCTAAGAAAAGGGACCATCGCTGCAGCCTTTGTGCTGTCATCACTGGAACACCTTTTCTTGGATTGAAGATTGACACGAGAGGCTGATGGTCAGTCAACAGAGTAAACTTTTGGCCATACAGGTAGTGACTAAATTTCTTGACTCCCCACATGAGGCTTAGGGCCTCTCTGTATCTGTGCTATCCCAAACACCAGTCTGTTGTACTGGTAAAGTCATTTGTGTGTATTTATTGTCAGGTATTTCTTGGATGCTCCCTCGATTTCGATTTAGAGATAAGCCTGGGTCAAATTGATGTTTGTGAAATGTTCCTCTCCTGACAGGGAAGCAAAGATGTCCTCAATACGAGGTAGAGGATACTGTACTGTGCCGAGAACTGGGTTAACAGTTATTTTAAAGTCACCACATATGCGCACCTTGCTTGGTTTTCCTGGTTTTGTGCTGGAGGTTTTCTTCATCATTGGAACAATAGGTGTGGCCCATTCACTCTAATCCACCTTTGACAGGACCCCAGTCCGCTCCAGATTTTTCAGCTCTGCCTCTACTGTCGGACAGATTGCATATGGCACTGGCCTGGCTTTGTGAAATTTTGGACATGCATTTTCCTCAATGTCAATCTTTGCCTTCATGCCCTGAAGTGTTTCTATTCCTTTCATGAACACTTCCTCAGAGTCAGCAAGTATTTGCGACGGTCTATTAGATATAGCCTTGCTGTCCTCCTTTGCTGACACATTTAGTGCCTTGATGGTGTGCCAGTCCAAATGGATCTTCCTGAGCCATTCACGTCCCAGCAATGGTGGTCCTCCATTTTTCAGTACAGAGAGGTTCAGTTGCTATGTTTTGTCTCTGTAGGTCACTGTCACTTTAATTTTACCTTCGGGACGGACTTTCTGTCCTGTGTAAGTCTTTAGCAGTAGTTTAGTTCGTTTCAGAGGTATGTGAGGAAAACAGTCGTGTGTAGTCGTGTACAGCAGTGGTCCCCAACCTCCAGGCCGCAAAGAATGCAGGGGTGCAGCAGTAGCCAGAATGCACCCAGCACATTTTTAATAAAAAAGCCGAAATAAACAAGCTAATTAATTTGGTGCCGCCCAGCACGAAAGTGTCGGCCCAGATCAGAGGCGAATCGCACCGTTCAGATGGGATTTGGGAACAGGGAGTGAGGCTTACGCTGTGCAACTCTCCCTCACTTAAATCCAAGTCAAGCACTAGTCTCAACACTATCATTAAATGGTGTCGAGGTCTTCATCGATGACCATGGACGAACAACAACAACAACTAAGCACTGTTTTCCCCTTATTTTCCTTTTTGAATCACGTGTCCTTTTTGCTAGCGCCACGAGTGCACTCCATCTAGGTGTGTGTGTGTGTGTGTGTGTGTGGCTCCTTTTTGTCTCCCTTCTGGGACAGGCAGACCCTCAGTCCCTGGGGTCAGCTCCAGCTGTGGTCTCACCTGGATGTGCTGCAGCTCCAACTGTGTCTCTTGGTCTCCCGACGTTCCCGACCTGTGGCTGTGCTTCCGTTTCCTTTTGGACTCGCGGCCTCGCTCTGCCTTGGCTCGTACCTTGTGCTCTACTTCCGGGTGTCATTATCAATTAAAAATCGGCATTCCGATATGATGTAGGTTCATTAACCTCGTCGCCAATTTGTTGTGCATGTGGCCGGGTTACACAACAAAACTATAAATAAAAACACTGGAGACGGGAGCTAAGTTAACAGGGTTCTTTACTGACTGAAACCAAACTGAACACACATGTACAGATCAATATGCGCCTAATAGCGCATGCAACGACGTGTTGCTACAGCATAAAGTAGGCCCATAATATGCAGTAGGCTATATGGTACACACCCTATGGACTCGGACTCCAAGATCCCTCTGATCCTCCACACTGCCAAGAGTCTTACCATTAATAATATATTCTGCCATCATATTTGACCTACCAAAATGAACCACTTCACACTTACCTGGGTTGAACTCCATCTGCCACTTCTCAGCCCAGTTTTGCATCCTATCAATGTCCCGCTGTAACCTCTGACAGCCCTCCACACTATCCACAACACCTCTAACCTTTGTGTCATCAGCAAACTTACTAACCCACCCTTCTACTTCCTCATCTAGGTCATCTATAAAAATCACAAAGAGGAGGGGTCCCAGAACAGATCCCTGAGGAACACCACTGGTCACTGACCTCCATGCAGAATTTGAACTACCTACAACCACTCTTTGCCTTCTGTGGGCAAGCCAATTCTGGATCCATGAAGCAAGGTCTCCTTGGATCCCATATCTCCTTACTTTCTGAATGAACCTCGTATTCAGTCATTCAGAGCTCACATCTGCATGGCACTAAGAAAACATTACCTTCTGGTCCTCTCACTTGTGTCTCTCATATGAGATCGAGCTGTGGTTTGTATCACAGGGAAAGAAGAGCGCTGGTCTGTGAGGATGTGCGGAAACTGTTAGTTACTGCTTTCAGCATTATATGAGGAAATCATACACGTTGTGAAGATGACAGTGTTCTTTTAGTACGGTGCAGTACAGGTCCTATCACTCACAATGTTGTGTCAACTGGTTAAATTTCTGACAGCAGGTTAAAAGTTCGGCACAACATTGGAGCCAAAAGGCTACACTGTGCTGTAATGTTCTATGTTCATCAAGATCAATCTAACCCCTCCCTCCCACATAACCCTCCGTTTTTCCATTAAACATGTGCCTATCTAAGAGTCTCTTAATTGCCCCTAATGTATCTACCACTACCATACCCCTGCCAGCAAGTTCCACATACTCACTATTCTCTGTGTAAAAAATATACTGCTGACATCACTTTCCTCACATTAGCCATTTTCACCCTTTGGCTATCCGTAAGACCGTAAGAAATAGGAGTAGGAGTAGGCCATTTGACCCATCGAGCCTGCTCCACCATTTAATAAGATCATGACTGATCTGGCCATGGACTCATCTCCACCTACCCTGCCTTTTCCCTATAACCCTCAATTCCCCTATCTATTCCCTTATCTATTCACTCTATCTATGGTTCTGATCATCTTGTACACCTCCTATCAAGACACCTCCATTAGACTATAAGACATGGGAATAGAATTAGGCCACTTGGCCCATCGAGTCTACTCCATCATTCAATCACTCCTGATCCTTTCTTCCCCTCCTCAGCCCCACTCCCTGGCCTTCTCCCCATAACTTTTAATGCCATGCCCAATCAAGAATCTATCAAGCTCTGCCTTAAATACACCCAACGACCTGGCCTCCACAGCACCTTGTGGTAATAAATTCCACAAATTCATCACCCTCTCGCTGAAGATGTTTCTCCACATCTCTGTTTTAAATGGATGCCCCTCTATCCTGAGGCTGTTGTCTCTTGTCCGAGATTCCCCCACCGTGGGAAACATACTTTTCACAAAAGGTTTCAATGAGATCCCCCTCAGCCTTGTAAGTTCCAGTGAGTACAGACCCAGAGCCATCAAATATACCTCACATGATAACCTTTTCATTCCCAGAACAATCCCTGTGAATCTCCTCTGAACCCTCTCCAACGCCAGCACATCTTTTCACAGATGAGGGGCCCCAAACTGTTCACAATACTCAAGGTGAGGCCTCACCAGTGCCTTATAAAGCCTCAGCATCACATCCCTGCTCTTGTATTCTCGACCTCTTGAAATGAATGATAACATGGCATTTGCCTTCCTCACCACCGACTCAACCTGCATGTTAACCTTTAGGGTGTTCTGCACAAGGACTCCCAAGTCCCTTTGCAACTGAGATTTTTGGATTCTCTCCCCATTTAGAAAATAGTCTGCACATTTATTTCTTCTACCAAAGTGCGTGACCATGCATTTTCCAACATTGTATTTCATTTGCCACTCTCTTGCCCATTCTCCTAATCTGTATAAGTCCTTCTGCATCCTACCTGTTTCCTCAACACTTCCTGCCCCTCCACCAATCTTCGTATCATCTGCAAACTTGGTAACAAGGCCATCTATTCCATCATCTAAATTACTGATATACAGCATAAAAAGAAGTGGTCCCAACACCGAACCCTGTGGAAAACCGCTAGTCACTAGCAGCCAACCAGAAAATGATCCTTTTATTCCCACGCTTTGCCTCCTACCAATCAGCCAATGCTCTAACCATGCTAGTACCTTCTCTGCGTGCGGCCACTTTCGTGGTGATATCTGTAATCTGTTAAGTAGGGTACCGTTCACAATTCTGATTTGATGGAGACAGACATGAGAGCACGGAGGAACGTCTGGAGAAACTTCTGAAATGCCCGCTTCGCTGCCGCTGTTTCTGTGTGGTCCGGAATCTCTGGAAAAGGCCCCAAATCCTCGGCTTTGTTTGTTTCAGCAGCCAGGCAAGATCAAAGGCGCTCGGCAGAGGATGGCACTTGGGAGGCTGTAACAGAGGGGCTGGTGGGAGGCTCGAAGTTTTTGGACGGACGGACGGACTCTGTGTCGGCTGTGGTCGGCTGCTTCCAATGCATTGACAGTTGTTGGTGCCTGGAGGTTTATGGCAGGGAGTTTCTCCCTTCGCCGCTTTCTATCGGGGAGTCGGGAGTCGATCGACTCGGGACTTTGAGACTTTTTTTTGCCGTGTCCATGGTCTGTTCTTTATCAAATTATGGCATTGTTTTGCACTGCTGTATGTTATAATTATGTGGTTCTGTCAGTGTTAGTCTTTGGTTTGTCCTGTTTTTCTGTGATATCACTCTGGAGGAACATTGTATCATTTCTTAATGCATGCATTACTAAATGACAATAAACGAGGACTGAGTGTTCTCATAATCTAAATCTGTAATACCACGGGCTCTTAACTTGGTAAGCAGCCTCATGTGTGGCACCTTGTCAAAGGCCTTCTGAAAGTCCAAATATATAACATCTACTACACCCCTTTTATCTATCCTACTTATAATCTCCTCAAAGAATTCCCACAGGTTTTTCAGGCAGGATTTTCCCTTAAGGAAACCATGCTGACTTTGTCCTATCTTGTCTTGTTTCACCAAGTACTCCATAACCTCATCCTTAACAATTGACTCTTACATCTTCCCAACCACTGAGGTCAGGCTAACTGGTCTATAATTTCCTTTCTGCTGCCTTCCTCCTTTATTATAGAGTGGAGTGACATTTACAATTTTCCAGTCCTCTGGCACCATGCCAGAGTCCAATAATTTTTGAAAGATAATTGCTAATGCCATCACAGTCTCTGCTGCTACCTATTTCAGAACCCTAGAGTGCAGTTCATCTAGTCCGGTTGACCGTAGGTCTTTCAGCTTTTTGAGCACCTTACCCCTTGTAATAGTAACTGCACTCACTTCTCTTCCCTCACATCCTTCAACATCTGGCACACTGCTAGTGTCTTCCACGGTGAAGACTGACGCAAAATACTCATTTAGTTCATCTGCCATCTCCCTGTCCCCAGCCTCGTTTTCTAGCGGTCCTAGATCCACTTTCATCTTTCTTTTTTTTACATACTTTTAATATCCACCTTGATATCATTTGCTAGCTTGCTTTCATATTTCATCTTTTTCCTCCTAATAATTCTTATAGTTGCTCTCTGTGGGGTTTTAAAAGCTACTCAATCCTCTGTCTTCCCACTAATTTTTGCTTTGTTGTATGCTCTCTCTTTTGCTTTTACACTAGCTTTGACTTCCCTTGTCAGCCACGGTTCCACTATTTTGCTATTTGACTATTTCTTCATTTTTGGAATACGTTTTTCCTGTACCTCCCTCATATTTTCCAGAAGCTCTTGCCATTACTGCTCTGCTGTCCTTCTGTCAGTATCTCCTTCCGTTTTACTTTACCCAACTCCTCTCTCATACCAACTGTAATTTCCTTTACTCTGCTGAAATACTGCTCAGTCAGACGTTATTTTCTCCTTATTAAATTTCAATTCAAACTCAATCAACTGTGAGAAGTGCATCCAACGGCAGCTTCTAACAGACAGTGTTAAGGATTTGGAGCTGGAGCTGGATGAACTCTGGATCATTCAGGAGGCTAAAGGGAGTAATAGATAGGACACAGAGAGGTAGTTATACCCAAGGTGCAGGACACAGGAAACTGGGTGACAGTCAGGAAGGGGAAAGGGGTTAAGGAGCCAGTGCAGAGTACCCATGGCCATCCCCTCAACAACAGGTACATCACTTTGGATACTGTTTTGGAGAATAACCTAACAGGGAAAAGGCACAGTGGTCAGTCTCTGGAACCGAGTCTGGCTCTGTGACTTAGAAGGGAAGAGGGGGAAGAGGGAGATGAGGCACGCTGTGGTGATAGGGGATCAGACAGGAGGTTCAGTGAGTGAGAACGAGATTCCCAGATGGTATGTTGCCTCCTGGGTGCCAGGATCCGGGATATCTCAGACTGAGTCCCCAGCATTGTTCAGCGGGAGGGTGAACAGCCAGAATTCGTGATCCATGTAGGTACCAATGACATGAGCAGGACAAGTGATGAGGTTCTGCGTAGGAAGTCAGGGAGTTAGGTGCTAAGTTAAAGGACAGGACGTCCAGGGTTGTGATCTCAGGATGTGCCACATGCTAGTGGGGCCAGAACTAGGCAGATTATACAGTTTACTACGTGGCTAAGGAGTTGGTGTAGGAGGGAGAGCGTAAGATTTTTGGATCATTAGGCTTTCTTCCAGGGAAGGTGGGACCTGTACAGAAGGGACGGTTTGCACCTGAATTGGAGGGGAACTAATATCCTAGCAGGAAGCTTTGTTAATGCTGCACATTGGGGTTAAATTAGAGTTGTGGGGGACGGAACCAGAGTGTCAGAACAGTTAGTGGTGAGGTTGTGGAGGCAGATGTTGCTAAGACCTCAGACAAAGTCAGGAATCAAAAGGTTGAACATGGTGCAACTAGAGCTCTGAACTGCGTATATTTCAATGCAAGAAGAATCATAGAAAAGGCAGATAATTGTGCTGAAAATGAGGTAGTGGGTTTACAAACAGAGGCAACGTGTAGTGAGGAGAGGCTGTTGATAGGGCAAAATTGCAGTCAACAGGATGAGTTGCAATGTAAAAGGTGGACAAAATTGAAAGGGTGAATATAGGACTGAAGGGGCTGTATCTGAATGTACACGGAATAAGGTAGATGAACTTGCAGCACAGTTGCAGTTTGGCAAGTATGATGTTGTAGACCTCACTAAATCATGGCTGAAAGAAGATTCTAGTTGGAAGATTAATATTGAAGGATACACATTGTATTGAAAGGTTGAGCAGGAAGGAAGAGGGGGCATGTTATGTACCCCTAGGGTTCTCATTTTCTGTGGACTGTCACTTTAAAACGCCGGGAGAAAGAGATTGACTTTTGGACACTGAGGGGAGAGCGAGAGCGAGTTATTTGATGGACAATCGATGTTATGGTTTCTCTGCAGCTTGTTTTGAATCTACAAGGACACGCAAACACACACAGTTAGAGTCAAGATGGATTCGGTCAATGGAAGATGCCAGTGAGTCGGTCGCTGGTTTAAACTTTCAGTAGCCCAAAAGGGGTGAGTTGAGATCGATCCTGAGTATTGATAAATGATTCTCACAAGTTTTCTGCAACTAGAACAAGTTTGCAGGAAGAGAAGTGAGGAGAGATAGGTTTGAAACAGAAGAAACCTAGTGATAAAGAGATCACTGCTTGGTGCATATGAGCTGGATTTGAATGTTTAAGAGGCGATTGAGTAGGCACGTGGATGGTAGGGATATGGAGGGCTGTGATCCCAGTGCAGCTCGATGGAAGTAGGTGGTTTAAATGGCAGCCACGGACAAGATGGGCCAAAGGGCCTGTTTTTATGCTGTACTTTCCTATGAGTCAGTGACTCGAAGTTGCTGAGCTTACAAACAAAGTCGGGAAGGGAGAGGTTAAGCACGGTGGGATGAACATTCTCAGCATCACATATTTCAATGCCAGCCTTGTAGGAAAGGTGGCTGTGCTTAGGGCATCGAATTCTCACAACTGGAAAGGCCTGATCTTCAGACAGGGTGAGAAAAAAGAAAACGTTTGCAAACTGCACAATTTGGGGGCAACAAGGCAGCATAGTGGTTAGCACGTCACATGACAGTGCGAGGTACAGGGAACAATTCCTGACACTGTACGGAAGCAGTTTGTACATTCTCCCCGTGACCACGTGGATGTACTCCGGATGGCTCCTACTGACCAACGGGCTGGCATACACCCACCAATGAGCTGTCTTGCGCTGACCCACGGGCTACCTTGTGCTGACCGACGCGTGACCGACACGCTGCCTTGCACTGACCTGTGTAGTCATTGCACCTCCCAGTGAGGGGAGAAAACGTGCGACTCAGTTGGCAATCAGTGTGAAACAGCGAGAGCCAGCTCCTGCACGGAATTCTCCACGTCTTCTTCCGGATCATACTTGTGATGGAAACATCTTCAACGTACCACGCCTGGCGCCTTTCCAGACCGTCATGCTGAGGAAGTGGGCAGAGATGGCAAAAATGCCAGTCAGATGTACATTTACAAATTAAATATAATGCTTAAAAACAATATCCACGTAGCATCTAGACCAGGACTGTCAGACTCAAAAACAATTCCTTCCCCAAACAGCAAGGCTGATCAACACTTCCACCCACTAACCCAACCACCACTACTTTATCATTTCCTGTCAGTCTCCTTGTGTACAGACACTCCTGTGCCTAGTGTCAGTCTATGGACATACAATCAATGTGAACAAGCTATCTTACCTATTTATATTTATTTTGGCTTTATATTATTATTGTGTTCATTATCTTACTGTGTTTTATTTTTGCGCTGCATCGGATCCAGAGTAACTCTGGATTCCATTCTCCATCACACTTGTGTACAGGGAATGACATTAAAACAATCCTGAATCTTGAAATATTACATACATTTTGTATGTTACAACGGGACATTGATAGAATGGCACAGCAGACTCAATGGGCTGAATGGCCTAATTCTGCTCCTGTGTTTTATGGTCTATGGTGTTTGGAGTGATTGGTCCTCAGACTGAGTAACACATTTGATTCTGGGCACCACACTTTCAGAAGGGATTTGTCAGAGGAGATCTATTACAGAGAGTACCCGGGATATACTGCACCTTCGAACATTGAAGCTTTTCCACTCCCTCAGGAGGCTGAGGCGAGTGAGGCCTCCCCCACCCCACACCCATTCTAACCAACTTTACAGCAGCGTCCTGACCAGTGGCATCGCTGCCTAGGGTGGGAATTGCAAGAGGTCTGACCACAAGTCCCTAACAAAGGATTGCTGAGAGGATTATCGAGGTCACCCATCAGAGATATTTATCAGGAACGCTGCATACGCAGGGCCCTTGGTGTTGTCAGTGATCCCTCCTGTCCAACCAACAATCTCTTTGACCCTCTACCATCAGACAGGAGGTACCTTAGTTCTTAGGACAAGAACTGTTAGGGGAGGAAACAGTTTGTTCCCCAAGGTCGTGAGACTACTGAACTCCCTGCCAACACCCAGGTCTCATTACGCATGAAACACCAGTAGCGTTATACTGTTTACTTTTGAAACTTGTATTATTATTATTTATTAATTTACCAGTGGTAATATATCGTCACACAAAATGCTGGAGGGACTCAGCAGGCCAGGCAGCATCTACGGAAAAGAGTACAGTCGACGTTTCGGGCCAAAAGGTTGACTGTACTTTTTTCCATTGATGCTGCCTGGCCTGCTGAGTTCCTCCAGCATTTTGTACGTGTTGCTTAGATTTCCAGCATCTGCAGATTTTCTCTTGTTTGTGCTAATATATCTTTATATGATATGTGTGTGAGTTATATTTACTGTATTGTGCACCTTGGCCTGGAGGAACATTGCTTTGTTTGATGGTATACATGTGTATGGTTGAATGATAACAAACTGAACTTGAACCAATCTATTAGAGAAAGCACCAGGAATATTCCTTTTCAACAATGGAGAAACTGGAATTGTTCTGTTTAAGGCTGGGAAAGTTACAAAGAAATTTAAAAGAGGCACACAAGATCATTAATGGTTTGGATAAAACTGACGTGGAGAAAGTTGTTTCCCAAAGACAGAAGGATTGATGAAAAGAGGACTCTGAATTAAATTATCAAAAGCATATGAGAGAACAAATTTTATACAGTATTGTTGCTGGAGTCCCTTAAGTTTGTCATACATAGCTGGGCTGGAGGGGACAAGCTCCTATGACCTGTTAAGTGATCCCATTGGCGTGCGTCTCAAATAGACTGTGACAACCAAGTCCAGCTCCTGGCCTTCACGTGTGGCTTAGCTACTAAACCCAGGGGAACTGTTTCTACTGACAGAAGGGACAAACGTGCCTTAAAAGCAGTCGTTTCCGGCAGATGGGGCGCATCAGCTGTGGTTGGCAGCTCATCAAGGAGAAGGAAAACTCTGATCCCAAACCTCCACGGCCTGGCGGCTACACCCACTCATAGGGAAGGCTTTGGGAGTGAACCCTGAGGAAAATTCCAGAGCTGGAGTCCCTAAGGCAGATCTATATTGAGTTCAACACTGACTGACAACTCTTGCCACGCTGCTGGTGCCAAACTGTATCGGTCTCTGCCGTTCCTTTGGATTCATCAGCTGTGTGGAGAGGGGGAGCTTGCTAGATGGTCAACGGCTTGGTCTCCATATCGCACTGCCCTGGCTTGTGTACTGGCTTTGGAAATCCGTGGTTGACCCTGACAAACAGAGGGGCCTCCTGTTGCTGTGAGCAATACACCCCTTGCTGACATATACAGACTCATTCAATGGAAAGTAAAATTGGGGAATAACAAACCCACAAGATTCTCTGGCAAGAACACGGAGTGTGGCCTTCAGGGCCCACATAGGTATGAGACAGTGAGTTGTCTTCTTGTTGCCACAGGACTCAGTGTGGCAAATGCCAACAAAGATGACAATGAGTTAGTTAATAATGTCAGCTGAACACGGTTACCTCTAATATGATGCTCTGGAGCTCCCCTATATCTGGCCCATAGATTTTAAACATGTGCGATGATCCGCGGTGAAACGGAAATGCTTTTGTCCCATCCGATTGTTTTGACACAGAACTCTTCCACAGTCGCTTTTTGTTCATTTTTCCTTTTGATCCTTTCATTTGCAGGAAAACCTGATGAAAACAGGATATGATTAGTTGTTGGCTCCATTCCCAGGGTATAGGTAAGGACCTTTGCCATAGACCATAAGACTATACAACAGAGGAGCAGAATTAGGCCATTCATCCCATCCAGTCTGCTCCACCATTTTGTCATGGCTGACTTATTATCCCTCTCAACCCCATAGCCTTCGATGGTCTAACTGATCAAGAATCTATCAAAATCCCTTTAAATATACCCAATGACTTGACCATGTGGCAATCTGTGGCAATGAATTCCGCAGATTCACCACCCACTGGCAAAAGAAATTCCTCCTCACTTCTGTCTAAAGTCCTTGTATTCTGAGACTGTGCCCTCTGGTCTTAGACTCCCCCACTATAGGAAGCATCCTCTCCACATCCACTCTATCCAGACCTTTCAATATTTGATAGGTTTTCAGAAGACCAATAGACCATAAGATACACAAGCAGAATTAGGCCAATTGACCCATCGAGTCTGCTCCACCATTTCATCATGGCGGATCCAACTTTCCACTCAGCCCCAATCTCCTGCCTTCTCCTCATATCCCTTCATGCCCTGACCAATCAAGAATCTATCAACCTCTGTCTTATGTAATGCCCTAGTTCATATTTTTTGACTGTTATGCTGTATGTATTTCATTTTGTGCTGTTCTATGTGAACTGCTTGTTTTCCACTTATGTTTCGGTTATTGTTGAGGATAAGAAATAAGTCTGCCATCCAATTAGGACGGTCAAATTGAAGGGGAGGTGTCTCTGGTGAGGGACACAAAGGCTGGGCTTGGCTTTTTTTTGTGGTTTGAGAGAGATGAAGAGGGAAGACGCCGGAGAGAAGGGGTCGTAGGACTTGCCCTGGAGCGGGGCCGTGATTCGTCGAAGCCCCGGGAGATCGAAGGAGGATCGGTGACTTGGGGAAACTGTGAGCTCCAACTTGTGCACATTAGACCATTTCATTAAACTGAGCCCTTTTCTTTTTTTTTCTTTTCTTTACTAACACTTTAGTCAAATTCAGAATTATAAAGCTAAATCTTTTAATTGTGTGCTGTGTACTGTCTGTTATTCCGTGGCACTCATTGTAACAGGGTAATGAATCACACAACATCCACACAAACCAGGGGTTTGGGGTGGAATCGCGCCGCGATCTCACACGTTTGTCAGGGCCGGAGACTGTCTTCCCTAGATGTACGCAGCCGAGGAAACTAGGGTGTTTCACTTAAATATACATAAAGACTTGGCCTCCACATCTGCCATTAGCAAAGAATTCCATAGATTCACCACTCTCTGGCTAAAGAAAATCCTCCTCATCTCCACTCTAAACAGATGCCCCTCTATTCTGAGGCTGTGTCCTCTGGTCTTACACTCTCCCAACGCTGAAAGTATCCTCTCCACATCCACTCTATCAAGGCTTTCTCCATTAGATAGGATTCAATGAGGTCAGCTCTCACTCTTCTGAATTCTAGTGAATACAGGCCCAGAGCCATCAAATGCTCTTCATATGACAAGCCATTCAATCCTGGAATCATTTTCATGAAACTTCTTTGAACCCTCTCCAGTTTCAGCACATCCTTTCTAAGATAAGGGGACCAAACCAGCTCACAATACTCCAAGAGATAGGAGTCAAACTGGACACACTGGAGGCTCTGGTAAAACAAAGGACCCTACGGAAAATCCTGGCAATTCTGGACAGTGCTTCTCACCCCCTGCGTGCCACCTTGACTGAACAGAGGAACAGACTAAGACAACAGTGCTGCTCTAAAGAGGGCTGTATGAGCCCATTCTTCCCCTCGGCCATTAGACTCTATAATGAATTAACCTAAAGCTGGGGAAGTGATGACCCCCTCCTGTAAGGCTGTTTATGGTAACATTTTTTTTTCTTTCTACTTCTCTTCTAATATTTATATCTGTGCACTTGTAATAATACTGTGACACTGTAATTTTCTTTGGGATCAATAAAGTATCTATTTATCCTTGCTTTTATATTCTTGTCTTAAAATGAAGCTAACATCTCTCTTGCCTTCCTCATCACAGACTCATACGACGCTTTACGAAAGCCTGCACAAGGACTCCCAAGGCCCTTTGCATCTCAGTTTTTTTGCATTTTCTTTCCATTTAGAAAATAGTCAACCCTTTCATTTCTTCTACCAAAGTGCATGACCATACACTACCTGACACTGTATTCCATCTGCCACTTCTTAGTTCATTCTCCTAATCTGTCTAAGTCCTTCTGTAGCTTCTCTGCTTCCTCAAAACTACCTGCTCCTCCACCTATCCTCATATTGTCTGCAAACTTTGTAAAGCAGTCATCAATTCTATCATGCAAATCATTGACATATAACATAAGAAGAATTGGTCCCAATACAGACCCTTGTAGACAACCATTAGTCACCAGCAGCCAGCCAGAAAAGGCTCCCTTTATTCCCAGTCTTTGCCTCCTGTCAATCAGCCACTGCTTAGACCATGCTAGAATCATTCCTGTAATACTATGGGCTCATAGCTTGTTAAGCAGCCTCTTGTGTGGTACCTTGTCAAAAGCCTTCTGAAAATCCAAGTACACAACATCAACCAATACTCCTTTGTTTATCCAACTTGTTATTTCTTCAAAGAATTCCAACAGATTTGTACAACAAGATTTTCTCTTGGGGAAACCATGCTGGCTACACCTACTTTATTATGTGCCTCCAAGTACCCTGAGACCTCATCCTAATAATCCACTCCAACATCTTTCCAACTACTGAGGTCAGACAAATTGGCCTATAGTTTCCTTTCTTCTACCTCCCTCCCTTCTTAAAGAGTGGAGTGACATTTGCAATTTTCCAGTCCATTCCAGACTCCACTGTTTGTTGAAAGACCATTACTAATGTCTCTACAATCTCTTCAGCCACATCTTTTAAAACCCTGGGGTGTACACCATTTGGTCCAGGTGACTTATCCACCTTCAAACCTTTCAGTTTCCCAAGAACCTTCTCTCTAGTCATTGTAACTTCGCACACTTCATGGTTCCTGACAGCTGGAACTTCCACCATACTGCTAGTGTCTTCCACAGAGAAGACTGATGCAAAATATTTATTCATTTCTTCTATTATTTCTTTCTCCCCCATTAGTACATCTTCCAGTGGTCAGATATCCACTCTTGCCTCTCTTTTATACTTTATGTATCTGAAGAAACTTTTTGTTTTACTGAGCTCCCTTTTCATTCTTCTAAGCTCCAGCTTGTACAGGCTCAGAGCCATCAAACACTCCTCAGTGCTGGGAACCATTGTTTTTAAATAATATTTAATAATTTGTACTTTTTAAATAAACATGTATTTTTCACAAGTGGTTCATCCCCACTCACTGGCAGAAAGTGGTATAGCAGCTAAACTAACGGTTTATCAACTTTCTCATTTTTCATTGGCTAAGTATTAGCACATGATCCACGTGATGTAATTGTTTTAATTATGTAGCCTATTAGCTAGATTATTGCTATCAAAGGAATTTCTTATCTTCTCAATAAAAGTGATGGATTTTTTCAGTGGTGCCATATGTTCTTTTCTTTGCTTCTTTATTCTTTTGTCTTTACTTCTTAGCATAGTTTCAGAATCAGAATCAGGTTTATTGTCACCGGCATGTGTTGTGAAATCTGTGAACTTAGCAGCAGCAGTTCAATGCAATACATAATCTAGAAGAAAATAATGATAATAAATAAATAATCAATTACTGTATATGTATAATGAACAGATTAAAAATCATGCAAAAACAGAAAAAATATATATTAAATAAGTACGGTAGTGTCCAGGGGTTCAATGTCCATTTAGGAATCAGATGGCAGAGGGGAAGAAGCTGTTCCTGAATCGCTGAGTCTGTGCCTTCAGGCTTCTGTACCTCCTACCTGATGGTAACAGTGAGAAAAGGACATGCCCTGGGTGCTGGAGGTCCTTAATAATGGACGCTGCCTTTCTGCGACACGCCTCCCCAAAGATGTCCTGGGTACTTTGTAGGCTAGTACCCAAGGTGGAGCCGACTATATTTACAAACTTCTGCAGCTTCTTTCGGTCCTGTGCAGTAGCCCCTCCATACCAGACAGTGATGCAGCCTGTCAGAATGCTCTCCATGGTACAACTATAGAAGTTTTTGAGGGTATTTACTGACATACCAAATCTCTTCAAACTCCTAATGAAGTATAACTGCTGTCTTTTTAAACGCAAACAACAGGAATTCTGCAGATGCTGGAAATTCAAGCAACACACATCAAAGTTGCTGGTGAACGCAGCAGGCCAGGGAGCATCTGTAGGAAGAGGTGCAGTCAACGTTTCAGGCCGAGACCCTTCGTCAGGACTAACGAAGTTAGTCTTGGCCTGAAACGTCGACTGCACCTCTTCCTACAGATGCTGCCTGGCCTGCTGCGTTCACCAGCAACTTTGATGTGTGTTGCATAAATGCTGTCTTGCCTTCTTTATAACTACATCAATATGTTGGGACCAGGTTAGATCCTCAGAGATCTTGACACCTAGAAACTTGAAACTGCTCACTCTCTCCACTTCTGATCCCTCTATGTGGATTGGTATGTGTTCCTTCACCTTACCCTTCCTGAAATCAACAGCCAGCTCTTTTGTCTTACTGACATTGTTGCTGTGACACCACTCCACTAGTTGGCAAATCTCACTCCTGTACGTCCTCTCGTTACCACCTGTGATTCTACCAACAGTGGTTGTATCGTCAGCAAATTTATAGATGGTATTTGAGCTAAGTGTAGCCACACAGTCACGTGTATATAGAGAATAGAGCAGCGGGCTAAGAACACACCCCTGAGGTGCACCAATGTTGATTGTTTGTGAGGAGGAGATATTATCACCAATCCACACATTATGGTCTTTCAGTTAGGAAGTTGAGGATCCAATTGCAGAGGGAGGTACAGAGGCCCAGGTTCTGTAACTTATCAGTCAGGATGGTGGGAATGATGGTATTAAATGCTGAGCTATAGTCATTGAGCAGCATCCTGACGTAGGTGTTTATATTGTCCAGGTGTCCAAAGCCGTGTGGAGAGCCATTGAGATTGCATCTGCTGTTGACCTATCATGGTGATAGGCAATTTGCAGTGGGTCTAGGTCCTTGCTGAGGCAGGAGTTCAGTCTAGTCATGACCAACCTCTCAAAGCATTTCATCACTGTAGATGTGAGTGCTACCAGGCCACAGTCACTAAGGCAGCTCACATTATTGTCTTTAGGCACTGGTATAATTGTTGTCTTTTTGAAGCAAGTGGAAACTTCCACCCATAACAGTGAGAGGTTGAAATTGTCCTTGCATACTCCTGCTGGTTAGTTGGCACAGATTTTCAGAGCCTTACCAGGTACTCCATCGGGACCTTCTGCCTTGCGAGGGTTCACTCTCTTTAAAGACAGCCTAACATCGGCCTCTGAGACAGAGATTACAGGCTCATCAGGTGCAGCAGGGATCTTCACAGCTGTAGTTGTGTTCTCCCTTTCAAAGTGGGCATAGGAGGCATTGAGTTCATCTGGTAGTGAAGCATCACTGCCATTCATGCTATTGGGTTTCGCTTTGTAGGAAGTGATGTCTTGCAAACTCTGCCAGAGTTGCCGTGCATCTGATGTCGCCTCCAACCTCATTCGAAATTGTTTCTTCGCCTTTGAAACAGCCCTCCGCAAATCATACCTGGTTTTCTGATACAGGCCTGGGTCACCAGACTTGAATGCCACAGATCCAGCCTTCAGCAGACAATATACCTCCTGGTTCATCCACGGCTTTTGGTTTGGGAATGTACAGTAAGTCTTTGTGGGCACACACTCATCCACACAGGTTTTAATAAAGTCGATAACAACTGTAGCATACTCATCCAGGTTCAAAGATGAATCCCTGAATACAGTCCAGTCCACCGATTCAAAGCAGTCCTGTAAGTTCATCTCTTTATTTAGCATTTGTGTGTTTGCATTCTAAAATAACCAAACATAAGACTTATGATTGCTGTTGATTTTTGATTCCTGAAGTATCCAAAGGATCAGAATATAAACAGAGATTTGTCACACATTAACCCTTTCATTCCTGGGATTATTCTCATGAACCTCCTCTGAACTTTCTCCAAAGTCAGCACATCCTTTCTTCGTTAAGGAACCAAAAACTGCTCACCATCCTCCGTGAAGTCTGACCAGTGCCTTGTAAAACCTCAGCATTACATCCTTCTTTTGTATTCTAGTCCTCTTAAAATGAATGCTAACATTGCATTTGCCTTCCTCATCACAGACCTCAACCTGCAAACTAACCTGTAGGGAATGAGGACTCCCAAGTCCCTTTGCACCACTGAATTTCCTCCCGATTTACAAAATAGCCTATGCTTTTATTCCTTCAACCAAAGGTGTACGACAGAAATAATATATAAAACAGAAATATATATTAAAAAAGTGAGGTAGTGTCCAAGGGTTCAATGTCCATTTAGGAATCGGATGGCAGAGGGGAAGAAGCTGTTCCTGAATCGCTGAGTGTGTGCCTTCAGGCTTCTGTATCTCCTACCTGATGGTAACAGTGAGAAAAGGACATGCCCTGGGAGCTAGAGGTCCTTAATAATGGACACTGCCTTTCTGAGACACCGCTTCCTAAAGATGTCCTGGGTACTTTGTAGGCTAGTACCCAAGATGGAGCTGACTAGATTTACAACCTTCTGCAGCTTCTTTCGGTCCTGTGCAGTAGCCCCTCCATACCAGACAGCGATACAGCCTGTCAGAATGCTCTCCATGGTACATCTATAGAAGTTTTTGAGTGTATTTGTTGACATGCCAAATCTCTTTAAACTCCTGATAAAGTATAGCCGTTGTCTTGCCTTCTTTATAACTACATTGATCTTTGGGCACAGAGCTCAGGAAAAGCGACATTGTAAACTAGCGAGTTGTTTGAAACATAGAAAATAGGTGCAGGAGTAGGCTATTCGGCCCTTCGAGCCTGCACCGCCATTCAGTACGATCATGGCTGATCATCCAACTCAGAAACCTGTCCCTGCCTTCTCTCCATACCCCCTGATCCCTTTAGCCACAGGGGCCATATCTAACTCCCTCTTAAATATAGCCAATGAACTGGCCTCAACTGTTTCCTGTGGCAGAGAATTCCAAAGATTCACCACTCTCTGTGTGAAGAAGTTTTTCCTAAACTCAGTCCTAAAAGGCTTCCCCTTTATCCTTAAACTGTGACCCCTCGTTCTGGACTTCCCCAACATCGGGAACAATCTTCCTGCATCTAGCCTGTCCAATCCCTTTAGAATTTTATATGTTTCAATAAGATCCCCCCTCAATCTTCTAAATTCCAGCGAGTATAAGCCTAGTCGATCCAGTCTTTCATCATGTGAAAGGTATCAATCTGGTGAACCTTCTTTGTACTCCCTCTATGGCAAGAATATCTTTCCTCAGATTAGGGGACCAAAACTGCACACAATACTCCAGGTGTGGTCTCACCAAGGCCTTGTACAACTGCAGTAGTACCTCCCTGCTCCTGTACTCGAATCCTCTCGCTATAAATGCCAGCATACCATTCGCCTTTTCCACCGCCTGCTGTACCTACATGCCCACTGGTGTACCCAGGTCTCATTGCACCTTCCCTTTTCCTAATTGGCCGCCATTCAGATAATGGTTTGTTATGTCTCCCCTCTCGCTGTGAAACAGAGACACCTCTTTCTCCCTTATTAGGGAGAGAGAGAGAGCCTGTGGTATGTCGAATACTGGATGAATAAGTAGTCTTTGGAGTACTGCAAATCTGTGTCATTGCTGTTGCTTTGCTCACGCTTGAGTGCTCGGTGGCGGGTCGCAATGTTTTTTTTTGCTGGTGAGGGAAGGGGTGGATTGTTGCTTGCTGCCACTTACGCGTGGGAGGGAGGGGAACTGAGGGGACTTAGGGGTTCTAATATTTAACTGTCTTCATTCTTTGGGGGCACTCCTCTGTTTTCGTGGATGGTTGCAAAGAAAAATAATTTCAGGATGTATATTGTATATATTTCTCTGACATTAACTGTACCTTTGAAACCCTAAGACCTTTGAGTTTGCCTAGCACTTTTTCCTTTGTAATAGCAATGGCACTCACTCCTGCTCCCTGACACTCACTGACCTCTGTGAGAAGTTTTGGGCCCCTTAGCTAAGAAAAGATGTGCTGGCACAGAGTCCAGAGGAAGTTCACAAGAATAATCCTAGGAATGAAAGGATATGAGTAGTGTTTGATGGCTCTAGGCTTGTGTAACCAGGTGACCGTCAGATCTTATTCAGCATCGTTAAAAGTGTACTTAGGCAGCCATCCGGGTAATGCTAGAATAGTTGTCTGTGCCTTTAAGGGAGACGATGATGTCATTACGCACGTGTGGGATAGTGGGGAGACCATTTTGCTTTCTGCTGAAGACATGGTAAGGTGTTGGAAGTGGGTCCCTCCCAGAGTGTGCTGGGCATGATGAGGAAAGATTTCCATGAGCGAGGAAAACAACGCTGGGTAGCGTGGCTTATACCAAGTTCCTCACCATCCAAGTAGAATTGCCACTACCGTATTTGTACCATATTTGTACCGTATTAGTTCTGGTATTTTTATACTGCATACGCAAATTCTGTCCATACACGAGGGTGTAGATCGAAAGTTAAACTGTTCGTTTTGTTTCACAACCCTCTTCTGGCACTTAAACATCGAAAACCAATAAAGGAATTAAAACCCAAAAAAGCCTTTGTTGTCCTGAGCGTGTACTTCTCCCCAGGCTACACTTGCATTCACTGAAGAATGAGTGGGAGATCTAATTGAAACATATTGAATATTGAAAGGCCTTGTTAAGAGTGGATGTGGAAAGGATGTCTCCTGTAGTGGGGAGGTCTAGGACCAGAGTATACAACCTCAGAATAGAGGGATGTTTCTTTAGAACAGAGATGAAGAAAAAATTCTTTAGCTAGAGGGATTCATTGCCAGAGATGGCTGTTCAGACCAAGTCACTGGTATATTTAAGGCGGAAGTTGTTAAGGTTCTTGATTAGTCAGGGTATCAAAGGTTATGGAGAGAAGGCAGGAGAATGGGGCTGAGAGAGATAGTAAATCAGCCATGATAGTGTGGCGGAGAGACTCGATGGGCCAAATAGCCCAATTCTGCTCCCGGGTCTTATATCCTGTAAAACAAATCTCAATATAATAGATGGTAACACATAGGTACTTTGATCATAAATTTACTTCCTTTTAATTTAAATGACTAATCCACTATTGTGCAGATGAGATAATAAAGTATTATCTGCCCTTCCAAATGTATATAAGCAATCGTAACCCATGGAAAAAGACAGAGATAAAGAGGAGATTTTTTGCTAATTTGGTTTGGTCTGTGGGACACAGGAGTTAAAACCTCAAATGGCCGAGACTGGGAAACTTTTCCCAGTTAACATAGAACATAGAATAGTACAGCATAGTACAGGCCCTTCAGCCCACAATGTTGTGCCGACCCTCAAACCCTGCCTCCCATATAAGCCCCCACCTTAGGTTCCTCCATGTACACGTCTAGTAGTCTCTTAAACTTCACTAGTGTATCTGTCTCCACCACTGACTCAGGCAGTGCATTCCACGCACCAACCACTCTCTGAGTAAAAAACCTTCCTCTAATATCCCCCTTGAATTTCCAACCCCTTACCTTAAAGCCAGAGTTTTATAGAGCTGCATCATTACATCGCGACTCTTAAACTCTATCCCTCGACTTATGAAAGCTAACACCCCATAAGCTTTCTTAACTACCCTATCCACCTGTGAGGCAACTTTCAGGGATCTGTGGACATGTACCCCCAGATCCCTCTGCTCCTCCACACTACCAAGTATTCTGCCATTTACTTCGTACTCTGCCTTGGAGTTTGTCCTTCCAAAGTGTACCACCTCACACTTCTCCGGGTTGAACTCCATCTGCCACTTCTCAGCCCACTTCTGCATCCTATCAATGTCTCTCTGCAATCTTTGACAATCCTCTACACTATCTACAAAACCACCAACCTTTGTGTCGTCTGCAAACTTGCCAACCCACCCTTCTACCCCCACATCCAGGTTGTTAATAAAAATCACGAAAAGTAGAGGTCCCAGAACAGATCCTTGTGGGACACCACTAGTTACAATCCTCCAATCTGAATGAACTCCCTCCACCTCAACCCTCTGCCTTCTGCAGGCAAGCGAATTCTGAATCCACCTGGCCAAACTTCCCTGGATCCCATGCCTTCTAACTTTCTGAATAAGCCTACCATGTGGAACCTTGTCAAATAAGCCTACTGTGTGGAACCTTGTTAAAATTAGAGCTGCCAAGTTTACAGAACTTGAATTGCATCCTTCATTTTGTTTAGGTCATCCTGCATCCCTAATTCCATTAGACCACAAGGCATAGGAGCAGAATTAGGCCATTTAACTCCATCATTCCATCATGGCTGATCCCGGATCCCACTCAATCTCATACATCTGCCTTCTCCCCATATCCTTTGATGCCCTGGCTGATCAGGAAGCAATCAATTTCCACTTTAAATATACAGGTGGACTTGACCTCCATCACCTCTCTGGCACAGCATTTCACAGATTGACTACTCTCTAGCTAAAAAAAATTCCTCTTTACCTTTGTTCTAAAAGGTTGCCCCTCAATTTTGAGACTGTGCCCTATAGTTCTGGATACCCCCCACCATAGGAAACATCCTCTCCACATCCACCCTATCTAGTCCTTTCAACATTTGGTAGGTTTCAATGAGATCTCCATGCATTCTTCTAAGTACCTCTACTTACATAAAGACTATTTTGCCTGTCAGATGGGATACATCGCAAACTACTTACATCCCTCTCCAACATGACATCCAAAGACTGGGAAGACATTGCACTCACTAGATACACCTGGATGAGATCTGTTCAGGAGGGAGCTGTACTACATGAGGACAACCTCCATTGTGCGGCAGAGAACAAAGAGCAGCTGAGAAACAGAACAACCAAAAGACCCAAACACTGACCACAACCACCACTTACTGTCACCCACACTGCACCAGAATACGTGGATCCTGAATCGGCCTCTACAACCATCAATAGTCAAGTACGATCCCTTAGGAGAAGGTCGTACTCAACTGGAGTGATTGCAGAGAGAGAGTGGGGATTGCCAGGCATTGTTACTCCTCCAAGATTCATCCTCATTCTTTTCTGGGCACCCAACCAGAGTTAGATTTACTATGAGAACACAACTGAGAGGTTAAAGTTTCAATTGTAGTGTAACCATGGCAACAGTTCTCACTCTTGTCACAATGATATGAGGGAGGAGTTAGGAAAAGGAGGACTTGCAAGAAGCTCAGAAGTTTTGCCTCATGTGAGTCTACATTTGAACATTCATCACAGAGTAATGTTGAAATCATGTAAAAGGCAGAAAGGACGTCTTTGGCAGGATCTGGTGAAATCCAGCTCCATGAGACAATAGCCTATGTAAGACAATTCCACATGAACTACTCCGGACATAAAAGACTCCACAGTTTCCATGATGGTGTCACAGATGGTAAGAGTGGAGTGTTTCCTCAGTGAACCAGCAGAACTCCAGTAGGAACACTAGAAAAAAGATCCAAAGTGCAGTTGACTCATGGAGTTAAATCAGAATACACATGTTGGGGAAAAACCTCAAAGAGGTCCTGAAACAAACCCACAGTTTTCAAACTTGGATAGCCATACATTGGCCATGCCCTGGGGCAATCCTGCAGAAGTAAGAAACAATAGAAGCCCTGAAGAAGTCATGTCCCATGGAAGTCCAAAGGAAATCAGTCCCCTTGATAGTAGAAGGCAAACAATCCCCAACAGAGAGCAGACAGAATTCAACCTCCACAGGGTTACCAGAGATGACTGGCACCAGGGAAGTCCAACAGACACAAGGCTGCTTGGGAACTCTGATCCGGGGGGTTTAAGAGAAACAAGGTTTCTTAAGAGTCAAGTGCAAACAAACCCACCTGAGAATCTATTAGAAATTAAATCCAATTGGAATCCAACCGAATTTAGGCCCCTGGACAATTTAGTAGAAGACAGACCTCTTGGAAGTACAATAGAAGCAAGACTATTTGGAGGTTCAGTAGAAATAAAGCCCATTGGAAGTTCAATAGAAAGTCGACCTCCTGAAAAATCAACAGAAAATAGAAGACATGAGAATTTAACGGACACAAGGCTCCTTGAGAAGTCAACACAAACAAGCCCCCATGGGAACCCTGTAGGAGACAAGTTCCAGAGATCTGAAAGAGATCCAAATGATGGTGAACATCAAGGAAGTTCTGGCCTCTACTGGAGTTCCAATGATATAACTAAGTTGTCATCTTCAGACCCTCTGTTGAAGATTCTAACTGAAGAGATCAATTTAACAGGAACACCCTGCAAGGATTCATTGACACAGGAGCACACAGAAAGCTCTGAAGTCCCCAAGATGCCAACTATTGAGAACCCCTTGGCAATGAGAAGTTATGGGGGTCCTGAAAGAAAAGAATACCACAAGTACCATGACACAGTCCAATCAGAAATTAGTCTAGAAGCAATCAGAGCTGAGGAGGGTGTGGTGATGGCCACGTCCTACAGGAGTCCTGACGATAAGAGGACGTTGAATCTCAATCTTCATACAGCTACCAAACCAGGGGTAACTGACTTCGCAGCCGGCTCTGGAAACACTTCCAGTGACATCTTGAGGAAAACAGGTGTAAGCAATGCTATTGAAGTCAATCCACCTCTCACTCCTCCTATGGGGAGTCCCGAATGGGCACTCGGAGCACAGGGTTTTTATGGAACAGACTGGACTCAAGTCAGTGATGAAAAGGACCTCAACAAGTCAATAATGACCAGCGCTGTGAAACCCTCAGATGTGACACACCCACGGAGCATCGAGGATCTGATGGTACCAACAACAATAAACCCTCTAGAGGATAATCTCTACAAGAGCCTGGTAACATTGAACTCTGAAACACGTTCACCATGGCACCCTCCAACAGCAGTTAGCATACAAAATTATCTGCAAAATGACTTCCCAACATCAAATCAGTTCAGTTTTGCCACAGCTAATCTCTTTCCTGGGTCTCCAGCAGTGACAGAAGGCTATCCACAGATGGTGTTGAACAACCCTCCTGCGGGAATACTGAGCTCAACTAGTCCTACCCGAACTGAGTCCCATTGGAATACTGTGGAAGGAAAGCTTCACCAAGGCGCTGGAACTGGAGAACAAGAAACCAGATATACAAATCTCATCTCCAAGAAGAGCCTTATCGGAGTCAGACCCTTCAGAAAGCAAGAAGTGGACCTACAGATGTCGAGTGTAGATATTCCTGCAGATGCCAAAGTTCACGTGAATCCTTTAGAAGTCAGAAATGAAATAGAATCCATTGAAATTAATCCTCAAGGGCATGCAACAACAGGCCAAGAATGCCCCACACTAAACTCCATGAAAATGGCAGATTCTACAATTATAACTCAAGAGATTCCCACACATTTAGGCTATCATTGGAATCCAATGTGTGACCCAGGGAGCTTTCAGTTCCAAAGGCCTGTTGATGCTCCAGCCAGCACGAAGCCATTGTCAGTCGGACAGCTTGAGGCCCCTACATCAATGAGAACCTCCAGCGGTCCATCAATGGTCAGACCTCATGATAGTCCTGTCACAATGCTTTTCAGCAGTTATCCTGGAGCAGACCTGAGGATTCCAGGCTGGGATAATTTGACAGAAGGACCATTCCAATGGAGATCCATTGGGACTGGGGCTCCAAGTAGTTATTTAGGGTTAAGTTTTGAAGAACGCCTTGCCGCCGCCAGGCACCAATCCACCACCGAAGCTCACATACAGATGCCGGGTTTTGTTGGTCCACCATCAGCTCCCGTACAAGGGAATCCTTTTATGGTTAAACCATACCGAAGTTCCAGAGAGGAGCTCAGAAATCTACAGTTATACAGTCCTGCCAACTTCAAACCCCAGAGACCCAGTACAACAGCTGCAGAATTTACAACTGCTGAAAGCCCCTTGGCACCCGGTTCCCCTGGTACTCTCACTACAGCAAGACATGAAGACAGTTCTGGGGTTCACCTGAATTATCCAACCCCTGACAGTCTTTCAGTAACAAAATACTTTGGAAATTCTATAGAGATCAATCCTCAGGCTGATCCAATAGCAGACAGACCTCTGGGGAGTGCCAGGAAATTTGTATCTGAAAGGACGTCAGTCGATGTTCAAAACCTAAATGAAGAATCTCAGGTTAAACCAAGAGTACTTGACTCTGTAAAGACAGGAAGCCTTGGGAATCCTGTAGAGATCAGGGCTGAAGGAGGAAATATAATGTCCCACCATTTGAACTGTATGCAAAAGCCATGTGCTTCCTACAGGAACTATGACACAATAAAATCCAATAAGCTTTCTGTAGAAATGTATCCTGAAGGAAATCTTACAAAAGGTGGATGTGGGAAGAGTGGTACAATTGGCAGCCCCCCTGATTGTGCTGAAGCGTTGAAGTGTGATGAGCAAAGCGTGCACAACAGAGACTTTGGGAGCATGGTAACCGTCAGACCTCAGGACAGAGAAGTGGTGACCATCACTTCAGCCAGCCCTGGAAGTAACCCTGAGGAAGGTCAAAAGGCAACCATCAATATTTCCCTTACAGTCGTTCTTCCTTCGAGTCAATTGGAATCAGATACCAAAGGAAGCTTCCTGAAGTTTGGTTCTCAAGAGATTCCCACAGGACATCCACAGGAAAATCTGGTTTATCATCCACCAGCTCAAGTTAATGGGAATCCCAATTCATTAGAACCGAATCCAGGATCAGAAACTGGAGAGACAACAATCAATCTCACACAGGATTCTTACGAGAAAACCAAGTCCGTAACCCAGGAAGAGGATCCTGGAGGAGAGGTGGGATTAAAAGCCCAGGGGGATCCACAAGAAGCCAGACTTGACCTATGCCAACGTGCTAAGAAGGACCAGAGATCAAACCTCATTGACGTACCAAACAAAAACATTTTGGAAGTCAGAATGTCCAGACGTCAGGAGAGCCCCGTTAAAGACTTGAAGAATACTCTATCAGAAGGCGGTGAAAAGGAAAGTCTGCAGTTTCCAAATGTCAATCCTAAAAAGGATTTTATTGAAGTTCCACCAAAAGAAGACCCTGTACCAATCTTATCTCCCATGGATCACAGCAATTGCCCAAGGAAATTGAATTGTATTACCCCGGTAATTGTCACTCCTCAACCATGTAATGTAGCCAAAGCTGGAGGTTCTCAAACAGAAATGCAGGCTACTACTAATAATATAATAGAGTCTCATGGAGGTAGTTTTGACTCTACCCCGTATCACAGGAGAGCAATGGAATCTTGGAAAAGTAGAACTCTTAATCATTCTCCTACAGGTAGTGACCAGGCCAGAGGGCTGGGTGTCAACATGGCAATTGAGCATCTTGGAGAAGGAGGACTGAACATCATGGTTAAACTCTACAAGAGTGAGACAAAGCCCAGGCCTCGGGAGGAGCCTTCGGTTAAATCTGAAGACAATTCCAAAGCAGGCTCACCACCAGATAGTCCTTCAGCAACAGATTCTGGGAGAAGTCTTGGTGTAGGCTCACCCTCGTGGAGCTCCTCTGAGACAGAGAAAATGGCAGATCAACAGAGTCCCAGAAAAAATAGTCATCTGGAGAGACCAGGAACACCCCCTGGGCAAGATAATGGGATATCAAATCTAGGTGATTCTGTAGATATCATACTTCAGGAGTGTAGCAGTCTGAAAGGACCAAGTCTTAACAGTCCGACAGTAAGAAAAGACCAGGAGAATCCTTTGGATGTCAATGATAAAGAAAGCCTTCTCATAGGAAAACACCATGGGAACGTCAGTGAGCAGCAACATCTCCAGGGTGTTGACAAAGGGACCTTCATATCGCAGAAGCCTCAGGAAAATACTGCTGAGGTTACTTCTGGAGATAACTCAGCGATGTTCTCTGAAAGTGTTGAGTACAATGCGAATCAAACAGACATCAAATCCAAACCTGCTCCAGTGGCAAATGAACAAGAAAGGATTCACACGGAGTTCAATGTGAGTGTTACCAGGGCCAAGCTGCAAGTGGATCCAGTGGGTCTTAGCGTAGCCTCATCATTAGGGAGATGTTCCCAGAGCAGCCTCAGTGAGGAAATGGGGAAATCAGATCTGCAATCCCCTGGAACAGTCAGGGGTCTGGAGGGTGCTGCTAGAATCAGATCAGAGATTAAACAAGAGAACGCTTCTGTGGTAGAAAACGCTCAGGAAGATCTTGAGGTTCCTCCTGGAGATGACCAGGGGAGCCGACTAACCTCTGGTGAAACAGTAAACCCAATGCGTGGTTCGGCATGTAGCGAACCGAAACACGATGCTGGACAGGACATGACTGAGATGAGTCACACTGAGCTCAGTGAAACTCTGTTCCAATTCATGCCTCTCAACCCTGAAACTGTTGCAGCATCAGAGAGCCATTCTGCCGTGCTTTCTGAAGGAAATCTTCATGCAGCCTCACCTTCGTGGAGTTCTGATGAAGAAATGAGGAATCTAAATTTGAAGAGTCTGGTTGCACTGATTCACCAGGGATGCGCCAATAGTCTTACTGTGGGAACAAGTCCTGGAGAAGATCCTGACCAGTGTGGTTCTGCCACCATTACACGGAAAGGGACCATTGATCCGAGAACCCTGGCATTTCTCAGTCCTGCATCCAGAATCTACCAGTGGAGTCCTTTGGAAGTCATTTCCGAAGAAGCTCTTATTACGGTTATATCCCATGGGAATTCTGAAGAGCAGCTATATGAATCAAATCTGCCCAGCATGGTGGAGAACAACCAAGGTGAACTTCCTCTGTGTGAGGAAAATCCTCCACATGTTGCGTCTGGAAATGACGTGAAGCAGTCAGAGCTCTGGCAGCCTGCGAGTGTCAGCCTGCATGTGGATCGGCCTAGGGACAAAGCTGAACACATTCCTGGAACAGATACAACCCAGAGGTGCAACACAGAGCTCAGGCATGCCAACAGCCCCATGAAGTTCAGACCTCATCTTGGGAGTCCGTCCACAATGGCATCCGACAACAGCCTTGAAGCAGCCTCGTCTCCCTTGAGTTCTGATGAAGAGGTGAAGAAGTCAAAACTGAGGAGCCTTGAGACGGTCAACTATCAGGGGAGCACCCTTACAAACCAACCAGAACCAACTGCTGGAGAAGATCAGAAGATATCAGATATACACCTTGATGCACATGTCACTGCCAAGGGGAGCACTGAGTTGAGAAGGTTGGAGGTTGATGGTTTTGTTGAAGGAAGGTATCAGAGGACTCCCTATGAAGAGGGTGTTACAATGGTTAGACTCCATGGGAATTCGAGAGCACAGAGCATGTCAACCCTGTCTGGTACTGTTGAAGATGAGCTAGGAGGTTACCCAGTACTGGAACACTCTCAGGAGAGCTTTACCAGTGGAGATGATGCAGAACTATCAAAATCTCATAACTGTGGAAATATTGCCCTCAATGAGACTCAGATGGACTTTAAGCAGAAACATGTTCTTACCCACATCAGTCCCGATGAGAATTCTACAGAGGTTTCGGCTCTGCCATATCCAGTGCCTCTTAAACCCGAAGGTAGTCGTAAAGCAGGCAATCCCTCAACTCAGATGTCTGAGCTCCCTGGTGCAGTCCCACCTCCCTGCAGACCTCTTACAGAAATAATGAAGTCAGACCTGAGGAGTCCTGATGCAGTCAGTCATCAGGAGAGCTTTACTACATTCAGACCAGAATCAGCCACGGCAGAAGGTGCAAGGTCGTCATATTTAGATATCACACCTGGACAAAGTATGGAGCCGAGAAAGTCAAAGCAAGTTAGTCTGTCTGCAGGAAATTACCAGGAAAATGCTTCGGCAGTGAACACTGCAGGAATTCAAAGGAATTCTGTTGAACAACAATATCTCGGTGGCATTGTAGATGTCAAACAGAGAACTATCTCTATAGCTGAAACACCTCAGGGCAATCTTCTCGTCGCACTGTCTGGAGGTAACTCAGAATTGTCAAAGCCAGGCTACCGTGTGGAGTTCTGCCTCAACGAAAGTGTCACTGGAGTTTTGGTTAACTATTCCCCTGCAGTTCACCCAGTTCAGAGGGACAATCACTCAGAGATCAGGCTCCAAAGTAGCCCCACCCACTTCCAACATCATCAGAGTCGTAATGCAGGCTGGTCACCTATCAGTCCTACTGAGCCTGGTACTCATGGCAGTCTTCCTGCAATCTCTGATCTGTGCAGTTCTGAAGAAGCTGTAAAGAAATCAGGTCGGCAAGAACTTGCAACAAGCAGTCATCAGAAGAGTGCTATCATAGTTCGACCTGATCCAAAGAAACTAGATGTCCCAGTCACACCCACTGGGGGCAGAGAGGACTTAACACGAATAAGTCTTCTCACTGCTGAAAACAGAAAATGGCAGAAGAATCCCCTAGCCGAAGTTGTGGAGTCAAAACAACCTGGCTTGAATGAAAATGAAAGGGAATTCGAATGTGAAGCGTTGTCATTAGCAGAGTTCAGTCAGGAGCAGACTCCAAAAATCAGATCAGGATGTAGGCCCAAGAAACCAACTCTGAATAAACCTGAAGGTTTGAAATCTAATGAAAGCCATGTAGATGCTGAAGCTGATCAAAGCCCAGCTGGAAACCCAACTCAGAGCTGTGACGTGGAAATTGGGCCCCAGGAGCAGCTGACAGAATTCAAACCCATGGTCCACAAAGATCAGAAGAAAATGACAGACAACATGCTGTGCAGTAATCCTTTGGAGGCCGGCTCAGTCACCTCACAACAGCCTCCAGAAGAAACCCCAACAGTAACAAACATGAAAGGATCTTTAAGAACCTTAGAAGACAAAAAGCAAGTGAATGTGGATGGTCTAAAGGAAATGACCAACCAAGGACTTCCTATAGCTCTCAGACTTAACCCCTCTGAACTCAGTCTCGAAAGCATTGGTTCCAAAATGAGCATTGGAGAAGTCAAATCTGATTTGAGCGTTGGACAGGTTAGGTCAGATTTGAGCTTAGGAGAGGTCAGGTATGAGTGGAGATAGATCTGGACAAAGTATGAAATTGGTGGCAAAAAGGATTGTAGAGTGATGCTATGCAGCTGGAGGCCAATAGGCAGGGTTTGGGGATTGTCTGACTTGTTTTCAAGGGGTTCCTTCAGTGATTCTGCTTTTAATTCCCCAACACAAGGTAAACAAGGCTCTTCTTGGAACAATGTTAAAAGAAAATTTGTAATTATTTTTATATAATGCTGTTATTTACAATCTAATTTTAAGCATCCTCATTTTACGAAGTTTCATAATTCACTCTAAATTCAGAATTAGATCACCGATAACAAGCAAACCGTAACAGAACACAAATACAGTGGATTCCAATTAACTGGGACACATCAGGACCAGTACATCTTGGCCCAATTAAATGACTGTCCCAATTAGCAGAAGTTTCAAAGAAATGGCTAAAAAGATATAATATGTTACGTATTTAAATGAAGTACAGAACAAATCAGAATACAACTAAAACTACAGTAGTATAAACTGTGTATTAGTTCCAAATATTTATCAAAGGATGAATTCATCCAGTGTACACTGCTGTGTTCTTTTGATTGTCTGTAAATGAACAAAGTCTGCACAGACACCTAGTGTAGATAATGGACTGCCTTCAAACAATGCTGTTGATGACTGAATCCCCCAAATCTTCATTTTTATTGTAACCTTCAAGATGATTATCATCACTTTCAAATTCTTCATAGTTCCTAAATTGTTGAAATAGTGAAATTGTTTCATTTTGACTCTTGGCCGTTTCTGGCATCTCCAAGTCTGAATACATAAGAACATAAGAAATAGGAGCAGGAATCGACCATCAGGCCCATCGAGCCTGCCCCGCCATTCAATAAGATCATGGCTGATCTGTCCGTAAACTCAGCTCCACCTACCTGCCTTTTCCCCAGAACCCTTAATTCCCCTACGTTAAAATCTACCTAACTGTATCTTAAATATATTTAGTGAAGAAGCCTCAACTGCTTCCCTGGGCAGAGAATTCCACAGATTCACCACTCTCTGAGAAAAACAGTTTCTCCTCATCTCCATCCTAAATCTTCTCCCCTGAATCTTGAGGTAATGTCCCCTAGTTCTAGTCTCACCGACCAACGGAAACAACTTTCCTACTTCTATCTCATCTATCTCTTTCAAAATTTAAAAACGCAAACACGAGGAAATTTGCAGATGCTGGAAATTCAAGCAACACACACAAAATGCTGGTGGAACGCAGCAGGCCAGACAGCATCCATAGGAAGAAGCACAGTTGACGTTTCGGGCTGAGACCCTTGGTCAACTGTGCTTCTTCCTATGGATGCTGTCTGGCCTGCTGCGTTCCACCAGCATCTTGTGTGTGTTCCTTTCAAAATTTTGTATGTTTCTATAAGATCCCCTCTCATTCTTCTGAACTCCAGAGAGTATAGTCCCAGGTGATTTAATCTCTCCTCGTAGGTTAACCCCTTCATCTCTGGAATCAACCTGGTGAACCTCCTCTGCACTGCCTCCAAAGCCAGTATATCCTTCCTCAAGTGTGGAGACCAGAACTGCACGCAGTACTCCAGGTGCGGCCTCACCAGAACCCTGTATAGTTGCAGCATAACCTCCCTGCTCTTAAATTCAATCCCTCCAGCAATGAAGGCCAACATTCCATTTGCCTTCTTAATAACCTGTTGTACCTGCAAGCCAACTTCATGCAATTCATGCATAAGGCTGTGTACTCAGCCCTCTGCTGTATTCACTGTGCACCCATGATTGTGTAGCCAAGTTTCCATCAAACTCAATATATAAGTTTGCTGATGACACAACAATTGTAGGCCGTATCTCGGGTAATGATGAGTTTGAGTACAGGGAGGAAATTAAGAACCTTGTGGCATGGTGCGAAGACAATAACCTATCCCTCAACGTCAGCAAGACGAAGGAATTGGTTGTTGACTTCAGAAGGAGTAGCGGACTGCACGACACAATTTACATCGGTGGTGTGCAATTGGAACAGGTCAAAAGCTTTAAGTTCCTCAGGGTCAATATCACAAATGACCTGACTTGGTCCAACCAAGCAGAGTTCACTGCCAAGAAGGCCCACTAGCGCCTTTACTTCCTGAGAAAACTAAAGAAATTTGGCCTGTCCCCTAAAACCCTCACTAATTTTTATAGATGCACCGTAGAAAGCATTCTTCTAGGGTGCATCACAACCTGGTATGGAAGTTGTCCTGTCCAAGACTGGAAGAAGCTGCAGAAGATTGTGAACACGGTGCAGCACATCACACAAACCAATCTTCCGTCCGTGGACTCACTTTACACCGCACGCTGTCGGAGCAGTGCTGCCAGGATAATCAAGGACATGACCCACCCAGCCAACACACTTTTCATCTCTCTTCCCTCCAGGAGAAGGCTCAGGAGCTTGAAGACTCGTATGGCCAGATTTGGGAACAGCTTCTTTCCAACTGTGATAAGACTGCTGAACGGATCCTGACCCGGATCTGGACCGTACCCTCCAAATATCTGGACCTGCCTCTCAGTATTTTTGCACTACCTTACTTTCCATTTTCTATTTATTATTTATAATTTAAATTTTTAATATTTACTAATTTTTACTATTTTTAATTTTTTTTAATATTTAATATTTGTAATCCAGGGAGCGGGAAGCACAGAATCAAATATCGCTGTGATGATTGTACGTTCTAGTATCAATTGTTTGGCGACAATAAAGTATAAAGTATAAGCACTCCCAAGTCCCTCTGCACAACAGCATGCTGCAATCTTTCACCATCTAAATAATAATCTGCTCTTCTATTATTCTTTCCAAAGTGGATGATCTTGCATTTACCAATGTTGTATTCCATCTATCAGACCTTGACCCAATCACTTAACTTATCTATATCCCTCTGCAGATTCTCCACATCCTCTGTACAATTCGTTTTTCCACTCAGTTTAGTGTCATCAGCAAAATTTGCTACGCTCCACTCTGTCCCTTCTTCCAAATCATCAATGTAAATGGTAAACAGCTGCGGGCCCAGCACCGACCCCTGCAGCACCCAACTCACCACTGACTGCCAACCAGAGAAACACCCATTTATACCAACTCTCTGCCTTCTATTGGTTAACCAATCCACTATCCATGCCAATACACTTCCTCCAACTCCATGCATCCGTATCGTATTTATAAGTCTCTTCTGCGGCACCTAATCAAGAGTCTTCTGGAAATCCAAGTATACAACATCTACTTGTTCCCCTCTATCCACTGCACTCATGGGTCCTCAAAGAACTCCAGTAAGTTTGTCGAACAGGACCTGCCCTTTCTGAATCCATGCTGCTTCTGTCTAATGGAACCACCCCTTTCTAAATGTTTTGCTATTTCTTCCTTAATGACAGCTTCAAGCATTTTCCCGACTACTAGTTGCCATATATAATGCTTGATCCCACGATGTGTAAAGTAGTTCTTCATTGCCTTTCTGCTTATTTCCCACCAAATATCACTGACAAAAATCACTGCTTTTTGAACATGAACACACACAACTAATGCTTTTTAAAAACTGGTCACTTTCAGCACGGTGTAGTGTCTCATTGCCACGCAAGTGCACATGACTGACATTGGTTAGAAATTATTGTCAACAATTGCCTGCCCCAATTAAGCCAATAGTGTCTCAAATAAGCTGCCCTGATTAACCTTTGGACCAATTAACCAGAATCCACTGTATTTAGAGAAGTGATCAAGACCATAAAAAGTGTAGCAGTTTACAACTTGGCATAGAAACACACTGAGTAAAAACAAAAGAAAAATACTGCAGATACTGGAAATCTGAAATAAAGTAGAAAATGCCAGAAATGCTCAGAAGGTCCGGCAGCATCTGTGTAGATGAATAATCAATGTAGATAGATAGATACTGTGTAGATGGATACTGCATCTGTGTAGATAGATAGATACTGCATTAATGTAGAATATAGAACATAGAATAGCACAGCACAATACAGGCCCTTTGGCCCACAATGTTGTGCCGACCCTCAAATCCTGCCTCCCATATAACCCCCCTCTTAAATTCCTCCATATACCTGTCTAGTAGTCTCTTAAACTTCATTAGTGTATCTGCCTCCACCACTGACTCAGGCAGTGCATTCCACGCACCAACCTCTCTCTGAGTAAAAAACCTTCCTCTCATATCCCCCTTGAACTTCCCACCCCTTACCTTAAAGCCATGTCCTCTTGTATTGAGCAGTGGTGCCCTGGGGAAGAGGCGCTGGCTGTCCACTCTATCTATTCTTCTTATTATCTTGTACACCTCTATCATGTCTCCTCTCATCCTCCTTCTCTCCAAAGAGTAAAGCCCTAGCTCCCTTAATCTCTGATCATAATGCATACTCTCTAAACCAGGCAGCATCCTGGTAAATCTCCTCTGTACCCTTTCCAGTGCTTCCACATCCTTCCTATAGTGAGGCGACCAGAACTGGACACAGTACTCCAAGTGTGGCCTAACCAGAGTTTTATAGAGCTGCATCATTACATCGCGACTCTTAAACTCTATCCCTCGACTTATGAAAGCTAACACCCCATAAGCTTTCTTAACTACCCTATCCACTTGTGAGGCAACTTTCAGGGATTTGTGGACATGTATCCCCAGATCCCTCTGCTCCTCCACACTACCAAGTATCCTGCCATTTACTTTGTACTCTGCCTTGGAGTTTGTCCTTCCAAAGTGTACCACCTCACACTTCTCCAGGTTGAACTCCATCTGCCACTTCTCAGCCCACTTCTGCATCCTATCAATGTCTCTCTGCAATCTTCGACAATCCTCTACACTATCTACAAAACCAAAATTTGTGTCGTCTGCAAACTTGCCAACCCACCCTTCTACCCCCACATCCAGGTCGTTAATAAAAATCACGAAAAGTAGAGGTCCCAGAACAGATCCTGTGGGTCACCACTAGTCACAATCCTCCAATCTGAATGTACTCCCTCCACCACGACCCTCTGCCTTCTGCAGGCAAGCCAATTCTGAATCCACCTGGCCAAACTTCCCTGGATCCCATGCCTTCTGACTTTCTGAATAAGCCTACCATGTGGAACCTTGTCAAATGCCTTACTAAAATCCATATAGATCACATCCACTGCACTACCCTCAGCTATATGCCTGGTCACCTCCTCAAAGAACTCTATCAGGCTTGTCAGACAAGATCTGCGCATCACAAAGCCATGCTGACTGTCCCTGATCAGACCATGATTCTCTAAATGCCCAGAGATCCTATATGGACATACCTCTACTCTGAGACTGTGTCCTCTGGTCCAAGACTCCCAGAATGCAGGAAACATCTCCTCCATATCCACCCTATCCAGACCTTTCAATATGTTTCAATGAGATTTCCCACCATTCTACAAAATTCAGTGAGTACAGGCCCAGAGCCATTGATGCAATTAAATTCTAAACTCAAAAACAACAGAGGTTTTGTAAGAATAAGGAAGTGCTTGTGCATATTGTCATGTTCATACAACTGGAATTATTTATGTATTCAGCACAATCTTAACGTTAACCATATAGCCATATAACAATTACAGCACGGAAACAAGCCATCTCAGCCCTTCTAGTCCGTGCCGAACTCTTACGCTCACCTAGTCCCACCAACCTGCACTCAGCCCATAAACCTCCATTCCTTTCCTGTCCATATACCTATCCAATTTAACTTTAAATAACAATATCGAACCTGCCTCTACCACTTCTGCTGGAAGCTCATTCCACACAGCCACCACTCTCTGAGTAAAGAAGTTCCCCGTCATGTTACCCCTAAACTTTTGCCCCCTAACTCTGAACTCATGTCCTCTTGTTTGAATCTCCCCCACACTCAATGGAAAAACCCTATCCATGTCAACTCTATCTATCCCCCTCATAATTTTGAATACCTCTATCAAGTCCCCCCTCAACCTTCATGCTCCAAAGAATAAAGACCCAACTTGTTCAACCTTTCTCTGTAACTTAGGTGCTGAAATCCAGGTATCATTCTAGTAAATCTTCTCTGTACTCTCTCTATCTTGTTGACATCTTTCCTATAATTCGGTGACCAGAATTGTACACAATACTCCAAATTTGGCCTCACCAATGCCTTGTACAATTTCAACATTACATCCCAACTCCTATACTCAATGCTCTGGTTTATAAAGACCAGCATACCAAAAGCTTTCTTCACCACCCTATCCACATGAGATTCCACCTTCAGGGAACTATGCACAATTATCCCTTGATCCCTCTGTTCTACTGCATCCTTCAATGCCCTACCATTTACCATGTATGTCCCATTTTGATTAGTCCTACCAACATGTAGCACCTCATACTTATCAGCATTAAACTCCATCTGCCATCTTTCAGCCCACTCTTCTAACTGGCCTAAATCTCTCGGCAAGCTTTGAAAACCTACTTCATTATCCACAACGCCTCTGTCATACCAATAACTAATAATCCTACTAATAATCATCAACATAATAGCTACCACATTATATTTCCAGGTATCAATCCATGCTCTAAGCTCATCCACCTTTCTTACAATGCTCATGGCATTAAAATAAAGGCATTTAAGAAATTTTCCACCTCTTACTCTCTGTTAATCACTAACCGTGCAAACAACTTTACTATTTTCTTTTTCTTCCTTTCCCCCTACACCTGTTCCTACACTCTGGTTCCCCTCCCTCCTCATATCTAGTTTAAATCCACTGGAGCCTCTCTAGCAATCCTACCTGCGAGAATATTTGTCCCCCTTCAGTTCAGATGTAAACCATCCCGCTGGAACAGGTCCCACCTTCCCTGGAAAACTGCCCAATTATCTATAAATCTGAAGCCCTCCCTCCTGCACCATGTCTTCAGCCACGTGTTGATCTGTGCTATCTTACTATTTCTAAACCCGCCTGCAATCAATTCACTGATACTTTACTAAAATCCTACTTTCTTGGCACCTGCTGGAATCTCCCAAAATTCACCTATGCTAGAAAAAGGCACATTCTACTGACAGTGTAAGACCATAAGACTATAAGATGTAGCAGCAGAATTAGGCCATTCAGCCCATTGAGTCTGCTTCGCCATTCCATCATGGCTGATCCTGGATCCCACTCAACACCATACACTGGTCTTTTCACCATATCCATTGCTGCCCTGACCAATCAGGAAACGATCAACTTCCACCTTACAACACGCTGGAGGAACTCAGCAGGTCGGGCAGCATCCATGGAAACGATTAGTCAACGTTTCGGGCCAGAACCCTTCGTCAGGACTGTAGAGGGAAGGGGCAGAGGCCCCATAAAGAAGATGGGGGGAGGGTGGGAAGGAGAAGGCTGGTAGGTTCCAGGTGAAAAACCAGTAAGGGGAAAGATCAAGGGTGGGAGAGGGGATAAGCAGGAAAGGTGAAGAAGGAATACGGGAAAGCACAATGGGTAGTAGAAGGAGGCGGAACCATGAGGCAGGTGATAGGCAGTTGGCAGAGGGGGCAGAGTGAAACTGGGATGGGAATTCCCTCCCCCTCCCTTCCCCCATCCACTGCCTCTCCTTTGTCCACCCTGCTTGCTATCTGTGGAATTCTCTGCCACAGGAAACAGTTGAGGCCAGTTCATTGGCTATATTTAAGAGGGAGTTAGATATGGCCCTTGTGGCTAAAGGGATCAGGGGGTATGGAGGGAAGGCAGGTACAGGGTTCTGAGTTGGATGATCAGCCATGATCATACTGAATGGCAGTGCAGGCTCGAAGGGCCAAATGGCCTACTCCTGCACCTATTTTCTATGTTTCCATGTTTCCTTGAAGAATTGGGGAGCGGGGGCAGAGGGGGGAAGGGGGAGGGGGGAGGGGGGACTGCTCACAGTTTATTTACACTTCTGCAAGAACACTGGCGGCTCCTGTGTTCCTACAGAGAGAGAAGGGAGGAGCTACCTGATGGACAGCTGGTGTTCAGCACAACAGTATTTAAACCAGCGTAATTGCTTGTTTCACAGGACACGCAGACACACAAGGGTGTGGTGAAGTTACCACTATCCTGTCCAGGTGCCCACGAGTGTGGGACTGAGGATCGATTCTGAGGGATCGATCTGTAATTGTTAGTGCATGAAAGAGCAACCTTGTGGAGTCTACCCGTGTGTCTAACCCTCGCCTGGGTTGGTAGACTATCACTCGAAGACGGTGCTCTTAAGTTGGTCAAGCTTGGCTAACTTGGAAGTTTCGGAGGACAACGGGAAGATCGATGGCATCAGCTCCCCTGAAGAACTAAACACCTCTCTCTCTCCATCACTACTCAGCTGAATGCCACGAACTGAACTGAACTTTACTTATCACTGTAAGACTGTATCTATTTACACGTAGGCTTGAAGAAGCTTGGTTTCTATATTTCCACACATATATAATCATTACTAATCTGTTTGAATTATCTGATTTTATATTACTGTATTGCATAGTTACTAATAAATAGTGTTAGTTAACAGCAATACCAGACTCCAAAGTGTTTTCTATTTCCGCTGGTTCTTTAACCCTTCATGGGGTACGTGACCACAGAAACCATGCTGACTTTGACTTATTTTATTATTATTCTCCAAGTACCTCGAAACCTCATCCTTAATAATAGACTCCAACACTTTCCCAACCACTGAGATTAGGCTAACTGGCCTAATTTCTGTCCTTTAGTCATCCTCCCTTCTGAAAGAATGGAGTGACATGTGCAATTTTTCAGTCCTCTGGGACCACGCCAGAATCAAGTGATTTTTGAAAGATCATGACCAATGCATCTGTTATCTCTTCAGCAACCTCTCTCAGGACTCTGGGATGTAGTCCATCTGGTCCAGGTGACTTATCCACCTTAAGATCTTTCAGTTTGCCTAGGACTTTTTCCCTTGTAATAGCAGGGAATAGGATTGTCACGAGACACATATCTCGAATACCTGTATCAAATACAGGGAATATTGGAAGCAAGCTACCATCATTAAGGTTTGATTCCATAAAAGAAAAAGCCATTGCAATAGCGCCCATGATGAGAATTCATATCAAAACTTATAATCAGATCGTGTGATTAAGCGTGATCGGCAAAAACAAGCATTACTCTCAATTATCTGCATCACCTCCCCAAATAACCCATCCAAACCATTACCACAGGTGTAAATGCCGGGATGTCACCACGGGTGCACACGCTGAACGTGAACACGGGTGCAAACACCTAACTTTAAAACAGGTGTAAACGCCCGATGTTACCACAGGCGCACACACCCGACGTTACCGTGGGTGCAAACATACGACATTAGCAGGGGTGCAAACATCTACAGTAAAATTACTCTCAATTATCTGCATCACCTCCCCAAATAACCCATCCAAACCATTACCACAGATGCAAGCACCTAATAGAAAATAAGTTTTCAATAGAGGATGTGTGAATCAAGTTGAAAAGTGTGGCACTCTGAACCATCCTCCTTAAGGTTAGGTTCTTACCCTGAGATATTATACAGCACAGAACAGGCCCTTCGGTTGTGCCAACCTTTAACTGACTCCAAGATCGATCTAACCCTTTCCTCCCACACAGGCCACCCTTTGTTTGCCATCCATGTGCCTATCTAAGAGCTTCTCAAACGTCCCTACCACCACCCTGGCACCCACCACTCTCTGTTATACACTTACCCCTGACATCTCCCCGATACCCCCCACCTCCCTCCAATCACATTACAGTTATGACCCCAGGATTAACCATTTCCGCCCTGGGAAAAAGTTCCTGCCTCTTATCACCTTGTACACCTCGATCGTCACCTCTCACCCTCCTTCGCTCCCACGAGGAAACCTGAGCTCACCCTATTCTATTACAATCACACACGCACTTGTTTCTCTTTGTGCACTACTTAATTTATCTATTTTATAGATACTCCTTGTTGTCATTCAGTTACTGTACTTACTATACATTACAATGTCCTGCTACAAAACAACACATTTCACAACACATGCCAGTGATATTAAACCTGATTCTGATATCCTCATAAGACATGCAAGTGAGGACTTCTTATCCAATAATAAGAGATCCATGTAATGTCACCTTTGCATCAGTCCCTGCTTCTCTCTTCTTGCCTGTTTGTACCGTCACTTTGTACAAAACATCACTGGCCACTTGGGATGCAGTCCTGGACAGGTCACGCCTCGAGTTTGATGGCTGTCGAAGCAGTGTGCTTCTGGAATACTGGAAATCACATGAAAGCAATGCTCAGTCTCATAGAAGACTGATTCATGTCACATTAAATTAACTGGAAAAGCAATGAAAAATAATTTCAGGGTAAACCCAGGCATTAGACTAACACAGAGAATATCAAAAGGCCATTCAGTCTCTCAAGCACATTCTATCTATGGGCCATATATAATTTGGCATTGGATGAATTCTATTCAATGCATTACATCAGCCAAGGAGACTGTGGAGTTTCTCTTTACTCCCAAAATACAAGGATATTTGTGTAGTCGAGCTACTATATTTTATATCATAAACAAGAGATTCTGCAGATGCTGGAAATCCAGAGCAACACACACAAAGTGCTGGAGGAACTCAGCAAGTCAGGCAGCATCTCTGGAAATGAAATGTCAACATTTCGGGATGAGACCTTTCTTCAGGACTGGAAAGGAAGGTGGAAGATGCCAGAATAAGAAGATGGTGAAGGGGAAGGCAGACAAACTGGAAGGTGGTAGGTGAAGCCAAGAGGGTGGATTAGGTAAAAGCGGGGAGATGATTGGTGAAGCCAAGAGGGTGGATTAAGTAAAAGCTGGGAGGTGATTGGTGAAGCCAAGAGGGTGGATTAAGTAAAAGCTGGGAGGTGATTGGTGAAGCCAAGAAGGTGGATTAAGTAAAAGCTGGGAGATGATTGGTGAAGCCAAGTGGCTGGATTAAGTAAAAGCTGGAAGGTGATTGGTGAAGCCAAGAAGGTGGATTAAGTAAAAGCTGGAAGGGGATTGGTGAAGCCAAGTGGCCGGATTAAGTAAAAGCTGGAAGGTGATTGGTGGAAAAGGTAAAGGGCTGGAGAAGAAGGAATCTGATAGGTGAGGAGAGTGGACCATGGGAGAAAGGGAAGGAGGAGAGGTACCAGGGGAGGTGATGGGTAGATAAGGAGAAGAGATAAGAGGTCAGAATGGGGAATAGAAGAGGAAAGGAAAGGGGGAAAAAAATTCCAGAAGTTGGAGAAATCGATGTTCATGCCATCAGGTTTGGGGCTATCTAGATGTAATATAAGGGTGGCCTCGTCATGGCAGAAGAGGAGGCCATTGTCCGACATGCTGGAATGCAAATAGGGTTTGGAATTAAAATGGCTGGCCTCCAGGAAAATTCCACTTCAGGCAGATGGATGCTTTATATAGTTCCTTTTGCCTTTTTCCCCAAGGCGGAAACGGCTAATACACGGGGGCATAATTTTAAGGTGACTGGAGGCAAGTAGAGGGGGATGTCAGAGGTCAGTTTTTTTTGTAACAGAGAATGATGGATGTGTGGAACATGCTGTGGGGGGTGGTTGTACAGGCAGGTACATTAGGACATGTAATTGTGCAAAGACACGGTTAGGACTGGTGTGACTGTGTTCTTGCTCACAGCATTTCCAAGACTTGTACGGATATTAGCAAATTTCAGCTTTGATGGAGAATCACAGTGTTGGCACCGTCTGCCATTTACTGCCAACTGATTACTGAGAAAAGCAAAAGGACGTACAGAAAGACGGCGTGGCTGTTCCTGAAACCCAAACTTCCTGAGGTAGTACTTGAAGAGGTGCGGGTCGTTGAGCGAGTGGTACTGAGAAAGCTTGCAGCTGCCACCGTCTCTGTATTGGGAACCAGGCTTGCAAGTCCATGCTGTGAAGGCAGAGGGTTGGACATTGTTTCACACCGGGTAATACTCACAGACACTCGCTTCGCTTCGTGACTTCAGACTGAGAAACGGAGTGAAAAGTGCAAACGTTACTCTGCTGTGCTTTAAGCGCATGAGCGGATGTGAACGTCTTTCCCCAGAGTGAATCTTACACAGCATGCACGCCAGTGCTCTGAAAATCTGTACATTGTTTCAGATCCACTCCTTCACCACCCAGACCTGCTGGAATATCAGCAGTGAGCAGACCAAGCTTTGCAAGGCTTCCCGCCCCCATTCTAACACTCTCTACAGGAGCACCATCGAGGGTCCTGCCTGTCTGCATCATTGTGTGGTACGGAAGCTGAAAGGCATCGGACCGCAGGACCCTACAGAGGACAGTAAAACCACTGAGAGGATCACATTATAGACAAAGGGCCCAAAGCATTGCTGAGGATCCCTACCACCCATCCCACAATCTCTCTGACCCAGTACTGTCAGGAAGAAGATTCAGGAGCTTCAGGACTAGAACTGCCTGACTGGGTAACAGCTTCTTCCCTCAGGCTGTGAGACTAAAGGCTGATTTCTACTTCTGCGTCAACTCAACGCCGTAACCTACGCAAGTGGCCGACGCGCATTGTGAGCATTTATACTTGTGCGTTGGTGTGTCTGCGTCACTCTGCAATTCAAGCAAGTCACGCATGCGCACACACCTGCCCATGCAAGGCTTCATGGTCATGGTAGTCTTTCTTGGGGTAAACAAGTTTAAAGCGAGCATCTTTTTTCGTAAAAGTGAAATACATCCTCCATAATTTTGGAGGTCTGTAAAGCTTTATGGAAAGCATTGCAGCCAGAGTTCCTTCCCTGCCCTTCAGTCGCCCAATGGGAAGCTATTGCAGCGTAGGAGGAAATGCGATGCTACCAAGCAGACCAATCACAGTTGTTCGGTCTGCGTTGCCACGACACGTAGTTACATTTCGGGAGAGGTGTGCGTCAGGCTATAGTGTAGAGATCTGTGTAGGCTCTGCTTAGGGTTCACACGGCGTCAAGTTGACGCAGAAGTATAAATCAGCCTTAATGAATACCCAGTCAGCACTGAGGTCTTGTCACTGGGACAGTGAGCTGTTTACTGTTTACCTGTGCACCACATGCATTTTGAATTATATTTTATTAACTTACAGTAATATCTTGTTTCATATGCTGTGTGTGATATGTGGGTGCACTGTGGTCTGGAGGAACAGTGTTTCATTTGGTTGTATATATGTACAGTCAGATAACAATAAACTTGAACTTAAAATCCACTCAATTACCACCCAGACTTGCTGGAACGTCTCAACTGAAGCCCTCCCAAGTAGAGACAACCTGCAGATCTTGGGAATCCTAGTCGATTCTCAGCATCCACAACCTGGATCCATCCTTCTCTCATATTTCCAGATATTAGCAATCCCAGATCAGAGAGCTTGTCTCATTTCCCTGGAATATTGTGTTCAGTTCTGGTCGCCTCATTATAGGAAAGGTGTGGAAGCTTTAGAGAGGGTGCAGAGGAGATTCACCAGGATGCAGAGAAGATTTACTTATGAGGAGAGGTTGAGTGGGCTAGGGGGAATGAGAGGTGACTTGATAGAGGTGTACAACGTGATAGATCGAGTAGACAGCCAGAGACTTTTTCACAGGGCAGAAACTGTTAATACAAGGAGAAATCATTTTAATCTGATTAGAGGAAAGTATAGAGGGGTTGTTACCATATAACCATATAACAATTACAGCACGGAAACAGGCCATCTTGGCCCTTCTAGTCCGTGCCGAACTCTTACTCTCACCTAGTCCCACCAACCTGCACTCAGCCCATAACCCTCCATTCCTTTCCTGTCCATATGTCTATCCAATTTAACTTTAAATGACAACATCGAACCTGTCTCAACCACTTCTGCTGGAAGCTCGTTCCACACAGCGACCACTCTCTGAGTAAAGAAGTTCCCCCTCATGTTACCCCTAAACTTTTGTCCTCTAATTCTCAACCCATGTCCTCTTGTCTGAATCTTCCCCACTCTCAATGGAAAAAGCCTATCTACGTCAACTCTATCTATTCCCTTCATAATTTTAACTACCTCTATCAAGTCCCCCCTCAACGTTCTACGTTCCAAAGAATAAAGACCTAACTTGTTCAACCTTTCTCTGTAACTTAGGAGATGAAACCCAGGCAACATTTTAGTAAATCTCCTCTGTACTCTCTCAATTTTATTGACATCTTTCCTATAACTCGGTGACCAGAACTGTACACAATACTCCAAATTTGGCCTTACCAATGCCTTGTACAATTTCAACATTACATCCCATTAGAGATAGCTTTTTTTTATATATACACAGAGAGGTGGGTGTGTGGAAAACACTTCCAGAGGTGGTGGTAGAGGCAGATAAGTTAGGAGCATTTAAGAAACTCTTAGATACGCAGATGGATGGTAGAAAAACAGAGGGCTATGTGGGAGGGAAGGGATAGATTGATCTCAGAGTAGGTTAGGAAGTCAGCACGACTTCATGGGCTGACTAGCCTGTACTGAGCTGGAATGCTTTATGTTCCTGCAGACCACAATGTGAATGAGATAAATACAGGGGTCTGTGTCAATGAACATTGTTCATTGTGCTATTACTCCAAAGTGCCAAGAACAGCTGTAGAGCAGGAACAACAATGGAGAAATAGGATTAAATCTTTTTACTGAGTCACGTTAGTAATGGTTCATGCCGGTTACCGGTACCAGTGACCCGTTTCCATCCAGGGGGTCACTGTGGACATGGTGGAGGATTACAGATACCTGGGGATATGAATTGACAATAAACTGGACTGGTCAAAGAACACTGAGGCTGTCTAGAAGAAGGGTCAGAGCCATCTCTATTTCCTGAGGAGACTGAGGTCCTTTAACATCTGCCGGACGATGCTGAGGATGTTCTACGAGTCTGTGGTGGCCAGTGCGATCATGTTTGCTGTTGTGTGCTGGGGCAGCAGGCTGAGGGTAGCAGACACCAACAGAATCAACAAACTCATTCGTAAGGCCAGTGATATTGTGGGGATGGAACTGGACTCTCTCACGGTCGTGTCTGAAAAGAGGATGCTGTCTAAGTTGCATGCCATCTTGGACAATGTCTCCCATCCACTACATAATGTACTGGTTGGGCACAGGAGTATATTCAGCCAGAGACTCATTCCACCGAGATGCAGCACAGAGCGTCATAGGAAGTCATTCCTGCCTGTGGCCATCAAACTTTACAACTCCTCCCTTGGAGGGTCAGACACCCTGAGCCAATAGGCTGGTCCTGGACTTATTTCATAATTTACTGGCAGAATTTACATATTACTATTTAACTATTTATGGTTCTATTACTATTTATTATTTATGGTGCAACTGTAGCAAAAACCAATTTCCCCCAAGATCAATAAAGAATGATTATGACTGTGACTATTAACTTACAGTGCGGGAGCGACGACCCAGGTCCACTGAATCGGAGACACGCGCACTCGAAAGCCTGCACAAAGAGAGAGCCTGCGTACATAGCAGGCTCAATCAGTTCACCATGCGATCAATCGGTTCATCCTGTGATCAATCGATTTACCCCGCGATCAATCAGCCACATGCATACTCATCACATTCGTGCAATCCATCCGATTTGGTTCCTGGACCACAAATATTACTCACCAGAATATGGGGCTCTCCTGCTGACAGCGGACTCGGTGGACCTGTGGTTTAGGGTCACCCTGTACTTCCTTAAAGCACCAGCGCACTGTTCACGTGCTCTTCTGGGATCATTCCACACTGGTTTATCTCTGGGTGCAGAGATGTTTCTGAACTGGAATCCTGTTTGAAAAGAACAGGGGAGAACAGCTTTAATGTATTAGTCATGATAGAGTTATGTCTTTTTCTTTTATTTAGACGGACAGCACAAAACAGGCCCTTCGGGGGCCATTGAGTCCCGCCACCCAGCAACTCCTCATTCACGCAAACACGAGGAATTCTGAAGATGCTGGAATTTCAATCAACACACATAAAAGTTGCTGGTGAACACAGCAGGCCTGGCAGCATCTATTGGAAGAGGAACAGTCGACGTTTCGGGCCGAGACCCTTCATCAGGACTAACTGAAAGAAGAGCTAGTAAGAGATTTGAAAGTGGGAGGGGGAGGGGGAGATCCGAAATGATAGGAGAAGACAGGAGGGAGAGGGATGGAGCCAAGAGCTGGACAGGTGATTGGCAAAAGGGATACGAGAGGATCATGGGACAGGAGGCCCAGGGAGAAAAGAAAGGGGGAGGGGGAAAGCCCAGAGGATGGGCAAGGGGTATAGTGAGAGGGACAGAGGGAGAAAAAGGAGAGAGAGAAAAAGAATGTGTGTATATAACAGATGGGGTACGAGGGGGAGGTGGGGCTTTAGCGGAAGTTAGAGAAGTCAATGTTCATGCCATCAGGTTGGAGGCTACCCAGACGGAATACAAGGTGTTGTTCCTCCAACCTGAGTGTGGCTTCATCTTTACAGTAGAGGAGGCCGTGGATAGACATATCAGAATGGGAATGGGGCGTGGAATTAAAATGTGTGGCCACTGGGAGATCCTGCTTTCTCTAGCGGACAGAGCGTAGGTGTTCAGCAAAACGGTCTCCATGGGCAGAACTGAAAAAGCATGTGTGAGCAAGGAGGCCTACAAACCTGACTCAGTTACACCAGTTCTGTCTGGAGGAATGGAACAGAATTCCAGCAACTTACTGTGAGAAGCTTGTGGAAGGCTACCCAAAACGTTTGACCCAAGTTAAACAATTTAAAGCCAATGCTACCAAATACTAACAAAGTCTATGTAAACTTCTGATCCAATAGGAAAGTGATGAAAGAAATAAAAGCTGAAATAAATCATTCTCTCTACTATTATTCTGACATTTCACATTCTTAAAATAAAGTAGTGATCCTAACTGACCTAAGATAGGGAATGTTTTCTAGGATTAAATGTCAGGAGTTGTGAAAAACTGAGTTTACATGTATTTGGTTAAGGTGTATGTAAACTTCTGACTTCAACTGTATGTTTGTAGAAAAAAGGGTGCAGAATTTCATGAAAAGAACCCCTCTCCAGCTGTTAAGTACGGGGGTGGATCGATCATGCTTTGGGCTTGTGTTGCAGCCAGTGGCACGGGGAACATTTACTGGCAGAGGGAAGACTGAATTCAATTAAATACCAGCAAATTCTGGAAGCAAACATCACACCATCTGTAAAAGAGCCAAAGATGAAAATAGGATGGCTTCTACAACAGGATAATGATCCTAAACACACCTCAAAATCCACAATGGACTACCTCAAGAGGCGCAAGCTGAAGGTTTTGCCATGGCCCTCACAGTCCCCTGACCTAAACACCATCGAGAATCTGTGGATAGACCTCAAAAGAGCAGTGTGTGCAAGACGGCCCAAAAATCTCACAGAACTAGAAACCTTTTGCAAGGATGAATGGGCAAAAATCCCCCAAACAAGAATTGAAAGACTCTTAGCTGGCTACAGAAAGCATTTACAAGCTGTGATACTTGTCAAAGGGGGTGTTACTAAGTACTGCCTTGCAGGGTGCCCAAACTTTTGCTTCGGGCCCTTTTCCTTTTTTGTTATTTTGAAACTGTAAAAGATGGAAATAAAAAAGTAATCTTGCTCAAAATGTTAAAGAAATATGTCATCTTTAACTTTATGCCTTTTGGAAATCAGGTCATCTTTTACTCACTTAGCTATTCACAGTAACAGAAATTTTGACCGGGGTGCCCAAACTTTTGCATGCCACTGTAGGTACTGTATGATTCCCAGAAAGTTTTTTCTTCCCCCTTGCAGTTTCTTAGCTCCACCTACAAAGATTCAACATTCTCCGACCCTGTGTCACCTCTTTCTAAAGATGTAATCCCATTGCTTACCATCAGAGCCACAACACTGCCTATGCCTTCCTGTCTGTCCTTTTGATACAAAGTACATCCTTTGATGTTAAGCTCCCAACTCTGGCCTTCCTGCAGCCACGACCGACTGATGTCCACGATGTCATACCAAGCTTTCCTGACTGTGTAAGGTGTGATCTGGAACCATGAGAGTACTCCCAGGAGGTTGAAATTGCTCACTGCTGTGCTGCCAGTGAAAAGGGTGGTGTGAGTGGATCGAGTTCTCCTTAAGTCGGTAACCATGTCCTTTGCCTTGTTGTCATTAAGGAAGTGTTATGTGCCTGGCACCTGGCCTCGAGCTCTGCCACCTCCTCTCTGTAGGCTGTCTCATCATTGTTGGTGATGGGCCCCACCACTGTGGCGTCAATGACAAATCTGACGATGGGATTGCTTGGATGTTTGTCCGTGCTGTCACGTATGAGCAGAGTGTACACAGTGGGATCAGCACACAGCCCTGGAGGACACCCCTGCTGAGGAAGATGGGATGGAGGAGCCATTGTTTTCCAAAATGGCATCTTTTGGGAAAACGAACAGGGAGATCAATCTACTCCTTAGAAAACGGAATTCTAAATAGGATAAAAAGGTACTACGAAACAGATTCACAAATTTAAATGTTTTGGCCAGCTAACAAAATAGAAACACAAGAGATTTTGCAGGAGCTGGAAATGTTAAGTCACACACATAATGCTGGAGAAACTCAACAGGTCAGGCAACTTCTATGGAGGGGAATAAACAGATGATACTTCAGGCCCAGACCCTTCATGAGGATTGCTACAGATGCAAATGCAATAGGTTAATTTCCACAAGGCCATAAAATATAGGAGTAGAATTAAGCCATTCGGCCCATCATGTTTGCTCCACCATCTGATCATAGCTAATTTTTTTTTAAATCTCTCTCAACCCCATTCTCCTGCCTTCTTCCCACAACTTCTGATGCCCTGAATAATCAAAAATCTATTCACCTCCGTTTTGAATATACTCAGTGACTTGGCCACTACAGCTGTCTGCGGTAATGAATTCCACAGATTTACCACCCTCTGGCTAAAGAAATTCCTCCTCATCTTTGTTCTAAATGGATGTCCCTCTATTCTGAGGCTGTGCTCACCGGTCCTTGACCGCCCTCCCCCCCCACCATAGGAAACATCCTTTACATTTCCACTCTCAATAGGCCTTTTAATATTCAACAGGTTTCAATGAGTTCCCCCTCAATCTTCTGAACTCCAGTGATCCAGAACAATACAAGTAGTGCAGGTACGACCTAAGGAAGGCTAATTTTAAGAGCAAAGAAACAATTCTGATTGAAGTTAGAGACAGAATTGGATTCTGATTCTGTACAGTCTATGCCCTTATTCCTTCTACCAAAGTACACAACCACACCTTCCCGACGTTATATTCCATCTAATAAGAGATTCTGATTGACGGGTCTCGGCCCAAAGCGTTGACTGTATTCATTTCCATAGATGTTGCCTGACCTGCTGAGTTCCTCCATCATTTTGTGTGAGTTACTGTTTTCCATCTGCTACTTCTTTGACTATTCTAATCTGTCCACGTCCTTCTGCAGCCTCTCTGCTTCCTCAGTACTGCCCTTCCCTCATTTGTACTTACCGGTCACTGGGCAGATGCGTGCTACAGCATTAACAGGGTAAGGGTCTACTGCTCTGAAGGTCTGGGTTCCACAGTCAGAGATCTGAGGCTGCAAGATTCCAGTCATAGCTGCTGAAGAGGTATAGTACTGAGTCTGTGATGGCATTTTCTTCCGGCCTTCCTGGAAATCAGGGAGAAATTTGACTCAATGATATATTACAGAACAAATTAAAATAATATTGCTACCCTAAAATAATAGTTATAAAATGAGCTGGGGTATATTGGAGTGGCCTGGGAGGGGTCACACATCTGCTGCAGGAGCTTGTCGAGTCCATTCTGGAGATTTGCCCTGTTTTTGCCATGGTGGTGTGGATTTGCCCTGTTTTCACCACCGTGATGGGGGTTTCCTGTTTTGGCCACTGTGGTTGGGATTGGCCCTGTTTTGGCCATTGTGGTTAGGGTTTACCCCTTTTTTTCCCCCACACCATTATGGCAGAGTTTGCCCTGTCTTGGCCATTGTGGAAGGGATTCGCCTTGTTTTGGCATGACCTGCCATCAGCCATATACATTTACATATATTGGGAATTCACTGTGGATTGTTGCTCAGGGTGCGACACACAACAAAAAGGAGCATTCATCAACTATAAAAATTATGTAAAAATAAAGTTAGTTATTACCAATACAGAATATACAGAAATACTATAATGCATTGATAAGGTAAATAAAGTTAAATATTACCAATATAGAATATACAGAAATACTAGCATCCATTGATAATGTAAATAGTGTTATAAAATGTGGTTTAATGGTCTGGGGTTCCCAGCCTGGTATCTACAGAAACCCCTGGACACAGCACAACACACATTGAGTATAGGAGTCCTGCAGGTATTTTTAACAATTGTTCATACACAGTTCCTCTGAGTGAGTGGTAGAACAGACAGTGCCTATAAGAAGTATTCACCTCCCACCCTTTGGAAGTTTTCATGTTTTATTGTTTTTCAACATTGAATCACAGTGGCTTTTTTTTACATTGATCTACAGAAAAAGACTCTTTCGTGTCAAAGTGAAAACAGATCTCTACAAAGTGATCTAAATTAGTTACAAATATAAAACACAACATAATTGATTCCAGAAGTATTCACCCCCTTCAAGGCAGTATTTAGTAGAATTACCTTTGGCAGCAACTACAGCCTTGAGTCTGTGTGGAGGGTCTCTATCAGCTTTGCACATCTGGACACTGCAATTTTTCCCCATTCTTCTTTACAAAACTGGTCAAGCTCTGTCAGATTGCATGGGGATTGTGAGTGAACAGCCCTTTTCAAGTCCAGCCACAAATTCTCAATTGGATAGAGGTCTGAACTCTGACTTGGCTGCTCCAGAACATTAACTTTTTTGCTGTTAAGCCATTCCTTGCAGACTGCATCAGGTCTTCCTCCAGGATTTCCCTGTATTTTGCTGCACTCATTGTTGTCGGAGGTCTCTTGGTGGCTGCCCTTACTAGTCGCCTTCTTGCAAGATCACTCAGTTTTGAGGACAGCCTGCTCATGGCCGATTTCCAGCTGTGCCATATTCTTTCCATTTCTTGATGATTGACTTCACTGTACTCCAAGGGATATTCTGTGACTTGGAAATTTTCTTGACATGTGTTTCTCGGTAACCTTTTTGCGAAGTTGCTTGGAGTGCTCCTTTGTCTTCCTGATGTAGTTTTTGCCAGAATACTGACTCACCAGCAGTTGGACCTTCCAGACACGTGTATTTTTTACTACGATCAACTGAAACACCTTGACTGCACACAGGTCTCCAGAAACAGATCTCCATTTGACTAATGATGTGACTTCTAAAATCAATTGGCTGCACCAATGATGATTTGGTGGGTCGTATTAAATAGGCTGAGTACTTGGGCCATCAACTTATTTTGTGTTTTGTATTTGTAATGAATTTAAATCACTTTGTAGAGGTCTGTTTTCACTTTGACATGAAAGAGATTTTTTCTGTTGATCAGTGTTAAAAAAGCCAAATTAAATCCACTGTTGTGAAACAATAAAACATGAAAACGTTCGGGGCTGGGGTGGGGAGGATGTGAACACTTTTCATAAACACTGCAGATTAGTATTGCACAGTGCAGGCCCTTTGGACCACAATGTTGTGTCGACCATTTCACCTTCTCTAAGATCAATCTAACCCTTCCGTCCCACATAGACCTCTGGTTTTCTGTCACCCATGGATTAAATCATCTGCATCTACCACCACTCTTGGCAGGATGTTCCACGGACCCACCACTCTGTAAGAAGATAGGTTGCCTCTGACATCCCCCCTCTACTGCCCTCCAATCACCTTAAAATTACGCGCCCTGGTATTGGCCATTTCTGCTCTGGGGAAAAGTCTCCGGCTGCCCACTCCTTTTATCATTTTGTACGCCTCTATCTCACCTTCCTAGGCCCTCGGTTGCTCAGCTCTCCTCATAAAACAGTACTGCAACTCCTTTATTCAGCGAGGAAACTCTTCCCTTTGAATCTTTAATTTCTGGGGCAGTTAATAATGAACCCAACCCACTAATCCGGTTAACCTCGGTCGGAACCGCTTGTGGGTCGTCTTTTGTCCCGCCTTTTGAGACCGTGACGACATTACAACTCGGCAGAGAGGAGGTGATTTGATAATTCCCCTGTCAATCAAGCTTTGTGCCCGCAACTAGAGAAGTTTATCATCACTGAGATATCCAATGTATATAATTAATTTAAAACTCTTCTCCTTCTGTTTTTTTTTAAATGGGTGGAGTTGTTGTAGTTTCCGTTGTCTTAACTCTTCCGATAGTTTATTTTCTTTGTAACTTGCTTTGTCGCCGTTCAAGACTCGCCCCTTTAGCCGATTGGTTGAAGCCCTGTTGCTAATGGCGACGTGAAGTCGCAACGCCATCAATGGAGAGTGTCATTTGCCGCCGGCGCTGAGGTGCGGGGCTGGGGGGGCAGATGGGCATAAACTCCCACTAACTATGGCCTGGGTTTCAAATAGCCTCAGACAACCGAGTCCAGCCCCTGACCAGCTGCCAGCTGTCTGACCCACGGGGCGGACAACATCGCGGAGCATTGCCGCAGCCCAGGCTCTCGTCCACAACCGTGAGAGACGGAGGTTAACCGGAGCGGCTTCATATGAACAGCGTCCCCACCACCCAGGCGGGCTGCCAAACCCGGCGAAACCGTCACTAACAGGAGAAGGGGCGATGGAGGGCCACTGGCGCCTTTAAACCAGTCGCTTCGGGCACATGGGGCTCGACAGCCGTGCAAGGCAGCTTATCCGGCAGACGGAAGACTCTGATCTCAAACCTCCGCTGCCTTGCGGCTACACCCACTCATGGGGAAGGCTTCCGGAGTGAACCCCGAGGGAAAATACTGGATCAGGAGTCCCTAAGGCAGTCCCACATTGAGCTTAACACTAGATCGCAACTCCTGCGACGCCACCCTGTTGGTCTCTGCCGTTCGTTTGTGTTCATCAGACGTGTGGAGATGGGGAGCTTGCTACATTGTCAACAGCTCGCTCTCCGTATCGCTCTGCCCAGGGTTGTGCATCTAGACACAACGTCCATGGTCCACCCTGGCCAACAGATTATCTACTACTTCCTCATTGAGCTTGTTCTGGATTGGCTCTTCAAAGAGGTTTCGCAAATTAAGAAATATTAAAATAATCAGATTACAGCAAAGAGTTTACAATAAATATCAAAATCAAGTTTAGTATCACAGATTTGTGTGGTGAAATGTTTTGTAGTAGCAGTACATAAAACACACTATTAGTTATAATAGGATTACATGTGAACATACAACACGCTGGAGGAACTCAGCAGGTCGGGCAGCATCTGTGGAAATGATGAGTCGACGTTTCGGGCCGGAACCCTTCGTCAGGACTGAAGAGGGAAGGGGCAGAGGCCCTATAAAGGGTTCTGGCCTGAAACATTGACTCATCGTTTCCACAGATGCTGCCTGACCTGCTGAGTTCCTCCAGCATGTTGTGAGTGTTGCTTTGATCCCAGCATCAGCAGATTATTTTGTGTATATGTGAATGGGCAGCTGTAGCACTGTGCCACCTGCAGTGATACATGCTTGGGTGGGGTTGAGATTAGTGGGGAGGGACGAATGGACAAGAGATTGTATACAGTGGATTCCGGTTAATCGGGAACAGCACATTTTGTTCCAATAGTGCCTGCCCCAATTAGCCAAAATAGTATGGACATAGTTAGAAGGTATAGAGAAAGACAAACTTCCATTTAACTGAGTAACAAATTGCATTTTTAAGTGAAATACAGAACAAATCAGAACACTACCAATAGTTCTATAAAACTGTATTATTTCCAAATAGTTATAGGAGGAATTCATCATGTACACTGCTACGATTGGTTGTAAATGAACCGAATCAGCTGACACCTAGTGCAGATAATGGACGGCCTTTATGCAATGCAATTGAGTTGCACGCTCCAAATCTTCATTGACATGGCAACATTCAAGATGATTACAATGCCTTCATATTTCTCAACTTGTTGAGGTAGTAAAATTGCTTCATTTTCACTCCTGGCCATTTCTATCACCGCCAAGCCTGAATGCTTGAAATTATAAGGAGCAAATCATTCTCTTGTCCATTCGTCCCTCCCCACTAATCTCAACCCCACCCAAGCATGTATCACCGCAGGTGGCACAGTGCTACAGCTGCCCATTCACCTCCTCCCTCGCCTCCAAACAGACCCGCTGTGTGAGGCAACATCTTGCTCGTGGTTCTGCTCGGGTCGGGTCACCACTGCGTCCAGTGCTCCTGATGCAGTTCCTCGACATTGGTGAGATCCTTCATAAATTGGGGGACTACTTCATCGAGCACCTTCTCTTGTGCCAAGATGAGGCCACACCAGGTTGGAGAAGCAACACTTTATATTCTGTCTGGGCAGCCTCCAACCTGATGGCATGAACATTGACTTCTCCATCCACTAAAAAATAAATGCCCTCCCCCTCCCCTCTTTTTCTATTCCCCACTCTGGCCTCTCACCTCTTCTCACCTGCCCGTCACCTCTCCGAGCTCCCCTCCACCTTCCCTTTCCCGTTTCTTCTATTTGAATTGACTTTATTTCTGACATCCTAAATATACAAGGAGTAAAGATCTTTACGTTACTTCTCCATCTGAATGTGCAATTACTAGTCATTTGTAATAAATAGTATGTACAATAGAACAGTCAATGTTGCATAGAAATGTAATTGTATCAGCATGAATGAATCAGTCTGATGGCCTGGTGGAAGAAGCTGTCCTGGAGCCTGTTGGTCCTGGCTTTTGTGCTGTGGTACTGTTTCCCAGATGGTAGCAGCTGGAACAGTTTGTGGTTGGGGTGACTCGGGTCCGTAATGATCCTTCGGGCCCTTTTTTACACACCTGTCTCTGTAAATGTCCTGAATCACGGGAAGTTCACATCTACAGATCAACTGGGCTGTCCACACCACTCTCTGCAGAGTCCTGCGATTGAGGGGAGTACAGTTCCCATACCAGGCAGTTTTTTTAGTTGCCTTTTGTTGGATTTTAAAAGCTTCCCAATCATCCAACTTCCCAATCACTTTTGCTACCTTTCCTTCGCTTTTATGCAGTCCTTAACTTCCCTTGTCAGCCATGGTTGCCTTCTCCTGCCATTTGGGAACTTCTTCCTCTGTGAGATATATCTATCCTGCACCTTGTGAACTATTCCCAGAAACTTCAGCCATCTCCGTTCTGCTGTCATTCCCACCGGTATCCTCCAATCTACCTGGGCAAGCTCCTCTCTCATGCCTCTGTAATTCCCTTTATTCCATTGCGATACTGATACATGTGAGTTGTGCTTCTCCCTCTCAAATTTCAGGATGAATTCAATCATATTATGATCACTACTCCATTATACCTCTTCTCACATTGTCCCCTGTAAAACTGCTGTTCTCTTTTCTCTGTTCAGTCGTCTCCCCGGCATCTCTTCCCGGAATGAGACTTTCCTTTCCAGGACATCAGAGATGTCCTCCTTCAAAAAAATGGGATTTCCCTTCCTCCAGCATTGATGCTGCCATCACCCAGATCTCCTCCATTTCCCAGGCATCCACGCACTTCCAGGTGAGGCAACACTTCACTTGCCAATCTGCTGGGGTTGTCTATTGTATCTGGTGCTCCAGGTGCGGCCGCATCTATATTGGTGAGACCCAATATAAATTGGGGGAACAATTTGTCAAAACCCATTCCAACATGTTGGTCCATGGCCGCCTCTTGTGTCATGATGAGGCCACTCTCAGGGTGGATGAGTAACATCTTGTATTCCGTCAAGGTAGCCTCCAAACTGATGGCATGAGCATCAACTTATCCTTCAAGTAATTTTCCCTTCCCCCTTCTCTCTTCTTCTATTCCCCACTCTGGCCCTCTTACCTCTGCTACCACCTCCCGCTGGGTCCCGTCCTCCTTCCCTTTCTCCCACGCCCATTCTCTTCTCCTTTAAGATACCTTCTTCTGCAGCAATTTACCTTTCCTACCCACCTGGCTTCATCTATCCCGCTTCCCGCCACCTTTTATTCTGGCGTCTTGCCCCTCCTTTCCAGTTCAGCTGAAGGGTCTCGGCTAGAAACGTCGACTGTACTTTTTCCCCATAGATGCTGCCTGACCTGCTGAGTTCCTCCAGCTTGTTGTGTGTGTTATCCTAAAATGAGGCAGTTCAGTGCAGTACATAAAAACAAGAAGCAGGCTCGATGGGCCGAATGGCCGTATGTCTTACCGTTTAACTGACGCCACCAGGAAAGAGGAGGCGATGGCGTGCTTACGAACGGTTCAGGAATCTCACCTGTGTATCGCCGTTAACAGTGGGGTGAAGGTGAGCTCGGGCCGGCTCCGGTTGCCCCGTGAGGACAGGCGCAGTCCTCAGGACGGCGTACTGAACTTGTCGTACCCGGGTCGGCTCCGCTTCTGCTTGTTATCCAACGCTCTCTGTAACTAAGGAAGTGAAGACGGCAGTTTCGAAATCAAGCCGATCGCCTCTGATTTAATTACAGGTCATTGTAAGGCGGGGCACCGCCCAGAGAGCAGAGGCTAACCGGCGAGCAGGGTGCAGGGGTGCGGGGGCACTGGGATTCTCCCCGCACATGTGGAGCGGTAGGGATGGGATCGGGGTCGCCCACTGAGGACCACAGAATGATCCCGGTGGGAAATCGTCAGTAAATCCCTCACAGTAACTTATCTCGGCAAAAACTTTTTCTTTAATTTAGGGAATCGACAGGCTACAACATTGAGGAGAAGATTGGCTAAGTAACTTTCCTTCCACAGTATAAAGACGTACGGGTTAGTAGGTTAATTGGGCAATGACCCGTGATTAGGTAAGGGTTAAATCGGTGTGTTGCTGGCTGATGCAGCTCGTTGGGCCAGAAGGGCCTGTTCTGTGCTGTATCTTGAAATAAAATACATATATACATGGATGGATGGGAGGGCTATGGAGAGCTATGGTCTAGGTGCTGGTCAAATGGACCAGGCAGAGTTACAGTTTGGCATGGACTAGATGGGCCGAAGGTCTGTTTCAGTGCTGTAGTGTTCTATGTTGGGTGGTGGGGTGGAAACATACATAGAAACATAGAAATCTGCAGCCTATTCAGGCCCTTCGGCCCACAATGTTGTGCCGACCATGTAACCTACTCTAGAGGCTGCCTAGAATTCCCCTACCGCATACCCCTCTGTTTTTCTAAGCTCCATGTACCTATTAAAGAGTCTTTTAAAAGACCCTATTGTATCCGCCTGTACCACCTTCGCCGGCAGTGCATTCCATGCACCCAACACTCTGTGTGTGTGGAAAAACCTATCCCTGATGTCCCCCTTGTACCTTCTTCCAAGCACTTTAAAACTGTGCCCCCTCGTGTTAGCCATTTCATCCCTGGGAAAAAGCCTCTGACTATCCACACGATCAATGCCTGTCATCATCTTATACACCTCTATCAGGTCACCTCTCATCTTCCGTCGCTCCAAGGAGAAAAGGCCAAGTACACTTAATCTATTCTCATTAGGCATGCTCCCCAATCCAGGCAACATCCTTGTAAATCTCCTCTGCACTCTCTCTATAATATCCACATCCTTCCTGTAATGAGGTGAACAGAACTGAACACAGTACTCCAAGTGGGGTCTGACCAAGGTTTATATAGCTGTTACATTACCTCACGGCTCTTGAACTTAGTCCCATGGTTGATGAATACCAACACACCATACACCTTCTTAACAACACTGTCAACCTGTGCAGCAGCTTTGAGTGTCCTATGGACACGGACCCCAAGATCCCTCTGATCCTCCACACTGCCAAGAGTCTTACCGTTAGTATTATATTCTGTCTTCAAATTGGACCTACCAAAATGAACCACTTCACACTTATCTGGGTTGAACTCCATCTGCCATTTCTCAGCCCTGTTTTGCATCTTATCAATGTCCAGCTGTAACCTCTGACAGCCTCCACATTATCCACAGCACCCCCAACCTTTGTGTCATCAGCAAATTTACTAACCCTTCCCTCTACTTCCTCATCCAGGTCATTTATAAAAATCACGAAGTGGAGGGGCATTTGTGAGTATTACAGTGTAAAGCTTGTCTTGCATACTGTTCATGGGGATCAGATTGTAACACAGTGAGGTAGAATGATCACAGAATGCAGAATAAAGTGTGACAGCTACAGAGAAAGTGCAGAGCAGGTAGACAAATAAGGTGCAAGATCGTAACCAGGTCAAGAGTTCATCTCATCGTGTTAGGGAACCATTCAAGAGTCTGATAACAGTGGGGTAGAAATTTCTCGAGCTTGGTGGTACGTGCTTTCAGGGTTTAGTATCTTCCACCTGATGGGAGAAGGAAGAAGAGAGAATGACTGCAGTTGTTGGGATTTTGATCATGTTGACTGCTCTATCGAGGCAGTAATAAGTGTAGATCTAGTCCATGGAGGGGTGTTGGTTTCCGTGATGGGCTGAGCTCTGTCCACAGCTCTCTGCAGTTTCTTGCAGTCCCGAGCAGAGCAGTTGCCGCACCAAACTGTGACGTTGATAGGAAGCTTTCTGTGGTGTATCATTCTTTGAAACGTTAGAGAATACAGTCCCCATTTACCCAACCTATGCTCTTGTTAAGAGCACCAAATTTGATAACTTCATATTTTGTCTACTGTTTGCTCTGGGCCACATTTTGTCTACTGTCTGCTCCGGGCCATATTTTGTCTACTGTCTGCTCCAGGCCACATTTTGTTTACTGTCTGCTCCGGGCCACATTTTGTCTACTGTTTGCTCCGGGCCACATTTTGTTTACTGTCTGCTCCAGGCCATATTTTGTCTACTGTTTGCTCCGGGCCACATTTTGTCTACTGTCTGCTCCAGGCCACATTTTGTTTACTGTCTGCTCCGGGCCACATTTTGTCATACTGTCTGCTCCGGGCCATATTTTGTTTACTGTCTGCTCCAGGCCACATTTTGTCTACTGTCTGCTCCGGGCCACATTTTGTCATACTGTCTGCTCTGGGCCATATTTTGTCATACTGTCTGCTCCAGGCCACATTTTGTCTACTGTCTGCTCCGGGCCACATTTTGTTTACTGTCTGCTCCGGGCCACATTTTGTCTACTGTCTGCTCCGGGCCACATTTTGTCATACTGTCTGCTCTGGGCCATATTTTGTCATACTGTCTGCTCCAGGCCACATTTTGTCATACTGTCTGCTCTGGGCCACATTTTGTTTACTGTCTGCTCCAGGCCACATTTTGTTTACTGTCTGCTCCAGGCCACATTTTGTCTACTGTCTGCTCCGGGCCACATTTTGTCGTACTGTCTGCTCCGGGCCATATTTTGTCATACTGTCTGCTCCGGGCCATATTTTGTCATACTGTCTGCTCCAGGCCACATTTTGTCATACTGTCTGCTCCAGGCCACATTTTGTTTACTGTCTGCTCCAGGCCACATTTTGTTTACTGTCTGCTCCGGGCTACATTTTGTCTACTGTCTGCTCCGGGCCACATGTTGTCATACTGTCTGCTCCGGGCCATATTTTGTCATACTGTCTGCTCCAGGCCACATTTTGTTTACTGTCTGCTCTGGGCCATATTTTGTCCACTTGCTCAGCTTGCCCAGACCTCCACAAAGACTCTTTACATTTTCCTCCCTAATTTCAATCCCACTTACTGCTGTAATATAAGCAAATTTTAAATCTGATTTGGTTTCAAACCATAAGACCATTCATCACAGCTGATCTATTTTCCCTCTCAGCCTCAATCTCCTGCATCCCTACCCCCTGTAACCCTTCATGCCCTGTCCAATCAAGAATCTATCAAACTCTTTCTGACTAACAGACCCCAATCAGTTAAGTTAGACAACCTCTCCTCCTCCACTCTCACCCTGAACACCGGTGTGCCTTAAGGCTGTGTGCTGAGCCCTCTTCTGTACTCCCTTTTCACCTATGACTGCGTTCCTCTACGTGGTTCTAACTCCATAATCAAGTTCGCAGACGACACCACGGTGGTTGGCCTGATCAGTGGAGATGATGAGACGGCCTACAGGGATGAGGTCCAGCACCTGGCCGCATGGTGTGCCAACTACAACCTGGCCCTTAACACCCAGAAGACCAAGGAGATCATCGTGGACTTCAGGCAAGCTAGGAGCCACACTCACGTCCCCATCTACATCAACGGAGCTGTAGTGGAGTATGTATCAAGCTTCAAATTCCTTGGTGTCCACATTTCAGAGGATCTCACCTGGTCCCTGAACTCCTCCATCCTGATCAAAAAGGCACAACAGCACCTTTATTTCCTGCGGAGCATCAAGAAAGCTCACCTCTGTCCCAGGATACTGACGGACTTTTACCGCTGTACCATTGAGAGCATACTCACCAACTGCATCTCAGTGTGGTATGGCAATTGTCCCATATCGGACCACAAAGCACTCCAGTGTGTGGTTAAAACTGCCCGGTGGATTATCGGCACCCAATTGCCCACCTTTGAGAATACCTACCATAAACGCTGCCTGGGCAGGGCGAAAAGCATTATCAAGGATGCATCTCACCCTAACCATGGACTTTTTACTCTCCTCCCATCCTGTAGGTACTACAGGAGCCTCCGCTCCCGCATCAGCAGGCACAGGAAGAGCTTCTTCCCTGAGGCTGTGACCCTGCTGAACCTCACATCACAGCACTAAACCATTCTCTGGCGGACAAGGCGGATCTCCCAGTAGCCACACATTTTAATTGCACATCCCATTCCCATTCTGACATGTCTATCCACGGCCTCCTCTACTGTAAAGATGAAGCCACACTCAGGTTGGAGGAACAATACCTTATATTCCGTCTGGGTAGCCTCCAACCTGATGGGATGAACATTGACTTCTCTAATTTCCGCTAATGCCCCACCTGCCCATCGTACCCCATCCAATATTTATTTGTTTATTATTATTATTAATTTTTTCTCTCTCTCTCTCCATTTTCTCCCTCTGTCCCTCTCACTATACCCCTTGCCCATCCTCTGGGCTTCCCCCCCGCCTTTCTTTCTCCCTAGGCCTCCTGTCCCATGATCCTCTCGTATCCCCTTTTGCCAATCACCTGTCCAGCTCTTGGCTCCATCCCTCCCCCTCCTGTCTTCTCCTATCATTTTGGATCTCCCCCTCCCACTTTCAAATCCCTTAGTAACTCTTCCTTCAGTTAGTCCTGACGAAGGGTCTCGGCCTGAAACGTCGACTGTACCTCTTCCTAGAGATGCTGCCTGGCCTGCTGTGTTCACCAGCAAATCTGCAGATTTCCTCGTGTTTGCGATTTTTTGTGTTTTTAATACAGGGTCTTTTTTTGTTCCAGATGAAAGAAAAAAACCAGCTATTTATTTTTTTAAGTGTTAGTTGTGTGAAAATGACTGGAATCATTCGTATTGGGTAGAGCAGACAAGGAAGAATGTTCATTTTGAGCAAGGGTATTCGGCCAAGCCAAGAAATGGGAAGAGTGCTCCATCGCTTAAGATACTGTTTGATTTTGTCAAATAACTGTGTAAAGTTAGCTTTGAACAATTGATCAAACGTAGGTGTGATAAATATGCCTAAGTAAACAAAACCTGTCTGTGACCATTTGAAGGGGAAAACACCCTGAGTGTCAGGTACCTGCTGCAGATTCCCCAGAGGCACAGCCTCTGACTTAGTAAAGTTGATTTTATAACCTGAAAAGGCGCTAAATGAATTGATGCATTGTATAAGGTGGTGCACTGATATAGCAGGGCTTGATAAGAAAATTAGAACATCATCCGCATACAATGTAATTTCATGTGACTTTAGTCCTATGTCTGGAGCAGATATTTTGGGGTCTCGCTGAACAGCCTCAGCCAATGGCTCAATCACTAGTGTGAAAAGTCGTGGTGATAAACGACAGCGCTGCCGACTGCCCCTCAGAATACTAAAATTATCCAACCTAATACCATTAGTGAGAATCGCAGCCAAAGGTTCATTGAACCTTCACCCACTTAATAAAATTATTGCCCAAACGAAATCGTTCCAAAGTGAAAAAAGGATAAGGCCATCCGACATGATCAAAGGCCTTTTCTGCACCTAAGGAAACCACCAAGCCGTCCACTGCCTGTTGCTGACATGCCTGAATCACATTAAGTAATCTTCTGATATTGTTAGATGATCTACGGCCTTTTACGAAACCCGTTTGATCCTGTTTTATGAGGAAAAGTAACACAGTTTCTAACCAACGCTAAGGCTTTAGATAAGATTTTAAAGTCAACATTTAACAATGAAATAGGCCTGTAGGAGGCACAGTCTTCAGGGCTCTATCTTTTCCTAAGAATTAAGGAGATATTAGCTTCTCTCAATGATGGTGGTAGGAGACCACTATTAAATGCATGATTGAACATGTTTAGCATAGGCTCTGATAATAACCCTGCGAACTCTTTATAGAATTCACTAGTGAGTCCATCAGGACCAGGGGCCTTCCCACTTTGGAGCTGTCTCACAGCTTCCTGTACCTCATGTGTAGATAACGGAGCATTGAGGAGGGACTCTTGTTCAGAAGAAATGCCTAGGAGATCTAAATTCCTGTAAAAGGACTCTCCATCCTAGATTGTCCATCATTACGTTGCTCAGATTGATACAATTTAGAATAAAAATTCTTAAACACAACATTAATAATTTTAGAATTACTAGTGAGGGCTCCTGTCCCATCCCTAATTGAAGCAGTAGTCTGAGAGGCATTTTTCTTTCTAGCTAAGTAAGCCAAATACCTACCTGGTTTTTCACCATGTTCAAACAATCGTTGTTTAGCAAATGTCAATTTTCTTTTGGCTGCTTGTGTAAGTAAAGAGTTTAGTGTACAGTGTAAGGCTGTGATATTCTGTAACTTGGCTGCAGAAGGTTTATTAATATAGTCTTTTCCAGCTGATGCAAGCCTTGCTTCCACTAGGCGCTGCTGTTCCACAGCTTTCACTTCTTACTAGCAGAGTAAGAGATAATTAATCCCCTTGCATAGGCCTTAGTGGTTTCCCAGAGCATCGATGGACTACTAGCTGATTTAGAATTAATAGATAAGAAAGTTTTGAATTCAGAAGAGAGTAGTCTATAAATTTATTATCTTTTAGAATAAAAGGATTCAACCTCCAATGTCTAGATTGTGCTGAATTATCTTTGGGCTTAATATTGAAATATATTGCTGCATGGTCAGAAATAGCAATAATTCCAATTGTGGAGGATACAACTAAATCTAGGAGTATTTTGGGGGTTAGAAAAAAGTCTATTCTGGTGTAACACTAGTGTGGATTGGAAAAAAATGTGAAGTCTTTGTCTGAGGGATGAAACAACCTCCAGACATCCACAAGTCCTAGTTCTTCACATAAGCCAATAATTTGTTTGGACTGTGAGGAGAGCAATGGGGGACCAATAGGTATTGAAAAGTTTGTAATTTTGGAAAAAGCATCTATTAGGAATTTGAGAGGATGAGTTGGAGGGTAGTAAACATTGAGAATACCATATTCCTCTCCATATATTGAAGCCTTAACAATCACAAATTTTCCATACTTATCCTTAATGCAGTCTAATAACTTAAAAGGTAAGTTCTTCCTAATTAAAATGGCCAACTCTCTACTCCTGGTATTAAAAAATGAAAAATAGATTTGATCAAATCCACTCTGTTGTAGTTTTAGATGTTCTTTATCATTTAAATGTGTCTCCTGCAATAAGTCTATGTCCACCCTTTCCTTTTTCAGGTTTAGTAGGATTTTCTTTCTCTTGATTGGTGAATGACTCTCCTTAATGTGCCAAGTGCACAATTTTAATATATTACTGGTCATAACCCTTTATAACAATCATGTGACGCCGGAGGAGAAGAAACCCGACTTAAGATCAGCTGAGCAGCAATAAGTTAATAAAAAAAACACAAAAAAGCAAAGCGCCAACAGTGCTGAACAAGAGGACTTACCTCACACTTAAAGGGGATATCTGAACCTTCTAGCACCCCATATTCTACCCCATGGCATTTAACAGATTCAAAAATGAAAACAGGACATAATTTATCAATCCACTGATTTGTTACCGTCATGTTGAAACTCCTTCAGGCTGGAGCAGCACCGCTAATTTAAACAAATAATGAAACTGTATTAATCAAAACAAATATGTTACCCATCCTATAAGATATCTTGCCGTCGAGTAATGATAAGGTAAAATAAAGTGACCATCGGGCATGTTATCGTCCATAACCAGGGCTACACAATATATATATCTTTTAGCCCAACGTGTCTACAAAAGTTTTAGCTTTGTCAGGAGAATCAAACGGTGGTCCCGTTTGTAGGTGATTTTCAGCGCCGCTGGGTAAAGCATAAAGTACTGGATTCTGGATTCTCTCAGCCGCTTCTTTACAAGTTCGGTGGGGCAGGAGCAGGCAGAAACTATGGGTCTACTGAGACAGTCAGGCTTGTGGATCTTGGGGAGGAGGTAAAACCAAGCGGTACGGGGTGTGGGAATTATGAGTTTAGTGGCTGAGGATGGAAGGTCTCCGGAGTTGATAAGGGCCGTGATGGTGCGGGAGACAATGGTTTGATGTTTTTTGGTGGGGTCCTGTTCCAGGGGTAAGTAAGAGGAGGTGTCAGAGAGCTGCCGTTTGGCCTCAGTGAGGTAGAGGTCCATCCACCAAACTACTACAGCACCACCTTTGTCTGGTGAGGTTGGGATTAGTGAGGAGGGAGTGGAGGGCAGTGCGTTCAGAGGGAGTGAGGTTAGAACGGAAGAGAGGAGTGGTGAAGTTGAGACGGTTGATGTCTCGGTGACAGTTGGAGATGAAAAGATCGAGCGCAGGTACCCCACCACTAAGCACATCTTTCCCTCTCCACCCCTCTCTGCTTTCCACAGGGATTGATCCCTCCACGACTCCCTGGTCCACACGTCCCTCCCCACGGATCTCCCACCTGGCACTTAACCCTGCAAGTGTAGGTGCTACACCTGTCCCTACACCTCCTCTCTTGCCACCATTCAGGGCCCCAAACAGTGCTTCCAGGTGAGGCAACACTTCACTTGTGAGTCTGTTGGGGTCATCTATTGCATCCGGTGCTCCCGGTGCGGCCTCCTCTACATCGGTGAAACCCGATGCAGATTGGGGGACCGCTTCGTCAAGCACCTCTGCTCCGTCCGCCACAACAGACAGGATCTCCCAGTAGCCACCCACTTCAACTCTGCTTCTCACTCCCATTCAGATATGTCCATACGTGGCCTCCTCTACTGCCATGATGAGGCTAAACTCAGGTTGGAGGAACAACACCTCATATACCATCTGGGTAGTCTCCAGCCCCTTGGTTTAAACATAGAATTCTCCAACTTCCGGTAATTCCCTCCCCCTCCCTTCCCCTATCCCCATGTCACTCTGCCCCCTCCTCCAGCTGCCTACCACCTCCCTCATGGTTCCGCCTCCTTCTACTACCCATTGTGCTTTCCCCTATTCCTTCTTCACCTTTCCTGTCTATCACCTCCCTGCCTCCCCTCCCCCACCCCTTTATCTTTCCCCTTACTGGTTTTTCACCTGGAACCTACCAGCCTTCTCCCTCCCACCCTCCCCCCACCTTCTTTATAGCGCCTCTGCCCCTTCCCTCTACTGTCCTGACGAAGGGTTCTGGCCCGAAACGTCGACTGATCTTTTCCACGGATGCTGCCCGACCTGCTGAGTTCCTCCACCGTGTTGTGCGTGTTGCTTTGACCCCAGCATCTGCAGATTATTTTGTGTTTTCCAGGGTGGAAATGGCTCCTACAAGAGGTCATAATTTTATGGTGATTGGAGGGAAGTATAGGGAGCTGTAAAGGTAACTTTTTAATCACAGAGATTGGTGCGTGTATGGAACATCTTGCCAGAGGAAGATACATGAAGGACATGCAGGAAACTCTTATGCAGGCACATTATGATAGAAAAATGCCGGGCTTGTCGGAGGGAAGGGTTAGATTAAGCTCAGAGTCGGTTAAAATGTTGGCGGAACATCGAAGGACCTGTACTGTGCTGTAATGTTCTATGTTCTCAGTTGGAGAGGAATCCAACTCTAATCATAGCATGAATACACTGTGTACCTAGACATAGGAGCAGAATTAGGCCATTTGGCCCATTGAGTCTGCTCTGCCATTCTATCATGGCTGATTTATTATCCCTCTCAACCCCATTCTCCAGTCCTCTCCCTGTAACCTTTGACATCCTGACTAACCAAGAACCTATCAACCTCTGCTTTAAGTATACTCAATGACCTGGCCTCCACAGCCATTTCTAGTAATGAATTCCACAGATTCAGCACCCTCTGCTTAAAGAAATTCCTTCTCATCTCTGTTCTAAATAGACATCCCTCTCTACATCCACTCTATCTAGGCCTCTCAATATTCCAATGAGATCCCCCTCATTCTTCTAAACTCCAGCGAGTACAGGCCCAGAGCCATTAAACACTCCTCATACATTAACCCTTTCATTGCTGGAATAATTCCTGTGAACCTCCTCTGGACCCTCTCCAACGCCAGCACATCTTTTCTTAGATGAGAGTCCCAAACCTGCTCACAATTCTCAAGTGAGTCTGACCAATGGCTTATAAACCCTCAGCATCACAACCTTGCTGCTATACTCTAGTCTTCTCAAAATGAAAGCTAACATTCCATTTGCTTTCCTTACCATCCTCACACTTGGGGTCCCTGGAAGAAGCTTTGCCCAGATGGACTTCAACATAATTCAGAGTGAATTGTTTTAGGTGATCAAAGGGAAATGTTACACCTTTTGTGGGCTTCCTCGGGAGTCTACACAACTGTGTGAAGAAATCACACAGCTGTGTGAAGAAAGAGTACAGAGAAAATTTACAAGGATGTTGCTGGGTCTGGAGGACCTGAGTTATAAGGAAAGATTGAATAAGTTAGGACTGTATTCCTTGGAATTTAGAAGATTGAGGAGAGCGTTGATAAAGGTATACAAAATAATGAGGGGTATAGATAGAGTAAATGCAAGCAGGCATTTTCCGTTGAGTATGGGACTAGAACTAGAGGTCGTGGGTTAAGGGTGAAGGTGAAAAATTTAAGGGGAGCATGAGGGAAACTTCTTCATTCAGAGGGTCGTGAAAGTGTGGAACAAGCTGCCAGCACAAGTGGTGCATGTGAGCTTGATGTCAACGTTTGGATAGGTACACGATAGTAGGGTGAGGAGGGCTATGGTTCTGGTGCAGGTCGATGGGAGAAGACCATTTAAATGGTTCGGCATGGAAGAGATGAACGGAACGACCTGTTTCTGTGCTGCCCTTTTCCGTGACTCTATGTCTCCATGTAGACTGCTCTATCATTTTCAAAACAAATGCCCCAATTTGTTCTTTGAAACCCATGTCCAGTCCAATGTTGAATAAACATATAAAGAACAGGATATAATGATCACATTGATTTTTTGCACGATTTCCTTTTATACATGAAATGTATTATTGTTCACTGTAAAGGAGAGGCTCAGCACCAGTCATTTGCAACAACTCTTCAAAGGAAATCATAATCAAATGTAGAGATTGAACAGATTCTGCAGAATCCAGAGCAACACATACAAATGCCGGGGGAACTCAGCAGGTCAGGGCCAAGCAGCATCTACAGAAGAGAGTACGCAATCGATGTTTCAGGCTGAGGCCCTTCATTGGAACTGCTTATTCCCCTTCATAAATGCCGCCTGACTTGCTGAGTTCCCCCAGCAATCTGCGTGTGTGTTACACACGCGGTGGGAAGGATAAAGGAAATTCGGCTGAGACACTGGAGAGAGGGAGTGGTGAGGGGTTATGAGCTTGATGTGAAGATATTGAAGATAATGCATGGAAAAGATGAGCAGGGGAGTGAGTTTTTGGGATAAAGGATTCTAAATCAATGAGGTGCTAATGATTGGGGTTGGGAGAAGAAGAGTCTTAGGGGGCCACAAGAAAAGAACAGAAAGGGCTGGAGTTAATAAGTAGAGTTTTGAGTGTTTGGAAGATTATTGGTGGTCGGGTGGAGGTGACGGTTGTTAGAACAAGAGGACTAACACACAAAGAAACAGGAGGAGAAGTAGGTCATTTCCCCCGCCCCCACCACCACTGCGAGCCTGCCCCACCACTCAGTCTGACCTAAGCTGGCTTCAATTCCTCTTCTGTGACACGACCCCAAACCCTGACACCGGGCAGAGGAGGAGGCCGGTTATGTTTCTGAAGTGGATAGCCCTCACTAAAGATAAAACATTTTTTAAATCATTCCTAGTGTGGCTAACAGTTCAGTGTTCATTGCCACTTGACTTGGCCTCAAGGAATCTATTAAAATTAGATGCAACACACACACAAAATGCTTGAGGAACTCAGCAGGTTGGGCAGCATCTACAGAAATGAAGAAGCAGTCAATGTTTCAAGCCGAGACCCTTCATCAGGACAGAGATGCGGAGGAACTGCTTTTCCGAAAGACTGGTGAATCTATGGAATTCTCTGCCCAATGAAGCAGTGGAGGCTACCTCAGTAAATACAAGGGGTGAATGATAAGTTTGAGGCCTAAGGTAGAAGGAGATGAGTTGTACAGCTCTCGTTACATGCACGTGCAGCTCAACTCTTTGAGTGATTATGCAGAAAGTTTGAAGTTAATAACTCATCTCCTTCTACCTTAGGCCACGAACTTATCAATCACCCCTGCTGTGGACCACTTTCTGGAGGTCCAAGACACCAACTTTTACAAAGAAGGGATCCTTATGCTCCACGACCGTTGGACTAAGTGTGTAAATGTAGGAAAAATAAATGTGCTAGGTTTTCTAAAATTGACTCCTTCTACCTTAGGCCACGAACTTATCAATCAACCCTTGTATATTTAAGACAAGGTTGGATAGATTTTGCATAGTAGGGGAATTAAGGGTTATGGAGAAAAGGCAGGTAGGTGGACATGAGTCCATGGCCAGATCAGCCATGATCTGATTGAATGATGGAGCAGACTTGACGGGCCAGATGGCCCACTCCTGCTCCTATTTCTTATGTTCTTATGCACTTGGAGACTAATGATAAAATAAGACTCAGTCAGCATGTTTTCTCTAAAGGGTAATCTTGCCTGGCAAACCTGTTGGAATTCTTTGAAGAAGTAACAAGCAGGGTGGACAAAGGAGAGGCAGTGGATGTCATTTACTTGGATTTTCAGAAGGCATTTGATAAGGTGCCTCACATGAGGCTGCTTAACAAGATAAAATCCCATGGCATTATAGGAAAGATACTGGCATGGATAGAGGAATAGCTGACAGAAAGGAGGTAGTGAGTGGGAATAAAAGGGGCCTTTTCTAGTTGGCTCTAGTGACTAGTGGTGTTCCTCAGGGGTCAGTATAGGGACCGCTACTTTTCACATTGTTTGTCAATGATTTGGATAGTGGATTGATGGCTTTGTGGCAAAGTTTGCGGATGATACGAAGATAGGTGGAGGGGTAGGTAGTGCTGAGGAAGCAATGCGATTGCAGCAGGACTTAGACAAGTTGGAAAAATGGGGGAAAATGGTAGATGGAATACAGTGTTGGGAAATGTATGAAAATGCATTTTGGTAAAAGAAACAATAGTGCGGACTATTATCTAAATGGTGAGAAAATTCAAACGGCAGAGGTGCAAGACTCCCAGAATGTGAATTCAGAGGTTGAGTCTGTGGTAAAGAAGGCAACTGCAATGTTGACATTTATCTCAAAGGGAATAGAATATAAAAACAAGGCAATAATGTTGAAGCTTTATAAGACACTAGTCAGGCCGCACTTAGACTATTGTCAACAGTTTTCAACCCCATCTGTCAGAAAGGATGTGTTGTCATTGGAGAGAGTCCAGAGGAGGTCCACAAGGCTGACTCTGGGAATGAAGGGCTTAACATATGAGGAGCATTTGGCAGCTTTGGGCCTGTACTCACTGGAATTTAGAAGAATGCATAGTGATCTCATTGAAACCTACTGAATGTTGGAAGGACGAGATAAGTTGGATGTGGAGAGGATGTTTCTTCTGGGAGGGGGTATCTAGAACTAGAGGGCACAGCCTCAAAACTAGAGGGGTAACCTTTTAGAACAGAAGAAAGGAGGATTTTTTTTTAGCCAGAGGGTGGTGAATGTGGAATTTTCTGCCACAGACAGCTGTGGAGGCCAGGTCCGAGGGTATACTTAAAGCGGAAGTTGATAAGATTCCTGATTGGTCAGAGCATCGAGGGATATGGTGAGAAAGCAGGTGTATGGGATATGGGATCAGTCATGATAAAATGGTGGAGCTGACTCGATGGGCTGAATGGCCTAATTCTGCCTCTCTGTCTTCCGGTCTTCTGGGGGAAGGTGGAAACGAGGAGACGGAAACACAGAGTGAGGATCTGTCCTGAAGTGTAGGAGTACAGGACAGCTGATTGTCACCAATAATTACACAGATGGCCCATTTTAGAACAGCATATTATTATCAATAAGTTCACTGTTGGCCCCTTTCAGGACAGCTGATTATCATCATTGAATGTTTGCCCATTTCAGGGCAGCTGATTATTATCAATAAATTGGCTGACGGCCCATTTCAGTTTATACATTTAATCTGAGAAAAGGATTGTGATGGTGAACCTGCACTCCAGCTCTAAAACTTTCATCAGCTAACATCTTTTATCACCGGTGATTATCAGTTATTTACAGCTCACACCATACATTAATGTCAACACCACACAAGAACAAAGTAAAGATCTTTACATCTTTTAACAGACACTAAAGACAAGTTTGTGCTTTGCAGAATGACAGCGCAGAACTTTCTGATTGCATTGGAAATCAAACTCTGCAGATGCCGGAGTCTGGAAGGTCTTCTTCCTGAAAGATTAACCCGTCTTCTCCTTCAGCAGATGCTGTCTGACCTGCTGAATATTTCTAACCGTATGGTTGCAAAAGCTGTGGCTTATCCCAGCTGAGGGACAGATAATTGCTGTGGATGCAATCTCCAACCACTTCTGTGCATCATGGGCACCACCTCAGAAGTGTTAGTCTCCAACAGAAGAGTTCTTAACCAATCACGTGAACATGTACATTAAGGTTGGGCATTTGAAACTCTTTAAGTCATTAAAAATAATGCCTTTGAGTGATTTACCTGTGGTGAATGAGAGGCAATCTTCTTGAAACATCAAATGTTGCAAGGTTAAGATAGAATAGATGTGAAGAGGATTTTTCTGATAGAGAGGTCTTTAGGGCTAGAGGACACAGCCTCAGAATAGAGGGGCATCTATTTAGAACAGAGATGAGGAGAAATTTCTTTAACCAGAGGGTGGTGAATCTGTTAAATTCATTGGCACAGACAGCTGTGGAGACCAAGTCATTGGGTATATTTAAAGCAGAGGTTGATAGGTTCTTCATTAGTCAGGGTCTGAATCAGAATCAGGTTTAATATCACTAGCATATAAATAGAACATAGAAATCTATAGCACATTACAGGCCTTTCGGCCCACAATGTTGTGCTAACAATGTAACCTACTCTAGAAACAACCTGGAATTCCCCTAGCGCGTATCCCTCTACTTTTCTAAGCTCCATGTACCTATCTAAGAGTCTATTGTATCCACCTCTACCACTTTCGCTGGCAGTGCATTCCACGCACCCACCACTCTGTGTGTGAAAAACTTACCCCTGACATTCCTACTGTACCTACTTCCAAGCACATTAAAACTAGGCCCCTTTATGTTAGCCATATCAGCCCTGGAAAAAGCTCTGACTATCCACACGATCAACGCCTCTCATCAACTTATACACCCCTATCAAGTCACCTCTCATCCTCCTTCACTCCTAGGAGAAAAGACCAAGTTCACTCAACCTATTCTCATAAAGCATGCTCTCCAATCCAGGCATCATCCTTGTAAATCTCCTCTGCACTCTCTCTATAGAATCCACATCCTTCCTGTAGTGAGGTGACCAGAACTGAACACAGTACTCCAAGTGGGGTCTGACCAAGGTCTTGTATAGCTGTAACATTACTTCACGGCTCTTGAACTCAATCCCACGGTTGATAAAGGCCAACACACCATAAGCCTTCTTAACAACACTACTTTCTTATCCAGGTCATTTATAAAAATCACAAAGAGGACGGGTCCCAGAACAGATCCCTATGGAACACCACTGGTCACCGACCTCCATGTAAAATACGAACCATCTACAACCACTCTTTGCCTTTTGTGGGCAAGCCAGTTCTGGATCCACAAAGCAAGGTCGCTTTGCATCCCATGCCTCCTTACTTTCTGAATGAGCCTCACATGGGGAACCTTATCAAATGCCTTACAGTAATCCATATACAGTACATCCACTGATCTACCTTCATCAATGTGTTTTGTTACATCCTCAAAGAATTCAATCAGGTTCGTAAGGCACGACCTTCCTTTGACGGAGCCATGCTGACTATCCCTAATCATATTATGTCTCTCCAAATGCTCGTAAATCCTGCCTCTCAGGATCTTCTCCGACAACTTGCCCACCACTGAAGTCAGACTCACTGGTCTATAATTTCCTTTGTTATCTTTACTCCCTTTCTTGAACAAGGGAACGACATTTGCAACCCTCTAATCCTCTGGTACTTCCCCCGTTCCTATTGATGACGCAAACACCATTGCCAGAGGTTCAGCAATCTCCTCCCTCACATCCCACAGTAGCCTGTGATACATCTCATCTGGTCCGGTGACCTATTGAACAATGGGTTTCAAACATTCCAGCGCATCCTCTTTCTCAATGTCTATATGCTCAAGTATTTCAGTCCACTGTAAGTCATCCCCACAATTCCCAAGGTCTTTTTCCTTGGTGAATACTGTAGCAAAGTATTCATTAAGTCCCTCTGCTACCTCCTACAACTCCATTCACACATTTCCACTATTGCACCTGATTGGTCCTATTCTCACATGGCTCATCCTCTTGCTCTTCACATACTTGTAGAATGCCTTGGGGTTTTCCTTAATCCTGCTCACCAAGGCCATCTCATGGGCCCTTTTGGATCTCCTAATTCCATTCTTAAGCTCTTTCCTGCTAGCCTTGGTGGTAGAGCCAGATACCATAAGACCGTAATACACAGGAGTAGAATTGGGCAATTTTGCCCATCGAATCTGCTCCACCATTCAATCAAGGCTGATCCGTATTTTCCCCTCCTCAGCCCCATTTCCTGGCCTTCTCCCCGTAATCTTTGATGCCATTGCCAATCAAGACCTATCAATCTCTGCCTTAAATAAACCTAGTGACCTTCATTCTTCTAAACTCCAGCATGTACAGGCTCAGAGCCATCATGTGCTCCTGATATGTTAACCCAGGATAAATTCATGTGAATCTCCTCTGGACCCTGATATCAATCATTACATCATTATGGGGTACTGGGTATCACCGAGGTAGTGGAGGTATAATTTGTCCATCAGTGCTGATCACCCCATCCTTGACTAAGCTGTCCACCGTGAACACGATCTGTTATGAGTCAACATGATGCTTTCAGATCAGATCATGCATAGCACGTACCTCCGCCGCACTGCTCCGGTGTGTTTCTGGGGTACAGGGGCTAGCAACCCTTGTGCCTGTTCTCTGAGCAGCAGTGAACCATCTGATTGGCCTGTCAGCATTCTCTTTGGGAACTAGTTGACCTGATCAGCATTTCTGATCTGGCTATTGTTCATGATTGCACTTAATAAAAAGAAAATGACAGGGAGAATTACAGGCTTTGAAGAGGATGAAAGATTTTGGGGGCATATCCAGGAATTCTTACTAATGTTTCAATAATCTCGGGACCTACAGTTAAGTCAGTTGTTCAGAGAACTAGAAGGGAGCGGAGAAGGAAATTAAAGAGAAAAGGATTATCTTTAAAGATGAAATGAAATGAAAGGTGAAACGTTTAAGGGAAACATGACGGGAAGCTTCTGCCCTCAGAGGGTGATGAGAGTGTGGAACGAGCTGCCAGCACAAGTAGTGCATGTGATTTTGATTTCAACGTTTAAGAGAAGTTTGGATAGGTACACAGATAGGAGGGCTATGCAGGTCAATGGGAGTAGGCAATTTAAATGGGTCGGCATGGAATAGATGGGCTGAGGGGCCTGTTTCTGTGCTATGATTTTCTATGACTCTATTAAAGGGTAGCTTTACTTGTCACAGGCACATCGAAACATACAGTGAGGGGTGCAGTTGGCTTCAAATCAAACCTGCAGAGATTGTGCTGGCCAGCCTGCAAGTGTTGCCACGCTTCCAGAGCCAACAGAACATGCCCACAACTCATTAACCCTAACCCACACATCCTCGAAATGTGGGAGGAAACTGGAGCACCTGGAGAACGTACAGACCCCTTACAGACAGTGCAACACGCACAAAATGCCGGTGGAGCTCAGCAGGTCAGGTAGAATAATCAGTCAATGTTTCAGGATGACACCCTTCATACATCGAATGTTTATTCATTTCCATGGATGCTGCCTGATCTGCTGAGTTCCTCCAGCATTTTGTATGTGCTGCTCTGGATTTCCAGCATCTGCAGAATCTCTTGTCCTTACACACAGCAGAGGGACTTGACCCTCAGTCAGTGATTATTGGCTCGGTAAAGCAATGCACTAAATGCAACTCTGTTGTGCTGCCCATGTTCATGAATGAGCAGAGAGGACCTGGAACTCGATACTTTAAATCTGCTGGAGGCAAAATGGAAGCAAATTTGATATCTGTATAAACGTATGAATTGCCGTAAATCCATGGTTATGTCTAAAGAGCTGATTAACCAAAATACAGTAGATTCTGGTTAATTGGGCCATCGGTTAATTAGGGCAGCCACTTATTTGGGACAACTCTTAAAGGATAAAAACTAATGGAGAAAATAGCCAGGATTCCACTTAATTGGGGCAGGAGACTGTTCCTGAACAGTTTCTAACTAGCATAGCAGTGTGAACTTGTGTGTCCGTTAGACATTACACCATGCTTAGAGCAAACTGTTTTTGAATAGCACCAATTGTATGTGCTAAAAGCAGTGATGTATATCACTGATATTTGGTGAGAACTAAGCGGCAAGGTAATTCAGAACTGTTTTGCTCACTGTGGTTTCAAGCACTCCAAGACCTGGGCCTCAATACCCCCTTGTGCAATTGGATCCTGGAATTCCTCACTTGCAGACCCCAGTCCGTTCGTATTGGCAAAAACATCTCCTCCACAATCTCCATCAGTACAAGAGCACTGCAGGGTTGTGTACTTATTCTCTGCTCTACTGGCTTTACACCCAAGTGGCTAAGTACAGCTCCAAGACCCTATACAAGCTTGCTGATGGCACTCTGTTGTGGACTGTATCAAAGGGGGTGATGAATCAGCGTGCAGGAGGGAAACTGAAAACTTGTCTGAATGGTGTAATAGCAACAACCTGTCACTCAATGTCAATAAGACAAAGGAATTGACAGTAGACTTCAGGAGAGGGAAACCAGAGGTCAATGAGCCAGTAATCATCAGAGGATCAGAAATGGAGAGAGTGGGTAACTTTAAATTTCTGGGTGTCATTGTCTTGGACTCATCATATAAATGTAATTGCAAAGAAAGCACAACAGTGCCTCTACCTCCTCAGGAGTCTGCAAAGATTTGGCGTGTCATTGAAAACTTTGGCAGACTTCTATAGATCTGTGCTGGAAAGTATGCTGACTGGCTGCATTATGGCCTGGTATGGGAACACCAATGCCTTTGAGTGAAGGATCCTACAGGAGGTAGTGGATTTGGCTCAGTACTGATGGGTAAAACCCTCCCAACCATTGAGCACATCTACACGAAACGTTACTGTAGAATAGCAGCATCCATCATCAAAAATCCTCTCTACACAGTCCATGCTCTTTTCTCACTGCTGCCATCAGGTAGAAGGTATCGGTATCTCAGGACTCGCAACATCAGGTACAAGAACAGTTACTACCCCTGTTGAACAAAAGGGAATACTACACTCATTTAAGGACTCTGTTATATTGTTGTTTCATGCTCATTATTTATTGCTATTTATGTATATCTGCATTTGAATCAGAATCAGGTTTATTATAACCGGCACGTGTCATGAAATTTGTTAACTTAGCAGCAGCAGTTCAATGCAATACATAATCTAGAAGAAGAAAAAAGTAAAAGTAAATCAATTACAGTATACGTATATTGAATAGATTAAAAATCATGCAAATACAGAAGTAATATATATTAAAAAAGTGAGGTAGTATTCATGGGTTCAATGTCCATTTAGGAATCGGATGGCGGGGGAAGAAGTTGTTCCTGAATCGCTGAGTGTGTGCCTTCAGGCTTCTGTACCTCCTATCTGATGGTAACAGTGAGAAAAGGGCATGCCCTGGGTGCTGGAGGTCTTTAATATTGGACGCTGCCTTTCTGAGACACCGCTCCCTGAAGATATCCTGGGTACCTTGTAGGCGAGAACCCAAAATGGAGCCGACTAAATTTACAACTGTCTGCAGCTTCTTTCAGTCCTGTGCAGTAGCCCCTCCATACCAGACAGTGATGCAGCCTGTCAGAATGCTCTCCACAGTACATCTATAGAAGTTTTTCAGTGTATTTGTTGACATGCCAAATCTCTTCAAATCCTAATGAAGTATAACTGCTATCTTGCCTTCTTTATAACTACATCGATATCTTGTGACCAGGTCAGATCCTCAGAGATCTTGACACCCATGAACTTGAAACTGCTCACTCTCTCCATTTCTGATCCCTCTATGAGGATTGGTATGTGTTCCTTCGTCTTACCCTTCCTGAAGTCCACATCAGCTCTCTCGTCTTACTGACGTTGAGTGCCAGGTTGTTGCTGCAGCACCACTCCACTAGTTGGCATATCTCACTCCTGTACGCCCTCTCGTCACCACCTGAGATTCTACCAACAATGGTTGTATCATCAGCAAATTTATGCATGGTATTTGAGCTAAGCCTAGCCACACAATTTGCTTACAGTTTACAGTTACTTGTCTATAGATTTGCTATGTATACCTGCAGAAAAATAATCGCAGCATTGTATGTGGTGACATGTATATACTCTGATTATACATTTTACTTTGAACTCTATAACTTTTTAACTAGTTCCATGAAACTTTGGCTAATTGAGACAGCTGCTTAATCGAGCAAAATGTACAGGTTCTGATGTGTCACAGTTAGCCAGAATGCACGGTACAGTAATGCCTTTCTGGCCAATGTGGACAGACTGAGCGGACAGGTCCTCTTCTGTAAAGTAAATTTGATTCAGTTTGGCTTTGGGGATTGAGAGTTGGTGCTTGGCATTAGGGTTAGTGTTACTCTCTACACTCGAGTAGAAACTGACCTCAGGGTTTAATAAACATGGGGGGCATAAAAGTGTAGTGGTTGGTGTAACACTTTAGCCAGTTGTAAGTTTGAGGTTCAATTCCTGACACTGCCTGAAAGAAACTTGTACGTTCTCTCGATGACCATGCGGGTTTCCTCCGGGTGCTCCAGTTTCCTTGCACATTCCAAAGACGTATGGGTTATATTTGTAGATACAGCACTGGACAGGTTCTTCCAGCCCAATATAGAACATAGAACATGGAATAGTACAGCACAGTACAGTCCCTTCGGCCCACAATGTTGTGCCGACCCTTAAATCCTGCCGCCCATATAACCCCCCCTCCCACCCACTTTAAATTCCTCCATATACCTGTCTAGTAGTCTCTTAAACTTCACTAGTGTATCTGCCTCCACCACTGACTCAGGCAGTGCATTCCTCACACCAACCACTCTCTGAGTAAAAAATCTTCCTCTAATATCCCCCTTGAACTTCCCACCCCTTACCTTAAAGCCATGTCCTCTTGTATTGAGCAGTGGTGCCCTGGGGAAGAGGCACTGGCTATCCACTCTATCTATTCCTCTTAATATCTTGTATACCTCTATCATGTCTCCTCTCATCCTCTTTCTCTCCAAAGAGTAAAAGCCTAGCTCCCTTAATCTCTGATCATAATGCATATTCTCTAAACCAGGCAGCATCCTGGTAAATCTGCTCTGTACCCTTTCCAATGCTTCCACATCCTTCCTATAGTGAGGCGACCAGAACTGGACACAGTACTCCAAGTGTGGCCTAACCAGAGTTTTATAGAGCTGCATCATTACCTCACGACTCTTAAACTTTATCCCTCAACTTTTGAAAGCTAACACTCCATAAGCTTTCTTAACTACCCTATCTACCTGTGAAGCAACTTTCAGGGATCTGTGGACATGTACTCCCAGATCCCTTTGCTCCTCCACACTACCAAGTATCCTGCCATTTACTTTGTACTCTGCCTTGGAGTTTGTCCTTCCAAAGTGTACCACCTCACACTTCTCTGGGTTGAACTCCATCTGCCACTTCTCAGCCCACTTCTGCATCCTATCAATGTCTCTCTGCAATCTTCGACAATCCTATACACTATCCACACCACCACCAACCTTTGTGTTGTCTGCAAACTTGCCAACCCACCCTTCTACCCCCACATCCAGGTCGTTAATAAAAATCACGAAAAGCAGACTTCCCAGAACCAATCCTTGTGGGACACTACTAGTCATAACCCTCCAATCCAAATATACTTCCTCCACCACGACCCTCTGCTTTCTGCAGGCGAGCCAATTCTGAATCCACCTGGCCAAATTTCCCTGGATCCCATGCCTTCTGACTTTCTGAATAAGCCTACCGTGTGGAACCTTGTCAAATGCCTTACTAAAATCCATGTAGATCACATCCACTGCACTACCCTTATCTATATGCCTGGTCACCTCTTCAAAGAACCCTATCAGGCTTGTTAGACATGATCTGCCCTTCACAAAGCTAGGCTGACTGTCCCTGATCAGACCATGATTCTCTAAATGCCCATACATCCTATCTCTAAGAATCTTTTCCAACAGCTTTCCCACCACAGACGTAAGGCTCACTGGTCTATAATTACCCGGACTATCCCTACTACCTTTTTTGAACAAGAGGATAACATTCGCCTCCCTCCAATCCTCTGGTACCATTCCCGTAGACAGCGAGGACATAAAGATGTAGCCAGAGGCTCAGCAATCTCTTCTCTCGCCTCATGGAGCAGCCTGGGGAATATTCCGTCAGGCCCCGGGGACTTATCTGTCCTAATGTATTTTAACAACTCCAACAGCTCCTCTCCCTTAATATCAACATGCTCCAAACATCAACCTCACTCATATTGTCCTCACCTTCATCAAATTCCCTCTCATTGGTGAATACCGAAGAGAAGTATTCATTGAGGACCTCGCTCACTTCCACAGCCTCCAGGCACATCTTCCCACCTTTATCTCTAATTGGTGCTACCTTCACTCCTGTCATCCTTTTGTTCTTCACATAACTGAAGAATGCCTTGGGATTTTCCTTTACCCTACTCGCCAAGGGCTTCTCATGCCCCCTTCTTGCTCTCCTCAGCCCCTTCTTAAGTTCCTTTCGTTCTACCCTATATTCCTCAATAGACCCATCTGATCCTTGCTTCCTAAACCTCATGTATGCTGCCTTCTTCCACCTGACTAGATTTTCCACCTCACTAGTCACCCATGGTTCCTACACCCTACCATTCTTTATCTTCCTCACCGGGACAAATTTATCCCTAACATCTTGTAAGAGATCCCTAAACATTGACCACATGTCCATAGTACATTTCCCTGCATCATCCCAATTCACACCGCAAGTTCTAGCCTTATAGCCTCATAATTTGCCCTTCCCCAATTAAAAATCTTCCTATCCTCTCTGATTCTATCCTTTTTCATGATAATGCTAAAGGCCAGGGAGCAGTGGTCACTGTCCCCTAGATGCTCACCCACTGAGAGATCTGTGACCTGACCTGGTTCGTTACCTAATACTAGATCTAGTACAGCATTCCCCCTAGTCGGCCTGTCAACATATTGTGACAAGAATCCATCCCGGACACACTTAACAAACTCTGCCCTGTCTAAATAATTGGAGCTAATCAGATGCCAATCAATATTAGGGAAGTTAAAGTCACCCATGATAACAACCCTGTTATTTTTGCACCTTTCCAAAATCTGCCTCCCAATCTGCTCCTCAGTATCTCTGCTGCTACCAGGGGGCCTATAGAATAGTCATAGTCATAGTCATACTTTATTGATCCCAGGGGGAAATTGGTTAAAATAGACAATACTTGACAATAGGTGCAGGAGTAGGCCATTCGGCCCTTTGAGCCAACACCGCTATTCACTGTGATCATGGCTGATCAACCACAATCAGTATCCTGTTCCTGCCTTATCCCCATAACCTTTGATTCCACTAACTTTAAGAACTCTATCCATCTCTTTTTTGAAAGCATCCAGAGACTTGGCCTCCACAGCCTTCTGGGGCAGAGCATTCCATATATCCACCACTCTCTGGGTGAAAAAGTTTTTCAAGTACTCCCAATAGAGTAACTGCTCCCTTCCTGTTCCCGACTTCCACCCATAAGAGGATCCTGCAGCATTCCCCACCCTTTCTGTAGCTGTAATAGTATCCCTGACCAGTAATGCCACCCCTCCACCCCACCTCCCAATGAGCCATACTGTCCAACAACCCTTAGCCTAATCACAGGACAATCTAACTGCCTTTGGACTGTGTGAGGAAACTGGAGAGCTGGAGGAAATCCACAGGGACAACGTACAAACTCCTTACAGAGGACGCAAACATGAGGAAGTCTGCAGATGCTGGAAATTCAAGCAACACACGCAAAAAATGCCAGTGAACGCAGCAGGCCAGGCAGCATCTACAGGAAGAGGTACAGTCGACGTTTCGGGCCGAGACTCTTCGTTTTGTGTGTGTTCGTTACAGAGAATTGAACTCTGAACTCTAGAACGCCCTGAGCCGTAATGGCGGCGTGCGGACCGCAACACTACCATGGCATGGGTTCGGGGTAGTGAATCGTGGGCATGCTACTTTGGCGCCAGAAGCGTGGCGACACTTGCGGGCTGCCCCCAGCACAATCTTCACTGATTTGATTTGACAAAAAAAATGGTGTTTCACTGTCTGTTTTGATGTACATGTTACAAATAAAGCTCATCTTTAAACAAAAATCGTCACGAGCAGAAAATCAACAGCTGCCAGGACTGAAACTCAGAAGGTTCCACATTGAACTGGTTAAAGAATCAAACAGCTGGAAATACCACTGACAACTTCCCATAAAACCTCATGTTAACCCTTTGACCAACGATTATTAAAAGGTCAAAGTTTTATTGAAGACATCTTTGTATTTCTTATCACAGTGATAGCATAACTAGGCTAATTATTGCATACTTATCTACCCATTGAGATGAAAGGGTGGCCCTTTCAATGAATATTTCAATGTGTATTGCATTTATCTATCTGATCAGAATTTCTAGGTGTGTCTGTCTCCACAGTAACAAACATCAGCTACAAATCCCTGTGTGGACCTGTAGAATCCCCTTGCTGTGCATGTGCAGAAAGTTGAAGATTTCAGAAGTCATCTTATGGAAGCCTGGCCGAGGTTTGACATTGTCATAGTAATGGTGGGTGATGTAAAACCCAGAGGGGTCCATGGGAAATGCCCAGAAGCCATAGAGGTGGACCTCTTCACACAACTCCATTGCAGCAGTGACCAGCATAAGACCACTGCTGAGACGCTTCGCTCTCAGCCCGTATCTCATCCAGAAACGGGAAACATTCTCAAGGTAGCGGGGATGGAAATAGAACGTGGACTGCTGTGACTCAAAGTCGTCCAGAACATACTTGACTCTGAATGAAACATCCGTGTTGCGGGTGTTATAGAAAGCTGGCATGACTACAGATGCATTTTCATAGGCTTGTAGGACCTCGTAAAATGGCCGCCTCCACTTTTCCAGCTTTTGAAATCTAAAAGCAAAAACATTTTCACAACAAAGCTCAACAAGGGAAATTTCTCTTTTTCAATTTTAGTCCCCATCATTACTTTTCCATTTCCCAAAGTCATTAATCTGTAAATTGCTTCATTAGTGTCACATGTACAGTGAAAAAGCTGCCACGGTAGTGAAGCCGTTAGCATGACGCTACGGCAGCTCAGATTGTCAGAGTTCAGCGTTCAATTCCGATGTCACCTGTAAGGAGTCTGTATGTCCTCTGTGTGGAATACAGTCTAACAGCTACAGAGAAAGTGCACTGCAAGTAGACCAGGAGACCATAAGACACAGCAGCAGAATTAGGCCATTTGGTCCATCGAGTCTGCTCTGCCATTCAATCATGGCTGATCCTTTATCCCCTCCTCAGTCCTACTCCCCAGCCTTCTCTCTGTAACCTTTGACGCCGTATTCCATCAAGAACTTGTCAATCTCTGCCTTAAATACACCCAACAACCTGGCCTCCACAGCTGCATGTGGCAACAAATTCCACAAATTCACCACCCCTTGGCTAAAGAAATTTCTCCACATCTCTGTTTTTAAATGGACAGCCCTCTATCCTGAGGCTGCCCCTCTTGTCCTAGACTCCCCCACCATGGCAAACATCCTTTCCACATCTACTCTGTTAATGCCTTTCAACATTTGAAAGGTTTCAATGAAATCCCCCTTCATCCTTCTAAATTCAGGCGAGTACAGACCCAGAGCCATCAAACGTTCCTCGTATGATAACCCTTTAATTCCTGGAATTATCCTTGTGAACCTCCTCTGGACCCTCTCCAATGCCAGCACATCTTTTCTAAGATGAGAAGCCTTAAACTGTTCACAAATACGCTAGATGAGACCTCACCAGTGCTTCACATCCCTGCTCTTGTATTTTAAACCTCTTGAAATGAATGCTAACATTGCATTTGCCTTCCTCACCACCGACTCAACCTGCAAATTAACCTTCAGGGTGTTCTGCACAAGGACTCCCAAGTCCCTTTGCATCTCAGATTTTAGGATTTTCTCCCCATTTAGAAAATAATCTGCACATTTATTTCTAATACCAAAGTGCCTAACCATGCATTTTGCAATATTGTATTTCATTTGCCACTTTCTTGCCCATACTCCTAAACTGTCTGTCCTACCTGTTTCCTCAACATTACCTGCCCCTCTACCAATCTTAGTATCATCTGCAAATTTGGGAACAAAGCCATCCTTTCCATCATATAAATCATTTATATACAGCATACAAAGAAACGATCCCAACATCGACCTCTGCAGAATATCACAACTCACTGGCAGCCAACTAGAAAAGGATTCTTTTATTCCCACTCACTGCCTCAACTAATCAGCCAATGCTCCAACCATGCTAGTAAATTTCCTGTATTACCATGGGCTCTTAACTTGGTTAACAGCCTCATGTGTGACACCTTGTCAAAGGGCTTCTGGAAGTCCAAATATACAACATCCACTGCATCCCCTTTATCTATCCCAGGTGTGATCTCCCGAAAGAATTCCAACAGGTTCATCAGGCAGGATTTTCCCTTATAAAAACCATGCTGACTTTGTCCTATCTTCTCCTGTATCACCAAGTACTCCATCACCTTGTCCTTAACAATTGACTCCAACATCTTCCCAACCACTGGTCTATTACTTTCCTTCTGCTGCCTTCCACCTTTCTTAAAGACATTTGAAATTCTCCAGTCCTCTGGCACCATGCCAGAGTCCAATGATTTTTGAAAGGTAATCACTAATGCCTTCACAATCTCTACTATTACCCCTTTCAGAACCCTAGGGTGCAGTTCCTGTGGTCCGGGTGACCTATGTACCTTTAGGTCTTTCAGCTTTTTGAGAACCTTCTCCCTTGTAATAGTAACTGCACCCACTTCTCTTCCCTCACACATTACGACATCAGGCACACTGCTAGTGCCTTCCACAGTGAAGATTGACGCAAAATACTCATTTTCATCAACCATCTCCTTGTCCTCCGTTATTATTTCTCTGGCCTCACTTTCTCGCGGTCCTATATCTACTCTCATCTCTCTTTAATTTTTTGCGTACTTGGTAAAGTTTTACTATCTACTTTGATATTGTTTCATTTTTTCACTCCTAATGATTCTTTTAGTAGCTCTCTGTAGGGTTTTAAAAGCTTCCCAGTCCTCTATTTTCCTGTGAATGTTTGCTTTGTTGTGTGCCCTCTCTTTTGTTTTTACATTAGCTTTGACTTCCCTTATCAGCCACAGTGTACTATTTTGCCATTTGGTGTTTCTTCGTTTTTGAAATAGATCTATCCTGCACCTTCCTCATTTTTCCAGAATCTCACACCATTGCTGCTCTGCTGACATCCCTGCCAGCATCTCCTTCCAATTTACTTTGGCCAGCTCCTCTCTCATATCACTGTAATTTCCCTTACTCCACTGAAATACTGCTACGTCAGACTTTACTTTCTCCCTATCAAATTTCAAGTTGAATTCAATCATATTGTGATTACTGGCTCCAAAGGGCTCTTTTACCTTAAGCTCCCTCATCGCCTCTGGTTCATTACATAACAGGCAATCCAATATACCTCAACAACAAACTGCTCTAAAAAGCCATCTTGTAGGCATTCAACAAACTCACTCTCTTGGGATCCATTTCCAACCGGATCTTAGCAATGAACTTGCATGTTGAAATCTCCCATGACATACATAACATTGCCCATTTAACATGCCTTTCTATTTCCTGCTGTAATCTGTAGTCCACCTCCCAGCTACTGTTGGGAGGCCTGTATATAACTGCCATCAGGGTCCTTTTACCTTTGCAGTTTCTTAACTCAACCCACAAGGATTCAACATCTTCCGATCCCATGTCACCTCCTTCTACTGATTTGATGCCATTCCTTACCAGCAGAGCCACGCCTCCCCCTCTGTCTACCTTCCTATCCCTCCAATACAATGTGTAACCTTGGACATTCAGCTCCCAGCGACAACCATCCTTCAGCCACGATTCAGTGATGACCACAACATCATACCTGACAATCTGTAAAAGTGCAACAAGATCATCCACCTTATTTCTTATACTCTGCGCATTGAGATATGACTCTGCCATAGTTGGATGTATCAGCAAGGGAGATGAGGTCGAGTACAGGGCTACTGTAGGAAACTTTGTCACATGGTGTGAGCAGAATTATCTGCAGCTTAATGTGAAAAAGACTAAGGAGCTAGTGGTAGACCTGAGGAGAGCTAAGGTACCGGTGACCCCTGTTTCCATCCAGGGGGTCAGTGTGGACATGGTGGAGGATTACAAATACCTGGGGATAGGAATTCACAATAAACTGCACTGGTCAAAGAACACTGAGGCTGTCTAGAAGAAGGGTCAGAGCCGTCTCTATTTCCTGAGGAGACTGAGGTCCTTTAACATCTGCCGGACGATGCTGAGGATGTTCTACGAGTCTGTGGTGGCCAGTGTGATCATGTTTGCTGTTGTGTGCTGGGGCAGTAGGTTGAGGGTAGCAGACACCAACAAAATCAACAAACTCATTCGTAAGGCCAGTGATGTTGTGGGGATGGAACTGGACTCTCTGACGGTGGTGTCTGAAAAGAGGATGCTGTCTAAGTTGCATGCAATCTTGGTCAATGTCTCCCATCCACTACATAATGTATTGGTTGGACACAGGAGTACATTCAGCCAGAAACTCATTCCTCCAAGATGCAACACAGAGCGTCATAGGAAGTCATTCCTGCCTGTGGCCATCAAACTTTACAACTCCTCCCTTGGAGGGTCAGACACCCTGAGCCAATAGGCTGGTCCTGGACTTATTTCATAATTTACTGGCATAAATTTACATGTTACTATTTAACTATTTATGGTTCTATTACTATTTATTATTTATGGTGCAACTGTAACGAAAACCAATTTCCCCCGGGATCAATTAAGTATGACTATGACTACTACTACTATATAACACTTTGAGTTCTGTATTTGTTACCCTTTTTGATTCTGCATCCCTAATGCACTGATACTCACCCTGCTGGCTGCAATTATGTCCCATTATCTGCCTGCCCTTCCTGCCAGTATGATTGCATGCTATCTTTGCTTTTTTACCATCTGTCCTACCCTGAGTTCCTTCACTCCGGAACCCACCCTCCCCCCTGCCAAATTAGTTAAACCACTCCCCAACATCTCTACCAAACCTGCCCACAAGAATATTGGTCCCCCTTGGGTTCAGGTGCAGCCTGTCACTTCTGAGCAGGTCATACCACCCCCAGAAGAGATCCCAATGATGCAAGAATCTGAAGCCCTGCCCCCTGCTCCAGCTTGTCTGCCACATCATAATTTGCCAAATCATCCTGTTTCTACCCTCACTAGCACCCAGGGGTTAATAAGGTGCAAAATCATAACGAGGTCAATTATGAAGTTAAGAGTCCACCTTATTATACCAGGGAACCATTCAATAACTCAGTCATGGACAGTCCAAGCCCGGTGTGAAAGGGGGAGGGTTGGTCATCGTGCTAGCAACCTCATCCCGTAAAAACCCAGAGCTACAGAAACACCAACAGAAGGTCTAGGGTCCTCATTCCTGGCAGAGGAAGGGAACACCAAGAAAGTACAGTTGACGTCAGAAGTTTACATACACCTCAGCCAAATACATTTAAACACAGTTTTTCACAATTCCTGACATTTAATCCTAGAAAACATTCCCTGTCTTAGGTCAGTTAGGATCACTACTTCATTTTAAGAATGTGAAGTGTCAGAACAATGGTAGAGAGAATGACCTATTTCAGCTTTTATTTCTCACATCACATTCCCAGTGGGTCAGAGGTTTACATACACTTTGTTAGTATTTGGTAGCATCGCCTTTAAATTGTTTAACTTGGGTCAAACGTCTTGGCTGGCCTTCCACAAGCTTCTAAAGATAAGCTCCTGGAATTCTGTTCCATTCCTCCAGACAGAACTGGTGTAACTGAGTCAGGTTTGTAGGCCTCCTTGCTCACACATGCTTTTTCAGTTCTGCCCACAAATTTTCTATTGCATTGACTTCAGAAAATGATGTCAAGTCTGGTTCATCCTTAGGAACAATTTCCGATGGGAGAGGGGGGAATGTCTGGGTGAGGGTGTTTATGACTTTACTGTCCGATGGGAGAGGGAAGAATGTCTGGGTGAGGGTGTTTATGACTATACAGCCCGATGGGAGAGGGGAGAATGTCTGGGTGAGGGTGTTTATGACTGCACTGCCCGATGGGAGAGGGGAGAATGTCTGGGTGAGGGTGTTTATGACTGCACTGCCCGATGGGAGAGGGGAGAATGTCTGGGTGCGGGTGTTTATGACTGTACTGTCCGATGGGAGAGGGGAGAAGGGAGAATGTCGGGGGTGTGTCAGGTTTTAGGATGGGTGGAATTTAGTTACACTGTCTGCTTTCCTGAGTCAGTGAGACAGTTGGAACATGCACTCTACATCAGTAACCCAGATCCAGCACGCGTACATCCTACAACAACAGCAACAATTGAGAGAATGGAACTCATCCAGCCACAGACTGTGTTCCCAGAGTGGATCAGTGATCGTTCTTCCAGAACCAATGTTCCTCATCGCTCTTGTCATCAGATTGTCTGTCCATTAAGACAAATGGTGAAAGGTCCCCAACAGTGTATCCATCATCTTCGGCCTCTGCAGGCTACCCCAGTACAGGAGCAATGTGGGATTGTACTCCTATTCCACTCCCACTCCAGTACACTTCCCCAGGATACCGCAGGTGAAACAGGATTTGGTGCAGGCTTGTAGAATCACGTGACTCTGAATGAATGTGAACACGAACCTGCCACGCTGGGATACAGTCAGTGAACTAACTCACCTCTCCATCACAATGCTTGGATTTATTGTCACAATATCCGTCTTCAGTCCAACGTCCGTGCTGTATTTCTCGGAGATCGGTGGCAAGTTACACCTGATGCAGAAGCCAACAGGGAGACAGACCGTCAGACACAGGAGCAGATTTTGGCCATTCAGCTTATTGAGACATGCCTGATTTGTTATCGTTCTCAACCTCATTCTTCTGCCTTCTCCCCATAATCTTTGATGCCCTGACTAATCCAGAGCCTTAAATCCTCTGCCTTCAATATACCAGAGATTCACCACCCTCTGGATAAGAAAATTCCTCATCATCTCTGTTCTGGAGGAACATCCTTGAATTCTGACGCTGTGCCCTCTGGTCCCAGACTCACCCATGACAGGAAACATCCTCTCCACATCAACACACACAACACGCTGGAGGAACTCAGCAGGTCGGGCAGCATCCATGGAAAAGATCGGTCAACTATAATCTCCAGCCCCTTGGTATGAACATAGAATTCTCCAAACAACAGGAATTCTGCGGATGCTGGAAATTCAAGCAACACACATAAAAGTTGCTGGTGAACGCAGTAGGCCAGGCAGCATCTCTAGGAAGAGGTGCAGTCGACGTTTCAGGCCGAGACCTTTCGTCAGGACTAACTAAAGGAAGAGTGAGTAAGGGATTTGAAAGTTGGAGGGGGAGGGGGAGATCCAAAATGATAAGAGAAGACAGGAGGGGGAGGGATGGAGCCAAGAGCTGGACAGTTGATTGGCAAAAGGGGATACGAGAGGATCATGGGACAGGAGGTCTGGGAAGAAAGACAAGGCGGGGGGGAACCCAGAGGATGGTCAAGGGGTATATTCAGAGGGACAGAGGGAGAAAAAGGAGAGAGAGAGAAAGAATGTGTGTATAAAAATAAGTAACAGATGGGGTACGAGGGGGAGGTGGGGCATCAGCGGAAGTTAGAGAAGTCAATGTTCATGCCATCAGGTTGGAGGCTACCCAGACGGAATATAAGGTGTTGTTCCTCCAACCTGAGTGTGGCTTCATCTTTACAGTAGAGGAGGCCGTGGATAGACATGTCAGAATGGGAATGGGATGTGGAATTAAAATGTGTGGCCACTGGGAGATCCTGCTTTCTCTGGCGGACAGAGCGTAGATGTTCAGCAAAGCGGTCTCTCAGTCTGCGTCGGGTTCTCCAACTTCCAGTAATTCCCTCCCCCTCCCTTCCCCCATCCCAGTTTCACTCTGCCCCCTCCCCCAGCTGCCTACCATCTCCTTCACGGTTCCACCTCCTTCTACTACCCATTGTGCTTTCCCCTATTCCTTCTTCACCTTTCCTGCCTATCACCTCCCTGCTTCCTCTCCCCCACCCCTTTCTTTCCCCTTACTGGTTTTTCACCTGGAACCTACCAGCCATCTCCTTCCCACCCTCCCTCCACCTTCTTTATAGGGCCTCTGCCCCGTCTCTCTTCAGTCCTGACGAAGGGTTCCGACCCGAAACGTTGACTGATCGTTTCCACGGATGCTGCCCGACCTGCTGAGTTCCTCCAGCGTGTTGTGAGTGTTGCTTTGACCCCAGAATCTGCAGAGTATTTTGTGTTTTTATTCTCTCCACATCCACTCTATCTAGGCTTTTCCATATTTGATAGGTTTCAATGAGAACCTCCCTCCCCCTCATTCTTCTAAACTCCGGTACAAATCTAGTTAGACCAGAAGACCAGAAGACATAGGAGCACACGCAGGCCATTCAGCCCATCAAATCTGCTCCACCATTCATCATGACTGACCCCAATTTCACTTAACCACATACACCTGCCTTCTCACCATATCCTTTGTTGCCCTGACTGACCAGGAAACTATCAACTTCCACTTTAAATATACCCATGGACGGTCTCCACTACAGTCTGTGGCAGAGCATTCCACAGATTCACCACTCTCTGGCAAAAAAAATTCTTCCTTACCTCTCACTGCTACGGGTAGAAGTTCCCACTTGCTTCAAAAAGGCCACAATTATACCAGTGCCTAAGAAGAAGAATGTGAGCTGCCTTAATGACTATCGCCCGGTAGCACTCACATCTACAGTGATGAAATGATTTGAGAGGTTGGTCATGACTAGACTGAACTCCTGCCTCAGCAAGGACCTGGACCCATTACAATTTGCCTTTCGCCACAGTAGGTCAACGGCAGACACAATCGCAATGGCTCTCCACATGGCTTTAGATCACCTAGACAACACAAACACCTATGTCAGGATGCTGTTCATCAGCTATAGCTCAGCATTTAATACCATCATTCCCACAGTCCTGATTGAGAAGTTACAGAACCTGGGCCTCTGTACCTCCCTCTGCAATTGGATCCTTGACTTCCTAACCGGAAGACCACAATCTGTGCGGATTGGTGATAACATATCCTCCTCGCTGACGATCAACTCTGGTGCACCTCAGGGGTGTGTGCTTAGCACACTGCTCTACTCTCTATATACACATCACTATGTGGCTAGGCATAGCTCAAATACCATCTATAAATCTGCTGACGATACAACCATTGTTGGTAGAATCTCAGGTGGTGACGAGAGGGCGTACAGGAGTGAGATATGCCAACTAGTGGAATGGTGCCACAGCAACAACCTGGCACTCAATATCAGTAAGACAAAAGAGCTGATTGTGGACTTCAGGAAGGGTAAGATGAAGGAACACATACCAATCCTCATAGAGGGATCAGAAGTGGAGAGAGTGAGCAGTTTCAAGCTTTCTGGGTGTCAAGATCTCTGAGGACCTAACCTAGTCCCAACATATCAATGTAGTCATAAAAAAGGCAAGATAGTGACTATACTTCATTAGGAGTTTGAAGAGATTTGGCATGTCAACAAATAGACTCAAAAACTTCTACAGATGTACCGTGCAGAACATTCTGACAGGCTGCATCACTGTCTGGTATGGAGGGGCTACCGCACAGGACTGAAAGAAGCTGCAGAGGGTTGTAAATCTAGTCAGCTCCATCTTGGGTACTAGCCTACAAAGTACCCAGGACATCTTCAAGGAGCGGTGTCTCAAAAAGGCAGCGTCCATTATTAAGGACCCCCAGCACTCAGGGCATGCCCTTTTCTCACTGTTACCATCAGGTAGGAGATACAGAAGCCTGAAGGCACACACTCAGCGATTCAGGAACAGCTTCTTCCCCTCTGCCATCCAATTCCTAAATGGACATTGAACCCTTGGACACTACCTCACTTTTGTAATATATATTATTTCTATTTTTTGCAAGATTTTTAAATTATTTAATATACATATACTGTAATTGATTGATTTATTTTTTCTTCCTTTCTTCTATATTATGTATTGTATTGAACTGCTGTTGCTAAGTTAACAAATTTCACGTCACATGCCGGTGATAATAAACCTGATTCTGATTCTGATTTAAAAGGTCGCCCCACTATTTTGAGGCTGTTCCCTCTAGTTAGGATAACCCCAGCATAGGAAACATCCTCTCCCCGCCTCCCTTATGTAGTCATTTTAACATTCAGTAGGTTTCAAGGAGATCCTCCCGCATTCTTCTAAATTCCAGTGAGTACAGGCCCAAAGCTGCCAAACGCTCCTCATATGTTAACCCCTTCATTCCCAGAATCATCGTCGTGAACCTCCTCTTAACTCTCTCCAATGACAACATATCCTTTCTGAGATATGGAACCTAAAACTGTTGACAGTACTCCAAGACAGGCCTGACTAGTGTCTTATAAAGGTTCAGCATTATCTCCCTGCTTTTATATTCTGTTTCCCTTGAAATAAATGCCAACATTGCATTTGTCTTCTTTATCACAGACTCAACCTGAGAATTAACCTTCTGGGAGTCTTGCACGAGGACTCTGAAGTCCCTCTGCACCTCTGATGTTTGAATCTTCTCCCACTTAGATAATGGTCTGCAGTATTGTTCCTTTTACCAAAATGTGTTATCATACATTTCCCAACACTGCATTCCATCTGCCACATTTTGACCAATGCTCCAATTTGTCAAAGTCCTGCTACAATCGCACTACCTACCCCGCGCCTATCGTTGTATCATCTTCAAACTTTGCCACAAAGCCATCAGTTTCATTATCCAAATCATAAACAATCTGAAAAGTAGCGGTCCCAATGCTGACCCCTGAGGAACAACTCATGACCAAATTGATCATGATCAATGAATCTGTTATCTCCTCAGCAACCTCTCTCAGGACTCTGGGACATAGTCCATCTGGCCCAGTGAGATATCCACCTTAAGACCTTACAGTTTGCCTCACATGTTTTCCTTTGTAATAGCAATGGTACTCACTCCAACTCCCTGACACTCATGGACCACTGGCACACAGTGAAGAAGATGCAAAATACCCATTAGGTTCATCTGCCATTTCATTGTTCCCCGTTACTACCTCACCTGCATCATTTTCCAGCAGTTCAATATCAACTCTCACCTTCCTTGTACTCCTTATACAACTGAAAAAAACTTTTCATGTTTTGCTTTGTATTATTGGCTAGTTTGCCCTCATATTTCATCTTTTCCCATCTTATAACCCTTTTAGTTGCCTTTTGTTGGATTTTAAAAGCTTCCCAATCATCCAACTTCCCACTCATATTTGCTACCTTATATGCCCTTTCCTTGGCTTTTATACAGTCCTCAACTTCCCTTATCAGTCACCGTTACCTACCCCTGCCATTTGAGAACTTCTTCCTCTGTAGGACATATCTTTCCTGCACCTTGTGAACAAATCCCAGAAACTTCAGCCATCTCTGTTCTGCCATCATCCCTGCCAGTATCCTCCTCCAATCCACCTGGGCAAGCTCCTCTCTCATGCCTCTGTAATTCCCTTTATTCCATTGTGATACTGATACATGTGAGTTATGCTTCTCCCTCTCAAATTGCAACATGAATTCAATCATATTATGATCATGGCCTCCTAAGGGTCCCTTTATGTTAGGCTCCCTGACAAGATCTGAGTTATTACACAGCTCGCAATCTAAGACAGCCTTTCCTCTGGTAGGCTTGAGCACAAACTGCTCTAACCTGAGTAGTCTTGAAAGTGTGAATGGGAAGTGGAATCATAATCTAAGCCTCAGCATGCTGATGATGTGAGAAATGTCTTTCATCTGGACTGAAATAAGCAGATTATAAGAACATAGGAGCAGATTCCAGTGATTCGGCCCATTGCGTCTGCTCTGCCTTTTAATCACGGCTGATTTATTTTCTCTGTCAGCCACATTCTCCTGCCTTCTCCCTGTAACCTTTGACAGCCTGACTGATCACAAACCTATCAAACTCCGCTTTGGAGTGCTGAGTAAAGAGAGGTGTAAAGTACTGGAGCAGCGTCCATGTCAGGACCACAAGATAAAAGATGGTCACGTTCCCCATGTTCAAGTTGAATTATCATTCAGCCACACATGACTGAGTACCCAGGAATACAGCCAAACAGAACCAAGGTGTTTCTCCAGGACCAAGGTGCAAAACACAGAGCCAACTGTCATATACAACACAAGGCCATACACAATGCCTATAAAAAGTATTCACCCCTCCTTGGAAGCTCTCATGTTTTATTGTTTTACAACATTGAATCGCAGTGGATTTAATTTGGCTTTATTTTTACACTGACAAACAGAAAGTGCTCCCTCTCCAAGGACAGACAGGCACGAACATATCCTCAGAAGAGGGGCAGGCAGTCAGCCCTGGCAGAGCCCTCGACTGTCCATCACCTGGACCCCTGAATGGCCATCTTGGCCAGGCCCAGGAGCAAGCCCAGCAGTAAAATCTTGCACTTTGGTGGAAGAAATAAACGGGTAGACTACTATTTAGATGGGGAGAGAATTCAAAATGCAGAGATGCAAAGGGACTTGGGAATTCTTGTGCAAGATACCCTAAAGGTTAACCTCCAGGTTGAGTCAGTTGTGAAGAAGACGAATGCAATGTTGACATTCATTCCTAGAGGTATAGAATATAAGAGCAGGGATGTGATGTTGAGGCTCTATAAGGCACTCGTGAGACCACACTTGGAGTAGTGTGTGCAGTTTTGGGCTCCTTATTTTAGTAAGGATGTACTGACATTGGAGAGGGTTCAGAGAAGATTCACAAGAATGATTCCAGGAATGAAAGGGTTACTGTATGAGGTACGTCTGGCAGCTCTTGGGCTGTATTCCCTGGAGTTCAGGAGAATGAGAGGGGATCTCATAGAAACATTCTGAATGTTAAAAGACCTGAACAGATTAGATATGGCAAAGTTATTTCCCATGACAGGGGAGTCCAGGACAAGAGGGCACAACTTAAGGATTGAAGGACATCCTTTTAAAACAGAGATGCGGAGAAATGACTTTTGTCAGAGGGTGGTAAATCTGTGGAATTTGTCGCCACCAGTAACTGTGGAGGCCAAGTCATTGGGTGTATTTAAGGCAGAGATAGATAGGTTCTTGACTAGCCAGGGCGTTAAAGGGTATGGGGAGAAGGCAGGGGAGTGGGAATGACTAGAAGAATTGGATCAGCACATGACGGAATGGCGGAGCAGACTCGATGGGCTGAATGGCCTACTTCTGCTCCTATATCTTATGGTCTTATGGTGACCCGCCACACCCCCCACCCTCGTACTGGGTGCCCGTACATGAGTGCAACCAGAACCTGAGCAGCAGCCCCTTCAGAAACTCAAAGAGGGGCCGCAGCCTCTCCCACTCACAGAACCAACAGATGGACGGGGCATCAGTGAACCTGCTCAGTACTGCCCCATGCAACACCTTCCACCCCAGGTCCCCAATGTACAGGCAAAGGGCCCTGTATGAAGAGAGTTCCACTGGAGACCAGCTGGTAAAGCAGACCACCAAGGCGAGTCCGGTCAGCAGCAAAGGCAAGGAAGTGAAAGATGTTACAGGAGCGGCCCATATAAGAAACACTTTGGAGCGTCACAAAAGGGCATGACGGACGTCCCCACGAGACAGCTCAAGTTCAGTGGGACCCTCTCCTGCAAGGTATGCTGCAGCCTGGGCCCGAGGAGCACCTCCTGCCCATCAATCAGTGGTGCAGGCAGAGCCCCTCTAGTTCCCTGAGCCCCCTTGACACCCACCATGATAGGATGGGGACCAGTCCCCCCTCACAGCCAGAGCGCTGTCCCCCACCAGAGTGGCAAAGCCTCATGCTGTCTACGGGAAGCTGCGTGCCCTCGTGCGGGCAGTGCCCTTGGTGGAGAAAGTGCGTCACCAGCACATGCCACCTCGGAGGGTGGTCACCGTAGGGGTATCTCTGCAGGGTCCTGAGGCAGACAGCCACCAGCTGGGTGCACATACCAGCACATGCCATCTTTGTCTCCAATTCCTGCCGAGAGAATTTGTGACTCTCGAAAGCTTGACATTTAAAAGTTATTTGTAAAAAATTACAAACTAGAAGTGAAGTGAGCAGACATCAAGAAGATGTGGACAGGCTGGTGGAAAGGGCAGTTAGGCTGCCGAAATTTTACAGAGAAAGGCAACGTCTTCAATATCAGTAAAGATGAGAGATTAGTAATTACAGATTAGCTTTATTTGTCACGGGGTACATCGAAACGGACGGTAAAATACATCGTTTCTGTCAAATCAAATCAGTGAGGATTGTGCTGGGCAGCCCACGAGTGTTGTCACATTTCTGGCGCCAACAGAGTATGCCCACAACTCTCGAACCCTAACCCTACGTCTTTGAAATGTGGCGGGAACTGGAGCACCCAGAGGAAACCCACACAGTCACAGGAAGAGCGTATAAACTCCTCACACGGGGTGGCGGGAAATGAACCCCCAACTAGAGATTGCTGACCGCGATGGCAATATCTTCTGTTTGTCCCACCCAGTCTGCTCATGGACTCCTATCAGGGAGGGGACTACATAATATCCACACTGGGGCCACCAGGCTCAAAAACAGTTACCTCCCCCAAGCAGAAAAACTGATCAACACCTCCACCTATTAACCCGCCCCTCCACTACTTTATCACTTCCTGTCAGAGTCACCTTACGTACAGACACTCCTGTGCCTAGTGTCACTTCATGGACATACAATCAATCTATATAAACTATCTTATGTATCTATATTTGTTCTACTATTTTAGGAGCAGAATTAGGCCATTTGGCCCATTGAATCCGCCCCACCATTCAATCATAGATGATCTTTTTTTCCCCTCCTCAGCCCCACTCCCCGGCCTTCTCTCCGTAACCTTTGATGCCATGTTCCATCAAGAACCTATCAATCTCCGCCTTAAATACACCCAATGACCTGGCCTCCACAGCTGCCTGTAGTAACAAATTCCACAAATTGACAACCCTCTGGCTAAAGAAATTTCTCTGCATCCCTGTTTTGAAAGGACACTTTCTATTCCGAGGCTGTGCCCTCTTGTCCTAGACTCCCCCACCATGGGAAACATTCTTTCCACATCTACTCTGACTAGGCCTTTCAGCATTCGAAAGGTTTCAATGAGATGCCATCTCATCTTTCTGAATTCAAGGGAGGACAGACCCAGAGCCATTAAACATTCCTTATATGATAACCCTTTAATTTCTAGAATCATCCTTGTGAACCTCCTCTGGACCCTCTCCAATGCCAGCACATCTTTTCTAAGATGAGGGGCCCAAAACTGTTCACAATATTCAAGGTGAGGTCTCACCAGTGCCTTATAAAGCCTCAGCATCACATCCTTGCTCTTGTATTCTAGACCTCTTGGAAATGAATGCTAACATGGCATTTGCCTTCCTCACCACTGATTCAACCTGCAAGTTAACCTTCAGGGTGTTCTGCACAAGGACCCCCAAGCCCCTTTGCACCTAAGATTTTCAGATTTTCTCCCCATTTAGAAAATAATTCGCACATTTATTTCTTTTACCAAAGTACATGACCATGTATTTTCCAACATTGTATTTCATTTGCCACTTTCTTGCCCATTCTCCTAATCTGTCTAAGTCCTTCTGCAGCCTTCCTGTTTCCTCAACACTACCTGCCCCTCCACCAATCTTCGTATCATCTGTAAACTTGGCAACAAAGTCATCTATTTCGTCATCTAAGTCATTGATATACAGCATTCAAAGAAGCTGTCCTAACACTGGCCCATGCAGAACACCACTAGTCACTGGCAGCCAACCAGAAAAGGATCCTTTTATTCCTATTCACTGCCTCAACCAATCAGCCAATGCTCTAACCATGCTAGTAACTTTCCTGTAATTCCATGGGCTCTTAACTTGGTAAGCAGCCTCACGTGTGGCACCTTGTCAAAGGCCTTCTGAAAATCGAATATATAACATCCACTACATCCCCTTTATCTATCCTACTTGTAATCTCCTCAAAGAATTGAAACAGGTTCATCAGGCGGGATTTTCCCTTCAGGAAACCATGCTGACTTTGTCCTATGCCAGATGTCAAGAGTCCAATGATTTTTGAAAGATTATTTCTAATGCCACCACAATCTCTAACGCTACCTCTTTCAGAACCCTCGGGTGCAGTTTATCTGGTCCAGGTGACTTACGCACCTTTAGTTCCTTTAGCTTTTTTTAAAACCTTCTCCCTTGTAATAGTAACTGCACTCACTTCTCTTCCCTCACACCCTTCAACACTTGGCACACTGTTAGTGTCTTCCACAGTGAAGACTGATGCAAAATACTCATTTAGTTCATCTGCCATTCCCTTGTCCCCCATTATTATTTCTCCGGTCTCATTTTCTAGCGGTCCTATATCCACTCTCATCTCTCTTTTATTTTTTATGTACTTGAGAAAGCTTTTTCTATCCACCTTAACATTGTTTGCTCATTTGATTTCATATTTCATCTTTTCTCTCCTAATGATTCATTTAGTTACTTTCTGTAGGTTTTTAAAAGCTTCTTAATGCTCTATCTTCCCGCTGATTTCTGCTTTCTTGTGTGCTTTTGCATGAGCTTTGACTTCCTTTGTCAGCCTCAGAAAGAATATTTTGCCATTTGAGTATTTCTTTGATTTTGGAATACTTTATTTTTTTTCCCTAGAAACTCAGGCCATTGCTGCTCTGCTGACATCCCTGCCAGCATCTCCTTCCAATTTACTTCAGCCAACTCCTCTCTTATACCACTGTAATTTCCTTTACTCCACTGAAATACTGCTACATCAGACTTTACTTTCTCCCTATCAAATTTCAAGTTGAACACAATCATATTGTGATCACTGTCTCCTAAGGGTTCCTTTACCTTAAGCTCCCTAATCACCTCAGTTCATTACATAATACCCAATCCAGTATAGCTGATCCCCTAGCAGGTTCAATGACAAGCTGCTCTAAAAAGCCACCTCGTAGGCATTCGACAAATTCATTCCCTTGAGATCCATTACCAACCTGATTTTTCCAATCTACCCATATATTAAAATCTCCCAAGACTAGCATAACATTACCCTTTTAAAACACCTTTTCTATTTCTTATCGTAATCTGTGGTCCACATCCAATCAACTATTGGGAGATCTGGATATAACTGTCACCAGGGTCCTTTTATCCTTGCAGTTTCTTAACTCAACCCACAAGGATTCAACATCTCCCAATCCTATGTCACATTTTTCTACTGATTTGATGCCATTCCTTACCAGCAGAGCCTTGCCTTCCCCACTGCCTACCTTCCTATCCCTCCAATACAACGTGTAACCTTGGACATTCAGCTCCCGACTACAACCATCCTTCAGCCACGATTCAGTGATGACCACAACATCATACCTGACAATCTGTAATAGTGCAACAAGATCATCCACCTTATTTCTTATACTCTGTGCACTGAGATATAACACTTTGAGTACTTTACGCTTTTTAATCCTGTATCCCTAATGCACTGTGTTCTTTACCTTATAGAACATAGAACATAGAATAGTACAGCACAGTACAGGCCCTTCGGCCCACAATGTTGTGCCGACCCTCAAACCCTGCCTCCCATATAAGCCCCCACCTTAAATTCCTCCATACACCTGTCTGGTAGTCTCTTAAACTTCACGAGTGTATCTGCCTCCACCACTGACTCAGGCAGTGCATTCCACGCACCAACCACTCTCTGAGTGAAAAACCTTCCGCTAATATCCCCCCTTGAACTTCCCACCCCTTACCTTAAAGCCATGTCCTCTTGTAATGAGCAGTGGTGCCCTGGGGAAGAGGCGCTGGCTATCCACTCTATCTATTCCTCTTATTATCTTGTACACCCCTATCATGTCTCCTCTCATCCTCCTTCTCTCCAAAGAGTAAAGCCCTAGCTCCCTTAATCTCTGATCATAATGCATACTTTCTAAACCAGGCAGCATCCTGATAAATCTCTTCTGTACCCTTTCCAATGCTTCCACATCCTTTCTATAGTGAGGTGACCAGAACTGGACACAGTACTCCAAGAGTGACCTAACCAGAGTTTTATAGAACTGCATCATTACATCGTGACTCTTAAACTCTATCCCTCGACTTATGAAAGCTAACACCCCGTAAGCTTTCTTAACTACCCTATCCACTTGTGAGGCAACTTTCAGGGATCTGTGGACATGTACTCCCGGATCCCTCTGCTCCTCCACACTACCAAGTATCCTGCCATTTACTTTGTACTCTGCCTTGGAGTTTGTCCTTCCAAAGTGTACCACCTCACACTTCTCTGGGTTGAACTCCATCTGACACTTCTCAGCCAACTTCTGCATCCTATCAATGTCTCTCTGCAATCTTTGACAATCCTCTACACTATCTACAACACCACCAACCTTTGTGTCATCTGCAAGCTTGCCAACCCACCCTTCTACCCCCACATCCAGGTCGTTAATAAAAATCACGAAAAGTAGAGGTCCCAGAACAGATCCTTGTGGGACACCACTAGTCACAATCCTCCAATCTGAATGTACTCCCTCCACCACCACCCTCTGCCTTGGCAGGCAAGCCAATTCTGAATCCACCTGGCCAAACTTCCCAGGATCCCATGCCTTCTAACTTTCTGAATAAGCCTACCGTGTGGAACCTTGTCAAATGCCTTACTAAAATCCATATAGATCACATCCACTGCACTACCCTCATCTATATGCCTCGTCACCTCCTCAAAGAACTCTATCAGGCTTGTTAGACACAATCTGCCCTTCACAAAGCCATGCTGACTGTCCCTGATCAGACCATGATTCTCTAAATGCCTATCGAGCCTATCTTTAAGAATCTTTTCCAACAGCTTTCCCACCACAGACGTAAGGCTCACTGGTCTATAATTACCCGGACTATCCCTACTACCTTTTTTGAACAAGGGGATAACATTCGCCTCCCTCCAATCCTCCAGTACCATTCCCGTGGACAACAAGGACGTAAAGATCCTAGCCAGAGGCTCAGCAATCTCTTCTCTCGCCTCGTGGAGCAGCCTGGGGAATATTCCGTCAGGCCCCGGGGACTTATCTGTCCTAATGTATTTTAACAACTCCAACACCTCCTCTCCCTTAATATCAACATGCTCCAGAACATCAACCTCACTCATATTGTCCTCACCATCATCAAGTTCCCTCTCATTGGTGAATACCGAAGAGAAGTATTCATTGAGGACCTCGCTCACTTCCACAGCCTCCAGGCACATCTTCCCACCTTTATCTCTAATCGGTCCTACATTCACTCCTGTCATCCTTTTTTTCTTCACATAATTGAAGACTGCCTTGGGGTTTTCCTTTACCCTACTCGCCAAGGCCTTCTCATGCCCCCTTCGTGCTCTTCTCAGCCCCTTCTTAAGCTCCTTTTTTGCTTCCCTATATTCCTCAATAGACCCATCTGATCCTTGCTTCCTAAACCTCATGTATGCTGCCTTCTTCCTCCTGACTAGATTTTCCACCTCACTTGATACCCATGGTTCCTTCACCCTACCATTCTCTATCTTCCTCACTGGGACAAATTTATCCCTTGCGTCCCGCAAGAGATCTCTAAACATCGACCACATGTCAATCAAAAACAAAAGAAAATCTGCAGATGCTGGAAATCCACACAACACACTTTAAATGCTGGAGGAACTCAGCAGGCCAGGCAGCGTCTATGGAAAGGAGTAGAGTCAATGTTTTGTGCCGAGACCCTTCGTCAGGACACTACTGCAGCTCCTCCAGCATCTGGGGTGTGGTGCGTGTTCCTTACCTTAATGTGTTTTTTTTTTGTGCTACATCAGATCCAGAGCAACAATTTCTCCTTTATATTAAAAATCTTGAACCTTGAGTAAACTCGTAAAGCGGAGATATCCAGAGAACTTCATTTCAGTGGAAAGAACAAGCACTAAAATATTCCTACTATGTATTGAGTAAGCATTTGCCGGTTAAGGCTCTGCTGCATCGTACCTGAACACAAAATCCGTAGAATCAATCTCGTTGCCACACCTGCTGTTCTTCAGAATTCCTCCGTTCCCAACCACCGCACATTTCTTAAACTGGGACCGTGAGTATGGCATTTCCTGTTAAGAGGGAGCTGTTGGATTAGACTGTTTAAATATTATTTTCTTCATAGCTTAACAATTAATTATTTGCTTGTATTTTCTGTAATTGTTTATGTACAGATAACTATTTAGTATGCATCTTCAGAAGGAGTAGCAACTGCACGACCCAATTTACATCAGTGGTGCGCAAGTGAAACAGGTCAAAAGCTTTAAGTTCCTTGGGGTCAATACCACAAATGACCTGACTTGGTCCAACCATGCAGAGTCCACTGCCAAGAAGGCCCACCAGCGCCTTTACTTTCTGAGAAAACTAAAGAAATTTGGCCTGTCCCCTAAAACCCTCACTAATTTTTATAGATGCACCGTAGAAAGCATTCTTCTAGGGTGCATCACAACCTGGTATGGAAGTTGTCCTGTCCAAGACCGGAAGAAGCTGCAGAAGATTGTGAACACAGCGCAGCACATCACACAAACCAATCTTCCGTCCTTGGTCTCACTTTACACCGCACGCTGTCGGAGCAGTGCTGCCAGGATAATCAAGGGCACGACCCACCCAGCCAACACACTTTTCATCCCTCTTCCCTCCGGGAGAAGGCTCAGGAGCTTGAAGACTTATATGGCCAGATTTGGGAACAACTTCTTTCCATCTGTGACAAGACTGCTGAACGGATCCTGACCCAGATCTGGGCCGTACCCTCCGAATATCCGGACCTGCCTCTCGGTTTTTTCGCACTACTTTACTTTCCATTTTTCTATTTTCTAATTATGATTCATAATTTAAATTTTTAATATTTACTATCGATTTGTAATCCAGGGAGCGGGAAGCACAGAATCAAATATCGCTGTGATGATTGTACGTACTAGTATCAATTGTTTGGCAACAATAAAGTGAAGTATGTCTATGCAGTGTTTCAGTGACCCCTAGTGGTCACAGCATGTATCTGCAGTGTTTCACTGTCCCCTAGTGGTCACAGCATGTATCTGCAGTGTTTCAGTGACCCCTAGTGGTCACAGTATGTATACGTAATTCCAAACAAGAGAAAATCTGCAGACATTGCAAATCCAAGCAACACACACAAAACGCTGGAGGAACTAAGCAGGCCAGGCAGCATCTATAGAAAGGAATACAGTCAACGTTTCAGGCTGAGATCTTTCATCAGGACTGGAGAACAAGGATGACTTATACTAGAGCCCCATTCAAGAGTCTGATGACAGTGGGGTAGAAGCTATCCTTGAGCCTGGCAGTTCGTGCTTTCAGGATTTTGCATCTTCTGCCTGGTGAGAAAGGGGAGAATAGAGAATGTGTGAGGTGGGTGAGGTCTTTGATTATGCGTTCTGCTTTATATTGAAGTAGGAAGTGTGGACAGAGTCTAGAGAGGGGAGGCTGGCTTTTCTGATGTTGTGGAGGAAAAATTAAGCTTGAGGACTGGGGGTCAGCAGAATTGTCGGGAGACCGTGATTAAAAAACAGGAATAGCTTTGTCTTCTTTGTACTAACAATAGATCATGTCATCAATGAGGAACCGATTGTATAGGTACTAAAGTCTAAATTGCAGAAGCATTATCCAGAGACGGGCTGACCGAGTGTGCTTGGACTTACTGTATAGATTGGAATTGTAACCTTGCGTTGGTGGAGATGTTGTGTGGAAGAGCTCCCCTGAATTCACGAAATAAAGGCGGCAAGTAGCCTCGGGGTGTTTGCCTACTTTGTGTTTGATCGGTACTAAATTCTCTCACAGAATCTGGTGACAAGCATCCCAATGATACGGGATCCCGTTGATCCCATCCAAGAAACTTGCTTATCATCAAGATCCGACCAGGGTACCCACCTGTGAGACTTAGAGACACAGGAAACCTACAGCACAACCTACAGGCCTTTCAGCCCACAAAGCTGTGCGGAACATGTCCTTACCTGAGAAATTATCTAGGGTTACCCATAGCCCTAATGACAGCACCCACGAACAACAACACCCGAAAGAAGACATAGGAAGACGAAACAGCTCTTAGGGGACTCCTTGGTTCCCTTGGGTTTGCCAGCGGACGAGCTTTGGTTGGAAATGGGAGACAGCAGGTACTCTGTGACATTTTCTCGGGATCTCTATGGGTGGGCAGGTGGGGACTGGCTGTATGGCAGATTCTTTGGTCTAAAGAAGTTTCAGTAATGGCGAAATGAAACAAAAGCTGGGGACAGAGATCACATTTGGGATTGAGAGCATATGATGTGGAGTTCTAACAAGTGGGAAGAGTTGGCTAAGTGGCTCCAGCCTCCAAAGGTTAAACCTAAAAAAGAGGAAGAACAAATTATGCAAAAGGACAAGGTGCCCCCATCAGGAGCCTCAGCTCTGACGGCCTCAGGCACTGGACTGTCCTCGAATAGCTCCTCTCCCCCCTTCCCTGCATCTTCCGGATGACATGGAAGTCATAGACACGGCTGTTGGGGTGCTCCGGCATTGTGACTGCCCACAGCAGTGGCAATAACAGCTACAGCCGAGGGAACCGGCGGTTCCAGTGGGGCAGTGGGGATCCCAGCGTGGCGCAGAGACTGAGGGTAGAACCATTCACAGACCAGGTCAAGAGACGGGCCTGTGATAAGATGGGGGGCACGTGGGGGCCAAGCTGAGCAGGGAACGGCGGATAGTTCAGATTCTCTGCTCCAGGCTCCTTGCAAACACTAGGGAATGTTCCATAAACCCTGGACCCTGGCTGAGGTACGCAACATGATTAGCGGAGCCCCCAGTCCACTACGCAAACCCGGTAGCCTTCCATAATTGGTTGGAGCAGACTTGCCAGACTTTTTATCATTACCTGGAGATGTCCAGGCATGGCTTAAGGTAGGATATGGAACTTCTTGACCAGGTGTGAAAATAGGACTTCCCTAATGCACCCCAATGACCACAGGGGGGCTGGGCCCCTCCACTGGGAAACGAGGGGGATGGTGATGGGGGTCCTACTGATGGAATGAGTGATTGGCTGAACAGAGCAAAAGATGCCATTCTCGCAGGAGCCAGGCAACACAGTGACTTTGGAGACGTAACTAGATGTCAGCAAAAGCAGGGTGGGACTATTACTGATTTTATTGGCCAGTTTAAAAGACACTTGGGAATCTAGTGCAGGGAATCCCTCCCCACCCCAGCAGCAAACGACCCACTGACAGCGCAAACATTTATAAATTGTCTCCAACCAGAGGTAGCACATTTTTAAAAATTGACGGATGTGGAATGTTGGGAGGATGTCAGAACATCCCTCATTGACATGGATAGGAACGACCTGTTTACAAATCAGGGAGGAAACGGACAGTGTGTGCAACAAGAAAAGAGGAGGGCGGAAGCACGGGATAAGAGTCCGGATGTATGCAGGCAGTGTGGGAAGACAGGACAGTGGTCCAAGGAGTGTTGAACCAGATGGAGTGGAAAGGGAAGAGACCCTGATAAAGATGAGAGAGGGGAAGCCTCCTTTAACATAGTCATAGTCATACGTTACTGATCCCGGGGGAAATTGGTTTTCGTTACAGTTGCACCATAAATAATAAATAGTAATAAAACCATAAATAGTTAAATAGTAATATGTAAATTATGAAATAAGTCCAGGACCAGCCTATTGGCTCAGGGTGTCTGACCATCCAAGGGAGGAGTTGTAAAGTTTGATGGCCACAGGCAGGAATGACTTCCTATGACGCTCTGTGCTGCATCTCGGTGGAATGAGTCTCTGGCTGAATGTACTCCTGTGCCCACCCAGTACATTATGTAGTGGATGGGAGACATTGACCAAGATGGCATGCAACTTGGACAGCATCCTCTTTTCCGACACCACCGTCAGAGAGTCCAGTTCCATCCCCACAACATCACTGGCCTTACGAATGAGTTTGTTGATTCTGTTGGTGTCTGCTACCTTCAGCCTGCTAACCCAGCGCACAACAGCAAACATGATCGCACTGGCCATCACAGACTCGTAGAACATCTTCAGCATCGTCCGACAGATGTTAAAAATGTTAACCAACAACAGAGGGCCACAAAGGGAGCAAAAAAACAGGCAGCAATGATCAGGCTTTCAAGAAACGCCCTAGAGAAGCCCATGTTAGACATAGAGACAGATGAAAGGAGAATGCAAGCTCTGATTGATCCTGGTGCTACAGTGTTGTCTGTACACCTTCTGTGGCACCAGCTAAAGGCAGTAAAGGTATGAAAGACTGTAGGAGCAGCCGGTGTTCCTGTGATAGAACCCATGTCCGAGCCAGTTGAAATCAATATAGAGAACAATTTGAATGATGAAACGTTCGTTATAGCTGAGAACTCACCTGTTAGTTTGCTTGGATGCCAAGCACTCTGCAAATTAAATGTTGTTATTCACTGTACCTCCGAAGGTATCTTGAAATCCCCGAAAACAGACTGCTACAATAAACTGAACAATTAGGGGACCCAGCTGGCGCATTGAGGGAAATCGGCTACGGCAGCAAACTGAAGCTGACATTAAGCAGGGGAGTTTCTGGACAATTTAAGTGGGGGTCCAATATGTTATGGCAGGGGGATGGGAACCAGTATGATAGAGCTGAGGGTGAGCCAGCAGGTTTACACTTGGATGATAGGTGTTACATGAATGTAAGGAAGGACAGGCCAATGATTAGGTACAAATGCAGACAGAGCAAAGAGTTAAATTGTACCACAGAAGGAAAATTCAAAAGGGCATGAATCTAGGACTGAAGGTGTTGTATTTAAATCCTTGTAGTATCGGAATAAGGTGGATGAATTTGTGGCGCGATTAGAGAATGGTTGGTACGAAACTGTGGGCATCATTGAGTCGTGGGTGAATGAAGGCCAGAGTTAGGAGCTTAACATCAAAGGATAAACTTTGTATCAAAAGGACAGGCAGGAAGGCATTGGCATTGGTGGCATTTAATAAGGTGCCATACAAGAGGCTGCTTAAAAGATAAAATCCCATGGCATTACAGGAAAGATACTGGCATGGATAGAGGAATGGCTGACAGGCAGGAGGCAGCAGGTGGAATAAAAGGGCCCTTTTCTGTTTGGCTGCCAGTGACCAGTGGTGTTCCTCAGGGGTCAGTATTGGGACCACTACTTTTCACATTGTTTGTCAATGATTTGAACTGATGGCTTTGTGGCAAACTGCGGATGATACAAAGATACGTAGAGGGGTAGGTAGTGCTGAGGAAGCAATGCAATTGCAGTAGGACTTAGACAAATTGGAAGAATGGACAAAAAAGTGGCCGATGGAATACAGTGTTGGGAAATGTATGATAATGCATTTTGGTAAAAGGAACAACAGTGCAGACTATTATCTACATGGGGAGAGGGTTCAAACATCAGAGGTGCAGAGGGACTTGAGAGTCCTCAGGCAAGACTCCCAGAAGATTAATTCACAGGTTGAGTCTATGGTAAAGAAGGCAAATGCAATGTTGGCATATATTTCAAGCGGAATAGAATATAAAAACAACGAGATAATGCTGAGGCTTTATAAGACACTAGTCAGACTGCACTTGGAAAATTGTCAACAATTTTGGGCCCCATATCTCAGAAAGGATGTGCTGTCATTGGAGAGAGTCCAGAGGAGGTTCATGAGGATGATTCTGGGAATGAAGGGGTTAACATATGAGGAATGTTTGGCAGCTTTGGGCCCGTACTCACTGGAATTTAGAAGAATGTGGGGGGTCTCATTGAAACCTACCGAATGTTGAAAGGACTAGATAGGGTGGATGTGGAGAGGGGGTTTCCTTTGGTGGGGGTGTCCAGAACTAGAGGGCACAGCCTCAAAATTGAGGGGTGACACTTAGAACAGAGGTAAGGAGGAATTTTTTTAACCAGAGAGCGGTGAATTTGTCGAATGCTCTGTCATAGACAGCTATGTAGGCCAAAACCATGGGTATATTTAAGGCGGATCGGTCAGGGCATCAAAGGTTATGGTGAGAAGGCATGTGTATGGGATTGAGTGGGATCCGGGATCAGCCATGATGGAATGGAGGAGCAGAGTCGATGGGCTGAATGGCCTCATTCTGCTCCTATGTCTTATGGAAGAACTTGTAAACTAGCAACTGCACTGTGGCCTTCCAGGATCCAAATCCCAATCAGGATTACAGAATCCAAGTAAATCAACATGAAGGCAAGAAGTGGTTAATATCGGGCAGGGTAATTTTTGGCCCTGAGGGAATAGCAGCTGAGGTTCTGTTCAAAATAAAACTGGGGGATCTTTCCCAGCCCCACGTCTACCAGTCCACTGGTAGTCAAACATCCTTCTAAACCTAAAGATTTGGGAACTGTAGTGAGACGAGCGTCGGAGAACGCCAACTAATCAAAGTGGGGTGAGTTATTACGGACCAGATACAAGGGTAAAGGTAGTAACTGCGTTACATGCCGAACGTGAATTTCATAGACGGAGCTCCCCTCTTACACCCAGATTGTGTGATCCACAAGAGAGTTGCAGGGTGGATCCTGTATTGTGGGCACAGGGTAAGAATCACGTAGGGTTTGTGAAGTCCGTGGCTCCCCATCAAGGGACTGTTGAAGGAAATGCCCGACTACCCTCCATCAGACAATATTGCCTTTCTCTGGAGGCCGTCAGCGGTACTGAACCCATAATAGAGAGGCTATTGCAACAAGGGGTTCTGTGACTAACTCAAAGCCCTTGCAATACGCAGAAATCACCCAACCCCAAGCCGAGGAGACTGGGTGTGTGGCGGTTTGTTCAGGATTTGTGGGCTATAAGAAGGCAAATGCAATGTTAGAATTCATTTCTAGAGGTATAGAGTATAGAAACATAGAAAATAGGTGCAGGAGTAGGCCATTCGGCCCTTCGAGCCCGCAACGCCATTCAGTATGATCATGGCTGATCATCCAACTCAGAATCCTGTACCTGCCTTCTCTCCATACCCCCTGATCCCTTTAGCCACAAGGGCCATATCTAACTCCCTCTTAAATATAACCAATGAATTGGCCTCAACTGTTTCCTGTGGCAGAGAATTCCACAGATTCACCACTCTCTGTGTGAAGAAGTTTTTCCTAATCTCGGTCCTAAAAGGCTTCCCCTTTATCCTCAAACTGTGACCCCTGGTTCTGGACTTCCCCAACATTGGGAACAATCTTCCTGCATCTAGCCTGTCCAATCCCATTAGGATTTTATATGTTTCAATAAGATACCCCCTCAATCTTCTAAATTCCAACGAGTATAAGCCTAGTCGATCCAGTTTTTCACCATATGAAAGTCCTGCCATCCCAGGAATCAATCTGGTGAACCTTCTTTGTACTCCCTCTATGGCAAGGATGTCTTTCCTCAGATTAGGGGACCAAAACTGCACACAATACTCCAGGTGTGGCCTCACCAAGGCCTTGTACAACTGCAGTAGTACCTCCCTGCTCCTGTACTTGAATCCCCTTGCTATGAATGCCAGTATAAGAGCAGGGATGTGATGTTGAGGCTCTATAAGGCACTTGTGAGACCACACTTGAAGTATTGTGTGCAGTTTTGGGCTCCTTATTTTGAAAAGGATAAACTGACATTGGAAAGGGTTCAGAGAAGATTCACAAGAATGATTCCAGGAATAAAAGGTTTACCATATGAGGAACGTCTGACAGCTCTTGGACTGTATTCCCTGAAGTTCAGGAGAATGAGGGGGGATCTGATAGAAACATTCCGGATGTTAAAAGGCCTGAATAGATTAGATATGACAAAGTTATTTCCCATGGTAGGGGGTTCTAGAACAAGAGGACCCGACTTCAGGATTGAAGGACGTCCATTTAGAACAGAGATGCAGAGAAATTACTTTAGTCAGAGGGTGGTAAATCTGTGGAATTTGTTGTCACAAGCGGCTGTGGAGGCCAAGTCAGTGGGTGTATTTAAGGCAGAGATAGATGGGTTCTTGATTAACCAGGGCAACATACAATATGGGGAGAAGGCAGGGGAGTGAAATGACTGGAAGAATTGGATCAGCCTATGTTTGAATGGTGGAGCAGACTCGATGGGCCAAATGGCCTACTTCTGCTCCTAAATCTTACGTACCTACAGCGTCGATTTGACGTACAAGTATAAATTGGCCTTTACAGGGCACTAAAAGATGCCCCAACACAGTCTCCCACGTTGGGATAGCCAATCCGGCTGTATATAAACGACAAGGAGGGTTTCGCAAGTGAGTGTTAACCCTAGAACACAGTGGCGTATCCCTCCCACCATTGCCCCCAGTGGTTAGAGGAATGCCGGCATGTGTAAGGGCGGTGGCAGCGATGGTCGAAAGGGCTGTCCCGTTAATACCAGACCATGCCCGTCCGGTACTGACAGCTCATGTTGTAATGCCGCTTCTCATCTCAGCTGCTAGGCAACATTTCACCACCGCCCGCCGCACGGGGGCGAGCTCATGTTACTTAGCAAGTCGAATTTAACCTCTAAAAGAGCGCCCGCACTCCCGGTCCCGGTCCCGGCTACGCTGGTCCCTAGGACTGTGTAGAAGTAGTAGAGACCGTTACATCACCATGGCCGGCCCTCTCCACTGTACCCGTTGACAACCCAGATTTCATTGTCATTACGGATGGCTCCTCCAGCAAGCCCAATGACCCCACCGTACTGGCAGGCTATGATAGTGACTCCCTTTGGTATCCTAGAGGTAGGAACCCTTCCCCAAGGGACGTCCGCTCAGACAGCTGAGCCTTCTGCATTTTAACCGAAGGATACACAGTAAACATCTATAGAGACTCCAGGTGTGCGTTCGGGGTGGTACATGATTTTGGGTCACTTTGGCAACATCGAGGGTTCATTTTGTCTGCAGGTAAACCTATCCAGCATGCGTATCTCATTAAAAATCTGCGACAAGCAGCGCAGTTGCCCGAACAAATTGCTGTCATTACGTGCGAAGCCTCAGAGCCCATAACTACAGCAGATGCAGCTGCTGACGTGGCTGCCAGGAAAGCCGCTGGTACGTATGCAGGTACAATGTACCGCTGTTACCCCAGCCTGCAGGATCTAATTTCCGCCCAAGACGGGACCCGGAAGAGGAGAAGGGAATACGGGAGGGGAAACAATGTTTTATGGAGTCTGAGGGGGTCTGGCGACATCCGGATAACCGCCCGGTGTGTCCCAGGAGTCTCCATGTTCGATTAGTACATGGGAAAGGACATGTAGGTTCGGTGGGGTGTAGTACCCATCAAACACAACAACAATGGGGTCTGCACCGGGGCTAATGGTCATTGTGGGGCAGGTTGTGTGAGATTTGCCAGAGAAACAATAGGGGAAAATCACCTGCTAAATTTGACCATTTCCCACCCCCGGGAGGCACGATTTACCAGATTACAAATAGACTTTGTGCACAGGCCAGCCAGGTGGGGGTTACAGATGCCTATTAGTAATAGTGGACCATGTTCTCCAGTTGGGTGGAGGCGTTTCCCACTAGAAAAGAAGATACTCCAACTGTGGTTAAGACATTAATGACAGAAATTATTTCCAGATTTGGGGTTCCGAACAGTGCTAGAGGGAGACATTTTACAGCTAAATTCTTCAAGGAATTGGGTCAGGCATTACGATTTATTTGGGAATGTCACCTTCGGTATCAGCTCCTGTCCCCAGGACGAGTAGAAAGAATGAACGGAGTATTAAAATATACATGGGCTAAAGAAAGTCAGGAAACGGGATTGAAATGGCAGAGGCTATTCCCATAGCATTATACGCTCTAAGAGATCAGGTGAGCTGACAACTAAACTGACTCCCTTCCAAGTGTTAATGGGTAGGTTGATACCGGTGGGGTCTCGGCCCCCTCTGACTGGTGCACAAACGTCCTTGGTCTGGACCGATGGGAAAAACAGAGAAATTGTTAAAGCCCTAGGTGAAGCAATAATTGAATTGAATTGAATTGACTTTATTACTTATATCCTTCATATACATGAGTAAATATCTTTACATTATGTTGTGGCGACCCACTTTCTACGCAGGCGAACCGGCTCACAAAATGGGACGCGCGTTGACAGAGAGGCCAGCCCCAAAATGGCACTGGGCCTTCTTCACCAGCAAAGGGAGAAAGCCCGCGCACGGGAAGAGACTTTTGTAATGCACCTCTGACATCATTTCCGCCCGGAGAGGGCGGGAACAGAACTGCGTAAAAGCCAGTGCCGCGAAGTTTGAATAAACTAGTCTCGAATGCGACTTACAGACTGCGTGAATAAAGTATATTTTGAAATAAAAAGAAATTTCTAGCTCTGTGTGTAGCACATCGCTACAATGTCTCCACCTAAATGTGCAATGTGCAATTGATAGTAATTTGTAATAAACATTATGTACAACAGGACAGTCAAGATAACATAGAAATATAATTGTATCAGCGTGAATGAATCAGTCTGATGGCCTGGTGGAAGAAGCTGTCCCGGAGCCTGTTGGTCCTGGCTTTTATGCTGTGATACCGTTTCCCAGATGGTAGCAGCTGGAACAGTTTGTGGTTGGGGTGACTCAGGTCCCCAATGATCTTTCAGGCCCTTTTTTACACACTGGTCTTTGTAACTGTCCTGAATCACGGGAAGTTCACATCTACAGATGCGCTGGGCTGTCCACACCACTCTCTGCAGAGTCCTGTGATTAAGGGAGGCACAGTTCCCATACCAGGCAGTGATGCAGCCAGTCAGGATGCTCTCAATTGTGCCCTGTAGAAAGTTCTGAGGATTTGGGGACCCATGCCAAACTTCTTCAACCATCTGAGGTGAAAGAGGTGCTATTGTGCCTTTTTCACTACACAGCTGGTGTGTACAGACCACATGAGATCCTCAGTGATGTGCATGCTGAGGAACTTAAAGTTGTTCACCCTCTCAACCCCAGATCCATTGATGTCTATAAAGGTTAGCCCATCTCCATTCCTCCTGTAGTCCACAACCAGCTCCTTTGGTTTTGGGACATTGAGGGGGAGGTTGTTTTCTTGACACCACTGTGTCAGGGTGATGACTTCTTCTCTGTAGGCTGCCTTGTTATTATTTGAGATTAGGCCAATCAACATAGTGTCGTCGGCAAATTTAATTAGCAGATTGGAGCTGTGGGTGGTGACATAGTCATGGGTATACAAAGAGTAAAGGAGGGGGCTTAGGACACAGACCTGAAGGGTAACTGTGTTGAGGGGTGGAGGTGAGGGAGCTCACTCTTACCACCTGCTGCCGATCTGACAGGAGGTCCAGGATCCAGCTACACAAGGCAGGGTGAAGGCCGAGGTCTCTGAGATTCTTGTTGATCCTGAATGGAATTATGGTGTTGAATGCTGAACTGTAGTCCAAGAACAGCATTCTCACATAAGCGTCCTTCTCCAGGTGTGTAAGGACGGTGTGTAGAGCAGTGTCATCTGTCGATCGGTTGTGTTGGTAGGCGAATTGTAGGGGATCCAGTTTGGGAGGTAGCACTCTGCAGATGTAATCCTTGACCGGCCTCTCAAAGCATTTGCTGATTATTGAGGTGAGTGTGACAGGACACCAGTCATTCAGACATGTTACCTTGGTGTTTTTAGGTACAGGAACAATAGTGAATGTTTTGAAGCAGGAGGGCACTCTGCACTGGGAGAGGGAGAGATTAAAAATGTCTTTAAACATTGTGTCGCGCACACTATGAGTACCCGCCCTGGGATGCTGTCTGGTCCCGCAGCCTCGCGACTGTCCACTCGTTGTAAACACCCGCGTACTTCAGCCTCAGAGATGACCGAGGTCCAAGCAAACCAAGGGCAGGTAGCTGCTGTATTACCTCAGCCAGGGGAAAACACACTCACCCCTTTAAACCTGGAGACTATGTATCTGTACAGACGCTTAGGAAAGACCCTCTTTCTCCTAGGTGGAAAGAGCCATACCAAGTGACCCTGGTGACAAGGACTGCTGTGAAAGTCCAGGGGAAGCCTGCCTGGGTACACAGATCCAAGTGACCCTGGTGACAAGGACTGCTGTGAAAGTCCAGGGGAGCCTACCTGGGTACACAGATCCAAGTGACCCTGGTGACAAGGACTGCTGTGAAAGTCCAGGAGAAGCCTGCCTGGGTACACAGATCCAAGTGCAAGTTATTGTTTCCTGAAGGTGGGAAGGTGGGAAATTGAATTATGAAGAAATTACTTTTGTTGTGTGGACTATTGGGGTTTATTATGCTGGGGCGAATCTATAATACTTACTTGGGCGTAGTTTATCAATATGCCACATGGACTAATGTCGTCAGTTGTTGGATCCCTGTGCATGGAGCAGGAGGGGTACCCTTATGGCCAGTTCCCTTCAATGAGAAGGAGAGAGAATACTTCAATAAAATAACCAGCAGCTATTACTGGCCAGATGAAGGGAAGGAATGGATACAGGAGGGAACAGGTAATCAACAGAAGAACAAGGCTACACGAATGGCAATTGGACCGGTATTCTTTAAGGGAAATTGCTTTGAGGGATGGTCTCTGCCTGACTATAATTTAACAAATCATAATGTCCGTGCAGCTACTCAAACAGCTGAGAGGTGCTGGTGCCGGGAAAACAAGACGGGTCAGTTAATGGGAAGGAGTAGGTGCAAAGAAAAGACTGATTAACGGTTGGGTAAACATGCCGGATATGTGGGTGTGAAGCTTACTGCTGGTTACCTCTTAACTGGACCGGATGTTGTTACCCTGGATTTGTAGTACCGGCGGGTGGTCACTCTCGTGACTCATAGCCCGTTGCCCATCCGCCAAAGAAGAGGGCGATTACTGATGCGGAAACGTTCTGGATAATTACATTTCCTATGTACAAGGCAGGCAGGGCAGCTCAGGAACTGACACAGATGCATCCAGCCCTCGGACGGTTAGCTAATGACACTATCTTAGCTCCGGAGGGTACGCAATTGCAGATAAAATAATTAACCGCTGAAGTAGTAGTGACTAGAACTGTGGCTTTGCAGAATCCTATGGCCCTAGATTTAGTGTTAGCTGAGAGAGGAGGCTCTCGTGCCATCACAGGACAGGGCTGCTGTGCTTATATTCCTGACGAGTCCAAGGATACCACTAATCTGGCAGAAATATTAAGGAGAAAGTGGAAAAGATAAAGAAGGCAGGAGAAGAATTTCATGATTATAATTCCCCAGGGTCTTGGTGGTCACTGGAGGATATTTTTGGAGGATGGTGGGGTTCCATCATACGTATGGGCTGATATTGGTGTTAATTGTAACATAACAGCAGCACTGGTAATCTGACGTACGTGTACCCTGATGCTCAGGTCCCGACCCAGACCCGTGGCGATGTTTCCTAAAATGAAACCAGAGTCATTTGATCCTGAGTATGATGAAGTTGCTTGCTTAAACATGCGCCCCGGCCCCAGATTACGAAGGCCCGGATCCGAACGATGAGGAGGAGTAGGGTTATTCTAGCAGCAAAAAGGAGGGGACTGTGGAGGGAAAATTAAGCTTAAGGACTGAGGGTTGGGAGAGTATGATTTTTAAAAAGTCTATCTGCTTTGTACCAGCTAACAACTAGAAGAAAGCATTCTTTACACCGCACGCTGTCAGAGCAGTGCTGCCAGGATAATCAAGGACACGACCCACCCAGCCAACACACTTTTCGTCCCTCTTCCCTCTGGAAGAAGGCTCATATGGCCAGATTTGGGAACAGCTTCTTTCCAACTGTGATAAGACTGCTGAACGGATCCTAACCTGATCTGGGCTGTACCCTCCAAATATCCGGACCTGCCTCTCGGTTTTTTTGCTCTACCTTACTTTCCATTTTTCTATTTTCTATTTATGATTTATAATTTAAATTTTTAATATTTACTATCAATTTGTAATCCAGGGAGCGGGAAGTGCAGAATCAAATATCGCTGTGATGATTGTACGTTCTAGTATCAATTGTTTGGCAACAATAAAGTATAAAGTATAACAATCACAAACAAAAGAAAATCTGTAGATGCTGGAAATCCAGAGCAACACACACAAAATGTTGGAGGAACTCAGAAGGCCAGGCAGCATCTATGGAAAAAATGTACAGTCGACGTTTCCGGCTGAAACCCTTGGGCAGGACCAGGCAGGACTTTGCAGATCGTATAGGTGCTAATCGTCTGAGAGGCAATGTGATTAACCGATTGTTTGGTACTCTGATCAATGAGAAACCGATTGTAAATTGCGGAAACAGTATCTGGAGACCGGCTGACCTAGTGTGATTAGATTTACTGTACAAAATTGGAATTGTAACCTTGTGTTGGTGGAGACATGCGGAAAGGCTCCCCGTAAGGCGGTAACTAGCTTCAAGGTCTTTGCCTACTTTGTGTTTGATCGGCATTAATTTCTCTCACAGACGTACTGAGCTTTGTTCACAACTCTCTATCGGTTCCTGCGGTCTTGGTAGGACAGTTGTCATTCCAAGCCATTATGCATCCAATTAGGATGATTTCTGTGGAACAGAGAAAGAGAAATGCACATAGACAATAAGGTGCAAAGAGCTAGATTGTAAGGTCAAGTCCATCTTACTGTGGCTGGGAACTGTTCAATAGTCTGATACAGTAACAGCGGGGTAGAAGCTGCGTTGACCCTGGTGGTAGGCACTATTGGGCTTTGTATCTTCTGGCTGATGGACGAGAGAGAGTGAAAATGTCCAGGGTGGCGGACATTCTCAATTCTCTCCTCTTCCATCTGACAGGCACGTGGATGAAGATATAGATACATTTGTTTTCCTGAGGATCCCCTTTCCGGGTGTCCAAATGTCTTTCAAAGTCAGATTGACTGTACCTCTGGAGTTCTTGGAGACAGAACGAATCCATTTGCCTGGCTTCCTGCAAGCCCTTCACTAATCCAGTCCAAAATCACACCCAGTTCTTACCTTCAATGATCTTTGAAATAACTCATAATAGATTTCATAACCTTATGATAAAGTTCCTGATGACTGACATTCTTCCTTCCAGCTTCTCAGTGAATAAGCAAATCCATAGGGATGCATTTTAAAAGTGAACAGCTGCTTTCTGCTTTGAACCATTAAAACCCGTTACCCACAGAGCTCGTTTATCGTACACATGAAACAGCTAAACAAAACAACGTTCTTCTGCAAACAAGGTGTGAAACACAGTACACATTATCTTACATACAACACATAAATAACATTAACAAATTTTTCAAAAATTCTGTAGATGGACAAGTTGACATAAAATGCATATACAAGATATAGTTAAATATAGAACTGTATTATTCAGGAACAGCTTCTTCCCCTCTGCAATCCAATTTCTGAATGGACATTGAACCCATGAACACTATCTCACTACCATTTTTCTGTTTTTGCACTACTTGAATTTAACAATAACTGTAATTCAGGTTTTTTTTTCTGATATTTATCATGATTGCCTTGTACTGCAGCTGCCAAGTTAACAAATATCATGACATATGCCGGTGATGTTAACCCTGAGTCAGACTCTGCTGTCATAAGTAATGTGTGCTGGGTGATAGCAGGATGTTCAGAAGTCTCGCAGCCTGGGGGGAAGAAGCTGTTACCCAGCCTAACAGTCCTTGTTCTCAACACATCACACTGTCTGGTGAATTTACCTTTGGAAATAATTCAAAAACCTCTGCGTCGATGAAGAGGAAGCCACTGCTGTCCACTTCATACTTCAGCTTGACCCCCTGGGGTGTGTTCCTCTGCGTTGTAAATAGAAACGCTGGTGCATTACAGCATCGACTCAGGTGGGATCTGAGGAAGCAAAAGATGGAGACACAAGCTGAGAGATTTTGGGACAACGACTGAGTACAGAGTTGGGCTGAGAAGTGGCAGGTGAGGTCCAATCTAGAAAAGTGAGAAGTGATTCACTTTGGAAGGTCAAACTTGGAGGCAGTGTGCAGGGTTAATTACAGGATACGAGCAGTGTGGAGGAACAAAGGGTTCTTGTGGTCCACGTCACAGATCCCTCAAAGTTGCAGTACAAGTTGATAGGGTGGTTAAGAAGGTAACACACATCAAAGTTGCTGGTGAACGCAGCAGGCTAGGCAGCATCTCTGGCTGCCTGGCCTGCTGCATTCACCAGCAACTTTGATGTGTGTTGCTTGAATTTCCAGCATCTGCAGAATTCCTCATGTTTATGTGGTTAAGAAGGTGTTTAGTGTGTTGGTCTTCATTAGTCAGGGGTTGGGGATTGAGTTCAAGAGCCATGAGATAATCTTGCAGCTCTATAAAACCCTGCTTGGACCACACTTGGAATATTGTGTTCAGTTCTGGTTACATCACTATAGGAAGGATGTGGAAGCTTTAGAGAGGGGCAGAGAAGATTTACCACGATGCTGCCTGGATTAGAGAACATGTCTTATGAGGATAGCGGAGTGGCCATCGTTGGAGTGGGGGCTAGAGTCAGCATGGGAACTTAGAGGCTTTGACTCAAGAAACTGAGGCCAGAGAAACAGGTAAGAAGGGCTGGTTTTTTCTTGTGCTATTGCTGACTTGGTCTTGGTTGCCCATTGTACAGAGCAGGCAGGATGGCAGATATGGCAGTGGGATGCTCCTCCTGTAGGATGTGGGAATTCACGGAACCGGATGGTCTCTCTGACGACTGCACCTGCGGGGAGTGCAGCCAACTCCAGCTCATGAAAGACCGCATTAAGGAGCTGGAACAGGAGTTGGATGAACTTAGGGGAAGCAGAGCAATTGATAGATATGACTTTTGAGCAGTGGTTACACTCAGGGTGCAGAATGTGGGGAGTAGATGGGTGAACACCGAGAGAGGTAAAGGGAGAAAGAAGTCATTGCAGGGTCTCCCTATGACCATTCCCCTTAGCAACAGGTATTTCCCCCTTTGGATACAGCTGAGGGGGTTGACCTATCTGGGCAAGGCAGCAGCAGCCAGACCAATAGCACTGTGGTCGGCTCTGAGCCTCGGAAGGGTAGGGGGAAGTCTGGTGGAGCAATAGTCATAGGGGACTCAATCGTTAGGGGGACAGATAGGAGATTCTGCAGCAGCAAAAGTGATGCCGGGATAGTGTGTTACCTCCCGGGTGCACGGGTCCAGGATGTCTCTGAGTGGTTGCAGAATATTCTTGAAGGGGAGGTCGTGGTACATGTTGGTACCAATGACATACGCAGGAAAGGGGTGGAGGTCCTGCGCAGTAAGTTTAGGGAGTTAGGAAGGACGCTGAAGAGCAGGATCTCCGAGGTGTTAATCTCCAGATTACTCCCAGTGCCACGAGCCAGGGAAAGTCAGAACAGGAAGATATCGCAGATGAATGAGTGTCTGAGGAGATGGTGCAGGGGGCAGGGTTTCAATTTCTTGGATAATTGGAACCTTTTCTGGGGAAGGGGTGACCTGTACAAGTGGGACAGGTTGTATGTGAACTGGAAGGGAACCAAAATCCTGGGAGGGAGGTTTGCTAATGTTATTGGGGAGGGGTTTAAAGTAGATTTGCAGGGGATGGGAACCGAAGTGAAGAGGCAGAGGACGGGGTGGTTGACGCACAAGTAGTGACAGCTTGTGGAGAGTTTGTGAGGAAGGATAGGTAGATGATAGAGCAAAGATGCACTCAGACAGATGGTTTGAGATGTGTCTCTTTCAATGCAAGGAGTATCATAAACAAAGTGGATGAATTTAGAGCATGGATCAATACGTGGAACTATGACACTGTGGCCATTACAGACACTTGGATGTCTCAGGAGCAGGAATGGCTGCTGAGTGTGTCAGGCTTTAGATGTTTCAAAAAAGGACAGAGAGGGAGGCAAAGGAGCTGGGGGAGTGGCATTGATAATCAGGGAGAGTATCACAGTTGCAGAAAAGGAGGAAGTCATGGAGAGAATGTTTACTGAGTCAGAAACAGGAAAAGGGCAAAAGCTCTACTGGGGGTTTTATAGATCCCTCACTAGTAACAGGGACATCGAAGAGCAGACAGGGAGGCAGATTCTGGAACAGTGCAGTAATAATAGGGTCGGTTCCAATGGGTGATTTTAACTTTCCTAATATTGACTGGAACTCCTTAGAGTGAGGGGTTTAGATGGGGGTGCAGTTTGTTAGGTGTGTTCAGGAAGGTTTCTTGACGCAATATGTAGATAAGCCAACTATAGGAGAGGCTGTACTTGATCTGGTATTGGGAAATGAACTTGGTCAGGTGTCAGATCTCTCAGTGGGGAGCATTTTGGAGGTAGAGATCACAACTCTGTCTCCTTTACCATAGCGCTGGAGAGAGATAGGAAAGGACAATTTGGGAAAACATTTAATTGTGGTAGGGGGAAATATGATGCTATTAGGGAGAAACGGAGCAGATGTTCTCAGGGAAATGCATGGCAGAAATGTGGCAAATATTCAGGGAATATTTGCATGGCGTTCTGCATAGGTATGTTCCATTGAGGTAGGGAAAGGATGGTTGGGTTAAAGGACGATGGTGAGCAAATCATGTAGAAGATCTAGCAAGAAGAAAAGCTTACGAAAGGTTCAAGAAATTAGGTACTGTTAGAGCTCTAGAAAATTACAAGGTTGCTAGGAAGGAGCTTAAGAATGAAATTAGGAGAGTCAGAAGGGGCCATGAGAAGGCCTTGGTGAGCAGGATTAAGGAAAACCCAAGGAATTCTACAAGTATGTGAAGAGCGAGAGGATGAGCCGTGTGAGAATAGGACCAGTCAGGTGTGTTTATGGAAATGTGTGCATGGAGTCGGAAGAGGTAGCAGAGATTCTTAATGAACACTTTAAGTATTCACCTGTCAACAGGACCCTGGCAATTGTGGTGATGATTTACAGTGGACTGAAATGCTTGAGCATGTAGATGTTAAGAAAAAGGATTTGCTGGAGCTTTTGAAAGGTATTAAATTAGATAAGCAGCCAGGACCAAACATGATGTACCCCAGGTTACTGTGGGAAGCGAGGGGGGAGATTGCTGAGCCTCTGGTGATATCTTTCCATCATCAATAGGGACGGGAGAAGTACTGGAAGATTGGAGGGTTGCAAATGTTGTTTCGTTGTTCAAGAAAGGGAGTAGAGATAACCCAGGAAATTATAAACCAGTGAGTCTTACTTCAGTGGTGGGCAAGTTGTTGGAGAAGGTCCTGAGAGGCCGGATTTATGAGCATTTGGAGAGACACAATCTGATTAGGGATAGGTCAAGGGAAGGTCGTGCTTTACGAGCCTGATTGATTTCTTTGAGGATGTGACAAAACACATTGATGGAGGTAGAGTAGTGGATGTAGTGTATATGGATTTCAGTAAGGCGTTTGATAAGGTTCCCCATGCAAGGCTCATTCAGAAAGTGATGAGGCATGGGATCCAAGGGGACATTGCTTTGTGGATCCAGAACTGGCTTGCCCACAGATGGCAAAGAGTGGTTGTAGATGGTTTGCATTCTGTATGGAGGTCAGTGACCAGTCGTGTTCTGCAAGGATCTGTTCTGGGACCCTCCCCTTGGTGATTTTTATAATTGACCTGGATGAGGAAGTAGAAGGGTGGGTTAGTAAGTTTTCTGGTAACACAAAGGTTGGAGGTGTTGTGGATAATGTGGAGGATTGTCAAAGGTTACAGCGGGACATTGATAGGATGCAGAACTGGGCTGAGAAGTGGCAGTTGGAGTTCAACCCAGAAAAGTGTGAAGTGGTTCATTTTGGTAGGTCAAATTTGAAGACGAAATATAATAGGTATAGAGAGGCGACAGTGGTGGAGGCGGATACGATAGGGTCTTTTAAGAGACTCCTGGATAGGTACACGGAGCTCAGAAAAATAGAGGGCTATGGGTAACCCTAGGTAATTTCTAAGGTAAGGACATGTTCCGCACAGCTTTGTTTCACAGCTGAAGGGCCTGTATTGTGCTGTAGGTTTTCTATGTTTCTATGTTTCTAATACTCATGGCAGTGTGGAGGATCTGAGAGATCTTACGGTCCATGTCCATAGGACAAGCAAAGGTGATGCGCAGGTTGACAGTGTTATTAAAAAGGCATCTGGTGTGTTGGCCTTCATCAACCGTGGGAATGAATTCAAGAGCCATGAGGTAGTTTTACAGCTGCTGTATATAAGACCTTAGATAGATCTGACCTGGAGTACTGTGTTCATTTCTGGTCACCTCACTACAGGAAGGATGTGGATACTGTGGAGAGAGTGCAGAGGAGATTTACAAGGACGTTACCTGGATTGGAGAGCGCACCTTATGAGAATAGGTTGAGTGAACTTGGCCTTTTCTTCTTGGAGCAATGGAGGATGAGAGATGACCTGATAGAGGTGTATAAGATGATGAGAGGCGTTGGTTGTGTGGATAGTCAGGTGGGTAGGAAAGGTAAAGACTGGAGAGGAAATATATATAAAATATATATAAAACAAGAAATTTATATATAAATAAAATTAAACAAGTAGTGTGAAAAGAGAGAAAAAAATAGTGAGGTAATTGTTGGATTCTGATGTTTTTAATCCAAGATTTTTTCCCAAGTCAGGAAAGAGGCACAAAACTTCAGAAGCAGAATCAGGTTTAATATCACTGGCATATGCTGTGAAATTTGTTAACTTAGTGGCAGCAGTTCAATACAATACATGAAAATATAGAAAATAAATAAATAGACCCCACTTGGAGTACTGTGCTCAGTTCTGGTCGCCTCACTACAGGAAGGATGTGGAAACCATAGAAAGGGTGCAGAGGAGATTTACAAGGATGTTGCCTGGATTGGGGAGCATGCCTTATGAGAATAGGTTGAGTGAACTCGGCCTTTTCTCCTTGGAGCGACGGAGGATGAGAGGTGACCTGATAGAGGTGTATAAGATGATGAGAGGCATTGATCGTGTGGATAGTCAGAGGCTTTTTCCCAGGGCTGGAATGGCTGACACGAGGGGGCATAATTTTATGGTGCTTAGAAGTAGGTACAGAGGGGATGTCAGAGGTAAGTTTTTCACACAGAGAGTGGCAGGTTTATGGAATGCCCTGCCAGTGATGGTAGAGGTGGATACAGTACAATACAATATTTGTGGAATTCTCTGCCACAGGAAACAGTTGAGGCCAGTTCATTGGCTATATTTAAGAGGGGGTTAGATATGGCCCTTGTGGCCAAAGGGATCAGGGGGTATGGAGGGAAGGCAGGTACAGGGTTCTGAGTTGGATGGTCAGCCATGATCATACTGAATGGCGGTGCAGACTCGTAGGGCCGAATGGCCTACTCCTGCACCTATTTTTTATGTTTCTATGTTTCTAATAGGGTCTTTTAAGAGACTCTTAGAAAGGTACATGGAGCTTAGAAAAATAGAGGGCTAAGTGGAGGGAAATTCTAGGCAGTTTGTAGAGTAGGTTACATGGTCGGAACTGTTGTGGGCCGAAGGGCCAGTAATGTGCTGTAAATTTCTGTGTTCTATGTTCTATGACAGGTTGAGCGGAGTGAAGGAGGATGAGAGGGACCTTAATAGAGATGTTAAAGATGAAAAGAGGCATAGAATGAGTGGACAGTCTGAGACTTTTCCCAGGGAAGAAATGGCTTATAGGAGTGGGCATAATTGTAAGGTGATTGGAGGAAAGTAAAGGGTTAGGTTTTTTACGAGATTGGTGGGTGTGTGGAATGCACTGCCGGGGTGGTGTTAGAGGCAGATACATTAAGCACATTTAAGAGACTATCTCTAGGGTGAAGAAGTTCCCCTTAAGTTCTCCTTAAATATTTCACCTGTGACCTTTGGATTGAGTCTCATCCGTCCTCGGGAGGGGGGGAAAGCCTGCTTGCATCTGTATTCCTCATAATTTTGAATACCTCTATCAAATCTCCCCTCATTCTCCAGGGGATAAAGTACCAACATATTCAACTTTTTTGTATAACTCAGGTCCTCAAGTTCCGGCGACATCCTTGTAAATTTTCTCTGCACTCCTTCGATCTTATTGACATCTGCCCTGTGGAGAGATGACCAAAACTGCACACAATACTCCAAATTAGGCCTCGACAACTCTTCCAAAAACCCTCTCATCCCTCATCCTTCTGATCGCTCCATTTCTTTCTCTTCTCGGGGTGTTTCTCATGTTGTCTCTACATTCACTTTCTGCTATTGTATATTCACCTCCCTCCCTTCGACTCCCTGGTTGCTCATCCACTTACTTAAAGATGTTTGTAGCTGTCTGGTTTCTTTCCCACTTACACAGCTGAAGAGTTTTCCATCGGTCGAATAGCTCGGACTGCTTCACCCTGCCAAACAAGAGATCAGGGAACCAGGTGAAACTCACAGCAGAAGCCATCCTTTCACTGTCACAACTACTCATGTAAATGCAACGCCCCGGGAAAGGTTTCACTCCTATGTAATAGTTTCCCTGTAGCTGCAGTGTTTGGGTCATGGCTAGAGATAACGGGGGCTTTCGAATGTGCGCTGTCAAATGAGGGGAGTTTATTTTTCTTTCTTGTGTGCCCGAGAGCAAGGGTTTCACATGCTTTTGTTCGGCGGAAGATGGAGAAAGAAGATGCCAGAACGGAGAGGTCGCAGACTGTAGGACGGAATGGAGGAAGAATGGGGCCGGGAGTCAACGCTGCCCGGGGGAAATCGATGGAGAACTAACGGACGGGAAACCGTGAGCTCCAACGTGCCCATTAGACTGTCCCATTAAAATAGGCCCTTTTACTTTTTGTTTTCTTTACTAACCCTCTAGTCAAATTAAGAATTATAAAGCTCAATCGTTTAATTGCATATGGTGTACTGTCTGATATTTTGTGGTACTGATTTGTAACAGGGTCACACATCACGTGTGGGGCCGGGGACTCTTCCCCTAGACTAACGCCTCCAGCTGAACCTGAGGGTTACATAAATAAACTTTAATTGAGGCCCTCCGTTGGTCAGAGTTGACCGTGGATGTTGTATTCCAGCTTGTCTACATGATACTCAGGCCAGGTCAGTACGATACGGAGAGCAAGCTGTTGCCTATGCAGCTGGCTCCCCCTCTCCGCGCAGCTGATGTATGCGAAGGAATAGCAGAGACTGATACAGTCTGGCACCAGCAGTTGCCAGTCAGTGTTAAACTCCAGCTTCAGAGTTTTGCTCGGGATTTATTCCCAAAACCTTCCCCATAAGTGAGTACACCGACAGAAATGGGATACAAGGCAGTGGAGGTTTGAGATCAGTTTTCCTTCTCCTAAATGATGAGCCCCATCTTCACAAAGCGACTGGTTTCAAGGTAGCAGCAATCTGCCTTTGCCCCTTCACCTATCAGTAGAAATTGTACAGCAGGGCTAAACAGCTAAGCCACATGTCAAAACCAGGAACTTGTCAGGGGCTATTCGACACACACCTCATTGGAAGCATTTAATAGGTAGTGGGAGTTTATCCCCACTCCCCCACCCAGCCCGGCTATGACAACCTTAGTGAACCTTATGCAGCTGAGATAAGGGGCATGAATCTAAGCACCTCAATATGTGAGATCAACCTCCTGCCATGTGAACCTTTTGCACATCATCAGCAGGAAGGGGCTTATGAGAAGCTCAGCCCGAAGTTTCTCAGAATGTTCATTTAGATTGCCTGTAGGTTCTAAGAAGCGACCACCTCGCTGGTCAGGGTGATATTTCCAGCCACTCAAATAAATACCCAAACTAATGAAGGTCTCTGAACAAGAGGGATAGTTGCTCTGCCATGTGGACCACCATCACCCAGGTCATACCCTTCTCACTTCTGCCATCGAGGAAAAAGGTAAGGAGCCTCAGGACCCACACCACCAGGTTCAGGTCCAGTTACTACCCCTCAAACATCAGGCTCCTGAACCAGAGGGGATAACTTCACTCACCCCATCACTGAACTGTTCCCACAAACTATGGACTCACTTTTGAGGACTCTTCATCTCATGTTCTCAATATTTATTACTCACTTATTTATTATTATTATTATTATTATTATTATTATTATTATTTTGTTTTTCTTATATTTGCACCCTGTTGACTTTTTCACATTGGTCAGTTGTCTGTGTCTGTGAGCAGTTTTTCATTGATTCTATTGTGTTTCTTTGTATCTGCTGTGAATCCTCACAAGGTGAATCTCTGGGTTGTATATGGTGACACACAGTAATTGTACTTTGATTATAAATTTACTTTGAACTTTGAACCTGGGGATTGGAAACTACTTCTGCCGGTGGTGAGTCTGGAGTTCGAGGTCCTGTCATCAGCAAGTCCTGGGGTCGAAACTGAAGATCAGAGCCCAAAGTCGGTGAGTCTAGTCAGGAAATCCCAGTTCCTGGGTCCCGTGGAGGCTGGAGGCCCACAGGCAGCCTATCTGAGGACTGTCAGTGTGTATGAGTGGGTGGGAGAGAGGAAAGGGGCTTGTTTTGCTGAACAATATATTGGGACTGCAATGTGCAGCCTCAGGCTGTGATGGGTGCTAACTAACGCAAAGGATGCATTTTGCTGTATTTTTTGATGTGCATGTGAAAAACAAATCTGAATGTGAATCGGGCTGGGGAGTCCAAGGCTGGTGGCAGTAGTTGTAGGATTAGAGACAGGCATTTCAGATCCGCGGTGTTGGAATTTAAAGCAACAGCTGTCTGCTGGAGGAACTCAGCAGGTCAGAGCATCTGAGGCATGGATGACAGTCACTGCCTGACCCACTGCATTCCTCTGGCACCTTGGCTTGTTGTTACTTATTATTTTGAGATATAGCGCAGAACAGGATCTTCTGACTCACCGAGCTGCACCACCCAGCAACCCACCAATTTAACCCCGGCCTAATGACAGAACAATTTACAATGACCAATTCACCTACTAACCAGTACGACTCTGGACAGAGGGAGGACTCCAGAGCACCTGTAGGAAACAGTCACAGGGACAATGTACAAACTCCTTACAGATTGAAGTCCAAACTCCTGAATGACTTGAGCTGTGAAAACATCACACGTCCAGGCATTTCAGGAGGTTCTTCCACATGCAGAGGCTGCTGGGCAGTTAGATCTCACCAATGCCAACAGTGTTCACTGTAAATCTGAGAGGGGTATGATCTTTGTAGTCGAAGGTACAAAGTGATGTGTGACAAAGACCGGTACTCCAAGAGTTACAGACCAGCCTTATCTAACTGAATGACAGAACAGGTCAGGCAGGAATGCATTACTGAGGTGGTAGGAGATGTAGATACTAACGCAAGGTTTGCGGCATTTAGACAGACACATACTTGCACAGGATCCTGTGCTGCCGGTGGGATTAGTTGATCAGAAGTGGAAAAGGTGAGCAGTTTCTAGTTCTGGTCCCAAGATATTGATGCAATTACAAAGAAGGCAGGACAGCGGCTGGCTATACTTTTTGTGGTTGGAGTTATGAAACTGCAAGGGTAAAAAAACCATTACAGAAGTCATATAAAGGCCTCCAAATAGTAGCCAAGATGTGGGGTTGAGATTGCAAGGGAAGCTGGAAAGGACACGTAATAAGGGTAATGTCACAATTGTAATGGGGGGCTTCAATATGCAAGGGTATTGGGGAAATCAGGTTGGTGTCAGATCGCAAGAGAGGGAATTTGTTGAATGCCTACAAGATGGCTGTTCAGAGCAGCTTGTGCTTGAGACTACTCGGGAAAAGGCTATCTTAGATTGGGTGATTTATAATAATCCAGATCTTATTAGGGAGCTTAAAGTAAAGGAACCCTGAGGAAGCAGTGATAATAATATGATTGAATTCATACTGCAATTTGAGAGGGAGAAGCACAAGTCAGATGTATCAGTATCGCAATGGAATAAAGGGAATTACAGAGGCATGAGAGAGGAGCTTGCCCAGGTGGATTGGAGGAGGATACTGGCTGGGATGACGACGGAGCAGAGGTGGCTGAAGTTTCTGGGAATAGTTCACAAGGTACAAGATAGATATGTCCCACAGAAGAAGTTCTCAAATGGCAGGGGTAGGTGACTGTGGCTGACAAGGGAAGCTAGGACTGCATAAAAGCCAAGGAAAGGGCATATAAGGTAGCAAAAGTGAGTGGGAAGTTGGATGATTGGGAAGTTTTTAAAATACAACAAGCTTATTGAGAAAGTAAGGAGGCATGGGATCCAAGGGGATATTGCTTTGTGGATCCAGAACTGGCTTGCCCACAGAAGGCAAAGAACGATTGTGGACAGATCATATTCTGCATGGAGGTCGGTCACCAGTGGTGTGCCTCAGGGATCTGTTCTGGGACCCCTACTCTTCGTGATTTTTATAAATGACCTGGAAGAAGAAGTGGAGGGTTGGGTTAGTAAATTTGCTGATGACACAAAGATTGGGAGTGTTGTGGATAGTGTGGAGGGCTGTCAGAGGTTACTGCGAGACATTGATAGGATGCAAAACTGGACTGAGAAGTGGCAGATGGAGTTCAATCCAGATAAGTGTGAGGTGGTTCATTTTGGTAGGTCAGATATGATGGCAGAATATAGTATTAATGGTAAGACTCTTGGCAGTGTGGAGGATCAGAGGTATTTTGGGGTCCGAGTCCATAAGACACTCAAAGCTGCTGCACAGGTTGACACTGTGGTTAAGAAGGCATATGGTGCATTGGCCTTTATCAATCATGGGATTGAGTTTAAGAGCCCAGAGATAATGTTACAGCTAGATAGGACCCTTGTCAGACCCCACTTGGAGTACTGTGCTCAGTTCTGGTCGCCTCACTACAGGAAGGATGTGATAACCATAGAAAGGGTGCAGAGGAGATTTACAAGGATGTTGCCTGGATTGGGGAGCATGCCTTATGAGAATAAGTTGAGTGTCACTCAACCTAACCTCAGTGGATGGGAAGGTATTGGAGTCTATTATTAAGGATGAGGATTTGGAGTACTTGGAAATTAATGATAAAATAAGTCAAAGCAAGCATAGATTCTGTGAAGGGAAATCTTGTCTGACAAATTTGTTAGCATTATTCAAGGAAGTAACAAGCAGAGTGGACAAAGGAGAGGCAGTGGATGTCATTTACTTGGATTTTCAGAAGGCATTTGATAAGATTCCATACATGAGGTTGCTTAACAAGATCAAATCCTGTGGTGTTACAGGAGAGATACTGGCACGGATAGAGGAATAGCTGACAGGCAGGAGGCAACGAGTGGGAATAAAAGGGACCTTTTCTGATTGGCTGCCAGTGACTAGTGGTGTTCCTCAGGGGTCAGTATTGGGACCGTTACTTCGCACATTGTTTGTCAATGAATTAGATCATGGCAAAGTTTGCAGATGATGAGAAGATAGGTAGAGAGGTTGGTAGTACTGAGGGAGCAATGTGATCGCTTTGACAAATTGGAAGAATGGGCAGAAAAGTGGCAGATGGAGTACAGTGTTGGGAAATATATGGCAATGCATTTTGGTAAAAGGAACAATAGAGCAGACTACTAAGTGGGGTAAAGGTTCAAACATCAGAGGTGCAGAGGGACTGAGGAGTCCTCATGGAAGACTCCCAGTAGGTTAATTCACAGGTTTAGTCTGTTGTAAAGAAGGCAAATGTTGGTATTCAATTTAAGGGGAATAGAATATTAAAAAAGAGATAATTCTGAGGCTTTATAAGTCACCGGTCAGGCTACACTTTGGGCCCCATATCTTAGAAAGGATGTAATGTATTGTCATTGGAGAGAGTCCAGGGGAAGTTCACAAGGATAATTCCAGGAATGAAGGGGTTAACATATGAGGAGCACTTGGGAACTTTGGACCTGTACTCACTGGAATTTAGAAGAATGCGTGGGGATCTCATTGAAACCTATCGCATGTTGAAAGTACTTGATAAGGTGGATGTGCAGAGGATGTTTCCTGTAGTAGAGGTGTCCAAAACTAGAGGGCACAGCCTCAGAATTGAGGGGTGACCCTTTAGAACAGAGGTGAGGAGGAATTCTTTTAGCGAGTGAGTAGTAAATCTGTGGAATGCTCTGCCACAGACAGCTATGGAGTCCAAGGCCATGGGTGTATTTAAAGGCAAAATGGATAGTTTCCTGATCGGTCAGGGCATCAAAGGTTATGGTGAGAAGGCAGATGTATGGGGTTGAATGGGATTCGGCCATGATGGAATGGGTGAGCAGACTTGATGGGCTGAATGGCCTCATTCTGCTCCTGTGTCTTGCAGTCTCATATACCATCAGGAGTTTGAGGAGAAATGGTATGTTACAGATGTGCCGTGGAGAGCATTCTAACTGGTTGCATCACAGTCTGGGATGGAGAGGCCATTGCACCGGAATGAAATAAACTGCAGAAAGTTGTAAACTCAGCCGGCTCCATCAGGGGCACCAGCCCCCCCAGCATCCAGGACATCTTCAAAAGGTGATGCCCCAAAAAAGTGGCACCCATCATTAAGGACCCCCATCACCCAGGGCATGCCGTCTTCTCATCAAGGAAGAGCTACAGAAACTTGAAGGTACACATTCAACGTTTCAGGAGCAGCCTCTTCCCCTCCACCAGCAGATTTCTAAATGGACATTGAACCCATGAAGGCTACTTCACTATCTTTCCCCTGTGATTTTGAACTACTTGATTAATTATTTATATATAGTAATTTATAGATTTTATAATTATGCAATTGAATATACTACTGCCACAAAAAAACAAATTTCACAACATATGCCAGTGACATGAAACCTGATTCTGAGGTCAGACAAAGGAACTGTTATTGCTCTGGTCTCTAAGGGCAGCATGGTATCGCAGTCGTAAAGAAAGTGCTTTACAACACCAGCAATCAGAAGATCAGAGTTCGATTCCCACTGTTGTCTGTAAGGAGTTTGTACTTTCTCCATGTAACCATGTGGATTTCCTCTGGGTGCTACGGTTTCCTCCCACATTCCAGAGACATATGGATTACTCAAATGTGGGCATGCTATGTTGGCACGAGAAGAATGGTGACAGCACATCCTCGGACTGTGTTACTCATTGATGCCTCTCACTCCATGTTTTGATGTATATGTGATAAATAAAACTAACCTTTATCTTTAATTAAAGTCGTGTAGGGGCTATTAATTTACCAACCATTTTGAGTACACTAGATGTTTGCATCTTGCACTCAGTAAATTTCCATCCTTAACTGGGCAAGCATTTCAATGTCTGCTTCGATAATTGCTCCGCTCCGCCACCCATTCTGTAGTCCCATGGCATTCTAATTGTTTGTTCCCTCTCAACCTCATTCCATCATGGCTGATTTAATGTCTCTCTCAACCCCATTCCGCTGCCTTCTCCCCATAACCTTTCACGCCCTGACTAATCAAGAACCTACCAACATCTGCTTTAAATATACGCAATGACTTGGCTCCACAGCCATCTGTGGCAATAAATTCCACAGATCCACCACCCTCCGGCTAAAGAAATTATTTCCGCTAAATGATGCTATGTTGCTATCACCCCCATCCACTTTAAGGTATCTGTTTGCTCCTTGTCAGCTTATATCACCCAACTCTTTAAGAAAGGAGGAAGACAGAAGAAAAGAAATTATAGACCAGTTAGCCTGACCTCAGTGGTTGGGAAGATGTTGGAATCAATTGTTAAGGATGAGGTTACAGTGTATTTGGTGACACAGGACAAGATAGGACAAAGTCAGCATGGTTTCCTTAAGGGAAAATCCTGCCTGATGAACCTGTTGGAATTCTTTGAGGAGATTACAAGGAGGATAGATAAAGAGGATGCAGTGGATGTTGTGTATTTGGACTTTCAGAAGGCCTTTGACAAGGCGCCACACATGAGGCTGCTTACCAAGTTCAGAGCCTATGGTATTACAGGAAAGTTACTGACATGGTTAGAGCATTGGCTGATCGGTAGGAGGCAGAGAGTGGGAATAAAAGGATCCCTTTCTGATTGGCTGCCAGTGACTAGTGGTGTTCCACAGAGGTCGGTGTTGGGACCACTTCTTTTTATGCTGTATATCGATGATTTAGATGATGGAATAGATGGCATTGTTGCCAAGTTTGCAGATGATACGAAGATTGGTAGAGGGGCAGGTATTTTTGAGAAAATGGGTAGGCTGTAGAAGGACTTAGACAGATTAGGAGAATGGGCAAGAAAGTGGCAAATGAAATACAATGTTGGAAAATGCATGGTCATGCACTTTGGTCGTAGAAATAAATGTGCAGACTATTTTCTAAATGGGGAGTAAATCCGAAAATCTGAGATGCAAAGGGACTTGAGAATCCTTGTGCAGAACATCCTAAAGGTAGAGTCGGTAGTGAGGAAGGCAAATGCAATGTTAGCATTCATTTCAACAGGTCTAGAATACAAGAGCAGGGATGTGATGCTGAGGCTTTATAAGGCACTGGTGAGGCCTCGCCTTGAGTATTGTGAACAGTTTTGGGCCTCTCATCTTAGAAAAGATGTGCTGGCGTTGGAGAGGGTTCAGAGGATTTTCACAACGATGATTCCGGGAATGAAAGGGTTATCATATGTGGAACATCTGATGGCTCTGGGTCTGTACTCACTGGAATTTAGAAGGATGAGGGAGGGAATCTCATTGAAACCTTTTGAATGTTGAAAGGCCTTGGATAACTAAGGAAATAAAAGATTGTATCAAATTCAAAGCTCATGTGTACTAAGTTGCAAAGAGTAGTGGGAGACTGGAGGATTGGGAAAACTTTAAAAAGCAACAAAGAACAACTAAACAAGAAATAAGGAAAGGGAAGATAGAGTATGAAAGTAAATTAGCACAAAATATAAAAACAGATAGCAAAAGTTTTTATATAAAGCGGGAGAGGGTGGCTAAAGTCAACGTAAGTCCCCTGGAAGACGAGAAGGGGAAATTGATATTGGGCGATAAGGAAATGGCCGAGGCATTGAACGGCTATTTTGTGTCGGTCTTCACAGTGGAGGACACGTCTAATATGCCGAAGAATGATGTTATGGACGAAATGGGAGGTGAGGACCTCGATAAAATCACTGTCACTAAAGAGATAGTGATGAGCAAACTGGAGGGCCTGAGGGTAGATAAGTCCCTGGTCGTGATGGGATGCATCCCAGGGTGCTGAAGGAATTGGCGGAGGTTATAGTAGACGCGTTGGTAATCATTTATCAAAACCCACTAGACTCTGGGCAGGTACCGGCGGATTGGAAGACAGCAAATGTCACACCACTTTTTAAAAAAGGATATAGGCAAAAGATGGGCAACTAGAGGCCAGTTAGCTTAACATCTGTAGTCGGGAAAATGCATGAAGCTGTCATTAAGGAAGAAATAGCAAAACATTTAGAAAGGAGTGGTTCCATTAGACAGATGCAGCATGGATTCAGAAAGGGTAGGTCCTGTTTGACAAACTTACCGGAGCTCTTTGAGGACATAATGAGTGCAGCGGATAGAGGGGAACAGGTGGATGTCATATACTTGGATTTCTAGAAGGCGTTTGATAAGGTGCCGCACAAGAGACTTATAAATAAGATACGGATGCATGGAGTCGGAGGAAGTGTATTGGCATGGATAGTGGATTGGTTAACCGATAGAAAGTAGAGAGTTGCTATAAATGGGTGTTTCTCCGGTTGGCAGTCAGTGGAAAGTGGGGTGCCGCAGGGGTCGGTGCTGGGCCCGCAGCTGTTCACTATTTACATTGATGATTTGGGAGAGGGGACTGAGTGTAGCGTAGCAAAATTTGCTGATGACAGTAAACTGAGTGGAAAAACAAATTGTGGAGAGTCTGCAGAGGGATACAGATAGGTTAAATGAGTGGGCCAAGGTCCGGCAGATGGAATACAACGCTGGTAAATGCGAGATATTCCACTTTGGAAAGAATAATAGAAGAGCAGATTATTATTTAAATGGTGAAAGTTTGCAGCATGCTGTTGTGCAGAAGGACTTGAGAGTGCTTGCTCATGAATTGCAAAAAGTTGGCTTGCAGGTACAACAGGTTATTAAGAAGGCAAACGGAATTTTGGCCTTCATTGCTAGAGGGATTGAATTCAAGAGCAGGGAGGTCATGCTGCAACTATACAGGGTACTGGTGAGGCTGCACCTGGACTACTGTGTGCAGTTCTGATCTCTATACTTGAGGAAGGATATACTGGCTTTGGAGGCAGTGCAGAGGAGGTTCACCAGGTTGATTCCAGGGATGAAGGGGTTAACCTATGAGGAGCGATTGAGTCACCTAGGACTATATTCTCTGGAGTTCAGAAGAATGAGAGGGGATCTTATAGAAACATACAAAATTTTGAAAGAGATAGATAAGATAGAAGTAGGAAAGTTGTTTCCATTGGTAGGTGAGACTAGAACTAGGGGACATTGGCTCAAGATTTAGGGGAGAAGATTTAGGATGGAGATGAGGAGAAACTGTTTTTCCCAGAGAGTGGTGAATCTGTGGAATTCTCTGCCCTGGGAAGCAGTTGAGGCTTCTTCACTAAATATATTTAAGAAACAGTTAGATAAGTTTTTACTTAGTAAGGGAATTAAGGGTTATGGGGAAAAGGCAGGGAGATGGAGCTGAGTTTACGGACAGATCAGTCATAATCTTATTGAATGGCGGGGCAGGCTCGATGGGTCAGGTGGCCTACTCCTGCTCCTGTTTCTTATGTTCTTATGGTAGATGTGGAAAGTTTGTATATTTGGCCTTTTGGAAGGCCTTTGACAAGATGTTGTACAGGATGCTGCTTACCAAGTTAAGAGCCTGTGGTATTACAGGAGTCTCAGACAAGAGGGCACAGCCTCGGGATAGAGGGGCATCCATTTAAAACAGAGATGCAGAAAAATTTCTTTAGTCGGAGGGTGGTGAATTTGTGGAAGTTATTACCACAGGCAGCTGTGGAGGCCAGGTCGTTGGGTGTATTTAAGACAGAGCTTAATAGGTTCTTGATTGGACACGCATCAAAGGTTATGGGGAGAAAGCTGGGGTGTGGAGCTGAGGAGAAGGATAAAAAAGGATCAGCCATGATTGAATGGCATAGCAGGCTCGATGGGCCAAATGGCCTAATTCTGCTCCTGTGTCTTATGGTCTTATATGGATACCCAGTTTGGTGTGCTAGTCACAGGCTTCCAAACAGAGGAGCAACCATCTAGTACTACTCTCTGGTAATCTTTAGATCATAGAACCTATTAGCATAATTAGGCATAATTCCTTGAAATTGGCATCCCAGGTAGACAGGGTCATAAAGAAAACTTTTAGCACATTGGCCTTAATAAATCAAAGTACAGGAGTTGGGATGTTATGCAGAAGTTTTATAAGACATTGGTGAGGCCATATTTGGAGAACTAAGTGCAGTTATGGTTACCTACCCGCAGGGAAGATGTAAATAAGATTGAAAGAGTACAGAAAAAAATCTACAAGGATGTTGTCGGGACTGGAGAACCTGAGTTATAGGAAAGATTGAATAGGTTAAGATTTTATTCTCTGGATCATATGAGAATGAGGGAAGATTTGAAAGAGGTAAATGCAAGCAGGATTTTTCCACTGAAGTTGGATGAGACTACAACTAGAGGTCATGGGTTAAGAGTGAAAGGCAAAATCTTTCAGCGGAACATGACAGCAACTTCTTCACTCAGAGGGTGGTGAGAGTGTGGAACGAGGTGTCAGTGCAAGTGATAGGTGTGAGTTCAATCTGAACATTTAAGAGAAATTTGGATAGGTACATGGATGGGAGGGGTATGGTCCGGGTGCAGATCAATGGTACTAGGCAGATCAATAGTTCAGCATGAACTAGATGGGCTGAATGGCCCATTTCTGTGCTGTAGTGTTCTGTGACTCTCCAATGCTAGCACATCACTTCTTCATTAGCTTTCTTTCAGCTTCTTTAATCTCTCACTTTTCATCCATTCCTGAGACATCTTTCTGCATTTGGTCACTTTTGCCATAGTTCTCACACAGCTTTTTAAACCATAGTTTAACTTTTAATGACTGCATGGGTCCCTGGGCCTGAATTCACAATGACTCACATGGAGAGTACCTTCACCTCCATGATGTCGTTCCGCAGCTTCCTGCACGTAGATGAGTTGTACTCGAAATGGCCTTCCTGCAGCTCGAAGTACCTGCGGCAAAGAACAACATTCATTTCAATAAACCAACTCCCCCAACACCGGCAGCATCACCCACTTCCTCAGAAATATAGAACATCGAAAAATACAGCAGAAAAACAGGGCCTACAGCTCACAGTATTGTTCCAAGCCAGTTAAATACGTAAATTAATCCCTATTGCCTACACAATACCCATATCGCTCCATTTCCCTCACATCCTTGTGCCTACCTAAACGTCTCTTAAAAGTCCCTGATGTATCTGCCTCTACCACCACCCCAGCAACGCATACCAGACACCCTCCACTGTGTGTGTGACAAAACTTGCCCCTCACATCTCCTTTGAAATTACCTCTTCTGCTTTAAGAGCAGATGAGGGCCTACCTACTGGGAGTTAACAAAACAAGGAATTCAACGGAGTACTTTATACTGTAACACTTTTAAGATGGTGCTGCCGAAGATGAGGGACTACTTACTGGGAGTAAACAAGGAATTCAACTGAATACTTCATAACACTTTTTCTGTTGAAAATTGTGGTAAACAATCATTACAAACAATGAAGAGGCAAGCAAAGGTGAAGCTGAGTTGAACGTTCGGACCACAATCGAGCTGAACCAGCTGCAGAGCAAATCAAAAGCACCCAAATACTAATTGTGGAAGGTCGAAGCGTGCGAGTGCAAGGCAAATTTGGGCAAAGAAGGAGGAAGGAGAGGGAGGAAGGGGGAGGAGGAGGGTGTAGGGGGGGAAAGGGAAAGGAAGGGAGTGAGAGGAAGGGGAGGAGGAGGTAGAATTGGGAAGGGGAGGTGGAGAGAAAAAGGGGAGGGGGAAGGGGGAGAGAGGGGAGGGAGAATGGGGAAGGGGAGGGGAGGAAGATTGTGGGAAAGGGGAGGAAGGTGAAGAGGGAGTGGGGGGAGGATGAAGGGGTGGGGAGGAAGGAAGGAAGGAAGAGGGTGGAAGGGGAAGAAGGAGGAAGGACAGGGAGGAGGGTGTAGGGGAAGGGAAAGGAAGGGAGTGAGAGGAAGGGGAGGTGGAGAAAAAAAGGGGAGGGGGAAGGGGGAGAGAGGGGAGGGAGAATGGGGAAGGGGAGGGGAGGAAGATTGTGGGAAAGGGGAGGAAGGTGAAGGGGGAGTTGGGGGGAGGATGAAGGGGTGGGGAGGAAGGAAGGAAGGAAGAGGGTGGAAGGGGAAGAGGGAGGAAGGAGGAGATGTGGGCGGAAGGGGAACAGGAAGGAGGAAGGCGGAAATGGGAGGGAAGGATGAGGGGGTAGGAGGAACAGGAGGAGGAGGACGGAGGAGGAAGCGGATTGTGGAAGGGGAAAGGGGAGGGCAGGAGGAGGATGGAAGAGGAGGGAGGGAAGGGATAGGGGGTGGAAGAGGAAGAGGGAGGGAGAAAGATGGAAAGGGAAGTAGGAAGGGGGAGGGACAGGAGGAGGGTGGAAAATGGATGGAGGGAAGAGTTCGATTGGTTATAAGATCGACACAACATTGTGGACCGAAGGGACTGCATTTATGTTCGATCTGAACGCAATGTACAATAGTTTGACCTGATTAAACAGGATGCAAGACAAGATTCTCAATGCTTGGACTAAGTAAGGCAGGAGAATGGAGTTGAGAGAGTTAATAAATCATCCATGTTGGAATTTATTTATGTATTTATTTATTGAGATACAGCGCAGAATAGGCCCTTCCGGCCTTTTGAGCCACATCTTCTAGGAATCTCCCAACTTAATCTCAGCCTAATCACAGGACAATTTACAATGAACAATTAACAATTTACAACTAACTAGCATGTCTTTGGACTGTGGGAGGAAACTGGGTCACCCGGAGGAAATTCAGGCAGTCACGGGGAGAATGTACAAACCCTTTACAGGCAGTGACAGGAATTGAACCCCGGTCACCTGTACGGTAAAACATTGTGCGAACCACTATGCTACCATGCCGCCCAATTGTAGAGCAGACTCGATGGGCCGAATGGCCGAATTCTGCTCCTATGTCTTATAGCTTAATGGTCTCGGTGATGTAGTAAATGAAGCTGAGTACCTATTCTGGGGAGCACAGAGCACTGTAGCAGAGGGAATGGTTGTTCAATGACAACCTGTCAGCTGGGCTGCCATCTTCTGTATGGCACAGATATCTTGAGTAACACACAGACAAAATGCAGGAGGAACTCAGCAGGTTAGGCAGTATCTATGAAAAGGAATAACGACCATAAGCCATAGAAGCAGAATTAGGCCATTTGGCTCATTGGGTCTGCTCTGCCGTTCCATCATGCCATTTATTATCCCTCAGCTCCATTCTCCATTCCTGCCTTCTACCCATTACCTTCGATGCCCTGACTAACTAAAAACTAATCAACCTCCACTTTAAATATACTGAATGATTTGGTCTCCACAGCTGTCTGCGGCAATGAATTCCACAGATTCACCAAACTCTGGCTAAAGAAATTCCTCCTCATCTCCGTTCTAAATGGACGTCCCTCTTTTCTGAGGCTGTGCCCTCTGGTCCTAGACTCCCCCACTGTAGGAAACATCCTCTCCACATCCACTCTATTGAGGACTTTCAATATTCAATAGGCTTCAATGTGAAACCCACCCCCCACTCTTCTTCTAAATTCCAGCGTGTACAGACCCAGAATCATCAACTGCGTCTCATACATTAACCCTTTCTTCAGGATCATTCTTGTAAACCTCCTCTGGACCCTCTCCAACGTCAGCATATCTTTTCTTAGATAAATGGCCCCAAACTGCTCACAATACTCCATCAACAGTGTATGTGACGGTAATATTTCAATCGGTTTTGCAGCTGCACTTGTTTGTGGTAGGAGGATTATATTCCATTGAGTCTATTAAATTCTCCTCAACAGGTCTAAGTCGTCCAGTTGGATGTTATTTAAAGCTTGGTCCGGAAGGATAGGATTGCCAGAGTAACTGGACCCTGCTTATACAACTGCACTCCAAGGCCATGCAAAGTGTAGAGCCTGCCAGTGAATTACACGTCTATAGATGCAGAAATCTCTCTCTGTGTCAGTTGGATCCAAACTTAATGGCACGTCCGTTCTGTGGGCTCAAATGCATTGCCAGCTGCAATTCCCAGAAAGGACAGGTGAATGGCATGGAGGGACTGTCGGATCCAACTATTTAATTTGAAGTTCAAAGTTCAAAGCAAATATATTATCAAAATACATATATGTCACCATATACAACCTTGAGATTCATTTTCTTGCAGGCATGCTCAATAAATCCCGAAATAGGAAAATAACCGTAACAGAATCAATGAAAGACTGCACCGGCTTGGGCATTCGACCAGTGTGCAAGAGACCACAAACTGTGCAAATACAAAAAGAAAGAAATAATAATATAATTAAATAAATGAGCAATAAATATTCAGAACATAAGAGTCCAATTTTTTTAGCCAGCGAGTAGCAAATCTGTGGAATGTTCTGCCACAGACTGCGGTGGAGGCCAAGTCTGTGGGTTTATTTAAGGCAGAAGTTGATCATTTCCTGATCGACCAGGGCATCAAAGGCTATGGCGAGAAGGCAGGTGTATGGGGTTGAGTGGGATCTGGAATCAGCCATGATGGAATGATGGAGCAGACATGATGGGCTGAATGGCCTAATTCTGCTCCTATATCTTATGGTTTTATCCAGAAGATGCCCACCATGTAGCTGTGCTCTGGGATTGGATCACTGGCCTGTTTCTGTGCTCTGGGATTGGATCACTGGCCTGTTTCTGTGCTCTGGGATTGGAGCACTGGCCTGTTTCTGTGCAGTGAGATTGGATCACTGGCCTGTTTCTGTGCTGTGAGATTGGAGCACTGGCCTGTTTCTGTGCTCTGGGATTGGATCACTGGCCTGTTTCTGTGCTCTGGGATTGGATCACTGGCCTGTTTCTGTGCTCTGGGATTGGAGCACTGGCCTGTTTCTGTGCTGTGAGATTGGAGCACTGGCCTGTTTCTGTGCTCTGGGATTGGATCACTGGCCTGTTTCTGTGCTCTGGGATTGGATCACTGGCCTGTTTCTGTGCTCTGGGATTGGAGCACTGGCCTGTTTCTGTGCTATGAGATTGGATCACTGGCCTGTTTCTGTGCTGTGAGATTGGAGCACTGGCCTGTTTCTGTGCTCTGGGATTGGATCACTGGCCTGTTTCTGTGCTCTGGGATTGGATCACTGGCCTGTTTCTGTGCTCTGGGATTGGAGCACTGGCCTGTTTCTGTGCTGTGAGATTGGAGCACTGGCCTGTTTCTGTGCTCTGGGATTGGATCACTGGCCTGTTTCTGTGCTCTGGGATTGGATCACTGGCCTGTTTCTGTGCTCTGGGATTGGAGCACTGGCCTGTTTCTGTGCTGTGAGATTGGAGCACTGGCCTGTTTCTGTGCTGTGGGATTGGATCACTGGCCTGTTTCTGTGCTGTGAAATTGGAGCACTGGCCTGTTTCTGTGCTCTGGGATTGGATCACTGGCCTGTTTCTGTGCTCTGGAATTGGAGCACTGGCCTGTTTCTGTGCTGTGAGATTGGAGCACTGGCCTGTTTCTGTGCTCTGGGATTGGATCACTGGCCCGTTTCTGTGCTGTGAGATTGGAGCACTGGCCTGTTTCTGTGCTCTGGGATTGGATCACTGGCCTGTTTCTGTGCTGTGAGATTGGAGCACTGGCCTGTTTCTGTGCTGTGGGATTGGATCACTGGCCTGTTTCTGTGCTGTGAAATTGGAGCACTGGCCTGTTTCTGTGCTCTGGGATTGGATCACTGGCCTGTTTCTGTGCTCTGGGATTGGAGCACTGGCCTGTTTCTGTGCTGTGAGATTGGAGCACTGGCCTGTTTCTGTGCTCTGGGATTGGATCACTGGCCCGTTTCTGTGCTGTGAGATTGGAGCACTGGCCTGTTTCTGTGCTCTGGGATTGGATCACTGGCCTGTTTCTGTGCTGTGAGATTAGAGCACTGGCCTGTTTCTGTGCTGTGAGATTGGAGCACTGGCCTGTTTCTGTGCTGTGGGATTGGAGCACTGGCCTGTTTCTGTGCTCTGGGATTGGATCACTGGCCTGTTTCTGTGCTCTGGGATTGGAGCACTGGCCTGTTTCTGTGCTGTGAGATTGGAGCACTGGCCTGTTTCTGTGCTCTGGGATTGGAGCACTGGCCTGTTTCTGTGCTGTGAGATTGGAGCACTGGCCTGTTTCTGTGCTGTGAGATTGGAGCACTGGCCTGTTTCTGTGCTGTGGGATTGGAGCACTGGCCTGTTTGTGTGTTCTCCAATCCCTTTACTCTTAATATACCTGTAAAAGCTCTTTGGATTATCCTTCACTTTGACTGCCAAGGCAACCTCATGTCTTCTTTTAGCCCTCCTGATTTCCTTCTTAAGTATTTTCTTGCACTTTTTATACTCGTCAAGCACCTTAGTTACTCCCTGTTTCCTATATATGTCTTCTTTATCAGAGTTGCAATATCCCTTGAGAACCAAGGTTCCTTATTCCTATTCACTTTGCCTTTAATCCTGACAAGCTCTGCACTCTCAAAATTTCTCCTTTGAAGGCTTCCCACTTACCGAACACATCTTTGCCAGAGAACAACCTGTCCCAATCCACACTTCTTAGATCCTTTCTCATTTCTTCAAATTTGGCCTTCTTCCAGTTTAGAACCTCAACCCTAGGACCAGATCTATCTTTATCCATGATCAAGTTGAAACTAAAGGTGTTATGATCACTGGAACCAAAGTGCTCCCCTACACACACTTCCGTCACTTGTCCTAACTCATTTCCTAATAGGAGATCTAATATTGCATCTCCTCTAGTTGGTACCTCTATATATTGATCTAGAAAACTTTCCTGAACATATTTTACAAACTCTAACCCGTCTAGACCCCTAACAGTATGGGAGTCCTAATCAATATGTGGAAAATTAAAATCCCCTACCACCACAACTTTATGGTTCCTGCAGTTGCCTGCTATCTCTCTGTGTGCTGTGGGATTGGATCACTGGCCTGTTTCTGTGTTATGTGTATCTATGACACTTCTGTACACCTTTTGATATCCTGGTGAAAGGTCTTTGCCCAAAACGTCAACCATTTATTTCTCTTCATAGATGCTGACTGACCTACCTTTTGTGTGTGCACGTCCCTTAAATGTTCGAGCAAACCTTCAGCCCCGTTTCACCAAGGGTCAAACAACAGTGTACAATCTGTGCTCTTGTCTATTCAGTGGATACTTTATTGGGCACACCTGTCGTTCTTGCAATGATCTAATCAGCCAATCGTGTGGCAGCAATTCAACGCATAAAAGCATGCGGACATGGTCAAGAGGCTCAGGTGTTGTTCAGGCCGAGCATCCAACCGGGGAAGAAGTGTGATCTAAGTGACATTAACCATGGAATGATTGTTGGTGCCGTATGGGGTGATCTGACTATCTCAGAAACAGCTGATCTCATGGGATTTTCACCCACAATAGTCTGGGAGTTTACAGAGAATGGTGTGAAAAGCGAAAAACATCCACAGAGTGCCAGTTCTGTGGGTGAAAAATGGCTTGTTAATGAAAGAAATGAGAGGAGAATGGCCAGACTGATTGAAGCTGACAGTAACTTAAATAATCATGCGTTAGTGCTGACTGGCAGGAGGGAAAGAGTGGGAATAAAGGAAGCCTTTTCTGGCTGGCTGCCAGTGACCGGTGGTGCTCCACCGAGGGCTGTGTTGGAACCAACTCTTTTTATGTTTTACTTCAATGATTTGGATGATGTAATTAATGGCTTTGTTACAAAGTTTGCAGATGATACGGAAATAGGTGGAGAGGCAGCACGCACAAAATGCTGGAGGAACCCAGCAGGCCAGGCATCATATAGGAAGAGCGGACAGCCGATGTTTCAGGCCAAAGCCCTTCAGCAGAACTGGAGAAAGAAAGATGAGGAGTAAATTTAAAAAGTGAGGGAGTGGAGAGAGAAACACAAGGTGACAGGTGAAACCTGAAGGGAGAGGGATGAAGTAAAGAGCTGGGAAGTAAATTAGTGAAAGAGGCAGAAGGCCATGGAAGAAAGAAAAGAGAGGTGATGGGTGGGCAAGGAGATCAGGTGAGAGAGGGAAATGGGGATGGGAAATGCTGAAGCAGAGAGGAGGTGAGGGTCATTAGTGGAAGTTTGAGAAATTGATGTTCATGCTATCAGGTTGGAAGCTACCCAAATGGAATATAAGGTGTTGTTCCTCCAACCGAAGTGGGGCCTCATCACGACGGTGGAGAAAGCCATGGATTAACGTATTGGAATGGGAATGGAAAATGGAATTAAAATGAGTGGGAGAACCTGCTTTTTCTGGTGGACAGAGTATAGGTGGTCGGTGAAGGGGTCTCCCAATCTATGTCGGGTCTGTCACGTACCCCGTGACGGGAATAAAGAACCAGCAGAAATAGAAACCACTTTGGAGTCTCAGAGTGCTATAAACTACTAATATTTATTAGTAACTATGCAATACAGTAATATAAATGTAGATAAATCAAACAGGTTAGCAATGATTATATATAAAAGTAAGTGTGGAATATATATGTATGAAAAAACCAAGCTTCTTTAAGTCTAGGGGTAAAAAGATACGGTCTTACGATGTTGAGTAAAGTTCAGTTCAGTTCAGTTCGTGGTATTCAGTTGAGTAGTGATGGAGAGAGAGAGAGAGAGTGAGTGAGTTGAGTCTTCAGGTGAGCTGATACCGCCGATCTTCTCGTCGTCCTCCGAAATCCTTTACAAGTCACCGACTGTGACTTTAACCGGGGGACCGGTTTTCTGTGGTGGAGCTATCACCCCGGCAAGGGTGGACACATAGACAACTCCCCACCAGTCAACCCCTTCTTCACCGGTGGAATGGCAATTTGGATCGATCCGCCTGATCGATCCTCCAAAACCCCCTTTCTCTGCGGGCACAACAATGCTCATTCAGTGTCCGGATCATGTGTCTGAGGTCTGTATCATCTGACCTCCCACTTATTTCACCAGGCTGAGCATCACCTGTCATTCAAAGAGTCCCTCCCTCCTTTGTCTGCAAAGAAATGCACAAGCAGGCAACAAGTCCTTGGAAATAACATCAATAATGTGCTGAAAATCATAACATCGAGTGTCCATTAAATAACACCGCCTTCGGTCACCATAGCAACTTTCGAGCTGCTCGGTGCTGTCTCCAACTCCAAACTCAGTAGAAATCCAAAGTTACTTCCAATGCCTTAAAGTGACAGTCCAACTGTTAATCTTTGTCTCTCTCTCTCTCTCTTCAAAAGCAACATATCGGTGGTAAATAACTCTTGTCTCTCTCTCTCTCCTTTCCAAACAAACCATCAATGATAAATGTCTCTCTGTCTCACTTCAAACAGTTAATAGGGGCACTCCTGGATCCCCTCACCGGTCTCTGATGAAGCCACATCGGGAGCACCGGACACAGTATATGACCCCAGCAGGCTGACAGGTGAAGTGCCACCTCACCTGGAAGGACTGTTTAGGGCCTCACTACCATTCAGGGTCCGGTGCTCCTGGTGTGGCCTCCTGTGTATCAGTGAGACCCAACATAGACCGCTTTGTCAAGCACTTACTCTCTGTCCATCAGAAAAAGTGAGATCTCCCAGCGGCCACCCATTTTAATTCCATTTCCCATTCCCATTCCGACATGTCCATCCATGGCCTCCTCCACTGTCGTGAAGAGGCCACACTTAGGTTGGAGGAACAACACCATATATTCCATCTGGGTAGCCTCCAACCTGATGGCATGAACATCGATTTCTCAAACTTCCAGTAATGCTGACCCCTACTCCCTCGTTCCTCCACCATTTCCCATCCCCCTTTCCCTCTCTCACCTTATCTCCTTGCCCACTCATCGCCTCCCTCTGGTGCTCCTCTTCCCTTCTCTTTCTTCCATGGCCTTCTGTCTCTTTCACCAATCAACTTCCTAGCTTTTTACTTCATCCCTCCCCTCCAGGTTTCACCTATCACCTGGTGTTTCTCTCTCCCCTCCCCCATCCCACCTTTTAAATCTACTCCTCAACTTTTTGTTCTCCAGTCCTGCCGAAGGGTTTCGGCCTGAAATGTCAGCTGTACTCTTTTCCTAGATGCTGCCTGGCTTGCTGAGTTCCTCCAGCATTGTGTGTGTTGCTCGGATTTCCAGCATCTGCAGATTTTCACTTGCGATAGGAGGAGGGTCAGGTAGTTTTGAGGAAGTAGAGCAGCTACAGATATATGGAGGAATTTAAGGTGGGGGGGATTATATGGTTAGAGAGACGGCACAACATTGTGGGCCAAAGGGCCTGTACTGTGCTGTACTATTCTATGTTCTATGTTCTAGGTACAGAAGGACTTAGACAGATTTGGAGAATAAGCAAGGAAATGGTAGATGGAATACAGTGTCGGGAAGTGTATGGTCATATGGTCATGCACCTTGGTAGAAGAAATTAAAGGGTTGACTATTTTCTAAATGGAGGGAAAATACAAAAAAACTGAGATGCAAAGGGACTTGGGAGTCCTTGTACCAGGATTCTCTACAAGTTAATTTGCTGGTTGAGTCGGTGGCGAGGAGGGAAATGCAATGTTAGCATTCATTTCAAGAGGACTAGAATATAAAAGCAAGGATGTAATGTTGAGATTTTACAAAGCACCGGTGAGGCCTCACTTGGAATATTGTGAGCAGGTTTGGGCCCCTTAGAAAGGTTGTGCTTACACTGGAGAGGGCTTAAATGAGGTTCACAAAAATGATTCCAGGATTGAACAGCTTATCATATGAAAAGCAATTGATGGCTTTGGGCCTGTGTTCACTGGAATTCAGAAGAATGTGGGGTGACTTCATTGAAACCTATCAAATGGTGAAAGGCCTTGTTAGAGTGGTTGTGGAGAGGTTGTTTCCTCTGATGGAAGAGTCTAAGACTAGAGGACGGAGCCTCAGAATAGAGGGCTGTCCCTTTAGAATGGAAATGAAGAGTGATTTCTTCAGCCAGAGTGGTGAATCTGAGAATCTGTGGAATTTGTTGCCACAGGCAGCTGTGGAGGTGATGTCTTTATGTATATTTAAGGCAGAGGTTGCTAGATTCCTGACTGGTCAGGGAAGGCATAAAGGGATACGGGGAGAAGGCAGGAGATTGGGGCTGAGAGGAAAATTGGATCAGCCATGATGAAATGGCGAGCAGACTCGATGGGCCAAATGGCCTAATTCTGTTCCTATATCTTATGGTTACAACAGTGGTGTGCAGAAAAGCATCTCTGAACGCACAACATGTCAAACCTTGAAGTGAATGAGCTAGAGCAGCAGAAGACCACACTGGGTTCCACTCCTGTACCTAATAATGTGGCCACTGAGGGTACATTCAGCACTCCAGTAAGCCTGAGATTGCTCTTGGAATATATTTTGTTAACCTATACATTTACAGAATTTCTGAAGAAGCAGAAATAGTGACGTGTCACCATTTATTCTGTTAAACCATAGAATCTTCAAAGCAAACAGCTGAGCCATCTGACTGAGCAGCAGTGTACAGGCTCAGATGTCAGTGTGTCTGCAGCCTCAGCACAGGCCATCTGCTTCACGCTGTCCTTTGTCACTGAGGGGTCACACACAGAATTGGCTTGCAGTGCCACAACAAACGCTCACTCATTGTCAGCAAGGCCAGAGAGCTGATTACTGACTCCAGGGTGAGGAAGTTGGAGGTCCATGAGCCAGTCCTCCTCAGGGATTCAGACGTGGAGAGAGTCAGCAACCTTAAGTTCCTCGGCATTATCATTTCAGGAGATATGTCCTGGATCCAGCACGTAAGTGCAATTATGAAGAAAGCACGGCAGCGTATCTATTAGAAGTTTGTGCTGATCCGGCATGCAATCCAAAACTTCTATAGATGTGTGGTAGAGAGTACACCGACTGGTTGCATTACAGCCTGGTATGGAAACACCAATGCCCTTGAATGAAAAAACCTACAAAAAATCACGGATACAGCCCAGTTCATTACGATTAAAGCCCTCCCCACTATTGAGCACATCTACACAATGCATTGTTGCAGGAAAGCAGCATCCATCATCCGGGACCCCCAGCACCCAGAACATGTTCTCTTCTCACTGCTGCCAACAGGAAGAAGGCACAGGAGCCTCAGGACCCACACCACCAGGTTCAGAAACAGTTATTACTTCACTCAACTTCACTGAACTGTTCCCACAACCTATGGACTCACTTTTATTATTTTATTAACTTATTTAGGTAATATTTTGTTCAATATGCTGTGATATGCTTTGTGCGCGCAGGATCTGCAGGAACATTGATTGGTTTGGTCGTTTATATGTGCAGCCAGATGCCAATAAACTTGAACTTGATCTTGATGCCAATTCAAACTATATATCCTCCTCTTGTGTATCACCCATATCTCTACATTCTCTTCAGCTTCATGTGTCTGTCTAAAAGACTCTTAAACTGCACTAAAGTGTCAGTTTTCACTGCTACCCCAATGACTCATTCTCGGCACCTACCACTCTCTGTGTAAAAACCTTGCCTCTCACATCACCTTTAAACATTCCCTAACTTTAAAAGCATACCCACTGCTGTTTGCCATTTCTAAGATTCTGACTATCTACCCTATCAATGTGTCTCAGAATTTTTTTAATATATTCTTTTTATCTTTTTTATTACAAACAAAAAAAAACACAACCTTAACAAAATCAAATTAAATATTGAGCAGCAAAAGGGAGAAAAATATAAAGGCAAAAGTAAACATACACAGCAGAGGTGTACCTCACCAGAAAACGTCAGTGTTCACCCCGTAAGAAAGTCCAGTACAGGGCCCCATATCCTTTCAAAGATGTCCCCTCTGTCCTCATTACATAGTCTCAGTCTCTCCAGATGTAAAGTATTTGCCAGTTCTCTCAGCCACAGATCGTACATAGGCACAGAGTCCATTTTCCACATTTGCAGGATTAGCTTCTTAGCAATCACCATGCCAAACAATACAGCCATTTTTTCATACATATTGGCTGAAGATAGGGAGCTTGTTGGTCCAAGGATGGCTACGAGCAGATCTGGATCCCACCGCTTCCTTTAACCAATTTCCCCCTGGGATCAATAAAGTATGACTATGACTATGACTATGAAAGCCTCAGAGAAACAGTGAAAAATACTTTTCCAGTATGCATAAAGCTTACAACATGACCAGAATGAATGTGACAAGTCACTGTTCACAGATTTACATCTATTACAAACTGGTGAAACATCAGGGTCGAAGCTATGCAACTTTTCTTTGGAATAATGGAGTCTATGCATTGTTTTAAACTGTATAAGTCTGTGTCTATGTGGGCACGTGATTAAGGCATTGGACTAGCGACCTGAAGGTCGTGAGTTCGAGCCTCAGCCGAGGGAACGTGTTGTGTCCTTGAGCAAGGCACTTAATCACACATTGCTCTGCGACGACACTGGTGCCAAGCTGTATGGGTCCTACTGCCCTTCCCTTGGACAACATTGGTGTCGTGGAGAGGGGAGACTTGCAGCATGGGCAACTGCTGGTCTTCCATACAACCTTGCCCAGGCCTGCGTCCTGGAGAGTGAAGACTTTCCAGGCGCAGATCCATGGTCTCGCAAGACTAACGGATGCCTTTACTTACTTAAGTCTGTGTCTGGCGTTGACCGAACAATCATGTATACTCTTTAAACACTCATCTCAGACCTCCTCTGTCAGTTCTATACCCAGTTCATCCACCCATGCCTGTTTAAGACCTGCAGTATTCACCCGAGCTCCATTCTGTAGGATCTGATAAAAATAGGATACCGCACTACGAATAACAGGATCAAATTTATTTATTGCCTCCAGGGACTCATGTTTGTCTAAAACTTCGAAGTTAGGTATATATTTCCTAACATAATCTCGAATTTGTAAATATCTAAAAAAACTAGATGCAGAGATATTGTAAACTGCTTGTAACTGCGCAAATGAGACAAAGTTTCCATTAATAGAAAGGTCACCTACACGACAGATGCCTCTCTGTTTCCAGGTAGAAAAAACAGTATCATTCAGGCCAGGCAAAAAGGAATGAATTTCACAAATCGGAGTGTCAATGTAAGTTTTTGGGGCCTTAATGTGTAGTTGAATCTGCTTCCAAAGTCTTATAGTGCTGCCAATCACAAAACTGTTACTAAAATGTGACTTATTAACTGAAATATTTTATATGCAAAACATGCAGAAGAAGCTGTAGTCATTTCATTAGATGCGCAACGTGCGTTTGACCAAGTGGAATGGCCATATTTGATGTTTGCATTTAAGAAATTTGGATTTGGACCATCTTTTATTAAATGGATTGAGATAATTTATTCACACCCATCTGCTTCTATTATCACTAATCAGAGTATTTCCTCCCATTTTGCAATTCATCGTGGGACTCGTCAAGGCTGCCCCCTTCTCCATTTTTGTTTGCAGTTGTCACTGAGCCACTGGCTGTTAGCATCAGACAGGACCCTTTGATATCTCCCATTGATATGCATGGACATAAACATCACCTTTCGTTATACGCTGACGATGTCCTTTTATATATCTCCAGCACACAAACATCAATACCCTCCCTTCTGACTCTAATTAATAATTCTGGTAGTTTCTCACGTTTCTCTATTAATTGGGATAAGAGTGAACTAATGCCAGTCACTGCAGTGGTTAATGCAGCATATTTACAGTCCATTCCCTTTAAAATAACTTATGATAATTTTTCCTATCTTGGTGTGACTATTACAAAAAACCCAGATGACCTTTTGCAAGTGAATTGACGAAACAAAGTTGAGCAGGGTAAACGCAATATTGACTTTTGGAAAATCCTTCCAATTTCTTCGGTGGGGAGGGTTAACGCAATCAAGATAATTATACTGGCACGATTTCTTCATCTTTTCCAGTCAATTCCATGTTTTATTCCTCTGTCATATTTTAAGCAATTGAATTCAATTATTATACCCTTCATTTGGAATTATAAAGCCATTAGAATTACTAAAAAGCACTTGTCAAAGCCCAAGGAAGCAGGTGGTTTTCCCTACCGGATGTTAAAATGTATTACTGGGCTGCCCACCTATCCATTCTTGCATGGTGGAAAAAAGGTCCACCCTCTACCTCAGACTCGTGCCCAGCATGGTTACTCATAGAGCGAATGCTTTGTAAGAAGACTTCCTTACCAGCTCTCCTTAATAGCCCCACTGCAGTTAATAAGTCACATTTTAGTAACAGCCTCATGGTTGGCGTCTCATAATCTTATAAACCTCTATCAGATCTCCCCTCAGCCTCAGCCTCTCCAGAGAAGACAACCCAAATCTGTCCAACTTCTTGTTATAGCACTTGCTCTCTAAACTAGGCAGCATTCTGGTAAACCTCTTCTTCACCCTCCCCAAAGCTTCAACATCCTTCCTGTAATGGAGTGGAATACTCCAAGTGTGGTCTGACTAAGGTTTCATCCCCCCCCCAACTTTGCTCCAAAAATCTTAAATTTATGCCCCCTCATAATAGCCATTTTCACTCTGGAAAATCTCTGGCTATCCACTCGATCTATTCTCTCATCATCTTGTACATCTCTATCAAGTCACCTCTCATCCTCCTTCAATCCGAAGAGAAAAGCCCCATCTTGCTCAACCTGTCATTCCACACTCTCACAACCCTCTGAGTGAAGAAGTTTCCTCTCATGCTCCTCTTAAACTTTTCACCTTTCAGCCTTAACCCATGACCTCAGGTTGTAGTCCCGCCCAATCTCAGTGGAAAAAGCCTGTTTGCATTTACCCTATCTATACCCCTCACAATTTTGTATACCTCTGTCAAATCTCCTCAACTTCTACATTCTAAGGAATAAAATCCTAACCTATTCAATCTTTCCTTATAACTCAGGTCCTCCAGACTCGGCAACATGTTTGAAAATTCTCTCTATATCTACATCTTTCCTGTAGGTAGATGACCAAAACTGCACACAATATTCCAAATTAAGCCTCAGCAACGTCTCATACAACTTCAACATAACAGCCCATCTCCTGTACTCAAATCTTTGATTTAGAAGACCATAATACCATAAGACATAGGAGCACAAATAGGCCACTTGGCCCGTTAAGTCTGCTCCACCATTTCATTATGGCTGATCCAATTTTCCTCTCAGCCCCAATCTACTGTCTTCTCACTGTATCCCTTCAAGCCCTGACCAATCGAAAATCTATCAACCTCTGCTTCAAGAATTCACCTCCACAGCTGCAGGTGGCAACAAATTCCACAGATACACCACTTTGGCTAAAAACAATTACTCCTCGTCTCCATTCTAAAGGGACCCCCCTTTAATCTGAGGCTGTGCCCTCTGGTCTTAGACTCTCCCGTCAGAGGAAACATCCTCTCCACATCCACTCCATTGAGGCCTTTCTCCATTAGATAGGATTCAATGAGATCACGCTTCAACCTTCTGAATTCTAGTGAATACAGGAGCAGAGCTATCAAACGCTCTTCGTATGACGAGCCATTCAATCCTGGAATCATTTTTTTGTGAACCTCCTTTGAATCCTCTCCAGTTTCAGCACATTTTTTCTTGGATAAGGAGCCCATGCCTGTTCACAATACTCCAAGTCAGGCCTCATCAGTGCTTTATAAAGTTTCAACATTACATCCTTGCTTTTATATTCTAGTCCTCTTGAAATGAATGCCAACTTTACATTTGCCTTCCTCGCCACAGACTCAACCTGCAAATTAAACTTTATGGATTCTGCACAAGGACTCCCAAATCCCTTTGCACCTCAGTTTTTTGTATTTTCTCTCTGTTTAGAAAATAGTCAATCCTTTCATTTCTTCTACCAAAGTGCATGACCATACATATCATGACACAGTATTCCATCTGCCATTTCTTTGCCCATTCTCCTAATCTGTCTAAGTCCTTCTATAGCTTCTCTACTTCTTCAAAACTACCTGCCCCTCCACCTATCTTCATATTGTCTGCAAACTTTACAACAAAGCCATCAACTCCATCATCCAAATCATTGACATGTAACGTAAAAAGAATCTGTCCCAACACAGACTCCTGTGGAACACCACTAGTCATGGGTAGCCAGTCAGAAAAAGCTCCCTTTATTCCCACTCTTTGCCTCCTGCCAATCAGCCACTGCTTTATCCAGGCTAGAATCTTTCCTGTAATACCGCGGGCTCATAGCTTGTTAAGCAGCCTCAGGTGTGGCACCTTGTCAAAAGCCTTCGGAAAATCCAATACGCAACATCAACCAATTCTTTGTCTATACTGCTTGTTAATTCTTCAAAGAATTCCAATGTATTTGTCAGGCACGATTTTCCCTTAAGGAAACCACGCAGACAATGACCCATTGTACCAACTACCCTGAGAACTCGTCCTTAATAATTGACTTCAACATTTTCCCAACCATGAGGTCAGACCAACTGGCCTATAGTTTCCTTTCTTCTGCCTCTCTCCCTTCTTGAAGAGAAGAGTGACATTGTAGCGATGTGCTACACACAGAGCTAGAAATAACGACAAGCAGTCTGTAAGTTGCACTCGAGACTAGTTTATTCAAACTTGGCGGCACTGGCTTTTATGCAGTTCCGTTTCCGCCCTCTCCGGGCGGAAATGACGTCAGAGGTGCATTACAAGTCTCTCCCCGCACGCGGGCTTTCTCCCCTTGCTGGTGAAGAAGAAGGCCCAGTGCCATTTCGGGGCTGGCCTCTCTGTCAACGTGCTTCCCATTTTGTGAGCCGGTTCGCCTGCATAGAAAGTGGGTCGCCACAACATTTCCATTTTTTCCATTCTTCCAGAACCATCCCAGAATCTAGTGATTCTTGAAAAATCATTTCTAATGCCTCCACAAACTCTTCAGTCGCCTCTTTCAGAAGTCTGAAGTGTACACCATCTGGTCTCATCTGGTCTAGGTGACTTATCTACCTTCAGACCTTTCAGTTTCCCAAATAATCTTCTCTCTAGTAATGGTAACTTCACACACTTCATGCCCCTGACACCTGGAACTTCTACTATACTGCTTCCACTGTGCAAAGTACTTATTCAGTTCATCTGCTATTTCATTGTCCCCCATTACTAGCTCTCCAGCATCATTTTCCAGTGATCCGATATCCACCTTGCTCCTCTTTTACACTTTATGCATCTGAAGAAACTTTTGGGATTCTCTTTAATATTATTGGCTAGTTTACTTATGAAAGCCAATGTGCCAAAAACTTTCTTTACGACCCTATCTGTGGCGCCACTTTCAATGAATTATGGACCTGTATTCCCAGACCCCTTTGTTCTTCCACACTCCTCAGTGTCCTACCGTTCACTGTGTAAGACCTACCCTGGCTGGTCCCACTGAAGTGCAAAACCTCACACTTAAACATACAACATAGAACAGAGAATAGTACAGTACAGTACAGGCCCTTCGGCCCACAATGTTGTGCCGACCCTTAAACCCTGCCTCCCATATAACCCCCCCCCAACTTAAATTCCTCCATATACCTGTCTAGTAGTCTCTTAAACTTCACTAGTGTATCTGCCTCCACCACCGACTCAGGCAGTGCATTCCACACACCAACCACTCTCTGAGTAAAAAACCTTCCTCTAATATCCCCCTTGAACTTCCCACCCCTTACCTTAAAGCCATGTCCTCTTGTATTGAGCAGTGGTGCCCTGGGGAAGAGGCGCTGGCTGTCCACTCTATCTATTCCTCTTAATATCTTGTACACCTCTATCATGTCTCCTCTCATCCTCCTTCTCCCCAAAGAGTAAAGCCCTAGCTCCCTTAATCTCTGATCATAATGCATACTCTCTAAACCAGGCAGCATCCTGGTAAATTGTCTGCATTAACTTCTATCTGACATTTTTCAGCCCATTTTCCCAGCTGCTGCAGATTCCTCTGCACGCCATGATGGCCTTCATCACTGTCCACTACACCTCCAGTCTTGGTGTTATCCGCAAATTTGCTGATCCAGTTGATCACCTTATCATCCAGATATACAATAGATACATAGAAGGTAACAAACACAACAGATCAAGCACCAGTCAGAGAAGCTACCCTCTACTACCCCTCTCTGGCTTCTCCCACAAAGCCAATATCTAACCCAATTAACTACCTCATCCTGAACAAAACATAGAAAACCGACAGTACAATACAGGCCCTTCAGCCCACAATGCTGTGCCGAACATGTACTTACTTTAGAAATTACTTAGGGTTACCCATAGCCCTCTATTTTTCTGAGCTCCATGTACCTATCGAGGAGTCTCTTAAATGACCCTGTCATATCTGCCTCCACCACTGTCGCTGCTAGCCTATTCCACACACTCACCACTCTCTGCGTAAAAAATTTACCCGACATTTCCTCTGTACCTACTCCCCAGCACCTTATACCTGTGCCCTCTCTCTGACTATCTACATGATCAATGCCTCAATTGAACATTCTTGACCAACCTCCCACGTGGGACCTTGTCAAATGCCTTACTAAAGTCCATGTAGACAACATCCACTGCCTTGCCTTCATCCTCTTTCCTGGTAACTTCCTCGAAAAACTCTATAAGTTTAGTTGGATATGACTGACCACACCCAAGGCCATGCTGACTATCCTTAATCAGTCCGGTCCCTTGGAATAATTTTCCAACAACTGATGTCAGACTCACTGGCATATAGTTTCCTGATTTATGTTTAGAGCCTTTCATAAACAGCGGAACAACAATGGGGAAGTCTTTTAGGACCGAGATTAGGAAAAACTTCTTCACACAGAGAGTGGTGAATCTGTGGAATTCTCTGCCACAGGAAACAGTTGAGGCCAGTTCATTGGCTATATTTAAGAGGGAGTTAGATATGGCCCTTGTGGCTAAAGGGATCAGGGGGTATGGAGAGAAGGCAGGTACAGGGTTCTGAGTTGGATGATCAGCCATGATCATACTGAATGGCGGTGCAGGCTCGAAGGGCCAAATGGCCTACTCCTGCACCTATTTTCTATGACTATCCTCCAATCCTCTGGCACCTCTCCTGTCACTAAAGATGATTTAAATAGCTCTGCTTTTGGGCTCCAGCAATGTCTGCACTTGCCTCCCATAGGGTCCGAGGGAAAACCTTGTCAGACCTTGAGGACGTATCCACCCTGATTTGCCTCAGGACTACAAACACCTCCTCCTCTGCAATCCATACAGGGTCCATGAAGTTGCCTCACTTCTATAGATTCTGTGTCCATATCCTGAGTAAGTACAGATGCAAAAGAATTGTTTAAGATCTCCCCCATCTCTTTTGGCTCCACACATGGATTACCATTCTGATCTTCCAGTTTTGTCCCTTGCAATCCTTTTATTCGTAACATAACTGTAGGAACCCTTCGGATTCTCCTTCACATTGTCAGTTAGGGCAATTTCATGCCTACTTTCATCCCTCCTGATTTATTTCTTAAGTGTTCCTTGCATTTCTTGTACTCCATAAGCATCTCATTGGTTCCTACCTGCCTATACCTGCTATGTACCTCCTTTTTCTCTTATCCAGGGCCTCAAAATCTCTTGAAAACCAAGGTTCTTAACATTTGTTATCTTTGCCTTTTATTCTGACAGGTACATGCATACCTTGTAATCTCAGAATTTCACTTTTGAAGGTCTGCCACATACCAAGTACAACAGTGCCAGAAAACAGCCTATCCCAATCCACACTTGCCAGATCCTTTCTGATACGATCAAAATTGGCCTTTCTCTAACTTAAAATCTCAACCCACGGACCAGACCTATCTTTTTACATACTCACTTTGAAAGTAATGGCATTGTGATCAATAGATGCAAAGTGTTTTCCTACACAAACATCTGTCACCTGCCTTGTCACATTCCCTAATAGCAGATCCAGTATCGCATGCTCCTTCATTGGGACCTCTGTGTACTGATGAAGGAAATTTTCCTGAACACATTTGCTAAAACTCAATCCCATCTAGTCCTTTTACAGTACGGGAGTCCCAGTCAATATGCATAAAGTTAAAATCACCTCTATAACAACCTTATGTTTCTTGCAAGCGTCTGCTATCTCTCTACAAGTTTGTTCCTCTAAATCCCTTGAACTGTTGGGTGGTCTGTAATATAGCCCCATTAACATGCTCATACCTTTCTTATTATTCAGTTCCACCCATGACATCTCCCCAGACGAGGTCTCCAGTCTGTCATGACTGAGCACTGCCATGACGTTTTCCCTGACTCGCAACGCCATCCTTCCTTCTGCTCTATCACACCTATAACAATGGAACCCCAGAATACAGAGCTGCCAGTTCTGCCCCTCCTCACTAATAGCTACAACATTACAATTTCAGATGTTGATCTATGCCCCAAGCTCATCTGCCTTTCGTACGATATTTCTTGCATTGAAATAGAAGCAGCTCAGGACTCCAGTCGCACCATGCTCAACTTATTGATTCCTGGCTTTGTCTGAGGTCTTACCAACATCTGCCTCCACAACCTCTCCACTAACTGTTCTGGCACTCTGGTTCCCATCCCCCTGAAACTCTAGTTTAAACCTCACCGTGCAGCATTAGCAAACTTTCCCATTAGGATATTAGTCCCCTTCCAGTTCAGGTACAAACCATCCCTTCTGTACAGGTTCCACCTTCCCTGGAAGACAGCCCAATTATCCTACAATCTTATGCCCTCCCTCCTACACCAACTCCTTATCCATGTGTTAAAACATTTGATCTTCCCAGTTCTGGCCTCACCAGCATGCGGCATTGGTAGCAGTCCTGAGATCACAACCCTGGAGGTCCTGCCCTTTAATGTTGCACCTAACGCCCTGTACTCTTTATGCAGAACCTCATCACACATCCTGCCCATGCCATTGGTACCTACATGGACCATGACCTCTGGCTGTTCACTCTCCCACTGAAGAACGATGAGGACTCAATCCAAGATATCTCAGACCCTGGCATCCGGGAACAATGTACCATCTGGAAATCTCATTTTCATCACAGAACCTCCTGTCTGTTCCCCTAACTTACGAATCCCCTATCACCACAGCTCACCTCTTCTCCTCCCTTCCCTTCAGAGTCACAGGGCCAGACTCAGTGCCAGAAACCCGACCCTGTGACTTTTGTCTGCTCAGTCATCCCTCCCAATAGTATCCAAACTGCTATACATGTTGTAGAGACGGATGATCACAGGGGTACTCTGCACTGGCTCCTTAACCCCTTTCCCCTTCCTGACTGTCACCCAGTTTCCTGTGTCCTGCACCTTGGGTATAACTACCTCTCTGTGTCCTATCTATTACTTCCTTTAGCCTCCTGAATGATCCAGAGTTCATCCAGTTGCAGCTCCAACTCCTTAACATTGAATGTTAAAAGCTGCAGGTGGATGCACTTCTTGCAGGTGTAGTGGTCAGGGACACTGGAGGTCTCCCTGCCTTCCCACATCCCGCAAGAGGAGCATTCCACTATCCTGTCTGGCATTTCCTACTGTGCTAGATGAGCAGATATAAAGAAGGGGGAAGAAAAGACCTTCTTGTGTTTTCCCTCTCTGACTGAAGTCTCTCTATGTTGAAGCCTGGAAGAACTAAAGCCTCAAAGTCTCCACTCTGATTCTGCCCACTCTGATGATGGCCACTCTGACTCTACCCACTCTGACGATGGCCGCTCTGATTCTGCCCACTGTGACGATGGCCGCTCTGACTCTGCCCACTCAGACGATGCCCACTCTGACTCTGCCCACTCAGACGATGCCCACTCTGACGATCGCCGCTCTGATTCTGACCACTCTGACGATGGCCGCTTCACTTACCCCGCCTTACTTTAATTTGTTCTTGCTAATCAAACCTGAACACTGATTAGCCATTGATCGAAGCTCCAAAAAAACAGCCACAAGTCACTGCCTTTAATATTCAATCAGTGAACCTGAGTGAATTATGTCCTCTCAAGCTACTGATCTCTCCAAATGGCCGTTGCTCAAACCTCCAAAAAAAATGTTGTGAAATTTGTCCTTTTGTGGCAGCAGTACATTACAACACATAATAATAAAATCAGAAATTACAACAAGTATATAGAAAAAACAAATTAAATAAATAGAGCAAAAAGAGAGAGAGAAAATAGTGAGGTAGTGTTCATGAGTTCATTCTCCATTCAAGAATCTGATGGTGGAGCAGAAGAAGCTGTTCCTGAAACATTGAGTGTGTGTCTAAAGCTCTTGTACCTCCTCCGTGATGGTAGCAATGAGAAGGGGGTACGTCCTGGGTGATGGGGGTCCTTATTGGTGAATAACAACTTTTTCAGGCATCATCTTTTGAAGGTGTCCTATGTACTGAGGAGCCTAGTGCCCATGATGGAGCTGGCTGAGTTTACAACTCTCTGCAGCTTCCCCGACCCTGTGCAGTAACTTCCCCCAAACCAGACGGTGATGCAAGCAGTTAGAATGCTCTCCGCAGTACATCTCTAGAAGTTTGCAAGTGTCTTTGGTGACATACCAATTGTCTTCAAACTTCTTATGAAATATAGCCGTTGTTGTGCCTTCTTTGTAATTGCATCAATATGTTGGGCCCAAGATGATCCTCAGATGTTGACACCCAGGAACTTGAAACTGCTCAGTCTCTCCACTTCTGATCCCTCAATGAGGACTGTGCCAACTTCTCCTTCCTGAAGTACACAATCAATTCCTTTGTCTTACTGATGTTGAGTGAAAGCTTGTTGCTGCGACATCACTGAACCAGCTGATCAATATCGCTCCTGTATGCCCTCTTGTTGCCAGCTAGTTTATAGCTGGCATTTCAGCTGTGTCTAGCCACAAATCTGTGGGTGTAGAGAGAGTAGAACAGTGGACTAAGCACGTGGGCAGTACATGTGACAGTGTGCACGTGGGCAGTACATGTGATGGTGTGCACGTGGACAGTACATGTGACAGTGTGCACGTGGACAGTACGTGCGACAGTGTGCACGTGGACAGTACGTGTGACAGTGTGTATGTGGACAGTACGTGTGACAGTGTGGATGTCGGCAGTACGTGTGACAGTGGATGTGGACAGTACGTGTGACAGTGTGCACGTGGACAGTACGTGTGACAGTGTGGATGTCGGCAGTACGTGTGACAGTGGATGTGGACAGTACGTGTGACAGTGTGGATGTCGGCAGCACGTGTGACAGTGGATGTGGACAGTATGTGTGACAGTGTGCACGTGGACAGTACGTGTGACAGTGTGGATGTCGGCAGTACGTGTGACAGTGGATGTGGACAGTACGTGTGACAGTGTGTATGTGGACAGTACGTGTGACAGTGTGGATGTCGGCAGCACGTGTGCACGTGGACAGTAGGTGTGACAGTGTACGTGTGGACAGTACGTGGACAGTGTGCACGTTGACAGTATGTGTGACAGTGTGCACATCAACAGTACGTGTGACAGTGTGCATGTCGACAGTACGTGTGACAGTGTGCACGTTGACAGTACATGTGACAGTGTGTCTGTGGACAGTAGGTGTGACAGTGTGTATGTGGACAGTACGTGTGACAGTGTGGATGTCGGCAGTACGTGTGACAGTGTGCACGTGGACAGTACGTGTGACAGTGGATGTGGACAGTACGTGTGACAGTGTGTATGTGGACAGTACGTGTGACAGTGTGGATGTCGGCAGCACGTGTGACAGTGTGCACATGGACAGTAGGTGTGACAGTGTACGTGTGGACAGTACGTGGACAGTGTGCACGTTGACAGTATGTGTGACAGTGTGCACATCAACAGTACGTGTGACAGTGTGCATGTCGACAGTACGTGTGACAGTGTGCACGTGGACAGTACGTGTGACAGTGTGTCTGTGGACAGTAGGTGTGACAGTGTGTATGTGGACAGTACGTGTGACAGTGTGGATGTCGGCAGTACGTGTGACAGTGTGCACGTGGACAGTAGGTGTGACAGTGTACGTGTGGACAGTACGTGGACAGTGTGCACGTTGACAGTATGTGTGACAGTGTGCACATCAACAGTACGTGTGACAGTGTGCATGTCGACAGTACGTGTGACAGTGTGCACGTTGACAGTACATGTGACAGTGTTCACGTTGACAGTACATGTGACAGTGTGGATGTGGACAGTACATGTGACAGTGTGCATGTCGACAGTACGTGTGACAGTGTTCACTTCACATTGACAGTACATATGACAGTGTGCACATGGACAGAACGTGCGACAGTGCACGTGTACAGTACATGTGTCAGTGTGCGTGTGGACAGTACATGTGATAGTGTGCATGTCGACAGTACGTGTGACAGTGTGCACATCGACAGGTGAGACAGTGTGCACGTGGACAGTACATGTGACAGTGTGTGTGTGGACAGTACATGGACAGTACGCGTGCAGTGTGCATGTGGACAGCACGTGTGACGGTGTGCACGTCGACAGCACGTGTGACAGTGTGCACGTCGACAGTACGTGTGACGGTGTGCACGTGGACAGCACGTGTGACGGTGTGCACGTGGACAGCACGTGTGACAGTGTGCACGTGGACAGCACGTGTCACAGTGTGCGTGTGGAGAGCACATGTGACAGTGTGCGTGTGGAGAGTACATGTGAGTGTGCACGTCGACAGTACATGTGACAGTGTTCACGTTGACAGTACATGTGACAGTGTGGATGTGGACAGTACATGTGACAGTGTGCATGTCGACAGTACGTGTGACAGTGTTCACTTCACATTGACAGTACGTATGACAGTGTGCACGTGGACAGAACGTGCGACAGTGTGCACGTGGACAGTACATGTGTCAGTGTGCGTGTGGACAGTACATGTGATAGTGTGCACGCCGACACTACGTGTGACAGTGTGCACGTCGACAGTACGTGTGACAGTGTGCATGTCGACAGTACGTGTGACAGTGTGCACATCGACAGGTGAGACAGTGTGCACGTGGACAGTACATGTGATAGTGTGCGTGTGGACAGTACATGTGATAGTGTGCGTGTGGACAGTACATGGACAGTACACGTGCAGTGTGCATGTGGACAGTAGGTGTGATGGTGTGCACGTCGACAGTACGTGTGACGGTGCACGTGGACAGTACGTGTGACGGTGTGCACGTGGACAGCACGTGTGATGGTGTGCACGTGGACAGCACATGTGACAGTGTGCACGTGGACAGCACGTGTGACAGTGTGCACGTGGACAGCACGTGTGACAGTGTGCACGTGGACAGCACGTGTGACAGTGTGCACGTGGACAGCACGTGTCACAGTGTGCATGTGGAGAGTACATGTGAGTGTGCACGTCGACAGTACGTGTGTGTGCATGTGGACAGTACGTGTGACAGTGTGCACCTGGACAGTACGTGACTGTATGCACGTGGACAGTACGTGTGACAGTGTGCACCTGGACAGTACGTGTGACAGTGTGCACGTGGACAGTACGTGTGACGGTGTGGATGTGGACAGTACATGTGACAGTGTGCATGTGCACAGTACGTGTGACAGTGTGCATGTCGACAGTACGTGTGACGGTGTGCACGTCAACAGTACATGTGACGGTGTGCACGTGGACAGTACGTGTGACAGTGTGCATGTCAACAGTACGTGTGACGGTGTGCACGTCAACAGTACGTGTGACAGTGTGCACGTGGACAGTACATGTGACACGTTTTACATATTGGCTTAGCGTGTCCGAAAGACAGAGAACCAATGTCTGAGAGTCTGCGATTGCATGTTCTGGCCCAATGTCAGCAAGTCTGAGAGCTTTAGGCAAGGACTGATGACCCTGAGATGGCCTGTGTTCGCTGGGGTTGTGCGTGTTTGAAGGGCTAGTTGGACACAAGGAAGGAACGGGGCTTGTTTGCGGCTGTTTTTGTTGTTTGTGTTGTTCTGTTGAACGTTGTGGGCATGCTACATTAGCACCGGTCTGTGTGGCAATACTTGCAGGCTGCCCCCAGCACATTGTTAAGTCATGTTACCACAAATGACATCCTCAACATAGAGGAATGTTCTTTTGGAAATGGGAAAGAATTTCTTTAACCAGAGGGTGGTGAATCTGTGGAGTTCATTGCCACAGATGGCTGTGGAGACCAAGTCATCAAGTATGTTTAAAGCGAAGGTTGAGAGGTTTTTGATTCCTCAGGGCGTCAAAGGTCACAGGGAAAGGGTTGAAAAGGATAATATATCAGCCACATTGAAATGGTGGAGCAGACTCGATGGGCCAGATGGCCTAATTCTGCTCCTATGTCTTATGGTCTTACAACTATGGTCAGAGCCTGGAAGAGTGATGCTTGGGAAAGGGGACAACCCTACCCTACCTCTGCGGCATCCATGTTCCAGGAATCTGGGCTCTAATTATGAGCCGATGTCTCTTCTGGCTTCCTCACACATAAAGTACTGCTAATTATAAACACACCAGATGCTGGACATCCAAAGCTACACACACAAAATGCTGGAGGAACTCAGCGGGCCACGAAGCACCTACGGAGATGAATAAAGAATCCTCGTTTCAAACTGAGCCTTTTCATGATGAAGGGTCTCAGCCCTCATCACTCCACTGTTTATTCCTCTCCATAGATGCTGCCTGACCTACTAATTCAGAGCATACAGACGCAGAATTAGGGCATTGAGTGTGCTCCACCATTCCATCATAGCCGATGTATTATTCCTCTCAACCCCAGGCTCCCGCCTTCTCCCTGTAACCTTTGATGCCCTGACTAATCAAGAACCTATCAACCTCCACTCTGAATATATCAAATGACTTGGCCTCCACAGCCATCTGTGGAAATGAGTTCCACACATTCACCACACTCTTTCTGAAGAAATTTCTCCTCATCTCTCTTCTAAGGGATGTCTTCCTATTCTGAGTCTGTGCCCTCTGGTCCTAACTCCCCCTATAGGAAACATCCTCTCCATTTCCACTCTATTCAATATTTTAGGTTTCAATGAGACCCCCCCCCCCATTCTTCTAAATTCCAGTGAGTACAGGCCCAGAGCCTTCAAACGCTCCTCATACATTAATCCTTTCATTCCCGGAATCATTCTGGTGAACTTCCTCTGAGTTCCTCCCTCAATTTGCGTGGGTTACTCTCAAGAGCTGTTAATTGCCTCTGCCTTACCTTTTAATGTAATTCTTGCCGGAGAGGATCTGCTGCAGGAGGGTAACCAGAGCGAAGGAACAAATAAATATGAAAAACAGGGTTCTATTTCCCAACAGATCTCTTCCCGAAGGATCCGAATACATTCCTGCGGCATTAACACCAGCTTCTCCTGGGGCCCTGGACTGACTGCTGGTTTGCAAACTGATTTGCAATCTCCACCGGGGGGGAGGTCGGTCTGCGACCCGCGGGGGCACGTTTACTACCACCTCCGGGCACGGGATCCGAGGCGCCCACAAACTCCTTCCCCCTCCGAGCCCGCCAGTCCGCCGCAGTCCTCTTCAAGATTCAGCCCCCGACCTTCCCGCCTCTGCATAGGAATGCGCCGCTTTCTCGGAGATAGGCTGCGGTGCTCGAAGGGATTTCGTGATGAGGAAAGGTAAACGGTCGCAAGATGAGGTGTTTGAGGTGGCGTTAGATGTTAAACACGTTGGTCAGGGACTTTACGGGAACCGTTTTCTCCCTAACCGTGCGCACCCAGAGGCGACAGAGGGGTCCGTCCCGAAGCCGGTCACGAAGAGTCTGTTTCACCGGAGATCCGCAGGCGGCGTTTTCAGTTGCCCGTCTCCGCTTTGCAATGACAACCGGGCGGATTTAATTCCTAAACTAGCCTTAATCCAAAATCACAAGCGCGCCAATAAACGCATAGGGGCACATTTGCTTTTTCACTTGGTAACTCCGTTTCAAGGTTTGCCGTTGATCACACCAAGACGTGACATTTGCCGCACCTTTCTTCCTCCCGGGCTCCGACCCCTCCGTCCCCCTCTGTCCGCCGCTCTGCTTGCCGCGATTCCTGTCTCCCTATCCTTCTCCCGCTCTCTCCGCTCTCTCCCTCTCTCTCTCTCTCTCTCTCTCTCTCTCTGTCCGAATCACTCACAAGGTCAGTAACCTCGTCAAGGACAGACCGGCTGCTCACACTCCCCACCCGTCATCTCTCTCCACACGTGCCTTCCACCGAAACGAGCGATTACAATTTATATACACATTTACCTTCTGCACGTATTGCACAAAACACGTACCAAAACGTGAAGGGCTATAATTAGAAATAATAATACTAAATGCTAAATACTAAATATATCTGCCGCGCAAAATCATATATTTGAAACTTAGAACATAGAAAACCATAAGACATGGGAGCAGAATTAGGCCATTCGGCCCATCGAGTCTGCACTGCCATTCCATCATGGCTGATTTATTCTTCCTGTAACCTTTTGACACCCTGACTGATCATGAACCTATCAACCTCCTCCTGGTGACTCTGCTTTTGTATATGGTATTCCAATACGGTACCAGTCAAGGATGATCGCACATGTGTCGGCCGTTAGTCCATTTGCCGGTGCCCTGCTCTTGCGCTTCCCGCCATTGGAATTCCGATCGAGCCAACGTTATCTGTAGCCGCACACCTTAGGGTGTGAATGACTTAATGACTTGGATGAGGGAATTAAATGCAGCATCTCCAAGTTTGTGGATGACACGAAGCTGGGTGGCAGTGTTAGCTGTGAGGAGGATGCTAAGAGGATGCACAGTGACTTGGATAGGTTGGGTGAGTGGGCAAATTCATGGCAGATGCAATTTAATGTGGATAAATGTGAAGTTATCCACTTTAGTGGCAAAAATAGGAAAACAGATTATTATCTGAATGGTGGCCGATTAGGAAAAGGGGAGGTGCAACGAGACCTGGGTGTCATTATACTCCAGTCATTGAAAGTGAGCATGCAGGTACAGCAGGCGGTGAAAAAGGCGAATGGTATGCTGGCATTTATAGCGAGAGGATTCGAGTACAGGAGCAGGGAGGTACCACTGCAGTTGTACAAGGCCTTGGTGAGACCACAACTGGAGTATTGTGTGCAGTTTTGGTCCCCTAATCTGAGGAAAGACATCCTTGCCATAGATGGAGTACAAAGAAGGTTCACCAGATTGATTCCTGGGATGGCAGGACTTTCATATGAAGAAGGACTGGATGAACTGGACTTGTACTCGTTGGAATTTAGAAGATTGAGGGGGGATCTGATTGAAACGTATAAAATCCTAAAGGGATTGGACAGGCTAGATGCAGGAAGATTGTTCCCGATGTTGGGGAAGTCCAGAACAAGGGGTCACAGTTTGAGGATAAAGGGGAAGCCTTTTAGGACTGAGATTAGGAAAAACTTCTTCACACAGAGAGTGGTGAATCTGTGGAATTCTCTGCCACAGGAAACAGTTGAGGCCAGTTCATTAGCTATATTTAAGAGGGAGTTAGATATGGCCCTTGTGGCTACGGGGATCAGGGGGTATGGAGGGAAGGCTGGGGCGGGGTTCTGAGTTGGATGATCAGCCATGATCATAATAAATGGCGGTGCAGGCTCGAAGGGCCGAATGGCCTACTCCTGCACCTATTTTCTATGTTTCTATGTTTCTATGAAAGGCACTGGTGAATATGGAAGAGAAACCCGTCAGGGTGGAGACCGGGTTGTTTAATCTGTGAAGTTTCAGCACTGTGACAGCTGACAGTACATGGAATCAGTATGGATGGTCTGCATGGACTACCTGCCTCCAGAGGTTGACCATGACCGGTGAGAGTTACAAGGTAGCTAGAAAGTAGCCTAAGAATGGTTCATTCATTCTGATCCATAGATCGAGGACGGCAGACATTTTCACAGGGTGGAGATGGCTAATACCAGGGGGCTTAATTTTAAAGTGATTGGAGGAAAGTATAGTGGGGTGTCAGGTAAGTTCTATACATGATGTATACATATCAAATATGATGGCAGAATATAGTATTAATGGTAAGACTCTTGGCAGTGTGGAGGATCAGAGGGATCTTGGGGTCCAAGTCCATAGGATGCTCAAAGCAGCCACACAGGTTGACTCTGTGGTTAAGAAGGCGTACTGTGTATTGGCCTTCATCAATCGTGGGATTGAATTTAGGAGCCGAGAGGTAACGTTGCAGCTATATAGGGCCCTGGTCAGACTCCACTTGGAGTACTGTGCTCAGTTGTGGTCGCCTCACTACAGGAAGGATGTGGAAGCCATAGAAAGGGTGCAGAGGAGATTCACAAGGATATTGCCTGGATTGGGGAGCATGCCTTATGAGAATAGGTTGAGTGAACTTGGCCTTTTCTCCTTGGAGTGACAGAGGATGAGAGGTGACCTGATAGAGGTGTATAAGATGATGAGCGGTATTGATCATGTGGACAGTCAGAGGCTTTTTCCCAGGGCTGAAATGGTTGCCACAAGAGGACACAGGTTTAAGGTGCTGGGGAGTAGGTACAGAGGAGATGTCAGGGGTAAGTTTTTCACTCAGAGAGTGGTGAGTACGTGGAATGGGCTGCCGGCAACGGTGGTGGAGGCGGATACGATAGGGTCTTTTAAGAGACTTTTGAATAGGTACATGGAGCTTAGAAAAATAGAGGCTACAGGTAAGCCTAGTAATTTCTAAGGTAGGGACATGTTTGGCGCAACTTTGTGGGCCGCAGGGCCTGTTTTGTGCTGTAGTTTTTCTATGTTTCTAAGGTAGATGGGGAAGGAGGGGGCGGTGGTGAGAGGTAATGGGTAGAAAGGCAATAGACGGGAGAAGAAGGAATCTGATAGGATAGGAGAGTGGCCCATGGAAGACAGGGAAGGAGGAGGGGCACAGGGGGTGATGATAAGCAGGTGAGGAGAAGAGGTGGAGGGGTGGGTTAGTGGTTGGAGGTCAGGGGTGTGGAGGGGTGGGTTAGTGGTTGGAGGTCAGGGGTGTGGAGGGGTGGGTTAGTGGTCGGAGGTCAGGGGTGTGGAGGGGTGGGTTAGTGGTCGGAGGTCAGGGGTGTGGAGGGGTGGGTTAGTGGTCGGGGGTGTGGAGGGGTGGGTTAGTGGTTGGAGGTCAGGGGTGTGGAGGGGTGGGTTAGTGGTTGGAGGTCAGGGGTGTGGAGGGGTGGGTTAGTGGTCGGGGGTGTGGAGGGGTGGGTTAGTGGTTGGAGATCAGGGGTGTGGAGGGGTGGGTTAGTGGATGGTGGTCAGGGGTGTAGAGGGGTGGGTTAGTGGATGGTGGTGTCGATCAGGCCTACTGCTTAGGTCTGTTTTTGAGTCTGATGGTTCTGTCATGGATGCAGTGTTGCCTCCTCCCTGATGAGAAGGGGACAAGCAGTGTGTGACATTACCGGCCCTTTTCTGTACACATGTTCTTAACAGCGGATCGGCGGCTGCTGGTGATGCGTTGGGCAGTTCTGCCTACCCACTGATTTCAATGTCTCCATGTGCAATGTTGTTTTTCCTCCATCACACTTTAATTTCTTTAAGTTCCAGAAATTTATCTCCCTTTCCTCCTCCTTTCGTTTTCTATTCTCTATTCAGGTTACTCTCTCACCCCCTTGCAGTGGGATATGAACCAGCTGGAAAAATGGGCTGAAAAATGGCAGATGGAATTTAATGCAACAAGTGCGAGGTGTTGCAATTTGGGGGAACTAACTAGTGTAGGTCTTACATGGTGAGCAAGGTGTGAGGTAGGACAGAGGCATCTTAGAATACATAGAACACAGAAACATAGAAAATATACAGCACATTGTTGTGCCAACCACGTAACCTACTCTAGAAGCTGCCTAGAATTTCCCTACTGCATAGCCCTCTATTTTTCTAAGCTCCATGTGCCTGTCTGAGAGTCTCTTAAAAGACCCTATTGTATCCACCTCCACCATCGTCGCCAGCAGTGCATTCCACACACCCACCACTCTCTGTGTGAAAAACCTGCCTCTGACATCCCCCTTGTACCGACTACCAAGCATCTGTGCCCCCTCATGTTAGCCATTTCAGCCCTGGGAAAAAGCCTCTGACTATCCACACCATCAATGCTTCTCATCATCTTATACACCTCTATCAGGTCACCTCTCATCCTCCATCGCTCCAAGGAGAAAAGGCCAAGTTCATTCAACCTACCGCCTTATGAAAACAGGGTTGAATGAACTCGGCCTTTTCTCCTTGGAACGATGAGAGGTGACCTGATAGAGGTGTATAAGATGATGAGAGGCATTGATCATGTGGATAATCAGAGGCTTTTTCCCTGGGCTGAAATGGCTGCCACAACAGGGCACAGTTTTAAGGTGCTGGGGAGTAGGTACAGAGAAGATGTCAGGGGTAAGTTTTTTCTCAGAGAGTGGTGAGTACGTGGAATGGGCTGCCGGCAACGGTGGTGGAGGCGGATACGATAGGGTCTTTTAAGAGACTTTTGGATAGGTACATGGAGCTTAGAAAAATAGAGGGCTATGGGTAAGCCTAGTAATTTCTAAGGTAGGGACATGTTCGGCACAACTTTGTGGGCCGAAGGGCCTGTATTGTGCTGTAGGTTTTCTATGATCTATGTTTCTATGGAGAGTGGTGGGTGCGTGGAACCTCCTGCCAGGGGTGGTGGTAGAGGAAGGTACATTATGAAACTCTTTGATAGGCACATGGATGACAGAAAAAGTAAGAGTTATGTGGAAGGGAAGGGTTAGATTGATTTTAAAATAGATTAAAATGTTGACACTATGTCACGGGCTGAAGGGCTGACAATATGATAAGGAATGGAGTTAACGGTTGTCTGTAGAATTGTACAGAACTGTTGAAAGCTGAATTGTAATAAATCTTGTTCCCAATGATGTCATATCACTCGTATTTTAATAAAACAGAGGGAATGATAAAAAAGGACTCATCTGCGAGAGCAGAGGAAATGTGCCTGGAGTCGGAGAAAGTGTGTGTGTGGTGGGGAAGAGAAGACTCTGTTTCAGTATTCACCAGTGGGAGAGACCTTGCCACTTGTGAGGAGGCTGATATACTAGACTATGTCCATGTTAAGAAAGAGGATGTGCTGGAACTTTTGAAAAATATTTGGATAGATAAGTTCCCAGGGCTGCATCAGATATACCCCAAGTTACCATAGGAAGGCAGGGAAGAGATTGCTGCGGCTTTAGCGATGATCTCTGCATACCCACTGGCCGCAAAAGTAGTACCAGATGATTGGAAGCTGGCAAATGACAATCCTTTGTTCAAGAAAGGGAATAGAGATAATCCTGGGAATTATAGAGATCTATAATCAGTGGACGATAGAACATAGAACGTTATAGGACAGGAACAGGCCCTTTAACCCACGATGTGCTGAACCAATTAAATTAGTAATCAAATGGCCAACTAAACTAATTCCTTCTGTCTACACAATGTCCATATCCTTCCATTTCACTCACATTGATGTGCCAACCTAAACATCTCTCAAAGGTCTCTAATATATCTGCCTCTACCACCAAACCAGGCAGCACATTCCAGTCACCCACCACTCTGTGTAAAAAACTTGCCCCTCACATCTCCTTTGAAATTACACCCTTCCGCTAAAGTGCATGTCCCTCTGGTATTAGACATTTCAACCCTGGAAAAAAGATACTGTCTGCCTACTCCATCTATGTCTGTCATAATCTTATAAACCTCTATCGGATCTCCCCTCAGCTTCTGCCGCTCCAGAGAAAACAACCCAAGTTTGGCCAACCTCTCGTTATAACACATGCCCTCTAATCCAGGCAGCTTCCTGGTAAACCTTCTCTGCACTCTCTCCAAAACCTCAACATCGTTCCTATAGTGGGGCAACCAGAACAGTGTGCAATCCTCCAGATGTTTAAAACTAGAGTTTTATAAAGTTGCAAGATAACTTTCTCACTTGTGAACTCAAAGCCTCATCTAATAAAGGGAAACATTCTTAACCACGCCTTAGGCATTGATCAGACCACACTTGGAATATTTTGAATAGTTTTGGGCCCCTTATATAAGAAGAGATGTGCTGCCATTGGAAAGGGTTCAGTGAAGGTTCATGAGAATGATTCCAAGAATAAAAGGGTTAATGTTGAAGGATTTTTTGATGCCTCTAGACCTGTATTTGTTGGGGTTTAAAAGATTGGTGGAGGGTCTCACTACTGAATATTGAAAGATCTGGATAGAGTGGATATGGAGGGAGTCGTTTCCTGTAGTAGGGAAATCTAGGACCAGAGGACACAGCCTCAGAATAGAATGCCATCCCTTTAGAACAAAGATGAGGAGGAATTTATTTAGCCAGAGGGTGCTGAATCTGTGGAATTCATTACCACTGACAGCTATGGAGGCCAAGTCATTGAGTATATTTAAAGCGAAAGTTGATAGGTTCTTGATTAGTCAGGGTGTCAAATGTTACGTGGAGAAGGCAGAAGAATGGAGTTGAAAGGAATAATAAGACCATAAGACATAGGAGCAGTATTAAACATTTGGCCCCTCAAGTCCGCTCTGCCATTCAATCATGGATGATACTTTTCTTCCCTCCTCAGCCCAAACCCCTAGCTCTCTCCCCGTAACCTTTGATGCCGTGTCTCCATTTTCCTATCATCTACTGTACGAGCCTGTCTAAGAATTTCTTAAATGTCTTTAATGTATCTGCCTCTAACACCACCCATCTACCTCAGACAACCCCTCTATACTTTCCCCTAATACTTTAAGGTGATTAAAGTGTTATGGCCCCTCATATAAACCATTTCTGCCCTGGGAAAAAGTCCACTCAATCTATCCCTTTATCATCTTGTACACCTCTATCGTCGCCTCTCACCCTCCTTTGCTCCATACAGAAAAGTCCTAGCCCGCTCAACCAATCCTCATAACACATTATATAAGTGAACTAAATTGGCCAAGATGGCCTGATTCCGTGCTGTAATTGTTATATGGTTATATAGGTCGGTGGGAATAGGTGAGAGTAAGAGATTGGCACGGACTAGAAGGGCTGAGATGGCCTGTTTCCGTGCTGTAATTGTTATGTTATATAAATGAAAGTGTGGTAAGATGAGATTTGATTCATTAAGCTATTTATTTTATTTCACGGAATGTAACACACAGACCAAGAATTACAATCATACTTATTTAAATCAATTATTTCCATCCTAATAATATTCCATGATCTGCTATTTTCCCTAAATTATTACCTTGCTCTCTTTAAACAAAATCACCAAAGCCAGGGTGCTTTATATCCTTTTTAAAGAGGTGACCAATTTTACTGATCCATTAGCTATCTGGATGATAATGTGGTTAACTGGATCAGCAAATTTGCAGATGACACCAAGATTGGGGGTGTAGTGGAGAGCAAGGCAGACTAACAAAGCTTGCAGTGGGATTTGGACCAGCTTAAAAATGGCAGATGGAATTTAATGAAGACAAGTATGAGGTGTTTCTCTTTGGTAGGACAAACCAGGATAGAACTTACATGGTGAATGGTAGGGCACTTAGGAGTATGGCAGATACTGTGTTCTTGGAACAGAGATGCATAATTCCTTGAAAGTGTTGTCAGATATTGTATCATTTCTTAATGCATGCATTATTAAATGACAATAAAAGAGGACTGCGTGTCTTCATAATCTAAAAAGATGTAGATAGGGTTGTAAAGAAAGCTTTTGGCACTGTAGTCTTTATAAATCAAAGTACTGAGTACAGGAGATGGAATGTTATGTTGAAATTCTATAAGATGTTGGTGAGGTCTAATTTGGAGTATTGTGTGCAATTCTGGTCACCTCCCTACAGGAAAGATGTCAATAAGATTGAAAGAGTGCAGAGAAATTTTACAAGGATGTTTCCAAGACTTAAGGACCTGGGTTTTAAGGAAACGTTGAATAGGTCAGAACTTCATTCTCTGGAATGTAGGAGAATGAGAGGAGATTTGATAGAGGTACACAAAATTATGAGGGGTTTAGAGAGGGTAAATGCAAGCACGCTTTTTCCACTGAAGTTGGGTGAGACTAGAACTAGAGGTTATGTGTTAAGGGTAAAGGTGAAATATGTAAGGGAAACCTCTTCACTCTGAGCAAAATGAGAGTGTGGAATAAGCTGCCAACACGTGGTGGATTTGATTTCATTTGTGACAATTAAGAGAAGTTTGGATAAGTACATGGATGGGAGAGGTATGGTCCAGCTGCAGGCCAATGAGACTAGGCAGAAGACCGGGCTGGCAAGGATTAGATGGGCTGACAGTTTCTGTCCTACAGGGCTCTATGAATCTATGAGTGGGTGCTCTGCTCCAGTGGTAATCCCACTTTATGCCCTTCACCTTGTTCAGCAGAAAGAATGCCAGCTCCCTGCTGGTGATAGAGTCTACTCGGTCTACACTAGTTCCCAGCTGAGAAATCCCATCATCTCATTCCCTCACTTCTTATCCTAAGTCCATTCAACATAGGAGCAGAATTAGACCATGTGGCCGTTGATAATGCTCAGCCATTCCAATATGGCTGTTTTTTTAATCCCTCCCAAACCCATTCTCCCTCCTTCTCCTCAAAACCCTTTACACCCTGACTAATCAAGAACCTATTAACCTCCGCTTTAAATATACCCAATGACTTGGCCTCCACAGCCATCTGTGGCAATGAATTCCACTGGTTCACCACCCTCTAGCTATAATTAGTATAATTATTATAATTAATAACTCATCTCCTTTTACTTTAGGCCACAAACTTATCAATCACCCCTGATGAGTTAACTCATGAGTTATTAACTTCAAACTTTCTGCATAATCACTGAGTTGAACTGCATGTGCATGTAACGAGAGCTGTATAACTCATCTCCTTCTACCTCAGGCCACGAACTTATCAATCACCCATGCTGTGGACACTTTCTGGAGGTCCAAGATCCGTATGCTCCACGACTGCTGGACTAAGTGTGTAAATATAGGAGGGGACTATGTTGAAAAATAAATGTGCCAGGTTTTCTAAAATTGACTCCTTCTACCCTAGGCCACGAACTTATCAATCACCCCTCATATGATTTCCATAATGGTTCTTTTACTCTTGTAGTTTCTTAACTCCACCCACAAAGATTCAACATTCTCTGACTCTGTGTCACCTCTTTCCGAAGATGTGATTCCATGTCTTAGGATGAAAACAGAACGATTCGGTTAACTCAAAAAAAATCAAATATAACATAATAAAAGAGCAACAAATTCAAGACGATAAATGTAGAAAATGCCAAGAAAAGCCAGAGACAATCCAACAACTACAGGATTCTGCAGCAGTTTAACTCAATCTGATTACTTACACAGGCACAAACAAGTAGCAGACATCAATTACCAAAATCTTGCTTTAAAATACAAACTCCTAAAAGAAATCATACCTTACAATAAATACAAGCCTGATCTAGTTTTAGAGTCAGCTTCCCACAAATTATATTATGACCGATCAGTTATTACAGATAGGACAATCCATAATATCTGTCCGGATATAATAATACAGGATAAACAGGCAATAACATCTTACATGATAGATATAGCCATTTCAAATAGACTCAACATACAGAAATCATGAAGTGAAAACCACCAGAAATATGCTGAATTAAAAGTGGAAATTGAAAAACTATGGAACATGAACAGGGTGTACATTGTCCCGAAAGTAATATCTACAACTTGTATCATCCCAAAGGTACTAGATAATAGCTTTTAACAATTAGGCCTACACAGCAATATTAATGTAAATCTCCAGAAAGCCACAATACTAAACACCACTAGAATAGTCAAAGTTCCTAGCTATTGAGAAATGAGTGTGCTTGGCTATGTCCATATCTCAGGTTTTACCAGCTTGAGCTAAGAATATTAAAATAAATAAATAAACAAACAAACAAACAAACAATATCGAGAACATAGATGAAGAGTCCTTGAAAGTAAATCCACAGGTTGTGGGAACAATTCAGTGTTGGGGTGAGTGAAGTTGAGTGAAGTTATTCCCTCTGGTTCAGGCGCCTAAGGGTTGATAGGTAATAACTGTTCCTGAACCTGGTGGTGGGAGTTCTGAGGCTCCTGTACTTACTTTCTTCTTCATGGCAACAGCGAGATATGACCTGGATGGTGAGAGTCCTTGATAATGATGCTGCTTTCTTACGACAGCACTCCGTGTAGATGTGCACAATGGTGGGGAGGGCTTTACCCGTGTTGGACCACGTGCATTACTTTTTGTTGGATTTACTGTACATGAACTTTGGTTTTTCCATACCAGGCCGTGACGCAAGCAGGCCCTTTCAAATGTGTAAGGGGAACTGGAGGGTGGTGAGAATATGGAATAAGCTGCCAGTGCAAGTGGTGGATACCATTTCAATTTCAATGTTTAAGAGAAGTTTGGATAGGTACATGGATGGAAGGGGTGTGAGGGCTACGGTCCACGTGCCAGTCAATGGGACTAGGCAGTTTAAATGGTTCTACACCAACCACATGGGCCAAAGGGCCTGTTTCTGTGCTGTAGTTTTTTTACGACTCTTCTATGACTCTATGATTCCCCCTTTGATGGATTTGAGGGGAACCATGTGGCTTTGAGAGGTCTTTCTTGATGCTATCATACATAAACCCAATATTGCCTGTCATTGCTAAGATTTGGATGTCTTCACTGAACTTTGTTTCTCACAGCTCTGAGGATCTGTAGGTTCCTTTCAGTGGGCAAATTGTTTGTACTCAACCAGGACAGAAAGGTTGGTTTCAATGACGGGGGTCACCTTGTTGGATTTGGCTTTGAACGAGTCGTGCTTTCGAGGTCTTCCTCCCAAAGTTAGCTAAGCCTGTGCTGTAGAAGGTATTCTGCAGAAGTTACTATTTCTTTGTGACAGAACTTCCAGGCGGCTGACGCTCAGTTCTTTCTCGAAGGACCAATCTGCTCCAGCAGGTCTAGGTGAGACATCTTGCTGGCCGCAATGCAAGGGTTCCCTGCTTGTTTAGCATGATGGAATTTCTTTGTCTACAGTCTGATCTTGCAACACACCAGCAAGTGGTCTGCGTCGCAGTCTGCACTATGGTAGGAATGAGTGAAAGGCATGCTGCTGAGGAAGGAGCATCTCACCAGGATCAAGTCCAGCGGTGCCAGTGTGCCTCCAGGACTCCAGGAAACCTTGTGTTGAAACTAGGTCTGGAAGTATGAGTTGGTGTTACATGGATTAAGTTAGGTGCAGAACTTCAACAATTGCTCATTCATCTTGCCCATGCCAATGTGACCTAGGTCGAAGCGCCATGAGTCATGAGCTGCACCCACCCTGGCATTGAAGTGACCCAACCAGGAGAACAGGACGTTCCTTGCCGGGGGTATTCCTGATGGTGGCTGCAAGGTTCATAAAACTCAACCTTTACCTCAAATGTGGAGCACAACATGGGAGCATACACACTGACAAGAGTAACTGGAACTTTGGTGGTGTTGAAGCAAAGAGTAAGAAATCACTCAGATCCATTGCTGCCTGGTTCCACCATCTTCAACAATGTGTTCCTCACTGCAAAGCCCACTCTATGCTCTCTGGGCTTGTCAGGCCCTTCACTTGCTTGAAGCAACTGGTTTTAAGGCTCCAGTAACCCACCTTTGCCCCTTCTCCTGTCAGTAGAAACGGTTCTGCGGGGTTTAATAGCTAAGCCACACATAAAGGCCAAGAGCTGGTCTTGGTTGTCAGAGGCTATTTGAGACACATGCCAATGGGAGCATTTAATAGGTAGTAGGAGCTTGTCCCCATTACCACCCCCAGCAATAATAACCTTTAGCAACCATTGGGATACCACTGCCATTGTGATGTACATCAATGCCATTTTTGACTTTCTGAAAAACATTACACTTTTTGATGTTATTTGAGTATTTTGGGGTGAATTTCCTGTCTCTTTGCTCCACACTCACCTCTGTAGGTGGCGGTAATGCATCTGCCAACCACTATTAAACTTTACACACAACCTGACCCCTTGGCTTTTGATCTTATACCTAGGGAGGCAGCTTGGTTCACAAGAATGATCTGGGAATGGAAGGGCTAACCAATAAGGGGCTATGGAATGAAAGACAGGAAAATATGCAGATGCTGGAAATCCAAGCACAACACACAAAATGCTGAAGGAACTCAATAGGCCAGACAGCATCCGTGGAAAAGAGTAAACAGTCAACGATTCAGGCTTGGACCCTTCACCAGGACTGGAAAAAACATTTTAAACATTTTTTTAATACTGAATGTGGATCTAGCAGGTCAATCTGCTAAGTGGTAAGGTGAATGCTCTGCATTTTGTTCGAGTGAGATATGGAGTATATTGTTTAGCATAACTGTAATGGAGTAGTTAGTGTGATGCTATTACAGCACCAGCAACCCAGGGTTCAATTCCTGCTGCTGTCTGTAAGGACTTCGTATGTTTTCCCCGTGACCATGTGGGTTTCCTCCCATAGTCCAAAGATGTACCGGGTGAGTAGGATAATTGGTCACATCGATGTAATTGGAGTCATAGAACACTACCACACAAAAAACCGGCCCTTCAGCCCACCTAGTCTGTGCCAGACCATTAATCTGTCTAGTGACATTAATCTGCACCTGGACCATAGCCTTCTATATACCTCCTATCCATATACCTATATAAATTTCTGTTAAATGTTAAACTCAAACCTGCATCCACCACATGCGCTGGCTGCTCATTCCAAACTCTCACCACCCTCTGAGAGAAGTTCTCCCTCATATTCCCCTTAAATATTTCACCTTTCACTCTTAACCCATCACCTCTAATTTATTCCCACCCAACCTCAGTGGAAAAGCCTGCTTGCATCTACCCTATCTATTTCAGTTCTGGTCACCTCACTATAGGAAGGATGTGGAAACACAGAACATAGAATAGTACAGCACAGTACAGGCCCTTCGGCCCACAATGTTGTGCCGACCCTTAAACCCTGCCTCCCATATAACCCCCACCTTAAATTCCTCCATATACCTGTCTAGTAGTCTCTTAAATTACACTAGTGTATCTGCCTCCACCACTGACTCAGGCAGTGCATTCCATGCACCAACCACTCTCTGATTAAAAACCCTTCCTCTAATATCCTCCTTCAACTTCCCACCCCTTACCTTAAAGCCATGTCCTCTTGTATTGAGCAGTGGTGCCCTGGGGTAGAGGCGCTGGCTGTCCACTCTATCTATTCCTCTTAATATCTTGTATACCTCTATCACGTCTCCTCTCATTCTCCTTCTCTCCAGAGAGTGAAGCCCAAGCCCCCTTAATCTCTGATCATAATGCATACTCTCTAAACCAGGCAGCATCCTGGTAAATCTCCTCTGTACCCTTTCCAATGCTTCCACATCCTTCCTATAGTGAGGTGACCAGAACTGGACACAGTACTCCAAGTGTGGCCTAACCAGAGTTTTATAGAGCTGCATCATTACCTCACGACTCTTAAACTCTATCCCTCGACTTATGAAAGCTAACACCCCACAAACTTTCTTAAATACCCTATCTACCTGTGAGGCAACTTTCAGGGATCTGTGGACATGTACCCCCAGATCCCTCTGCTCCTCCACACTACCAAGTATCCTGCCATTTACTTTGTACTCTGCCTTGGAGTTTGTCCTTCCAAAGTATACCACCTCACACTTCTCTGGGTTGAACTCCATCTGACACTTCTCAGCCAACTTCTGCATCCTATCAATGTCTCTCTGCAATCTTCAACAATCCTCTACACTATCCACAACACCACTAATCTTTGCGTCATTTGCAAACTTGCCAACCAATCTTTCTACCCCCACATCCAGGTCGTTAACAAAAATCACGAAAAGTAGAGGTCCCAGAACAGATCCCTGTGGGACACCACTAGTCACAACCCTCCAATCCGAATGTACTCCCTCCACCATGACCCTCTGCTTTCTGCAGGCAAGCCAATTCTGAATCCACCTGGTCAAACTTCCCTGGATCCCAAGCCTTCTGATTTTCTGAATAAGCCTACCATGTGGAACCTTGTCAAATGCCTTACTAAAATCCATGTAGATCACATCCACTGCACTACCCTCATCTATATGCCTGGTCACCTCTTCCAAGAACTCTATCAGGCTTGTTAGACATGATCTGCCCCTCACAAAGCCATGCTGACTGTCCCTGATCAGACCATGATTCTCTAAATGCCCAGAGATCCTACCTTTAAGAATCTTTTCCAACAGCTTTCCCACCACAGACGTAAGGCTCACTGGTCTATAATTACCCGGACTATCCCTACTACCTTTTTTGAACAAGGGGACAACATCCGCCTCCCGCCAATCCTCCGGTACCATTCCCGTGAACAACGAGGATATAAAGATCCTAGCTAGAGGCTCAGCAATCTCTTCTCTCGCCTCGTGGAGAAGCCTGGGGAATATTCCGTCAGGCCCTGGGGACTTATCTGTCCTAATGTATTTTAACAACTCCAACACCTCCTCTCCCTTAATATCAACATGCTCCAGAACATCAACCTCACCCATATTGTCCTCATCATCATCAAGTTCCCTCTCATTGGTGAATACTGAAGAGAAGTATTCATTGAGGAGGTCGCTCACTTCCACAGCCTCCAGGCACATCATCCCACCTTTATCTCTAATTGGTCCTACCTTCATTTCTGTCATCATTTTGTTCTTCACATAATTGAAGAATGCCTTGGGGTTTTCCTTTACCCTACTTGCTAAGGCCTTCTCATGCCCCCTTCTTGCTCTTCTCAGCCCCTTCTTAAGTTCCTTTCGTTCTACCCTATATTCCTCAATAGACCCATCTGATCCTTGCTTCCTAAACCTCATGTATGCTGCCTTCTTCCACCTGACTAGATTTTCCACCTCACTTGTCACCCATGGTTCCTTCACCCTACCATTCTTTATCTTCCTCACCGGGACAAATTTATCCCTAACATCCTGCAAGAAGATGGCGGCGCGACGCAGGTCACAGCAGCCAATCCGGTGGTCATATCTGTTATCTGTCAAGGAGAGTGCCATGCTCAATCCTGATTTGATGGAGACGTACGTGAGAGCATGGAGGAACATCAGGTGAAACTTCTGAAATGCCTGCCTCGCTGCTGCTGCTACTGTGTGATCCAGAATCTCTGGAGGGGAAGGCCCCAAATCCTCGGCTTTGCTTGTTGCTCAGCGGCTGGGGTGGGGTCAAAGCACTTGGCAGAGGATGGTGCTCGGTGTTGGAGGGCTGGTCGGAGGCTCAAAGTTTTCGGATGGACTCAGAGTCTGCTGCGGTCGGGTGCTTCCAATGCATCAGCAAGTTTGCAGCGCTTGGAGGTTCATGGCAGGGAGAGTTTCTCCCTGCTACCATCTGCGTGAGATGACGGAGCTATTGGGACTTGAGTCTTTTTTTTACCGTGCCCATGGTCTGCTCTTTATCAAATTACGGTATGGCTTAGCACTGTTGTAACTATATGTTATAATTATGTGGTTTTGTCAGTTTTAGTCTTGGTTTGTCCTGTGTTTCTGTGATATCTTTCTAGAGGAACATTGTATCATTTTTTAATGCATGCATTTCTAAATGACAATAAATGAGGAATGAGTGTCCTCACAATCTAAATATCGACATTTTACATTTCCCTGCAAAAACATCATCCCAATTCACACCCGCAAGATCTAGCCTAATAGCCTCATAATTTGCCCTTCCCCAATTAAAAATTTTCCTGTCCTCTCTGATTATATCCTTTTCCATGATAATGCTAAAGGCCAGGGAACGGTGGACACTGTCCCCCAGATGCTCACCCACTGAGAGATCTGTGACCTGATCCGGTTCATTACCTAATACTAGATCTAGTATGGCATTCTCCCTAGTCGGCCTGTCAAAATACTGTGACAGGGATCCGTCCTGGACACATTTAACAAACTCTGCCCCATCTGAACCATTGAAACTAATCAGGTGCCAATTAGTATTAGGGAAGTTAAAGTCACCCATGATAACAACCCTGTTATTTTTACACCTTTCCAAAATCTGCCTCCCAATCTGCTCCTCGGTATCTCTGCTGCTACCAGGGGGGCCTATAGGATACTTCCAATAGAGTAACTGCTCCCTTCCTGTTCCTGACTTCCACCCATACTGACTATAGAAAGGGTGTACAGGAGATTTACAAGGATGTTGCCTGGATTGGGGAGCATGCCTTATGAGAATAGGTTGAGTGAACTTGGCCTTTTCTCCTTGGAGTGACTGAAAATGAGAGGTGACCTGATAGAAGTGTATAAGATGTTGAGAGGCATTGATCGTGTGGATAGTCAGAGGCTTTTTCCCAGGGCTGAAATGGCTGACACTAGATTGCACAGTTTTGAGGTGCTTAGAAGTAGGTTCAGAGGAGATGTCAGGAGTAAGTTTTTTACACAAAGAGTGATGAATGCATGGAATGGGCTGCCGGCAACGGTGGTGGGGGTGGATACGATGGGGTCTTTTAAGAGACTCTAGGGTAGGCACATGGAGCTTAGAAAAATGGAGGGATATGGGTAACCCTAGGTATTTTCTAAAGTCCTTTCCTTTTTTCACCTATAGCCTGTATTGTGCTGTAGGTTTTCTATTTTAGTATACCCTTCATAATTTTATATACCTCTCATATCTACCCTTAATCTTCTATGTTTCAAGGAATAAAGTCCTAAACTATTCAATCTTTCAATAGTATTAGTCTACAACATCTCATTGTAGATTATCTTTGAGGCACAAATAATTTCAGTGCATAATAAAATTCATTGGCGAATAAAGTGCATAAAACTCACAGCCTGAATCCTGTTGTTACTCAGCTGACTTGTGAACTATTGGGTCTGTACTCACTGGAGTTCAGAAGAATGAAGAGGAGATCTCATTGAGATATTGAACATCTATTGAATATTGGAAGGCCTATATAGGGTGGATGTGGAGAGGATGTTTCCTGTAGTGGGAGAGTCTAGGACCAGGGGGTACGGCCTCAGATCTGAGGGGCATCCCTTTAGAGCAGAGATGAGGAGGAATTTCATAGCCAGAGGTGGTGAATCTGTGGAATTCATTGCCACAGACAGCTGGGGAGGCCAAGTCATTGGGTATATTTAAAGCAGAGTTTGACAGATTTTTGATTAGTCAGGGTGTTAAAGGTGATGAATTGGGTTGAGCATCTGGAGGAAACCACACATGGTCACAGGGAGGATGTACAAACGCCTTAGAGACAGCTTCAGGAATTGAACCCTGATCACTGGCACTGTAATAGTGTTCTGCCAACTGCTACAACACATGTAAAATGCTGGAGGAACTCAGCAGGTCATGCAACTTCAATGGAAACGAATAAACAGTTGGCTGAGACCCTTCATCTTGACCCCAAATGGTAATTGTTTATCATTTCCATAGATACAGCCTGACCTGCTGAGTTCCTCCAGCACTCTGTGTGTGTTGCTCTGGACTTCCAGCATCTGTAGAATCTCTTGAGTAACTGCTACGCTACCTTGCAGATTGGGCTAATCTTTATCTCATGCATCATGAGAGAGGAGCCAGATTAGTACTGTAAAACACAGCTCTGAAACAGCTCCCCCACCCACCCTGTTTAGTGAGGTGGGGAGGGGTGGTGGTGGTAGGAATGAGCCTGTCTTTCCAGGTGGAGTTACTGCACAATACATAAGGTGGAGGGAGTACATCCTTCAGGGGAGTGGGCAGGACAGCTGTTTGACAGCTGGCAACTGTGCAGGATTGGGAGTGCGGGCAACATTGGGTTAATTCTGTATTTAGTGATAGATATGCAGGAAAATGCAAAAATGATTGAAGAACAAAAGGAGTTGAGACCTGTTTCTAGGCTACAATGTTCTATGACTCTGAGCACCTTAATGGTCCCAGAACACATTCTGCACAATCAGGAAAGCTCACCAATGCTTCTACTTTTTGAGTTGAATTCAATTGACTGTATTTCTTACATCCTTTACATACATGAGGAGTAAAAATCTTTACATTACATCTCCATCTAAGTGTGCAATGTGCAATCATAGTAACTTATAATAAATAGAACAGTCAATGTAACATAAAATACACTCAAATCCATGAATTAATCAGTCTGACGGCCCGGCGGAAGAAGCTGTCCCAGAGCCTGTTGGTCCTGACTTTTATGCTGCGGTACCGTTTCCCGGATGGTAGCAGCTGGAATAGATTGTGGCTGGGGTGAACTAGGGTCTCCAATGATCCTTCCGGCCTTTTTTACACACCTGTCTGTAAACGTCCTGAATCATGGGACAACTGCAGACGCGCTGGGCTGCTCGCACCACTCTCTGCAGAGTCCTGTGATTAAGGGAAGTACAGTTCCCATACCAGGCAGTGATGCAGCTGGTCAGGATGCTCTCAATTGTGCCCCTGTAGGAAGTTCTTAGAATTTGGGGGCCCATACCAAACTTCCTCAACCGTCTGAGGTGAAAGAGGTGCTATTGTGCCTTTTTCACAACACAGCTGGTGTGTACAGACCACGTGAGGTCCTCGGTGATGGAGATGCCGTGGAACTTAAAGCTGTTTACCCTCTCAACCCCAGATCCATTGATGTCAATAGGGGTTAGCCCATTTCCATTCCTCCTGTAATCCACAACCAGCTCCTTTGTTTTTGTGACATTGAGGGAGAGGTTATTTTCTTGACAACACTTTGACAGAGACATGACTTCTTCCCTGAAGTCCACCTGATTATTTTTTGAGATAAGGCCAATCAGGGCAGTGTCGTCGGCAAATTTAATTAGCAGATTGGAGCTGTGGGTGGCGACACAGTCATGGGTATACAGAGTAAAGGAGGGGACTTAATCCACAGCTATGAGGGGTTCCTGTATTGAGAGTTAGAGGGGTGGAGATGAGGGAGCCCACTCTTACCACCTGCCAGCGATCTGACAGTAAGTCCAGGATCCAGCTGCACAAGACAGGGTCAAGGCCAAGGTCTCTGAGCTTCTTGTCGAGCCTGGAACTATGGTGTTGAATGCTGAACTGTAGCCCAAGAACAGTGGGCACGTGGCCAAGTGGTTAAGGCATTGGACTAGTGACCTGAAGGTCGTGAGTTCGAGCCCCAGCCGAGGGAACGTGTTGTGTCCTTGAGCAAGGCACTTAATCACACATTGCTCTGCGACGACACTGGTGCCAAACTGTATGGGTCCTAATGCCCTTCCCTTGGACAACATTGGTATCGTGGAGAGGGGAGACTTGCAGCATGGGCAACTGCTGGTGGTCCAGACAACCTTGCCCAGGCCTGCACCCTGGAGAGTTAAGGCTTTTCCAGGTGCAGATCCATGGTCTCGCAAGACTAATGGATGCCTTTAAATTAGCTCAAGAACAGCATTCTCAGATAAGCATCCTTCTTCATCAAATGTGTAAGGATGGTATGTAGAGCAGTAGCTATTGTGTCGTCTGTCGATCGGTTGGGTCAGTAGGTGAATTGTAGGGGTCCAGTGTGGGTGGTAGCAAACTGCAGATGTAATCCTTGACCAGCCTCTCAAAGCATTTGCTTATTATTGAGGTGAGTGCCACAGGACACCAGTCGTTCAGGTGTGTTACCTTGGTCTTTTTTGTTACAGAGACAATAGTGGATGTTTTGAAGCAGGAGGTCACGCTACACTGGGACAGGGAGAGATTAAAAATGTCAGTAAACACACCTGCCAGTTGTGCCGCGCACTCTGAGTACCCACCCTGAGATGCTGTCTGGTCCTGCAGCCTTGTTGGAAACATCTGCGTACCTCAGTCTCAGAGATGACCAGGTTGCAAGTTGTGGCAGTGGCTTTCCTCGGAGGCTCAGAGTTTTCAAGCTTGGAGAGGCTGAAGGGAGCTGGACTTTGCAAATCCATACTTACGTCATTCTACATTTGCGCGGTAGAGAGCATCCTAACAAGCTTCACCACTGCATGTTATGGAAACTGTACTGCAGCAGACAGGAAGTCTCTACAGCGGTAGTCTAAACTGCCCAATGCATCACCGGCAACTGCCTACCCGCCACCAATGACAGATATACAGAAAGGTGCCAGGAAAGGGCCAGTAACATCATGAAGGATCCCACCTACCCACCCTGCTCATGGATTGTTTGTCGCATTCCCATCAAAGAAGAGGCTACGTAGCATCCATTCTAGGACCAACGACTGATCAGCACCTCCATCCACTAACCCACCCCTCCACACCGCCAACCACCACTATTTTATCATTTCCTGTCAGTTACCTTAGATACAGACACATCTGTGCCTAACGTCACTTTATTGACATACAATCAATCTATGAGTACAAATATATGTAGACATACATGCACTACCGTGGGGGGTGTGGGGTGACACAGCAGAGTAGTGGTTAGCATGACACTGTAACAGGTCGGGGCATTGGATTTTGGAGTTCAATTCCTGTCTCCTCTATAAGAATGTTCTTCCTGTGAGTGAGTGGGTTTCCTCTGGGTTCTCCAGTTTCCTCCCACAATCCACAGACATTCTGGTTAGTAGGTTAATTGGTCATTGTAAATTGTCCTGTGATTAGGCTAGGGTTCAGTTGGTGGGTTGCTGGGAGGTGCAGCTTGTTCGGCCAGAAGGGCCTGTTCGGCAAGGTATCTCTAAATAAATAAATAATCACAGTTAACACATTTGCACAGTTTCTTGTCTTCCATGCTCTTGCATTGATCCTGTTTAGACCATAAGACCAAGACAAAAGAGCAGAAGTCGGCCATTCAGCCCATCGAGTCTGCTCCATTTTATCATGAGCTGATCCATTCTCCCATTTAGTCCCACTCCCCCACCTTCTCACCATAACCTTTGATGCCCTGGCTACTCAGATACCTATCAATCTCTGCCGTAAATACACCCAATGACTTGGCCTCCACTGCTGCCCGTGGCAACAAATTCCATAGATTCACCACCCTCTGACTAAAAAAATTTCTTCCCATTTCTGTTCTGAATGGGCGTCCTTCAATCCTTAAGTCATGCCCTCTCGTACTAGACTCCCCCATCATGGGAAACAACTTTGTCACATTCACTCTGTCCATGCTTTTCAACATTCGAAATGTTTCTATGAGGTCCCCCCTCATTCTTCTAAACTCCAAGGAATACAGTCCAAGAGCGGACAAACGTTCCTCATATGTTAACCCTCTCATTCCCAGAATCATTATAGTGAATCTTCTCTGTACCCTCTCCAACGTCAGCACATCCTTTCTTAAATAAGGAGACCAAAACTGCCCACAGTACTCCAAGTGAGGTCTCACCAGTGCCTTATAGAGCCTCAACATCAGATCCCTGCTCCTATACTCTATTCCTCTAGAAATGAATGCCAACATTGCATTTGCCTTCTTCACAACCGACTCAACCTGGAGGTTAACTTTAAGGGTACCCTGTACGAGGACTCCCAAGTCCCGTTGCATCTCCGAACTTTGAATTCTTTCCCCATTTAAATAATAGTCTGCCCGTTTATTTCTTCTGCCAAAGTGCATAACCATACACTTTCCAACATTGTATTTCATTTGCCACTTCTTTGCCCATTCTTCCAATCTATCCAAGTCTCTCTGCAAACTCTCCGTTTCCTCAGCACTACCAGCCCCTCCACCTATCTTCGTATCATCAGCAAACTTAGCCATAAAGCCATCTATTCCATAATCCAAATCGTTGATGTACAATGTAAAAAGAAGCGGCCCCAACACGGACCCCTGTGGAACACCACTGGTAACCGGCAGCCACCCAGAACAGGATCCCTTTATTCCCACTCTCTGTTTTCTGCCAATCAGCCAACGCTCTATCCACGTATGTAACTTTCCTGTAATTCCATCGGCTCTTATCTTGTTAAGTAGCCTCATGTGTGGCACCCTGTCAAAGGCCTTCTGAAAATCCAAATATTCAACATCCACTCATCTCCCTTGTCTAGCCTACTTGTAATTTCCTCAAAAAATTGTAATAGGTCTGTCAGGTGGGATTTTCCTTTAAGGAATCTATGCTGAGTTCTGCCTATCTTGTCATATGCCTCCAGGTACTCCGTAACCTCATCCTTGACAATCGACTCCAACAACTTCCCAACCACCTATGTCAAGCTAACAGGTCTATAATTTCCTTTTTGCTTCCTTGCCCCCTTCTTAAATAGCGGAGTGACATTTGCAATCTTCCAGTCCTCCGGAACCATGCCAGAATCTATCGACTTTTGAAAGATTTAGTTACTGTTCTGTAGATTTGCTGAGTATGCCTGCAGGAAAAAGAATCTCAGGGTTGTACGTGGTGACATGTAGTCTAATAGTGCATTATACTTTAAACTTTAATCTTATGTATTTTTATTTTTTTGTGTTTGTTATGTTTATTATATTGTTTTATTATGCTGTATTGGATCTGGAGTAACAATCATTTTGTTCTCCTTTAAACTTGTGCACTGAAGAATGACAATAAACTATCTTGAATCTTGAAAATGACCTCACAGCTCTTTACTGGAACTACTTGTATCCTTTATTTTACCCATCTTTTCAAAAGTTAAGAGAATTTGGATAGAAAGGTGGCTGAGGAAAAGATTGGCCACGTTTGATTGGCATTTAACTAGGTGGCTGAGAAGCTAGTTCTGGGGACAGGGCTTCAGGTTCTTGGATTATTGGGATCTCTTGGGAGGGAGAAGATGGCGGCGCGACGCAGCGCGCGCAGCCTCTCCAGTGAAATGATATCGTATTTGTTAAATAGGGTACTGTGCACAATTCTGATTTGATGGAGACAGCCGTGAGAGCACGGAGGAACATCTGGAGTAACTTCTGAAATGCCCAGTTCGCTGCTGCTGCTACTGTGCAATCGAGAATCTCCGGAGGGAACGCCCCTAAATCCTCGACTTTGCCTGCTGCTGGCGACCGGGGTGGGGGTTGAAGCGTTCGGCAGAGATGGTGCTCGGTGCTCGAAGTTTTCGGACGACTCAGAGTCGGACTGTGGTCGGACATGGCAGGGAGAGTTTTCTTCCTTCTCCCGTCTGCGTGAGATGTGGGACTTGAGAGACTTTGACTTTTTTACCGTGCTCACGGCCTGTTCTTCATCAAGTTACAGTATTGCTTGCACTGTTGTAACTATATGTTATAATTATGTGGTTTTTGTCAGTTTTTCAGTCCTGGTCTGTCCTGTGTTTCTGTGATATCACACTGGAGGAATATTGTATCATTTCCTAATGCACGCATTACTAAATGACAACAAAAGAGGACTGCGTGTCCTCATAATCTAATCTAATCTTCTGGGGGAGTTACAAAAGAGATGGGTTGCACCTGAACCTAAGAGGGACCAATATTCTGAAGGGCACATTTATTAGAGCTGTTGGGGGTGGGGGGGGGGTTAAACTAACTACACAGTGGCATGCGAACTGGAGTGAAGGGACTCAGGATGGGACAGATGGTAAAAAAAAATCAAAGTTAGCATGCAGTCAGACTGTCAGGAAGGGCAGGCAGATGATACGATAAAATTGCAGTCAGTGGGGTGAGTATCAGTGCATTAGGGAAGCAAAATCAAAAAAACGTAGCAAATACAACATACCAAGTGTTATATCTCAATGCATGGAGTATAAGAAATAACATGGATGATCTTGTTGCACTATTACAGATTGTCAGGTATGATGCTGTGACCATCACCGAATCGTGGCTGAAGGATGCTTGTAGTTGGAAACTGAATGTCCAAGGTTACACGTTATATCAGAGGGATAGGAAAGTAGGCAGAGAGGTTGCCATGGCTCTGCATCAAATCAGTAGAAAGATATGACATAGGATTGGAAGATGTTGAATCCTTGTGGGTTGAGTTAAGAAACTGCAAGGGTAAAAGGACCCTGATGGCAGTTATATACAGGCCTTCCAATAGTAAGATGGGATGTGGGCCACAGATTACAATGGGAAGTAGAAAGGGTGTGTCAAAAGGGCAATGTTATGATAGTCATGGAGATTTCAGCATGCAGGTCGATTGGGAAAATCAGGTTGGAAATTGATCTCAAGAGAGTGATTTTGTTGATTGACTATGACATGGTTTGTTTTGAAGATTGTTGTTTAGCCTACTGGGGAATCAGCTATACGAACTGCTGGTGACTAGGGAGCTTAAGGTAAAAGAACCCTTAGGAGATACTGATCACAATATGGTTGAGTTCAACTTGAAATTTGATAGGGAGAAAGTAAAGTCTGATGTAGCAGTCTTTCAGTGGAGTAAAGGAACCTACAGTGGTATGACAGAGGAGTTGGCCAAAGTAAATTGGAAGGAGATGCTGGCAGGGATGACAGCAGAGCAGCAATGGCTTGAGTTTCTGGGAAAAATGAGGAAGGTGCAGGATAGAAGTATTCCAAAAATAAAGAATTACTCAAATGGTAAAACAGTACAACTGTGGCTGACAAGGGGAGTCAAAGCTATTGTAAAAGCAAAAGAAAGGACGTACAACAATGCAAAAATTAGCGGGAAGTTAGAGGATTGGGAGGCTTTTAAAAGTCTACAGAAAGCAACTAGAAGAATCATTAGGAGGGAAAAGATGAAATATGAAAGCAAGCTAGCAAACAATACCAAGGAGGATACAAAAAGCTTTTACAAGCATATAAAAAATAAAAGAGAAATGAAAGTAGATATAGGGCAGCTAGAAAATGAGGCCGGAGAAATAATAATGGGGGACAAGGAGATGGTAGATGAACTAAATGAGTATTTTTCATCAGTCTTCACTGTGGAAGACACTAGCACTGTGCTAGGTGTTGAAAAATGTGAGGAAAGAGAAGCGTGTGCAGTTACTATTATAAGGTGCCCAAAAATCTGAAAGACCTAAAGGTACATAAGTCACCTGGACCAGATGAAATGCACCCTAGTGTTCTGAAAGAGGTAGCAGTAGAGATTGTGGCAACATTTATAATGATCTTTCAAGAATCATTGGACTCTGGCGTGATGCCAGAGGACTCAAAAGCAGCAGAAAGGAAATTACAGACCAGTTAGCTTGACCTCAGGAAGATGTTGAAGTCAATTGTTAAGGGTAAGGCTCTGGGGTACTTGGTGGCACAAGACAAGACAAAGTCAGCATGGTTTCCTTAAGGGAAAATCTTGCTCGGAATCCTGTTGGAATTTTTGAGGAGATTACAACTAGGACAGATAAAGGGGATGCAGTGGATGTTGCATATTTGGATTTTCAGAAGGCCTTTGACAAGGTGCCACACATGACGCTGCTTACCAAGTTAAGAGTCCATGGTATACAGGGAAGTTACTAGCATGGTTAGAGTATTGGCTAATTGGTAGGAGGCAGAGAACTGGAATAAAAGGATCCTTTACTGATTGGCTGCCAGTGACTAGTGATGTTCCACAGGGGTCACTGTTGGGACCACTTCCTTTTATGCTGTATATAAATGATTTTGATGATGGAATAGATGGCTTTATTGTCAAGTTTGCAGATAATATGAAGATTAGTGGAGGGGCAGGTAGTGTTGAGGAAGCAGGAAGGCATCAGGACTTAGACAAACTAGGAGAATTGGCAAGAAAGTGGCAAATTAAATATAATATTGGAAAATGCATTTTGGTCAAAAAATAAATGTGCAGACTATTTTCTAAATGGGGAGAAAATCCAAAAATCTAAGATGTAAAGGGCAACTTGCAGGTAGAGTCGGTAGTGAGGAAGGCAAATGCAATGTTAGCATACATTTCAAGAGTTCTAGAATATAAGAGTAGGGATGTGATGCTGAGGCCTTATAAGGCACTGGTGAGGCCTCCCTTTGAGTTTTGTGGGCTTCTTATCTAAGAAAAGATATGCTGGCATTGGAGAGGGTTTTCAGGAAGATCACAAGAATGATTCTAGGAATGAAAGGGAGGAGTGTGGGAGGATCGTTTGATGGCTCTGGGCCTGTACTCACTAGAATTTAGAAGGCTGAGACCTTATTGAAACCTTTTGAATGTTGAATGCTCTAGACAAAGTAGATATGAAAAGGATATTTCCCATTGAGGGGTAGTCTGGGACAAGAAGGCACGTTTAAGGCAGAGCTTGATAGGTCTTGATTGGATATGGAGAGAAGGACAGCGAATGGGCCTGAGAAGGGAAAAAAAGATCAGCCACAAACAAATGGCAGAACAGACTTGATGGGCCAATTGGCCTATATCTATATCTAATGGTCTGTTGGTGTTACGTTATTCAGAGCAGGACAAGAGACCAAATGCCCTGCTCCTGTGCCTGTATTTGATGTTCATGTGTATACTGCTCTTTCAAGGCTGAGATGAATGCAAATGATAATTATGATCCTTGTTGCATTCACAGGATACAATACAATCAGAATTACCATGATACTGAACATTTGGTGACAGTTTCAAAACAGAACAAGACATAGCTCCTTAAGATAGTAGAGCAGAATTCAGTCACTGAGCCCATCGAGTTTGCTCTGCCATTCTTTCATGGCTGATTCATTATGCTTCTCAATCCCATTCTCCGCTCCCCTCACCCCCTTAACCTTTGGCACTCTGACTGATCAAGAAACTATCAGCCTCCACTTTAAATATACCCAATGTCTTGGCCTCTACAGCTGCCTGGCAATGAATTCTATAGATTTACCACCCTCAGGCCAACCTCCTTATTACTGTTCCAAAGGGACAACCTTCTACTCTGAGGCTGTGCTCTCTGGTCCTAGACTCCCTCATTATTGGAAACATCCTCTCCGTATCCACTCTCTCCAGATCTTTCAGTATTCAGTTAGTGGTCCCATCTCCTGCTCTTTCCCCAAAGTTATGGAAATTATTTTCCTTAATTTCTAATTGACTGATTATCTCAACAAGAGACGAGCTCTATACTACACCTGCCTTTCAGTTCTTCCTTCCTATCTCTTGCTTAAAGATTGAACCTGTGCTGAAAACTCTGTAAGGGATCAGGAGTTTGGGCGGCAGACAGGAATGGAATTGATGTTTTGTGTCAGGCATTCATCACAACTTGGTGAGAAGAGAACCACCTGGTTAATCTGCAGAGAAGAGTCAAGGTAATAGGCTGCAGAACAGAGTCAATAAGGTCACAGTCTGTAAACATGAAACTGGAACAAAATCAATCCAGAAACAATTTGAAATGTAATTGCAAACGGTTAGTGTAATGCTTTACAGTGCCCGCTCTAACATCAGGGTTCAAATCCCACTGCTGTCTGTAAGGAGTTTGTACGTTCTCTCTATGACTACATGGGTTTCCTCCCTCATTCCAAAGACACAATTAACATAGGGTTAGGAAGTTGTCTATCTGTCTCTCTAGGTACCATATCCGATGCAGACTTTGGTGACCATGGTTTTCCATATAGATATATCCTTCATTTTTTGGATGACTTCCATTTCCTCGATGTGTAGCCACCTGGCTATGCTTTTGATGTACATAAGCCGAGGTCTTCCTCTAGGTTTGCTCCCCTCAATCTTTCCAGAGAGTATGAGTTTTTCTAGTTCATCTTTCCGCATGATGTGTCCTAGGAATCTGAGTTGTCTTTCTCTTATTGTTGGTATGAGTGATCAAACTGCTTGGGCTCTTCTGAAAAACTTCTTCATTTGATGTGTGTGTGGTCCATGATATTTGTAACCTTCTCCTGTAGAACCATAATTCAGCTGCTTCTAGTCTCTTTTCCATTGCTGGAGAAATGGTCCAACATTCACTTCCATAAGTCAGGATAGAATAAATGTAATAATAGTAAGTTGTAGGCATCCTATATGGCATTGGAAGAATGACGACATTTGTAGGTGGCCCCTACAAGTGATACGTTTGACTATGTCTTGATGCACATGAGACAAATAAAGTGATCTTTAATTGTTCAGAAAGGTTCAACCATTCCTGTTCTAAAATAAGAGGTAGAGGTTTGAAATCGTTAAGCCTGAAGACGTTTGTGCTGGCACTGGATTCATTGGAGGATTATAGGAGGCTGAAAACAAAAGACCGAGATGAGGTGAAGGAATTGACAGTGAATTAAAAGCTCAAAGCTATCTCTGTGTACTGAACAAAGGTGCTTTTAGTTTCTCTAGTGCAGAAGAGACGAGATTGTGAAAACCAAATGAACAAGGATATTCAGGAATATCGGAGCAGGAGTCTCCAGAATGCCACAAACCCACCAATCATTCAATGTGATCGTGGCCGATCTATCCCAGGCCTCAATCCGATACACCAAATCCCACTGCCCTCAATCTGCCAAAGAATTTTCCAGTGGCCAATCATTTCAATTCCTATCCTGATCCCAACATGTCACACCACGGTGTTAGAACGATCAGACACTCTCAGGGTGGAGGAGCAACATCTCATATTCATTTCATCAATGTAGCCTCTAATCTGATGGCGTTAGCATTAATTTCTCTAACTTCTGGTAATTTCCTCCCCCTTCCCCTTTTTATTTCCTCATTCTGGCCTTTTACCTCTTCTCCTCACCTGCTTATCATCACCCCCTGTGCCCCTCCTCCTTCCCTGTCTTCCATGGGCCACTCTCCTATCCTATCAGATTCCTTCTTCTCCCGTCTATTGCCTTTCTACCCATTACCTCTCACCACCGCCCCCTCCTTCCCCATCTACCTTAGAAACATAGAAAAACTACAGCACAAAACAGGCCCTGCGGCCCACAAAGTTGCGCCAAACATGTCCCTACCTTAGAAATTACTAGGCTTACCTGTAGCCTCTATTTTTCTAAGCTCCATGTACCTATTCAAAAGTCTCTTAAAAGACCCTATCGTATCCGCCTCCACCACCGTTGCCGGCAGCCCATTCCACGTACTCACCACTCTCTGAGTGAAAAACTTACCCCTGACATCTCCTCTGTACCTACTCCCCAGCACCTTAAACCTGTGTCCTCTTGTGGCAACCATTTCAGCCCTGGGAAAAAGCCTCTGACTATCCACATGGTCAATACCGCTCATCATCTTATACACCTCTATCAGGTCACCTCTCATCCTCTGTCACTCCAAGGAGAAAAGCCCGAGTTCACTCAACCTATTCTCATAAGGCATGCTCCCCAATCCAGGCAATATCCTTGTAAATCTCCTCTGCACCCTTTCTATGGCTTCCACATCCTTCCTGTAGTGAGGCGACCAGATCTGAGCACAGTACTCCAAGTGTGGTCTGACCAGGGTCCTATAAAGCTGCAACATTACCTCTCAGCTCCTAAATTCAATTCCATGATTGATGAAGGCCATTACACCATACGCCTTCTTCATTTTTAAATCTTTTTATTACCATACACCTTCTTAACCAGAGTCAACTGGTGCAGCTGCTTTGAGCGTCCTATAGACACGGACCCTTCTCCATGGATTGTCACGTTGTCATGGTGGAGAAGCTTGTGTGGTCCTGTGATCCCAAGAGCAATGCCGTCTGGAGCTATGCTCCTGGTAGGGTCACCCATGGCGGTAAGCTCAAGGGTGAGGTCCCTGACAAAGAACAATCCAATCACGACCTCAACAGTGGAACAGACAGATGAAGTTACTTTGACCTCAACGGCTGTGAAGGCGGTTGAAGGCTGCAACAAATCCATCAGCTCCAATCATCGTGGTTTCCATGCCGTTGGAATCAGTTGGTTGATTTATGAAATATCGTGTGCTTCTTGGAGTGCAACATCAAGTAACATGCTAAACAAATACACACACAAGCGTCTTCGCTCTGTGGGCCACTTCTAGCCACTTGAGAGCTCATAAATAGATCAATGGAACGAAGACCATCATCCTCGACCTTGAGGGATAGCTACGACGACGACAATGGACTCAGACCCCAAGATCTCTCTGATCCTCCACACTGCCAAGAGTCTTACCATTAATACTATATTCTGCCATCATATTTGACCTACCAAAATGAACCACTTCACACTTATCTGGGTTGAACTCCATTTGCCACTTCTCAGCCCAGTTTTGCATCCTATCACTGTAACCTCTGACAGTCCTCCACACTATCCACAAACCTCCAACCTTTATGTCATCAGCAAACTTACTAACCCATCCCTCCACTTCCTCATCCAGGTCATTTATAAAAATCACGAAGAGTAAGGGTCCCAGAACAGATCCCTGAAGCACACCACTGGTGACCAACCTCCATGCAGAATATGACCCGTCTACAACCACTCTGCCTTCTGTGGGCAAGCCAGTTCTGGATCCACAAAGCAATGTCCCCTTGGATCCCATGCCTCCTTACTTTCTCAATAAGCCTTGCATGGGGTACCTTATCAAATGCCTTGCTGAAATCCATATACACTACATCTACTGCTCTTCCTTCATCAATGTGTTTAGTCACATAAAAATAACCTTCTTATTCTAGCTTCTAGCCCCTTCCATTCCAGTCCTGATGACGGGTCTCTGCCCAAAAAAGTTGAAAGTTTATTCATTTCCATTGATGCTGCCTGACCTGCTGAGTTTTTCCAGCATTTTGTGTATGTTGCTCTGGACTTGCAGCATCTGCAGAACCTCGTGTCTTTAATTTCTTGTACTGGGCAGCTTGCACAACTCTTTGAGGCAGAGAATTCTAGAGGCACACTACCACAAGAAATTTCTTCGTAGCATGGTTTAAAATTCTCGAGTAGTGAAAATATTTTGGTATCTACTCTATCGTGCCTCCTCATGTTTCACCTTGATCACCCATCATTCTTCGAAAAAGAATACAGAGCCAGATTCGCTGAACACTGGATTCTATTTTAATTAATACTTTAAGACTCTACGAAGTCACATTGCTTAAAATACTGGTACACAGAAGTGCAATCAATTTTGCAGTGAATTGGTAAGTTTTAAGGCAGGGTGGGAGCCAGGCTTCCAGGCTGCTGTGGGGAGAGTGCAAAACTGTGGACTCCATCAGTCAGATGCCAAACCATCAGATTACTGAACCACTAAATGCAAATTGAACAGGCTTTGCTGTTAACCATACAGATTCCTTAAGGTTGTCATAGCTGGGGGGGGGTGTGGTTGGGAGTAGTGGGGATGAGGTCCCACTACCGATTAAATGCTCCTAAAGGCATGCTTCTCAAATAGCCTCTGACAACCAAGTCCAGCTCCTGACCTTCACTTGTGGCTTTGTCAGTAGAACTGTTTATACTGACAGGGAGAAGGGGCAAAGGCAGGTTACTGGTGCCTTATAAACAATCATTTTGGGCAGATGGGGCTCGTCAGTCGTGGGTGTCAGCTCATCTAGAAGGAAATCTTCGAAGGTAAACCCTGAGGAAATTTCTGTAGCTGGAATCCCTAAGGTAGCCCTATATTGAGTTGCACACTGACTGACAACTTCTGTAATGCCAGTGGTGCAAGACTCTATCGGTCTTTGCCATTTTCTTTGGATTCATTAACTGCATGGAGAATGCCTGGCTCTCCATATCGTACTGCCCTGGCTTGCATATGACAGCTAGGACATAACATCCATGGTTGACCTCAACCAACAGAGGGCCTCAATGGAAACAAGACTCAATGGAACACTCTGCCAATGGTGGTAGTAGAGGCAGATACAGTCGGGGCATTTAAGAAACTCTTAGATAGGCACATGGATGATATAAAAATGGAGGGGTATGTAGGAGGGAAAGTTTAGATTGATTTTAGTGTAGATTAAAAGTTTAGCACAGCATTATTGGCCAAAAGGGCCTGTACTGTGTTGTACTGTCCTCTGTTCAAAATGCTGGAGGATTGGTTGGGGGGGGGGGGTGGGGGAATAAATGGTGGATGTTTCAGGCCGAGACCCTTCATCAGACAAATGGGATTAGCGTAGATGAGCATCATCAACAGCATGGAGAGTCTTAGCCACCTCATTTCTGAGCCGTATATTTCCATATTTAATGAACAGTCATTCATATGAACAGATGTTAAAGTTCTTTTGCAAATTTATTTGTAGCACTAAATATAAAGACCTGGTTCAAGACCATCTTCACTTTGGCTGGTGCTGTTGTCGCTCCTCACTAGTTATCTGGCTTACCTAGCTTCTTTGCCAACTGTGACAGCAGATCACTGCAGGATTTCTGTTGAAGAACACATTGTTTAAATTACCCCATTTTCTACAGCATAAACAACAAAATTATTTCTGTTTTCTTGGAGACTGCCTACAAAAAGTACTGGATACAGCCCAGTCCGTCACAGATAAAACCCTCCCCATCATTGAACACATCTACACAGAACATTGTCACAGGAAAGCAGCATTCATCATCGGGCACCCCACCACCAAGGTCATGCTCTCTTCTTGCTGGTGCCATCAGAAAGAAGGTACGGGAACAGTTTCACACAGGCAGATTCAGGAACAGTTACTATCCCTCAACTATCAGGCTCTTGAACCAGAGGGGATAACTTCACTTACTCCATCACTATTCCCACAACCTAAGGACTCCCTTTCAAGGACTCGTCATCTAATGATCTCAATACTTACTTTTATTTATTTACTATTTTCTTGTTTTTTTTTGTTTCTTAGTATTTACTGTGAATGTCCACAAGAAAAAGAAACTTAGGGTTGTATATGGTGATATATATGTACTTTGTTAATAAATTTATTTTGAACATTGAAGGAGACAGGTTCTGTTCATTTTTGCTGTTAATTATATGTTAGCAGTTCAGACCAACTGTTTGCTGGGAGTTATTCCCTGTTTATTTGGAGTGCCTTTCATCAGTGGGTCCAGAAACGGTGTGCAAATGGAGGCTTTTTGGCTTCTTGTACAGGTACATACCTCTAATGGGAGGAAAAAGGCATTTGAAATTAAAAAATGCTATTACAAATCTCATCATTTTCTTTTATATGCTTTGATATCTCATCTAGAATTTTTAGCCTCAATAAGGAGGCATCTGGGTGAAGAAACAACAATGGGGCATCATGGTAGCATAGTAGTTAGTGCAATGTTATTACAGCTTGGGGCATTGGCGTTCAGTTCAATTCCGGTGCCTTCTGTTTGTACTTTCCTCCTCTGGGTGCTCCAGCTTCTTGCCACAGTCAAAAGACGTACCAGGATTAGCAGGTTAATTGGCCATTGCAAATTGTCCTATGATTAGGCCAGCGTTAAAGTGATGAGTTACTGGGCGGCACGGATCATTGGGCAGAATGGATGTTCAGTGCTGTATGTCCAAATAAATAATATTGAAGATGGTTCTTTTCATTTTGCCTCCCTGTTCCAATTAACTGTATTTGTAGATAGTTTAAGCTCTTTGGCATTACAGTAGTTACCTTTATTTAACATGTGCACATGCATGCACTTGCAAACTCATCCCAATTGCCTCTAAATTGGTGAGGAGGTATCCAACAACATGAAGATCACTGTGGCTTTTTACACAACTTAAAGAGTTAACCACACTACCAAGAGATCTGGAGGTTCCTTTTAGGGGAGACTGGGTCAGATCTTTTGAACTTCAACCCAGTGGCCAATCATTTCAATTGCTATCCCCATACCCATATGTCAGTTTGTAACCTCTTTTGCCATGATGAGGCCACTGTCAGGGTAGAAAAGCAACACCTCGTATTCTGTCTAGGTAGCAGCCAACCTGATGGCATGAACATCAATTCCTCCTTTCTGTAATTCCCCCACCCCCTCTCTCTTCTTCTACTCCCCATTCTGGTCTCTTACTTCTTCTCCTCTCCTGCTTGTCACCTCCCACTGATGACCCTCCTCCTCCACTTCCTCCTATGGTCCACTCTCCTCTCCTATCAGATTCTTCTTCTCCAGCCCTTTACCTTTCCCACCCACCTGACCTCACCTGTCACCTTGGAGCAATTCTCCTCCCCCTCCCCCACCACCTTATTCTGGCGGCTACCCCCTTTTAGTTTTTAACATCCTAGAGTTAATAAACACAAGATTTCCATGTTATGGATTGTGAACTCTTCATCAGGACTGGAAAGAAAGAGTGAAGATGCCAGAATAAGGTGGAGGAGAGGGGAAGCAGGACAAACTAGAAGGTGATAACTGAAGCCAGGTGGGTGGGGGAGGGGGGACGAATCAGAACCAGGTTTAATACTGGCAAATACCATGAAATGTGTTGTTTTGCAGCAGCAGTGCAGAGTAATAAAAACAATAAATTACATTATATATGTATATAAAAGATAAATCAGTAGTGTAAAAAGAGGGAAAATATCGAGGTAACACACATCAAAGTTGCTGGTGAACGCAGCAGGCCAGGTAATATTGAGGTAGTGTTCATGGCCCATTCAGAAATAGAGAAGAAGCTTAAATGTTGAGTGTGTGTCTTCAGGATCCTGTATCTCCTCCTTGATGGTAGCAATGAAGACAGGGCATGTCCTGGGTGATGGGAGTCCTTAATCACAGATGTCACCTTTTCAAAGTGCCTATGCTAGAGCAGGCTGAGTTTGCAACTTTCTTCAGCTTTTTCTGATCCCGCGTTGTGTCCCTTCCATACCATTAAGTAAGGAAGCTGGGAGGTGATGGGTAAAAAAAGGCAAAAGAGCTGGAGAAGAAGATTCATTTATTACCAAGGTTCATGAATCTGATAGGAGAGGAGAGTGGATTATGGGAGAAAGGGAAGGAGGAGAGGCACCAGGAGGTGGCAATAGGCAGGTGAGAAGAAGAGATAAGAGGCCAGAGTGGGGAATAGAAGAGGGAAGGGGGAGAGGACTTCGACTATTTATTCATCTCCATAGATGCTGAGTTCCTCTAGCATTTTTTTTTGTGTTATCCCAGAATTAATGTCTTTTCCCCAGGGTTGGGGAATCAAAAACATGAGAATTAGTTTAGAGTGAGAAGGGAGAGATTTAATTTTCCACCCAAACAAACAAGTTGCCAGAGGCAACACACATAAAAGTTGCTGGTGAATGCAGCAGGCTAGGCAGCATCTATAGGAAAAGGTACAGTCAACGTTTCGGGCCAAGATCCTTTGCCCTGGTAGTACAGGAGCCTAAACTCAACATTTCAGAAAAACAAATTCTTCCCCACTGCCATCAGATTTCTGAACGGAGAATGCAACCATAACATACTACCACTGAAATTTTCTTTCTCTTTTTGCATTATCAAAGTTTCTTTTTTAAAATATATACTTTCTATTGTAATGTAGTTTTTAATTACAATGTACTGCTGCCGCAAAACAAATTCCACAACGTGCCAGTGATATTGAACCTGATTCTCATTCTAATTGATTTATTATAAAGCAATTAATAGAGAAGCAAAATAGTCTGATTCAGTGCAATGTGACACAATCTTGCATTAAATGCATGTGTTAAAGAATTGATCACAAATAGCCAAGTGAGCAAAAAATAATCATTTTTCCTGGAATTCTACATACTTGCCTGAGTCTTCCCTGAAGGATGGTGTCTGAACTACAGTGAATATAATTGTTACATCTTCTAGCACTGTGAGCAGTGAGATGTGATCCTCTTTAGCCTGAGTTGAATACAGTACTTACACCAAGGTTCATAACCCAGATCATTTATTACATTGGTTTCAAATGCAATGCATTCAGTTTCTGAAGGGCCAGATGGAATTTCCTAATGTAGCATTTTCCCACAACCTATGGATTCCCTTTCAAGGACTCTTCATCTCATTTTGGATTTTGAATTCACATGTGCACAGTGTGATACAATACTGCCGAGCTTTTTATGTATAGAGGAAAAAAGGGCACTGATCTTTTATTTAAGTCACGATAGCCACCATGGTAGTACAGTGGTTAGCACGATGCTTTTACAGTTCAGTGTGTCGGTGTTCAGAGTTCAACTCCGACACCCTTTGTAAGGAGTTTGTACATTCTCCCCCTGACCATTGGGGCTTCCTCTGGGTGCTCTAGTTTCCTCCTACAGTCCAAAGACCTACCAGTTAGTACTTCAATTGGTTATTGTAAATTGTCCTATGATTGGGACCATTTCTTTTTAAGCTGTATATCAATGATTTAGACAATGGAATAGATGGCTTTTTTGTCAACTTTACAGACGATACGAAGATTGGTGGAGGAGGCAGGTAGTGTTGAGGAAACAGGAAAGCAATAGACAGATTAGGAGAATAGACAAGAAAGTGGCAAATGAAATACAATGTTGGAAAATGCATGGTCATGCAATTTGGTAGTAGAAATAAATGGAAGTTATTTACTAAGCAGGGAGAAAATCCAAAAATCAGAGATGCAAAGGGACTTGCGAGTCCTCGTGCAGAACACCCTGAAGGTTAATTTACAAGCAGAGTCAATAGTGAGGAAGACAAATGCAGTGTTAGCATTCATTCCAAAAGGTCATGAATACAACAGCAGGGATGTGATGCTGAGGCTTTATAAGGCACTGGTGAGGCCTCCTCTTGAGTATCATGAACAGTTTTGGGCTCTTCATCTAAGAAGAGATGTGCTGGTGTTGGAGAGGGTGCAGAGGAGGTTCACAAGATTAAATCCAGGAATGTAAGGGTTATCATACAAGGAACGTTTGATGGCTCTGGGTCTGTACCCACTTGAATTTAAAAGGATGAGGGGGGAATCTCATTGAAACCTTTCGAATACTGAAAAGGCTAGACAGAGTACAACCTAGATGTGGAAAGGACTTTTCCCATGGAGGGGGAGCCCAGGGCAAGAGGCCACAGCCTTAGGATAGAGGGGTGTCCATTTAAAACAGAGATGTGGAGATATTTCTTTAACCAGAGGGTGGTGAATTCGTGGAATATGTTACCACATGCAGCTCTAGAGGCCCAGGTCGTTAGGTGTATTTAAATCAGAGCTTGATAGGTTCTTGATCAGACATGGCATCAAAGGTTACAGGGAGAAGGAGGGGAAAAAAGGAACAGCCATGATTGAATGGTAGAGCAAACTCTATGAGCCAATTGGCTCAATTCTGCCCCTATGTCTTATGGTCTTATAATGTCCCTTATTGTCAAGAAGCAAGCAATAATCACTAACACTAAAAATGATTATACCTGCAAAAATAATGGTAAGACTGGGCTCCTTTTCTAAAAAAGGACATCATGGCATTGAAGTGGGTCCAGAGGAGGCTCACAGGAATGATTGGCTCAATGCATGAGAAGGGCTTGATGGCTCTGGGCCTGTACTCGCTGGAATTTAGAAGAATGAGGGAGCAATCCCATTGGAAACTATCGAATAGTGAAAGGACTAAATAGAGTAGACATGGAGAGTATATTTCCTATAGTGAAGGAGTCTAGGAACAGAGGGCAGAGCCTCAAAATAGAGGAACATCCATTCAGAAGAAAGATGAGTAGGAATTTTTAGCCTGAGGGTGATGAAACTGTGGAATTCATTGCCACAAACAGCTGTGGAGGCCAAGTCATTGAGTATATTTAAAGCAAAGGTTGATTAGACAAGATGTTAAAGATTAAGGAAAGAAGGCAGGAGAATGTGGTTGAGAGGGATAATAAGTCAGCCATAATGGAATGGTGGAGCAGTTCTGCTCCTGTTTTAAGGTCTTAATCAAAGGTTGATAGGAAAATAGGAAAGCTGAATATCAGCTTATGGCACAACCAACTCTACAAAAAATGCCTTATTGTCAAGTAGCAAACAATAATCATTAACATTAAAAATGATTATTTATTCCTGCACAAATAAGTCAAAGATAAAGATGAGTTTAAAGTATCAGCAGTCCTACAGGTTATATTGGCATTACATTATCTGTGCAAAACAATGACTGGTGGAAGGGATGTTTGAAATTCATTTCTTTGCCAGCCTTAAGTAATTGTGCACCATTTTAAAATTAGAAAACTGTTCAGACTGAAAAAAGAATGGATACCATATAAAGAATTTTTTTTTGCCATCCTGGAAACATGATACAAGTTTATAAGAAATTTAATCATTAAAGAATTAAATTTCAGAACTGATTAATACAATGCCTTATCCAAAGATGTTAACTTCTGGCTCAGTTATTGCATTTGAGTCAGGATTTACAGTATTTATCCTCAACAACAGGATATGGTTGAGGAGTGGCCAAGGATATAATGCTTTTCACAATTCAGCACCAATGATTCAAAGTTTCATGGAGATAATGTATATTTAAAAGAGAGCTGTGGATAGCCAGGCACCTGGCCGAAGAAAAAATAATCACTGCTATTTTCACTTGTGGTCGTTAATAAAACATTACATTAATTGCAACAGAACAAATGTCAGTTTTTTCTTGTCTTCTGCTTTCATTGTACCGCAAGTTCACTTTGGTCAGGTACTTCAGGCAAGATTTCAGACTTAAATTCTCAATTTTTGTCGTCCTTTCTTGTTTCCATACCCATATAAGGGAGGGTCGTACAGGGCAAGTCTCACTGAATGCTGATAGTCAACAAGGCTCTTGGTATTTAAAAACAAAAATAAAGAGGCAGCCTTGTGAAGAATGTCCAGGTCCTTGGCTGCAGCATGATTGCCATTTCCCCATTCCTCCTCCAATCCCACCCCTCCTGTTGCAGCAAGTGAATAAAAAAAGATAAAGTCCGTGAAAGCAGTCAGTCTAAAGAGATGATGTCCGGGATGCTGCCGGCTGGTGCCCCGCCTCCTGCTACCACCCCGGTTTCTGTGCGGCTGCTGCTGTTGCCCTCATGGTGCTGAGTGGACGAGATGATGCTTCCGCCAACGGTGGTGGGCGTCATTGTCGGTGCTCCCACAGCAGAAGAGAGATTGTCCAGGAATATAGATTGACAGTACTGCATTCGAGGAAATAAAATAGTGAACACCTCCCCACAGCTGAAAGCTCTCAAATAACTTGGCAACAGAACTTGGACAGCCCTACAGTTTCTAATAAAGTTCCCTATCATAAAACTAGTGTTTGGCTCAGTACATGGACCCAAGTGTAGATGTGAAATCAGGGCTCATCAGTCACACCATAATTTCTAAAACCCTAAATATCCCATTTGTATTACTATTAATGTTGCTTACTTTAAAATGTTGTTTAGTCCTAAAAAAAAAAGACCTGCTGATCTATTATCTTACTCATTACCAAATGGTGAGCACTGCAAAATTATGCACAACTTGGAATGGGTACAAAAAGAAAAAAAAAAATGCATCACTTTGGATATTAAATTGACCAGAACTTTCAAAATTAGCTTTACAATTTACTAAACAGATAGCAGTTTTGTTAAGTCTCAAATTATAAAGCAATTGTTAGAACAAGATGTCTATAAGATGAAAATTTGCTTATTGTCTAGTTTTAACCAAGAACTAACTAACTGACCACTGGAAGGAAAGTCAAAATTAAGTAGGTGTACTAAAACCAAGAGGCAACTATACTGAGTAAAAAGCATGCAAACATGTTCTAAAAATGCGGGAGAATTCTGAATTCCACTTTCCCTTTAACTATGCATAAATATTATTTAATTTTAAAATCTTTCATCTGAGCCTTCATAATTTTGACCTTGCATAATTTGTGAACAAGAATGCATTAGGCGTCTCTGCCATGCCAGAGTTTGCAGAGAGGTGCATAATTAGAAAACATATCTAGTAAATACAGAGAGCTGGAAACACTCTGTAATTCAGGCAACAGGTGCAGAAAGGAATAGAATCAATCAGAAACAAGAACCTGGTTTCTCTCCCCAGAGACGCTGCTCATCAGCAGAATATTGTTTTTAATCTTAGATTTCTAAAAACGACAGTATGATTTATGAAACTAAAATATGAAGCTGCCCAAAAAAAAACTTAAATACACGGATTGTTTGGAGCAAAAGACTGCAGATAAACACAGCAAAAACAAGTGGGTTCAACATTAACTTTTCATCTCCAAAGCACAATTTCAAATCCAATCCAATTAATGTAAGTATCCTAATATAAACCAAGTTCCTACAACACAAAGTTATCCCTGAATTCCAATTTTATTTGGGAGTGGGACAGAAAGGGTTTCTGTAGGACACAAAACATTCTAGCAGTGACATCAAGTTGCTGTTCTGAATTTACGACTAAAACATCTGGTCACAGAACATTATTGGGAGCTTTGTTCTGCTGGAGAAACTGGCAATAAGTACTTAAAATGACAAACTTCCATTCCTCTACATTCATAAAGTGGAGGAAGTGAGTGAATTTATATTCCAAAGCTGACCCACGATGTCTTCTTGCTGCAGATGTTAGTTTGGAGTGAGTGCCCACCCTTGAAGTAGATTTATGGGTTAGGGAAGGGGCTCCCAATCTGGGATCTGTGGACCCTTTGCTTAATGGTACTGGGCCATGGCGTAAAAAAGGTTGGGAACCAGTGTTAGGGAAAAGGAAATACCAGCACATTTCTATAACACCAAGATAAAGCTTTTCTCCAAATCAACACTATTTCCCTCTTATTCCCCCTGCCCCAACCCCACAGATGGCTGGACTTGCTTGGATTTTTTTTTTTCTTTGGAGCGATGGAGGCTGGGGGAGATCTGACAGAGGTTTATGATTATAAGAGGCATAGATAGAGTAGACAAAACTTTTTCTCAGGATTGAAATGTTTAATACCAGAGGGCATGCGACTAAGGTGAGAGGAGGTAATTTCAAAGTAGATGTGGGCAAGTATTTTTACACTGAGTAGTGGGTGCCTGGAATGTACTGCTTCAAGTGGTGGTAGAAACAGATACATTAGAGACTTTTCAGAGATGTTTAGATTGGCACATGTGTGTAGGTGGGAGTATTTGCTCACAGGGTGTGTGTAAAGCATCTAGTGCAGTAGTGTAGTAGTGCATGCTGCATGCCGCATAGTGCTCTCTACTTGCTGCTCTCTGCCTACAGATATTGCCACTGGTTAGCCTTCTTAATAGAGGGTGAAAAGAGGAGCCGAGTGTGTACGCCCCCTCCTGCCAGTACGGAGCCTCTCCTCCACCAAGACTCCTGAAGTGCCTCCTCGGGGCCACACACAAAACTGGTTATCTTATGGTCCCAGGCTAAACTACAGGGGATCTCAGAGCAGCAGTGGGCCCCATAGACGTGGCATGCAGGCCCACCACTGTGTGGATACTGCGTCAACCACTGTCCCAGCTATGGGCAAATATCCCCACTGCCTTATGGTAAGTCTGTTGAGACGAGGCTAAAGGAGCACACCCTGACAGAAAAGCAATGCGCTGGCAGCGCGCAATAGGCGGGCCTTAACAGACAAAGGACCTGGCAGCCTCCTGCAGCCAAGATGTGGGACCGGTTGTCCTGGGATCACCCTTGCCACCAGGATTTACCTCATCATGGTAAAGATAGTGCTACTGGGGATGGCACTTTAAAATCTTCCTTGCGCAGGTCTCCACCTCTGACCACGGTGAACAATACCTCGACCTTACATATAGTTGAAGTCTGATGGCGATGGGACATCTGGCAACTGGAGCAGGTACGAATGGACTGGGAGCTCTTAGTCAGAACCCTGCACGGCAGCAGCACAGGGTACTTGGTCGCTAGCAGCTGGGACTAAGTGGCAGCTGTATTCGGCAGACCCCTGTGCGACTGAGCAGCCCTATTTACGGACAGCACTGCTCACTCCAATTGGGGGAGGGCCTAGAAAAGGTGGCCTAAAAATTGCCCATTCAATCACTCACCTGGATAGGTTACTGTGCCTATCAGGTTATTCCACTACTGCGGTCAAAATAAGAAACAATACAACCTAAAACAGGCAACATGGAATGTAAGGACTCTCCTGGACTCGTCTGGCATCTCTGACAGACCTCACCGGAGAACAGCCTTGATCACTGCTGAGCTGAGGCGCTACAACATCGACATTGCTGCCCTGAGTGAGACCAGGCTCCTGGATGAAGGCTCTTTAACAGAGGAAGGGATGGATTACACCTTCTTCTGGAAAGGTTTCCCCCCAGGTGGACAACATCTCCATGGAGTAGGATTGGCCATCAAGAACACCTTTCTACCAAGTCTCACAGAAACACCTGTTGGCATTAGTGAAAGACTAATGACCCTCCATATCCCCCTGGCAAAGGAACGTTATGCCATGCTTCTCAGTGCCTATGCACCAACTTTGCCATCTTAGAATGAGGCCAAGGAAGGCTTCTATCAGACATTGAATGAAGCTCTTTGCCAGATCCCTAAGAATGATAAAAATCCTTTTGCTTGGGGACTTCAACGCTAGGGTGGGACAGAACAACAGGATATGGAGTGGAGCGCTAGGTAGGCATGGTATTGGCAAGGTGAATGCAAATTGCATGAGGCTACTTACTCTTTGCTCTGAGCATAACCTTACCATAACCAACACCATCTTCCAGCAGAAGGCAAAATATAAGACCTCGTGGATGCACCCTCGCTCTAAACATTGGCACATGATCGACTTCATCATTGTGAGACGTAGTGACATCAAGGATGTTCTTATCACCCATGCAATGAGAGGTGCAGAGTGCTGGACTGACCACCGTATGATTGTGGCCAAGCTCCATCTGAAAGTGCGTCCCCTACTTGCGGCTGCAAAAACCCAATAAAGAGCAGCTAAATTGCAACCGCCTGAGAAACACAGAAGCAAGAAGTGAGTTTCGACTCATCCTAGCTGAAAAACTAAGGGAGCTGGAACCTTGTCTGAGCTCAGAAAATACCATGGAACAACAGTGGACCTGTATCAGCTCTGCGCTCTATGAGGCAGCAGCCCAATCCATCAGCCATAAGAGCAGGAACCACCAGGGCTGGTTTGACGATAACTCAGACATCATCCACAACTTGCTTAAGGACATGCACAAAGCACACCGGGCAGCCTTAGACAACCCTTCATCCACCAGCATCAGGCAGCATTGGCAAGCAGCTTGGAGGAAAGTGCAAAAGGCAATATGGGCCATACAAAATGAGTGGTGGACTGAAAAGGCACATGAAATCCAGTCCTTTGCCAAAAATAATGACATGCATAATTTTTACAATGCTGTCAAAACCATCTACGGCCCAATAAATCGATGCGTTACTCCCCTGAAAACAGCAGATGGTCTAACACTTCTGAAGAATCAGAATATCATTCTGCTGAGGTGGGCTGAGCATTTTAACACCCTGCTTAATCAAGACTCTGACGCCGACCCCACCATCCTGGACGAACTACCTGAACTTCCTCCCATCCATGACCTCAGTCTACCACCAGCTTTCCAGGAGGTTCGATCAGCTGTTCATTCCCTTAAGAACAACAAGTCCCCTGGCACTGACAATATCCCTGCTGAGTTACTGAAGAACGGAGGGTACATGTGTATGCGCACCCTCTACCAGTACATCACCAAGGACTGGACTGATGAGAACATCCCACAGCAATGGAGAAATGCAAACATCATTGTCATTTATAGGAACAAGGGTGACAAGGCCATCTGCGGCAATAGTAGGGGCATATCACTCCTTTCTGTTGCTGGAAAGGTCCTGGCTAAGGTGATGCTTCAGAGACTCATTAGCAACGTCACCGAGTCAATGCTGCCTGAATCGCAGTGTGGACTTAGGAAGAACAGGAGCACGATCAACATTATCTTCACAGCCCGGCAGCTTCAGGAAAGGTGCCAAGAGCAACACAAGGACTTGTTTATGACCTTTGTCGACCTCTCCAAAGCATTCGACTGTGCAAAGAGAGTTCTTATGGGATATCCTCCTCAGGTTTGGCTGTCCCAATAAATTTGTTAACATCCTCCGCCAGTTCCACGATGGGATGACTGCTCAGTTGACCATAGGAGGACAACAGTCCGAGCCCTTCCTTGTATGCACGGGGTGAGGCAGGGGTGTGTGCTAGCGCCAGTGCTCTTTAACATCTTCCTCTTGTGTGTTACCAAGCTTCTCCACAACGAGATTGAGGACAGCAGCGGTGCGGCAATGGACGTCGGATTAGATGGCAACCTCTTTGACAACAGGAGGCTCCACGCAGCCACCAAACTCCGTAGAGAGCGGGTCCTGGAGCTGCAGTATGCAGACGACTGTGCTCTTGTGGCCCATACTCCGGAGGATCTTCAGACTGTCCTTGCCGTGGCGGTGAGAGTGTACAGCCGGATGGGGTTGACTGTCAATACCACCAAGACAGAAGTGGTTTGGCAATGGAGTACCAGTGTCCCACCCACTCTACCTGCCTTCACTGTTGGTGATGAAAAGCTGTCAGCAGTGCCATCTTTCAAATATCTGGGGAGCATTCTCTCTGAGGATAGCGGCATTGACAACGACATCCAGAGCCGCATTAAACAGGCATCAGCTGCCTTTGGGAGACTTCGGCGTAGAGTCTTTCAGAACAAGAGCCTTCGTCCCTCCACAAAGGTCGCCGTATACCAAGCGGTCTGTGTCACCACCCTCCTTTATAGCTGTGAAGCTTGGATAACCTACAGCCGTCACATCAAGTCCTTGGAGCGCTTCCACATAAGCTGCCTCCAGCGCATCCTGGGAATTACCTGGTGTGAGCGGGTGCCTCACACTGAAATACCTGTAAAGACCAACTGCAGGAGTATAGAGGCCGTGATCACCCAGCGTCAGCTGCAGTGGCTGGGGCACGTGATAAGGATATCCATGTCGGTTACCCCACAGAGTGTTATACAGCCAGCTACATCATGGTCGACGCTCAGCTGGAGGGCCGAAGAAGCGCTGTAAGGATCAGATGAAGAATGCTTTAAGGAAGCGCAGGATCAGACCCGAGGACCTGGAGGATGTTGCTGCTGACCGTACCACTTGGCGACAGCTGTGTAGGGACAGGGTTTGTATTCTGGAGATGGAAAGAACAACCAGAAGACAGCAGAAGAGAGCCAGGAGAAATGCAGCCATGGTTGCCACCACTACTACATATACATGCAATAGAGCTTGTGGGTCCAGGATAGGACTGTATAGTCAAAGATCTCACCGTTAAAAGAGTGGACGTCGTCATTGGATTTCAATGGACAACCGAAGGTTGGCACATGAATGTGAGTGAAATGAAAGAATACGGACATTGTGTAGGCAGAGGGGATTAGTTCAGTTGGCAATCTGAATACTAATTAATTGGTTCAGCACAACATTGTGTCCCAAAGGGCCTGTTCCATGTTCTAGACGACTGAACATGAGCAGGGCCATTAGATTTACAGCAGCAATCATCACTGATGGATCTGCTTAATGTTTCATAAATAATCATGTCAAACTGCACAAAAAGGAGTAGGGGTTGGGGGTCCAGTCAGTGGCTAAGAGGGAACATGGAGAAGCACCAGGTAAGCACAGTGGAAAGGCTTTAGAGTGTCATGAGAATTGCCCTCTCAAATTTCAAAATAAAACAAAACTTCTTGCAATGTCACACTCCGGCTGATAAATAACTCAATTGCTACAGAAACCTTCAATGGGGAGAGCAAACTTTTTAAAAACTTTTTCCCAAGATCTCTACCAGAAATTCTACAAAAAGCTACATTCTATACAAACCTGAGGATCATTCTGAAACAATGAGAAGAAGTCCAAATCTGAAAAAAAAAATTGCATTTCCAAATCAGAGAAAGCACTGTAAGACTTGAAATACAGAATAAAATCAATATCAAGTTCATAGCTCCCAGAAAGTGTCTAGGGTTCACAGGGTAATTAAGAAGGCATATGGCATGCTTGCCTTTATTAGTTGAGGCATTTAGTTCAAAAATCAGGAAATTATGTTGCAACTGTATAAAACTCTAGTTGGGTTGCATCTGGAGTATTGCAGACAGCTCTGGCCATCCCATTATAGGAAGGATATGGGGACTCTGTACAGCGTGCAGACAAGGTTTACCAGGATGTTGTCTTGACTAGAGAGCATGTGCTATAATGAGGTTGGACAAACTTGGGTTGGTTCCTCTGCAGTGGCTCAAGAGAGATCTGATAGAGGTTTATAAGATTATGAGAAGCACATACAGAGTAGATAGATGGTATCTTTTCCCCAGGGCAGGGTTAAAATGCCTAATACTAGAGGGCATGCATTGAAGATGGGGGGGGGGGGTAATTTCAAAGGAGGTGAGAGGGGCAAGTTGTTTTCTTTTAAATAGAGTGGTGGGTGTCTGGAATGCGCTGCCTGGGTGGCAGATACATTAGAGACTTTTAAGAGATGTTTAGATAGGCACAATAATGTGAGGAAAATGGATGGACATTGTGTAGGCATTAGAGATTCGTTTAGTTGGCCACTTGATTATAATTTAATTGGCTTGGCACAACATTGTGGGCTAAAGGGCCTGTTCTTGTGCTGTACTGGTCTATGTTTGATATTCGTAAGTAATTGGATAAAATGTTAATTCATTCATACCAACTAAGAAATTATATCACAAATTGGTATTCAGTGATCACAACTGTCATTAAAATGGATATCAACTATATAAAGGTTAATGTTAATGTTAAACACCCACCATGACTACCTTCAGCACCTTGCACCATCAGGTGGTTAACTGAGATTGTCTCTAGACACTTTTAAGAAAAAATTACAAATTTAGTAGAGAGGTAAAATGGATAGTCAATGCATCAGACCCATTTCCTTTTACATATACTGCCTGACCCGCTGAGTTCCTCTGGCTCCTTTGTGTTTTGCTCCAGATTTTTAGCATCTGCAGCCTCTTGTGTCTCCAAAACCACTAAGCATAGAAAAAATAACCAAATGCTGGAGGAACATCATCTATGGAGAGGAATTAAACAGTCAATGCTTCGGGCCAAGAACCTTCATTGGGACTGGAAAGAAAGTGGGAAGAAGACAGAATAAGGTGGTGGGGAGAAGGGAAGGAGACCAAGCCAGCAGGTGGTCTATGAAACTAAGTGAGGGGAAGATAATGAAGTAGGAAGCTGGAAGGTTTGAGGAGGTTTACAGAAGGCAGACGATAAAATATTAGAAGGAAGCAATCAATAGAATTCGTATATTGTGTATGGACAAAGGTAGACACTTTGATCTCAAGTGCCTTTTATGCTGTGACTATTCTGCAATTTAGACCATAAGACATAGGAGCAGAATTACGTCATTCAGCCCATCAAAATTGGTCCGCTATTCCAACATGGCTGACATCGTTCCCCTCAACCACATTCTCATGCAGTCTCCCCATAACCTTTACTAATCAAGAACTTATCAACCTCTGCTTTAAATATACTCATTGATTTGGCCTGCATAGACATCTGTGGTAATGAATTCCACAGATTCACCACCCTCTGGCTAAAGAAATTCCTCATCTCTGTTTTTAAATGGATTTCTATTCTGAGACTGTGCCATCTGGTCCTAGACTCTCTCACTATAGGAAACATCCATCCCACATCCACTCTGTCAAGGTCTCTCAATATTTGATAGGTTTCAATGAGATCCACTCTCATTCTTCAAAACTCCAGCGAGAAAAAGACACACTGATTAGGAAAGGCAGTGGAAAACCTCTACCTGACAAATGTGATTGAGCCTTTTGAAGTGATGACCAAGAGCAATGATGAGGGCAGGAGGGGTAGATGTGGCTTACATGGACTCTATCAAAGCTTATGGAACTCAGGTTAAACTAACCAAATGGATATAACATTGGCTTGGAAGAAGAAAGCAGAGGTAGTTGTGGAGGGTTGTATTTCAGATGGGGGGTGGTGGTGCTGTGGACAATGGTGCGCCACAGGGATCAGTGCGCACCGATCACTGGACAACAAAGTAATCAACAAGAGAAAATCTGCAGGTGCTGAACTCCAAGCAACACACACAAAATGCTGGAGGAACTCAGCAGGTCAGGCAGTATCTATGGAAAAAAGCACAGTCGACGTTTCAGGACAAGCCTTTGGCAGGACTAGAGAAAAAAAAGCTGAGGAGTAGATTTAAAAGGTGGGGGAGGGGAGAGGGAAACACCAGGTGATAGGTGTAACCTGGAGGGGAGGGATGAAGTAAAGAGCTGGAAAGTTGAATGGTGAAAGAACCAAAAGACCATGGAAGAAAGAAAAGGGGGGTGGGGGGGAGGAGCAGCAGAGGGAGGTGATGGTGGGCAAGGAGGTAAGGTGCGAGGGGGGAAAAGGGGATGGGAAATGGTGGTGGGGGAGGGGGGAGGGTTGGGGGCACTACCAGAAGCTCGAGAAATCGATGTTCATGCCATCAGGTTGGAGGTTACCCAAAAGGAATATAAGGTGTTGTTCCTCCAAACTAAGTGTGGCCTCATCACTACAGTGGAGGCCAGGGATAGACATAGCGGAATGGGAAGTGGAATTAAAATGGGTGACTACTGGAAGATCCCACTTTTTTTGGTGGATGGAGAGTGCAGAAAATGACCCAAACAGACTCAAAGGTGTTTCTATCAACTTGTGCTTCTCTCACCCCTCCCCTCACCTTTTAAATCTACTCCTCAGCTTTTTTCCCTCCAGTCCTGCCAAAGGGTTCAGCCCAAAACGTCGACAGTACTCTTTTCCATAGATGCTGCCTGGCCTGCTGAGTTCCTTCAGCATTTTGTGCGTGTAACAAAGTCATTAACACGGCACTGTCTGCAAACTCACAAAGCAAAACTGGTATCAATAACCAGTTATCAATAAGAGGGCTATCAATAATCTATGATGAATGTATGCTACAAGAGGATCTGGACCAACTTGGGAAGTGGGCCAAAAAAAGAGCAAATGGTATTTAACTCTGACAGTACAGAGTAAAAGGTCAACCATGATGTCACTGAGGCCACACAGGGCCCAATGGCTCACTCCTGTTTCTGGTGTTAACTAAAACCACAAATTTCATAGTAATTGTTACTGCAACTAGAATTACAGAAATGAAATTTCACATTTCATGTAATTTTATTTTATTTTTAAATTTTTATTCAGAGATACTGCATGGAACAGGCCCTTCCAGCCCAATGAGCTGAAACCAGCAGCCCAACAATTTAACCCAAGCCTAATCACAGGGCAATTTACGATGACCAATTAACCAGTACATCTTTGGAATGTGGGAGGAAATTGAAGCATCTGGAAGAAACCCACACGTTCACAGGGAGGAATGTACAAACTCCTTACAGACGATGTCAGAACTGAATTCTGAACTCCGACACCCTGAGCTGCAGTAGCATTGCGCAAACCACTGAGCCATGGCGCCCACGGTACTTGAATCACAATCCCAAAGTTTCCTGATAAGATTCAAGTCTGTGTCAATGGGCCAGAACTAACTGCTGGAGCAGTAACTGAATTACTACCTTAATACTTCACATACTGCTGTGAAGCTCATCAAATTCAATACAGAAATTCTAAGCTCAAAATTTCTCCATCAGTGTTTGGGAGATATTAAAACTACAGGCACATAGAGAAAACAGGTAAAACCGTGTTAGGATTCATGGAACTCATAGGCTGTTTGTCCCACTCCCATCAGGGAGGAGGCTACATAGCATCCATGCCAAGTTCACCAACCAGACTCAGACACAGTTACTGTCCCCAAGCAGTAAGGCTGATCAACACCTCCACCCACTAACCCACCCCAACCACCACTACTTTATCATTTCCAGTCAGACACTCCTGTGCCTAGTGTCACTTTATGGACAGACAATCAATCTATATATTTAAGATGATAAGACACATGAGTAGAATTAGGCCATTTCATCATGGCTGATCCCGGATCCCACTCAACCCCACACACCTGCCTTCTCCCCATATCCTTTGATGCCCTAACTGATTAGGAAATGATCAACTTCCACCTTATACGTATGGACTTGGCCTCCACTGCAGCCTGTGGCGGAGCATTCCACCCATTTACTACTCTCTGGCTAAAAAAATTACTCTGTACCTCTGTTCAAAAGGGCCGCCTCTCAATTTTGAGACCGTGACCTCTAGTTCTGGATACCTCCACCATTGAAAATATCTTCTCACATCCACCCCATCTATTCCCTTCAACATTTGGTAGGTTTGGTAAGTAGAATCCCTATGCATTCTTCTAAATTCCAGCTAAACCCTTCAATCACAGAATCATCCTCATGAAGGAGCTTAGAAGGGATATTAGCGCCTAACTGTGACTCTTGCTTGCATCTTCAGAGACAACTCTATTTCTACCTCTAATATCTTTATTTTTCCCTTTCAGGGTTCTTTTGAAGACCCTGACCTGGAGTTACACGCAGGCTTCGGTTCTTTGCGGGAATGGGACCCGTTCTCGGGGTTCCACGACTAGCTGTTATACGACATGCCAAGGGTTTGGCTTGAGAGTCTCACTCATGTTTGGAAACCCAAGATCTCGGGGCTCTGGAGACGGGCGGATTGAGGGTCGGTGTCACAGCGGGAGACTCCTGTGTCGTTGGGAAGGCCGGAAAATCTTTCACAGTGGGCCCGAAGACCCGAGGTCTTTGCGATCTTCGGACTGAGAGCTTGAAAAAAGCGATGAAACGGACTGTTGTTATGTCTCCTGCTCGCTGTGAAAATGGGGGGGGGGGGCACCTCCCTCTCCCTTATTTGGGAGAGAGAGAGAACCTGTGGTTTGTCAAATGCCGGATGAAATGCGAAGCCTTTGGGGTAACTTTGGCCTGTGTCTCTGCTATTACTGAGCACACGCTTGGGTTCGGTGACGATACCGATGTGCTTTTTTTGCTGGTAGGGGGAGGGGGATCGCTGCTTGCTGCCGCTTATGCGCAGGAGAGGGGAATTGGGGAGGGACTTTGGGGTTCTCAAACTGTCGTTCATTCTTTAGGGCACTTCTCTGTTTTCGTGGATGTTTGCAAAGAAAAAGCATTTCAGGATGTGTATTGTATACATTTCTCTGACATTAAATTGGACCTTTGAACCTCCTTTGGACTCTCTCCAATGACAATACATCCTTTCTGAGATATGGGGCTCAAACCTGTAGACAATACTCCCAAGTACAGCCTGACTAGTGTCTTATAAAGGCTCAGCATTATCTCCTTGCTTTTATATTCTATTCCCCTTGAAATAAATGCCAACATTGCATTAGCCTTCTTTACCACAGACTCAACCTGTAAATTAACCGTCGGTGAGTCTTGCACAAAGACCCCTATGCCCCTCTGATGTTTGAACCTTCTCCCCATTTAGATAATAGGCTGCACTGTTGTCCTTTTACCAAAATGTATTATTATACATTTCCCAACAGTCACCTTACGTGCAGACACTCCTGTGCCTCGTGTCACTTTATGATATACAATCTATGTACATAAGGTATCTGAAGTATTTACATTTTTTTTGTGCTTATTTGTGCTGCATCGGATCCGAAGTAACAATTTTTTGTTCTCCTTTACACCTGTGTACAGTAAATGATGTTAAACAAGCTTGAGTGGAGCAGCTTAATACAAGACATGACTGGTTAAGGCCAAGTCCGGCATGTTTACTTTTGAACTTACATACAAGTCCTATGAATTCCCCCAACACCATAAACAAATGCAGAAATACTCCCCGTATGACACTTCTTCAATAAGAAGAAAGCTATGAGTAGGCAAAAGAAACAGGAGAAATTGACAAAATGGCATTCTATGTAGTGCTTACTTTGAATCTCAGGGGGAAGAGCTGCCATTGTTGAGTGATGGAATGTGGCTGGATAATCTGCTAACTGAGGCAGGAAACTTGTATCGACACTTGTAACATTTGGCAACCGAACGGAAGACGGCTGATAAGCCAGAACACTGCAATAAGGAAACATTTTTAAAAAATCAGTTTTTCCATAAATATTGATAATTTATTAACAAGTTTTGTCATCAGCTGGCCTAGTGAGTAAGTATGGTATAGAGAAATTTTCAGTTCAATCCTCACAGGGTCCAATGCCATTCAATGTCCAATAGTCCCTCTTACAACATGTACAATATTACATGTTGAACAATGTGAGTACATCAAACACTGAGAATTGTGACACTAAATAAAAATAAATGTCATGGATCGTCTCAAGCTCGACTGCAAAAGGAGGAGCGTTGGCAATGGGGTTAGCAACCCCATCCCATAAAAACCCAGAGCTACAGAAATGCCAACAGAAGCTCCAAAGACCTCATCCCTGGGCAAGGAAGAATACACCAAGATGGGCTGCACTGAGGAAAACATGAAAGACTGGCCCAGGACTGAGGGTTCTACCAAGCTATTGACAGAGCCTCTGCTGCAGTAGGGGTGATGGGTTTAAGTACACAAGTAAAACAAGGCGAAGTTAAAATGATGCTAAACAGCTACTCCTTTGTTCGGCTTGAGAATCCGTTCGGAGTTGGAAGCCTAAGTTCTCAGGGCTCTGCAGATGGACGGATCGAGGGTTGGCATCACGGCAGGAGACCCGTACGTAGTCAGGGGAGTCGGAAAATCTACTGCTGTGTGCCCAAAGGCCCAGGATCTTTGGGGACAGAGCTCAGAAAAAGCGAGGTAACAGACTTTTAACATCGTAAACCAGCGAGTTGTTGTTGTCTCCCCACTCGCTGGGAAAAACGGAGACACCTCTTTCCTCCTTATTAGGGAGAGAGAGAGCCTGTGGTATGCCGAATGCCAGGTGAAATGCAAAATCTCTGGAGTAACTGCAAGTGTGTCTTTGCTATTGGTTTGCTCATGCTTGAGTGCTCGGTGGTGAGCGCTGATGCAGTTTTTTTGCTGGGGGGGGTAAATGGTGGATGTTCAGATTAATTATTTTACACTGGTATTCACATTAGGGAAGTTGATAGCAATCCAGCTGTCCTAAGGAAATCATGGCCTCAGCCAAGTTAACTAAAGCAAAATAATAATAATGAATGAAATAGTGGCACTAGTCATCACAGACTTTTAACATTAGAGAGCTTCCAGAACACAGCTTTAAACAGAGGAAGGGGACTATGAGAATATCTATAGAGTTCTCAGTTTACAAAATGTGCCATTGCATAAGAAAACGGAGTAAATCGCTCGATATTAAAGTGAAGGGGAAAACTAATAAACTATAAACTAAAGCAACATACACAAAACAGCTGGAGGAACTCAGAAGGTGAGGCAGCATCTATGAAAAGGAATAAATAATTGATGGGCTGAAACCTCTCATCAGGACTGAAGAAGGGTCTCAGCCCAAACCATCGACTATTTACTCTTTCCCAAAGATGTTGCTTGCCCAGCATTTTGTGTGTGTTGTTTTGGGTTTCTAGCATCTGCAGATTTTCTTGTGTTTGTGAATTATAAACTAGTTACCTGCACATCACGTCCAGAAATTACATTTCTTAATATAGAAACATAGAAAACCTACAGCACAATACAGGCCCTACATTGTGCCGAACACGTCCCTACCTTAGAAATTACTAGGTTTACCAACAGCCCTCTATTTTTCTAAGCTCCATATACCTATCCAAAAGTCTCTTCAAAGACCCTATCGTATCCGCCTCCTCCCCATTCCACGCACTCACCACTCTCTGAGTAAAAAACTTACCCCTGACATCTCCTCTGTACCTACTCCCCAGCACCTTAAACCTGCGTCCTCTTGTGGAAACCATTTCAGCCCTGGGAAAAAGCCTCTGACTATCCACACGATCAATGCCTCTCATCATCTTATACACCTCTATCAGGTCACCTCTCATCCCATTTGTCAGGAAATTACAAGTTTGATAGTTCCAAGTGTAAGGGGGTTTCATCTTTTATGTTACTGCGGAGGCTAATTAAATCAAAGAACAAGTCCAAAGTCTACAGGTCTGTGGAGGGCTGTTCTGGGGTTAAAGGACTCTGTATGGCGGGTAGGAGGGAAGAACAGGGCTTGTTTTGCTGCTTGTGTTCTGTGTTGTTCTGCCGAGCATCATGTGCATGCCATGCTGACAGGCTGCCCTCTGCACACCCCTGCGTGTTTATTTATTGAGATACAGCGCGAAGCAGGCCCTTCTGGCCACTGGAGCTGCACCACCCAGCAACCCGATTAACCCCAGCCTAATCGTGGGACAATTTACAACCTTCTAACCGGTACATCTTTGGATCGTGGGAAGAAACTGGAGCACCCGGAGGAAACGCGCGGATTCTACCGGGAGGATTACAGACTCATGACAGATGACATCAGAAGTTAACTCCACACTCTACAACCCAAGCTGTAATAGCGTCACACTAACCTTTACACTAGCATGCTGATTGTTAATGCAAACATTTCACTGTATGCTTTGTGCACACGTGACAAATAAACTTGAATCCTGAATGGACTTGCAATGTAGAACTTAGCTGTAATGTTATTCTTTACAAGGATAGAGACAGGATCAGCTGTAGTGCTCTCTCCCACAAATGAATAACAATTCTACTCGTTAGCTCCACAGAGCATTTGTACGGTACATGTAGTTAGATTCAGTAGCAGTGATGACAGGGACAAAGGCAGGCCCTGGAGAAACAAGTCCGTTAACTGGGAACAAAGAACAGACAGCTGTTTAGAATAAAAGCAAGTAGTACAATAGAAATCCCACTAACCTTTTATTGGCAGTTTCTTCAGTGTCAGAAGGATATATGCACCTTTTTTTCAGCGGAGGTTCTTCCTCCCCTTCCGAGGAGGAACTATCAATTGTCAGATCTATGACCTCAACTTTTTTATTGCTACTTGGTTCACTGGTTGGCACAGCAGAACCAGTCTTGTTGGTGACTGTCGAACCTGCTGGAAGTTAAACAACTCGATTGCTACAAGGCCAGTAAAAACAAACTTAAAATACTACAGATCTAATCACATTAAATACAACCCCTGTCAGTACATTAGACACATTGTTTACCTGATCTGTAAGTGGCAGTAAGCAGCACATACCAGTCGTGCACCGGTTTGTGCTTTAGGTGCTGCAGGACAACTCCATGACTGAAAATGATACGGTCAAATCTACCACAGCACTGGTTAGGTGATATACACAGAATGCTGGAGGAATTCAGCAAGTCAGGCAGCATTTAGAGGAATAAACAGTTGATGTTTCAGGCCAAGATCCTTCATCAACTCAGGAAAGGAAGGGGGAAGATGTCAGAATAAGAAAAGGTGCGGTGGGAAAGGAGAACAAGCTAGGTGATAGGTGAGATTAGGACGGAGAGAAAAGCTGGTGGGGGGGGGAGAGATGAATTAAGTAGAAAAGGTAAAGGGCTGAAGGAGGAGGAATCTGATAAGAGGGGAGAGTGGACCATGGGAGAAAGGGAAGGAGGAGGGACAGGGGGGAGATGATAAGCAGATGAGGAGAAGAGGTAAGAGGCCAGAATGGGGAACAAGAGAATAGTGGGAAATGGTTAGGTGATAGCAAGAAACTATTCGAATAGTTGAATCCAAAACAGTCCTGACGAAGGGTCTCGGCCCGAAACGTCGACTGTACCTCTTCCTAGAGATGCTGCCTGGCCTGCTGCGTTCACCAGCAACTTTTGCGTGTGTTGCTTGAAAATGAGTTGTAGGGTTTCAGCAGATGGGCTGAAATATTGCACTGGATGTGAAACAACATGATCTTTGCGATGAAAAACAAATAGAACCCAAAGTTCAAAGTAATTTTTATTATCAAAATATGTACATATCACCGTATACTACCCTAAGATTCACTTTCTTGCAGGCATTTACAAAAGAACAAAGCAATGCAATAGAATTTATGAAGAACTAACTTCGCTATGGATGGTCCCAAGCCTGGCTGTGAAAGGAGGGGGATAGGGCATCCCGTAAAAACCCAGTGCTATAGAAATGCCGACAGAAGCTCCAAAGACCTCATCCCTGGAAGAGGAAGGTACACCAAGAAGATGGGCTACACCTAGGGACAACCTGAAAGACTTGGTCCAGGACAAAGGACTCTGGTGACCTGCTATCGGCAGCCAACGTCCTAGTAGGGGCGATAGGGCTTAAGAAGAAGATGATAATTAATAAAGACTGACAATCTATTTGCAAAAGACGACAAATCATGCAAATAACAAAAAAAAAGTTGTAGAGTCCTTGAAAATGAGCCTGCAGGTTGTAGAGTCAGTTCAGAGTTGAGGTGAGTGAAGTTATCCACACTGGTTCAGGAGTCTGGTAGCTGTATCTGAGCTTGATAGCAAAACAAAAACAAAAGCTGTGAAATAGTCAGCAGGAAGAGTGCACAGTACTTGAGGATAAAATGATGGCAAGTGTTATGAAATACTGGAAGGGTGCGCAGGACCTGAGGATGAAACGAAGCAAGAGTTATAAAATAAGTGGCAACAGACAGGACAATGAATTTGAAGCTGGAAACACAAAATAGATTTTTCAATTCTTCCCTATTCACCTTCACACTTGCTACTCTACCAAAATTGGGTGGCAGAGTGGAGATATGTCTCTACCAAAGGAGGTGTAAGGGACTTCTTCCCTCTGCTAGCTTGCAGAGCACCCTTGGACAAGGCGTTGCACCTGCTTAGCCCCCCACCCCCAACCAGGATCACATGAAGCCACGACAGCAGGTACAATAGAATTTCACAAGTCCTGCTTATGTAACCACTGACGCCAGGTAGACAATCTCTAAAGAGTATTGATAATGGCTGGGGTCACCTGTCTTGTAAAGACACTGTACAGAAAACGACAATGGCAAACCACTTCTGTAGAAAATTGCGCCAAGAATGATCATGATCAAAGACCATGACCAGCTGCATCATAATGACAACGATGATGATGATGATGAAGAGCCTACTAAGGGTTCAAAATTTAAAACTCTTCTGTTTAATGTTCTACATTCTATTCGGAAAATGGAGGACTATGTAGCGGGAAATGGTTAACTGATTTTGGAATGGGTTAAAAGATTGTCACCACACGGGCCAAAGGGCCTTTACTGTGGTGTAATGTGCTATGTCCTATGTACGGTTAAATTTCACCTGACTAGGCCCACAAGTTGTTCCCCAACACTGGCCTTTCCTGTGAATTCCTCCTCTTACAATTGCCCCTGCACTGATCCACATGGCCGGCTTCCTTCCAATTTACTGAAGGTCTTAGTAACTTTCTACCACTGGAAAAAGCCTAACCAAAGAGAAGGTTGAACATTTGACTTAGAGGTCATGTTAATCTGGAGAAGTAACTTTGAAGAAATAATTGATAGAAAATAGTCCTGTTCCAGCATATCCAATTACACATATTATGAAAAAACTGCCAGATTATACTTGAAAAATTACAGCTTCCACCATTTTGCAAATAAGCATATTAGTGATAACTGCTCATCAGAACATGATTTTTAGCTTCAGACAGAATCCCAGATGACACCAGTGGATAGATGGAAGAGAGAAAACTACCAAGGGAGAAAAATGGATGAAGCCCACCCCCAATTCAGTGGTGCCAGAATGTTTATGAACCCTGCAGAATTTTCTCTATTTCTGCATAAATATGACCAGATCTTCATGTGTCCTAAAACTACATAAAGAGAACCCAATTAAATAGATAACACAAAAAAACTTACTTTTTAACAAAACTATAAAAGTTTATTTACATCACAAATACACAAGGTACAAACATTCAGTATTTACATGACAGTGAGTAGACTCAGATTAAAATATGGTTACTACTGTCTATAAAACATTCAATACCTTGGGGGGCCCACCACTCCCAAAATCCCCCAATGTGCCCGTTGCAACCGCATGTTCCCTCTCCAAGGACAGCCAGGCACAAATGTATCCTTGGAAAAGGAAAGGAGCAGGCAGCCCCTTGAGAAACTCAGAGAAGGGCTGCAACCTCTCACACTCTGTGTAAGCATAGTACACCAACTCCTCCAGCCCACAGAATGGACAGCTAGATGGGATGTCAAGTGAACCTGCCCAAAAACCTGTTGTATGGTACTGCCCAATGCAACACCTTCCACCCCAGGTCCCCAGTGTACAGGGGAAGGACACCTGCATAAAGAGACTTCCACTGGGGACCTCCTCCATTGCCAGATACCACAGAATGCCAAGGCCAGTCCGGTCAGCAGACAAAGGCAAGGAAGTGAAAGGTGTGCAGTAGTAGAAACACTTTGGAGCGTCACAGAACAGCACGGTGGGTATCCCCATGTGAAAACTCACATTATGTGGGACCCTCTCCCATGTGGTCTCCTGAGCACGTCGTGTGGTGGTGCAGCTGGAACCCCTCCACTTCCCCGCGACCTTCTGACACCCAATGTAATCGAATTGGGACCAGTCCTCCCAGCAGTGAGAGCACCGTCCAATGGCGCAGAAGCACCCTGCCTGGATGAAGCCAGACCCCATACACTCCACAGTTTCTGGTAGAAGTGGGGTAATTCCCTCAGAGTGGCATAGCTGATACTGCTTGTCGGTGTTTGCGTGCCCTCCTGCAGGCAGTGTCCCCGGCGCAGAAAGCGTATCACCAGCGTGTACCATCTTGGAGGATTGTCACAGATCATGTCTCTCTGCAGGGTCCTGAGGCGGAAAGCCGCCAGCTTCATGCGCATGCACACCAAGGACTGGGTGCCTTCTGTGACCAGAAGACTCAGGACCATCGCAGAGACCCAATGCCTCCTTTTGCCCCAGAAGTCGTCCACTAGCCTCTTCTGGGTGGGACCAATGCAGTCAGTTGAAACCATACCATGGAGGCAACCAGCTGATTGCTAACTAAAGCCCTTCCCTGATATGAGATCACACAAAGGAGGGCTGACCAGTGCCACAGTCAGGCAGAGATTTTTGTCTCCAAATCCTGCCATTTCGCCAGCCAGGCCTCCTCCAATGAGCTCATGCAGACCCCCAAGTAGAGGAGGTGCATGGTGCTCCACGCAAATACTCTCAACCTCTCCGGTAGGGAGTCCATCTGCCACTGACCCACCAAGAGGCCTGCACTCTTCTCTCAGTTGACCCTTGCAGAGGATGCAGCCAAGAAGACCTGCTGGCAGTCTCACAGACTCCGCAAGTCAGCTGGGTCAGTGACCACAGGGAGGGTGTCATTGATGTAAGCCGACAGGATGACCTCCATGTCTGGTTTGTGTAGAACCAAATCCATAAACCTCTTGTGGAGAAGGCACAGGAATGGCTCCACAAAACCACATACAGCTGTCCCGACATGGTCACCCCTGAAGTATTCCCCTCCCAAAGCACAAGGGCACTGTCAAGAAACTGTTGACCTTAATTAGGCACTATTCATAGTCATACTTTATTGATCTCGAGGGAAATTGGTTTTCGTTACAGTTGCACCAACCAAGAATAGAGTATAAATAAAGCAATATAAAACCATAAATAATTAAATAGTAATATGTAAATGCTAGGAAATAAGTCCAGGACCAGCCTATTGGCTCAGGGTGTCTGACCCTCCAAGGGAGGAGTTGTAAAGTATTCACCCTAGGATTGGGCATCCTGCAAAGGTGCAATGCTGAAGGAGGTGAAAAACAAACCATGGGTAACAGTAAAGGACCTGCAGAAATCTCTAGAACTTGCTAAAGTCTCTGTTCATGCGTCCGTAAAGAAAACACTGGTCAACAATGGTGTTCATGACAGGACACCACAAAACCACAGCTCTCCAAACATTGCTGCATGTCTCAAGTACACAAAAGACCACCTGTATGTTCTACAACACCTCTGGGACAATGTTCTGTGGACAGATGAGACAACAGTGGAACTTTTTGGCAGAATTGTACATTGCTATGACTGGAGGAAAAAGGGCACTGCACACCAACACCAAAACTTCATCCTAACTGTGAAGCACGGTGGAAGGAGAATCATGGTTTGGGGCTGCTTTGCTGCCTCAGGGCCTGGACAGCTTGGAATTGCTGAGGGAACAATGAACTCAAAATTGTATCAAGACATTTTACAGGAGAATGTCTGGATAGCAGTCCATCATCTGAAGCATAATAGAAGTTGGATGATGCAACAAAACGATGACCCAACAGACAAGAGTAAATCAACAACAGAATGATTTAAAAAGAAGAAAATTTGTGTTTTAGAATGGCCGAGTCAATGTCCTGACCATAATCTGAAAGAAATGTTGTGGAAGGGCCTGAAGCAAATTGTTCATGCAAGGAAGCCCAGCAACATTCCAGAGATGAGGCAGTTTGGTACAGAGGAATGACCTAAAATTCCTCCAAGCCAATGGGCAGGACTGATCAACAGTTGCTGGAAATATCTGGTTGAAGTTATTGCTGTACAAGGGGGGTCACATCAGTCACTGAAAACAAAGGTTCACATACTTTTTCCAACAAATACATATACGATTCGATAATTTTTCTCAATAAATAAATGAACAAGTAAAATGTTTTCTCTGTTATTCATCTAACTGGGTTCCATTTATCTAGTTTTAGGACCTACGTATCATATTTTAGGTCATATTTATGCAGAAATAGAGAAATCCTACAGGGTTCACAAACTTGTACATTGCCTCAGCCCATAACTAGTGCTCACCAAAGTAATACAGACAGTAATGAAACCACCAGCTCAGAACTAGTCCTGAAAGACAGACACTACTGAAACCATGAGCTCAGAACTATCGCTGAAATACAAACACCACTGAAACCATCAACTCAGAGCCAGTGCTCAAATGTAGACACTACTGAAACCATCAGCTCAGAACTAGTGCTCAAATACAGTCACTACTGAAACTATGAGCTCAGAACTAGTGCTCAAGTGTAGACACTACTGAAACCATCAGCTCAGAAGCAGTGCTTAAGTATAATAAGAAGTTTGTACAGGCTAGGCAGTCATACAATCGAGCAGAGAGACAGGCCAGAAGAAACCATAACATCAAACTCAAAAATGACTTAACCAGTGGTAACCTTAGCAGCAAGAAGTGGTGGAATGTTGTGATCTTCCTCTCTGGAAGACCAGGCCACTCTGACATCCCTGTCATTGAGCACAATGGGTCTGTACATACAACAGCAAAGGATAAGGCCAATGTTTTCTGTCGGGCTTTTGCAGATAAATGTCGGCTCACAAATGCTAATGACCAGCCACCAGATGTCAAGCAGCTTCCTACCACCTTGCTGAACAAAATCATCTTCAAACCTGAAGACATCAGGAAAATTATGCAACAGCTTCAGCCTGATAAAGTATCTGGCCCTGACCAGATTCCAACTAGGGTCTTAAAGGAATGCAGTGCAGAACTTACAAGTCCTCTCTGCCATCTCTTCCAGCTACGCTTCTCGAGTGGTGTATTCCCAGAACAATGGAAAATAGCATCATTAACACCAGTACGTACACAAGAGGGATTTCAGAGCTGATCCTACAAATTACCACCCCATATCCTTACTCAGTGTCAACAGCAAGGTAATGGAAGCAGCAGTCCACAAACAAGTTCAGAACTACCTACTCCGTAACAACTTAATTTCAAGAAGGCAGTATGGATTTTAGACCTGATCACAGTACAGCCAGACCATCAAAGTTGTTACCTCTGGTCAGGCTTCTGATTCTTCAACCATCAATGCATCTGTACCACAGGGTTCAATACCCTGTTTTCCATCTTCATTGAGGACTTGGTTGATGCACTCAGTAACAAGCTATACCTGTACGCTGACGACTCCACACTATTTGCACCAATTAGAGCAGGAGAGACTAATACAGTGGTAGCAGGCCTGAATAGGGATCTTGACAGGATGAAAGCCTGGGCAGGCGACTGGAATGTCACCTTTGAGCCTACTAAGTGCAAGGCGATGGTGATGTCTAGGAAGAGGAATCCATCTAACCCCGATCTGAATTTTGGGAACTGCAAGCTAGATTTAAAGAAGGAGCTAGTAATCCTTGGTATTAATATTGACAGCAAGTTGGTGTGGGATAAACACCTTCCCACTATTTCAAACAAGGCTGGACAAAGGCCGACTTTGTCAGGTGTGTTCAAGGAGGATTCCTGACACAGCATGTGGACTGGCCAACGAGAGGAGAGGCCATACTGGATCTAGTTCTGGGTAATGAACCTGGTCAGGTGACAGACATCTTGGTGGGGGAGCATTTTGGTGAGAGTGACCACAACTCCCTTAGCTTCAGCATAGCTATGGAAAAGGATAAAAACAGACAAAATGGGAAAGTGCTTAACTGGGGAAAGGCTAACTATGAAGGGATGAGGCAGGAATTAGTGAGAGTAAATTGGAAACAGATGTTCAAGGGTAATAGCACAGAAGTAAAGAGGAGGAAGTTTAGAAACCACTTGTGCTGGGTTCAGGATAGGATTGTCCCACTGAGACAAGGAAAAAAATGGTAGGAAAAGGGAACTGTGGCTGACGAAACATGCGAGGCAACTCGTCAAGAGGAAGAAGGAAGCATATTTTAGATATAAGAAGCAGGAAAGGTTCATGAGAAATATAGGGTAGCCAGGAAGGAGCTTAAGAAGGGACTTAGGAGAGCTCGAAGGGGGCATGAGAAGGCCTTGGCATGTAGGATTAAGGAGAACCCCAAGGCGTTCTATGCATATGTGAAGAACAGAAGGATGACAAGAATGAAGGTGGGGCCACTAAAGGATAAAGAAGGCAACATGTGCCTGGAGGCGGAGGAGGTTTGGAGGTCCTAAATGAATACTTTGCTTCAGTATTCACAAGTGAAAAGGACCGTGATCAGGGTGAGGTCGAAATAAAACAGGTCTGTGTGCTGGACAATGTGTAGATTAAGGAAGAAGTGTTGGATCTTCTTAAAAACATCAAGATTGGTAAGCCCCCAGGGCTGAACGTGATATACCCCAGGCTGCTGTGGGAAGTGAGAGAAGAGATCGCTGGAGCAGTAGCTATGATCTTTGAATCCTCTTTGGCTGCAGGGGAGATGCCAGAGGATTGGAGAATGGCAAATGTAGTTCCCTTGTTTAAAAAAGGTAATAGGGAGAATCCTGGGAACTATAGACCGGTGAGTCTTATGTCGGTGGTCTGCAAACTATTGGAAAGGATTCTTAAGGATAGGATCTTAAGGGAGGGAAGAAGATGGCGGCACAACGCAGAGCACGCGGCCGTCCAAATGATATCGTATGTGTTAACTAGAGGGCTGTGCACAATCCGGATTTGATGGAGACAGCCGTGAGAAGCACGGAGGAACACCTGGAGTAACTTCTGAAATGCCCGCTTCGCTGCCGCTGCCACTGTGCGATCGAGAATCTCCGGAGGGGAAGGCCCCAAATCCTCGGCTTTGCCTATCGCCTGTTGCTGGGGCCAGGATCGAAGCGCTTGGCAGAGATGGTGCTCGGTGTTGGAGAGCTGGTCGGAGGCTCGGAGTTTTCGGATGGACTCGGAGTCGGACTGTGGTCGGATGCTTCCAGGATGCTGCATTGGCAAGTTTGCGGCCCTGGTGGTTCACTGTCTGCGTGAGATGATGGGACTTTCAAGAAACTTTGAGACTTTTACATGTCCATGGTCTGTTCTTATCAAATTACGGTATTGCTTTGCACTGTTGTAATTATATGTTATAATTATGTAGTTTGTCGTCAAGTTTTTAAGTCGGTTTGTTATGTGTCTCTCTGATATCATTCTGGAAAAACATTGTATCATTTCTTAATGCATGCATTACTAAATGACAATATTTAGTAATCGGCTCAGAACCAGTGCTTATATATAGACACTACTGAAACCATCAGCTCAGACTGGTGCTCAGCAAATTTAAATAGATTCTAAAACGTACAGAAAGAGAATTAGGCTACTCAGGCGATCAAAACCGCTCCACATTCCATCACGGCTGATTTATTATCCCTCTCAACACCATTCTCCTCCCTTCTCCCTGTAACCTTTGACCTCCTTACTAATGAAGAACTGATCAACCTCCGACTTAAGTACACACAATAACTTGTCTCAACAGACGTCTATGGCAATGAATTCTATCGATTCACCATCCTCTGCTAAAGAAATTTCTCTTTTTTTTCCCTTAAAGGGATGTTCCTCTTTTCTGAGGCTGTGTCCTCTGGTCCTAGACTCGCCCACTACAGGAAACATCCTCTTCACATCCACTCAATAGGTTTCAGTAGGTACATTTTGTGTCAGAGAAATGTATACTTTAAATACTTTATACTTTATTGTCGCCAAACAATTGGTACTAGAACGTACAATCATCACAGCGATATTTGATTCTGCGCTTCACGCTCTCTGGATTACAAATATTAAATAATAAAAATATTAAAAAGTTAAAATTAGTAAATATTAAAAATTTAAATTATAAATCATAATAGAAAATAGAAAAATGGGAAGTAAGGTAGTGCAAAAAAACCGAGAGGCAGGTCCGGATATTTGGAGGGTACGGCTCAGATCCGGGTCAGGATCCGTTCAGCAGTCTTATCACAGTTGGAAAGAAGCTGTTCCCAAATCTGGCCGTATGAGTCTTCAAGTTCCTGAACCTTCTCCCGGAGAGAAGAGGGACAAAAAGTGTGTTGGCTGGGTGGATCATGTCCTTGATTATCCTGGCAGCACTGCTCCGACAGCGTGCGGTGTAAAGTGAATCCATGGACGGAAGATTGGTTTGTGTGATGTGCTGGGCTGCGTTTACGATCCTCTGCAGCTTCTTTCGGTCTTGGACAGGACAACTTCCATATCAGGTTGTGATGCACCCTAGAAGAATGCTTTCTACGGTGCATCTATAAAAATTAGTGAGGGTTTTAGGGGACAGGCCAAATTTCTTTAGTTTTCTCAGGAAGTAAAGGTGCTGGTGGGCCTTTATACAATATACATACTGAAATTCTTTTTCTTTGCAAACATCCACGAAAACAGAGGAGTGCCGCAAAGAACCCTAAGCCTTTCTATATTTGATTTGTTTCAGTGAGTTTCCCCCCCTCAGACTGGTGAACTCCAGCAAACACAAACCGACAGCCATCAAACGCTCCTCATACATTAACCCTTATATTCCCAGGTTCATTCTCATGAACACGAGAAAATCTGCAGTTGCTAGAAATCCAAAGCTATACACACAAAATGATGGAGAACCCAGCAGGCCAGGCAGTATGGGATAGGGAAATATACTATTAGGCAGGAACTTGGGAGCAGATGTTCTCAGGGAAATGCATGGCAGAAATGTGGCAAATGTTCAGGGAACATTTGCATGGATTTCTGCATAGGTATGTTGCATTGAGGCAGGGAAAGGATGGTAGGGTTAAAGAACCATGGTGTACAAAGGATGCAGAAAATCTAGTTAAGAAGAAAAGAAAAGCTTACGAAAAGTTCAAGAAACTAGGTACTGTTAGAGGTCTAGAAAATTACAAGGTTGCCAGGAAGGAGCTTAAGAATGGAATTAGGAGAGCCAAAAGGGACCATGAGAAGGCCTTGGCGAGCAGGATTAACAAAAACCCCAGGGAATTCTATATACAAGTGGGGCAAGAAGATGAGCCATGCGAAAATAGAAAATAGAAAATAGGTGCGATAGTGGAAACGTGCATGAAGTCGGAGGACGTAACAGAGGTATTTAATGAATACTTTGCTTCAATATTCACTGGGGGAAAAGACCTTGGCAATTGTGGGGATGACTTACAGTGGACTGAAACGCTTGAACATTTAGACATCAAGAAAGAGGATGTGCTGGAACTTTTGAAAAGTATCAAGTTAGATAAGTCACTGAGACCAGATGAGATATACCACCAGGCTACTGTGGGAAGCGAGGGAGGACACTGCTGAACCTTTTGCAATGATCCATGTATCATCAAACAGGATGGGAGAAGTATTGGAGGATTGGAGTGTTGCAAATGTTGTTCCCTTGTTCAAGAAAGGGTGTGGAGATAACCCAGGAAATTATAGACCAGTGAGTCTGACTTCAGTTGTGGGCAAGTTGTTGGAGAAGATCCTGACAGGCAGGAATTATGAGCATTTGAAGAGACATAATCTGATTAGGAATAGTCAGCAAGGCTTTGTCAAGGGCAGGTCGTGCCTTACGAGCCTGAGTGAATTCTTTTGAGGATCTTACAAAATACATTGAAGGTTGAGTAGTGTATATGGATTTCAGTAAGGCATTTGATAAGGTTCCCCATGCAAGACTCTTTCAGAAAGTAAGGAGACATGGGATCCAAGGAGACCTTGCTTTGTGGATCCAGAATTGGCTTGCCCACAGAAGGCAAAAGTGGCTGTAGATGATTCGTATTCTACTTGGAGGTCAATGACCAGTGGTGTTCCGCAGGGATCTGTTCTGGGACCCCCCTCTTTGCGATTTTTATGAATCACCTGGATGAAGAAGTAGAAGCGTGGATTAATAAGTTTGCTGATGACACAAAGGCTGAGGGTGTTGTAGATAGTCTGGATGGTTGTGAGAGGTTACAGCAGGACAGCGATAGGATGCAGAACTGGGCTGAGAAGTGGCAGATGGATTTCAACCCAGATAAGTGTGAAGTGGTTCATTTTGGCAGGTCAAATTTGAAGACAGAATATAATATTAATGGTAATACTGTTGGCAGTGTGGAGGATCTGAGAGATTTTGGGGTCCGTGTTCATAGGACACTCAAAGCTGCTGCGCAGGTTGACAGTGTTGTTAAGAAGGTTATGGTGTGCTGGCATTCATCAACTGCAGGATTGAGTTCAAGAGCCGTGAGGTAATGTTACAGCTATACAAGAAACTGGTCAGACCCCATTTGGAATACTGTGTTCAGTTCTGGTCACCTCACTACAGGAGGGATGTGGAAACCATAGAAAGGGTGCAGAGGAGATTTACAAGGATGTTGCCTGGATTGGGGAGCATGCCTTATGAGAATACATTGAGTGAACTTGGCCTTTTCTCCTCGGAGCGACAGAGGATGAGAGGTGACCTGATGGAGCTGTGTAAAATGATGAGGGACTTTGATCGTTTGGCTAGCCAGAGGCTTTTACCCAGGGCTGAAATGGCTAACACAAGGGGGCATAGTTTTAAGGTGCTTGAAAATATGTACTGAGGAGATTTCAGGGGTAAGTTTTTCCACACAGAGAGTGGTGGGTACGTGGAATGCACCGCTGACAGTGGTGATGGAAGCGGATACAATAGGATCTTTTAAGAGCCTCTTAGATAGGTACATGGAGCTTAGAAAAATAGAGGGCTATGCACAAGGGAAATTCTAGGCAGTTTCTAGAATAGGTTTCATGGTCGGCACAACATTGTGGCGCAAGGGGCCTGTAATGTGCTGTAGATTTCCATGTTCTATGTTCGACATGTTCTATCTTGGTGCTGCCTGGTCTGCTGAGTTCCTCCAGCATTTTGTGTGTGTTGCTTATTCTCATGAACTTCTGGATTTTCTGCAATGCCCGCAGATTCTTTCCTAGTTAAAGGGCCATATACACAAATACTCATGAACCGTCTGATTAAAAAACCTTACATCTTTTCATCTACCAAATTACAGAAAAATGGCATTTTTTTTAAACAAGGAAGGCATCCTTAAGTCCAAGAATTTATACCTACATGCAAGTTCAACTTTTGTACATTGTGAATTGGTTAGTTTCAAAGATTCCTTCTTGGGCCTCATTGGATACCAAGAGCCATCTTCTTGAAACTTAATCTCATCTACATCAGTACAAGAATTCAGGATTTCCATAAACAATCTGAAAGAAAATACAAAGTTATCTTAATGTCAAAAGTCAAAAGTAATACAAGTATTATCAACCAAAACTCAGATATAAACTTGTCTTATAGAACCTGTAGCTAGCTGCATCATCGTCTGGTATGGAAGGTCAAGTACACAGGATTAGAGAAAGCTGCAGAAAGTTGTAAACTCAGCCAGCTCCATCACTGGCACTCGCCTCTCCAGTACTGAGGACACTTCAAAAGATGATGCCATGAACAATACCTCATTATTTTCTTTTTGATCTACTTATTTAATTTAAATATTAAACAATATATTTTTAATTGTAATTTATAGGTTTTATTACCTATTGCATTGTAATGCTGCCGGAAAACAATAAATTTCATGACATATGCCAGTGATATTAAACCTGATGTGGATTTTGGCTACTTGATGTGATGAGCCCTTAAGCCTGGAAGTATAAGGAGTAAATGTAAACACAGTTGTTCTCTTCGGTCTCTGACTCTGTTTACTGGGACCAGCAGCATCCTGCATTGAGGAGTTGCGTATGGCACAGCTAAATCAAATAGGGAACTTCAACAGCAAGAAAATACCCAAAGCTTCAAGCTCACATCAAATGACACAACTAAAACCTCGGCAAAACCATCAATATATTGTTACAACACATTATATCGGAGAATACCTCTTCTCCTCACCGGCCAAATTTTTCTATTCCCCCCTGTTCTCTTACCACTTCTCCTCACTGGCCTGTCACCATCCCTGTTCCTCTCCTCCTTCCCTTCCTCTCCTATCAGATTCCTTTTCCAGTCCTTTCCTTTTTCCACCTATAACCTTCCAGCTTCTTACTTCATCCGCCCTCCCTCACCCACCTGGCTTCACCTGTCACCTTCCAGCTTGTCCTCCTTCCACCTTTCTTTCCAGTCCTGATGAAGGGTCTAGGGCCAAAATATCAAATGTTTATTCATTTCCAGAGATGCTGCCTGACTTGTTGAGTTCCTCCAACATCTTGTGTGTATTCAATAGGAGAATGATTAACCAAACTATGGAAGGCTAATTAACAGGGTGAACATGGTCACAAATGTAAATTAGTATTTTTAAAAAGGCAGGGATGGGAAATAATATAGCAGTGGCTTTGCTAAGTCCTACTTCAGGAAAATTTGTTCTCTGAGATGATCTTGTCCCATTCTCATACTAATTATTAATAGTAGTTAATCATTCATATCATTCTGCGCAAACCTCCTAATATTATCAAGTTCCCAAGTTCGAAAACTAATCTAAGTAAGGAATATACCAGAGAGCACACAAGCAATACAATCAAGATGACTGAAATTTCTGCCATTATGGTGAATGGCGGGAGGAGAAGATGGCGGCGCGATGCAGCTCGCAGAGGCCACTCCGGTGGTGATGTCTTACCTGTCAAATAGGGTGCTATGCACAATCCTGATTTGATGGAGACAGACGTGAGAGCACGGAGGAACATCAGGTGGAACTTCTGAAATGCCTGCTTCACTGCTGCTGCTACTGTGTGGTCCAGAATCTCCGGAGGAGAAGGCCCCGAGTCCTCGGCTTTGCTTGTTGCTTGGCGGCCGGGGCGGGGTTGAAGCGCTCGGCAGAGGACGGTGTTCGGTGTTAGAGGGCTGGTCGGAGGCTCGAAGTTTTCGGACAGACTCAGAGTCCGCTGTGGTCGAGTGCTTCCAATGGTGCTGCATCGGCAAGTTTGCGGCGCTTGGAGGTTCATGGCAGGGAGAGTTTCTCCCTTCTACCATCTGTGTGAGATGATGAGGCTAACGGAACTTTGAGACTTTTTTTTTTACCGTGCCCATGGTCTGCTCTTTATCAAGTTACTATATTGCTTTGCACTGTTGTAACAATATGTTATAATTATGTGGTTTTGTCAGTTTTAGTCTTGGTTTGTCTTGTGTTTCTTGTGATATCATTCTGGATGAATATTGTATCATTTTTTAATGCATGCATTTCTAAATGACAATAAACGAGGACTGAGTGTCCTCATAATCTAATCTAATCTAATTTTCTGAAAGAGAGACATAGAGGACAAGAGATCTATTTCGTCACGACATGGGGCCTTCAGTAGCGTGGCGGTTAGCATGATGCTATTACACCTCAGGGTAGAGTTCAATTCCAGTGTCGTCTGTAAGGAGTTTGTACACATGGGTTTTCTCCAGGTGCTCTGCTTTTCTCCCACAGTCCAAAGACATACTGGTTACTAAGTAAATTAGTCATTGTAAATTGTCCTATGATTAAGCCAGGGTTAAATGTGTGGATTGCTGGGTGGAGTGGCTTAATGGGCTGGAATGGCATGTTCCATGCCATCATAAACAAAAAGAAGCAAGCTAATTGGTCATCTGATTTAATGCTAGATCTGAGGAAGCCCATTCCCTCACATAAAACCATAAGACATAGGAGCAGAATGAGGCCATTTGGCCCATCGAGTCTGCTCCACTGATCCTTTCTTTCCCCCTGCTCAGCCCCACTCCTATCTGAGTACATTTTCTTCACAGACACCCATTAAGACCATCCTACTTCCCCACTGCACGAGGAGTAATTTGCAGCAGCTAATCCACGCAGCCAGCAGGATGTGGAAAGGAAACCCATGCAGTCATAGAGACAACAAAAACCCCATACAGCACCAGAGATCAGAACCAAACCCAGGCCCTAGCCACAGCACCACCAGAGGACAATTGGACATGAGCTGCCAGTAAATTATGAACAGCTTACAGAACAGTCATGGATGGATCTGAATGTTTCTGATGCTGGGATGCTGGGAGATAAAGACTGTCAAGATGCAGCTGACACATAGTTTCAATCCCGGAAAGGGTCTACCAGCTTTTAAAGAAAGGACTGATGGATCAGGACAGAGTGAAGGTTAAGAGCAAGATTCTTTGAGGAGAATACAATTGATTTTATCAGTTTCTCAATAGGAGTAAAAACAGGTAATAAAATGAAAGCAACACAAAATGCTGGAGGAACTCAGTAGGCCAGGCAGCATCTATGGAAAAGAACTGATCTTTTGGGCCGAGATCCTTCATCAGGAAATGAAATATATTCCTTTAGATGTATAGATCACTGGGTTGTAATGACTTGGTACACTGAAGGATAACAGTCTCAGTATACTGATTGAGTTTCTGAGTGGCAAGAATTCCCCTGATGATTATTCCCGCCCCCCCATACAGTACCGTACAGTTAATGCAGATAAGTGCGAGGTGTTGCACTTTGGCAGGACAGGCCTGGGTAGGGCTTACATAATGAGTGGCAAGACACTAAAGAGTGTGGTAGGGCAGAGGGATCTGGTAATACAGATCCATAATTCCTTAAAAGTGGTGTCATGGGTAGATAGAGTAGCAAAGAAAGCTTTTGGCACGTTGGTCTTCATAAATCAAAAAACTAGGTACATGAGTTGGGATGTTATGTTGAAACTGAATAAGATGTTGGTGAGCACCAGGAAATCTGCAGATGCTGGAAATTCAAGCAACACACACAAAAAATGCTGGTGAACGCAGCAGGCCAGGCAGCATCTATAGGAAGAGGTACAGTTGACGTTTTGAGCCGAGACCCTTCATCAGGACTAACTGAAAGAAGAGATAGTAAGAGATTTGAAAGTAGAAGGGGGACGGGGAGATCCGAAATGACAGGAGAAGACAGAAGGGGGAGGGATGGAGCTAAGAGCTGGAAAGTTGATTGGCCAAAGGGATACAAGGCTGGAGAAGGGAGAGGATCATGGGATAGCAAGCCTAGAGAGAAAGAAAGGGGGAGGAGAGCCCAGAGGATGGAGAGCAAGTAAGGAGTTATAGTGAGAGGGACAGAGGGAGGAAAAAAAGGGGAAAAAATAATAAATAGATAAGGGATGGGGTACGAAGGGAAGGAGGGGCATTAACTGAAGTTAGAGAAGTCAATGTTCATGCCATCAGGTTGGAGGCTACCCAGATGGAATATAGGGTGTTGTTCCTCCAACCTGAGTGTGGCTTCATCTTGACAGTAGAGGAGGCCATGGATAGACATATCAGAATGGGAATGGGACGTGGAATTAAAATATGTGGCCACTGGGAGATCCTGCTTTCTCTGGCGGACAGAGCGTAGGTGTTCAGCGAAACGGTCTCCCAGTCTGCGTCGGGTCTCGCCAATATATAGAAGGCCGCACTGGGAGCAGCGGAAGCAGTATATCACCCCAGCCGACTCACAGGTGAAGTGTCGCCTCACCTGGAAGGACTGTCTGGGGCCCTGAATGATGGTAAGGGAGGAAGTGTAAGGGCATGTGTAGCACTTGTTTCGCTTACAAGGATAAGTGCCAGGAGGGAGATCAGTGGGGAGGGATGGGGGGGACGAACGGACAAGGGAGTCGCGTAGGGAGCGATCCCTGTGGAAAGCGGGGGCGGGGGGGGAGAGAAAGATGTGCTTAGTGGTGGGATCCCGTTGGAGGTGGCGCGGAAGTTACGGAGAATTATATGTTGGACCCAGAGGCTGGTGGGGTGGTAGGTGAGGACAAGGGGAACCCTATTCCTAGTGGGGTGGCGGGAGGAAGGGGTGAGAGCAGATGTGTGTGAAATGGGAGAAATGCGTTTGAGGGCAGAGTTGATGGTGGGAGGGAAGCCCCTTTCTTTAAAAAAAGGAAGACATCTCCTTCAACACACATCAAAGTTGCTGGTGAACGCAGCAGGCCAGGCAGCATCTCTAGGAAGAGGTACAGTCGACGTTTCAGGCCGAGACCCTTCGTCTACTCCTGACGAAGACTAACTAATTTCCAGCATCTGCAGAATTCCTGTTGTTTGCGTTTTTAAAAAAGACATCTCCTTCATCCTGGAATGAAAAGTCTCCTCCTGAGAGCAGATGCAGCGGAGACGGAAGAATTCTGAGAAGGGAATGGCATTTTTGCAAGAGACAGGGTGGGAAGAGGAATAGTCCAGGTAGCTGTGAGAGTCCATAGGCTTATAGCAGACATCAGTAGATAAGCTGTCTCCAGAGATAGAGACAGAAAGATCAAGAAAGGGGAGGGAGCTGTCGGAAATGGACCAGGTAAACTTGAGGGCAGGGTGAAAGTTGGAGGCAAAGTTAATGAAGTCAATGAGCTCAGCATACGTGCAAGAAGCAGCGCCAATGCAGTCGTTGATGTAGTGAAGGAAAAGTGGGGGACAGATACCAGTATAGGCTTGGAACATGGATTGTTCCACAAAGCCAACAAAAAGGCAGGCAGAGCTGGGACACATACGGGTGCCCATGGCTACACCTTTAGTTTGGAGGAAGTGGGAGGAGCCAAAGGAGACATTATTAATAGTAAGGACTAATTCCGCTGGACGGAGGAGAGTGGTGGTAGAGAGGAACTGGTTAGGTCTACTGTCAAGATGAAGCCACACTCAGGTTGGAGGAACAATACCTTATATTCCATCTGGGTAGCCTCCAACTAGATGGCATGAACAGTGACTTCTCTAACTTCCGTTAATTCCCCTCCTCCCCATCGTACCGCATCCCTTATTTATTTATTTATCCCCCCCCCCCCACCCCGTCCCTCTCACTATAACTCCTTGCCTGCTCTCCATCCTCTGGGCTCCCCTCCTCCTTTCTTTCTCCCTTGGCTTCCCATCCCATGATCCTCTCCCTTCTCTAGCCTTGTATCCCTTTTGCCAATCAACTTTCCAGCTCTTGGCTCCATCCCTCCCCCTCCTGTCTTCTCCTATCATTTTGGATCTCCCCCTCCCTCTCCCACTTTCAAATCTCTTACTATATCTTCTTTCAGTTAGTCCTGACGAAGGGTCTCTGCCCTAAACGTCGACTGTACCCCTTCCTATAGATGCTGCCTGACCTGCTGCGTTCACCAGCATTTTTTGCGAAGATGTTGGTGAGGCATAATTTAGAGTATTGTGTGCAGTTCTGGTCACTTACCTACAGAAAAGATGTCAATAAAATTGAAAGAGTGCAGATAAAATCTACAAGGATGTTACCAGGACATCAGGACCTGAGTTTATAGGGAAAGGTTGAACAAGTTAGGATTTTATTCCCTAGAGTATCAGAGAATAAAAGGAGACTTGACCATAGACAATAAGACATAGGAGCAGAATTAAGCAATTTGGCCAATGAGCCTGCTATGCCACTCAATCATGGATGATTCTTTTTTCCGCTCCATAGCCCCACTCCCAGGCCTTCTCCCCATAACCTTTGATGCCACGTAAATCCAATCAAGAACCTATCAATCTCTACCTTAAATACACCCAACAATGCGTCCTCCACTGCTGCCTATGGTAACAAATTCCAGAAATTCACCACCCTCTGGCTGAAGAAACCTCTCTGCATCTATTTTAAATAGATGTCCCTCTATACTGAGGCTGTGCTTGTTTGTCCAAGACTCAGCCACATCTACTGTCTAGGCCTTTCAACATTTGAAAGGTTTCAATGAGATTCCCCAACTCAGCCATCTAAATTCCAGCGAGTAGAGACCCGGAGCTATCAAACGTTCCTTTCATTCCCAGAATCATCCTTGCGAACCTCCTCTGAACCCTCTATAATGGCAGGACATCTTTTCACAGATGAGGAGCCCAAAGTGATCACAATACTCAAGATAAGGCCTCACCAGTGCCTTATAATGCCCCAGTATCACACCCCTCCTCTTGTATTCTAGCTCTCTTGAAATTAATGCTAACATTGCATTTGCCTTCCTCACCACCAACTCAACATGCAAGTTAACCTTCAGGGTATTCTGCACAAGATCTCACAAGGCACTATGCACCTCAGATTTTTGGATTTTGTCCCCATTTAGAAAATAGTCTGCACTTTTATTTCTACGACCAAAGTGCATAATCATGCATTTTCCAACATTGTATTTCATTTGCCACTTTCTTGCCCATTCTCCTGATCTGTCGAAGTCCTTCTGCAGCCTTCCTGTTTCCTCAACACTACCTGCCCCTCCACCAATCTCGTGTCATCTGCAAACTTGGTAACAAAGCCATCTACTCCATCACCTAAATCATTGATATACAGCATAAAAAGAAGCGGTCCCAACACCAACCACTGCAGAACACCACTAGTCACTGGTCACTAGAAAAGGATCCTTTTATTCCCACTCGCTGCCTCAAACAATCAGCCAATGTTCTAACCATGCTAGTAAATTTCTTGTAATACCATGGGCCTATAACTTGATAAGCAGGCTCATGTGTGACACTTTGTCAAAGGCTTTCCGAAAATCCAAATAAACAACATTCACTGCATCCCCTTCATCTATCCTACTTGTAATCTCCTCAAAGAAGTCCAACAGGTTCGCCTGGCAGGATTTTACCTGAAGGAAACCATTCTGACTTTGTACTATCTTGTCCTGCGTCTCCAAGTACTCCACACAGGGAGACGGGGCACCTCGAGGCAACTCGTGTGGCAGAACTCTCAAGGGATACGATTAAATATTCTCATTTCAGCCTGATACAGCTAAAAAGCACAACTGCTTCCAAGGTCAGTACAGTCAACAAAGATGTCTTAATGCGTTTAAATGAACTATCGCTGCTTAAAGCTGATGGAAACAATGCCGAATGTGGACGGACTCCTCAACAGATTCCATGTAGGAAATGTGGTTGCAGGTCAGGCATACAAGTGTGTTTAAGGAAACGGGGTTTTAAACTCCCAATACCGACTATCTTGCTGGCAAACGTGCAGTCTCTGGTGAATAAAATCGATGATCTCAGCGCTGAATCAGTGGGACATTAGGATCACATGTGTCCTTTCGTTCAGGGAATCCTGGTTAATCCCTTCTATACCGGATGCAGCAATGCAGATTGACGGGTTTACTATACACCATCAGGATTCATCTGTAAGAGTCTCTCAAAAGCAGAGACGGAGGAATATGCCTCATGATCAACTCTTCTTGGTGCACAAATATATTGGTGCTGTCCCAATTCTGCTAACCAGACCTAGCAAGTTTAGTAGTTAAGTGCCATCCATTTTACCTACCACAAGAGATTTCTGGGATCATTCCACCTCAGGCCAATGTCAAGCAGGCTTTAGATGATCTGAGCAATAGGATCAACATACACGAAACAGCACACCCTAACGCCTTCACCACTGTTTTGGGGGATTTTAACCAGGCCAGTCCATAAAAAATCACTAAGCAATTACCATCAACAGATCACTTGCATTACCAGTGGAAACGACTCACTGGACCACTGTGACACCACCATCAAGAATGCCTACCGTGCTATTCCACACCCTCACTTCGGGAAATTTGATCACCTGGCTATACTTCTACTCCCTGAGTATAGGCAGAGACTGAAGACTACAGCACCAGTAGTGAGGACCAAGAAGGTATGGACAAGGGAAGCACAGGAGCACCTACAGGACTGCTTTGAGTCAGCGGACTGAACTGTATTCAGGGATTCGTCTTCAAATCTGGATGATTATGCTGTAGTTGTTACCAACTTCATTAAAACCTCGGTGGTTGAGTGTGTGCCGACAAAGACTTACTGTACATTCCCAAACCAAAAGCCGTGGATGAACTAGGAGGTATGTCGTCTGCTGAAGGCAAGATCTGTGGCATTCAAATCTGGCAACTCAGAGCTGCAGCTGAAAACCAGGTATGATTTGCGGAGGGCTATTTCAAGGGTGAAGAGACCATCTCGAATGAGGTTGGAGGTGACATCAGATGTACAACAACTCGGGCAGGGTTTGCAACACATTACTTCCTACAAATCAAAACCAAATACCATGAATGGCAGCGATGCTTCACCAGCAGATGAACTCAACGCCTTCTATGCCCACTTTGAAAGGGAGAACATAACTACAGATGTGAAGATCCCTGCTGCACTTGGTGACCCTTTGATCTCTGTCTCAGAGGACGATGTTAGACTGTCTTTAAAGAGGGTGAACCCTTGAAAGGTGGAAGGTCCCGATAGAGTATCTAATGTGGCTCCGAAAACCTGTGCCAACCAACTGGTGGGAGTATTCGAGGATATTTTCAACCTCTCACTGCTACGGGCAGAAGATCCCACTTGCTTCAAAAAGGCAACAATTATACTAGTGCCTAAGCAGAATAGTGTGGGCTGCCTTAATGATTATCGCTCGGTAGTACTCACATCTACAGTGATGAAATGTTTTGAGAGGTTCGGCGTGACTAGACTGAACTCCTGCCTCAGCAACGACCTGGACCCATTCCAATTTGCCTATCGCCACAATAGGTCAACAGCAGATGCAATCTCAATGGCTCCTAACACAGCCTGAGACCACCTGGGCAATACAAACACCTCTGTCAGGATGCTGTTCATCAACTATAGCTCAGCATTTAACACCATAATTCCCACAATCCTGATTGCGGTTACAGAACCTGGGCCTCTATACCTCCGTCTGCAATTGAATCCTCGACTTCCTAACCGGAAGACCACAATCTGTGCGGATTGGTGATAACATATCCTCCTCGCTGATGATCAACACTGGCGCACCTCGGGGGTGTGAGCTTAGCCCATTGCTCTACCCTCTCTAAACCCATGACTGTATGGCTAGGCATAACTCAAATACCATCTATAAATTTGCTGATGATACAACCAGTGTTGGTAGAATCTCAGATGGAGACGAGAGAGCGTACAGGAGCAAGATATGTCAACTAGTAGAGTGGCGCTGCAGCAACAACCTTGCACTCAAAGTCAGTAAGACAAAAGAGCTGTTTGTGGACTTCAGGAAGGGCAAGATGAAGGAACACTTACCAATCCTCATAGAGGGGTCAGAAGTGGAGAGATGAGCAGTTTCAAGTTCCTGGGTGTCAAGATCTCTGAGGACCTAACCCGGTTGCAACGTATTGATGCAGTTATAAAGAAGGCTTGACAGCCACTATACTTCATTAGGAGTTTGAAGAGATTTGGCATGTCAACAAATACACTCAAAAATTTCTATAGATGTACCGTGGAGAGCATTCTGACAGGCTGCATCACTGTCTGGTATGGGGGGGCTACTGCACAGGACTGAAAGAAGCTGCAGAGGGTTGTAAATTTAGTCAGCTCCATCTTGGGGAGTAGCCTACAATGTACTTAGGACATCTTCAAGGAACGGTGTCTTAAAAAGACAGCATCGATTATTAAAGACCTCCAGCACTCAGGGCATGCCCTTTTCTCATTGTTACCGTCAGGTAGGAGGTATAGAAGCCTGAAGGCACACACTCAGTGATTCAGGAACAGCTTCTTCCCCTCTGCCATCTGATTCCTAAATGGACATTGAACCCATGAACACTACCTCACTTTTAAAAAATATATATTATTTCTGCTTTTTGCACGATTTTTAATCTATCTAATATACGTATACTGTAATGGATTTACTTATTTATTTTTTTCTTCTATATTATGTATTGCATTGAATTGCTGCTGCTAAGTTAACAAATTTCACGACACATGCTGGTGATAACAAACCTGATTCTGACTCCAACATCTCTCAACCACTAAGGTCAGGCTAACTGGTCTATAATTTCCTTTCTTCTGCCTCCCTCCTCTCTTAAATGACATTTGCAATTTTCCAGTCCTCTGGCACCATGCCAGAGTCCAATGACTCGTGAAAGATCATTACTAATGCCTCTACAATCTCTACTGCTATTTCTTTCAGAACCCTTGTATGCAGTTACACAGGTGACTTATGTAGTTTTAGGTCTTTCAGCTTTCTGAACACCTTCTCCCTTGTAATAGTAACTGCACTCACTTCTCTTCCCTCACATCCTTCAACATATGACACAGTGAAGACATGCAAGATACTCATTTAGTTAATCAGCCATCTCCTTGTCCCCAGTCACGAGGAATTGTCCCCAGTTATTATTTCTCCAGCCTCATTTTCTTGCAGTCCTATATCCACTCTCATCTCTTTTTTTACATATTTGAAAAAGCTTTTACTTTCCACTTTGATATTGCTTTCATATTTAATCTTTTCTCTCCTAATGATTCTTTTAGTTGCTCTCTGTAGGTTTTTAAAAGCTTCCCAAACCTCTATCTTCCTGCTATTTTTTCTTTGTTGAATGCCCTCTCTTTTGCTTTTACATTAGCTTTGACTTCCCTTGTCGGCTACAGTTGTACTATTTTCCTATTTGAGTACTTCTTTGTTTTTGGAATACATCTATCCTGCACCTTCCTCATTTCCTCCAGAAACTCACACCATTGCTGCTCTGCTGTTACCCTACCAACAGCTCCTTCCAGCTTACTTTGGCCAACTCCTCTCTCAGACACTACACTACTAGAACTAGGGAACATAACCTCAAGATTCAGGGAAGTAGATTTAGGATGGAGATGAGGAGGGCTTTTCCCAGAGAGTGGCGAATCTGTGGAATTCTCTGCCCAATGAACCGGTGGAGGCTTCATTCCCTCCCCCCACCTTCTTTATAGGGCCTCTGCCCCTTCCCTCTTCAGTCCTGACGAAGGGTTCTGGTCCGAAACGTGGACTGATCATTTCCACGGATGTTGCCCGACCTGCTGAGTTCCTCCAGCGTGTTGTGAGTGAAGCAGTGGAGGCTACCTCAGTAAATATATTTAAGACAAGGTTTGATAGATTTTTAAAAATTTATTCATTTACAGGATGCGGGTGTCGCCAGCTAAGCCAGTTGCCCATCCCAGGTTGCCCTTGAGAAGGTGGTGATGAGCTGCCTTCTTGAACTGCTGCAGTCCAAGGTACACCCACAGTGCTGTTACGGAGGGAATTCCATGATTTTGACCCAGCGACAATGAAGGAACAACGATATGCATAGTAGGGGAATTAAGGGTAATTGGGAAAAAGGTAACTAGGTGGAGATGCGTATGGCCAGATCATATTGAATGGCAGAGCAGGCTCGATGGGCCAGATGGCCTACTCCTGTTCCCATTTCCTATGTCCTTATGAAATTCTGTTATGACAGACTTTGCTTTCTCCCCATCAGGCTTTAAGTTAACTCAATCATATTGTGATCACTGCTTCCTAAGAGTTCCTTTACCTTAAGCTCCTTAAATTGCGTCTAGTTCATTACATGACACCCAATCCAGTAAAGCTGATACCCTTGTAGGCTCAATCACAAACTGCTCTCAAAGCCATCTCTTATGCATTCAACAAACTCACTCTCTTGAGATCCATTACTAACTTGATTTTCCCAATCGACCTGCATGTTAAAATATCCGATGACTATCATAAAATTGCCCTTCTGACACGCCCTTTCTATATCTCATTGCAATCTGTGGTCCACATCCCAGCTACTGTTGGGAGGCCTGTATAAAACTGCCATCAGGGTCCTCTTACCGTTGCAGTTTCTTAACTCAACCCACAAGGCTTCAACATCTTCCGATCCTATGTCACGTCTTTCTACTGATCTGATGCCATGTTTTTACCAGCAGAGCCAAGCCACCTCCTCTGCCTACCCCCTACCCCTACAATACAATGTGTAATCTTGGATATTCCGCTTCCAACTACAACCATCCCTCAGCTGTGGTTCAGTGATGGCCACAACATCATACCTGACAATCTGTAATAGTGCAACAAGATCATCCACGTTATTTCCTATACTCCACGCATAGACATTTGATAGAGATGTATACATAGAATATAAGGGGCATACATAGGGTAAATGCAGACTTTTTGCACTGAAGTTGGGGGGGATGACAACTACAGGTCATGGGTTAAAGGTAAAAGGTGAAATGTTTAAGGGGAACATGTGGCGAGTATCTTCACTCAGAGGGTGGTGAGAGTATGGAACAAGCTGCCACCACAAATGGTGGATGCAGGTTTGCATTCAACATTTAACAAAAATTTGGATAGCTACATAGATGGGAGGGGTATGGAGGGCTATGGTGCAGGGTGATGAGACTAGACAGATAAATAGTTCTGTAAAGACTAGAGGGGCCAAAAGGCCTGTTTCTGTGCTGTAGTGTTCTATGACTCTATAATCACAAGAGATTCTGCAGAGGCTAAAAATCTTAAGCATACACACCAAATGCTGAAGGTACTCAAAGTCAGGCAGCATCTATGGAGGGGAATAAACAATTGATATTTCAGGCCGCCCTGATGAAGATTCTCAGCCAAAATACCGACTGTTTATTCACCTCCCTGGAGGAGAATAAACAGAGATTATTCTGCAGAGTGCAACTACTGTTATGTCTCAGAAACTATTGGGCTGAAAAGCATTAAGTGATCCCTCTAAAATTCTCGTGTTTCTTTTTTCTGATCTATTGTTACTCAAAGAAAGACAAAACTAGAAGATACCATTTGTAAAACACAAAATGTGATAGTAAAACTAAATTGTTGCCAATGTTTACAACATACCCATCTATTATTAAACTCTCATAGGATGCCTTTTTATCGCAGACTGGACAAATCCACGTGGGCTTCTTTTCATTCATTTGAAGGTAGAGTGCAGCATCAAAGCACTGTAGATGTGTACAACTGACAGCACGGCAAGGGACCGTCAGGCGCATCTTCCCCAACTATAAAAATTAAAAGCCAAACATTAAACTTCATAAAACTAACTCAAATCAATACGCACACTAATTTTATTTGTGAAACTAAAAAATTACAAGTTCAGTTTAACAGTAAAATATGCAGATTCTGATTTTGACAACTAGTTGATGCAGAATATCAGAGTGAATAAAAACAAAGAGATCAGCATTATTTGTTGCATGTACATTGAGACATCAAAGTAAACAGTGAAATGTGTCGTTTGTGTCAACGACCAACAGTCTGAGGAATATCTTGGGCTGGGCAGCCCACAGGTATCCCCAAAGCTTCCAATGCCAACATAGCATGTTCACAACTTACTAACCCTAACCTATACATCTGTGCAATGTTCAAGGAGGTACCTAATCAAGTGGCCACCAAGTGTATTTCTGCATGTTCAGTGTCTTTTGCTGCTGTAGCCATCCACTTCAGAGATACTCTTCTGCACACCACTGTTGTAACACGTGGTTACTTGAGATACTGTCATCTTCCTGTCAGCTTGAACTGGTCTGGCCATTCTCCTCTGACCTCTCTCATTAACAAGGCACCCATAAAACTACCAGTCACTGGATGTTTTTTGTTTATTGCACCACTCTCTGTAAACTCTAGAAATAGCCCGTGTGAAAATTCCAGGAGATCAGTCTCTGAGATGTTCAAACCACACCCATCTGGAACCAACAATCATTCCACAGTCCAAGTCACTTAGATCACAATTCTTCCCAATTCTGATGTTTGGCCTCTTGACCATGTCTGCGTGCTTTTATGCATTGATTTGCTGCCACAGGATTAGCTGATTAGGTATTTGTATTAATGAGCAGGTATACAGATGTACCTAATAAAGTCGCCACTGAGGGTAAATTTAGACAGACTGATGATGCTCTAGTATAGAGCAAAAAGGTTGTGAAAGGAATTCAGTCCTTCAAGAAGCAACTTTAGAGAGAAATGGGTAGTTAACATTTCAGACTGAGCCCTTTCATCTAGACTCAAAGAATAGAGGGGACATGACCGGCACTTATACCTGTTATCGCCCCTCTACTCTTAGTCCAGATGAAAGATCCTGATCCAAAACTGACTGTCAATTTCCCTCTACAGATGCTGCCTGATCTGCTCAGTTCCCTCTGCAGCCTGTTTTTTTGCTTGTCACACTTCGACTTTATGTTCTATTACAATCACCTAAAACAGGATCTTCAGAGGGCTGCTTCCCATTCAGACATGACATCTCTTTAACATCTGTCCAGTTTATTCCCACTGATATTGCTAATTCAGAGCTTTATAAAGAAAGCTTCACTTTAAAGATCTCAGGTGAATCTTTTTTCAAAAAACTTGAAACTCATCATTAACTTCCAAGATATTTTTGGTAGTCTAGTTTTTTTTTGCTGGACTTTGTGTCTGCCAGTGTGAAAGCAAACTTGCTGAAATGCACAGCACTGAATGCTCTGAAATATTCTTTAACATCCTTTTCATGAAGGCAGCTAGCATGAGATGATTACGGCAGTGATTTGTGCTCAATTTTCGTTGCTTTCTGTAAGGAATTTGTACATTCTCCCCGTGACTGTGTTGGTTTCCTCCAGGTGACCTGGTTCTCTCCCACATTCCAAAAGCATGTACGTTAAGCTTAGTAAGTTGTGGACAAGATGTTTTTGCACTGGAAGCATGGCTACACTTGCAGGTTACCACCGGCACATCCTCGGACAGTGTTGGTCGTTGATGCATTTCAGAATCTGATTCAGATTTATTTGTCGCATGTACATAGAACATGTTTCTGCATCTACCACATGTGACAATAAAGCAATTAGGGTTATGCACCACCCAGCAACCCACATATTTATCCTGTGGCTAATAAAGTGGCCAATGAGTGTACATTTCACATGTTGCAGAAGGATAGTTCAGAATTTAAAACAAATATTGGATTAGTTTCAGCTATCATTTCAATTGCATGTTACAAAGAAGAATGCATGATTTATTCTACAGGAATACTCACCCGAGGGCATCTAGAGAAAAAGTACAGTAATTCCCACACCCTGATGAATGCTGATAAACCAGCAACTTACTGGACACATCAATGAGACTCTGAGACTTGTGGTTGCAATTTCACTATCAGGATCTGCAGTCAGCTTCTCTTTAACTGAAGAAATATAAACAGTAACAATTGTAACTGAGTTATTAATACCACTGGACAACAAAGATTTTGCTTCCTAAATACTTTTGGGTGTATCTTATGGATTTTGGGCTGCTGATCATGAAAATCACCTTGACATATCCCTAAACGCAAACATGCGGAAATCTGCAGATGCTGGAAACTCAAGCAACACACATTAAAAATGCTGGTGAACACAGCAGGCCAGGCAGCACCTATAGGAAGAGGTGCAGTCGATGAATTTAAAAACGTAAACACGAGCAAATATGCAGATACTGGAAATTCAAGCAACACGCATGAATTTAAAAACACAGACACGAGGAATGTCGACTGTACCTCTTCCTATAGATGCTGCCTGGCCTGCTGCGTTCACCAGCATTTTTTATGTGTGTTGCTTGACATATCCCTACCACACAACTTTTTTTTAAAATCATGTATATTTGTTATTTTAGTTCATTATTTAAGTTAATTGAAATGTTGCCCAAGTCAGAAGCTGCAACGTTTTCTGCCTTGTCCAGGCATGCCTGGGCAGGGTGGATGTTGCACGGCAGGACAGGATTTAGAAAGGCTATAAAAGAACCACGCACACACATTGGATTTACATGTTGTCATGTGTGACGCCAAGCAGAGCTACCGGACGGATGATGCTAATGAGAGAGATAACGGAAGACAATGGAGAAACATTCAAAATGCTAATAAGACAGAAGAGAGAGAGATTAACGAGAAAGAAACACAATTCAGATATTGACAGACCGGTTGCTTTGAACCTGAACTGTTTGAAGTTTGATGGACAGGTGATACCCCAGCAGGGGGATAAAAAGAGCAGGCTTGCTAAGGCACGTGACACGCCACGAGACCCTGGAAACAGCAGTGTGCCCCCACAAGTTGGTGAGACTTTGGAGGACTGGTTCTCGGAAACCGATCAGAGGCTCACAGGGTGTAAAGGTACTATCGGTGGGAACCTGGGGTGGGTGTCCGCCCTTGCCTGGGTGCCCGGTTCACCGTGGAAGAATGATCGTATCCGGAACGGGGGGGTCACAGTCGGTGACTACAGCGGGATTAGAGGACATCAAAAGGTCTTCCTGAAACCAACTGCATCTCTCACTCGCTCTCTCTCTCCTCCCCCCCCCCAACGGTACAACAGCAGCGACTACTTCGAACTGCACAAAACTGAACTGAACTCAGCTTCACTTAAGACTGATCATTTTACCCCTAGACTGCAATAGAGCTTGGTTGATTCCTATTACTCTAGTTCTGTGTATATGTGTGTATTATCATTGCTAACCTGTTACATTTATATCCTTACGATTAGGGTACTGTATTACTTATTTCTTTAATAAAACTTTATTAATTCCTAGTAATCACAGACTCCAACGAGCGTTCCATTTCTGCTGGTTTGGCAACCCAGTTACGGGGTACATACCAATCTATATCGGCTTGTCATCATGCTGATGCGCATATTATGTGTACTCATTATAATAAAGTAATTATATTTTCAGGAGTATTTGTGACAAGAAAATGTCTCGGTAATGTTGCAACAGCCTTGATACATTGCGATATTTGTGGTGAATATACGCTTAAATCTCAAAGACGGAGCATGACTTGTCTTATTAAGAAAACCTATGAACTTTACTTTGGGTGTAAAATTGGCAACCAAGACAAAGCCTTGGGTGTAAAATTGGCAACCAACCAAAACTTTTGTTGTGCAACATGTGCTGTCATCCTTAGAGCTTGAATCAGCGGTACGTGGAAGTCAATGCCGTTTGCTGTCTTGATGATATGGTGAGACAATAGACAATAGGTGCAGGAGTAGGCCATTCGGCCCTTTGAGCCAGCACCACCATTCACTGTGATCATGGCTGACCATCCACAATCAGTATCCAGTTCCTGCCTTCTCCCCATATCCCTTGACTCCACTATCTCCCCATACCCTCCAAATATCCGACCTGCCTCTCGGTTTTTTTTTTGCACTACCTTACTTTCCCTTTTCTATTTTCTATTTATGACCTATAATTTAAATTTTAAATATTTACTATTGATTTGTACTCCAGGCAGCGCGAAGCGCAGAATCAAATATCGCTGTTATGATTTGTAAGTTCTAGTAACAATTGTTTGGCAACAATAAAAGTATAAAGTAAAGCTCTATCTAACTCATTCTCGAAAGCATCCAGAGAATTGGCCTCCACTGCCTTCTGAGGCAGAGCATTCCAGAGATCCACAATTCTCTGGGTGAAAAAGTTTTTCCTCAATCCCGTTCTAAATGGCCTATCCCTTATTCTTAAACTGTGGCCACTGGTTCTGGACTCCCCCAACATCGGGAACATGTTTCCTGCCTCTAGCATGTCCAATCCCTTAATAATCTTATATGTTTCCGTCAGATCCCCTCTCACCCTTCTAAATTCCAGTGTATACAAGCCCCGTCGCTCCAATCTTTCAGCATATGACAGTCCCGCCATCCCGGGAATTATCCTCGTGAACCTACGCTGCACTCCATCAATAGCAAGAATGTCCTTCCTCAAATTTGGAGACCAAAACTGCCCACAATACTCTAGTTGTGGTCTCACCAGGGCCCTGTACAACTGCAGAAGGACCTCTTTGTCCTATATTCAACTCCCCTTATTATGAAGGCCAACATGCCATTAGCTTTCTTCACTGCCTGCTGTACCTGCATGCTTACTTTCAGTGACTGATGAACAAGGACAACTAGATCTCATTGTACTTCCCCTTTTCCTAACTTGACACCATTCAGATAGTAATCTGCCCAGTCACCCAACCTATCCAAGTCACCCTGCATTCTCATAACATCCTTCTCACATTTCACACTGCCACCCAGCTTTGTGTCATCTGCAAATTTGCTAATGTTACTTTTAATCCCTTCATCTAAATCATTAATGTATATTGTAAATAGCTGTGGTCCCAGCACCAAGCCTTGCGGTACCCCACTACTCACTGCCTGCCATTCTGAAAGGGACCTGTTAATCCCTACTCTTTGTTTTCTGTCTGCCAACCAATTTTCTATCCATGTCAGTACCCTACCCCCAATACCATGTGCTCCAATTTTGCCCACTAATCTCCTATGTGGGACCTTATCAAAGGCTTTCTGAAAGTCCAGGTACACTACATCCACTGGCTCTCCTTTGTCCATTTTCATAGCTACATCCTCAAAAAATCCCAGAAGATTAGTCAAGCATGATTTCCCCTTCATAAATCCATGCTGACTCGGACTGATACTGTTACTGCTATCCAAATGTGCCACTATCTTACCTTTTACAAATGACTCCAGCATCTTCCCCACCACTGATGTCAGGCTAACTGGTCTATAATTCCCTGTTTTCTCTCTCCCTCCTTTCTTAAAAAGGGGGATAACATTAGCTACCCTCCAATCCACAGGAACTGATTCCAAATCTATAGAACATTAGAACTGATCCTGAATCTATAGAACATGAGAGAAGGATCATGTGACAGAGAAACCAGTGAGCCTGGTTTCTCTGTTAAAAGCAAGAAATTCAATAACTACCCCAATCTCTCTTCAGCCGTGAGACCTGTGCTGCATGACAACATTGTTCCAGCACCGAACATACCAGAGACACGGAGTCTAGCTAGAGAAGGCAGATGAAGATGCTATGATGCACCAGTCAAGAATGGAAATCGACACTGATACAGATTTAGAACCCTTTATGAGAGGCGCTGATTGTGCAGATAGCCAGAGGCTTTTTCTCAGGGTTGAAATGGCTAACACGAGGAGCCATAGTTTTAAGGTGGAAGTAGGTACAAGGGGGACATCAGAGGAAAGTTTTGCACACAGTCACTGGTGGGTACGTGGATTGCTCTGCCAGCAAAGGTGGTAGAGGCGGACACAATAGGGTCTTTTAAGAGACTCTTAAAGATAGGTACATGGAGCTTAGAAAAATAGAGGGCTATGCGGTAGGGTAATTCTAGGCTGTTTCTAGAGTAGGTTAGATGGTTGGCGCAACATTGTGGGCCCAAGGGCTTGTAATGTGCTGCAGATTTTCTATGTTTCTATGTTGAGTGAGCCTCATCTGACAACTCAATCTGAGTTAAATGACCTAGTCAGAGACTTGAGTTTGTCAAGGGCAAAAGCAGAATTACTGGGTTCAAGACTGCAAGGATGAAACCTACTGTCACCAGGTGCAAAAATTTTCATGAAGGATTTCAATATTTGAGACAGATGTTTCCCAGAATCACTGATGCCAAGATTAAGAAAGAAGGCATTTTTGATGGTCCATATATCAAACAGGTCATTGATGACAGGCAATTCAAAGAACTTCTAATGGAACTGGAGAAAATCGCATGGAAGACATTCAAGGACATTGTTGAAAAATTTCTGGCAACTACAGAGCACCAATTTACATGCAGTTGGTTGACAGCATGTTTCAAGCATACAAAACCATGAAGTGCAACACATCACTAGTTTCATTTTCTGCATTCCCACTTAGACTTCTTCCCTGTAAATCTTGGTGCATCAATGACAAGCATAATTGAAGGTTTCACCAGGACATTGCGCTCAGGGAGAAATGGTATCAAGAATCCATCACTGCTGGCTGATTAATATTAGACACTTAAGCAAGAAGCCTCAGACATTTGAGTATAATCGAAAATCATCAATAAAACATTTTTTAGCATTGTTGAATTATTGCAAAGTGTCAGCACTGTTATGCAATTAAATGCATTCTATTCAATAAAAATTTCTTGCTTCTCCAAATTCCTATGTGATACACGTAGTCTAAAATTATATTTGTGTTCAGCTTCAAGCAGTCTATTAGAACCACAAAAAAATTTCTGAGGAAGAACTTTTTAAAAAATTTGCTGCCCAGCGTAGTCTGCAGAAGACTTTGTTGGATCCAACTGTTTAGTTCTTAGATTAGACTGCTTAATTGATATTTTATTTGCAGTTTAACAATTAATTATCTGTTTGTATTTTATGCAATTACTTATATACAAGTAACTGTCTAGTATGCTTCCTAGTGGTAATTGCATACACAAGTTAAATTTGTTTCCCTAGTGGTTACACTGATACGATTCTGGAAGTTTCTCTTGGTAATGTATTATTTGAATAAGAGCTATCTCATTGGCTCACTCTTACCTATAAATCTGAATGAAAATTTCCACATCAATGTTGTATAAAAGAGCTGCTTCATGCTGGGCAGCATTTTCTGTTGATTCTCCCTCTCCAACTAGCAGACTTGCATCACTGTCCATTTTCTACATTCCTTTGTTCTATCAGCACTTAATAAAACCATCATGAAGCAACAAATTTTGGGCCTCTTTGCTGACCTCCAAAAGAACTTTGGATTTAAACATCCGAGATGTCTCGGATCAGGTCCAGAATATTCTGAATGGACAGGGCGAGCAGCCAGTTGTCTTGGTACATGTTGGTACCAATGACATAGATAGGACAAGGGAGGAGGTCCTGAAGAGAGATTTCCAGGAGTCAGCAAGGAAGCTGAGAAGCAGGACCTCCAGGGTAGTAATCTCGGGATTGCTACCTGTGCCACATGCTAGCGAGGGCAAGAATAGTAGGATCAAGCAGATGAATGAGCGGTTGAGAGACTGGTGCAGGGGGCAGGGCTTCAGATTCTTGGATCATTGGGGTCTCTTCTGGGGGAAGTATGACCTGTTCAAAATGGACAGGTTACACCTGAACCCGAAGGTGACCAATATCCGGGCGGGAAGGTTTAATAGAGCTGTTAGGGAGGGTTTAAACCAATTTGGCAGGGGGATGGGAACCGGAATGATAGAGCAGAGGAAGCAGAAAACAGAAATAAATCTAAGATAGTGAGCAGTAAAGATGTCAGGAAAGACAGGCAGGTGATGGGGCAAACCTGCAGCCATTGGGATGAGTTGCAGTGCAATAAAGCCGCGGTGCAATCAAAGCAAAAAGTACCAAATACTGGTCTTAAGGTGTTATACTTAAATGCATGCAGCTTAAGGAATAAGGTGGATGATCTTGTCGTACAGCTACAGATTGGCAGGTATGATATTGTGGCCATCAATGAGACGTGGCTAAAGGATGCATGTCTCTGGGAGATGAACATCCAAGGATACACGGTGTATCGGAAGGATAGGAAGGTAGGCAGAGGGGGAGGCGTGGCTTTATTGGTAAGAAATTATATCAAGTCATTAGAAAGAGGTGACTTAGGATCGGAAGGTGCAAAACCTTTATGGGTTGAGCTAAGAAATCGCAGAAGTAAAAGGACCCTGATGGCAGTTATATACAGGCCTCCAAACAGCTGCAGTGACGTGGACTACAAATTACAACAGGAAATAGAAAAGGCTTGTCAGAAGGGCAGTGTTATGATAATTGTGGGGGATTTTAACATGCGAGTGGATTGGGAAAATCAGGCCAGCACTGGATCGCAAGAGAGAGAATTTGTAGAATGTCTGCGAGATGGCTTTTTAGAACAGCTTGTTGTTGAGCCCACTAGGGGATCGGCTGTACTGGATTGGGTATTGTGTAATGAACCAGAGGTGATTAGAGAGATTGAGGTGAAGGAACCCTTAGGAGCCAGTGATCATAACATGACTGAGTTCACTGTGAAATCTGAAGAGAAGCCGAAATCCGATGTGTCAGTATTTCAGTGGAGTAAAGGAAATTACAGTGGCATGAGAGGGGAACTGGCCAAAGTTGACTGGAAAGGGACACTAGCGGGAAGAACGGCAGAGCAGCAGTGGCTGGAGTTTATGCGAGAAGTGAGGAAAATGCAACACAGGTATATGCCAAAAAAGAAGAAATTTTCGAATGGAAAAAGGATGCAACCGTGGCTGACAAGAGAAGTCAAAGCCAAAGTTAAAGCAAAGGACAGGGCATACAAGGAAGCAAAAATTAGTGGGAAGACAGAGGATTGGGAAGTTTTTAAAAGCTTACAAAAGGAAACTAAGAAGGTCATTAACTGAGAAAAGATGAACTATGAAAGGAAGCTAGCAAATAATATCAAAGAGGATACTAAAAGCTTCTTCAAGTACATAAAGAGTAAAAGACAAGTGAGAGTCGGTATAGGACCGATAGAAAATGATGCTGGAGAAATTGTAATGGGAGATAAGGAGATGGCAGAGGAACTGAATGAGTGTTTTGCATCAGTCTTCACTGAGGAAGACATCAGCAGTATACCGGACACTCAAGGGTGGCAGGGAAGAGAAGTGTGTGCAGTCACAATTACGACAGAGAAAGTACTCAGGAAGCTGAATAGTCTAAGGGTAGATAAATCTCCTGGACCAGATGGAATGCACCCCCGTGTTCTGAAGGAAGTAGCTGTGGAGATTGCGGAAGCATTAGCAATGATCTTTCAAAAGTCGATAGATTCTGGCATGGTTCCAGAGGACTGGAAGATGGCAAATGTCACTCCGCTATTTAAGAAGGGGGCAAGGAAGCAAAAAGGAAATTATAGACCTGTTAGCTTGACATCGGTGGTTGGGAAGTTGTTGGAGTCGATTGTCAAGGATGAGGTTACGGAGTACCTGGAGGCATATGACAAGATAGGCAGAACTCAGCATGGATTCCTTAAAGGAAAATCCTGCCTGACAAACCTATTACAATTTTTTGAGGAAATTACAAGTAGGCTAGACAAGGGAGATGCAGTGGATGTTGTATATTTGGACTTTCAGAAGGCCTTTGACAAGGTGCCACACATGAGGCTGCTTAACAAGATAAGAGCCCATGGAATTACGGGAAAGTTACATACGTGGATAGAGCATTGGCTGATTGGCAGGAAACAGAGAGTGGGAATAAAAGGATCCTATTCTGGTTGGCTGCCGGTTACCAGTGGTGTTCCACAGGGGTCCGTGTTGGGGCTGCTTCTTTTTACATTGTACATCAACGATTTGGATTATAGAATAGATGGCTTTGTGGCTAAGTTTGCTGATGATACGAAGATAGGTGGAGGGGCCGGTAGTGCTGAGGAAACAGAGAGTCTGCAGAGAGACTTGGATAGATTGGGAGAATGGGCAAAGAAGTGGCAAATGAAATACAATGTTGGAAAGTGTATGGTTATGCACCTTGGCAGCAGAAATAAACAGGCAGACTATTAGTTAAATGGGGAAAGAATTCAAAGTTCGGAGATGCAACGAGACTTGGGAGTCCTCGTACAGGATACCCTTAAGGTTAACCTCCAGGTTGAGTCGGTGGTGAAGAAGGCGAATGCAATGTTGGCATTCATTTCTAGAGGAATAGAGTATAGGAGCAGGGACGAGGTGTTGAGGCTCAATAAGGCGCTGGTGAGACCTCATTTGGAGTACTGTGGGCAGTTTTGGTCTCCTTATTTAAGAAAGGACGTGCTGACATTGGAGAGGGTACAGAGAAGATTCACTAGAATGATTCTGGGAATGGGAGGGTTAACATGTGAGGAACGTTTGTCCGCTCTTGGACTGTATTCCTTGGAGTTTAGAAGAATGGGGGGGACCTCATAGAAACATTCCGAATGTCGGAAGGCATGGACAGAGTGGATGTGGTAAAGTTGTTTCCCATGATGGGGGAGTTTAGTACGAGAGGGCATGATTTAAGGATTGAAGGATGCCCATTCAGAACAGAGATGTGAAGAAATTTTTTTAGCCAGAGGGTGGTGAATCTATGGAATTTGTTGCCACGGGCAGCAGTGGAGGCCAAGTCATTGGGTGTATTTAAGGCAGAGATTGATAGGTATCTGAGTAGCCAGGGCATCAAAGGTGATAGTGAGAAGTCGGGGGAGTGGGACTAAATGGGAGAATGGATCAGCTCATGATAAGATGGCGGAGCAGACTCGATGGGCTGAATGGCCGACTTCTGCTCCTTGGTCTTATCGTCTAAGCTGCTCAAGTCAGCGCAGTATTAGCATCCACTTACTGAGTGCTCTGGAGTGGTCAGAATTCCTGATGCCTTTGCTTCTTAGCCTCTGTAGTAACACAGCTGACGTTAGCTGCTTCACCAGAAACACAGACACAGAATAATTCTGAAAAACAGCAGAGATTTTCTTTCATCTTTTTAATATCAGAATTTTTAGATCCACCATATTCTGAGAACATCGAGGCAACGGACACCTCTAATTTATTGCTAGTTTTTCTATGGTTAGGAACATTACTTATAGATTATTGAAAAAGAACTATAGACGAGAGAGATTACAATTAAAGTGTTATTCATAATCATCCTGTTGCATTTCCAGAAATATGTTATATTGCTACTTCCCTGTAACAGAATACAAAATGCAGCTGCAGCAGTGATTTGACTAGATGTATAAATCTCAGGTACATACTACAACATAATATTAAAAACAGCTACTTGAGCTTGTTCTGCTATTCTATAAGATCCAATATTGGCCTCAACACCACATTTTCCCATGGAAAATGGGCAGCCCCTTATCGTGAAATGTTGTCCTTGTTAGCAAAAACACCTCCTCAGCAGCCACTTCCTCAAAATCTTTACGCTTCAACAAGATCACATCTCAATTATTTAATTTCCCATCAGATCCAACCTGCTCAGCCTCATCCTATGTCAACCACAACATCCCAATAATCAACTTGATGAATCTCCTCTGCATTAAGCACCATGCAAAAAAAGTAATTCCTTAAATATGAAAAACAAAACCTTAGGTTCTGGGTCACTAAAGTTTTACTTTTATAATCCACACCCCTTGCAATAAAGGCCAATATTCTATTAGATTTCCTGATTTCTTGCAGCATCTGCCTCACCCCTATCCTGCCAAAGGGTCTCGACCCGAAACGTCGACTGTACTCTTTCATAGGCGCTGCCTAACCAGCATTTTGTGTATGTTGCTTGGATATCCAGCATCTGCATATTTTCTCTTGTTTGTCACCTCTATCCTTTCTCTTTAGAAATGCTAACCTGCTTGCATCATAGTTTTAATCTTTTTTTACATTGTAATTCCACATTTCATTTATTTCTCAAACATACATTTCAGACTCAGATGACCAGCATCGGAGGGCATGTCTTTGACTCAAAATTCTCTCAAAAACCTGCTCACCTTGAAACCTCTAAGATACTCTTTAAAACCTCTCTCATTGATCATACCTTTATTAATTTAATCTGTTGTTTCCTATATTAATTGAAGTTAATTTTTGCTGTCTGCTAAACTTCAATAGAACAATTGAATAGTACAGGAGCTACACAAATCCAGGCTGCTGTTCAATTATTTATTGATATCCCCAGAAAACCAATCAACATTATCATCACAAGAAAGCCTGTGATTTTTTTTTCGTTTACTTTGCTTAAACAGGTAAACTCCAATTAAATGAAAGCAACATCAAAAATCAGAAGGGAAGATTCAAACTGCAACTTTGTTACAGAAAGAGTACTGTGCTAACATAAGCAAACACAAGAGATTCCACAGATGCAGTAAATCCAGAGCAACACACACAAAATGATGGCGAAATCAGTAGGTCAGGCAACATCTACGGAAATGAATAAACAGTCGATGTTTTGGGCTGAGTTCTGATGAAGGGTCTCTGCTTGAAACGACAACTGTTTTTCATTTCCATAGATGCTGCCTGACCTGCTGAGTTTCTTCAGCATCTTCTGTGTGTAACAAGGGGACACATTACAGCTATATCGGTCATTATAAAACTTTCCATACAAACTGTATAAATCTTAAGGCACATAAACACTGATGGTCTTGATGAAGAGTTTCAGACCGAATCACAACCTTTTATTCTCCTCCATGGATGCTGCCTGACCTGTTGAGTTCCTCCATCACTTTGCGTTACTCAACCTTAAGGCATACTGATAAAGCTTATATGTGATGGGAGATAGTGACCTACATCATCATCATCATCAGGTGCCGTGCCCAGTTTGAGCTTTGACTGCCATGGCCCACACACTCCTGTTTCGGGTCAAGTGGATCAATTCATTGGTATTCATTTCCAGTTCTCTGGCTGCTGTCTCCATCATCATTTGTCTTTGTCCTCCTCTTGCTTTCTTCCCTTCAATCTTTCCCATAATTACCGTGCATTCTAACTCCTCTTTCCTGATCACATGTCCAATAAAGTTATGTTGCCTTTTCTTATCTCATATATTATTTCTCTTTTTGTGTTTGCGCTGTTCATGACATCCTCGTTAGATATTCGTTTGGTCCATGATATGCTTTGCATCCTCCTCAAACCCTATCTCTGCTGCTTCAATTCGTTTCCTCATGTTACTAGATATTGTCCCACATTCTGAGCCACAAAACGTAACTGGATAAACGTAACATTTCAGTATTCTGAGGCAGGTTGTCATACCTAGTTTAGTATTGGTCAGTATACTCTTCATTCTCATAAAGGTGTCTTTTGCCATCCCTATTCTTCTTTTGATGTCCATGTCACACCTGCCATCTGATGTCACCCAGCTTCCTAAGTAGCAAAAGTTCTGTACTTGTTTTATGTCTTCCCCATTTATTCTCAGGCTGCAGATAGGATTCTCCTTCTTTTTGGAGATCACCATACATTCTGGCTTTTTGCCAGTGATAGACAGATCCATTTTTGCACTTTCTTCAACAACTATATCAATTAAGTTTTGTAGTTCATCCTCCGTACTTGCAATTAACACAGTGTCATCTGCATATCTGAAATTATTGATTTTTCACCGCCAACTTTGATTCCCAAGATGTCTCTTATTTTTTGTAATATTGTTTCACTGTACACATTAAATAAATCAGGGGAGAAAACACACCCTTGTCTAACGCCTCTCTTGATTTTCCTAAACTGACTCACTTCTCCATCTATTCTTACAGCGGCAGTTTGTTCCCAGTACAGACTTCTGATTAGGCAGAGGTCTTTCGGACCTAGATCTAGAGTTTTCTGTAAAATTTCAAATAACTTATTGTGCTTCGTGTTATCAAATGCTTTTGTGTAGGCGATAAAACAAACAAATCTTTTTGCACTTGAATAGCTCGTTCTGATAGTATCCTTAACATCAATATTGTGTTTCTTGTACCTTTGTCTTCCACAAAACCACATTGTTCTTTACCTATTTCAGCTTGTATCTTTCTTTTAGCTCGTCATCAAAATTCTTAGAAGTATCTTGGTGATATGACTCATTAAACTTATGGTCCTATGTAATTCACATTCTATTGCTCCAGGTTTCTTAGGAAGATTGATAAATACTGAATTTTTCATCTCTTCTGGTATTATTCCAGCCTCATAAATGACATTGATTAAATCAGTGAGTTTTTCAATTCCATAATCTTCAAGGGTGATAATTTGTTCTATTATTAATTCATCAGGACCTGCTGCCTTTCCTTTCTTCATCTTATTTATTGCATTACGAACTTCAGATTTTAAAATACTTGGACCTTCAATGTTTTTCTTAATTTCTGGATTTTCACCTCGATCGTCTTCAAACAATTCCTGAATATACTCAGTTCGTCTGTTCATAATTTCACCTTTTTCCATGATAATGGTACCGTCCTTTGCTTTCAAACATCTACCTGAAGAACAGAGGAGCTTTTTACCAGTGATATTCTTGATTTGCTGATGTAACCTTATGGATCAGTAATAGGGATTCTTTCTATTTGCTCACATTCCTGGTTCAACCATTCTTCTTTGGCTTTTTGACATAAGCTTTTAACTTTTTAATCTAAGGACTTATATTCTATAGGATTTGCTTTCTTCTGTCAGATTTTTGATTTCATCTATTATCCATTTATTCTTTGTGCTTTTTTCTTTTTTAGGAATCACTGACTTTGCTGATTCTACCAAGGCATCCTTTAGAGCAGTGGTCCCCAACCTCCGGGCCGCGGACTGATACCGGGCCGTGAAGCATGCAGTGGTGCAGTGGTAGTCGGGACACACCCAGCTCATCTTTAAGAAAAAAGTCGAAATAGACAAGCTAATTAATTAGGTGACGCCCGGCACGTAAATGTTGGCCCAGATCGGAACCGGGCCGACATTTATGTGCCGGGTGGCACCTAGTTAATTAACTTGTTTATTTCTGCTTTTTTCTTAAAGATGAGCTGGGTGTGTCCCGGCTACCACTGCACGCTTCACGCCCGGAGGCTGGAGACCACTACTTTAGAGAGTTAAATTTCATTTCTACATGATTGCTATCAACTTCAACAGATTCTATTTCTAGACTTTGAAATCTATTTACTTCAATTGTAAATTTTTGTCTTAAGTTTTCTTCTTTAATTAATTGCAAGTAGTCAAGGGATTGTTCAGGCTTTCACTTCTTTAGTTTTTTAAGTTTTACTTTTACATGACCTACTACTGGGTTATGGTCACTATTACAGTCTGCACCTGGATATGTTTTGCATTGAGTCACTGAGTTTCTAAATCTTTGGTTTATAGTAATAAAGTCAATTTGATTTCTAATGTTATCACCTGGACTCTTCGAGGTCCACAAGCATCTTGGGTGGTTTTTAAAGTAGGTACTCATAATGACCTGATTATTCATCTTGCACCATTCTACCCATTTCTCACCTCTTTCATTTCATTCCCCTAGTCCAAATTTTCCTATGGTATTTCCATCAGCACCTTGCCTACTTTAGCATTTAGATCTCCCATGACAATAACAATATCTTGAGATTTGCATCCATTCTTTGTTTGTTCAAGCTCTTCGTAGAATTTATTTATATCATCATTTGTTGCATCTGTTGTTGGTGCATATACCTGCAGAATTGCTAAATCAAATGGTTGTCCTCTGAATCTAACAAGGAGCACTCTTTCTGATATTGCCCAACGTCCTAAAACACTTTTTGCCATGTTTTCATCCATAAGAATTCCTACTCAATTAGTATGGGATGTTCCACAAGAATAAATTAGTGTTTTATTTCTATTCTGACATGTTCCAGCACCTATCCAATGAAGTTTGCTCATTGCCATGATGTTAATCTTTAGTTTTTCCATTTCATTTATCACATTGTCCAATCTTCCTGCTTGATATAGGGTTCTTACATTCCAAGTGGCAATAATTTTCTTTTGTGTTACTTGAATTTTATGAGCAGTAGCTTGATGACGGTCGGGGATCCCCTGCTGACCAGAATCAACCCTACCGAGCGAAGCTTCTTCAGAATTGCCTTGAAGATCCTCTTGACGCTGTTGTTGTGTGATACATTTTGAGAGTTTGACCATGGTTTTCTTAGCAAATAGATTCTAGGAAACCTTGTATCTAGCAATGGTGGTCGGCTATTGCCTACAGTTGGGCGAACTAAAGAAATCACCATTTCTCTTCCCAAATGTTCATCCGCCTTCTCCGTCATAAGATCAGTTACTGAACTTGCCGGATCTGCCGTTGGTCTTCGCTCGTATCCTGAGCAGGAACCCTTGCAGGTGCTACCGTTACGGGTCAGAGCTGCCCTGGGAGCAATAAATGACTAAGGGGTAACTCCACTTTCCCCAAAACCTCATCACCGGTTGCAGTTTAGAGTCATACCCAGGACAAAGTGAGTACATACATGTGTACATGCTCACAAAAACACACAAATGTGATATAGTCAGCAAGCAAAGGGATATGATGGGTGACAAGAATGGTGCTACTCAGCACTATATTTTTAAATAATTAATGTCAAAGGATGGCTGCATTATATTTAGAAAGAAGAACAGATCATTCTTTCCATATAGTAGTTAACATCCATTATTTTTTTATTATTAGGAGATGAACTCACCAAGATCTCAGCGAGATGGAAATTTATTCTTAATATCTGGTTCACTAAAATTGCAGTAGTTTTCATGCAGTAGAAGGTTCTCAGGTAATTCACAGTGAAGTTACCCAATAAAATTTGATAAAAGAGCATTAGGGAAGGTTCGGTCAAAGAAGCAGGATTAAATGAATAATTTCAAAGGAGAAGTAGAGTAGTTCAGGCCTGGAACTCCAGAGCCAAAGCTGAGGGCATCTCAGCAAGGAGGGGCACCATGGCTGGGAAGGAAACCAGAGATTTTATTCAACATGCTTTTGTCATTTCAAGACAAAACTCGGCAATGAAGCAATCTGGTTAAAGTAATATTGTAAAGTTTGAAGGATTTCACCAGACCTTATTTAGCAATTACCAAGATCTAATTTCCATACTCCTCAAAATTAATCCCTGCAAACCTGGTTCCATACAGGCCATACAGGCACACTACAAATGGGCTCTGCCTTTACAGATGTTTTTAAGTTGATTTTGTCCATAAGTGAGAAAACACATACAGTAAAATCACGCGATGTGGTAACTATACCTCCACAATATTGTAAAGAATGGCATTGATAAGGGCCAATTAACATGAACATTATTTAATGTTTTTGCCTGTCTAGTAGCAATGGTACAGAATGAAGATATCCCACACTCGATAGGCTTGCAGCACAAGCACACAACGATTAATTCCTCCCAGCATATTTTCATGAAATTATTGCATAAAACTCCTAAAAACAAGAACAAAAGATCATCCACTTTTTCTTCTAAATTTTTTGGAACAATTAAGCACTTACTCTTCCCATTTCCGGTGCCCAAGAAACCGAAATCTGATTGGGCACAGCTGATGAGAGTCTAACTTGTGATGTGATGTTTAAAGGCCGACCCGGTCGTTTCTGTTCAACACCGTTTTTAACTGGTGGCGTAAACCCCTGGAAGAAAAGACTAACGATCTGAATCACTGATATTAAGATTGAAAAGAATGAAAACTAGAAAAAGTTCAGTTTTATAATCCACTCCCTCCTACCCTGTGCAGCAAAGCTAAGAACTGACAAAATAGATTTTGTACAGTATATCTTCGCAAACATAGCATTCAAGCTCCTCACTGTGAAAACAAACAGGATCACTACCACCCATCCCACAATCTCTTTGACCCACTACTGTCAGAAAGGAGGTACAAGAGCATCAGGACTAGGACTGCCAGATTGGGTTCTTCTCTCAGGCTATTAAGACCAGTGAATAGCCTGCCACCACTTGAGGTCCTGTCACTAGGACAGAGAGCTGTTTACCTGTGCTGCACTCTACATGCATTTTGAATTATATATTATTAACATATTTCTGGTAATAGTTTGGTTTATGCGCTCTGTGTGATAAATTGTGTGTGGGTGGACCAGAGGAATGCTGTTTGTTGAACAGATGAAAGTAAACTTGAGTTACATTACACTCAGGCTGCTGGATCCCACACTCAGATCATGATAAGTTGACAAGCTCAGTTGAGGTTGCATTGCCCTGTGGATCCAACTCATGAAGCTGAGAAGCAGGACCTCAAGGTAGTAATCTCGGGATTGCTGCCTGTGCCACGCGGCAGTGACTATAGGAATAGAGTGAGGTGGAGGATGAATGTGTGGCTGAGAGACTGGAACAGAGGGCAGGGATTCAGATTTCTGGATCATTGGGACCTCCTTTGGGGCAGGTGTGACCTGTACAAAAAGGATGGGTTGCACTTGAATCCAAGGGGGATCAATATCCTGACAGGGAGGTCTGCTAATGCTATTGTGGAGAGTTTAAACTAAAATTGCAGGGGGATGGGAACCAAACTGAAGAGACAGAGGAAGGGGCAGGTGGCTCACAAATAGAGAAAGCTTGTAGGCAGTGTGAGAGGGAGGATAGGCAGGAGATAGAGAAGGGCTGCACTCAGACTGATGGTTTGAGCTTATTGAAATGTATAAAATTCTAAAGGGATTGGACAGGCCAGATACAGGAAGATTGTTCCCAATGTTGGGGAAGTCCAGAACGAGGGGTCACAGTTTGAGGATAAAGGGGAAGCCTTTTAGGACCGAGATGAGGAAAAACTTCTTCACACAGAGAGTGGTGAATCTGTGGAATTCTCTGCCACAGGAAACAGTTGAGGCCAGTTCATTGGCTATATTTAAGAGGGAGTTAGACATGGCCCTTGTGGCTAAAGGGATCAGGGGGTATGGAGGGAAGGCTGGGGCAGGGTTCTGAGTTGGATGATCAGCCATGATCATACTGAATGGCGGTGCAGGCTCGAAGGGCCAAATGGCCTATTCCTGCACCTATTTTCTATGTTTCTATCGAGGAGCAGCCAGGGAGACAGATTCTGTAACGTTACAGTAATAACAGGGTTGTCATGATGGGGGATTTTAATTTCCCCAATATTGATTGGCACCTCCCTGAAGTGAGGGGTTTAGATGGGGTGGAGTTTGTTAGGTGTGTTCAGGAAGGTTTCCTGACACGGTACATAGATAAGCCTACAAAAGGAGAGGGTGGACTTGATCTGGTATTGGAAAATGAACCTGGTCAGGTGTCAGGTCTCTCAGTGGGAGAGCATTTTGGAGATAGTGATCATAATTCTCTCTCCTTTACCATAGCATTGAAGAGGGATAGGAACAGACAAGTTAGGAAAGCGTTTAATTGTCAGGCAGGAACTTGGAAGCATAAATTGGGAACAGATGTTCTCAGGGAAATGTACAGCAGAAATATGGCAAATGTTCAGGGGATACTTGCATGGCGTTCTGCACAGGTACATTCCAATGAGACACGGAAAGGATGGTAGGGTACAGGAACTGTGGTATACAAAGGCAGTTGAAAATCAAGTCAAGAAAAAAAGAAATGCTTATGAAAAGTTCAAAAAAACTAGGTAATGATAGAGATCTAGAAAATAAGGCTAGCAGGAAGGAGCTTAAGAATGAAATTAGGAGAGCCAGAAGGGGCCATGAGAAGGCCTTGGCGAGCAGGATTACGGAGAACCCCAAGGCATTCTACAAGAAAGTGAAGAACAAGAGGATAAGACGTGAGAGAATAGGACAATGAGAATGTGACAGTGGAAAAGCGTGTATGGAACCAAAGGAGATAGCAGAGCTACTTAATGAATATTTCCCTTCAATATTCACTACGGAAAAGGACCTTGGCGATTGTAGGGATGACTTAGTGGATTGAAAAGCTTGAGCATAGAGACATTAAGAAAGAGGATGCACTGGAGCTTTTGGAAAGTATCAAGTTGGATAAGTCACCGGGACCGGATGAGATGTACCCCAGGCTACTGTGGGAAGGAAGGGAGGAGATTGCTGAACCTCTGGCAATGATCTTTGCATCATCAATGGGGACGGAGAGGTTCCGGAGGATTGGAGGGTTGCAGATGTTGTTCCCTTATTCAAGAAATGCAGTAGAGATAACCCAGGAGTCTTACATCAGTGGTTGGTAAGTTGATGGAGAAGTTCCTGAGAGGCATGAACATTTGGAGAGGCATAGTATGATTAGAAATAATCAGCATAGCTTTGTCAAGGGCAAATCGTGCCTTACGAGCCTAATCGAATTTTTTGAGGATGTGACAAAACGCATTGATGAAGGTAGAGTAGTAGATGTAGTGTATATGGATTTCCGCAAAGCATTGATAAGGTATCCCATGCAAAGCTTATTGAGAAAGTAAAGAGGCATGGGATCCAAGGGGACCTTGCTTTGTGGATCCAGAACTGGCTTGCACACAGAAGGCAAAGAGTGGTTGTAGACGGGTCATATTCTGCATGGAGGTTGGTGACCAGTGGTGTGCCTCAAGGATCTGTTCTGGGACCCCTTCTCTTCGTGATTTTTATAAATGACCTGGATGAGGAAGTAGAGGGATGGGTTAGTGTATTTGCTGATGACACAAAGGTTTGGGGTGTTGTGGATAGTGTGGAGGGCTGTCAAGAGGTTACAGCGGGACATCGATAGGAGGCAAAACTGTGCTGAGAAGTGGCAGATTGAGTTCAACCCAGATAAGTGCGAGGTGATTCATTTTGGTATGATGGCAGAATATAGTATTAATGGTAAGACTCTTGACAGTGTGGAGGATCAGAGGGATCTTGAAGTCCGAGTCCACAGGACACTCAAAGCTGCTGCGCAGGTTGACTGTGTGGTTAAGAAGGCATACGGTGTATTGGCCTTCATCAACCGTGGGATTGAGTTTAGGAGCCGAGAGGCAATGTTACAGCTATATTGGACCCTGGTCAGACCCCACATGGAGTACGCGCTCAGTTCTGGTCGCCTCACTACGGGAAGGATGTAGAAGCTTTTATAAAAATGGTTCAGAAGAGACTTATAAGGATGTTGCCTGGATTGGTGACCATGCCTTATGACTTATAGGTTAAGTGAACTTGGCCTTTTCTCCTTGGAGGATGAGAGGTGACCTTTTAGAGGTGTATAAGATGATGAGAGGCCTTGATCGTGTGACTAGTCAGAGGCTTTTTCCCAGGGCTGAAACAACTAACATGAGAGGACAGTTTTAAGGTGCTTGGAAGTAGGTTCAGAGGAGATGTCAGGGGTAAGTTTTTTTTTTAAATATAAACATAGAGTAGTGAGTGTGTGGAATGAGCTGCCGGCGACGGTGGTGGAGACAGATACAATAGGGTCTTTTAAGGGACTCCTGGATAGGTACGCACAGCTTAGAAAAATAGAGGGCTCTGGGTAACCCAAGGTAATTTCTAAAGTACATGTTCGACAGAGCATTGTGGGCCATAGGGCCTGTATTGTGTTGTAGGTTTTTCTAATGTAACTGTTATTCATGAGCAAGAGAAAACAGGAAACTACAGAACAGTCAGCTATATTGACAAGTATTATTGAAGATTTTTGTTGAAGAAGGAGATCAGAAATGGATATTATGCATCTGTATTTATTCAGGGCACAGACACAAAGAATTGAGGCAAAACAGCAGTGACCTCATAGACTGTATACAGATTACAGAGGAGCTGCTTGCTGCGTTGAGGCCAATTAGAGTGAAAAAATCCTCAGGCATTCCCGTGGACCATGTGGAAAGCTAGTGCAGAAATTGCAGGGGCCCTAGCCTAGGAATTTGAAATTGTCCTTAGTCACAGATGAAGTGCCAGAGTACTGGTAGATAGTCAATGTTGTTCCATTGTTTAAGTATGGCTCTAAAAATCAGCCAGGAAATTATCGGCCAATGAGCCTGACGTCAGCATTTGGACAAGCAGGGCCTGATTAGGGATACCCAAAATGGCTTTGTCTGTGATAAGTTGAATCTAACCAATCTTAAGAGTTTTTCTTGGTTACCAGGAAAGTTGAAGGAGAGGCAGTAGATGTTGTCCATGTGAACTTCAGCAAGGCCTTCGGCAAGGACCTGCAAGAAGGTTCAGTCACTTGGCATTTAAGAAGCGGTTGTAAATGGATTCAGCAATGGCTTCATAGGAGAAACCAGAGAGTGTTAGTAGATGGTTGCCTCTCTGACAGGAGGCCTATGACTTATGGTGTGCTGCAGGGAGCAATGCATGGTCCATTGTTGTTTGTCACCTATATCATGATCAGAAAATCTCATTTTGTTTGTAATGGACAGCGAGGAAGGCTATCAAAGCTTTCAGCGGCATCCTGTCTAGCTTGAAAAATGGCAGATGGAATTTAATGCAAGTGTGAGGTGTTGCACTTTGGGGGAACCATCTAGGGTAGGTCTTACACGGGTGAACAGTAGGTCACTGAGATGTGCTGTAGAACAGAGGGATCTTGGAACACAGATACTTAATTCCTTGTAAGTGACGTCACAGGTAGATAGTGCTGTAAAGAGAGCTTTTGACACATTGGCCTACATAAATTACAGTACTGAATACAGGAGTTGGGATGCTATGTTGAAGTTGTTTTAGATGTTGGTGAAGGCTGATTTGGTGTATTGTGTGCAGTTTTAGGTAGCTACCTACAGGAAAAATGTCAATAAGGTTGAAGGAGTACAGAGAAAATTTACAAGGATATTGCTGGCACTGGAGAACCTGAGTTATAGGGAAATATTGAATAGGTTAGGTCTTTATTCCTTAGACTGTAGGAGAATGAGAAAGATTTGATAGAGGAATACAAATTTATGAGGGGTATAGATAGGGTAAATGCAAGCAGGCGTCCTCCACGGAGAATGGATGAGCCTGAAAGAGGTCATAGGTTACGGGTAAAAGGTGAAATGTTTAAGGAGAACCTGAGAGGGAACTTCTTCACACAGAAGGTGATGCATGTGTAACAAGCTGCCAGCGGGAGAGCTGGATGTGGGTTTGGTTTCAATATTTCAGAGAGGCTGAATAAGAACATAGATGGGAGGGATATGGAGGGTACGGACCGCATGCAGGTTGATGGGACAAGGCGGTTTAATAGCTTGGCATGCTCTAGATGAAGCGAAGGGCCTGTTTCTGTGCTGTGGTGCTCTAGAATTCTATGACTGACTGCAGAGAAGTTGCCAAGGGTCATAAATGTAGTCGGCACCATCTTGGGTACCAGCCTATAAAGTACCCAGGACATCTTCAAGGAACAGTGTCTCAGAAAGGCAGCCTCCATTATTAAGGACCCCCAGCACCCAGGACATACCCTGTTCTCATTGCTACCATCAGGAAGGAGGTACAGAAGCCTGAAGACACACACTCAATGATTCAGGAACAGCTTCTGCCCCTCTGCCATCTGACTCCTAAATGGACATTGAACCCGTGAACATCACCTCACTTTTTTAATATATATTATTTCTGTATTTGCATAATTTTTGAGGTACAAGACCACTCTGATGCAGCAAGCAGAGGAAAAGAGAACCCGCCAAAAGCTCCAAGCCCAAGACGTCAGAGCTGCCTAAGCATTCCGCTGTACACAGCTTGGCAAGGACTGTCACCCCCGCATTAGGCTCCACAATCACAGTAGACACTACTTAACGCAGTCCACCAGAGGCGCAAACCCATGATCCCCTGGAATCAACGACTGTCTATTCCTTTGCATGATTTTTCATCTATTCAACATAAATATATTGCAGTTGATTTACCTATTTATTTTTATTTATATATTTTTTTTTCTTCTTCTTCTAGATTATGTATTGCATTGAACTGCCACTGCTAAGTTAACAAATTTCATGACACATGCTGGTGATAATAACCCCAATTCTGATTCTGAGACAGACTCTTGATAAGCTAGAAGCTGCTAAGTTACCAGACAGGCATGAATGTTGAATTGAGGTCACCATCAATTCAGCAATCATCTTCTTGAATGGTGGAGCTGGCTTGAAAAGCTAAGTGCTCTACTGCATGTTCATTTGTTTAAAACATCAAGCTGCTAATTTATAGCAACATTTAAAAGTACAGCATTAGATCTGAAAATAATCAATAGGGTGCTATTTTGAACATTCTTTCTGGAAGGATTTTTGATGTATTTCACTCATGCATTACCTTGCATGGGAGTGCACAACAATAGCTTGTAGGTGCCCATGTAAATAAAAAAAAATTCCATTCTTCCAGCACCAATAGCACAGCATTCACTTATCCCTTCTACCCAAATAATGTTTTTGTGTTTTCTCGGTAATATTTTAATGAACTTACTGGCAATGGATATAGTTTTCCATTTACTTTTATGCATAAATTATTAGGATAATTGTCTTCCTGGGGACAGCTCGTCTCTGCAAGGCAAAACCTAAAAACGATTGAACAGTAGATACAGATTAATAATAGATATGCAAAAGACACTGCAAGAAACATCAGTCCTCTTAATGGCAATTTATCTAGTTATTGCACTATTGGCTTTATTCTCAACATTACTTCGACATTTATAATAAATCACCCATGATGGAATGTTAGAGCAGACCCAATGGACCAGATGGCCGAATACTGTTCCTATGTCTTATGGTCTTTAAATTTACAACACATTGTATCTTCATTGGAGAAAATGCTTCTGAAATGCACAGACTAGCATTTAAGAAAATAATCAAACCAACATATTTCCTTTATACACAGTAACTGCCTTAAAAGCCCATTACAATGGTGCTGGAAATACAAGAGTAGGCCGCAAATTATATAAGTATATTATTAAGTAGTCTAAACACTCAACTACTCTACCAGCCTACCCACCATCGAGGACATAGATACAGAAAGGTGCCAGAAATGGGCAACCCACCTACTCATGGATTGTTTGTCACACTCTCATCAAAGAGAAGGCTACGTAGTATCTGCAGCAGGAAGACAGACTCAAAAACAGTTACTTTCCCCATCAGATCCAGAACAATTATTTTGTTCTCCTTTACACCTGTGTGCTGGAAATGACATTATACCATCTTCAATCTTGAAATCACAGTTTCTCACAATGATGGATTTTAACACATTTCAAAGTCAGGCTGGTGAACGAACTGGAGGGACATCAGAAGATGGTATTGTACCCATGCTAATGCAGCCTCTCATTTTTCTTGGGAGTTTCGATTGCAGAGTTGGGACTTGCCTAGATAAGCAACTGCACTATGTATCAAAAATGGCACACACTCCAGCCATGAGAGTGTGCAAGGACTGAATGTCTAGGATGGTGCATGGGCTGTCATGAGGGGCATTTGATGGCTCTGGGCCTCTGGCTGGAATTTGGAAAGAATGAGGAGGGATCTCACTGAATTGTACAGAAAGTTGAAAGACTTAGATGGAGTGGATGTGGAAAGGATGTTTCCCTGGGGGAGTCTAGGACCAGAGGGCACATTCTCAGAATATAGGGATGTCCATTTAGAACAGAGATGAAGAGAAACTTCTTCAGTCAGAGGGTGGTGAATCTGTGGAATTCATTGCCACAGACGATCTTGGAGGCCAAGTTATTGAGTATATTTGAACCGGAGGTTGATAAGTTTTTGATGAGTCGGAGTGTCAAAGGTTACGGAGAGAAAGCAGGAGAATGGGGTTGAGAGGATTAATAAATCAGCCATGATGGGATGGCAGAGCAGATTCAGGAAACATCCCTTCCATGTCCACTCCGTTTAGGAGTTTCAATATTCAATAGGTTTCAATAAGATCCACCCTCATCCTGATAAACTCCAGTGAGTGCAGGCCCAGAGCCAACAAACACTACTCATAAATTAACCCTTTCATTCCCTGAATCATTCTCCTGAACCTCCTCCGGACCATCTCCAATGCAAGCACATATTTTCTTCGATAAGGGGCCCAAAACTGCGCGCAATACTCCAAGTGTGGTAGTGATCCCTTCCAATCGAATCTGGTCATCTTAGTAATTCCTTTTACTCCACTGTAATACTGATACTTCAGACTGTATGTTAAAGTGCAAGGGACAAATAAAGCTAATTTTTTATATTGTTAAAAAGATATTTATATATTTTAAAAAGATGGCCGTTTTGGCTCTTTTCGAGAATGTTTGTTCACTGAAATTTATGAACTTTATTGTGCTTACTAACCCATGCCTGCATGTTATCCAGTCTCACTGCACATATGCAAAGATCATTTCATTATGCAAGGAGCCATACACAGAAATAAAACTGTAGCAAATGAATGCTCCAACTCTGCCATGGATGGCCCCAAGCCCAGCTTCAAAAGGACAAGGGTTTTGCATTGGGCCAGTAACCCCATCCTGTAAAAACCCAGAGCTACAGAAATGCCAACGACCTCATCTCTGGGAGAGGAAGAAACGTTGCCTCAAAGAAGAATGAAGTAGTGTGGTGAAAGTGGAAGCCACTGGGCTGATCAACCTTCTGTCAGCTCTGAAATCTGGCGAGCTGCTGTCGCTGGCCTATGCCCCATTAGGGGTAATAGGGGTAATGTCCAGCAGGCAGCGCGGCATGGCAGCAGTGGCCTTTTGGATCTGGTGCTACTTTATTTTAGTTTTTAAATTTAATTTTAAGGCACAGTTGGGGCTTAGGTCAATGGATAACAGAGTGACTATCTCCCATCGTCAGATACTGCTACAATACAGAGATCGCCCAAAAACAAACCTTCATGAAGATCTGCTGGTTAAATTGCGTGACCTTGGCTTGCTGAGGGGATCAGGCCCGCAGTCCTCGGAGTTGCCTGATGCCGGTGGCCGGAGGTGGGGACGTCGTAAGTGGTGTGCGAGGAAGTGGAAGCGAGGCGAGCGGGCAGGAGTCCATGCCAGGAAAAAAGCAAGCCCTAGCCGGCCAGCTCTCCTGTCCATTCTACTCTCCAATGGACATTAAATTAGACTACATCTGACTCCAACGAAATACTCGCGGGAGTACAGAAACGGACAGAATGCCGGACGCCGTCATTCAGCTGTTTACTTATGTAACAGCTTTTCCCCCAAGCCGTCAGACTACCAACCTACTGCCCTCCGCTGTGCCTATTGTCTTGTTTATTATTTATTGTAATGCCTGCACTGTTCTGTGTACTTTATGCAGTCTCGGGTAGGCCTGTAGTCTAGTGTAGTTTTTGTGTTGTTTTACGTAGTTCAGTGTAGTTTTTGTATTGTTTCACGTAACACCATGGTCCTGAAAAACGTTGTCACATTTTTACTGTGTACTGTACCAGCAGTTATGGTTGAAATGACAATAAAAAGTGACGACTTGACTTGTAATGGGCTTGAGAAATGAATGCATCAATTATGCTGGAGATTAGCATTGCTGATATATAATAATTCTGTTTAGAGATACAGCGAGGAATAGGTCCTTCCAGCCACAATGCCCAGCCCCAATTTAACCCTAACCTAATCACAGGACAGTTTACCATGACCAATTAACCAATAACGCACCTGGACTGTGGAAGGAAACCAGAGCACCTGGAGAAAACCCACATATTTCATGAGCAGAATGTACAGAGACTCTCTTATAGAGTCCTCATTTGACATTGAACTCCAACACTCCGAGCTGTAATAGCATTGCACTAACCGTTACACTATCGTGATGCCTCTTTCATGATTCAAACATATTATTGCTAAGCCAAGAGTAATTAACTTCTTCTGAACTGTTCTAATGTCCACGAGAAACAAAACAGATTCTGCAGAGGCTGCAAATCCAGACTATCATACACAAAATGCTGGTGGAACTCAGTAGGTCAGTTATGTTTGGAAAGGAAGTCCTGATGAAAGGTGTCCACCCAAAATGTCAGCTCTTTAGGCCTCTCGACAGATACTGCTTGAGATGCTTAGTTCCTCCAGCAGTTTGTGTGTGTTGCTCAGAGGCCCAATTCCTTTGCCTGGAGTTGGGGAAGTGTACCTACCTTTCTCTTCAGAACACAGTCACCGGAAACGTCTGGCTGAGTTATTTCTGTACAAGGGGGTCACACCAGTTGGAGTTAATGAAATGTTAATGAGTTGAGGAAGAAGGGCAGCAGTTTAAATGCCCATATACCTAGGCCAATGCACGAACGGAACGGAAGGTGCAAGACCCTACAGAGGATAGCAAAAACCAAGGAGCGGACCAACAGGGTCTAAGTGTGAAGTGATCCACTTTGGAAAGATGAATTTGAAGGCAAAGGTACAGAAGCATCAGACCAAACTGCCAGACTGGGTAACAGCTTCTTCCCATAGGCTGAGAGACTAAGAGCACCCTGTCACAAAGTCTCGTCACTTGGACAGTGATTGGTTTATAGTTTATCTGTGCTGTGCACTATATTCGTTTTGAATTATTTTATTAACTTATTTATGGCAAATTTTGCTGTGTCACATACAGTGGTGCTAGAAAGTTTGTGAACCTTGTAGCATTTTCTCTATTTCTGCGTAAATGTGGTCTAAGATGTGATCAGATCTTCACACATTCTAAAACGAGATAAAGAGAACCCAATTAAACAAATAACACAAGAAAACATTATACTTGTTCACTTATTTATTGAGAAAAATGATCCAATATTACATGTATTTGTTGGAAAAAGTATATGAACCCTTGCTTTCAGCAACTGGTGTGACCCCCTTCATACAGAAATAACTCAACTAGACGTCTTTGGTAACCGTTGATCAGTCCTGCACAATGGCATGAAGGAATTTTAGGCCATTCTTCCTTACAAAACTGCTTCAACTCTGAAATGTTGGTGGGCCTCCTTGCATGAACTTCAGGTTCTTCCACAACATTTCTATACGATTAAGGTCAGGACTTTGACTCAGCCATTCCAAAACGTGAAATTTCTTCTGCTTTCACCTTTCTTTGGTAGACTGACTTGTGTGTTTAGGGTTGTTGTCTTGGGGCAAGGCCCACTTTCTCTTGAGCTTCCGTTCAGACAGATACCCTGACATTTTCCTGTAGAATCTGCTGCTACAATTCAGAGTTCATAGTTCCATCAATGGTGGCAAGCCAGCCTGGTCCCGAGACGACAAAGCATGACACTGCCACCACCATGTTTCACAGATGGGATGAGGTTCTTATGCTGGTATGCAGTGTTTGCTTTTCACCAAACATAACGCTTCTCATTTAAGCCAAGAAAGTTCTATTTTGAACTCATCCATCTACTGAACATTTTTCCAATAGCCTTCTAGTTTATTCACATCATCTTTAGCAACGTTCTTGGAGAGTAGTCGCTTGCTCCTTGCAATCTTGCCATGAACACCATTGTTGTTCAGTGTTTGCCTGATGGTAGACTCATAAACACTGACATTAGCCAATGAAAGAGATGCTCCTTAGATGTTACCCTGGGGTTCATTGTGACCTCCTGGAATATTACACATTTTACTCTTGGAGTGATTTTTGATTATCGATCACTCCTGGGGAGAGCAACAATGGTGTTGAATTTCCTCCTTTTGTACACCAGCTGCCTGACTGCGGTTGGTGGAGCTCAAGCTCTTTAAAAATGTCTTTTCTTCCTTTTCCAGCCTGGAGAGCATCAACATTTTTTCTGAGGTCCCCAGAAATCTCCTTTGATTGAGGCATGGCACACTTCCAAAAACCTGTGGTGAAGATCAGACTTTGACAGTGACAGGTAAATGTTCTTTAAAAAGCGCAGGGCCTCCCACACTCACACCTGATTACCATCCCATTGATTGAAACACCTGACTCTGATTTCCCCTCTAAATGTTACCCTGGGGTTAAACCTGGAGTTCACATACTTTACCCAACAAATACATGTAATATTGGTTCATTTTTCTTAATAAACAAACAAACATGCAAAATGTTTTTGTGTTATTTATTTAGTTATTTGGGTTCTCTTTATCTTGTTTAAAACTTGCATGAAGATCTGATTATATTTTATGTCGTATTTATGCAAAAATAGAGAAAATTCTGAAGGGTTCTCAAACTTTCTAGCACCACTGTATGTTTTGTAGGTACGCCACATCCAGAGGAATGCTGTTTCATTTGATTGTATATTTGTGTGTGTGTGTATATATACCAGTCAGGGCACTGGTTGAACTCACCTCAACTGCACCTGCACAATGTAGTCTCGTCTTCCACCCGGCAGAAAATCCCTATAAAGAGTGCAACAGATCAACTTCCTTACAACTAATTTTGTTTTATTTTCAGACATTCAATTCTTCTCTAAAAGAAAACTGATATTACACCAAAGATAAAGTACTGAGAACATTAAAAAGCATAGCCATGAATCTCTGAGCAGCCTGCTCTATCATGGGAAGTAGCCTCCCCTTCATTGAGGGCATCTTGTTTCAGAAGCATCTTCTTCCCCTCTGCCATTAGATTTCTGAATGGATAATGAATCCACGTACACTACCTTACTATTTTTTTCTTTTTTGGCTCAATATATACATCTTATTGTAAGTCATACATCTTTTTAAAGTATGCACTGTATTGCTGGCACAAAACAAACACATTTCACAACATATGCCAGTGATATTACACCTGACTGAGATCCTGCAAATGCTGGAGAAATTTTTTTTGTTCCTGTACTCATCCTTGAAGGTACCAATTCATTTATTCCAGAGTAAGTTTCATAAATTCAGCATTCTTTCCTCACTCCAACTATTCTATTTGGAAGTGGAACACAGTTATTATTGGAAAGTTGTTCAATTATAAACAAATCATAGTGAAGCTCCTTTGAGCATAGAAGAATGAAAGGAGGTTTGATAAAGGTATATCAATAGAGTCAACCATAGCAAAATATAGCACAGAAACAGGCCCTTCGGCCCATCTTAGTCCTTGCCAACTATTTAAACTGCCTGCTTCTATCAACCTGTATATAGAATTATGAGGGGTACAGACAGGGTAAATACAAGCAGCTTTTTCCCCCACTGAGGTTGGGCGAGACTAGAACTAGAGGTCGTGGATTAAAAGTGAAAGGTGAAATGTTTCAGGGGACCATGAGGAGAACTTCTTCACTCAGAGGGTGGCGAGAGTGTGGAAAGAGCTGCCAGAAGTGGTGGATGTGGGTTTGATTTCAACATTTAAGAGAAATTTGAATAGGTACATGGATGGGAAGGGTATAGAGGCTGTGGTCTGGGTGCAGGTCGATGGGACTAGGCAGATTTAATAGTTTGGCACAGACTAGATAGACCAAATGGCCTGCTTTTGTATTGTAGTGTTCCATGACTCTATGACTAAATTTATAGAAAAATAGAACACAGAAAATCTACAGCACATTTTGCCCACAATATTGTGCCAACTACGTAACCTACTCTAGAAGTTGCCTAGAATTTCCCTACCGGATAGCTCCATTTTGCTAGGCTCCGTGTACCTATCTAAGAGTCTCTTAAAAGAACTTATTGTATCCCTCTCTACCACCTTCGCTAGTAGTGCATTCCACGCACTCACCATTCTGTATGAAAAACTTACCTCTGACATCCCCCTTCTACCTACTTCCAAGCACCTTAAAATGATGCCCCCTCGTATTAGCCATTTCAGCCCTGGGAAAAAAGCCTCTGGCTATCCACACGATCAATGCCTCTCATCATCGTATATACCTCTATCAGGTCATCTCTCATCCTCCATTGCTCCAAGGAGAAAAGGCCAAGTTCACTCAACTTATTCTCATGAGGTACACCCTCCAATCCAGGCATCATCCTTGTAAATCTCCTCTGCACCCTATCGATAGCACCCACATCCTTCCTGTAATGAGGTGACTAGAACTGAACACAGTACTCCAAGGGGATCTAACCAAGGTCTTATACAGCTGTAATTTTACCTCATGGCTCCTGAACTCAATCCCACGGTTGATGAAAGCCAACATACCTTTTTAACAACACTGTCAACCTGTACAGCAGCTTTGGGTGTCCTATGGACATGAACCCCAAGATCTCGCTGATACTCCACACTGCTAAGAGAATATTATATTCTGTCTTCAAATTTGACCTACCTAAATGAACCACTTCATACTTATCTGGGTTGAACTCCATCTGCCACTTCTCAGCCCAGTTCTACACCCTATCAATGTCCCACTGTAACCTCTGAAAACTCTCCAGACTATCCACAACACCTCCAACTTTTGTATCATCAGCAAACTTACTAACCCACCATTCTACCTCCTCATCTAGATCATTTATAAAAATCACAAAGAGGAAGGATCACAGAACAGATTTCTTGGAACAACACGAGGACTCCAAGCAGAATACAAACCATCCAAAACCACCCTATGCTTTCTGAGGTCAAGCCAATTCTGGACCCACAAAGCAAGGTCTCCTTGGAGTCCATGCCTCATTACTGTCTGAATGTGCCTCGCATAGGGAACCTTATCAAATGCCTTACTGAAATCCATATACACATCCACTGCTCTACCTTCAATGTGTTTTGTTACAGCAATCTTCAACCTTGTAGTCAATGTGCAAACATGTTTGTTCTAATAGCAGTCATCACATGGCAAATCAGAACCCAGTAAAGTGTGAAGTGATTCATTTTGGAAAGTTGAATTTGAAAACAGGGTTAATGGCTGTGAGGAACGTGCTGCTAAGTGTAGATGTAGAACATTGGGGGCATTTAAAAGATTTAAAAGGCACATCTTAGAGCAGGTAAAAGCATCAGCACAATATCAGAGCTTGTTTTGTGCTATAATGTTTTATGTTCAAAAGTAGTGTTCTCTCCTCTTTAAGGGGCATTGATGCCAAATAAAATGTCCCAGCTAAAGCTCAAGCTGAATCACCTAATCTGACCAAATCAGGATCAATTCTGGAACTATCTGAACTCCTCAGCAGTCACACTAATTTCAATGCTTAGTCCTTCAAGTTTTTTTTAATAACTACTTAAAGGCAACTAGCAAGACATTTAAATCAACCTTTAGCAAGAGGTGAACCAACAAGTATTCCGAAGTTGTCTGACAGACAACGAAAGAGAAATCTAAAGACACACATTTTCTTGTGGTCTATCATTTTAAGAAGCCTGCACTGTTTGTAGATTACTTGTGTACATGTGAATGCAGCTGTTTCAACAATGAATACTCTAAACTGGTTAGTTCAGTTTTAAAATAATACATGTCCAGAAAATAAGACAAATTTCTTTCATCTCGAAATTCACTTACTGAGATAATTACTAGTAAATCATTAACGTGAAAACCTATTTATCAATCTTACCTAGAAATGCATATTTCTTTTACTTGCTGAGGCGTCAATGCAAAGATAAAGTATTTTTCCTGGAATCGTTGAATATTTGATGGCACTAAATAAAAAGAAAAGGTGACAAGTTCATCAAAACAAAATTAGTAATGTATTTCACTACAAGTTATCGACTTCACACCAACTTATCACTTTTATTTTATGTAGAGATACAGCATGGAGTAGGCCCTTCTGGCCCTTCGAGCTGCACCACCTCAGCAACCCCCAACAACCCCAATTTAGCCCTAAACTAATCACGGGACAATTTACAATGACCAACTAACCTACTCGGTAGGTCCTTGGACTGTGGGAGGAACCCAGAGCACCCAGAGAAACCCACACATTTCACCAGGAGGACGTACAGACACTTTACAGAGGATGCTGGGATTCTAAGTCCAAAGTAAAATTTATTATCAGATACATACACATCACCACATACAACTCTAGACATTCCTTTTCTGCGCGCATACTTAGCAAATCTATAGAACAGTACCTGTAAACATCAGGAACAATAAACTGTAAACAAACTATGCAAATGAAGGTCTAAATAAATAACATAAATAACAAGGATGAAACAACAATATAACAGAGTCCTTAAATGAGTGTAGTATTCCCTTTTGTTCAACAGGGGTAGTAACTGTTCTTGTACCTGATGTTGCGAGTCCTGAGATACCGATACCTTCTACCTGATGGCAGCAGTGAGAAAAGAGCATGGACTGTGTAGAGAGGATTTTTGATGATGGATGCTGCTATTCTACAGTAACGTTTCGTGTAGATGTGCTCAATGGTTGGGAGGGTTTTACCCATCAGTACTGAGCCAAATCCACTACCTCCTGTAGGATCCTTCACTCAAAGGCATTGGTGTTCCCATACCAGGCCATAATGCAGCCAGTCAGCATACTTTCCAGCACAGATCTATAGAAGTCTGCCAAAGTTTTCAATGACACGCCAAATCTTTGCAGACTCCTGAGGAGGTAGAGGCACTGTTGTGCTTTCTTTCCAATTACATTTATATGATGGGTCCAAGACAATGACACCCAGAAATTTAAAGTTACCCACTCTCTCCATTTCTGATCCTCTGATGATTACTGGCTCATTGACCTCTGGTTTCCCTCTCCTGAAGTCTACTGTCAATTCCTTTGTCTTATTGACATTGAGTAACAGGTTGTTGCTATTACACCATTCAGACAAGTTTTCAGTTTCCCTCCTGTACGCTGATTCATCACCCCCTTTGATACAGTCCACAACAGAGTGCCATCAGCAAGCTTGTATAGGGTCTTGGAGCTGTACTTAGCCACTTGGGTGTAAAGCCAGTAGAGTAGAGAATAAGTACACAACCCTGCAGTGCTCTTGTACTGATGGAGATTGTGGAGGAGATGTTTTTGCCAATATGAACGGACTGGGGTCTGCAAGTGAGGAACTCCAGGATCCAATTGCACAAGGGGGTATTGCACAAGTACTCCGAACTCCAATGGTCCAAACTGTAATAGCTAACTGCTACACCACCAGGGTACCCGATACATCAATGACACAGCAGTGGAAACTCTGTAGTTTCAAACTCCTGGGAGTGCACATTTTGCACAACTTCTCATGGTCCCAAAACACATCCTATATGGTCAAGAAGGATCACCAACGCCTCTACTTTCTGAGGTAGCTGAGAGAGAACTAGACTTTGCATATCCATTCTCACATTATTGTACAGGCACACAGTCGAAAATATTACTGCTCGGTGTGAAAACTGCACTGCAGTGGACTGGAAGGCTCTACAACAGGTAGTCAAGACTGCCCAATGCATCACTGGCACCAGCCTAAATGCCACCAAGGCCATATATATAGAAAGGTGCCCGTAACAGCCTCCCTGTTCATTAACTTTGTCCCACTTCCATCAGGGAGGACACTAAGTAGCATTCATCTCAGCACCACCAGATTCAAGACCAGTTACTTACCCCAGCAGTGAGGCTGCTCAATACCTCCACCCACTAATTCCACCAATGCTTTATTATTTCCTGTCAGTTATCTTTAAGTACAGCCTAGCATCACTTTTTGGACATATAGTCAATCCTTCCTGTTTTGGAACACCTGGATTGTCCTCTTTCGTATGCAGTTCTCCACACACTTGCTGATAAGGTCCGTGCTGGCGGTGATATACTCATCTAGACTGATCATCACCATCATCAGGGGCCGTGCCCAGTTTGAGCTTTGACTGCCATGGCCCACACACTCCTGTGTCGGGTCAAGTGGATCAATTCATTGGTATTCATTTCCAGTTCTCTGGCTGCTGTCTCCATCATCATTTGTCTTTGTCCTCCTCTTGCCTTCTTCCCTTCAATCTTTCCCATAATTACCGTGCATTCTAACTCCTCTTTCCTAATCACATTAGATTAGATTATGAGGACACTCAGTCCTATATTTATTGTCATTTAGAAATGCATGCATTAAAAAATGATACAACATTCCTCCAGAATGATATCACAAGAAAACACAGGACAAACCAAGACTAAAACTGACAAAACCACATAATCATAACATATAGTTACAACAATGCAAAGCAATACCATAATTTGATAAAAAGTAGACCATGGGCACGGTAAAAAAAAATGTCTCAAAGTCCCGATAGACTCATCATCTCATGCAGACAGCAGAAGGGAGAAACTCTCCCTGCCATGAACCCCCAAGCGCCGCAAACTTGCTGAAGCAGCACCATTGGAAGCACCCGACCGCAGCGGACTCTGAGTCCATCCGAAAACTTCGAGCCTCCAACCGGCCCCTCCGAGCGCCATCCTCTGCCGAGCTCTTCGACCCCGCCCACCGAGCAACAAGCAAAGCCGAGGACTCGGGGCCTTCTCCTCCAGAGATTCTGGACCACAAGTAGCAGCAGCAGCGAAGCAGGCATGTCAGAAGTTTCATCAGATGTTCCTCTGTGCACTCACGTCTGCCTCCATCAAATCAGGATTGTGCACGGCACCCTACTTGACAAAAAACAGACATCACCACCGGAGTGGCCGCTGCGTCACGCCACCATCTTCTCCTCCCACCGATCACACGTCCAATGAAGTTACGTTGCCTTTTCATGATCTCATACATTATTTCTCTTTTTGTGTTTGCTCTGTTCATGACATCCTCATTAGATATTCGTTTCATCCATGATATTCTTTGCACCCTCAAAAACCACACCTCTGCTGCTTCAATTCGTTTCCTCATGTTACTAGATATTGTCCAACATTCTGAGCCATATAACATAACTGGATAAACGTAGTATTTTAGTACTCTGAGGCGGGTTGTCATGCCTAGTTTAGTATTGGTCAGTATACTCTTCATTCTCGTGAAGGTGTCTTTTGCCATCCTTATTCTTCTTTTAATGTCCATGTCGCACCTGCCATCTGATGTCACCCAGCTTCCTAAGTAGCATAAATAGTACTGATAGCCGAGTCTTTGTACAATGGCCAGTCTACAACTCAAAGCAGTCATGACTTCCTACTTCCTGGATCAATACTGTACAACTTTTTCTCTTGGATGCTCTTCTTTCAGCTTGAGCTTGTATGCAGGAAAAAGGAGCACAGCCTGGTGCTCTGATTTACAAAAATATGGATGGATAGCTGCTCAGTAGCATCTTTGATGACTGTATAGCTTTATAGAACACAGAACAGTACAGCACAGAAACAAGCCCTTTGCCCACATTGTTGTGCCAAAGTAATTAAATTAGTCATCCAATAGCCAACTAAACTAATCTCTTTTGCCTACATCATAACCTTCCATTTTCCTCAATTTCATGATTTCATGTGCCTTTATAAACATCTGCGTCTGCCACCAGCCCAGGTAGTGCATTTCAGGCACCCACCACTCTGTGTGTAAAAAACAACAAATTTGTCCATTGCATTTCCTTTGAAAGCACCCCCTCACCTTAAATGCACGCCCTTTATTAATAATTTTTTTTAACTTGTGAAACATCTAGTGTATCTCAAGGCCATGAAAAGCATTAAATGAATTGAATCATGAATTGAAAGACCTTTATACGAAATAAGTCAACTGTTAAGTCCATCTCTATTCCATTTTCTGTCTTTATCATGTCAGAACCGACAATGCTCTTTCACATCGGTACTTCTGCCGTGTCTTCTTTTAACATCAGAGTCGATAGTATGTTTAACTGCACAAAATTCCACTTCCCATGCCTCTCACTTCCTCTCCTCCAAACCAGAAAAGGACAAGCCAGGTTCTTGCCTTCTACCATACCAATTATTATATTCAAGGAAGCAGCCTCCATAAACTGATGCATCCAAAGTGATGCCACAAGGTAGACATGGGTCTCCCCATTTTGAAGGAGCTGCTCCCTCTGATGCACTGCTTCACTCTTCCGTACTGCAGCATACCACTCATCTTCTTACAAGCACTTTCTCATGCAACACCTGCTGCTTTGTAAACTTCCTCCCTTGCTGACCAGCATCCAAGAACTTCAAGTTAACCAGCACATTTTTCAATCTGGTGTACATTTTTATTTATTTACATGCAGCATGGGATAGGCCCTTTGAGCAGTGCCACCCAGTAAATCTCTGTTTTAACACTAGCTTAGCCTTATCGCAGGACAATTTACAATGACCAATTAACCTACTAACTGGTATGTCCTTGGACGGTGGGAGGAATCTGGAGCACCCAGGGCATTCCACAGGGAGAATGTACAAACTTCTTACAGAGGACACCAGGATTGAACTCCGATGCCGAGCTGCAATAGCATCGCACTAACCGCTACACTACCATTGCATTCATATGAGCTGGGTGTTAAAAGTCTCAGCCACTAAACTGTTGAAAACAAGCACAAAGTACAAAAGACTGATTTGAACTTTTTTTGGATTAACTAAAATGTTTATTACTGTAATGTTTGAATATTGGAACTCACCTAGGCTTGTAGGTTTAATAAGCACATCCAGGACATCATAAAAGGGTATGCTTTTCAACTGGACATCTGGATGGACAGGATGAATGGAGGGAGAAGCCTCTTGCATTTCTATATTGGGCTTCGTCTCATGTAGTAACACTGGGCTAACAAGTGGAGAAGAGGGCTGAGCAGGGGCTGACGTGGATGACGAAGACTGTGCAATGCCTGACCCTAGCTCAGAGTCAGTTGAGAGGTTATTGTCCAAAGAGAAAACAGAAGATTTTATGGCCGTCAAGTCAGCAAGGCTTTCAATTGTTCTAGGAAAGCGTCGCCTGTACAGTTCCTTAATCTTGATCTGAACGGCAGGACTACAGCCACTCTTTAATAGGTGTAGTGCTCTTACGAGGAGTTCATGTTTACGACCACTTTTGTTACGTCCAGCAAAACCTAATAGCACTTGAAGTTCTGAGACTCGGAAACTGGAAACCATATTCTGAAAGATAAAAGATGGTCATGGTGTTCACTATTAGCATTAATGTTAATACTGAAAAATATAATGGCTTACTTATCAAGTACTGTATTCCTTAATACTTGGTGTCTATACAGAAACCATTACCTTGATCTAGGAAAATGATGTAGAAGCTAGAATCTTAGTTTCATCATAATTATGTCATACAAGTAACTATTTACATTCTTTGTCAGTGTTAGATAAGTTCTCAAACGAGGGGTCACAGTTTGAGGATAAAGGGGGAAGCCTTTTAGGACCGAGATGAGGAAAAACTTCTTCACACAAAGAGTGGTGCATCTGTGGAATTCTCTGCCACAGGAAACAGTTGAGGCCAGTTCATTGGCTATATTTAAGAGGGAGTTAGATATGGCCCTTGTGGCTAAAGAGATTAGGGGGTATGGAGAAAAGGCAGGTACAGGGTTCTGAGTTGGATGATCAGCCATGATCATAATAAATGGCGGTGCAGGCTCGAAGGAATAAATGGCGGTGCAGGCTCGAAGGGCCAAATGGCCTACTCCTGCACCTATTTTCTATGTTTCTATGTTTCTCTTTTAGCACATATGCAAACTAGCTGTGTTCCATCAGGAACCCGAAGACAGACAGACAGACAGACACACACACACACACACATTTTAGGAACAGCTTCTTCCCCTCTGCCATCATTGAATGGACATCAACACTACCTCACTATTCCTTTTTTGGTGCACTGTTTATTTTGTAAAATATAACGATTTTATGTCTGCAAGGACTGCCTCCACAAAACAGATTTCTAGCCATATAACAATAAACTCGATTGTGAATAATAATAATGCCAGTGGTGAATAAATGGCATAGAAATTGCTGGATGAGAAAGTATCACCAACAGTCTCAGTCACCTTTTGGTTTTCTGGCAGTTACATGATTATTGTAGTCAACAATTGGGGCTTCAAAGTAGCATAGTGGTTAGCACAATGTTTTACAGTACCAGCAACCCTGATTCAAGTACATTTATTATCAAAGAATGTACAAGTTATACAGCCTTGGGATTTGTTTGCTTACAGGTAGCCATAAAGCAAGAAACCCGAAAGAACCCAATTTAAAGAGAAAAAAAAGACCAACACTCGATGCGGAAGAGAAAGAAAGAAATACAAGTCATGCAAACAATTGACGTGAACAACAGCATTTCAAACCAAAAATGAGTCTTCAGATCCAAACCCCAGAACAGCCCGAAGTAGGCCCAAAGCCTTTCTTACAAATTCATATTAGCGAGCATGGAGCATAGCAGCTAGGGCAGTCTTCATAGCCTCAGCGACATGGAAATCACTGTCATGGAGAGCGAGCAAAAACAGCTCTTGTCCTGACTGAGACCCTGTCATTTCAGTCAATCTGGACGGGTGTTTAAATTGACCCAACAACAAAACAGTAAAACTCTCCGGTGGCCTGGAGAGAGAAGTGAGTGAACATCGCGGAGAATGAGCGAAATCAGCTCTCATTTCCAATCTGGGCCGACGTTTAAATTGCCTAAACAGCGCATTGTACCTCATACTAAGACCCAGGCACTGGTGCTCCGAAAGGCCCCGGGCCTAGACCACACCGCCAGCGACTCGCTCTGGGTCCAGAATTCGTCGTCTAGCCCAAAGCCGCTCTCAAGCTCTTCAAATCAGCTGGGCACCCAGAGCAATCCAACCTTAAACCCGGGGCCAGTTGAATGAGCCTCAAAATCAAATCTCCTGTCCCTGGGTCCCAATTTCTCCTCAGAGGTCTGAGCAATCCAGCCTCGCTCCAAGGCCAGTTGTATGAGCATCAAAATCGAACGTCCGCTGCCCGGGCCACAACTTCTCCTTCCGGTGCCCAGAATGATCCAACCTTGCTCCTGGGCCAGCTGTATGGGCATTGGAACTCCATCTGCATTGATTTATCCTCTGAACTCACCTCACCATCACTTGTCCCTTCACGGTTTGCAGTAAATAACTTAAGACAATTTACCTTAGAAAAGGTATTTTTAGTGATGTTTTTAAGTCTGATTACTTAGCTTTTTGACTACCAGGAAGCTGCTGCACACGTTTGGTAGCACCATTTTAACTGGAAGTGGGTTCAAATCCGTCAATGCCTATAGAGAGTTTGTATGCTCTCTACGTAACCGTGTGTTTCCTCCAGCGGCACAATGATGTACCGGTTGGTAGGTAGATTAATTGGTGCTTGTAAGTTGTCCCGTGACTAAGCTACAGTTATATTGGGGGATTGTTAGGCGACGCAGCTCAAAGGGCTAGAAGGGCATAATTGGAGCTGTAGTTCAATCCAACAAACAAATAAACAGACCTAAAATCAAGCCCTGTCAATTAGCATCCAATACATCTGGGGTGTATAGGGTGTGCGGGGAGGGATAACACCTCTGGTGAAGGGGCTTATTGGGTGCATTCTGGGTCATTTCATTCACCTTTGGGCCCCACTGGACACTCAGCTCTCACCCATGGCTCTAAGTCACTGAGTAGCTATTTGCATGTGATAGTAACCACACCCCAGTGAGGGTAGTCGGTGGGTTTTATACCCCAGTGAGATGGGGACATGCTTGTCCTCGCATGTGAAGTCAGTTCTGGCAGACGAGATGGATGAAATCCGCAGTGATGGCCAGGCCAGGAAGGGGGTTTTGCATTGCTGCATGGAGAGCAAAGGGCATGACAAGGCACAATGCAGTCACGGCCATCCACTGCAAGCAAGCCCTCAGTTTGTGATGACTATTCGTACCAAAACTTCCAACATCAAGAGAGTAGAAATGCCCCAGTGCAATGGCTTTTCCACTTTAAAAACCCTCCCGCACAGCTTTCACTGTCATCACTGAATATGACAAACAACCAACACCCTGGTCCAAAACACTTCTTTTTGCTCATAAGCGTCTTAACCTTACCATGCCTTGTTGCAAATTTGTCCTATACCGCATTCCAAAAGAGTTCTATTTTCTGAAAAGGAAGCTCATCTTTGGATGCATAAAAAATTGTTTCTGTAGAGAGGCTGATGCATGTGACTTATTTCACACTTACAGGGTGGAACCAAGCTCAAGTAAACAAAACTTGCTTTCTCATTGCCTATTGGTAAACAGCTCAAGTTTAAATGTCATTCAACTATACAGATGAATATGGTCAAATGAAACAGCATTCCTCAGGGACAAGATGCAGAACACAGTACCAACAGTCAGAAACAACACCAGGCACATGCACTGCATATAATTACGATCCAGTAAACATCCAGTCATACAAAAGGAGAAAAATATTACAACCCAAGTCCCTGAGAGACATGTTCAGTAGACAGATAGTGCAAGAGATGTTGTCAGCAAGAACAAGCCCACAGTAGACAAATCCTCATGCACTTGTTTTGCTAAGATGGCAGTGCACATGGTCACAGTGCCCTCTCCAAGTCCAACCAAAGGTGTAATTGATTGTCCTTTTATGTCTTTTTTTCTACAATTGCAAGATAGTGCTGGAATTATTAACTAAAGCAATTCAACAATACCTCTCTGGCAACAAAATGTAAAAATGCTGAAAATATTCACTGGGTCAGGAAGTATCTGTGGAGAGTGAAACAGGTTCTCAATATTTCAGCAAAACTGGAATAAGACCATCAGAAACAGGAGCAGAAGTAGGCCATTCGGCCCATTGGGTCTGCTCCACCACTCAACCATGGGCTGATCCAATTCTTCCAGTCATCCCCACTCCCCTGCCTCTACTCATATCCTTTGATGCCCCGGCTAATCAAGAACCTATCTATCTCTGCCTTAAATGCACCCAATGACTTGGCCTCCACAGCTGCTCGTGGCAACAAATTCCATAGATTTACCACCCTCTGACTAAGGTAATTTCTTTATATCTCAGTTCTAAAAGGACTTCCTTCAATCCTAAAGTCGTGCCCTCTTGTCCTAGAATCCCCTACCATAGGAAATAACTTTGCTATATCTAATCTGTTCAGGCCTTTTAACATTTGGAATGTTTCTGTGGGATCCCCCCTCATTCTCCTGAACTCCAGGGAATACTTATACATTATACTTTGCTGTCAACAAACAATTGATACTAGAACGTACAATCATCACAGCGATATTTGATTCTGCACTTCCCGCTCCCTGGATTACAAATATTAAATATTAAAAATACTAAAAATTAGTAAATATAAAAATTTAAATTACAAATCATAAATAGAAAATAGAAAAATGGAAAGTAAGGTATTGTGAAAAAACCAAGAGGCAGGTCCGGATATTTGGTGGGTACGGCCCAGATCCGGGTCAGGATCCATTCAGCAGTCTTATCACAGTTGGAAAGAAGCTGTTCCCAAATCTGGCCATACGAGTCTTCAAGCTCTTCTCCCAGAGGGAAGAGGGACGAAAAGTGTGTTGACTGGGTGGGTCGTGTCCTTGATTATCCTGGCAGCACTGCTCCGACAGCCTGCGGTGTAAAGTGAGTCCAAGGACAGAAGATTGGTTTGTGTGATGTGCTGCGCCGTGTTCACGATCTTCTGCAGCTTCTTCCGATCTTGGACAGGACAACTTCCATACCAGGTTGTGATGCACCCTAGAAGAGTGCTTTCTACGGTGCATCTACAAAAATTAGCGAGGGTTTTAGGAGACAGGCTAAATTTCTCTAGTTTTCTCAGGAAGTGAAGGTGCTGGTGGGCCTCCTTGTCAGTGAACAAAGCTTGGTTGGACCAAGTCAGGTCATTTGTGATATTGACCCTGAGGAAATTAAAGCTTTTGACCTGTTCCACTTGCGCACCACCGATGAAAATTGGGTCATGCGGGCCGCTACTCCTTCTGAAGTCAACAACCAATTCCTTCGTCTTGCTGACGTTGAGGGATAGGTTATTGTCTTCGCACCATGCCACCGGGTTCTTAATTTCCTCTCTGTACTCAAACTCATCATTACCCGAGATACAGCCTACAATTGTTGTGTCATCAGCAAACTTATATATTGTGTTTGATGGAAACTTGGCTACACAATCATGGGTGTACAGTGAGTACAGCAGGGGGCTGAGTACACAGCCTTGTGGGGCACCGGTGCTCAGAGTGATTGTAGAGGAGAGCTTGTCCCCTATTTTCACAGCCTGGGTCCTGTCTGTGAGGAAGTTGAAGATCCAGCTGCAGGTCTGAGTACTTAGGCCCAAGTTCTGGAGCTTAGGAATCAGTTTATTTGGAATGATGGTATTAAAGGCAGAGCTGTCGTCAGTGAAAAGGAGCCTTACGTATACGTCTTTATTCTCCAGGTGTTCTAAGGAGGAATGTAGGGCCAGAGAGATGGCATCTGCCGTTGACCTGTTGCTCCGGTAGGCGAATTGCACAGCGTCGAGGTTGACCGGTAGGCTGTGGTTGATGTGTGCCATAGCCAATCTCTCAAAGCAGTTCATAGCAATTGATGTCAGAGCCACAGGTCGATAGTCATTCAGGCATGCCACCTTGCTCTTCTTCGGCACTGGGATTATCGTTGCCTTCTTAAAATATGAGGGGATCTTAGACTGAAGCAAGGAGCAGTTGAAGATGTCAGCAAACACTCCAGCTAGCTCGCTTGCACAGGCCCAGAGAACCTGTCCTGGGATGCCATCTGGGCCCGTCGCCTTCCTTGGATTTATCTTCAGGAAAGCCCTTCTAACGTCCTCCCCGGTGACGATGAATCTCGATGCCACCAGGTCCGGTTCATCCTAGAGGGAGCGGGACGCTCCTCTTCTGTTCGAATCTTGCGTAGAGTATGTTAAGTTCGTCAGGAAGAGAAACACCACAGTTATTGATATTCCCAGCCTTTTCTTTGCGCAGAGCGATCTCATTTAGACCCTGCCATAGTCTACTGGCATCCCTCTGGTTAGCCTGGGCTTCCAACTTGCCTCGATATTGCCTCTCGGCACCCTTAATGACTTTCCGGAGTTCACGCCTGGATTCCGTGTAGCGACTGGTATCCCCGGACCTAAAAGCCACAGCTCTAGCCTTTAAAAGGGACTTGACCTCATAATTCATCTAAGATTTCCGGTTAGGGAATACAGCTCAAGAGCTGCCAGACGTTCCTCATATGGTAACCCTTTCATTCCTGGAATCATTCTGGTGAATCTTCTCCGAACCTCCTCCAACGTCAGTATATCCTTTCTAAAATAAGGAGCCCAAAACTGCACAAAATACTCCAAGTGTGGTCTCATGAGTGCCTCATAGAGCCTAAATATCACATCTCTGCATTTTGAATTCTCTCCCCATCTAAATAGGCTGTCCATTTATTTCTTCCACCAAAGTGCATGACCATACACTTTCCAACATTGTATTTCATTTGCCATTTCTTTGCCCATTCCCCTAAACTATCTAAGTCTCTTTGCAGGCTCTCTGTTTCCTCAAAACTACCTGCTCCTCCACCTATCTTTGTATCATCTGCAAATTTAGCCACAAATCCATTAATCCCATCGTCCAAATCACTGACATACATCGTAAAAAGCAGCAGTCCCAACAATGACCCCTGTGGAACTCCACTGGTAACCTGTAGCTAGCCAGAATAGGATCGCTTTATTCTCACTCTCTTGTTTTCTGCCGACCAGCCAATGCTCCACCTATGCTAATAACTTCCCTGTAATTCCATGGGCTCTTATCTTGCTAAGCAGCCTCATGTGCAGCACCTTGTCAAAGGCCTTCTGAAAATCCACATACACCACATCTACTGCATCTTCTTCATCTACCCTGCTGGTAATTTCCTCAAAAAATTGCAGGTTAGTCAGACAGGATTTTCCTTTCAGGGAACCATGCTGGCTTTGTTCTATCTTGTCATGTGCCTCCAGGTATTCCGTAATCTCACCCCTAACAATCGATTTCAACAACTTCCCAACCACTGATGTCAGGCTAACAGGTCTATAATCTCCTTTCTGCTGCCTCCCACCCTTCTTAAATAGCGAAGTAATATTTGCAATTTTCCAGTCATCTGGTACAATGCCAGAATCTATCGATTATTGAAAAATCATTTGTAATCCCTCGGCAATCTCTCCAGCTACTTCCTTCAGAACCTGAGGGTGCATTCCATCAGGTCCAGGAGACTTATCCACCCTCAGACCATGAAGCTTCCTGAGCACCTTCTCAGCCATAATTTTCACTGCACATACTTTACTTCCCCGCCACTCTTGAATGTCCAATATACTGCAGATGTCTTCACTGTAAAGACTAATGCAAAATACGCATTCAGTTCCTCTGCCATCTCTGCATCTCTCATTACAATATCTCCAGCGTCATTTTCTATTGGCCCTTTATCTACTCTCAACTCTCTTTTACCCTTTATATACTTAAAAAAGCTTTTAGTATCTTCTTTGATATTAGTCGCTAGCTCCCTTTCATAATTCATCTTTTCCTTCCTAATGATCTTCTTAGTTTCCTTCTGCAAGTTTTTAAAAGCTTTCCAATCCTCTGTCTTCCCACTAGCTTTGGCTTCCTTGTAAGCCCTTTCTTTTGCTTTTACTTTGGTTCCGACTTCACTTGTCAGCCACAGTAGAATAGCTGGAAAACAAATAAGTTTTAAGTTACAAAGGAAGGAGGGGTTTGCAGTTGGGGAAGAACAAGACAAGGCTTTCCAAGGAAAGATATCAGAGAGATTATTAAAATGACAGAGGTGATGCTGCTTTAATAAAAACATCTGGAAGAAGTACAAGTAACTATGGGGCTATAAGGAAGACTGGGATGATGCTATCACAACACATGACAGACTGCAATTCTGGCATTCATTGTAAGAAAGTTTGTACATTCCTTCTCGTGTACACATAGGTTCCCTCCGCATGTTCCGATCTCCTCTCATACTCTGAAGACATTCTGGTTAGTAGGTTGTAAATTGTAATTTGTCCTGTGATTCAATGGGTTACTGGACAGCGTGGTTCGATGAGCCTGTTCTGCATGATAGCTCTAAATAAACAACAATAAATAAACTAAAATTGCTGAATTTAATGCCAAGTACTAAAGGTCAAAATGTACCAGTCAGAAGCTGAGGTGTTCAGCTGAGTTTACAATGGGCTTCTGAGACCAGTGTAAGTGGACATGTAGAAAAAGGAGAATCAAGTGACAGGTAACAGGAAAGCTCAGGCTCACACTTGCTACAGAAAGTAAATTTCCTACAGAACAGCTACCCAGTATTCATTTGAACATCAAATGTAGTATACTAAATTGTTGTTCACAGCAGTCAAACATTTCAGTTTCACCTGGAAGGAGTACTTGGGTCCCTGCGTGATGACAAGAGGAGAAACAAAAGGCAGGTGTGGCATGTCCTGCAGTTGCACGAGAAGGAGAAACATGGTGTGTGGATTTTGCTAGTGACTCCTATCTGGATTTAGCTTACATTGCCCTCCTATTTCCTTGGAAAAGTGCATGTCAACAGGAAAGATATGACATCATGTTGAAATCATAAAGGTCCTTTGTTACATAAAACTGCCGATCGCATGAATGGACTACAATAATACACAACTGTGTAGTAGTTTCTGATTGTTATCCATGGAGGAATTCATCCAGTGTGCCTGTACACTGCCGTGTTCTTTTGATTGTAAATGAACAAAATCAATGCAGATACAGTGTAGAAAATGAACTGTCTTTATACAATGCTATCAATGATTACATCCCCTAAACCTTCATTTTCATTTTAGATGATGCAGCATCGCTGAGAATCCACCCTGGGCCCAACATATCAATGCAGCTACAAAGAAAGCACGATAGTGGCCATATTTCATTTGTAATTTGAGGAGATTTGTGATGTCACCAAAGACACTTGCAAATTTTGACAGATGTACCATGGAGAGCGTTCTATCTGGCTGCAGTACCATCTGGTATGGGTGGGGGGGGGGTGTGCTACTGCACAGGATTGAAAGAAACTGCAGAAAGTTGTGAACTCAGTCATCTCCATCATGGGCACTAGCCTCCATAGCATCCAGGACATCTTTAAGGTGCAGTGCCTCAGAAAGATGGCACCCATAATTAAGGACCCCATCACCCAGGACGTGCCCTCTTCTCATCGCTACCATCAGGAAGGAGGTACAGAAGCCAGAAGACACACACTCAATGTTTCAGGAACAGCTTCTTCCCCTCTGCCGTCTGATTTCTGAGTGGACACTGAACTTATGAACACTATCTCACTACTTATTTAACACTGATTCCCAAAGGTGGTGATGATGTACCCCAAGGGGTCACTAGGGGGAAAAAGTCATCAAGGGCGTTCAAGATTCTTTGGGGGTGGCGGGGATGTGATAAGCAGCATCAAAACTGAGACCTGAACAACTATCAGTAGAGTAGACACTTGCTAAAAAAAAAAGAGGAGGCAGCACTGGAACACCGGAAGCAAACCTGCCGAACCTGAGGATTCCTCTTGAGGTATTCAGAATGACCTTGGCTCCATATGTGCAGTCAAGAACCATCTTTGGGAATTATGAGATCTTATTTGATTGGTCAATCGCGTGAACTGTAATAGCATAAAGGTAGCCTGCAGAACACTAGCTCTATCCCGACCAACATTCAGATTCCAATCTGAATCCTTGTCAACGTAATTTTCTCTTGTTGTGATTGTCTTCATCTTGCCAACGTTGTTCCTTTGTGTGCTGCTACCATCATTCCATCTGATAGGTATTCCCAGTTTGTGTTAATTTTTTATTTTAACTTAGTCCCATTAATGATGGATAAATATGTAGGGCATGATCTCTAGGAGTCTGAAGGTGGTGAAGCCTTAAATTCTAATCCTGCTAAGAAACAGAAGCTATAGAAAGTGCATCAATATAATGTTACGTACCTGGAATATGGTTTTACTCTGTTCCAGTCAGATCAACGACACCCCAAGTGTCTTATTTGTCGTACTGTACTGTCTAGTGAGGCCATGAAACCATCAAGATTGCAGGAAAGCTTCCGTAAAAGATGAGCGAAGCATTTGGAAAACGTTGCACACTCAAGTCATTTGGTTGAATTTTTGCTTTAAGTTGACGAGAGCTTAGGAAACAAGATTGAACTTCTACATGGAGATGCGGCATACCTCACTGATCTATATGACAAAATGACCATTCCAAATATGAAACTGCAGGGTGAAAATTTCAATTTAATCCAGGCAAAGAGTGCAGTGTTCATTTTTAATCAGAAAATTGGAAATATAAAAGCAAAACATTGGGAAAAGAATGTTCTTGGTTTCCCTGAATAAACCATTAGATGTGGGACAGAATTAGGCTATTTGGCCCATCGAGTCTGCTCCGTCATTCAATCATGGCTGACCATTTTTATCCCCCTCCTCAGCCCCACTTCCCACACTTTTTCCTGAACCGTTAATGCCATGTCCAATCAAGAACCAATCAAGCTCTGACCTCCGCTGTAAATCCCACAAATACACCACCCTATGGCTAAAGAAATTTCTCCGCATCTCTATTTTAATTGGATGCCCCCTATACTGAGGCTGTGCTCTCTTGTCCTAGACTCCCCCACCACGGGAGACATCCTTTCCACATCTCCCATGTCTAGGCCTTTCAACATTTGAAAGGTTTCAATGAGATCCCCCCTCAGACTTCTAAATTCCAACAACTATAGACCCAGAGCCATCAAGTGTTCCTCACCTAACGCTTTCATTTCCGGAATCATCCTTGTGAAACTCCTCTGAACCCTCGCCAATGCCAGCACATCTTTTCACAGATGAGGAGCCCAAAACTATTCACAATTCTCAAGGTGAGGCCTCACCAGTACCTTATAAAGCCTCAGCATCACATCCTTGCTCTTGTATTCTGGACCTCTTGAAATGAATGCTAACATTGCATTTGCCTTCCTCACCACTGACTCAACCTGCAAGCTAACCTTTAGGGTGTTCTGCACAAGGACTCCCAAGTCCCTTTGCATCTCAGGTTTTTGGATTTTCTCCCCATTTATAAAATAGTTTGCACATTTACTTCTGCTACCAAAGTGCATGACCATGCATTTTCCAACATTGTATTTCATTTGCCATTTTCTTGCCCATTCTCCTGATCTGTCAATGTCCTTCTGCATCCTACCTGTTTGCTCAACACTACCTCCCCCTCCACCAATCTTCATATCATCTGGAAACTTAGCAACAAAGCCAACTATTCCATCATCTAAATTATTGATCTATGGCATAAAGTAAGCAGCCCCAATACCGACATTGCAGAACACCACTAGTTACTAATCAGAAAAGGATCCTTATATTCTCACTTGCTGCCTCCTACCAATCAGCTAATGTTCCAACCATGCCAGTAACTTTCTTGGAATACCATGGTAAGCAGCCTCATGTATGGCACTTTGTCAAAAGCCTTCTGAAAATCCAAATATACAACATCCCTGCATCCTGTTTATCTATCTTATTCATAATCTCCTCAAAGAATTCCATCAGGTTTGTCAGGCAAAATTTTCCCTTAAGGAAACTGACTTTGCCTTATCTTATCCTGTGTCACCACGTACTCCATAACCTTATCCTCAACAATTGACTCCAACACCTTCCCAAATACTAAGGTCAGGCTAACTGGTATATAATTTCCTTTCTGCTGCCTTCCTCCTTTCTTAGAATGGAGTGACATTTGCAGTTTTCCAGTCCTCTGGCACCATCCCAGAGTCTAATGATTTTTGAAAGATCGTTACAAATGCTGCCACAATCTCTACCGCTACATCTTCAGAACCCAAGGGTGCAGTTCATCTGGTTCGGGTGACAGATGTAACCTTAGGGCTTTCAGCTTTTTGAGCATCTTCTCCCTTGTAATAGTAACTGCACTCACTTCTGTTTCCTCATACCTATCAACATCTGGCACACTGCTAGTGTCTTCCACAGTGAAGACTGAAGCAAAATATCATTTAGTTCATCTGCCATCTCCTTGCCCTGTAGCCTTATCCTATACCTACGCTCATCTCTTTCTTTTTTACATACTTGAAAAAGCTTTGACTATTCACTTTAATATTGTTTGCTCGCTTGCCTTCGTATTTCATCTTTTCCCTCCTAATGATTCTTTTAGTTGCTCTCTGTATGGTTTTAAAAGCTTCCCAATCCTCTATCTTCCTGCTAATTTTTGCTTTATTGTATGCCCTCTCTTTTGATTTTACATTTGCTTTGACTTCCCTTGTAGAAAGTCATGGAGGGATGGTCTACTGAGATAGTGTGGGTGGACATCAGAAACAGGAAAGAGGCAATAACTCTACTGGGTGTTTGTTTTTAAATAGACCCCCCCCCGCCATATTAACAGGGATATTGAGGAGCAGTCAGGGAGGCAGATTCTGGAACAGAGCAATAATAATCACCTTGTTGTGTTGGGAGATTTTAACTTTCCTGATATTGATCGACATCTCCTGAGCGCAAGGGGTTTAGCTGGGATGGAGTTTGTTAGGCGTGCTCAGGAAGAGTTCCTGACACAATATGTAGATATGCCGACAGAGGAGAGACTGTACTTGATCTGGTATTGGGAAATGAACCTGGTCAGGTGCCAGATCTCTCAGTGGAAGAGCATTCTGGAGGTCATGACCACACTTTATCTCCTTCACCTTGGCGCTGGAGAGTGACAGGAGCAGACAATTTGGGAAAACATTTAATTGAGGTAGGGGGAAATGTGATGAGATTAGGCAGGAACTTGGGAGCATAAATTGGGAGCAAATGTTCTCAGGAAAATGCACAGCAGAAATGTGGCAAATGTTCAGGGAACATTTGCTTGGAGTTTTGCATAGGTATGTTCCACTGAGGCAGGGAAAGGATGGTTGGGTTAAAGAACCATGGTGTACAAAGTATGAAGAAAATCTAGTTAAGAAGAAAAGTTTACGAAAGGTTCAAGAAACTAGGTACTGTTAGAGCTCTAGAAAATTACAAGGTTGCCAGGAAGGAGCTTAAGAATGGAATTAGTAGAGCCAAAAGGGACCATGCAAAGGCCTTGGTCAGCAGGATTAAGGAAAACCCCAAGGCATTCTACAAATATCTGAAGAGCAAGAGGATGAACCGTGTGAGAATATGACCAATCAGGTGTGATTGTGGAAATGTGGGCATGGAGTCGGAGGTGGTAGCAGAGGTACTTAATGAATGTTTTGCTTCAGTGTTCACCAGGGAAAAAGACCTTGGCAATTGTGGGGATAACTTACAGCAGACTGAAACACTTGAGCATATACACGTTAAGAAAGAGGATGTGCAGAAGCTTTTGAAAACCACTGTTAGATATGTCACTGGGACCGGATGAGATATACCTCAGGCTACTGTGGGCATGTGGCCAAGTGGTTAAGGCATTCGACTAGCGACCTGAAGGTCGTGAGTTCGAGCTCCAGCCGAGGCAGTGTGTCGTGCCCTTGAGCAAGGTACTTAACCACACAGCGCTCTGCAACAACACTGGTGCCAAGCTGCATCAGCCCTTGCCCTTCCCTTGAACAACATCGGTGTCGTGGAGAGGGGAGACTTGTAGCATGGGCAACTGCCGGTCTTCCATACGACCTTGCCCGGGCCTGAGCCCTGGAGAGTGAAGACTTTCCAGGCGCAGATCCATGGTCTCGCAAGACTAACGGATGCCTTAAACTTAAACTGTGGGAAGCGAGGGAGGAGATTGCAGAGCTTCTTGCAATGATGATTGCATCATCAATAGGCATGGGAGAAGTGCCGGAGGATTGGAGGGTTGCAAATGTTGTTCCCTTGTTCAGGAAAGGGAGTAGAGATAACCCAGGAAATTATAGACCAGTGAGCCTGACTATAGTAGTGGGCAAGTTGTTGGAGAAGACTCTGAGGCGGGATTTAGGAGCATTTGGAGAGAAATAATCTGATTAGGAATAATCAGCATGGCTTTGTCAACTGCAGGTCGTTTTACAAGCCAGATTGAGTTCTTTGAGGACATAACAAAACCCACTGATGAAGGTAGAGCAATGGGGGAGGGGGGGGAATGTAGTGTATATAGATTTCAGTAAGGCATATGATAAGGTTTCCCATGCAAGGCTCCTTCAGGAAGTAAGGAGATATGGGGTCCAAGGAGACCTTGTTTTGTGGATCCAGAATTGCTTCATCCACAGAAGGAAAAGGTTGGTTGTAGATGGTTTGTATTCTACAAGGAGGTCGGTGACCATTGGTGTTCTGCAGGGATCTGTCCAGGGACCCCCTCCTCTTTGTGATTTTTATAATTGACCTGGATGAAGAAGTAGAAGGGTGGGTTAGTAAGTTTGCTGATGACACAAAGGTTGGGGGTGTTGTGGATAGTCTGGAGGGTTGCCAGAGGTTACAGCGGGACATCAATAATATGCAGAACCGGGCTGAGAAGTAGCAGATGGACTTCAGCCCAGATAAGTGTGAAACGGTTCATTCTGGTAGGTCAAATTTGAGGACAGAATATAATACTAATGGTTAGACTATTGGAGTATGGAGGGTCTGAGAGATCCTGGAGTCTGTGTCCACAGGACATTCAAAGTTGCTGCGCAGGTTGACAGTGTTGTTAAGAAAGCATATGGTGTGTTGGCATTCATCAACCGTGGGACTGAGTTCAACAGCCGTGAGGTAATGTTACAGCTATACAAGACCTTGGGTAGACCCCCTTGGAGTACTGTGTTCAGTTCTGGTCAGCTCATTACAGGAAGGATGTGGATACTATAGAGAGAGTGCAGAGGAGATTTACAAGGATATTGCCAGATTGGGGAGCATGCCTTATGAGAATAGGTTGAGTGAACTTGGCCTTTTTTCCTTGGGAGTGACGGAGGATGAGCGGTGATCTGATAGAGGTGTATAAAATGATAAGAAGCATTGACCATATGGATAGTCAGAGGCTTTTTCCCAGGGCTGAAATGGCTAACACGAGGGGACATAGTTTTAAGGTGCTTGGAAGTAGGTTCAGGGAGGATGTCAGAGGCAAGTTTTTCCACACAGAGTGGTGGGTGCGTGGATTGCACTGCCAGTGAAAGTGGTAGAGGCGGATACAATAGGGTCTTTTAAGAGACTCCTATATAGGAACAGGGAGTTTAGAAAAATAGTGGGCATTCCAGTAAGGAATTCTAGGCAGCTTCTAAAGTAGGTTGCATGGTCAGCACAACATTGTGGTCCAAAGGGCCTGTAATGTGCTGTAGATTTCTATGTTTTACTGAGCCCCCTCTTCTCCTTCTTTCCCTCTGCACCACGGACCCATGCTCAGTGCCAGTAACCCGGTCTCTGTGGCACTTCCCTGGGAGGGCATCCCTCATAACAGTATCCAAAATGGTATATTTATTATTCAGGGAAATGGCCACAAGCGTGCTCTAACTGCCTATTAACATTTCCATTTCTCCTGACGGTCACCCAGCTGCTCGCCTCCTGCAACTTCGGGGTGACTACTTCCCTGTAACTCTGATCAATTACCACCTCACTCTCCCGTACAAGCCGAAGGTCATCCAGCTGCTTCTCCAGTTCCCTAACACGGTCTTCAAGGAGCTGCAGCTGAATGCACTTCATGCAACTGTAATTCTCAGGAAGATTCCGGGTCTCCCAGGCCTCTAACGTCCAGCATGAAGAACACACAACGGCCATTTACTACACCAGGTACAGCAAGAGAAAAAAAAGCCTAACAGAAACTTACCCAAAGCCAACACCTGAGCCATAGCCTGACACTCCTACTCTCATCACTCGCCTACTCCCAACAATGACTGTCCCACTAATCCCTTCTGTACTTCTACTTAACTCACTGTGCTCTGCACCCACCGGAATGAGCCCGAACACCCACGAAGCTCTCCCTTTAAACAAGCTTCGCCGACCTGTGAGAAACCTCCTCGCTGTGCTCTGCTTCTGCCACTGATTGGAGCGCCAGAATGAACCTGAATGCCCGTGAAGCTCTCCTTTTAAACAAGCGTCGTCCACCTGTGAGAAACCTCGTCGCTGTACTCTGCTACCACCGCTGATTGGGCTGTCAGAATGAGCCCAAACACCCACGAAGCTCTCCTTTTAAACAAGTGTCACCAACCTGTGAGAAACCTCCTCATTGTGCTCTGCTACCACCGCTGATTGGGCCACCGTAATGAGCCTGAACGCTCGCAAAGCTTTCCTTTTAAACAAGCGTCACCAACCACAGCACTCTCTTTCACAGATGATTATCTGCAAGAGTACTGCTACACCCACAGTCACCGAGGGATTTTTAGAATCGATTCAAGGATTTGAACAATCTGGAAATTCCATACTGGGTAATTAACCCATTGCTTTGCAAGGTGGAAGAGTGGGAAGAGAGCCTGTAAGAAGAAATTATTGAAATTCAAAATGATGAAGAAGCAAAAATGCCAGCTTTCTTGGTACATGGCTACTTTCATACAAAATTTCCTGGTCATTGGAGAAGAGCCAAACTGTTCTTCATTGCACTTCCACCCTCCTACCTTGTTGAAAGAGCCTTCAGTGCAGCGAACCACATACTCACAAGAAACAGAAACCGCTGGGACATTGTAACACTCACAACACGCTGGAGGAACTCAGCAGGTCAGGCAGCATCCGTGGAAAAGATCGGTCAACGTTTCGGGCCGGAATCCTTCATCAGGACTGTAGGGGGAAGGGGCAGAGGCCCTATAACGAAGGTGGGGGGAGGGTGGGAAGGAGAAGACTGGTAGGTTCCAGGTGAAAAACCAGTAAGGGGAAAGATAAAGGGGTGGGAGAGGGGAAGCAGGGAGGGGATAGGCAGGAAAGGTGAAGAAGGAATAGGGGAAAACACAGTGGGTAGTAGAAGGAGGCGGAACCATGAGGGAGGTGATAGGCAGCTGGGGGAGGGGGCAGAGTGAAATAGGGATGGGGAAGGGCGGGGAGGGAATTACCAGAAGTTGGAGAATTCTATGTTCAAACTATTTTAATTCCACATCCCATTCCCATTCTGACATGTCTATCCACGGCCTCCTCTACTGTAGAGATGAAGCCACACTCAGGTTGGAGGAACAACACCTTATATTCCGTCTGGGTAGCCTCCAACCTGATGGCATGAACATCGACTTCTCTAACTTCCGCTAATGCCCCACCTCCCCCTCCTACCCCATCCGTTATTTATTTTTATACACACATTCTTTCTCTCACTCTCCTTTTTCTCCCTCTGTCCCTCTCACTATACCCCTTGCCCATCCTCTGGTTCCCCGCCCCCCTTGTCTTTCTCCCCGGACCTCCTGTCCCATGATCCTCTCATATCCCCCTTGCCAATCACCTGTCCAGCTCTTGGCTCCATCCCTCCCCCTCCTGTCTTCTCCTATCATTTTGGATCTCCCCCTCCCACTTTCAAATCTCTTACTAACTCTTCCTTCAGTTAGTCCTGATGAAGGGTCTCGGCCTGAAACGTCGACTGTATCTCTTCCTAGAGATGCTGCCTGGCCTGCTGCGTTCACCAGCAACTTTGATATGTGTTGTTCAAACCAAGGGGCTGGAGACTACCCAGTCGGTATATGAGGTGTTGCTCCTCCAACCTGAGTTTAGCCTCATCATGGCAGTAGAGGAGGCCATGTATGGACATATCCGAAGGGGAATGGGAAGCAGAGTTGAAGTGGGTAGCAACTGGGAGATCCTGTCTGTTCGGGCGGACAGAGCAGAGGTGCTCGACGAAGCGGTCCCCCAATCTGCGTCGGGTTTCACTGATGTAGAGGAAGCTGCACCAGGAGCACCGGATGCAATAGATGACCCCAACAGACTCACAAGTGAAGTGTTGCCTCACCTGGAAGGACTGTTTGGGGCCCTGAATGGTGGCAAGAGAGGAGGTGTAAGGACAGGTGTAGCACTTATGCTTACAGGGATAAGTGCCAGGTGGGAGATCCGTGGGGAGGGACGTGCGGATCAGGGAGTTGCGGAGGGACCGATCCCTGCGGAAAGTAGAGAGGGGTGGAGAGGGAAAGATGTGCATAGTGTTGGGGTCCTGTTGAAGGTGGCAGAGGTTGTGAAGGATATTGTGCTGGATCCGGAAGCTGGTGGGGTGGTAGGTGAGGACAAGGGGAACTCTGTCCTTCTTGTGGTGGCGGGAGGTTGGGCTGAGGGCCGAAGTGCGGGAAATGGAGGAGATGCGGGTGAGGGCATCATTGATGACAGCAGAAGGGAAACCACGATCCTTAAAGAAAAAGGACATTTGAGATGTCCTGAAACGGAAAGCCTCATCCTGGGAGCAGAAGCGGCAGAGACGGAGGAACTGGGAATAGGGAATGGTATTTTTGCATGTGGCAGGGTGGGAAGAGGTGCAGTCGAGGTAGTTATGAGAGTCAGCAGGCTTGTAGAAGATATCAATGGACAGTCTGTCTCCAGAGACGGAGGCTGAGAGATCGAGAAAGGGGAGAGAAGTGTCCCACATTGGGATTTCAGGCTTTTGCTGTCACAACTTGAACTAGACATTCCAACTCTTGCTTAAAACAACCAGCAAGCTCAATGATCACTTTGATATCAAAGCTGCTGTACAGCGCAGAGGTACTGCGTAAGCTGGGTTTAAAGAGAAATAAAAATTTAAAACAACCATTTTTCTCATGTTAGCATATGGTAAGACATGGTTTTACACTATGGGGGCGGGTATCAGAAAGTATATTGTGCCTAAGAGGGGCACTGGCATGTATGAAGGTGCTTTTGGGGGGCGTTGCCAATTATGATGTGCTTTGGGGGGGGGGGCGCGTTGGGCTAAAAAAGGTCGGGAAACTGATTTAACATATATATTCACAGATATTTTTATTATTATGTATTGCATTGTATTGAGGAATTGAGGATATAAAAGAATAATTTTGAACCTTTGTAACCTCTGGCTAAAAGAATAACTGGCACTGAATAGGAATTTTTGAACTGAAGTAACTCTGTCTTCAGCAGTTAGCTAAAAAAACCAGTTTATACTGGTTCTCCCTTGGTGTACAGAGAGACAATGGGAGTTTGATAACATTGTACCCTCGTTTGAGTAGGGGGGAGGAGGACTCACCGATAAGGACAGGAATGAATATCCATCTGTAATTAAGTCAGGGCCAAGCAAAGGGGATAACTGATAAGGACTGGACAGCACATCCATCTGTCATTATGCCTTGATTTAGCGGACTCTCTTGTCTAAGTAATTAAGTTTTGCACCAACAGACTTGGTGGGCGTACCAGTTCTAACAACATCTTGCAATGGTAACCTGACTAAGTGGGCCCACTCGTCGGATGGTGGCAGTACTTACGTGCCTTCCCTTCGACAACTGGGTCTCAAACTCCTGCAGGGGGGTGTGCAATAAACTATTGTAACTATAAGAAGCTGGTCTTCCGAGTTTTATTCAGATTCTATTTTAACAGTATGCTGCCTCAAAAACAACAAATTTCACAACATATGCTGATGATATTAAACCCAGTTCTGATTCTGATCGTCAATACCTTCAAATTCTTCAAAAGTTCCTAACTTATAGTAGTGAAATCATTTCATTTTCACTCTCAGATGTTTCTGGCATCCTTAAACCTGAATGTTGGAAACCACAGTGAGCAAAGCAGTTCTGAATTGTCTTACTACTTGTTTCTTTCAACAATCAGTGACAAAAATCACTGCTTTTTGAACACAAACATACAAAAGTGATGCTGTATAAAAACTTAGTTTCAAGCACTGTGTAGATCCTAATGACCACACGTGCACGTGACTGATGCTGGTTAGAAACTTCCAGCACAGGCTCCTGTCCCAATTGAGCAACAATGTCTCAAGTAATCAACTGCCAGATTAACTGATGACCCAATCCATTGTAATCTAGGTAGCAGCCTTTGTGAAGAGGATACAGAAGATGGAACTGTAAGGAGATCGCCAAGGTTGTTAGTTCCTAAATGAAGTGCTGTCTGTGGAGGAAGATGGAATTAATCAAGAGAGCTGAAGAAAACATTCGTTCACCCTAAAGTTTAAATGAGGAAAGTGCACCTCATTTAGTCAAAGTCTAAGCAAATTTATTATCAAATTAATACATATCACCATATACTTCCTTGAGATTAATTTTCTTTCAGGCATTTATAGGAAAATAAAATACAGTAAAATCTACAAAAAACTGTACATAAATAAAGACTAGCAAACAACCAACCTGCGAATTTAAAAAAATACTGTGAACATGAGTTGTAGAGTCCTTGAAAGGTTATAGAATCAGTTCAGAGTAGTGATGATTGAAGCTTTTCATGCCAGCTTGGTGGTTGCAACTTGCAAAGTAATAACTGTTCCTGACGTGTGAACCTAGGGAATTTAGGTCTGAAAATCAAAAAAGTAGACTGTAGGATAGTAGGATGTGGATGCTATGGAGAGAGTGCAGAGGAGATTTGAAAGGATGTTGCCTGGATTGGGGAGCATGACTTACCAGAATAGGTTGAGTGAACTTGGCCTTTTTTCCTTGGAGCGACAGAGGATGAGAGGTGACCTGATAGAGGTGTATAAGATGATGAGAGGCATTGATCGTGTGGATAGCCAGAGGCTTTTCCCAAGGGCTGAAATGGCTAACACAAGGGGGCATCGTTTTAAGGTGCTTGGAAGCAGGTACAAGAGGGATGTCAGAGGCAAGTTTTTCCACAGAGAGTGATGGGTGCATGGAAGGCATTGCCAGCGAAGGTGGTAGAGGCGTATACAATAAGGTCTTTTAAGAGATTCTTAGATAGGTACATGGAGCTTAGAAAAATAGAGGGGTATACGGTAGGGTAATGCTAGGCAGCTTCTAGAGTAGGTTACGTGGTCAGCACAAAACTGTGGGCCGAAAGGGCCTGTAATGTGCTGTAGATTTTTTGTGTTTCTAAGTCTGAAAACAAAAGTCCAGAGTGAAGTAACAGAGAGGTAAAGTTAGACATCTTCAGTGTTGATGAACAACCTTTGGTCCTAATAAGGTTCAAGGGCATCATGGGAATGAGAACCAGAAAAGAGCCAAGGATAAAATTTAATAAAAAACAATGGTGTGGGGCCAAGAAATGAAGGATATTTTTGAGTATAGATGGATTATTAAATGTGGTAAATCTGTTTCTATACCATAAAAATTATTTCCATTTGAGCAATGACAAAAACTTAGTGTATCATCATGAAGGATCCCACCCACCCCACTCATGGACTGTTTGCCCCACTCCCTTCAGGAAGGAGGTTACGTAACATTCACACCAGGACCACCAGATTTCATAAACAGTTACCTTCCGCAAACAGTACAGTTGATCAACATCTCCACACAGTAACCAATACCCACACTACTTTATCATTTCCTGTTAAGAGTCACCATAAGTACAGACACTCCTGTGCTTAATGTCACTTTATGGACATACAATCAATGTATAATAGCTATCTTATGTAATTATATTTATTATTTTTTTCATTACTATTGTGTTCCTTATCTTACTGCATTTTATTTTTGTGCTTCATCAGATCTAAAGTAACAATTATTTCTTTCTCTTTTACATTTGTGTGCAGGAAATGACATTAAACAATCTTAAATTTTAAACTCCTCACCAATTGTTAAAAACATTTACTTGCAAACCAATTTAAAAGCTTAATGATGCAAATGTTTGTAGGTATCAAATCCACAGTGGTGAAAATGCACCTTTAATCATCATCATGCAAACATCACTTTGTGGCAAGTCAAGTAACTGCATGCTCCTGGATCTACTTAGCATAGTAAGTTAGGCTCCATCATAAAACACCTCTCCAATCCAACATAAATTCAGAACAATTTGCTCCTGCTTATTGCAGTGAGCAGATTCCTAACCAATACTTCTCATTAGCCAACAATACAAATACTGTGGGTTCCGGTTAATAGGGACACATCGGGATGAATATATTTTGGCCAATTAAGGGACGGCCACAGTTATTTTCACTTATTTAGTGATAAAGTACTGAGTCCGCCACCCAGCAATCCTCCAATTTCATCCTATCCCAATCATGAAACGATTTACCTGGGTCACCTGTACTGTAAAGCATTGTACTAACTGCTGTGCTGCCATGTTGCCTTCTTGGACTGCACGGGTTCCCTCCCGGCCCAAGACGGACCAATTGGCAGATGAATTGGTCACTGTAAATTGTTCCGTGATTAGGCTTGGTTAAATTGGGGATTACTGGGCAGCATGACTTGAAGGGCCTGAAAGGCTTATTGTGCGCTGTATCTTAATAAAATATCTTAGGTACTTTTCAATTTCCTGCTATTCTTGTCTTTCAAGGAAAAAATGCCCTTGTGGCCATATTTATGTCACACAATGCTCTTTCAAATATTTTTCAATGGAAAAAAAGTTAACTTGATCTATTTGGCTTCAAAATAACATTTGAGATATGACATTTGAAACACTAGAAATGGGGCAGAAATCCTTTCAGCCTTCAACTTTAAGGCAATTGTGCATTCTAATCTGTTTTGTTTAAAACAAGTTTTGAATGTAAAACATTTCTAGAGCTAGATTTTTTTAAATAACAGGCTAACAGATCCAATTATCTAGCAAAGGGTCTGCAGTAAGATTGTTCTGTGTAAGAAAAGCAATTTATGGTCTTTACATATCCAAAAGGTAGCTGTTCATTACTGACAACTGAGCAATAACAACTTTTTGATACAAACAGTAAGAAAAAGACATAGCAAGTGGACATCTTTTAAACATATTACACATTAATGATTTTTTGTCAGAACCAAGAAATGTTTAAATATTCTAATTTGGCTAGTTTGATGGAAGGTCATTCTCCTGTACTGCCTGGTTTGCTGAAATTCTCATTTTCTGTTTTTAATTCAAATTTACAACTGCAGCTTTTGCTTTTCCATTAACATCTGTCCTAGTGGGGGGGGGGGTGAAAGAGGAGGCAAAATCCTGCACTGAAATACGTCCTAGAAAATATGTTTGCAGGAAAAAAAGAGTGAAGCGTCAAAGTCACTGGCAACAACGAGATCTCCCCCACAGCGCGCAAATGCGCGGCTCTCCCCGAGAGACAAACATCCAATAAAATTTACGTTGTCCACACATTTAGAAAAAGAATCGAAACTGAGATTTTTTGAAAAAGATATAGTCTGGAGTTAGCATTAATAAAATTCCGACGGAGATGAGCCCTGCAGACCAGGCGGCCCGAAAAACCTAACTCGCAGAGACAACATTTCAGTCAGCTAATAAACCGCGTGAAAAAACCTGCGGATAAAAGTCGACAATTGAGGGGAGACTCGGGATATCTAAATGCGAGCCGCCTGTCGACATTTACGCGCCCTCCCCCGCCGCCGGCGTCTCCCCCACTTCATCCACTCACCCTTAACTCGTCAAAATCCGCCATCTTTCGGCTCCTCCCATTATGCACTGCGCGCGGCGGGAAGTCACGTTCCTCCGGCGGGTGGCGGGCATACGCACGCGGGGGCGCGCACGGGAGCTGGAGGGAATTCGAGAGAGGAGTACAGGGAAGAGAGGAATGAGTTGGCTTTATTTCTCACATCCTTCATATACATGAGTAAAAATCTTTACGTTACGTCTCTGTCTAAATGTGCAATTGATAGTAATTTGTAAAAAATAGTATGTACATTCGGACAGTCAATATAACATAGAAATACAATTGTGTCAGCATGAATGAATCAGTCTGATGGCCTGGTGGAAGAATCTGTCCCGGAGCCCGTTGGTCCTGGCTTTTATGTTGCGGTACCGTTTCCCGAATGGTAGCAGCTGGAACAGTTTGTGGTCGGGGTGATTTGGGTCCCCAATGATCCTTGGGGCCCTTTTTTACACACCGGTCTTTGTAAATCTCCTGAATAGTGGGAAGTTCACATCTACAGATGCGCTGGGCTGTCCACACCACTCTCTGCAGAGCCCTGCGATTGAGGGAAGTACAGTTCCCATATCAGGCAGTGATGCAGCCGGTCAGGATGCTCTCAATTGTGCCCCTATAGAAAGCACTTAGGATTTGGGAGCCCATACCAAACTTCCTCAACCGTCTGAGGTGAAAGAGGAGCTGTTGTGCCTTTTTTCAGCACACAGCCGGTATGTACAGAACACGTGAGATCCTCAGTGATGTAGATGCTGAGGAACATAAAGCTGTTCACCCTCTGGGCCCCAGATCCATTGATGTCAATAGGGGTTAGCCTGTCTCCATTCCTCCTGTAGTCCACAACAGCTCCTTTGTTTTTGCGACATTGAGGGAGAGGTTGTTTTCTTGACACCACTGTGTTAGGGTGATGACCTCTTCTCTGTAGGCTGCCTCGTTATTGTTTGAGATTAGGCCAATCAATATAGTATCATCAGCAAATTTTAATTAGTGGATTAGAGCTGTGGGTAGCAACACAGTCATGGGTATACAGAAAGTAAAGGAGGGGACTTAGGACACAGCCCTGAGGGGCAGAGGTGAGGGAGCCCACTCTTACCACCTGCCGGTGATCTGACAGGAAGTCCAGGATCCAGCTACATGAGGCAGGGTGAAGGCTGAGGTCTCTGAGATTCTTGACAAGCCTGGAGCGAGTTATGCTGTTGAATGCTGAACTGTAGTCCAAGATCAGCATTCTTGGACTACAGTTCAGCATTCAACACCATAAGAGGGGGGAGGGATAGATAGGAGGGTGAGGGTTTGAGAGAGGGAGAGGATAGATAGAGGGGAGATTGATAGAAAGGGTGGGGAGAGGGATAGAGAGAGTGCAGGAAAGGGATAGAGAGAGGGGAGAGTGTTAGGGGTAGAGATCGGGGACAGGACAGATTATGGGGTGAGGGGTATAGGGAGTGGAGGGAGAAGGATAGAGAGAGCAGGCGTGAGAAGTAGAGAGAAGGGGATAAGGATAGAGAGTGAGATACAAGGATAGAAGGAGCGGTGAGAGAGACTCAGGTGTGAGGGAAAGAGAGAGAGGAGAAGGATAAAGAGAGGAGGGACAGGATTATATGGAGGGGGAGAGGGACAAAGAAAGGAGAGCAGGATACAGAAATGGGAAGAGGGATAGAGGGTGGGATAAGGATAGAGAGTGGGCTGAGGGATACAGAGAGCAGGGAGAGGGAAGCAGAGTGGAGATGGATAGAGGGGGGAGAGGGATGGATAGAGGAGGGGAGAGATAAAGGAGAGAGAGAGCTGGAGAGGGATAGAGTGTGGGAGGGAAAGAGATAGAGGAGGGGTGGGAGATGGAGAAAAGGGGGAGAGGGTGAAGAGAGGGATAGAAAGAGAGTGATAGAGAGGGGGAAGAACCAAGAGAGACGGATATGGGGGAGAGGGATAGATTGAGGGAGGGTGGAGAAAGGAATACAGAAAGGGGAGAGGGAGAGAGAGGGGAGATGATAGAGAGAGGGGAAGGGAGAGAATGAAGATGGATAGATATACAGCATGGACGTGGATCCATTTTACTGTTAATAAAACCCTTTCAGTATTTACTCTACTTCCAGTCTTTTGGAGTAATTGATAGTGCATCAACCCTTTCATTCCCGGAATCGTTCTTGTGACCCTCCTCTGAAACCTCTCCAAGCCTGCACATCCTCCTTAGCTACTAGCATGCAGATCCAACCGGCTGTTGTTGGAGTAGCAGCGCTTTTATAGGTGCTCCTATTTAATTTCCTCTTTGCTTTGTGATGAGTCGTGCTAAAGCTACTGAAAAAGAAGAGGACCCTCAAAGAGGAGTGAGAGAAAGAGAGAGGGGAGAAGGATAAAGAGAGGAGGGAGAGGGTTATATAGAGGGGGAAGAGGAGGGGGAGGGGGTTCATTTGCTCGTCATTATCATTTGAGTTAATTGATGGATTCTCCACAATCTAATTGTAAATTTTTTTTGGTACTTTCTTTTTTGCTGGCGGTTTGATGTTTATATTCAGAAGCTTTATGTATGACGCATGGCTCTGGGGGTGAACACCTAATGGGATTTTTCTTTTTTCCCACTTTTCTTGCTTAGTAGGGGTTTTTTCCCATCACAAAATTTTTTCAATCTTTATATAATGTTTTTTTTCTTGAGACATTGTGAGTGTTGTTTACTTCGATGTACTCGTGTTTATTTTGAAAAAACATAATAAAAAGATTTGAAAAACAGAACAGGGCTCCAGAGATCAAGACAGCGAAGTGGAAGGCTGAAGAACGGTTACAGGACTGCCCTGAGTCATTGGACTGGACTGTGGTCAAGAACTCATCTGAACACCAGGGTTGATACAGAAACAGCTGTGGATGAGTGTGTCCCCACGAAATTGATTTCCTGTAACCTGTAGAACCAGGTTCTCCAGAACCTGCTGAGAGTCAGAGCACAGGCATTCAAATCTGAAGATCAAGAATGCAACAAGAGTTTCAGATATGATCTCCAGAAAGCCATCTCTCGGGTGAAGTGAAGATTCCAGACTAAACTGGAATCAATGAGGGATGCTCGACAGCTGTGACAGGGTTTGAATACCATAACCACCTACAAAGCTAAATCCTGCAAAATAGGGGACAGCAGAGCTTCCCTTCCAGATGAGCTCACTGCCTTCTATGCTTGCTTTGACCACCAGGACAGGGAGGAACCATCGCAGCCCCGATATCAACGATGATCCTTTGGTCTCAATATCTAAAGGTGACATAGTTATTGTCATAATCATAGTTTATTGATCCCGAGAGAAATTGGTTTTCGTTACAGTTGCACCATAAATAATAAATAGTAATAGAACCATAAATAGTTAAATAGTAATATTGAAATTATGCCAGTAAATTATGAAATAAGTCCAGGACCAGCCTATTGGCTCAGGGTGTCTGACCCTCCAAGGGAGGAGTTGTAAAGTTTGATGGCCACAGGCAGGAATGACTTCCTATGACGTTCTGTGTTGCATCTCAGTGGAATGAGTCTCTGGCTGAATGTACTCCTGTGCCCAACCAGTACATTATGTAATGGATGGGAGACATTAACCAAGATGGCATGCAACTTAGACAGCATCCTCTTTTCAGACACCACCGTCAGAGAGTCCAGTTCCATCCCCACAACATCACTGGCCTTACGAATGAGTTTGTTGATTCTGTTGGTGTCTGCTACCCTCAGCCTGCTGCCCCAGCACACAACAGCAAACATGATAGCACTGGCCACCACAGACTCGTAGAACATCTTCAGCATCGTCTGCCAGATGTTAAAGGACCTCAGTCTCCTCAGGAAATAGAGACGGCTCTGACCCTTCTTGTAGACAGCCTCAGTGTTCTTTGACCAGTCCAGTTTATTGTCAATTCGTATCCCCAGGTATTTGTAATCCTCCACCATGTCCACACTGACCCCCTGGATGGAAACAGGGGTCACCGGTACCTTAGCTCTCCTCAAGTCTAACACCAGCTCCTTGGTCTTTTTCACATTAAGCTGCAGATAATTCTGCTCACACCATGTGACAAAGTTTCCTACCATAGCCCTGTACTCAACCTCATCTCCCTTGCTGATACATGTTTTCAGACACCACCCGATGCATGCGGGCTGCCTTCAAGAGAGTGAATCCAAGGAAAGAATCCGGTCTGGACAGAGTACCAGACTGAATGCTGAAGACCTATGCCGACCAACTGGCTGATGTATTCAGGATACCTTCAACCAGAAGTGTGTGGTACCCACCTGCTTCAAGCAGGCTTTAGTCATACCAGTGCCCAACAAGAGCATGGTAACCTGTCTAAATGACTATTGCACAATGGAAACAACAGGAATTCTGCAGATGCTGGAAATTCAAGCAACATACATCAAAGTTGCTGGTGAATGCAGCAGGCCAGGCAGCATCCCTAGGAAGAGGTGCAGTCGACGTTTCAGGCTGAGACCCTTCGTCAGGACTAACTGAAGGAAGAGTGAGTAAGGGATTTGAAAGTTGGAGGGGGAAGGGGAGATCCAAAATGATAGGAGAAGACAGGAGGGGGAGGGATAGAGCCGAGAGCTGGACAGGTGATAGGCAAAAGGGGATACGGAGGTCCGGGAAGAACAATGGAACTTACATCCACAGTGAGATCTTGTTGGGTCTTCACATATCCCTGGCACATCTGGACAGCAAAGATGCATACATCAGGATGCTCTTTATCGATTACAGCTCAGCATTTAACACCATCATCCCCTCAAAACTAATCAGTAAACTCCAAGGCCTCAATACCCCTTTGTGCAACTGGATCTTGGATTTCCTCAGTTGTAGACCCCAGTCAATTCAGATTGGCAAAAACATCTCCACAGTCTCCATCAGCACTGGAGCACTGCAGGACTGTGTGCTTAACCCCCTACTCTATTCACTTTACACCCATGACTGTGTGGCTCAGTACAGCTCCAACACCATATACAAGTTTGCTGATGACACCACTGTTGTGGGCTGTATCAAGGGTGTGATGAATCAGCGTACAGGAGGGAGAATAAAAACTTGGCTGGGTGGTGTAATAGCAACCACCTCTCACTTAATGTCCATAAGACCAAGGAACTGGTTGTAGACTTCAAGGGAGGGAAACCAGAGGTCCATGAGCCGGTAATCATCGGAGGATCAGAGGTGGAGAGGGTCAGTAACTTTAAATTCCTGGTGTCACTATCTCAGGGAATCTGTCTTGAACCCGTCATATAAATATTATTCTGAAGAAAGCACAACAGCACCTCTATTTTCTCAGGAGTCTGCAGGGGTTTGGGATGTCATCAAAAATATTGGCAAACTTCTTTAGATATATGGTGGTAGGTGTGCTGACTGGCTACATTATGGCCTGGTATGGGAACACCAATGCCTTTGAAAGGAAAATCCTACAGAAGGTTGTGGATTTGGCTCAGTACATCACGGGTAAAACCCTCCCAACCGTTGAACACATCTACATGAAACATTGCTATAGAAAAGCAGTATCCATGGTCAAGGATCCTCACCACCCAGACCATGCTCTTTTCTCGCTGCTGCCATCAGGTAGAAGGTACAGGTGCCTCAGGACTCTCACTACCAGGGTCAAGAACAGTTTATTCATTCAGGTGTCTTGCCGTTTGGCGTGGGTGAGCAGGTCTGTCCATCCATCACAGCCCCTGACCCTCCGAATTGTAGTTGCTGCCTCCCCTATTTCTAACCATGATGTTATTCCAATCATCATTTTCATTCTCTGTTTGCCTCTGATTCTTTTTCCTTCCAGCTTTCCAGTTGTAACTAAATGTTCTAACGTCTCTCTTTGCATGACGTGTCCAAAGAATTTTGATTGCTGTTTTCTGATTTTTTTAAGTAATGTATGTTTTGTTTTCGTTCTCTGTCGAACTTCTTCGTTGGATATCCTGTCCGTATATGATATGCCTGGCATTCTTCTGAGGAATCACATCTCTGCTGCATTGATTCTTTTTCCCATTGCATTTGTGATGGTCCATGACTCGCAGCCATACATCAACATAGGATGGATGTAGCAGCTGAGAGTTCTAAGGTGGATGTCAATTGCTATTTTCTTGTTCATTCGGATGTTTCTCATTTCTGTAAATGCTGTTCTTGTCATTGCTATTCTTGCTTTTATGTCTGTTTCACATTTGCCATCAGATGTTACCCATGATCCAAGGTATTTGAAGTTGTGAACTTGTTTCAGGATTTCATTTCCCAATTCGATCCTACAGTTTGGGATAGCAGGTTTCTTCGATATTACCATTACTTCAGTTTTCTTTTTGTTTAAGGTTAGGCCAAGTCTTTCTCTCTCTGTATTGATGGTAGATACTAGTTTCTGTAAACTTACTTCACTGTTTGCTATCAGTACTGTATCATCCGTATAGCGGAGGTTGATGATATTGTATCCTCCTATACTTATTCCAGGTAGGTCTTGTATGGTTCTCATGATGTTTTCACTGTACAGAGAGAACAGGTCTGGTGATAGAACACAACCCTGTCCGACTCCTCGCTTTATTGGCTGATATTCACCAATCTCGTTGTCTATCAGTATGGCTGCACTTTGTTGCCAGTAGAGATTCCTGATTATTCTTAGATCTTTTCCATCGATATTAATATCTTTAAGCATTTTCATGATGACTTGGTGTTTCACTGTGTCAAAGGCTTTTGTGTAGTCAATGAAACAGAAGTATAGGTCTTGTTGTACCTTTCAATAATATTCCTGAGAATGTAAGTGGTGTTTGATGTTCCCTTGCCTTCGACAAAGCCGCAATGTTCTTCACTGATCTCTGGTTTAATTTTGTTTCTTATTCTGAGCACGATGATTCTAAGTAGAACTTTTGTGAGGTGGCTCATTAAACTAACTGTTTTGTGTCCACACTCTGTTGCATCTGGATTCTTGGGCAGTGCAATGAATACTGTCTTTAAAAGATCTTCTGGTACTTTGCCACTGTTGTATATTCTATTCAATAAGATTGTTAATTTCTCTACACCAAAATCTTCTAGCGCTTCATACAGTTCAACCGGAATGTTATCTGGTCCTGATGATTTCCCCTTTCGCATTTTCTTCACAGCATGTTCCACTTCTTCTTTCAGTATTGCTGGGCCCTCGTTGTTGTTGCCAATATCAAAGTTGTCTTCTCGGTCTTTGTCGTTGTATAGGTCTTTGATGTATTCTGACTATCTTTGCATTATTTTTCCTTTTTCCATAATTGTAGAGTTGTCTTTTGCTTTTATACATTCTGTTGTTGCCCCACTTTTCTTCTGATTTGTGACCTCTTTGATCTCGTGCATACGTTTGCTGTTGTTGGTCTTCTGCAATTGTTCTATTTACTCACACTGGTCCTGAAGCCACTTTTCTTTTGCTTCCTTGCACTTGGTTGTGACCTGTGCATGCAAGGATACGCAGGCTTTTTCGTTTTCCTTACATTTTCTTCTTTGTTCCATAAGATTCAGAATTTCTTCTGTCATCCATTTCTTTTTAGCTTTTTTCTGTTGTTTGGGAATCACCTCTTGTGCTGCATGTGTTACGCTGTCTCTGAGGTTTTCCCATTGCTGTTCTATAATAGTGATGTTTTGTAGAGCCTCGAATTTTGTTCTTCACTGTTATTTGGAATTCAATTTTGATGTCACTGTGTTTTCTCAAAAGTCCCAAATTCAGCTTTGGCTCTACTCTTGGTCTTTTAAGCTTTTTGAGTCTCAGGTACATCACGCTGATTATTGATACGTGATCACTGTAGCAGTCTACGCCCAGATATGTTTTGTACCCCTCAACTATCAGGCTCTTGAACTCATTTAAGGACTCTGTTATATTGTAATTTCATCCTCATTATTGATTGCTATTTATTTATATCTGCATTTGGACAGTTTGTTTACAGTTTATAGTTCCAGATATTTACAGTCACTGTTCTATAGATTGCTAAGTATGTCTGCAGAAAAAGAATCTCAGGGTTGTATGTGGAGATATGTACGTACTCTGATAATGAACTTTTGGACTTTGAACTTTGAATGTTAATGAAACTAAAATTAACAAAATTAAATGAAGTTAAACGGAATTAAGCAATCAACAAAACGACATCACCCCAACTTGCTCCCTATTTCTAAACTAACCAGTTTGACTCTAAAATGCATGAACACCTAATTAAAACCTTTGCTTCTATCACGTCACCATTCTCATGACTACCTACCATAATAAATCTAGGAAACATGCAACACAGAATACAATGCAGATAGAAAACAGATACATAGCTCATCTGCTCCAACCAGGATATGAAATTTTGGAAGAAAATCATAACACATCAAGGAACTTAATAACTAAAACTAAAAGTTATAGTAATGAAGAGCACAATTATAGTTATGATCTATCACCACTCTACGGAAGGCAATCACCAAAATAAGAATAAAGGCAAACCAAAATTTTATGGGGCCAGTTCATAAATGTGAAGGATCTGAGAATGCAAAAATATTTTTAAAAATTCATTGGATGAAGTTGTTATTTTTGTTTTACATTCAAATGGAACCTCTAGCACCTCGATAGTACTCTACAAATAACAGTTCAGTTTGAGTGCCTCTACAATGTTCTGTGTAATAATAATGACATTAGCTTTCAGACGAATGATGTAGAAGCACTATATACAATTCAAACAAAATGATTATACTTAAATGGAAATTAGAGTCATAAGACAAAACAGGACAGAAGCAGGTGTCTGTGCTTAACCATTAATCTGCCGAGTCTTACTGACTTGCACCAAGACCCTAGCTCTCCACGTACCCATCCAAATTTTGTTAATGTTGAAATCACACCCACATCTACCCCGTGTTCCACATTCTCAGAATAACTACTCAGAACAAATTGCTGGATGATCCAAGTACAACTGGAAGTTTACGTTGTTGATGCCAATGACAAGCATGGCATTCAGTGAACTTTCGCTCTGTAGACTGAACACTCATGAGTAAATCCAGGACTGAATGGCATGTCATATGCTGAGTGTTTGATGGCTCTGAGCCTGTATTCAATAGAATTCAGAAAAATAAGGGGGGACCTCATTGAAATCTATCTCATGGTGAAAGGCTTTTATAAAATGGATGTGGAGAGCATGTTTCCAGTGGTGGGACAGTCCAAGACCAGAGGACACAGCCTCAGAATAGAGAGGTGTCCTTTCAGAACAGAGATAAGGAGGAATTTCTTTAACCAGAGAAGGTGAATCTGTAAAATTATTTGCCATAGGCAGCCTTGGAGGCCAAGTCTTTGTGTATATTTAAGGAAGAGGTTGGTAGTTTCTTGATTGGACAGGGCATGAAGGGATACGGGGTGAAAACAAAAGAAATTACTTTAGTCAGAGGGTGGTAGATCTGTGGAATTTGTTGCCACAAGCGGCTGTGGAGGCCAAGTCATTGGGTATATTTAAGGCAGAGATAGATAGGTTCTTGATTAGCCAGGGCATCAAAGGCTATGGGGAGAAGGCAAGGGGGGAGGGATGACTGGAAGAATTGGATCAGCCCATGATTGACTGGCGGAGCAGACTCAATGGGCCGAATGGCCTATATCTGCTCCTATATGTTATGGTCTTATGGTCTTATGTGCCTCTATCTCAGTGAAAAAGTTAATATTAATGCCCCCAGTATCCTAAAAACCAGTAATGATATGAAAGAAAAATAACTGTAGTAACATTTGAGAATAGTAAATTGGCAATTTGAGGGACAGTGAAAAGTTTGCCTTGCTTATTGTTTGTACAGATCAATTCATTACCATAGTGCTTTGAGGCAGTACAAGGTAAAACAGTAACAGGATGTCGTGTTACAGTTAAAGAGGACGTTCAGTGCAGATAGGCAGTAAGGGACAAGGTTATAACTAATATATCTGTATATATCAGCACCCCTGATAGCACCAACCACTCTCTGTGTAACTAATGTATCTGTATATATCACCACCCCTGACAGCACCAACCACTCTCTGTGTGACTAATATATCTGTGTTTACACCACCACCCCTGACAGCACCCACCACTCTCTGTGTAACTAATATATCTGTGTTTACACCACCCCTGACAGCACCCACCACTCTCTGTGTAACTAATATATCTGTATATATCACCACCCCTGACAGCACCCACCACTCTCTGTGTGACTAATATATCTGTGTTTACACCACCCCTGACAGCACCCACCACTCTCTGTGTAACTAATATATCTGTGTTTACACCACTCCTGACAGTACCCACCACTCTCTGTGTAACTAATATATCTGTGTTTACACCACCACCCCTGACAGCACCCACCACTCTCTGTGTAACTAATATATCTGTGTTTACACCACCCCTGACAGCACCCACCACTCTCTGTGTAACTAATATATCTGTGTTTACACCACCACCCCTGACAGCACCAACCACTCTCTGTGTAACTAATATATCTGTGTTTACACCACCCCTGACAGCACCCACCACTCTCTGTGTAACTAATATATCTGTGTTTACACCACCCCTGACAGCACCCACAACTCTCTGTGTAACTAATATATCTGTGTTTACACCACCCCTGACAGCACCCACCACTCTCTGTGTAACTAATATATCTGTGTTTACACCACCGGACAGCACCCACCACTCTCTGTGTAACTAATATATCTGTATATATCACCACCCCTGACAGCACCCACCACTCTCTGTGTGACTAATATATCTGTGTTTACACCACCACCCCTGACAGCACCCACAACTCTCTGTGTGACTAATATATCTGTGTTTACACCACCCCTGACAGCACCCATCACTCTCTGTGTGACTAATATATCTGTATTTACACCACCCCTGACAGCACCCACCACTCTCTGTGTGACTAATATATCTGTATTTACACCACTCCTGACAGTACCCACCACTCTCTGTGTAACTAATATATCTGTGTTTACACCACCACCCCTGACAGCACCCACCACTCTCTGTGTAACTAATATATCTGTATATATCACCACCCCTGACAGCACCCATCACTCTCTGTGTAACTAATATATCTGTGTTTACACCACCACCCCTGACAGCACCCACCACTCTCTGTGTAACTAATATATCTGTGTTTACACCACCACCCCTGACAGCACCCACCACTCTCTGTGTAACTAATATATCTGTGTTTACACCACCACCCCTGACAGCACCAACCACTCTCTGTGTAACTAATATATCTGTGTTTACACCACCACCCCTGACAGCACCCACCACTCTCTGTGTAACTAATATATCTGTGTTTACACCACCACCCCTGACAGCACCAACCACTCTCTGTGTAACTAATATATCTGTGTTTACACCACCCCTGACAGCACCCACCACTCTCTGTGTAACTAATATATCTGTGTTTACACCACCCCTGACAGCACCCACAACTCTCTGTGTAACTAATATATCTGTGTTTACACCACCCCTGACAGCACCCACCACTCTCTGTGTAACTAATATATCTGTGTTTACACCACCGGACAGCACCCACCACTCTCTGTGTAACTAATATATCTGTATATATCACCACCCCTGACAGCACCCACCACTCTCTGTGTAACTAATATATCTGTGTTTACACCACCACCCCTGACAGCACCAACCACTCTCTGTGTAACTAATATATCTGTGTTTACACCACCCCTGACAGCACCCACCACTCTCTGTGTGACTAATATATCTGTGTTTACACCACCACCCCTGACAGCACCCACAACTCTCTGTGTGACTAATATATCTGTGTTTACACCACCCCTGACAGCACCCATCACTCTCTGTGTAACTAATATATCTGTGTTTACACCACCCCTGACAGCACCCACCACTCTCTGTTTGAATAACAAGATAGGTAGCGTTCATGGGCCATTCGCAAATCTGATAGCAGAGAGAAAGAATCTGTTCCTAAAATGTTGAGTGTTGTCTGCAGGCTCCTGTACCTCTTTCCACCATTCCACGATTGAGCACAGCTACACGGACTGCTGTCACAGTAAAGCAGCATCATTCATCAGAGATCCTCACCATCTAGGCTATGCTCTCCTTTCACTGCTGCCATCAGGATCCATACCACCAGGATCAGGAACAGTTATTACCCCTCAACCATCTGGCTCTTGAACCATAAGACCATAAGATATAGGAATAGAAGTAAGCCATTTGTCCCATCAAGTCTGCTCCACCATTCAATCATGGGCTGATCCAATTCTTCCAATCATCCCCACTCCCCTGCCTTCTCCCCATTCCCTTTGATGTCCTGGCTAAATTAGAACCTGTCTATTTCTGCCTTAAATGCACCTAATGACTTGGCCTCCACAGTTGCTCGTGGCAACAAATTCCACAGATTTACCGCCTTCTAATTAAAGTAATTTCTCCACATCTCTGTTCTAAATGGACAACCTTCAATCCTGAAGTCATTCCCTCTTGTCCTTGAATCCCCTACCATGGGAAATAACTTTGCCATATCTAATCTGATCAGGCCTTTTAACATTCGGAATGTTTCTATGAGATCCTTACTCATTCTCCTGAACTCCAGGGAATACAGCCCAAGAGCTGCCAGACGTTCCTCATACGATAACCCTTTCATTTCTGGAATCATTCTCGTGAATCTTTTCTGAATCCTCTCTAATGTCAGTGTAGTATAGGCATCCGTTAGTCTCGTGAGACCATGGATTTGCACCTTGGAAGTTTTCCAGTGTGCAGGCCTGGGCAAGGTTGTATGGAAGACCAGCAGTTGCCCATGCTGCAAGTCTCCCCTCTCCACACCACCGATGTTGTCCAAGGGAAGGGCATTAGTACCCATACAGCTTGGAATTGGCGTTGTCACAGAGCAATGTGTGGTTAAGTGCTTTGCTCAAGGACACAACACACTGCCTCAGCCAAAGCTCGAACTAGCAACCTTCAGATCACTAGACGAACGCCTTAACCACTTGGCCATGCGCCAACACAAAATCAATATATCCTTTCTAAAATAAGGAGCCCAAAACTGCACACAATACTGCAAGTGTGGTCTCACGAGTACCTTACAGAGCCTCAACATCACATCCATGCTCTTATATTCTATACCTCTAGAAATGAATGCCAACATTGCATTCGGCTTCTTCATCACTAACTCAACCTGGAGGTTAACCTTTAGAGTATCCTGCACAAGGACTCTCAAGTCCCTTTGCATCTTTGCATTTTGAATTCTCTCTCCATCTAAATAATAGTCTGCCTGTTCATTTCTTCCACCAAAGTGCATGACCATACACTTTCCAACACTGTATTTCATTTGCCACTTCTTTGTCCATTCCCCTAAACTGTCTAAGTCTCTCTGCAGGCTCTCTGTTTCCTCAACACTACCTGCTCCTCCACCTGCCTTTGTATCATCTGCAAATTTAGCCACAACTCCATTAATACTGTAGTCCAAATCATTGACATACGTCGTAAAAAGCAACGGTCCCAACACTGACCCCTGTGGAAATCCACTGGTAATGGGCAGCCAGCCAGAATAGGATCCCTTTATTCCCACTCTCTGTTTTCTGCCGACCAGCCAATGCTCCACCCATGCTAGTAACTTCCCTGTAATTCCATGGGCTCTTACTTGCTAAGCAGCCTCATGTGTGGCACCTTGTCAAAGGCCTTCTGAAAATCTACGTACACCATGTCTACTGTATCTCCTTTGTCTACACTGCTTGTAATTTCCTCAAAGAATTGCAGTAGATTTGTCAGGCAGGATTTTCCTTTCAGGAAATCTTGCTGGCTTTGGCCTATCTTGTCATGTGTCTTCAGGTATTCTATAATCTAATCCCTAATAATTGATTCCTACAACTTCCCAACCTCTGATTTCAGGCTAACAGGTCTATAGTTTCCTTTCTGCTGCCTCCCACCCTTCTTAAATAGCGGAGTAATATTTGCAATTTTCCAGTCATCGGGTACAATGCTGGAATCTATTGATTCTTGAAAGATCATTGTTAATGCCTCCACAATCTCTCCAGCTACTTCCTTCAGAACCCAAGGGTGCATTCCATCAGGTCCAGGAGATTTATCCACCCTCAGACCACTAAACTTCCTGAGCACCTTCTCAGTCGTAATTTTCACTGCTCATACTTCGCTTCCCTGACACTCTTAAATGTCCGGTATACTGCCAATGTCTTCCACTGTGAAGACTGATGCAAAATATGCATTCAGTTCCTCTGCCATCTCTGCGTCTCTCACTACAACATCTCCAGCATCATTTTGTATTGGTCCTATATCTACCGTTAACTCTCTTTTACCCTTTATATATTAAAAAAAAGCTTTTAGTATCTTCTTTGATATTAATCTCCAGCTTCCTTTCATAATTCATTTTTTCCTTCTTAATGACCTTCTTAGTTTCCTTCTGCAAGTTTTTAAAAGCTCCCCAATCCTCTATCTTCCCACTAGCTTTGGCTTCATTGTATGCCCTTTCTCTTTTGCTTTTACTTTGGCTCCGACTTCATTTGACAGCCACGGTAGTGTCCTTCGTCCATTCGAAAATTTCTTCTTATTTGGAATATATCTGTCTTGCACTTCCCTCATTTTTCACAGAAACTCCAGCTGCTCTACTGTCCTTCCTGCCAGTGTCCCTTTCCAGTCAACCTTGGCCAGTTCCCCTATCATGCCATTGTAATTTCCTTTATTCCACTGAAACACTGACTCATTGAAATTTAGTTTCTCCTTCTCAAATTTCAAAGTGAACTCGATCATATTGTGATCACTGTTCCCTAAGGATTCTTTAACCTCAAGCTCTCTTATCACCTCTGGATCATTGCACAACCCCCAATCCAGCGTAGCCGATCCCCTAGTGGGTTCGACAACAAGCCATGCCTTAGAACCAGAGGGGATACCTGCACTCACCCCAGCACTGAACTGTTTGCATGGACTCACTTTCAAGGACTCTTCAAATCATGTTCTCAGTTTTTATTGCTTATTTACTACCATGATTTTGCTTGGTTTTTGTTTCTTTGTATTTACTATGAATGCCCACAAGAAACTGCACCTCCGGGTTGTATGTGGTGACATAGTTGTACTTTGATAATATATTTGCTTTGAGCTTTAAGAAGAGGGCATCTCTCAAATGGTGAGGCTCCTGCATGATGGACGCTGTGCTCTAGAGTCACCGCCTTTTGAAGATGTCCTTGATGGTGGAGAAGCTGATGTCCATGATGGAACTGGCTGAGTTTACAACCCTCTACGCTTCAGCCTCTTGCAATCCCGTGCATTGGCGCCTCCACACCAGGTGGTATAACCTGCCAGAATGCTCCCTGAACTGTACTTCCCTCAATCGCAGGACTCTGCAGAGAGTGGGGCAGACAGCCCAGCGCATCTGTGGATGTGAACTTCCCCTACTCAGGACATTTACAGAGACAGGTGTGTAAAAAGGGCCCGAAGGATCATTGGGGACCCGAGTCACCCCAACCACAGGCTGTTCCAGCTGCTACCATCTGGGAAACGGTACGGCAGCGTAAAAGCCAGAACCAATACTCTCGTATCCCTTTTGCCTATCACCTGTCCAGCTCTTGGCTCCATCCTTCCCCCTCCTGTCTTCTCCTATCATTTTGGATCTCCCCCTCCCCCTCCAACTTTCAAATCCCTTACTCACTATTCCTTCAGTTAGTCCTGACGAAGGGTCTCGGCCTGAAACGTCGACTGCACCTCTTCCTAGAGATGCTGCCTGGCCTGCTGCGTTCACCAGCAACTTTTATGTGTGTTGCTTGAATTTCCAGCATCTGCAGAATTCCTGTTGTTTACCAACACTTCCGGGACAGCTTCTTCCACCAGGGCATCAGAGTGATTAATTTACGCTGACACAGTTATATTTCTAAGTTATTGACTGTTCTGTTGCATATCTTTCTGTACGTACTATTTATTACAAATAAGTATAATCCTCCTCAGGGATGTGAAGGATATAAGAAATGAAGTCAATTCAATACATAGTCGGTGTGGCTAACTCCCAGTCCACGCCGCTCACCAACCAACCGGACAGGTGCGATTTTCTGAGACAGTGATTGGTTCATCGCCCTGTCAATCATCCGCTGAGGGGCAAACTTGATCTCCAGCTCGACTGCCTCCTCTCCGGATTTTTAACTCGAAAATATAAAGGATCGAAATACAGACCAGGAACAAGACATGTCTTTTGAGCTCTCCTATCAAACATTAAAAACTTCGAATCAAGCGAGGGAGGCGGTAAGTTACGGCGACGACAGTCAAATGAGAATTTAAAAGTTTAGCCGTTACTGGATCTCCCATTCGCTCCAGCATCCCGTATCCTATAGAATTTGTAGTAACCAGATACTGTCCGCTGGCGATAACTTTTTGCTACTTGTTTGAGAATTGTTAATGAAGTGGTTCGGTTTTACTATTTAATTAAAACATTATAGACCGACAACATTTTAAAGGAACAGTGAATAACGCATTTGCGCTTACCTATAACATTGAATTTCTAAACTTTATAAGGTAAGATATTATTTAATTAAATAGAAATACATGTACAGAGTAAGAGGTTTGGTCATTCTCATTTTTGACCATCTTTTCGCTGCTGGGGTAGGCCCGGGGAAGCCGGCCGTTTCCATGGAAACGGCCCTCAGCCTGGCTCGGGAGCGCCCCCACCAGCTGGGGAGGATCGGATCCAACAAGCCAGAGTTTTTAATGTCCAAATTCTCCTTTTCCTTTCCAGTCCCGATGAAGGGTCTTGGCCTGAAACGTCGCTGTTTCCTCTTTTGCATGGATGAGTTCCAACAGCATTTTATGTGTGTTGCTTTGGATTTCCAGCATCTGCAGATTTTCTCCTGTTTGAATATTGGAAGGCCTGGATAGAGTGGATGTGGAAAGGATGTTTCCTATAGTGGGGGAGACCTCCAGGTTCGGGGGTTCAGCTGGGGGCTAACAACCCTGACTGGTAAAACAAAATTGTTATGACATAGCAATGAAAAATCCTTTTGCATCTGAGTGAGACTGTATTCCTGAGTCTCCATCTGGGACTTAGTCATAGTCATACTTTATTGATCCCGAGGGAAATTGGTTTGACTGACTTGCATGACTGACTGTAGTGAAAGCTGAGAGGAAGCTACTGACACAATGAAGGAAGCCCTGAACACCACCAGAGACGGAGGACCTTCATGCTATCCTAAACGTCAACAGTATAACAGACAGTAGCAACAATAGGACCAGAGGGTACAGCCTCAGAATCAAAGGATGACCTCTGTGGTACACCACCAGTGACAGGCACCTTTTATTCCCATTCTTTGCCTCCTGCCTGTCGGCCAATCTTCTATCCTAAAGGGATTGGACAGGCTAGATGCAGGAAGATTGTTCCCGATGTTGGGGAAGTCCAGAATGAGGGGTCACAGTTTGAGGATAAAGGGGAAGCCTTTTAGGACCGAGATGAGGAAAAACTTCTTCACACAGAGAGTGGTGAATCTGTGGAATTCTCTGCCACAGGAAACAGTTGAGGCCAGTTCATTGACTATATTTAAGAGGGAGTTAGATATGGCCCTTGTGGCTAAAGGGATCAGGAGGTATGGAGGGAAGGCTGGTACAGGGTTCTGAGTTGAATGATCAGCCATGATCATACTGAATGGCGGTGCAGGCTCAAAGGGTCGAATGGCCTACTCCTGCACCTATTTTCTATGTTTTCTATCCATGCTAGTATCTTCTCTGTAATATCATCGGCTCTAAACTGAGACTGAAATGGAAATAAAAGTAATATGGGCCAGGTGCAATTCTGAAATATAATGCCTGTTCCCAGCTCAAGGTTACGGTATATGTATAGAGATGGTGGGGCAGTGTTGGGAAACTCAAAACGTGGCAGTAGAGACAAGTGTTGGGGGTTAAGTTGGAAAACAGTGGCATCTGTGTTTAAATGCAAAGATCACCTGGTCTGGATGTGAGGAAGATTTACAAAGGCATGTTACTATCTGTAAATCTTTCCCAGATACTGGGGTGACGCTATAGGCTGGAGAAAGATAAAAATGAACCACCTTGTTTAAAAAGAGTGCAAGTACTCACTGGGCAACCACAGACCAGTCTTTTCAATGTCAATGATGGGGACATGTTACAAAACATCTCAGCAGAACATAAATAAAAGCTGGAAGAAGTAGAAGTAATAAAGGAGGGTAGAGCATAGAACATAGACTATTACAGCACAGCCTGGCCTGCTGAGTTCCTCCAGCATTTTGTGTGTGTAACCTGAATTTCCAGCATCTGCAGATTTTCTCTTGTTTGTGATGGGGTAATCTGATTGATTTTAATGGTGTTGCTGATAGAAATGTAACAGATGTTGTCCATGTGGATTTTTCAAAAGGCAGACAACAAATTTACACATAAAAATTCAGAACTGAGGATTGTACAAAAGTGGGCCGGTGTTGGCCTGGAGTAAGAGTATGTTGCTTCAAGAGAGAAATCGTTCATGGGAAAGCATAACTCGCATGTATCCATATCGCAGTGGAATAAAGGGAATTACAGAGGCATGAAAGAGGAGCTTGCCCAGGTGGATTGGAGGAGGATACTGGCGGGATAACAGCAGAGCAGAAATGTCTGAAGTTTCTGAGAATGGATCACAAGGTGCAGGATAGATATGTCCTACAGAGGAAGAGGTGCTCAAATGGCCGGGGGGAGGCAACTGTGGCCAGCAAGGGGAATTAAGGACTGCATAAAATTCAAGGAAAGAGAATAAAAGGTTGTAAAATGGGAAGATACTGACAACTAAAAAAAGCTATAAGAAGGGAAAAGATGAAATATGAGGGCAGATGAACCCATAATGTAAAGCAGGATAGCAAAAGCTCTTTAGATTATGTAAAGAGTAAAAGGGAGGTGAGAGTTGATATTGGACCACTGGAAAACAATGCTGGTGAGGTACTAATGGGGGACAAAAAAATGGTAGGTGAACTTAATGGGTACTTTGCATCTGTCTTCACTGTGGGAGACACCAGCAGTGTGCCAGAGGTCCGTGTGTGTCAGGGAGTGAGTGCCATTGCTATAACAAAGGAAAAAGTGCTAGGCAAACGGAAAGGTCTTAAGGTGGATAAATCACCTGGGCCAGATGGACTACATCCCAGAGTCCCGAGAGAGGCTGCTGAAGAGATAACAGACTCATTGATCATAATCTTTCAAGAATCACTTGATTCTGGCATGGTCCTGGAGGACTGGAAAATTGCAAATGTCACTCCACTCTTCAAGAAGGGAGGAAGGCAAAAGAAAGGAAATTATAGACCAGTTAGCCTAACCTCAATGGTTAGGAAAGTTTTGGAGTCTATTATTAAGGATGAGGTTTTGAGGTACTTGGAGACTAATGATAAAGTAAGTCAAAGTCAGCATGGTTTCTGTGAAGAGAAATCTTCCCTGACAAATCTGTTAGAATTCTTCGAGGAAGTAACAAGCAGGGTGGACAAAGGAGAGGCAGCAGATGTTATTTAGTTGGATTTTCAGAAGGCATTTGATAAGGTGCCACATACAAGGCTGCTTAACAAGATAAAATCCTATGGCAATATAGGAAAGATACTGGCATGGATAGCAAAATGGCTGACAGGCAGGAGGCAGTGAGTGGGAATAAAAGGGGCTTTTTCTGGTTAGCTGTCGGTGCTAGTGGTGTTCCTCAGGTCAGTATTGGGACTGCTACTTTTCACATTGTTTGTCAGTGTTTTAGATAATGGATTTGATGGCTTTGTGACAAAGTTTGTGGATGATATGGAGATAGGTGGAGGGGTAGGTAGTGCTAAGGAAGCAATGCGATTGCAGCAGGACTTGGACAAATTGGAAGAATGGGCAAAAAAGTGGCAGATGGAATACAGTGGTGGGAAATATATGATGCTGCATTTTGGTAAAAGGAACAATGGTGTGGACTATTATCTAAATGTGGAGAAGGTTCAAACATCAGAGGTGCAGAGGGACTTGAGAGTTCACATGAAAGACTTACAGAAAGTTAATTTACAGGTTGAGTCTGTAGTAAAGAAGGCAAATGCAATGTTGACATTTATTTCAAGGGAAATAGAATATAAAAACAAGGATATAATGCTGAGCCTTTATAAGAGACTAGTCAGGCCACACTTGGAGTATTGTCAACAGTTTTGGGCCCCATTATCTCTGGAAGGATGTGTTGTCATTGGAGAGAGTCCAGAGGAGGTTCATGAGGCTGATTCTGGGAATGAAGGGGTTAACATATGAGGAGTGTGTGGCAGGTTTGGGCCTCTACTCACTGGAATTTAGATCTCATTGAAACATACCAAACATTGAAAGGACTAGATAAACTGGATGTGGAAAGGGTGTTTTCTATGGTAGGGGTATCTAGAACTTGAAGGCACTGCCTCAAAGTTGAGGGGTGATGTTTTAAGATGGAGGAATTTTCTTTTTAAGTCAGAGAGTGGTAAATCTGTGGAATACTCTGCCACAGACTGCGGTGGAGGCCAAGTCCATCTGTACATTTAAGGCGGATGTTGATCATTTCCTGATTGGTCAGGGCATCAAAGGATATGGTGAGAAGGCAGGTGTATGGGGATGAGTGGGGTCTGGGATCAGCCATGATGGAATGGGGGAACAGAGTTGATGGGCTGAATGGCCTATGTCTTGAGGTCTGGCTGGCATCCAGTATAGGGTCTTGGAGCACAGCAGCACAGAAACAGGTCCTATGGCCTGTCTAATCAATGGCAAACCATTAGTCTACCTAATCCCATTGACCTGCTCCCAGACCACAGCCCATCCCCCATACCCTTTCCATCCATGTACCTATCCAAATTTCTCTTAAATGTTAAGATCAAATCCATAACCATCACTTCTACGGGCAGCTCGTTCCACACTCTCACCACCATCTCAGTGAAGAAATTCCCCATAATGTTCTCCTTAAACATTTCACCATTCATCCTTAACCCATGACCTCTGGTTCCAGTCCCACCTAACCTTAACCTACTTGCATTTACCCTATTGACCCCCTTATAATTTTGTATACCTCTATCAAATCTCCCTTCATTATGGCTTGGTTTATTAACGAACTGGCAGAAGTTATTCTTTAGCTGCCATTTGGGGATTGGTAAGCAATGACGACAGTTTGTTTGTTAACGATCCAACTGAACCTCCTGTGTGAATAGTTACACTGAAGGTTAACTTCCCTCTCCTCACAAACTTCTTCTAGTTGGAACTTCTTAACAAGATTCAAGATTGTTTAATGTAATTTCCAGTACACAAGTGTAAAAGAGAACAAAATAAATGTTATTTCAGATCTGTTGCAGCACAAAGAACACAATAATAATAAAAATGCAATAAATATAAATGCATAAGATAGCTTATGTACATTGATTGTATGTCCATAAAGTGAGACGTGGGTGAGGAGTGTCTGTATGTAAGGTGACTTTGACAGGAAATGATAAAGTAGGTGGTTGAGGGTGTGGAGGGTGGGATAGTGGGTGATGGTGTTAATCAGCCTTGCTGCTTGAGGAAAGTAACTGGTTTTGACTGTGGTGGTCCTGACATGGATGCTACATTGACTCCTCCCTGATGGGAGTGGGACAAATAGTCCATGAGCAGGGTGGATGGGACACTTCATGATGTTCTGGTTCTTTTCCAGCACTTTCTGTATGTATGTCCTTGATGGTGGGTAGGCTGGTGCCGGTGATGGAGTAACACACATAAACGTGTGCTCATTTTCCTGAGTCTTTTCGAAATTCCGGCACAGAGTATTGTGTTTAGTGTAATGCTATTGCAGTACCAAATTCAATTCTCCTGATGGCCATAAGGAGTTTGTACAGTCTTCCTGTGACCCTGTGAGTTTCTTCTGGGTTCTCTCATTTGCTCTCGTATTCCAAAGAACCCAGGTTAGGGTTTAGCCATGCTGTATTGGTGATTTCACCAATGGGTTTGAATGACCCTTTCTAACGTTATGATTAATTGGGTGCCATATAGCGCAGCAGTTCATGGTATACGATTACAGCTTGGGTGCTGGGGTTCGGAGTTCAACTCCCTTGTCATCTGTAAGGAGTCTGTACGTCCTCCCTGTGGAATGCGTGAGATTGCTCTGTGTGCTCTGCTTTCCTCCCACAGTCCAATGATGTACCAGTTAGTAGGTTAATTGGTCATTGAAAATTGTTCTGTGGTTAGGCTGGGGTTAATTGGGAGTCGCTGGGTGGTGAGGCTTGAAGGGCTGATTGTGTGCTCTATCTCAGTAAGTAAATAAATATGCATTATTGCTACATTTTTAACTTGCAAAGTCCTGCCAAATCTTTACACTATGAATGTCCCTTTGTTTCTCTGATATGCTTCCTTTTTGTTTTGGTTCAGTGGTCCAATTTCTCTCTAGAGATGAGATGGTCACTGTGCAAATTGTTTTTCAGACCTTCGTGGGAAGAAACATTTTGGCTGTATGAACTGATTGTCAATGAATCACAGAAGTTTATGGTCCAGAAAAAGACTATGGTGGGCAAGCTCTAGACTTCCTGGCTGTCAGAGAGAAAAGGATATCAGCAAGGTGCCCATAATGTAAATTCCTGATTAACTTCTGAAAATTAAGCTCAAGTTCTGCTGATAAGAAAACTGTTAAGATATCTCAAGTGGGTGAGTCAAGGACCAGAGGACACAGCCTCAGAGTAGAGTGACATCTATTTAGAACAGAGATGAGGAACAATATCTTTAGCTAGAGGGTGGTGAGTCTGTGGAATTCATTGCCACCGTGGCTAAGTCATTTGGTGTACTTAAAGTAGAGGCTTAAATAAAAACCTCTAAGGTTGCGGGGAGAAGGCAAGAGAATAGGATTGAGAGGGAAAATAAATCAGCCATGATGGAACAGCAGAGCAGACTCGATGGGCTGAATACCCTAATTCTGCTCCAATGTCTTACGGTATCTATATTGAACTGCAAAAATTTGGAACTCAAGTAATTTTATGATAAATACTGATTTTCTTGGTGTGTTATGAATATCTAGTATTGATATTTTATTATCCAGATGCTGTTAATATCTGTGTCTCTCTCTTGCAGGAGGAGATTCGAACAGAAGCACGCCGAAAGAATCTCTTGATTCTAATTCTACACTACCTAACTGAAGAAGGGTGAGTGTAGTAATCGCTTGTGTCTACTTTATCACTCTATTCTCTCCATTGAGTAGAGACTTTCTGATCAAAATAATTTACTCCATTTCTCATGAGATATTTTTAATGTAAAGATTCAACAGTAATTTGTTCTAGAATATCCATCAGCAGGTCTTTTCATATTACATAGCTGAATATAGCTGACTAGGTAACTATCAACCTTTAACTAGAAAATAGTTATAAACAAATCATTTAAAGCGTGGACCCAACAAAGTCAGCTATGTTCTCGTGCGAGTGTTCTTGTGCAGTGTGTTGAAACTCTTGACTAAACATCAAGTTAAACCAGAGCCAATGAAGGCAGAGTCGTAGTAAGGTTAACCATTTACTGTTCACTCTTCCACATTAACATCGTATGGTGAAAACTGTTGATTAAAAAAATACAAACATATACAGCGTCTGTCTCATTCTGGAGACCACCCGCGCTCTCTTCTTTTAGCGAGTGTCTCCAGCAGCCCCGAGTAGCGGGCGAGGGGGTCCCATCAAACCGCAATTGGGCTCGAGCCCACCCCGCGTTTAAAATTGAAAAGCCAACACGCGTGCCGCCCCAGCCACCGCTTCCTTAACAGAAACCACGTTAATATTTTTACTTCAAATACACTCTTATGAACTTACGGCGTTGCTTCTATAATGTTTCTTTGTGGGTAGAAATGGAGCTCTTCACAATCATGCTGCACGCGTGGCACCCACCTTCACACCTTCCCAAACCGGAGGTTACACATCAGACGCGGCGAAACTGGTGGTGATGTCATCACATGTCGCAATATACCATAGACAATGAACTTACCTTTGTTAAACTGTAACATAATTATCAACCTTTAACTAGAAAATAGTTATAAACAAATCATTTAAAGCGTAGACCCAACAAAGTCAAGTAAGTGCCTTAAGGGCAACACACTCCCCGCCTGACTAAGGTCACTATTAACATGGTATAGAACTTTAGTCTCTAGATCAGTCTTTAGGTAGAAGTAGAATGACCTCTGTAACTGGTCGCAGGTTTCCTTTTCAGGGTTCGTTGTAAAGATGTGAACCGGTTGACTGCCTGCTCTTTGTTGTTTGGCAAGTGCTGGCGTGGTTCTCTGAATGGTAATGGGGTGACCCAGTTGTTTGCTTCGTCTCTAAAAACCTTTGTGTCCATTATTTTTAAGAAGATGGCATCTTCCACCGATGGAGCAAGTTTATTATCGTGCTTAGTTTGAGCGAAGACTGACTGTCCCAGTGTCTTCTCAGTTACTTTACTATGCTCGTGCCTTTGTTTTGCTTCCTTGATACACACGACACTTGTACAGGGCTGAGAAATTGAATGGCGGCCTCTTTCTAGCACGTTAGTCTTGAGCGTGTTAACTGTCAGTTTGTGTACATTGCCAGGGCACACCTCTCCTATCACGACCCAGCCCAGATCCAGACGTTGGGCAAGGGGGGCGTTGTGTGGTCCATTGACCTGCTGCCTGACTTTGTGCACCCTGAGAACGTCTCTTCCGAGTAGCAGGAGTTTTTCTGCTTCTGGATCCAGTTCTGAGGTGTGCTTAGCAATGTGGTTGAGATGGGGCTGGTGTAGCACTGCGCTTGGCATTGGAATCTTGGATCTGTTATTTAAGATTTCATTGCACACTAGGAGTGGAGGGAGACTGATGACGACTTTGCCATCCAGCGACTCAAGCTGCAAGCCTTCTGCCTTCCTGCCATATGTTTCTGCGATGCCAGAGCAAGTTCTGAGGTAGTATGGGAATGGATTACCCTTTACGCTGAACAACTGGAAGAACTCTGGTCTGACTAGTGAGCGGTTGCTCTGGTCATCCAGAATTATATAGGTTTTGATGGCCTTGTCTTCGGCTCCCTTAGGGTATACCTTAGTGAGGCAGATCTTTGAGCACAAACGGCTCAACTGACCTGGACTGCAAACTTCTGTGCAGCTCATGCTGACAATAGTTGTACCTGTGTGATGCTGCCTCTCCCCGCCATCCTCTCGTGGGAGTGGAGGAGCCTTGGCAGTTTGCGGTGACGGGCCGGGATGCATGGCTCCATCGTGATTAGTGCTGTTACATTCCGAGTACTTTACGGGGAACATACTCTTCAGCGAGGTGGGAAGTAGAGGAACAGCACTTAAAACATATTCTTTTTTCCTTGAAAAGGGGCTTTCTTTTGTCAAGGGGTTTGTTTTGAAACATTCTGCATTTTTTGAAGGGGTGGGGTTTGTTGCGCAATAGACAGTTCTTGCCAGGGTCATCGTTGATTGCGGAGACTTCGGTTTTATGCACTGAGATGGGTTTATTGATGACAAAATTGTTCAAAATGGGTTTGACTGGTTTGGTGTGAGTTGTGGTGCTGCCTTGATTCATGAAGCTAGGGTCGTTTTGCCTCTTCGCCTCCTCACACACAAACCTACTAAAATACTGAAAGGGAGGGAATCGACCACCGTTCTCTTCCTTGTACTCTGAGCCCATCTTTCCTGCAGCCCGAATGGAAGCTTGTCCATAATTGGTCCAACTCCGCATGAGGTATCCAGATACGACAGGCCAGTCAAATAGCAGTCTTCTTTAGCACCTTGAATCTCCATGAGTAAATCTCGGAGTTCTCGTAATTTAGTGTGGTCCTTGGCTGACACCATAGGAAAATTGTCCAACTGTTGAAATAGCGCCCTCTCAATAAATTCAGGGGCCGCATAGCAGTCCCACAGTCTTCCCCCATGCTTTGTGTAAGGCTAGCTTGGGGTTGCTGGCGTACACTGAGCGTATGCGTTTCACCTGTTCACTTGATTCCTTTCTCAGCCATTTAGTCATAAGGTCCAACTCTTGGATTGCTGTGAGCTGGACTCCGCCAGGGGCACTGGTGAATGAGGAGTACCATGCACGATAAATTTCAGGCTTATCGTCAAACTGGTACAATCCTGAATTGCGTTAAATACTATGCCCAGGGTTCTGCTGCAGGTGGCATGCTAGCTGGGGGAGTATGTTGGGGGACATATGACTGAGTGTTTACGTTCATGATGAGATTTGATGTTCTGACTTCAGCTTTTGTCTCTGTTCTCGCCAGATCTGGTAAGTTTGGTGTCGGGAAGTATTCGTAGTCAGCCCTTTCATACTCGAGTTGTGGCAAGTTTGCAATTGTGAATTGTCTTCCCCATGAGATGGGACGCCAACAGGCAAGTATGGAGAGGGAGAATGAATCTGCAGGTCAATTTGAGATTGGACATATTCGCTGGTGCGTTCCAATTTGGCCCTTTCTGACATAGATTTTCCTGTTTCGTCTAGAAAGTGCATTTCTTCAGTGTTTTCCAACACTTGTGCTTCCACCGTGGCCGCATCAGCTTCTCGTTGTAGCGTCAGCACTTCTAACTCTGTATCTATCCTTGCCTTTTCCAACTGGTTTTCCGCTTCTCTGGCAGCTTTTTCCATTTTCAGTTTTGCTTCTTGGTTAGCGTATGGCGCTCGCACCTTGGCGGCTTCTGCTTTAGCTCTTGCGAGGGCAGCCACACTTGTCAACGTCCTACTGCTCTTGGCGCTGAGTGCAAGCGACTTGATGCTTGATCATGAAGCCATCGTACCACTTGTCAAAACACCGAATGATTTCGCCTTTTCACTGTAGTGTTCTCATGCAGTGTGTTGAAACTCTGACTAAATACCAAGTTAAACCGGAGCCAGTGAAGACAGAGTCGTAGTAAGGTTAACCATTTACTGTTCACTCTTCCACATTAATATCGTATGCTGAAAACTGTTGATAAAAAATACAAACATACACAGCGTCTGTTTCATTCTGGAGACCATGTGCGCTCTCTTCTTTTAGCGAGAGTCTCCAGCCGCCCCGAGTAGCGGGCGAGGGGGGTCGCGTCAAACCGCCATCGGGCTCGAGCCCACCCCGTGTTTGAAATTGAAAAGCCGGCACGCGCGCCGTCCCAACTGCCGCTTCCTTAACAGAAACCGCGTTAATATTTTTACTTCAAAACCATTCTTATGAATTTATGGTGCTGCTTCTATAATGTTTCTTTGTGGGTAGAAACGGAGCTCTTCACGACCATTCTGCATGCATGGCACCCGCCTTCACACCTTCTCCGAACCGGAGGTTACACATAAGATGCAGCGAAACTGGAGGAGACGCCATCACATGCCACGATATACCATAGACAATGAATTTACCTTTGTTAAACTGTAACATAATTATCAACCTTTAACTTTAGAAAATAGTTACAAACAAATCATTTAAAGCGTAGACCCAACAAAGTCAAATAAATGCCTTAAGGGCAACACACCAGCACAATACAGGTCGTTTGGCTTGCACTGATGTGCCAACTTTATAACCCACTCCCAAGATCAATCAAATCCTTCCCTTCTACAAAGTCCTCTATTTTTCTATAATCCACGTGTCTCTCTCTATGAGTCTCTTAAATACCCCTATGCTGTGTAATAATTTAAAAAAAAACTACCTCTGACATCCCTCTATACTTCCCCGATCACCTTAGCCATTTCTGTCTTGGGGAAATAGTTTCTGGCTGTCCACACGATCTATGCTATTATCATCTTGTATACAAGCCATTTGCCTGAGTTTCTCACAACTGCTCCCCTTTATTAAATTGAAAGGAAGAGCAAGATCTTCCTCAGGCTTGGCTTAATTTTTTTATTGTTCACAATATGAAAACTGGAAAGTTATACTGGGTCCACTACAGAATAAGTGTTAAAGTGTAGCTGGCTGAGAGCTACACTTGCTCTCAACATCAGTAAGACAAAAGAGCTGATTGTGGACAAGGAAGGGTAAGACGAAGGAACACATACTACTCCTCATAGAAGGATCAGAAGTGGAGAGAGTGAGCAGCTTCACGTTCCTGGGTGTCAAGATCTCTGAGGATCTAACCTGGTCCCAACATATTGATGCAGCTATAAAGAAGGCAAGACAGCGACTATACTTCTCATCAAACTCCAAATGATTTGGTATGTCAACAAATACACTGAAAAACTTCTACAGACGTACCGTGGAGAGTATTCTGACAGGCTGCATCACTGTCTGGTAAGGAGGGGCTACTGCACAGAACCGAAAGAAGCTGCAGAGGGGTGGAAATCTAGTTAGCTCCGTCTTGGGTACTTGTCTACAAAGTACCCAGGACATCTTCAAGGAGCAGTGTCTCAGAAAGGCAGCGTCCATTATTAAGGACCTCCAGCACCCAAGGCATGCACTTTTCTCGCTGTTACAATCAGGTAGGAGGTACAGAAGTCTGAAGGCACACACTCAGCGATTCAGGAACAGCTTCTCTCTGCCATCCAGTTCCTAAATGGACATTGAACCTGTGAACACTACCTCACTTTTTAAATATATTATTTCTGTTTTTGCACAATCTTTAATCTGTTCAGTATATGTGTACTGTAATTTATTTATTATTATTTTATTTTGTTTTTTATCTTCTATATTATGTATTGCTGCTGCTGAGTTAACAAATTTCATGGCACAGGCTGGATAATAAACCTGGTTCTGATTCTGAAGCAAATGCCAAAGTCTTATACTTGCACATCGAAGAGGAAATTCAGACATTGTAGTCAGTTTCATTCCCATGTTGAGATCCAGACTTCACCACTGCTGTCGACCCCGCGCGAGGAGCAGGGGCCCCACCATCACTTGGGTCCCCGCGTGGGAAGCCAGGTCCCCGCGTGGGAAGCCAGGGCCCCGCCGTCCCTTTCGTTCCTCTCACTATACTCCTTGCCTATCCTCTGGGCTTTCCCCTCCCCCTTTCTTTTTCCCTTGGCCTCCCGTCCCATGATCCTCTCATATCCCTTTTGCCAATCAACTGTCCAGCTCTTGGCTCCATCCGTCCCCCTCCTGTCTTCTCCTATCATTTCGGATCTCCCCCTCCCCCTCCCACTTTCAAATCTCTTACTAGCTCTTCTTTCAGTTAGTCCTGACGAAGGGTCTTGGCCCAAAACGTCGACTGTACCTCTTCCTAGAGATGCTGCCTGGCCTGCTGTGTTCACCAGCAACTTTTATGTGTGTTGCTTGAAATTCCAGCATCTGCAGATTTCCTTGTGTTTGCAGCTATGATAATGTAGGCATTGCTGAGTGATAGCTGAAAGAAGATCATAACTGGGAGTCTGACATCCAAGGATGCACATTGTATCAAAAGGGCAGGCAGATTGGCAGAAGGGGTGGCGTGGCTCTACTTGTTGTTTTTAAAAAAAAAAGACATCAAATCCTTAGAATGAGGTGACATAGGATCAAAAGATATAGAATCCTTGTAGGTAAGAGTTAAGAAACTGCAAGGTAAAAAGACTTGATGGAAGTTATATGCAGACCTCTGAACAGTAACCAGGATGTGATCTACAAATTACAATTTGAGATAGAAAATGCATGTCAATAGGGCAATGTTAAGATGGTCTTGGGGGATTTCAATATGAAGATAGATTGGGAAAATCGGGCTGGTGTAGGATCCCAGGGAATTTGCCCACACACTGCTGGAAAATTATGCTGGAGAGGTAGTAATGGGAGAAAAAAGAAATGGTAGACAAACTAAAGAAGTATTTTACGTCAGGCTTCACTGTGGAAGACACTAGCAGTACGCCAGAAATTTGAGAGTGTCGGGACAAAAATGAGTATTGTTGCTATTGCTAAGGAGAAGGTGGTTGGCAAGCCGATGGCCGATGATACAAAGATAGGTGGAGGAGTAGGTAGTGTTGAGGAAACAGAGACTTAGATAGTTTAGGGGAATGGGCAAAGAAATGGTCAATGAAATGGATGATCTTGAAATTCAGCTACAGATTGGCAAATATGACATTGTGGCCGTCTCTGAAACTTGGCTAAAGGATGGCTGCCATTGGGAGCTGAAAGTCCAAGGATATACGGTGGATCAGAAAGATAGGTTAGTAGGCAGAGGGGGTGGTGTGGCTTTGTGTATAAGAAATTATATTAAATCATTAGAAAGAGATGGCATAGGATTGGAAGGTGTAGAGTCTCTATGGGTTGAGCCAAGAAATGGCAAGAGTGCTGGGATGTGGATTATAAATTACAGCAGGAGATAGAAAAGGTGTGTCAGGAAGGCAATGTCATGATAATTGTAGGTTTTAACATGAAAGTAGATTGGGAAAACCGGGTCAGTACTAGACCCCAAGAGAGAAAATTTGTAGAATGTCTAAGGGATGGCTTTTTAGAGTAGTTTGTTGTTGAGCCCACTAGGGGATCAGCTGTGCTGGATTGGGTGTTGTGCAATGATCTGGAGGTGATAAGAGAGCTTAAGGTTAAGGAACCCTTGGGGAATAGTAATCACAATATGATCGAGTTCACTTTGAAATTTGAGAGGGAAAAAATAAAATGCAATGTGTTGGTATTTCAGTGGAATGAAGGAAATTTCAATGGCATGATAGGGGAACTGGCCAAAGTTGACTGGGAAGGGACATTTGCAAGAAGGACAGCAGAGTGGCAGTTTCGGCAAAAAATGAGGGAAGTGCAAGACAGATATATTCCAAATAAGAAATTTTCAAAGGAAGAAAGGGCATTACTGTGGCTGACAAGTAAAGTCAGAGCCAAAGTAAAAGCAGAAGAGAGGGCATACAAGGAACCCAGAGCTAGTGGGAAGATAGAGGATTGGGAAGCTTTTAAAAACTTGCAGAAGGAAACTAAGAAGGTCATTAAGAATGAAAAGATGAATTATGAAAGGAAACTGGTGACTAATATCAAAGAAGATACTAAAAGCTTTTTTAAGTATGTAGCAGGTAAAAGAGAGTCTAGAGTAGATATAGGACCAATACAAAATGGCACTGAAGATATTGTAATGAGAGATGCAGCGATAGCAGAGGAACTGAATGCGTATTCCGCATCAGCCTTCACAGTGGAAGGCACCTGCAGTATACCGGACATTCAGGAGTATCAGGGAAGTGAAATTTGTGCAGTGAAAATTACGACTGAGAAGGTGCTCAGGAAGCTTAATGGTCTGAGGGTGGAAAAATCTCCTGGACCTGATGGAATGCACCCCTGGGTTCCTCTGGGTTTCTTCCCCCCCCCCCCCTTTCCTTCTACCTGGGCCTCCTGTCCCATGATCCTCTCATCCCTTTTGCCAATCAACTCTCCAGCTCTTAGCTCCATCCCTCCCCCTCCTGTCTTCTCCTATCATTTTGGATCTCCCCCTCCCCCTCCCACTTTCAAATCTCTTAATAGCTCTCCCTTCAGTTAGTCCTGACGAAGGGTCTCGGCCCAAAATGTCGACTGTACCTCTTCCTAGAGATGCTGCCTGGCCTGCTGCGTTCACCAGCAACTTTGATGTGTGTTGCTTGAATTTCCAGCATCTGCAGAATTCCTCGTGTAACTGTTTCTTAAATATATTTAGTGAAGAAGCCTCAACTGCTTCCCTGGGCAGAGAATTCCACAGATTCACCACTCTCTGGGAAGAACAGTTTCTCCTCATCTCCATCCTAAATCTTCTCACCTGAATCTTGAGGCAATGTCCCCTAGTTCTAGTCTCACCTACCAATGGAAACAACTTTCCTACTTCTATCTTATCTACCCCTTTCAAAATTTTGTATGTTTCTCTCATTCTCTCCTCTCATTCTTCTGAACTCCAGAGAGTATAGTCCCAGGTGACTCAATCTCTCCTCATAGGTTAACCCTTTCATCCCTGGAATTAACCTGGTGAACCTCCTCTGCACTGCCTCCAAATCCAGTATATTCTCCTCAAGTGTGGAGATCAGAACTGCACGCAGTACTCAAGATGCAGCCTCACCAGTACCCTGTATAACAGCAGCATGACTTCCCTGCTCTTGAATTCAATCCCTCTAGCAATGAAGGCCAACATTCGTTTGCCTTCTTAATAACCTGTTGTACCTGCAAGCTAACTTTTTGCGATTCATGCACAAGCACAACATCAGTGGTTGGGAAGTTGTTAGAATCGATTGTTAGCGACTAGGTTATGGAGTACCTGGTGGCACATGACAAGATAGGCCAAAGCCAGCAAGGTTTCCTGAAAGCAAAATCCTGCCTTATAAACCTACTGCAATTCTTTGAGGAAATTACAAGCAGGGTAAACAAAGGAGATGCAGTAGATGTGGTGTATTTGGATTTTCAGAAGGCCTTTGACAAGGTGCTGCACATGAGGCTGCTTAGCAAGATAAGAGCCCATGGAATTACAGGGAAGTCACTAGCATGAGTGGAGCATTGGCTGGTTGGCAGAAAACAGAGAGTGGAAATAAAGGGATCCTATTCTGGCTGGCTGCCGGTTACCAGCGGAGTTCCACAGGGGTCGGTGTTAGGACTGCTGCTTTTTATGACGTATGTCAATGATTTGGACTATGGTATTAATGGATTTGTGGCTAAATTTTCCGATGATACAAAGATAGGTGGAGGAGCGGGTAGTGTTGAAGAAACAAGGAGCCTGCAGAGAGACTTAGATAGTTTAGGGGAATGGGTAAAGAAGTGGCAAATGAAATACAATGTTGGATGCTGGAGAGATTGTGAAGGCATTAGTAATGATCTTTCAAGAATTGCTTGAATCAGTGAATGTTGAATAAACCCTTCTCAGACTTCCAGGCGGGTGTTGGTATCGATTATAACCGACGTTTCAATGACAAATTCTTTCATCTTATTCAGGGATGATGCCTGGGCATGTCGAGTCTTGTGGTATTTATACCCCCATAGTCCATCCCTTCTGCTTGGTTAGTCCTCATCCAATTAGGTTTCCACTCTTCCACCTTGTTTAGAATTGAATTCTAGTTCTTACATAGAATAAGGCCTTCACCTTTTAAAAAATTCTTTTCTTCTAGTTTTAATTCACCTAGTTTTACAAGGTGGTCCCAAAAGCCATTGGCATGGCACAGTAGTTTTGTGCCATCAAAATCAATCCTACGGCCATTGCAAATACAGTGTTCCTCTACTGCTGATTTCTCTGGGTAACCCAAACGGATACACCTCTTGTGCTCCTTGATGTGGGTTTCCACCGTGCGTCCCGTCTGGCCGATATAATCTTCTCTGCATTCACGGAACCCTGCAAGCACCAGTGACCTGAGTGCCAGGCCAACTTTGACCCGCACAAGCTGTGACTTGAGCTTCCTCGTTCAAAGGCACATTGAATGTCAGGGAAATTCTTTTTCTTTGCGACCATCCATGAAAACAGGAGTACCCCAAAGAATGAATGACAGTTAAATGTTAGAACCCCAAACCCCCCCCCGACTCCCCCTTCCTACGTGTAAGCATCAGCAAAGCAATGACCCCTCCCTTCCTCAGCAGCAAAAAAAACATCAGCATCCTCCACCAAGAACCCAAGCGTGTAGCAAAACATCAATAAAGACACAGACTTGCAGTACCCCAAAGACTACTCGTTCACCCATTAATTCGACATACCACAGGGCTCTCTCGCTCTCCCTAATAAGGGAAAATGAGGTGTCTCCATTTCACAGTGAGAGGGGGGACATGACAAACAACTCGCTGATTACGATGTGGGTTTGAGAATGGTATTAATCTGTTATTTCTTCAGGATCCTGGCTATCCTTCCAGAAACCATGGAAATGTAGGGAAGGCAGGTGGTAGCGATGGGTTCCTCCTCGTTGTTGGGCTTCTTGGTTTCTCTGTCAGCCCTTTAAAGGACCTGATTGATTTCCTTCACCTTGTAGCCAATCTGTAGGAACGTCATGCGGAATTGTCTTTTTTCCTCAGGGAGTCTCTCCTCGTCCAAAATAGTTTCCGCATGGTTAATCAAAGCAGAAAGAACACTCTACATTGGGAGATGTGATGGTGGCTGTTATTGTTGAGGTACAAGTACATTTGAGTGGGTTTCCAATAGACACCATGTCTGAGGCTTCCATCCCGTTTCTATCCTGTTAGAATATCCAGAAATGGGAGGCAACCATTTTTATAGATCCTTTTTCATTATTTATTTGGATTTTCAAAAGGCCTTTGACAAGGTGCTGCACGTGAGGTGGCTTAACGAGATAAGTACCCATGGTATTACAGGAAAGATACTAGCATGGATAGAAGATTGGCTGATTGGCAAGAGACAAAGAGTGGGGATAAAGGGGGCTTTTTCTGGTTGGCTCCCGGTGCCTGGTGGTTTTCCACAGGGGTCATTGTTGGGGCCCCTTTTTTCCCATTATGTGTTAATGGTTTGGATGTTGGAATTGACGACTTTGTGGCCAAGGTAGGTGGAGGGGCAGTTAGTGTTGAGGAAGCAGGGTGTCTGCAGTAGGACTGAAACAGATTTGAAGAATGGGCAAATTCTGTGAAGGAGAGTGTATGACGGAAGGAATAAAGGTATAGACTATTTTCTAAACAGGAGAATATTTTAAAAATCAGAGGAGCAAAGGGACTAGTGAGTCCTCGTGCAGGATTCCATATAGGTTAACTTTCAGGTTGAGTTGGTGGTAAGGGAGGCAAATACAATGTTAGCATTCATTTCAAGCAAACTAGAATATAAAAACAAGGATGTGATGCTGAGGCTTTATATGGCATGGTCAGACTGCATTTGGTGTATTGTGAGCAGCTTTGGGCCTCATATCTATGAAGGCATGTGCTGGGGTTGGAGAGGGTCGAGAGGAGGTTCACCAGAATGATTCTGGCAATGAAGAGGTTAACATATGAAGAGCATTTGATGGCCCTGGGACTGTACTCACTGAAGTTCAGAAGAGTGAGTGGGGGATCTCATTGAAATCTATCAAACGTTGAAAGGCCTCAATAGAGTGGATTTGGAGAGGATGTTCCTTGTAGTGGGGGAGTCTAGGTCCACAAGGCACAGCCTCAGAATAGAGGGACATCCATTTAGAACAGATGAGAAGGAATTTCTTTAGATGGAGGGTAGTAAATCTGTGGAATATTGCATAGATGGCTATGGAGATCAGGTGTATTTAAGACAGAGGTTTGTAGGTACTTGATTAGTCAGGGCATGAAAGGTCGCAGGCAGAAGGCAGGAGAATGGGGTCGAGAGGGAAATTGGATCAGTCATTATGAAATGGCAGAGCAGATTGATTGGCTGAATGGCCTAACTGTGATGATTTAAGGGTAACCTGAGGGGGACCACCTTCTATCATAGGGCAATGTGACTGTGGAACGAATTGCTAGCAGAAACGATGGATACGGTTTCAATTTCAACAATTCATTAGGAGCAATGTGCTCACTTGAGTCGAGTATGATGTTCCCCGAAGGGGTTGTCTGTTGGTGGGTCCTCTGGCTTATCAGGGATCCAGTTTGGGAATTAAATGGTGTTCTTGCTATGTTTTATCCATGTTTGAATTGTACAGTTAAAGACAAAATGAAAAATTTCCTCTCTCTAAATTAACAGTTACATAGATACAGCAAATACTCTGGAACAAGAAACCAATCTTGGTCTGCGACGATTTGAAGTTTGTGATAATATTGATCTGGAAACGATCTTAATGGAGTATGAAAGTTACTATTATGTCAAGTTTCAGCGGTATCCAAAGTTAACGAAAAAGTTACCTGATGATGGTAAGTAAAGCATGGATCTTGCCAAAATATTAACAACTTATTGCAATAGTCAATATTCTGTATTTTGCTGTGAGAAGGAAAAGTTCAGGAAGTTTGCTGTTTGCAGTCCATCATCGGTAGAGCCCACTAAACCATTGACCACACCTGTTCGGATCATTGTTGCTGGAAAGCAGCAGCAATCATCAAGGACCCCCACCACCCAGGTCATGCTTGCGTCTCGTTGCTGTCATTAGGAAGAAGTTGCAGGAGCCTTAGGACTCACATCACCAGGTTCAATAGACAATAGGTGCAGGAGTAGGCCATTTGGCCCTTCGAGCCAGCACCGCCATTCACTGTGATCATGGCTGATCATCCACAATCAGTAACCTTTTCCTGCCTTCTCCCCATATCCCTTGACTCCGCTATCTTTAAGAGCTCTATCTAACTCTTTCTTGAAAGAATCCAGAGAATTGGTCTCCACTGCCTTCTGAAGCAGAGCATTCCACAGATCCACAACCCTCTGTGTGAAAAAGTTTTTCCTCAACTCCGTTCTAAATGGTCTACCCCTTATTCTTAAACTGTGGCCTCTGGTTCTGGACTCCCCCAACATCGGGAACATGTTTCCTGCCTCTAGTGCATCCAATCCTTTAATAATCTTATATGTCTCAATCAGATCCCCTCTCATCCTTCTAAATTCCAGTGTATACAAGCCCAGTCGCTCCAATCTTTCAACATAATGACAGTCCCGCCATCCCGGGAATTAACCCAGTGAACCTACACTGCTCTCCCTCAATAGCAAGAGTGTCCTTCCTCAAATTTGGAGACCAAAACTTTTTTAAGGATTCTTCATCTCATGTTCTCAATGTTTATTGCTTATTAATTATTATTATGATTTTTTTCCCTCTTTCTTTTTTATTTGCACAGGTTGTTGTTGCACACTAATTGTCCACCCTGAGTATGCCATCTTTCATTGATGCTGTTATGGTTATCGGATTTATTGAGTATGCGTGCAAGAAAATGAATTTCAGGGTTGTATATGGTGTATATGTTTAATGGTTCAATTTAATATTAGAGAATGTGTACAGTGTACAACCTGAAACTCTTACTCTTCGCTGACATACACAAAACAGAAGAAAAAAACCCAAAGCATGAATGATAGAAAATGTTAGAACCCCAAAGCCCCTTCTACCCCCTCCCATGCACAAGCAGTAGCAAAAGCATCAACCCTCCCCCCTTCCTTCACCACCCCAACTCCAGCAGAAGCTGGGAGGTGATAGGTGGAAGAGGTAAAGGGCCGAAGAAGAAAGACTCTGACAGGGGAGGAAAGTGGACCATGGAAGACAGGGAAGCAGGAGGGTCACCAGAGGGAGGTGAAGGGCAGATGAGGAGAAGAGAAGGAGTGAGAGGGAGCTAAAATGGGGAATGGAAAAAGAGAGAGGAGGGAGATGTGAGAAATTACTGGAAGTTGGAGAAATCGATGTTCGTACCGTCAGATTGGAAGGTACCCAGACAGAATATGAGGTGTTGCTCCTTCAACCTGAGAGTGGACTCATGGTGGCAGTGGAGGAGTACAGAATACAAACCGGTAAGTGATAGGTGAGTGGCTGAGGGAAAGGGGGAAAGGGGAAGGGGGAAGCTGGGAGGTGATAGCTGGAAAAGATAAAGGGCTCTAAAAGGAAAAATCTGATAGGAGAGGACAATGGGCCATGGGAGAAAGAGAAAGAGGAAGGGCAACCAGGGGGAGGTGATAGATAGGTGAGGAGAAGTCATAAGAGGCCAGAGTAGGGAAATAGAAGAAGGAGGAAGGTGGAGGGGAAAAGGAAAAAAACAAAAGAAAAATGTTACCTTTCCCACCCACTTGGCTTCACCTATCATCTTCTGCCTTGTCTTCCTTCCTCTTGCCCCACCTTTATATTCTGGCATTTTCAGCCCAAAACTTTGACTACTTTTTTAATTTCCGTAGGTGCTGCCTGACCTGCTGAGTTTTTCCAGTATTTTGTGTGTGTTGCTCTGGATTTCCACATCTGCTGAATCTCTCATTTTTACTTTTCTTTGTGCCTTTGTTTCACTATTCATGCAGATGTCAGGGGATTCCTAAACCTTTAGAGTTTATAAAACTCTAGTTGGTCCATTATAGAAAGAATGTTGAGGCTTTGCAGAGAGTGCAGAGGAGGTTTACCAGGAAGCTGCTTGGATTAGAGGGCATATATTATAATGAGAGGTTGGATAAACTTGGGTTGTTTTCTCTAGAGCAGCGGAGGGAGAAGAGAGGTCTGATAGAAGTTTATAACATTATGAGAGGCGTAGACAGACAGTATCTTTCTCCCGGAGTTGATATGTCTAATACCAGAGGGCATGCATTTAATGTGAGGGGGGTAAAAGGAGATGTGAACAGTTTCATATTACAGATAACTCTCTTTTCAGTAAGATGAATTTTGGAGCAAACTAGTGTTCTCATTGGAAAAAGTAACTGATAATTCTTTGCATCTTCCTTAAACGTAGAACAGTACAGCATAGAAAGCTTAAGGTTGAGATAATAGGTGATTTTTAACTTGATGCATATTGATTGAGACTCCCATACTGTAAAAGGGCTAGATGGGATAGAGTTCGTCAACTGCTCAGGAAAGTTTCCTTAACTGGTATATAGAGGGAGTGCAATACTAGATTTCATATTAGAGAACGAGACAGGTCAGGTGAGAGAAGTTTGTACAGGGGAACACTTTGCATCTAGTGATCATAATACCATTAGTTTCAAGGTAATTATGGAAAAGGATAGGTCTGGACCCCAGGCTGAGAAAGGCCAATTTTGATGATATCTGAAAGGATCTGGCAAGTGTGGATTGGGGCAGGTAGTTTTCAGGCAAAGCCGTGTTTGGTATGTGGGGCACCTTCAAGAGTGAAATTTTGAGAGTACAGAGTTTGCACATTCCTATCAGAATAAAGGGCAAGGATAAAAGGTTTAGGAAATGGTTGATTTTAAGAGCTATTGTGGCCCTGGTTAAGAAAGAAGGAGGTGCATAGCAGGTATAGGCAGGTAGGAACAAATGAGGTACTTGAAGAGAATAAGAAATGCAAGTGAACACTTAAGAAAGAAATCAGGAGGGCTAAAAGAATGCATGAGCTTGCTCTAGCAGACAAGATGAAGGAGAATCCTAAGGTCCTTTACGGGTATATTAAAAGCAAGTATTGCAAGGGACATAATTGGACCTTTGGAAGATCAGAGTGGTTGTCTGTGTGTGGAGCCAAAAGAGATGAGGAAGGTCTTAAATGTTTTTTTTTGCATCTGTATTTACTCTGGAGATGGATACAGAGTCTATAGATGTGAGGCAATGTAGCAGTGTGGTCATGGACCCTATACAGAATACAGAGGAGGAGCTGTTTGCTGTCTTGAGACAAATTAGGGTAGATAAAACCAAGGGTCTGACAGTGTGCTCCCTCAGACCCTGTGGGAGTCTAGTGCAGAAATTACAGGGGCCCGAGCAGAGATATTAAAATCATCCTTAGTCACAAATAAGGCACCAGAGGATTGGAATATAGCTAGTGTTGTTCTGTTGTTTAGGATATGCTGTAACAATATGCTAGGATATTACTGTATAGGCTGGTGAGCCTAATATCAGTAGTGGAAAAGTCATTGGAAGGTATTCTAAGGGACCGGATATATGAGTATTTGCATAGACAGGGACTGATTAGGAATAATCAACGTGGCCTTGTATGTGGTAAGTCATGTCTAACCAATCGTAAGAGTTTTTTCAAGAAAGGTGTATGAAATGATGAGAGGCATTGATCGCGTAGATAGCCAGAGGCTTTTTCCCAGGGGTGAAATGGCCAACATGAGGGGGCATAGTTTTAAGGTGCTTGGAAGCAGATACAGAGGGGATATCAGAGGTAAGTTTTTTACACTGAGGGTGGTAGATGTGTGAAATGCACTGCCCGTGATGGTGGTAGAGGCGGATACAATAGGATCTTTTAAGAGACTCTTAGATAGGTACATCGAGCTTAGAAAAATACAGAGGCATACGGTAGGGAAACTCTAGACAGTTTCTAGAGTAGGTTGCATGGTTGGCACAACATTGTGGGCCAAAGGACCTGTAATGTGCTATAGAATTTTATGCGCTATGTATTAGGAAAGTTTGATCGTTCAGATTCAATTGTCATTCAACCAGACATGAATGCCCATAAATACAGTCAAGTGAAACAGCATTCCTCCGGGTCCAAGGTACAAAACGTGGTGGATATTGTCAACATGGACTTCAGTAAGGCTTTTGACAAGGTCCTGCATGGGATGTTGGTCAAGAATAGGGGTCCCCAACCTTTTTTGCACTGCGGACTGGCCGACCGGGGGGGACGGGAATGGTTGCCAACGGACAAGAGTAGCAGTCGAAACGTCGCATTTACCCAGAGAAAGACGACAATGACCATGAAGCCTTGTGCGGGCACCAGTGCGCATGTGTGACTTGCACATGCGTGCACGTGCCAATTATTTTTCTACAAATCGTTTTTGGCGATTCTGTTGGGGGGGGCGGGGTGTTAATCACGACTGGAATATGGGTGATAAGTGGCTAATACACTCAATTTTGTTTCTAAAAGGGTTTATCTAACGAATTTAATACTAAACACACAGCGCAAATTTTCCTCACATGAATATAGCAATAAGACAATTATCAGGGGAGGACAGGGGAGCTTGAAGTGTTGAACGAACTTCCAGTAGAAGTGGTATAGGCAGGTCCGATATTATCATTTAAAGTTAAATTGGATAGGTATGTGGACAGGAAAGTAATGGACGGTTATGGGCTGAGTGCAGGTTGGTGGGACGAGGTGAGAGTAGCGTTCAGCACGGACTAGAAGGGCAGAGATGGTCTGTTTCCGTGCTGTAATTGTTATATGGTTATATAAGTCAATAGCATCACAACATTTTAAGTAATGTTTGGATATTAAACACAGCGCATATTTTCCCCGTATGAACATATAAAATCATTGCAACGCACCAATATCGCTGAATCAGTGGGAGCCCTGGGTTGGTTTTCACAACACGGTCCTATCGAGGGGTGATGGGAGACAGCGATACTCGAAGGGGCTTTCTTATGTCCAGTCTATTCCGCAATTTAGTTTTCGTTGCATTCATTGCAGAGATGTGTTGGAAATGGAAGCAACGTTTTCAGTGCTTTCGTGGCTATCTCAGGATATTTAGCCTTGACTTTGATCCGGAATGCCGGCAGAGATGTTATGTCAAACATACTTTTCAGCCCACCGTCATTTGCAAGCTCGAGCAGTTGATGTCCTTCCCGTGCTGACATGGATGATGCGTGCGTAATGACCTCGCGTGCGTAATGGCTCAACAGAGCGTGACAGGGAATGAGGAAAGGTGCAGCTGGCTCATATCGCCAAATCATACCGTTTCCTCGCGGCCCGGTAGCGCATGCTCTGCGGCCCGGTACCAGTCCGTGGCCCGGAAGTTGGGGACCACTGGTCAAGAAGGTTCAGTTGCTTGGTATTCGAAATGAGGTGGTAAATTGGATTAGACATTGGCTTTGTGGGAGAAGCCAGTGAGTGGTAGTAGATGTTTGCATCTCTGACTGGAGGCCTGTGATTAATGGTGGGCCACAGAAATCAGTGCTGGGTCCTTTGTTGTTTGTCATCTATGTCAATGATCCGGATTAGCAAATTTGCAGATGACACCAAGATTAGGGGTGTAGTGGACAGCAAGGAAGGCTATCAGAGCTTGCAGCGGGGTCTGGACCTGCCAGTGAAATGGGCTGAAAAATGGCAATGGAATTTAATGCAGGCAAGTGTGAGGTGTGGCACTGTGGCAGGACCAACCAGGGTAGGCCCAGTGAACGGGAGGGCACTGAGGAGTGTGGTAGAACAAAGGGACCTGGGAATACAGATCTGTAATTCGTTGAAGGCGGCATAACAGGTAGACACCTTGGCCTTCATAAGTTAATGTACTGCATACAGGAGTTATTTTGAAGTTGTATAAGATGTTGGTGAAGCCTGATTTGGAGTATTGTGTACAGTTTTGGTCACCTACCTACAGCAGTGGTCCCAACCTCAGGGCTGCAGAGCGATACGTTACCGCGAAGAATGCAGGGGTGCAGCGGTAGTCGTAGGCTAAGGGTGAAAGGTAAAATGTTCAAGGGAAACATGAGGGGGGACTTCACTCAGGAGGTGGGGAGTGTGGATGAATTGCTAGTAGAAGTGATGGAAGTGGGTTCAATTTCAACACTTAAGTAAAGTTTGAACATGGATGGAAGGGGTGTGGAGTGCTATGGTTTGGATGCAGGTACTGGGCAGATTAATGGTTCAGCAGGGACTAGATGGGACAAAGGACCTGGTTAATGCTGTATTGTTCTATGACTCTATAACTCTTTGAACAGGCCCAGTGGCCTAACTGTGCCGAACTAAATAGATTAGCAATTAAACTAAACTAATTCCTTCTGCCTACACAATGTTCCTATCTCAGCATTTTCCTCACGTTCATGTGCCTATCTAAACATGTCTTAAAAGAATCCGCTGTATCTGCCTCTACCAGCTCCCCTGGGTATTCCAAGTGCCTTCCAGTATCTATTTGGGGAAAAAAACAACTTGCTCCGTGTATCTCATTTGAAGGTATGCCCTCTCACCTTAAATGATATTAGACATTTCAACCCAGGGAAAAAGATATTGTCTGTCTACTCTATCAATGCCCCACGTGTCTTATAAATCTTATATTAGATCTGCCCTCAGCCTTCGCCACTCGAGAGAAAACACCTCAGGTTTGTCCACCCTCATGATATCACTTGCCTTCTAATCCCGGCAACATCCTATTAAACCTCTTCTGCACCTTCTCCAAAGCCTCGACAGCCTTCCAATAATGGGGCAACCAGAACAGTGTGCAATTCTCAGGATGTGGCTTAACTGAAGTTTTATAAGCTGCAACATAACTTCCTGACTGTGAATTCAATGGCTTGACTAATGAAGGCAAACATTCCATATGCCTTCTTACCCACCTATCAACCTATGTAGTCTGGTTGAATAATAATATAATCTGCTGTATTTTTTAAGGGCAAAATGGGGTTTCTTTTCTTTCTTTTTAAATCTTTTTATTGAGTAAGTATACAAAAAAGGTAAGCCATATAAACATTAATACAATGTTAAAGTATAATAAAATTCCAAAAGATAACAATACCAAAAAGAAAATACTACAAACAATGTAATTTAAGCATAAGAAACCAAGATAACATAATAGTATACTAGATTTTATATATATCAATGGAAAAAAAAAGAAAAAAAAAAACCCACCGTGCAACTAACTAAAAGCAAAGCAAAGCAATGGGCTAACTTGAAACCAAACAGAGTTAAACTTAAAATCACGTCCTCAATCCCGACCTCCATTAAAACAGTGAAGAAAAAACAAGAAGGGTAAATATTACATTAAATGAAAATATCGAATAAAAGGTCCCCAAATCTGTTCAAATTTAAATGAAGAATCATAAAGGTTACTTCTAATTTTCTCCAGATTCAAACATAAAATCGTCTGAGAAAACCAAAAAAAGGTAGTTGGAGCATTAAGCTCTTTCCAATGTTGTAAAATACATCTTTTCGCCATTAAAGTAAGAAATGCAATCATTCTACGGGCTGAAGGGGAAAGATTACTAGAAATTTTAGGTAGTCCAAAGATAGCAGTAATAGGGTGAGGAGAGATATCTATATTTAATACCTTAGAAATAATATTGAAAATATCTCTCCAAAAAGTTTCCAAAGTAGGGCAAGACCAAAACATATGAGTTAAAGAGGCTATCTGCCCCGAACATCTATCACAGAAAGGATTAATATGCGAGTAAAAACGCGCTAACTTATCTTTGGACATATGTGCTCTATGAACCACTTTAAATTGAATTAGGGAATGTTTAGCACAAATAGAGGAAGTATTAACTAATTGTAAAATCTGCCCCCAATCATCCACAGAAATGGTAAGCCCCAATTCCTGTTCCCAATCTACCCTAATCTTATCAAATGGAGCTTTCCTAAGTTTCATAATAATATTATAAATCATAGCCGATGCACCTTTCTGACATGGATTAAGGTTAATTATCGAATCTAAAATATATATAGGAGGAAGCATTGGAAAGGAAGAAAGTATAGTACTTAGGAAATTTCTAACTTGTAAATATCTAAAAAAATGTATTCTTGATAAGTTATATTTATTAGATAATTGTTCAAAAGACATAAGGGAACCATCTAAAAATAAATCCAAAAACCGTAAAATACCCTTAGTCTTCCAAGTTTGAAAAGCGCGATCCGTAAAAGAGGGAGGAAAAAATATGTTACCTAAAATAGGAATCGCTAACCCGAATTGATTAAGATCAAAAAATTTTCTGAATTGAAACCAAATGCGCAAAGCATATTTAACTATCGGGTTAGAGACCTGCTTAAGACGTTTCGAATCAAAAGGAAGAGAGGAACCTAAAATAGAACCAAGTGTATAACCCTGAACAGATTGTAATTCCAATGCTACCCATTTAGGAATAGATAGTATGTCCCGGTCAAGTAACCAAAATTTCATATGTCGAATATTAATAGCCCAATAATAAAATCTAAAGTTAGGTAATGCTAAACCTCCATCTCTCTTAGCTTTCTGTAAATGTATTTTACCCAGTCTCGGATTCTTATTCTGCCAAATAAATGAAGAAATTTTAGAGTCAACTTTATCAAAAAAAGATTTAGGAACGAAAATTGGTAATGCCTGAAACACATATAAAAATTTTGGCAAAAAAAACATCTTAACTGCATTAATACGACCAATCAAAGTTAAATATAAGGGAAACCATTTAGATGAAAGTTGAGTAATATGGTCTATTAATGGTAAAAAGTTAGTCTTAAATAAATCTTTATGTTTACAAGTAATTTTAATCCCAAGATATGAAAAGTAATTATTAATCAATTTAAATGGAAATTTATAATATAAGGGAAGATGTTTATTAATCGGAAAAAGTTCACTCTTACTAAGATTTAATTTATAACCTGAGAAAAGACCAAATTGTGCTAATAACTCTAAAACAACAGGAATGGATCTCTCAGGATTAGAAATATATAAAAGTAAATCATCAGCATAGAGTGATAATTTATGGGACTTTAATCCCCGAGTTATCCCAGTAATATTTGAAGATTCTCGAATAGCAATTGCAAGAGGTTCTAATGCAATATCAAATAATAGGGGACTAAGAGGACAGCCTTGTCGAGTACCACGAAAGAGAGGAAAAAAAGGTGAGTTTAAGGAGTTAGTACGAACCGAGGCTACAGGGGAGTGATATAACAGTTTAATCCAGGATATAAATTTCAAGCTAAAATTAAACATTTCAAGCACCTTAAATAAATAAGGCCATTCTACTCTATCAAAAGCTTTCTCGGCATCTAAAGAAATAACACACTCAGGAACATTTTGTGAGGGAGTATAAACGATATTTAACAATGTACGAATATTATAAAAAGAGTAACGACCTTTAATAAAACCCGTTTGGTCTTCCGAAATAATAGAAGGAAGTACTTTTTCTAGTCTATTTGCTAATAACTTAGAAAAAACTTTAGAATCAACATTTAATAAAGATATTGGTCTATAAGATGCACATTGAGCAGGGTCTTTATCCTTCTTTAGTATTAAAGAAATTGATGCTCTATTAAAAGATTCCGGAAGTTTACCAAGTTTCAAAGAAGCCTCAAAAACCTTATAGAGCCAAGGAATCAATAAAGAAGCAAAACATTTATAAAATTCAACGGTAAACCCATCAGGGCCAGGAGCTTTCCCCAGATTCATAGAAAAAATAACATTCTTAATCTCATCCATTGTAATGGAAGTACCTAATAAAGAAGACATATCCTGTGAAATCTGAGGGAAGTCTAACTTATCTAAAAAATCATTCATATATTTAGAATCTCGAGGAGACTCTGATTGATATAAAGAAGAATAAAAATCACAAAAGGTTTGATTAATCCCCACATGATCCAATATCAATCGATCATTTTGGTTATAAATCTGATTGATTTGAGATTTAACATAATTAGATTTCAATTGATTAGCCAGCAGCTTGCCAATTTTATCACTGTGAACATAAAAATCACTTCTTGTTTTCTTTAATTGGTTTACAATCGAGGACGAGAGTAGTAAACTGTGTTCCATTTGAAGTTCAGTTCTTTGTTTGTATAGCTCCTCAGAAGGAGCCATAACATATTTCTTATCAATTTCTTTAATCTTGTCCACAATTACCATCTCCTCCTGCTTCTGTTTCTTCCTCAAAGCAACGGAATACGAAATAATCTGACCCCGAATATAGGCTTTAAAAGTGTCCCAAAGAGTGTTAACCGAAATATCTTCTGTATGGTTAATTGTAAAAAAAAGCTCAATCTGTTCATTCATAAAATTAACAAAGTCCGAGTCCTGAAGCAACAGCGAATTAAAACGCCATTGTCTATTGTTTGGTATATTGGCCATAATTTTAATAGAAAGCTTAAGTGGAGCATGATCCGAAATGGTTATAGAATCATAATCACATTTAATCACTGAAGGAATGAGACGAGAATCAATGAAAAAATAATCAATTCTTGAATAGGAATGATGAACATGTGAAAAGAAGGAAAAATCTTTTTCCTGAGGATGCAGAAAACGCCAAATGTCCGTCGACCCAGAATCAGAAAGGAAAAAATTAATCAAATTTGCAGATTTATTAGGTAAAGTCCGTAAAGGAGCCGAACGGTCCAAAGCTAGTATTAAGCTTTGGACCAAAACAGGTATTAAGATCTCCGCCCCAAATCAATGAAAACTCGTTCAAATTCGGAAACTGATCAAACAATGATTTATAAAATTCCGGACAATCCATATTAGGAGCATAAACATTAACCAAAACTACTTTTTTATTAAATAGTAAACCACTAACCAATAAAAATCTACCATTCGGATCAGAGATAATATCCTGTTGTATAAAAGTAACTGAGGAGTCTATAAAAATAGAGACGCCTCGAATCTTAGCATTGGAGTTCGAATGAAATTGTTGTCCCTTCCAGAATTTGAAAAAACGTAGTCTGTCCCCCCTCCGTACATGGGTCTCTTGTAAAAATAAAATTTGTGCTTTAAGTCTCCGGAACACTTTAAAAACTTTTTTCCTTTTAATAGGATGATTAAGACCATTAGTATTCCAGGAGACAAAATTAATAATAGACTCCATAAATCCTAAAGTCAACCCATAACAAGGAGGATTGACAATAGGCGCGACCCACAAACCCGGAGAGGAAACAGAACATACAAAAGATACCGGGGAAAAGGACGCAACCAATACTTCAATAATGTATATAGCCCAAAGAGAAACAAACTAAAACGTGAAGCCCCTCCCACCGCCCCCCACCCCAAGACCCCAAGGCGAAATCTAAAGCAGACCCGCCAGAAAGAAGCAAGCGCTAAAACTACCCCCATGACTTCCGGTATACGCTCCCTAAAAAAAAGGTATAAATATGAAAAGGATCAGCTAATTGTAAAACAGTAAAAAAATAAGTAAAAAAAAGTTAGCTCAATTAAAATACACACAGAACAGAACAAAAGCCGGAAAGTATATATTAAAAAAAAACCACAATAAACCTCAAACTCATGAATAGACACAGCAACAAAAAAAAATAGGATTATTAACATAAAATGATTATAAAAAGCAAAACAGAATAAAATTTTAAAAAAACTACAAAATTTAAGGCCGCACAGGAAATACGTAAGATGACAAAAGGGAAGTAACCACCCAGAATCCCCTGGGAAAAGAAAGAAATGACGCAGTTAAAAAGAAAGTTTAGCAGCCATATTAAGAAATCGAAAGTAAACTTTTCTGCCCAAATAGGGCACAGAAAAGTTAAAACCAACCAATTCACAGCCTCCGATCAACGGAGAAAATTAAAAAAAAGGCAATTAAGATGTTGAAGATGAAAGTTGATCCAGATAACTCTGGGCATCCGATGGAGAATCAAAAAAACGAAGGGCTCCATCTAACATGCGAATCCTTAGACGTGCAGGGTACAGCAGCGCTGGTCTTAAATCCATCTTATAGAATTCCGACATCACGGATCTGTAACGGACCCGTTGGTCCCAGATTGGTTTACTGAAATCTTCCACGAATCGGAACTTAAGATCCGAAAAATCAATGAAACCTTTAGATCGAGCGAATCGAAACAGTCTCTCCTTGTCTTGAAAGTAATGAAAACGTAAGATAACATGCCTAGGTCTATCTGACCTAGACGAGTATGATGGGATTCTGTGAACACGATCCAGTAGCGGTGGTTGGTCAGGAAATACAGTAGGGAATGCATCTTTTAAAAGTTGGGAGAAATATTTCATAGGGTTGTTAGCTTCCACGGCTTCCCTGACGCCAATCATTCGTAAATTCTGCCGTCGCATTCTAGATTCCAAGTCAGAGTTTTTAAAAGTCAAAAAGTCAAGTTTCTTCTTCATTACATTAATTGTTTCTTCGACTTTCCCCATCTTAAGCTCACTTTGTTGCGCGGATTTTTGAAGATCAGATATAGCCGACTGATGTTCCGCAATACATGTTTGCATCTTATCAATTAAATCGGCAATTTTCTGGAACTTAGTTGAGATTTCCGTATGAATCAGGTCTTTAACAGAGCCCATAATTTCTGTACGAATCATCTCCCTAACAGAGGTTGAAATTTCCCTCTGAATTAACTCCGATATAGCTTTCAAAGTCACCGGTGATTCAGTCGGAGGGAGATCCGTAGCTTTCGGTTTAACCGGAGGTTTACCATCCTTGCCGTCTTTCCCGTTCTTAGACATAGCCGATCTCAGTATCGTCCAATTGTCAGAGAATTCAGTTTAATTCAAAGTATTGTAAAAATTGATGCCTTAATAGTTAATTAAAGTATAGCTGACCATAGAGAGAAAAAACTCAGAGGTAATGGAGCGAGTCAAGAACGCGACTTCACTCCATGAGCGCTACCGGAAGTCCGGCAAAATGGGGTTTCTTACGTGAGTTAAAGGTAAATTTTACAACTTGAATTGGGGAAAAGCATTGCAGATTTTGTCTGTACTTTTCCTGGATGCTTTTTCACATTGATGCCCTCTGGAATGGAATATTTCACTCCAGATAGGTAGAGTGCTTGTGTTGTGGTGAATATGGTATCACACCAGTCTAGATGCAGGATGAGAATTTGCCTGTATGTCACTTCATACAGTATAGAATGCTGCAGAGAGGATGAAGCAGAGATTCACTGGACTGTTTCCCGGATTGGAGTGTATTAGCTATAAAGAGAGATAGGAGAAAGTTGGAGCAACACAAACAAAAAATATTGGTGAATGCAGCAGGCCAGGCAGCATCTCTAGGAAGAGGTACAGTCGACGTTTCGGGCCGAGACCCTTCGTCAGGACTAACTGAAAGAAGAGCTAGTGAGAGATTTGAAAGTGGGAGGTGGGGGGAGATCTGAAATGATAGGAGAGGACAGGAGGGATGGAGCTAAGAGCTGGAAAGTTGATTGGCAAAAGGGATACTGGGCTGGAGAAAGTTGGATTGTTTTCTCAAGAGCGTTGGAAGATGGCCATGGGTGAGCTGGTGGCTGAGGTGTTAAAAATGTAAACCCTAATGAGAGAGTTAGATAGGGGTGAGTGTCAGAGTCTTTATCCATTACCTACACCAATACCAAAGAGTGGATGTGGAGAGCAAATTTTCTATAGTGGGAGAGTCAAGGACCAGAAGGCACAGCCTCAGAATAGAGGGACAGCCATTTAGAACTGAGATGAGGAGGAATTTATTTAGCCAGAGAGTGGTGAATCTGCTTTAAATATACCCAAAGACCAAGTCTTTGGGTATATTTAAAGCAGAGGTTGTCATGTTCTTGATTAGTCAGGACGTCAAAGGTTATGGAGAATGGGGTTGAGATGAAAAATAAATTAGTCATGATGGAATGGCAGAGCAGACGGGATGGGCTGAATGACTGAATTCTGCTGCTGTGTCTTATGGACTTGTACCAAAACGCAGGGTGGAAATGTCAAATAATTGTAGGTGTAGCTTTAATGTGAGAAGGCAAATTTTATTTTCACAGAGAGTGGTCATTAACTTGGATTGTGCTGCCAGGGGAAAGGTAGAAGCAATTTAGGAGACTCTTACACAGAGACATAGATAGGCATGGGAAAAAGAGATACACAGCATGTGCAGACAGATGGAATTAGTTTCATTTAACACGGAACCTTTCTTAAACATCGACAGTTTATCCATAGATGTTGCCGACGTACTGAGTTCCTCCAGCATTTTGTGTGTGTGTGTGTGTGTTGCTCAGACATGGTAACTTCCCAGTTTCTTTGTTCTATAAAGTGGCTTAAAGCTATCCAGAGGAAGAAAGACATTTCTGTCATTTTTATATGCAGAGGTAACAGAGTGACTGTTTGCATGAAGCATACAAAGCTAAGGTGAAAATAGACCAATGGAATCGGCTTACTTCATTTATTTGCTTTTATAGAAAATGCAAAATTACAGCCACGAAGTGGAGGAAAACTAAAAAGGTAATTTTTAAAAAATCACAAGATAGCATCAAGAAGCTTTGTGTGGAATGCCATGACAAAAGTCTGCCTTTTTGAAAATTTATTGCCATATAGCTCTTCTGTGTGCTGTAGAATAGATATTTCGACAGGACCTCCCAAAACTACCACCTCTACCACTGGAGAGGCAAGAATTACGGGCGTGTGGAATGATCACAAACAGACATGTTCCCATTAAGTGATATGGCATTTTGATGTGTACAGTGGATTCCAGTTAACTGGGACACATTTTGGCCCAATTAAGCAGTTGCCCCAATTAGCCAAAATTTCATGGAAATTTTGCTTGGAAGTTGATGGAGAAGATCCTGAGAGGCAGGATTTATGAACATTTGGAGAGGCATAATATGATTAGGAATTGTCAGCATGGCTTTGTCAAAGGCAGGTCGTGCAGTATGAGCCTGATTGCATTATTTGAAGATGTGACTGAACATATTGATGAAGGTAGAGCAGTAGATGTAGTGTATATGGATTTCCACAAGGCATTTGATGAGGTACCCATGCAAGGCTTTTTGAAAAAGTAAGAAGGCATGGGATCCAAGGGGACATTGCTTTGTGGATTCACAATTGGCTTGCCCACAGAAGGAAAAGAATGGTTGTAGACGGGTCATATTCTGTATGGAGGTCGGTGACCAGTGGTGTGCTTTGGGGATCTGTTCTGGGACCCCTTCTCTTTGTGATTTTTATAAATGACCTGGATGAGGAAGTGGAGGGATGGGTCAGTAAATTTGCTGATGACACAAAGGCTGGAGATGCTGTGGATAGCGTGGAGGGCTGTCAGAGATTACAGCTGGACATCAATAGGACGCAAAACTGGTCTGAGAAGTGGCAGATGGAGCTCTACACAGTTAAGTGTGAAGTGGTTCATTTTGGTAGGTCAAATATGATGGCAGAATATAGTATTAATGGTAAGACTTTTGGCAGTATGGAAGATCAGAGAGATCTTGAGGTCCGAGTCCATAGGACACTCAAAGCTGCTACGCAGGTTGATTCTGTGGTTAAGAAGGGATACGGTGCATCGGCCTTCATCAATTGTGGGATTGAGTTTAAGAGCCGAGAGGTAACATTGCAGCTATGTAGGACCCTGGTCAGACCCCACTTGGAATACTGTGCTCAATTCTGGTCACCTCACTATAGGAAGGATGTGGAAACCATAGAAAGGGTGCAGAGGAGACTTACAAGGATGTTGTCAGGATTGGGGAGCATGTCTTATGAGAATAGGTTGAGTGAACTTGGCCTTTTCTCCTTGGAGTGACGGAGGATGAGAGATGACTTGATAGAGGGGTACAAGATAATGAGAGGCAATGATCGTGTGGATAGTCAGAGGCTTTTCCCCAGGGCTGAAATGGCTAGCATTAGAGAGCATAGCTTTAAGGTGCTTGGAAGTAGGTACAGAGGAGATGTCAGGGGTACGTTTTTTACACAGAGAGTGGTGAGTGTGTGGAATGGGCTGCTGGCGGCAGTGGTGGAGGCGGAAACAATAGGGCCTTTTAAAGGAGACTTCTGGATAGGTACGTGGAGCTTAGAAAAATAGAGGGCTATGGGTAAAGCCTAGGTAATTCTAAGGTAGGGACATGTTTGGCACAGCTTTGAGGGCTAAAGGGCTTGTATTGTGCTGTAGGTTTTCTATGTTTCTATTTAGAAAAAGAGTATAAAGAAGACAAACTGAGTAACAAATTATGTATTGAAATGAAATATAGAACAACTTGTAACACTATCAATACTACTATAGTGCTATAAAACTGTATTAGTTCCTAATATTTAATGATGGAGGAATTCATCCAGTGTATGCTGCCTTGTTCTTTTGAGTGACTGTAATGAGCAAAATCAGTGCAGACACCTAATGCAGATAATGGACTGTCTTCATGCAATGATTTCGACGGTTGCATCCACCAAATCTTCCTTTACATTGTAACATTCAATACCTTCACATTGTTTCTAACTTGTTGAAATTTTATTTTCACTCTCAGCTGTTTCTGGCATTTCCAAGACTGAATGCTTGAAACTGTGGTGAGCAAAACAATTCTGAATTTTCTTACTGCTTATTTCTTGTCAATTGTCAAAAATCGCTGCTTTTTGAGCACAAACACACATAACTGACACTATTTAAAAATTGTTCGCTCTAATCATGGTGACAGTCACACAAGTGTATTTGACTAATGTAAGTTAGAAACTGTTCGGCAACAGTCTCCTGTCCCAATTAAGCAGCATAGTGTCCCAAATAAATGAAGGGAGTCCAGCTATTTTCTTGCAACACACATCAAAGTTGCTGGTGAACGCAGCAGGCCAGGCAGCATCTATAGGAAGAGGCGCAGTCGACGTTTCAGGCCGAGACCCTTCGTCAGGACTAACTGAAGGAAGAGTGAGTAAGGGATTTGAAAGCTGGAGGGGGAGGGGGAGATGCAAAATGATAGGAGAAGACAGGAGGGGGAGGGATAGAGCCGAGAGCTGGACAGGTGATAGGCAAAAGGGGATACAAGAGGATCATGGGACAGGAGGTCCGGGAAGAAAGACGGGGGGGGGGTGACCCAGAGGATGAGCAAGAGGTATATTCAGAGGGACAGAGGGAGAAAAAGGAGAGTGAGAGAAAGAAGGTGTGTATAAAAATAAGTAATAGATGGGGTACGAGGGGGAGGTGGGGCCTAGCGGAAGTTAGAGAAGTCAATGTTCATGCCATCAGATTGGAGGCTACCCAGACGGAATATAAGGTGTTGTTCCTCCAACCTGAGTGTGGCTTCATCTTTACAGTAGAGGAGGCCGTGGATAGACATGTCAGAATGGGAATGGGATGTGGAATTAAAATGTGTGGCCACTGGGAGATCCTGCTTTCTCTGGCGGACAGAGCATAGATGTTCAGCAAAGCGGTCTCCCAGTCTGCGTCGGGTCTCGCCAATATATAAAAGGCCACATCGGGAGCACCGGACGCAGTATATCACCCCAGTCGACTCACAGGTGAAGTGATGCCTCACCTGGAAGGACTGTTTGGGGCCCTGAATGGTGGTAAGGGAGGAAGTGTAAGGGCATGTGTAGCACTTGTTCCGCTTACACGGATAAGTGCCAGGAGGGAGATCAGTGGGGAGGGATGGGGGGGACGAATGGACAAGAGAGTTGTGTAGGGAGCGATCCCTGCGGAATGCAGAGAGAGGGGGGAAGGGAAAGATGTGCTTAGTGGTGGGATCCCGTTGGAGGTGGCGGAAGTTACGGAGAATAATATGTTGGACCCGGAGGCTGGTGGGGTGGTAGGTGAGGACCAGGGGAACCTTATTCCTAGTGGGGTGGTGGGAGGATGGAGTGAGAGCAGATGTACGTGAAATGGGGGAGATGCGTTTAAGAGCTCTCTTAAACGCATCTCCCCCATTTCACGTACATCTGCTCTCACTCCATCCTCCCACCACCCCACTAGGAATAAGGTTCCCCTGGTCCTCACCTACCACCCCACCAGCCTCCGGGTCCAACATATTATTCTCCGTAACTTCCGCCACCTCCAACGGGATCCCACCACTAAGCACATCTTTCCCTCCCCCCCCCCCCGCATTCCGCAGGGATCGCTCCCTACACAACTCCCTTGTCCATTCGTCCCCCCCATCCCTCCCCACTGATCTCCCTCCTGGAACTTATCCATGTAAGCGGAACCAGTGCTACACATGCCCTTACACTTCCTCCCTTACCACCATTCAGGGCCCCAAACAGTCCTTCCAGGTGAGGCATCACTTCACCTGTGAGTCGACTGGGGTGATATACTGTGTCCGGTGCTCCCGATGTGGCCTTTTATATATTGGCGAGACCCGACGCAGACTGGGAGACCGCTTTGCTGAACATCTATGCTCTGTCCGCCAGAGAAAACAGGATCTCCCAGTGGCCACACATTTTAATTCCACATCCCATTCCCATTCTGACATGTCTATCCACGGCCTCCTCTACTGTAAAGATGAAGCCACACTCAGGTTGGAGGAACAACACCTTATATTCCGTCTGGGTAGCCTCCAACCTGATGGCATGAACATCGACTTCTCTAACTTCCGCTAGGCCCCACCTCCCCCTCGTACCCCATCTGTTACTCATTTTTATGCACACATTCTTTCTCTCACTCTCCTTTTTCTCCCTCTGTCCCTCTGAATATACCTCTTGCCCATCCTCTGGGTCACCCCCCCCCGTCTTTCGTCCCGGACCTCCTGTCCCATGATCCTCTCATACCCCCTTTTGCCTATCACCTGTCCAGCTCTCGGCTCTATCCCTCCCCCTCCTGTCTTCTCCTATCATTTTGCATCTCCCCCTCCCCCTCCAGCTTTCAAATCCCTTACTCACTCTTCCTTCAGTTAGTCCTGACGAAGGGTCTCGGCCTGAAACGTCGACTGCGCCTCTTCCTATAGATGCTGCTTGGCCTGCTGCGTTCACCAGCAACTTTGATGTATGTTGCTTGAATTTCCAGCATCTGCAGAATTCCTGTTGTTCCAGCTATTTTCTTGATTAGTTTATGTTCTTTAAGAGTTGTCCCGAACAAGCGGTTATCCCAATTAACTGATAGCCCAATTAACCGGAATCCACTGTACTTATTTATGCAAACATCGTTATTCCAACTCAGTAAGGCAGAATTCATGAACACTATGACACACGAACACCTACTAGAGATGAGTAGTAATTATTAAAGATGGACAGGATACACACCAATTGATATAGCAATGTAGAACATAGAACAGTACAACAGAGTACAGGCCCTTTGGCCCATGATATCAGGCTGATCTTCTAACCCTTCCCTCCTGCATGGACCTCCATTTTTCTTTCAGCCATGTGCATGCATATCTATGAGTCTCTTAAAAGCCTCTAATGTATCTGCCTCTACCACCACTCCTGGCAGCACGATCCAGGCACCCTCCACTCTCTGTGTTTATAAAAAAAATGCATCTCTGACATCCCCCTAATCTTTTTAAATGGATGTCCTGTCATCTTAACCATTTGTGCCCTGGGAGAAGTCTCTGGATGTCCACTTGATCTGTGCCTCTTATCAAGTTATGCACCTCTACCAAGTCACCTCTCGTCCTCCTCCGCTTTCAAGTGATTGGAGGAAAATACTCCAAAGTGACTCCTGCTCCTATTTTCTGATGTTGTTGTACTGTCATATTGGAGAAGTTAAAAAGAGCAGCTTTACGTTTGTAATCGAGGAACAACATTTGTCTGCTCTTGGACTGTATTCCTTGGAGTTTAGAAGAATCAGGGGAGACCTCATAGAAACATTTCGAATGTTAAAAGGCATGGACAGAGTGGATGTGGCAAAGTTGTTTCCCATGATGGGGGAGTCTAGTACGAGAGGGCATGACTTAAGGATTGAAGGGCGCCCTTTCAGAACAGAAATGCGAAGAAATTTTTTTAGTCAGAGGGTGGTGAATCTATGGAATTTGTTGCCACGGGCAGCAGTGGAGGCCAAGTCATTGGGTGTATTTAAGGCGGAGATTGATAGGTATCTGAGTAGCCAGGGCATCAAAGGTTATGGTGCGAAGGCAGGGGAGTGGGACTAAATAGGAGAAAATGGATCAGCTCATGATAAAATGGCGGAGCAGACTCGATGGGCCGAATGGCCTACTTCTGCTCCTTTGTCTTATGGTCTTATGGTCTTATTTCAGTTCAGTTTCTATTTTTATCTTATTTTAACAAAGGTTATGGGGTTGGGGGGTGGGGAGGGTGTCATTAGTGATTATTGCTTAACTCAGATTGTGCCACATATGTCAAAGCTGGTTGTGTAAGACGGAAGTCTCTGGAAATACACTGGTTTTAATTGAGCTAAAGGAGCTGCAGCTGACGAGAGTAATAAAGAGATTTCCAAAGTAAGAATTTCAAGTTTAAATTTAATCATCATTCAACCACTCATGAATAGAACCATAGAAGACTACAGCACAGGAAACAGGCCATTCGGCCCTTCTAGTCTGTGCTGAAACTTCATTCCGCTAGTCGCATTGACCTGCATCCAGTCCCTTTCCCTCCAGACCTCTCCCATCCATGTATCTATTCAATTTGTTCTTAAAACCTAAGAGTGAGCCCGCATTTACCACATCAGATGGTAGCTTGTTCCACACTCCCACCACTCTCTTAGTGAAGAAGTTCCCCCTAATGATCCCCCTGAACCTTTCCCCTTTCACCCTAAAGCCATGTCCTCTCGTATTATCTCTCCTAATCTAAATGGAAAAAGCCTATTCACATTTACTCTGTCTATACCCCTCATAATTTTGTAAACCTCTATCAAATCTCCCCTCATTCTCTACGCTCCAAGAAATGAAGTCCTAACCTGTTCAATCTTTCCCTGTAACTCAACTCCTGAAGACCCGGCAACATCCTAGTAAATCTTCTCTGCACTCTTTCAATCTTACTGATATCCTTCCTATAGTTCGGTGACCAGAACTGAATACCTCCAAATGAAACGGCTTGGGGACCAAGTTGCAAAACAACTACCAATAGCACAAAGTACAAATAACACATATTGTTATGATTGCAGAAAAACATTGTCACAAAGAGAAAATATATAGCCCGGTCCCAGATTGCCAAGTTTGATCTTCTGCTGAAGGGCACCACCGAGTGAACAGCAGAGGGAAGGAAAAGTTGTGGCATAGAGGAGCACAAAGCACACTAAATGGGTTCCAGCTGTCATTGATTGGGTCTTGCACTGTCAGGGGGTTGCTCAACTCAGGTGGCAGAACTGGCGGCCCTGATAGAAGCACTGCACTACAGTAAAGGCAGATGAATAAATATGTATACAGACAGCCGATATGCCTTCAGGGTGGTGCAAGACTATGATGGCATGGGCACAACGAGAATTTGTAAACTCAACAGGGGCAGGTATTCAACACGGGCACTTAATATCACGGCAGGAATGGATTCTCAATATTCCCGGATTTCAGTGCTTTAAAAGGGATAGAGAGGGCAGAAAAAGGGGAGGAGGGTGGCATTACTGGTCGAGGACACTATTACAGCTACAGAAAGGGTGGGTGATGTAGCAGGATCCTCTTTAGAGTCAATATGGGTGGAAGTCAGGAACAGGAAGGGAGCAGTTACTCTATTGGGGGTATGCTATAGGCCCCCTGGTAGCAGCAGAGACACAGAGGAGCAGATTGGGAGGCAGATTTTGGAAAGGTGCAAAAATAACAGGGTTGTTATCATGGATGACTTTAACTTCCCTAATATTGATTGGCACCTGATTAGTTCCAAGGGTTTAGATGGGGCAGAGTTTGTTAACTGTGTCCAGGACGGATTCCTGTCACAGTATGTTGACAGGCCGACCAGGGGGAATGCCATACTAGATCTAGTACTAGGTAATGAACCGGGTCAGGTCACAGATCTCTCAGTGGGTGAGCATCTGGGGGACAGTGACCACTACTCCCTGGCCTTTAGCATTATCATGGAAAAGGATAGCATCAGAGAGGACAGGAAAATTTTTAATTGGGGAAAGGCAAATTATGAGGCTATAAGGCTAGAACTTGCAGTTGTGAATTAGGATGATGCTTTTGCAGGGAAATGTACTATGGACACGTGGTCGATGTTTAGAGATCTCTTGCAGGATGTTAGGGATAAATTTGTCCCAGTGAGGAAGATAAAGAATGGTAGGGTGAAGGAATCATGGGTGACAAGTGAGGTGGAAAATCCAGTCAGGTGGAAGAAGGCAGCATACATGAGGTTTAGGAAGCAAGGATCAGATGGGTCTATTGAGGAATATAGGGAAGCAAGAAAGGAGCTTAAGAAGGGGCAGAGAAGAGCAAGAAGGGGGCATGAGAAGGCCTTGGCGAGTAGGGTAAAGGAAAACCCCAAGGCATTCTTCAATTATGTGAAGAAAAAAGGATGACAGGAGTGAATGTAGGACCGGTTAGAGATAAAGGTGGGAAGATGTGCCTGGAGGCTGTGGAAGTGAGCGAGGTCCTTAATGAATACTTCTCTTCGGTATTAACCAATGAGAGGGAATTTGATGATGGTGAGGACAATATGAGTGAGGTTGATTTTCTGGAGCATTTTGATATTAAGGGAGAGGAGGTGTTGGAGTTGTTAAAATACATTAGGACAGATAAGTCCCCGGGGCCTGGCTGCTCCACGAGGCAAGAGAAGAGATTGCTGAGCCTCTGGCTAGGATCTTTATGTCCTCATTGTCCACGGGAATGGTACCGGAGGATTGGAGAGAGGCGAATGTTGTCCCCTTGTTCAAAAAAGGTAGAAGGGATAGTCCGGGTAATTATAGACCAGTGAGCCTTACGTCTGTGGTGGGAAAGCTGTTGGAAAAGATTCTTAGAGATAGGATCTCTGGGCATTTAGAGAATCATGGTCTGATTAGGGACAGTCAGCATGGCTTTGTGAAGGGCAGATCATGTCTAACAAACCTGATAGAGTTCTTTGAGGAGGTGACCAGGCATATAGATGAGGGTAGTGCAGTTAATGTGATCTATATGGATTTTAGTATGGCATTTGACAAGGTTCCATATGGTAGGCTTATTCAGAAAGTCAGAAGGGATGGGATCCAGGGAAGTTTGGCCAGGTGGATTCAGAACTGGCTTGCCTGCAGAAGGCAGAGGGTCGTGGTGGAGGGAGTACATTCAGATTGGAGGATTGTGACTAGTGGTATCCCACAAGGATCTGTTCTGGGACCTCTACTTTTCGTGATTTTTATTAACAACCTGGATGTCGGGGTAGAAGGGTGGGTTGGCAAGTTTGCAGACGACACAAAGGTTGGTGGTGTTGTAGATAGTGTAGAGGATTGTCAAAGATTGCAAAGAGACATTGATAGGATGCAGAAATGGGCTGAGAAGTGGCAGATGGAGTTCAACCTGGAGAAGTGTGAGGTGGTACACTTTGGAAGGACAAACTCCAAGGCAGAGTACAAAGTAAATGGCAGGATACTTGGTAGTGTGGAGGAGCAGAGGGATCTCGAGGTACATGTCCACAGATCCCTGAAAGTTGTCTCACAGGTAGATAGGGTAGTTCAGAAAGCTTATGGGGTGTTAGCTTTCATAAGTCGAGGGATAGAGTTTAAGAGTCGCGATGTAACGATGCAGCCTGGTTAGGTCACTCTTGGAGTACTGTGTCCAGTTCTGGTCGCCTCACTATAGGAAGGATGTGGAAGCATTGGAAAGGGTACAGAGGAGATTTACCAGGATGCTGCCTGGTTTAGAGAGTATGCATTATGATCAGAGATGAAGGGAGCTAGGGCTTTACTCTTTGGAGAGGAGGAGGATGAGAGGAGACATGATAGAGGTGTACAAGATAATAAGAGGAATAGATAGAGTGGATAGCCAGCGCCTCTTCCCCAGGGCACCACTGCTCAATACAAGAGGACATGGCTTTAAGGTGAGGGGTGGGAAGCTCAAGGGGATATTAGAAGAAGGTTTTTTACTCAGAGAGTGGCTGGTGTGTGGAATGCACTGCCTGAGTCAGTGGTGGAGGCAGATACACTAGTGAAGTTTAAGAGACTACTAGACAGGTATATGGAGGAATTTAAGGTGGGGGGCTTATATGGGAGGCAGGGTTTGAGGTTCGGCACAACATTGTGGGCCGAAGGGCCTGTACTGTGCTGTACTATTCTATGTTCTATGTTCACACAGAACTGCTGGAAGCCGTGAGTCTGCCAGCAGAGTTAGTGGTAATTAAAGCAAAGCTTACCAGAAAGTGGAGAGTAAGGAGCAGAAAGGAAATGAGTGGGCAGGCATCAGAGCAAAGAAGGCAGCAGAGGAACTCGAGGCAACTGAAACCGCAAGCGTACAGGTAGAAACAACTGAAGCCAGTTTAGTAAAATTATACGAAGAGGTAGAAGCAGAAGAGAAGGAGAAGTAGAGGAGTAAGGAAGCAAAGGAGGGACCAGATGGGAGCTGGCCCACAGTGAGGAAGGAGTTGCACCCCTTTGATTTCTTCTCCACTGGTTATCTGAAGATTGAGGGCTAGGAAATGTGGCTATAGCAGCACAATTCACATGCATGTACTGCGTGCAAGCTAGCATTTCATTCTCAGAATTTACCAATGGCGCTATGGTAGTGTAGTGGTTAGCACAATGCTATTACAGCTCAGGGCATTCCAGAGTTTGGAGTTCAATTCCCTTTGCCATCTGTAAGGAACTTGTATGTCCTCCCTGTGAATGCGTAGGTTTCCTCCACGTGCTTTGGTTTCCTTCCACAGTCTAAAGATGTACTGGTTAGTAGGTTAATTGGTCATTGTAAATTGTCCTGTGATTACACTAGGGTCACGTTGGTGAGATGCTAGTGGCACGGCTCAAGGGGCCAGAAGAGCCTGTTCCATGCTGTATGTCTAAATAAATAAAATAAAGATAATGGAACCTGTGTGATGACTGTAAGGGACAAGATGATTTCTCACCTGTTTGTGGACTGTGGGTTTGCAAAGAGGGTGACGAGAAAAACGCAAGAGCCTATGTGTGCGTAACACAGGATTCTCTGACCTACGGGCCGGTCCCAGGGACACACATGGAGACAAACGTCAAGTGCTGCTGGCAGATCACCACCTCAGTGAAAGACCCCCATTGGTCTTCCCAAAACTTTTTTGTCTTCCAGCCCATTGAGATAATTAGGCAGACAATAATATTTAAATATAACTTTGTTCGTACCTGTCAATTCATATCTGTTTGTTACATAAGATTTACGAAGTGATATATTCTGACTAATTTTTCTCAATTTCAAGGACAACAAACTGTAATTCTAAGGTGCTCCCTAAAATCTCCACACCACAGCGGCCACATTCCAAAATCGGAATGAAAAAAACAGAGCTGAAACCTCAGAAACAGGTCAGAATTTGGCATTGTTATGATTAACAGAAAAAGTGGTCAATAAAATTTAAGGTAATGTTTTTAGATCAGATATTTATGTCTTTTAATTAGAAATACATATTGCAACATTATTGAGGAAGTAACTGATAGTGCAATATATTTGAGTTTTGGCTGAAGGCTTCACTGAACTTTACTCGGCCCTTCACTGAACTGTTCCCACAATCTATCGACTCATCATCTCATACTCTCAATATTTATTATTTATTTATTTTTAATTATATTTCTTTTTTCCTTTCTTTTTGTATTTGCACAGTTTGTTGCTTTTTGCACATCGGTCGTTTGGGTGTGATCTTCTTTTAATCTATGGTATTTCTTTGTATTTCCTGTGAATACCCACAAGAAAATGAATCTCAGAGTTGTTTATGATCTATATAAACGTTGATAATATATTTACTTTGAACTTCAAGATATCATAATCTGTAAAATCCAGATATTTCAGTCACTTGGGAGCACAGTGATCTTCTACATTAGTTTCAATTACCAACTGAGTCAGAGAACAATATTCCAAATGCCCCTTCTTCAAAATGCACTGGGTTTTGTTTTAGTCTTTGGCTTTGAAGTTGTTCACATCGTATGTGGAAGGTTTCGAGGGAGTGCAGATGAGATTTGCCAGCATGCTGCCTCGATTAGAGAGCATGTCATGAAGGTAGGTTGAGTGAGCTAGGTCCTTTCTTGTTCGAGCAAAGGAAGATGAGATATGACTAGGTAGAGGTTTAGAAGATGATGAGAGGTTTTGATCGAGTGAATAGTCAAGAGACATTTTCCCAAGGTGGGAATGGTTGATACCAAAAGACCGTAAGACAAAAGCGCAGAATTGGGCCACTCAGCCTATCAAGTCTACTCTGCCACGGTGTCATTGCTGATTCATTATCCGTCTCAACCCCGTTCTCCTTCCTTCTTTCTGTAACCTTTGACACCCTGACTAACCAAGAACCTATGAACCTCTGCTTTAAATTTACTCAACAACTTGGCCTCCACAGCCATCTGTGGTAATGAATTCCACAGATTCACCTCCTTCTAAAGAAATTTCTCCTCATCTCTGAACGTCCCTCTATTCTGAAGTTGTGCCCTCTGATCCTGGACTCCCCCATATCCACACCATCTAGGCCTTTCAATATTTGATGGACTTCAATCCCCACATTCTTCTGAACTCCAGTACGTACAGACCCGGAGCTATCAACTGCTGCTCATTTGTTAACCCTTTCATCTCCAGAATCGTTTTCATGATCCTCCTCTGGACCCTCTCCATTGTCAGCATATCATTTCTTTGATAAGGGGCTCAAAACCATTCACAATACTCCAAGCAACACACATCAAAGTTGCTGGTGAACGCAGCAGGCCAGGCAGCATCTCTAGGAAGAGGTACAGTCAATGTTTCAGGCTGAGGCCCTTTGTCAGGACTAACTGAAGAGCTAGTAAGAGATTTAAGAGGGGGAGGGGGAGATCCAAAATGATAGGAGAAGACAGGAGAGGGAGGGATGGAGCCAAGAGCTGGACAGTTGATTAGCAAAAGGGATATGAGAGGATCATGGGACAGGAGGCCCAGGGAGAAGAAAAAGAGGGGGGGGGGAACCTAGCAGATGGGCAAGGGGTATAGTCAGAGGGACAGAGGGAGAAAAAGGAGAGTGAAAGAAAGAATGTATGTGTACATAAAAAAACAGATGGGGTACAAGGGGGAGGTGGGGCATTAGCGGAAGTTAGTGAAGTCAGTGCTCATGCCATCAGGTTGGGGGCTACCCAGATGGAATATAAGGTGTTGTTCCTCCAACCTGAGTGTGGCTTCATCTTGACAGTAGGGGAGGCCGTGGATAGACATGTCAGAATGGGAATGGGATGTGGAATTAAAATGTGTGGCCACTGGGAGATCCTGCTTTCTCTGGCAGACAGAGTGTAGTTGTTCAGCAAAACGATCTCCCAGTCTGCGTCGGGTCTCGCTAATATATAGAAGGCCACATCGGGAGCACCGGACACAGCATATCACCCCAGCCAACTCACAGGTGAAGTGTCGCCTCACCTGGAAGGACTGTCTGGGGCCCTGAATGGTGGTAAGGGAGGAAGTGTAAGGGCACTCCAAGTATGGTCTGACCAATGCTTATAAAGCCTCAGCGTCACATCTTTGCTCCTATATTCTAATTCTCTCTAAATGAATGCTAACATTGCATTTGTCTTCCTTATCACCAACTCAGCCGGTTAGTTAACTTTTAGGGAATCCTGCACAAGGATTCCCAAAACTCTGATCTCTGAATTTTCTCTCCACTTAGAAAATAGTGTACACCTTTATTTCTTTTACCATCACCATACACTTCCCGACACTGTATTCCAACTGCTATTTCTTTGCCCATTCTGCCAATCTGTCCAAGTCCTTCTGCAGACTCCCTGCTTCCTCAACAATACCTGCCCCTGCACATACAGTGGTATGCAAACGTTTGGGCACCCCTGGTCAAAGTTTCTGTTACTGTGAATAGCTAAGCGAGTAAAAGATGAATAGATTTCCAAAAGGCATAAAGTTAAAGATGACATACTATTTACTATTTTAAGCAAGAAAACTTTTTTATTTCCATCTTTTACAGTTTGAAAATAACAAAAAAGGAGAAGGGCCCGAATCAAAAGTTTGGCACCCTGCATGGCGGTACTTAGTAACACCCTCGTTGGCAAGTAGCACAGCTTGAAAACGCTTTTTGTAGCCAGCTAAGAGTCTTTCTATTGTTGTTTGAGAGATTTTCGCCCATTCTTCCTTGCAAAAGGCTTCTAGTTCTGTGAGAATCTTGGGCCGTCTTGCATGCACTGCTCTTTTGAGGTCTATCCACAGATTCTCGATGAAGTTTAGGTCAGGGGGCTGTGAGGGCCTGGATAGCTGGTCTGGAGAGTGCGTCCGCCACGACGTTGTCCTTTCCCAAGACATGCTGGATGTCCATGGTGTACTCGGAGATGTAGGACAGATGTCGGTGCTGGCGTGCTGACCAGGGATCAGACACTTTTGTGAACGCGAAGGTCAACGGTTTGTGGTCTGTGAATGCGGTTTACAGCCTGCCTTCTAAGAAGTACCTGAAATACCGGATTGCCAGATATAGTGCCAACAGCTCCCGGTCGAAAGCACTGTACTTGAGTTCGAGTGGCCATAGGTGCCTGCTGAAGAACACCGGGGGTTGCCAGCACCCCTCGATGAGATGCTCCAGCACCCCACCGACTGTTGTGTTGGATGCGTCCACTGTGAGGGCAGTTGGAACGTCCGTTCTGGGGTGCACCAGCAATGCGGCGTCTGCCAAGGCTTCTTTGGCTTTAACGAAAGTGGCCTCAGCCTCTTCGTCCCAAGTAATGTCCTTGCCTTTACCCGACATCAGGGTGAACAAAGGGCGTATGATACGGGCTGCTGAGGTGAGGAAGCAGTGGTAGAAGTTCACCATACCAACGAGCTCCTGCAGGCCTTTGAGTGTGTTGGGCCGGACAAAGTGGTGGATCGCGTCTACCTTGGCGGGCAGAGGTGTTGCCCCATCTTTGGTAATCCTGTGGCCCAGGAAGTTAATGGTGTCGAGTCCGAACTGACATTTGGCCGGGTTGATCGTGAGGCCGAAATCACCCAGGTGGGAGTAGAGCTGGCGGAGGTGGGACAGATGCTCCTGCCGACTACTGCTGGCTATGAGGATGCTGTCCAAGTAGATGAACGCAAAGTCCAGGTTGCGTCCCACCACATCCATTAGTCGCTGGAACGTCTGTGCGGCATTCTTCAGGCCGAACGGTATTCGGAGGAATTCAAACAGGCCGAATGGGGTGATGAGTGCTGTCTTGGGGATGTCTTCAGGGTGTACTGGGATTTGATGGTACCCCCGGACGAGGTCTACTTTGGAAAAGATGCTAGCCCCATACAGGTTTGCTGCAAAGTCCTGTATGTGCGGCACGGGGTAGCGGTCTGGAGTTGTAGCCTCGTTCAGTCTGCGGTAGTCGCCACATGGTCTCCAGCCCCCAGCTGCTTTGGGCACCATGTGCAATGGGAGGCCCTTGGGCTGTAGGACCGCCGTACGATCCCCAATTCCTCCATCCTCTTGAACTCCTCCTTCGCCAGGCGGAGCTCGTCCGGGGGGAGCCTTGATGCGCGGGCATGGAGGGGTGGTCCCTGGGTCGGAATGTGGTGCTGTATTCCGTGTCTGGGCATGGCTGCCATGAACTGCGGTGCCAGAACCGATGGAAAGTCCGCCAGGATTCTGGTGAATTCATTGTCAGACAGCATGATGGAGTCCAGGTGTGGGGTCGGCAACTTGGCTTCACCCAGGGAGAATGTCTGGAAAGTCTTGGCATGGACTAGTCTTTTCCCTTGCAAGTTGACCAGCAGGCTGTGGGCTCGCAAGAAGTCCGAACCCAGGAGTGGTTGGGCCATGGCGGCCAGTATGAAGTCCCACGTGAACTGGCTGGCGCCAAACTGTAGCTGCACTATGCGGGTGCCGTAGGTCCGGATCGTGCTGCCGTTTGTGGCCCTCAGGGTGGGTCCCGTCACCCTGTTGCAGGTGTCATACCCCGTCGGGGATAAGATGCAGATCTCCGCTCCGGTGTCGACCAAGAAGTGTCGTCTGGACTGTTTGTCCCAGACATACAGGAGGCTGTCTTGGTGGTCAGCCGCCGTAGCCATTCGCTGCGGCTGGCCCTGGCGTTTCCTGGGAACTTGCAGGGCAAGCGACAACGGCGGGCTTCTGTACCCCACCACTGGTGGTAGAAACACCACTGTTCATTGGCCTCCTCACTCCTTCCTCTGGGTTGTGTGCGCTCCGTTGCCTGGCCTGCTGTTGGGCGCGTGGCTTGGTAATCTGTCCGATGCCCAGACGCCCCGCTCTCCCTCTTGGCTTTCCACAGCACGTCTGCCCGGGCCGCCACCTTCCGGGGGTCACTGAAATCTGTGTTGACTAGCAGCAGATGTATGTCCTCGGGCAGTTGTTCTAGGAATGCCTGCTCAAATATGAGGCAGGACTTGTGTCCTTCAGCCAGGGCCAGCATCTCGTTCATTAATACTGACGGCGGCCTGTCTCCCAAACCATCCAGGTGCAGCAAGCGGGCACCTCACTCACGCCTTGACAGGCCAAAGGTCACAATGAGCAGCGCTTTGAATGCTGCATATTTGCCGCCTTCGGGGGGTGACTGTATGAAATCCCCAACTCGTGCGGTTGTCTCCTGATCAAAGGAGCTCACCATGTAATAGTAACGTGTGGAATCCGAAGATATCTGCCTAATCTGGAACTGGGCTTCTGCTTGGTCAAACCACACGCGTGGCCGCAGCGTCCAGAAAGTTGGCAGTTTTAGCGAAACTGCGTGAACAGATGAAGAATCGATCATCTTTGGTCCAAATCCCGTTTGGACCGTCGGGGTCACCAATGTGGCGATGTGCTACACACAGAGCTAGAAATAACGACACGCAGTCTGTAAGTCGTACTCGAGACTCGTTTATTCAAACTTTGCGGCACTGGCTTTTAAGCAGTTCCCTTCCAGCCCTCTCCGGGCGGAAATGACGTCAGAGGTGCATTACAAAAGTCTCTCCCTGTGCGCGGGCTATTTTGTGAGCTGATTCGCCTGTGTAGAAAGTGGGTCGCCACACCTTCATATTTTTTCATTCCTCCTCTTATAGTTTTTTAGTTTACTTCTGCTGATTTGCAAAAGCTTCCTAATAACTTCTCACTAATGTTTTTTGCTATACTATATGCCCTCTGTTTTCCTCTTATGCTGTCTTTTGGCTTTCTTTGTCAGCCAGGGTTGCCTCATCCTCCCTGTAGAGTACTTCTTCACCTTTAGGACATATCTATCCTGCACCTTTCAAATTGCATATCTTTAAGGTCATAAACAGGAGAAATTCTGCAGAAGCTACACACACAAAATGCTGGAGGAACTCAACAGGTCAGGCAGCATCTATGGAAGCGTATAAAGGGTCTTGGCCTGAAATATTGACTGTTCTTATATTTTAAGGTGTTTGGAAGAAAGTATTGGGGAGGGGTGGATGTCAGAGGTAGATTTTTTACGTAGAGAGTGGTGGGTATGTTGTAAAGGAAGATCCGTTATGGACATTTAAGAGACTCTTAGATAGGCACATGGATGATGAAATAAGGAAGAGTATGTGGGAAGGAGGAGTTAGTTTGATCTTAGAGTAGGATAGAGTTGGCTAATGAGCCGGTGCTGTGCTAAGTTCTATGTTCCCTGTGATGGTAATTGTATACAACATTATATATGCGACTTTAGTTTCTTGGGATAGGTTGCAGAGACTACCTGTAATTATTTGTATGCATGTGCAAGTTTTGTTCCGCATTTGAACCAATCGAATATAATCCCTTTGTAATTGGATGGATGGCTTTGTAAACAGTTTACTGCTGACGCAGACATGAAGCTCACCCTGCCATTGTTATGGTAAGGCACCATACGTTGTGGTCATCATGCTGTGACATAGACTTGAAGATCACTCTTTTGTTGTTATGGTAGGGGGGCATTCATTGTGGTCACCACACTCAACTTGCACTAATTTGGGCAAAAGTTCAAAGCTGGACCTCGTTTCTGTGTCAGAACATTACTGCATTATGAAGCCTCTGGGTGGCAGTACAAGAATGTGTAAATGGGGTTAAATTGTGCTACTCCTTCATAATAAATAATTTAATGGTTTGTTTCTGTAGTATAAACAATGATTTATAAATGTTATTTTAAATGTTATTGTGATCCATGGTCTTACATAAGCAATTATAGAGTCATCAGCATCATTACGTGCCGTGTGGTATGATGTGGGTGATCGTGGTCTTCCACTTGTCTTTAATCTGAGAAGTTCTAATAAGCTCTTCAAAGCTGTTGCCTGTTCATCCCTTGATGTAACTCCTAAATGTCATTTGCTGTCAACTGCAACCTTTTCTTCTATTAATTTTTTCCGTCTCTGCAAGATGTTTGAGCTTCTCTTTCCTCAGCAGGTGTCCCAGAAATTCCAGCTGTTATTTCCTGATTGATGATATCAGCTCTCTTCTTATTCCAGCTTTATACAACACTTCCTCATTTGTTATTCTGTCCTTGCACAATATTTTCATCATTCTTCTCAAAAACCACATTTCTGCAGCTTCAAAACGTCCCTCGTTATGCTTTGATAGAACAGTACAGCACAGAAAGAGCCCTTTGGCCCTTTTAGTCCATGCTGAACTATTACTCTGCTTTGTCCAATTGACCTGCACCAGGACCGTAGCCCCCCATATCCCTCCCATCCATGTACCTATCCAAACTTCTCTTAGATGTTGCAATCAAAACCATGTCCACCTCTTGCACTGGCAGCATGTTCCACACTCTCATCACCCTCTGAGTTAAGTAGTTTCCCCCCATGTTCCCCTTAAACGTTTCACTTTTCACCCTTAACCTATGACTTCTAGTCATAGTCTCACCAAAACTCAGTGGAAAAAGCCTGCTTACATTTACCCTATCTATACCCCTCATAATTTTGTACACCGCTATCAAATCTCCCCTCATTCTCCTCCACTCCAGGGGAATAAAGTCCAAACCAATTCAATCTTTCTCTATAACTCTGGTCCTCAAGTCCTGGCAACATCCTTGTAAATTTTCTCTGCAATCTTTCAATTCCTGTTTAGCATTTTCTCATTAGCCCTTATCTCAAGTGCTGGATAAACTAATGTTTACTCTGCAGCTGACAAATTACTGCCTTTCCATAATTGCTCTCTCAAACTTACTCTTCATCTCACAGGGTTACTGGTAACAAATTGATTCTGGGGCATTAAAGTTGATTTTACTAAACTGTCAGTTACTTAACTGCAAAGTAATTGGGTAGGAATTAATTGGGTAGCTCTGGGCTTGTACCCTCTGGAGTTCAGAAGAATGACGGGAAATCCCATTGAAACCTATTGAATATTGAAAGGCCTCAATAGAGTGGATCTGGAGGGGATGTTTCCTTTAGTGGGGGCACGGCCTCAAAATAAAGGCTCCTCATTTAGAAAAGAGATGAGGAATTTCTTTATCCAGAGGGTAGTGAATCTGTGGAATTCATTGCCACAGGCGGCTGTGGAGGCCAGGTCATTGGGTATATTTAAAGCGGAGTTTGATCGTCAGGGCATCAAAGGTTATGGTGAGAAGGCTGGAGAATGGAGCTGAAAGGGATAATAAATAAGCCATGATGGAATGACGGAGCGGACTCGAACTGAATGGCCTGATTCTGCTCCTCTGTCTTATGGTTTTATGAGGCAGGCTGATGCACTGATGCCACAATGTTGATTCATCATGTAATGGAAGATGAAGTCATATGCTAATGCATGTGAGTTGTGTGAGCAAAAGGAGTTGTAATGTAATGGAAGATGAAGGCATATGCTAATACATGTAAGTTGTGTGAGCAATGGGAGTTAGACCATAAGACAAAGGAGCAGAAGTAGGCCATTCAGCCCATTGAGTCTGCTGCGCCATTTTATCAGGAGCTGATCCATTCTCCCATTTAGTCCCACTCCCCCGCCTTCTCACCATAACCTTTGATGCCCTGGCTACTCAGATACCTATCGGCCTCTGCCTTAAATACACCCAATGACTTGGCCTCCACTGCTGCCCGTGGCAACAAATTCCATAGATTCACCACCCTCTGACTAAAAAAATTTCTTCACATTTCTGTTCTGAATGGGGGCCCTTCAATCCCTAAGTCATGCCCTCTCGTACTAGGCTCCCCCATCATGGGAAACAACTTTGCCACATCCACTCTGTCCATGCCTTTCAACATTCGAAATGTTTCTATGAGGTCTCCCCTCATTCTTCTAAACTCCAAGGAATACAGTCCAAGAGCGGAGAAACGTTCCTCATATGTTAACCCTCTCATTCCCGGAATCATTCTAGTGAATCTTCTCTGTACCTTCTCCAACGTCAGCACATTATTTCTTAAATAAGGAGACCAAAACTGCCCACAGTACTCCAAGTGAGGTCTCACCAGTGCCTTATAGAGCCTCAACATCTCATCCCTGCTCCTATACTCTATTCCTCTAGAAATGAATACCAACATTGCATTCGCCTTCTTCACTACTGACTCAATCTGGAGGTTAACTTTAAGGGTATCCTGTACGAGGACTCCCAAGTCCTGTTGCGTCTCCGAACTTTGAATTCTTTCCCCATTTAAATAATAGTCTGCCCGTTTATTTTTTCTGCCAAAGTGCATAACCACACACTTTCCAACATTGTACTTCATTTGCCACTTCTCTGCCCATTCTTCCAATCTATCCAAGTCTCTCTGCAGACTCTCCATTTCCTCAGCACTACCGGCCCCTCCACGTATCTTCGTATCATCAGCAAACTCAGCCACAAAGCCATCTATTCCATAATCCAAATCGTTGATGTACAATGTAAAAAGAAGCAGCCCCAACACAGAATTGGAAAAGATAAAGCTATCTTTCCCCCAGTTGGTGGAATGGAAGAGAGTGTTCCTAAAGGATTTATACTATAAAGGAGTCTTGTCATCTTCAGAAGTTTTTGGATGACTCTGCCATAGTTGGATGCATTAGCAAGGGAGATGAGGCTGAGTACAGGGCTACGGTAGGAAACTTTGTCACATGGTGTGAGCAGAATTATCTGCAGCTTAATGTGAAAAAGACTAAGGAGCTGGTGTTAGACCTGAGAAGAGCTAAGGTACCGGTGACCCCTGTTTCCATCCAGGGGGTCAGTGTGGACATGGATTACAAATACCTGGGGATATGAATTGACAATAAACTGGACTGGTCAAAGAACACTGAGGCTGTCTACAAGAAGGGTCAGAGCCGTCTCTATTTCCTGAGGAGACTGAGGTCCTTTAACATCTGCCGGACGATGCTGAGGATGTTCTACTAGTCTGTGGTGGCCAGTGCTATCATGTTTGCTGTTGTGTGCTGGGGCAGCAGGCTGAGGGTAGCAGACACCAACAGAATCAACAAACTCATTCGTAAGGCCAGTGATGTTGTAGGGATGGAACTGGACTCTCTGACAGTGGTGTCTGAAAAGAGGATGCTGTCTAAGTTGCATGCCATCTTGGACAATGTCTCCCATCCACTACATAATGTACTGGGTGGGCACAGGAGTACATTCAGCCAGAGATTCATTCCACCGAGATGCAGCACAGAGCGTCATAGGAAGTCATTCCTGCCTGTGGCCATCAAACTTTACAACTCCTCCCTTGGAGGGTCAGACACCCTGAGCCGATAGGCTGGTCCTGGACTTATTTCATAATTTACTGGCATAATTTACATATTACTGTTTAACTATTCATGGTTCTATTACTTATTATTTATGGTGCAACTGTAACGAAAACCAATTTTCCCTGGGATCAATAAAGTATGACTATGACTGTACAAGGGCCCTGATTTTCAGTGTGTGTTAGTAATCAAATACAGACATTTCTATTGGTTCAACATGGATTTAGATTTTAGTTGTGTGATCTAGCATATGTAGCTTTGCATTCAAGTTCAAGTTCAGTTTATTTTCATTCAGCTAAACATATGTATATTACCAAATGAGACAACGTACTCCGGGATGAAAGTTATAAACCTCTGAATATTTATTGTCTTTCAGTTCAATTAATTTCTCCAGCACTAATTTGTTTCTAATAATAACTTTTTTAGTTTATTTGGTTTTTCATTGCTGATGTTGGATTTTACTGTTTAATTAGTTTCTTTGCAGTTTAACAATTATTTAAAAGCTTGTATTTTAAGTAGTTCTTATATGCACAAAACAGTTTAATTTGCCTCTAGTTGTTATACAAAGCATAATTCTGGAAAGCTCTAGAAGTTCCTTTGTTCTGCACAACTTGAATAAGTGTTTTCTCATAGGTTAACTTGGTACTGCAGTATTGAATAAGTGCTCTCTAATTGTTTAATTCTTATCTATAGATTTGATTGGCATTTTCATAATCTCTATGGGTATAAAAATAGTTAAAGCAATGCCTTCTTGATCATCTTAGTTTCTTTAATCTTAGTTTTCCCTTCACTAGTGGACCACTACAACCATCTGCTTAATTTTACTCTGTTCTGTCAACTTTTAAATAAAACAATCGCGAAACAACGAGTTTTGTGCCTCTTTCCTGACTTCTAAAAGGTCTTTGGATTAAAATCATCAGAATCCAATACCATTCCTTCCATTATGGTTGCCTTCCACATGGTGGCAACATGTCGAGGAACCAACTAGAGAGCAGGCTATTCTGGACTGGGTTTTGAGCAATGAGGAAGGGTTAATTAACAATCTTGTCGTGAGAGGCCCCTTGGGTAAGAGTGACCATAATATGGTGGAATTCTTCATTAAGATGGAGAGTGACATAGTTAATTCAGAAACAAAGGTTCTGAACTTAAAGAGGGGTAACTTTGAAGGTATGAGACGTGAATTAGCTAAGATAGACTGGCAAATGACACTTAAAGGATTGACGGTGGATATGCAATGGCAAGCATTTAAAGGTTGCATGGATGAACTACAACAATTGTTCATCCCAGTTTGGCAAAAGAATAAATCAAGGAAGGTAGTGCACCCGTGGCTGACAAGAGAAATTAGGGATAGTATCAATTCCAAAGAAGAAGCATACAAATTAGCCAGAGAAAGTGGCTCACCTGAGGACTGGGAGAAATTCAGAGTTCAGCAGAGGAGGACAAAGGGCTTAATTAGGAAGGGGAAAAAAGATTATGAGAGAAAACTGGCAGGGAACATAAAAACGGAATGTAAAAGCTTTTATAGATATGTAAAAAGGAAAAGACTGGTAAAGACAAATGTAGGTCCCCTGCAGACAGAAACAGGTGAATTGATTATGGGGAGCAAGGACATGGCAGACCAATTGAATAATTACTTTGGTTCTGTCTTCACTAAGGAGGACATAAATAATCTTCCAGAAATAGTAGGGGACAGAGGGTCCAGTGAGATGGAGGAACTGAGCGAAATACATGTTAGTAGGGAAGTGGTGTTAGGTAAATTGCAGGGATTGAAGGCAGATAAATCCCCAGGGCCAGATGGTCTGCATCCTGGAGTGCTTAAGGAAGTAGCCCAAGAAATAGTGGATGCATTAGTGATAATTTTTCAAAACTCGTTAGATTCTGGACTAGTTCCTGAGGATTGGAGGGTGGCTAATGTAACTCCACTTTTTAAAAAAGGAGGGAGAGAGAAACCGGGGAATTATAGACCGGTTAGCCTAACGTCGGTGGTGGGGAAGCTGCTGGAGTCAGTTATGAAGAATGTGATAACAGCACATTTGGAAAGCGGTGAAATGATCGGACAAAGTCAGCATGGATTTGTGAAAGGAAAATCATGTCTGACGAATCTCATAGAATTTTTTGAGGATGTAACTAGTAGGGTGGATAGGGGAGAACCAGTGGATGTGGTATATTTGGATTTTCAAAAGGCTTTTGACAAGGTCCCACACAGGAGATTAGTGTGCAAACTTAAAGCACACAGTATTGGGGGTAAGATATTGGTGTGGGTGGAGAATTGTTTAGCAGACAGGAAGCAAAGAGTCAGAATAAACGGGACCTTTTCAGAATGGCAGGCGGTGACTAGTGGGGTACCGCAAGGCTCAGTGCTGGGACCCCAGTTGTTTACAATATATATTAATGACTTGGATGAGGGAATTAAATGCAGCATCTCCAAGTTTGCGGATGACACGAAGCTGGGTGGCAGTGTTAGCTGTGAGGAGGATGCTAAGAGGATGCAGGGTGACTTGGGTAGGTTGGGTGAGTGGGCAAATTCATGGCAGATGCAATTTAATGTGGATAAATGTGAAGTTATCCACTTTGGTGGCAAAAATAGGAAAACAGATTATTATCTGAATGATGGCCGATTAGGAAAAGGGGAGGTGCAACGAGATCTGGGTGTCATTATACACCAGTCATTGAAAGTGGGCATGCAGGTATAGCAGGCGGTGAAAAAGGCGAATGGTATGCTGGCATTTATAGCGAGAGGATTCGAGTACAGGAGCAGGGAGGTACTACTGCAGTTGTACAAGGCCTTGGTGAGACCACACCTGGAGTATTGTGTGCAGTTTTGGTCCCCTAATCTGAGGAAAGACATCCTTGCCATAGAGGGAGTACAAAGAAGGTTCACCAAATTGATTCCTGGGATGGCAGGACTTTCATATGAAGAAAGACTGGATGAACTGGGCTTGTACTCGTTGGAATTTAGAAGATTGAGGGGGGATCTGATTGAAACATATAAGATCCTAAAGGGATTGGACAGGCTAGATGCAGGAAGATTGTTCCCGATGTTGGGGAAGTCCAGAACGAGGGGCCACAGTTTGAGGATAGAGGGGAAGCCTTTTAGGACCGAGATTAGGAAAAACTTCTTCACACAGAGAGTGGTGAATCTGTGGAATTCTCTGCCACAGGTAACAGTTGAGGCCAGTTCATTGGCTATATTTAAGAGGGAGTTAGATATGGCCCTTGTGGCTACGGGGATCAGGGGGTATGGAGGGAAGGCTGGGGCGGGGTTCTGAGTTGGAGGATCAGCCATGATCATAATAAATGGCGGTGCAGGCTCGAAGGGCCGAATGGCCTACTCCTGCACCTATTTTCTATGTTTCTTTGTTTCTATTCAGTATGGGAAGTTACTGATACCCTCTTTCATACACACAGAAGCAACGTTCTGAATTTGTTTAATTGTTGTGCTAGTTCCCTGTTCCCATTCTGAATCCTCCTGTTTCTCGCTGTAGGAGATCTACATTTGTGGTGCAGATGGATTTCAGCAAGGCATTTGATAAGGTACCCCATGCAAGGCTTATTGAGAAAGTAAGGAGGCATGGGATCCAAGGGGACATTGCTTTGTGGATCCAGAACTGACTTGTCCACAGAAGGCAAAGAGTGGTTGTGGATGGGTCATATTCTGCATGGAGGTCGGTGACCAGTGGTGTGCCTCAGGGATCTGTTCTGGGACCCTTACTCTTCGTGATTTTTATAAATGACCTGGATGAGGAAGTGGAGGGATGGGTTAGTAAATTTGCTGATGACACAAAGGTTGGGGGTGTTGTGGATAATGTGGAGACTGTCAGAGGTTACAGCTGGACATTGATAGGATGCAAAACTGGGCTGAGAAGTGGCAGATGGAGTTCAACCCAGATAAGTGTGAGGTGGTTCATTTTGGTAGGTCAAATATGATGGCAGAATATAGTATTAATGCTAAGACTCTTGGCAGTCTGGAGGATCAGAGGGATCTTGACGTCCCAGTCCATAGGACACTCAAAGCTGCTATGCAGGTTGACTCTGTGGTTAAGGAGGCATATGGTACATTGGCGTTCATCAACCATGGGATTGAATTTAGGAGCTGAGAGGTGATGTTGCAGCTATATAGGACTCTGGTCAGACCCCACTTGGAATATTGTGCTCAGTTCTGGTCAACTCACAAGGGAAGATGTGGAAACCATAGAAAGAGTGCAGAGGAGATTTACAAGGATGTTGCCAGGAATGGGGAGCATGCCTTATGATAATAGGTTGAGTGAACTCGGCCTTTTTTCCTTGGAGCAACGGAGGATGAGAGGTGGCCTGATAGAGATGTATAAGATGATGAGAGGCATTGCTTGTGTGGATAGTCAGAGGCTTTTTCCCAAGGCTGAAATGGCTAGCATGAGAGGGCACAGTTTTAAGGTGCTTGGAAGCAGGTACAGAGGAGATGTTAGGAGTAAATTTTTTTACACAGAGAGTGGTGAGTGCCTGAAATGGGCTGCTGGTAATGGTGGTGAAGGCGAATATAATAGGGTCTTTTAAGAGACTCCTGGATAGGTACATGGAGCTTAGAAAAATAGAGGGCTATGGGTAAGCCTAGTAATTTCTAATGTAAGTACATGTTCGGCACAGCTTTGTACACTGAAGGGCCTGTAATGTACTGTAGGTTTTCTATGTTTCTTTCTATGTTTCTAATTGTACTTTTATGTTCCTATGGAAGCTACTAAAGTTAACTGTTATGTTCCCTGCAAGTTTACCCTCCTACTCAACCTCACAATCTACCTTGTATGATCTTGCTTCATTGTTTTCCTTCACTGCACTCTTTCAGTAGCTTTGCACTTTATTCTGTATTGTTATTGTTTTACTTTATTCTACCTCAATGCAATGTGTAATGATTTGATTTGTATGAACAGTGTGCAAGACAAGCTTTTCACTGTATCTTAGTACTTGTGTCAACAGTAAACCAATACCCCAATGCTCTTTTTGTTTCTTAATCAAACTCTTTGTCTTTCATTGCTGCCATTTGAACCGCTCCCAATCCTCAGGGTGACAAATTTACACGACTCATCAGAGAATCTGATGCTAACTTCCTTTTGTGAGCCATTGTTCCCTTATTTTTTTATGCCAGGCTGGAATGCATCACTTTTGTAATATCTGCCCTTCTTCAAGCGTTGCTTAATTGCTATCGTGTCTTTTAATGAAGGATTCCAGGTCTCTGTTAAATTTTGTGGGTTTGGTATGTATACAATATACATATAGGAAAACAGATTATTATCTGAATGGTGGCCGATTAGGAAAAGGGGAGGTGCAACGAGACCTGGGTGTCTTTATACACCACTCATTGAAAGTGGGCATGCAGGTACAGCAGGCGGTGAAAAAGGCGAATGGTATGCTGGCATTTATAGCGAGAGGATTCGAGTACAGGAGCAGGGAGGTACTACTGCAGTTGTATAAGGCCTTGGTGAGACCACACCTGGAGTATTGTGTGCAGTTTTGGTCCCCTAATCTGAGGAAAGACATCTTTGCCATAGAGGGAGTACAAAGAAGGTTCACCAGATTGATTCCTGGGTTGGCAGGACTTTCATATGAAGAAAGACTGGATGAATTGGGCTTGTACTCGTTGGAATTTAGAAGATTGAGGGGGGATCTGATTGAAACGTGTAAGATCCTAAAGGGATTGGACAGGCTAGATGCAGGAAGATTGTTCCCGATGTTGGGGAAGTCCAGAACGAGGGGTCACAGTTTGAGGATAGAGGGGAAGCCTTTTAGGACCGAGATTAGGAAAAACTTCTTCACACAAAGGGTGGTGAATCTGTGGAATTCTCTGCCACAGGAAACTGTTGAGGCCAGTTCATTGGCTATATTTAAGAGGGAGTTAGATATGGCCCTTGTGGCTACGGGGGTCAGGGGGTATGGAGGGAAGGCTGGGGCGGGGTTCTGAGTTGGATGATCAGCCATGATCATAATAAATAGCGGTGCAGGCTCGAAGGGCCAAATGGCCTACTCCTGCACCTATTTTCTATGTTTCTATGTTTCTATATACTGTAATTATTTTACTTGTTTATTTGTTATTATTATTTTGTGTATTTTTTCTTCCTTATTATGTATTGCATTGAACCGCTGCTGTTAAGTTAGCAAATTTCACTTTACATGCCAGTGATAATAAGCCCGATTCTGATTGCCTCCTGAAGCAAATGATGTGGATAACTCTCTCTCTCCCTAGTGCAGGGGATCTCAATCTGGGGTCTACGGATCCCTACCATTAACCCCTGCCTTAATGTCTCACATTCTATGCTACACTCTTAACTCCCTGACATGATACTGATGCCTTGACATTTATCGCAAATGTAGTTACCATTGACAAAAGTGTTCCCCAATTCTCACAGTTTTTAGCAGCAGCATTGTTGAGTTGACCATATGGTGCCATGGCACTGTAGCGGTTAGCAGCATGCGATTACAGCTCAGGGTGATGGAGTTTGGAGACCAAGCCGATATCATCTGTATGGAATCTTTACGTCCTCTCTGTGGAATCTATAGGTTTTCTTCAGGTACTTCAGTTTCATCCCACAATCCAAAGGCATACTGGTTAGTAGGCTAATTGGTCATTGTAAATTGTCCAGTGATTAGGCTAGAGTTAAGTTGGGGATTGCTGGGCAGAACAGCTCGAAGGGTCGGAAGGATCTGTTCCACACAGTATCTCAATAAATAACCAATAAGTAAATAAATTTGATAACTTAAGAATAATAATAGAATTGTTATGGTCATTAATACAGGAGAATGGGCCAACTACTCCTGAAACTTCAGAGTTTGGTTTGAATGTGTCTACCATTAAAGTTGGAGATGGAGTTCATCCCCGACGGGTAAGTTTGGCATTGGTCATTTATAGATGTATGAATGTCTGGTGAAAAATTCCGAACAACAGTAATTGGGCATGTCCTCTTTGTTTTTAATATCTTCCTTTTTAAAAAAAAATTGTTTCCAGGGTCAGATCATTGACTTACGTGGAATGATTCAAGATGCCATTAAAGATTCATCCAATGAAATAGCAGTAAACAGTCTGAATTACAACCAGGACCCATCAGTGAGTCACAGTATGGATTGGGTAACTGTAATGAACTTGATATTCAGAGGGACCTTTCATCTAAGGGAATGGCTGAGGAAAGATCTTTGAAATTATCGCATTTTTAAAATTGATCAAATAATAATTAATCATTATGTGCCATAGCACTAATGAATATCAACTCTTAAGTACTTGAGCAAAGAACATGGAACAGTACAGCACAGTACAGGCCCTTCGGTCCACAATGTTGTGCCGACCTTTTCACCTTCCCACATAGCCCTCCATTTCTCTTTCATTCACCTGCCTGGTTCTTCAGTGCCAGTCATGTATCTGACTCTGATAGAGTTTTCCACGCACCCATCACTTTTTAAAAAAAAAAGTTACCTCTGACGTCCTCCCTATGCATTTCTACAATCAACTTTAAAATTATGCTCCCTCATATTAGCCATTTATGCCCTGAGAAACTGTGTCTGGCTCTCCATTCTATCTACTGTATGCCTCTTATCACCTTGTATACTTGTATCAAGTTACCTTTCATCTTCCTTCACTCCAAAGAGAAAAGCCCTAGCTCGCTCAATCTATCCTTATAAGACCTGCTCCGTAATTCAGGCAGCGTCCTGGTGAATATCCTCTGCACTCTCTCTAAAGCTTCCACATCCTTCCTATAATGAGGTGACCAGAACTGAAAGCAATTCTCCAAATGTGCTTGTTATTTAAAAATAATATTTCCATAAATACAAGTGCAAGTAGGCATTTGAATGCTCTTCTATCTTAATTGATGCTTGACTTTTATACATGTTATCTTTTTGAAGTGGTCTAAAACTACTCATGCGTTTCTTCCTGAACCTTTATCTTGTATCGTAGGAGAGATTAATAAAGCCTTTGGGTGCCTTCATTGGAGCATCTGGTGAAATGAGAGATCTTGCTGTTGTTGTTAGCAGGGTAAGCTATGGAAATACATATTTCATACTGCGTATGGTGTAGTTTTGAATAACTAGGATGTGTAATAGAATGTACTGTAAATCAATCTGCTTTTAGAGAGGAACTTCAATTATGTTATAGATGGGTAAGCAAATGTGTAAGCATTAAATGCACCCTGGTGGGAATGTAAAAGTCGAACCTGGAAACCTAAACTGAATCAGATCATGATACAAACCCATAAAACCATAAGACACAGGAGCAGAATTAGGCCATTTGGCTCATTGAGTCTGCTCTAACTTTCCGTCATGGCTGAATTATTATCCCTCTCAACCCTATTCTCCTGCCTTCTCCCCATACCCTTTGATGCTTTTACTAATCAAGCACTCCTCAACCTTCAAGTTTTAAGTATATCCACTTGGCCTCCAGCTGAAAATGGCAATGAATTCCATCGATTCACCACCATCTGGCTAAAGAAATTGCTCCTCCTGTCTGTTCTAAATGGACATCCCTCATTCTGAGGTTGTGCCCTCTGGTCCTAGACTTCCCCACTATAGGAAACATCCTCGCCACATCCACTCTATCTAGGCCTTTCAATATTCAGTAGGTTTTTTTTATTAAGTGCAATCATGAACAATAGCCAGATCAGAAATGCTGATCAAGTCAACTAGTTCCCAAAGAGGCCAATCAGATGGTTCACTGTTGCTCAGCGACAGAACACAAAAAAAATCATATGTACAATTACGAAACATTAAAAAAATAATAGAAATGCTGGACTCATAATGATCATGATGAAGTCTGCTGGAGAGAGACATTTATACACATGTTGTCCTCTATAATTCAAAGAGATTGAAGGATAAGGTTGCAGGGTGACAAAACGTGGCAGGAGCACTTGGAACTAAAAACTAATCCCTACCGGGAGAAAACAGCACCTTTCTTTCAATACTGTTCTCCAGCAGTTTAAGGACTAAGTCCAGCCGGAACATAACTCACAGGTGCTCTTGAAAGTCAGGTATTAACCCCACCTACCAACAACCAAGCATTGTCATCCTCCTCTCGTTCTTCGAATGGACACAAAAGGTGAATCTGATGACAACACTCTTTTAGATATTACCAGTGTCTTCTATTGCTGTTTTAAAACTTTACACTGAAAGTCTTTTATAGATAGGTCCTTATTATCCTTATTAAGTAAATTTTAGACATTATTTTCAATTTCAAGAAGTTTTATAAGAACTGGAATTTTTTTATTTATATAAGGATATTTATCTTCATAATCCAAATGTGAGATGGGATGACATAATTGGGTTGGAGCCAGCCAAGCGACTCGTTAAAGAGGCTGTTGTGTACCCTATTAAGGCAAGTTATTTTAAACTGGAAGTTTGACCTCTGTTTATGTCTTATCCAAATGATGCTGACTCCCAAACTTCTTATCACCTAGTATCCTCAGCTCTTCACTGGGATTCTGTCCCCATGGAAAGGACTGTTACTTTATGGACCACCAGGTAAGGGATTTTATGCCCTGTTACTGAGAAACGAGTTGTTTATTGGTCTATTTCCAGTCTCTTTTTTGGAACCAACTTCACTTTAGAATCAATCAATCTATTATGTGTATAATCAATCAATCTATGTAAATAAGCTATCTTATGTATTTAAATTTGTCGTGTTTTTTAATTATTTTTTTTTTGTGGTGTTTTTTGTGCTGCATCAGATGCAGAGTAACAATTATTTTGTTCTCCTTTATACTCGTGTACTGGAAATGACATTAAATAATCTTGTATCCTGAATCTTGAAGTGGCTGATGAAGCCAGTGCCTGATCTGCAAGAATTGTGATGAGGGTACTTGATGTAATTCCTCCATCCATCTTGTTAACTGCTGCTTTAATGGAGTTCAGATTAGAAGAGTGGAAGACGTTTGGATGTTTGGGATTGACATATGAATGGTGTGGCTTGCCCTTTGCAGCTGGCTAATGGTATAATACCATAAGGGCAACACAGTAGCGTACTGGCTGGCAGAACACTACAGCAGCTCAGTGCTTTGCAGTTCAGAGCTCAATTCCTGCAACCTCTGTAAGCAAGTTTGTGTGTTCCTTCCCGTGGGTGCATGGATTTTCCCCAGGTGCGGCAGTTTCCTCTCACATTCCCAAGACGTACCGGTTAGTCAGTTAATTGGTCATTGTAAATTGTCCTGTGATCAGACCGGGGTTAAAGTAGGTGTGTTGCTGGTCAGCGCGGCTCGTTGGGCTGAAAGGGCCCACTCTGCGCTGTGTTTCTAAATAAAAATATATAACTAAAAAGACCATAAGACATAGGAGAAGAATTATACAGTCTGTGCTGTACTGATTTTGTTCATTTACCATCAATCAAAAGAACACAGCTACATACACTGGATAAATTCCTCCATCGATAACTATTAGGAACTACAGTGTTTTAGCACTGTAGCAGTATTATTAATGCTCTAATTTGTTCTGTATTTCATTTAATTTGCTGGTGGGGAGGGGGAGAGGGGTCATTGCTTTGCTGCTGCTTACATGTGGGGGGAGCTGGGGGGGCTTTGGGGTTCTAACATTTAACTGTCATTCATTCTTTGGGGACACTCTTCTGTTTCTGTGGACCACTGCGAAGAAAAAGAATTTCAGGATGTATATTGTATATATTTCTCTGACAGTAGATGTACCTATTGAAACCTTGAACTCAGTTAAATGTTAGTTTGTCTTCCATAAACATTTTAAACTATTTTTAATGGAACTTTGGCTAATTGGGCCAACATGTATTAGTTCCTATGTGTCCCAATTAACTGGAATTTACTGTCCATACCCAGTTAACCAGACCTTTGTTAATCTTCAGAATCTATGATTTTATGTTTTTGATTTCTTCATCGTCATTTCCTTATGGGGCTGTCTTTTGAAGTATGGAATGGTGAGTTTGGCAGGCTTCCAATTATGTCTGTGTGCCTGGGGGATAAGTGTTGACAGGCCATTTATCCACAGTGGGTGATGCCATTGTGTGCACTCAACTGTCATCGACAAATACATACTGTCACCCGTGAATGGAAATGCTGACTGTTTCTGTTTCCCAGATGCCATTCTGGAGTACTGAGGGTAGTGAGAACACCTTGAGCTGTTCTGAAACTGTCTTTAACTAAATCAGCACCAAAGAGGAATGGAGCTTATGTGTTCTGTTTCATGTGGAATTGAGCTACACAGTTGTACATTTCACCTATTCAAGTTCAAGTTCAAAGTTGCTGAATGTCATTTCCAGTACGCAAGTGTTCAAGAGAAAGAAATAATTGGGTCTGATGTAGCACAAAAAGCACAGTAAGATAAAGAACACAATAAGAAAAAACATAGTAAATATAACCACCGCTCCCTGACCTTTAGCATTATCATGGAAAAAGATAGAATCAGAGAGGACAGGAAAATTTTTAATTGGGGAAAGGCAAATTATGAGGCTATAAGGCTAGAACTTGCGGGTGTGAATTGGGATGATGATTTTGCAGGGAAATGTACTATGGACATGTGGTCGACGTTTAGAGATCTCTTGCAGGATGTTAGGGATAAATTTGTCCCGGTGAGGAAGATAAAGAATGGTAGGGTGAAGGAACCATGGGTGACAAGTGAGGTGGAAAATCTAGTCAGGTGGAAGAAGGCAGCATACATGAGGTTTAGGAAGCAAGGATCAGATGGGTCTATTGAGGAATATAGGGAAGCAAGAAAGGAGCTTAAGAAGGGGCTGAGAAGAGCAAGAAAGGGGCATGAGAAGGCCTTGGCGAGCAGGGTAAAGGAAAACCCCAAGGCATTCTTCAATTATGTGAAGAAAAAAAGGATGACAGGAGTGAAGGTAGGACCGATTAGAGGTAAAGGTAGGAAGATGTGCCTGGAGGCTGTGGAAGTGAGCGAGGTCCTCAATGAATACTTTGGTATTCACCAATGAGAAGGAACTTGATGGTGAGGACAATATGAGTGAGGTTGATGTTCTGGAGCATATTGATATTAAGGGAGAGGAGGTGTTGGAGTTGTTAAAATACATTAGGACAGATAAGTCCCCGGGGCCTGACGGAATATTCCCCATGCTGCTCCACGAGGCGAGAGAAGAGATTGCTGAGCCTCTGGCTAGGATCTTTATGTCCTCATTGTCCACGGGAATGGTACCGGGGGATTGGAGGGAGGCAAATGTTATCCCCTTGTTCAAAAAAGGTAGTAGGGATAGTCCGGGTAATTATAGACCAGTGAGCCTTACGTCTGCGGTGGGAAAGCTGTTGGAAAAGATTCTTGGAGATAGGATCTATAGGCATTTAGAGAATCATGGTCTGATCAGGGACAGTCAGCATGGCTTTGTGAAGGGCAGATCGTGTCTAACAAGCCTGATAGAGTTCTTTGAGGAGGTGACCAGGCATATAGATGAGGGTAGTGCAGTGGATGTGATCTATATGAATTTTAGTAAGGCATTTGACAAGGTTCCACATGGTAGGCTTATTCAGAAAGTCAGAAGGGATGGGATCCAGGGAAGTTTGGCCAGGTGGATTCAGAATTGGCTTGCCTGCAGAAAGCAGAGGGTGGTGGTGGAGGGAGTACATTCAGATTGGAGGATTGTGACTAGTGGTGTCCCACAAGGATCTGTTCTGGGACCTCTACTTTTCGTGATTTTTATTAACGACCTGGATGTCGGGGTAGAAGGGTGGGTTGGCAAGTTTGCAGACGACACAAAGGTTGGTGGTGTTGTAGGTAGTGTAGAGGATTGTCAAAGATTGCAGAGAGACATTGATAGGATGCAGGAGTGGGCTGAGAAGTAGCAGATGGAGTTCAACCCAGAGAAGTGTGAGGTGGTACGCTTTGGAAGGACAAACTCCAAGGCAGAGTACAAAGTAAATGGCAGGATACTTTGTAGTGTGGAGGAGCAGAGGAATCTGGGGGTACATGTCCACAGATTCCTGAAAGTTGCCTCACAGGTAGATAGGGTAGTTAAGAAAGCTTATGGGGTGTTAGCTTTCATAAGTCGAGGGATAGAGTTTAAGAGTCGCGATGTAATGATGCAGCTCTATAAAACTCTGGTTTGGCCACACTTGGAGTATTGTGTCCAGTTCTGGTCACCTCACTATAGGAAGGATGTGGAGCATTGGAAAGGGTACAGAGGAGATTTACCAGGATGCTGCCTGGTTTAGAAAGTATGCATTATGATCAGAGATTAAAGGAACCAGGACTTTACTCTTTGGAGAGAAGGAGGATGACAGGAGACATGATAGAGGTGTACAAGATAATAAGAGGAATAGATAGAGTGGATAGCCAGCGCCTCTTCCCCAGGGCACCACTGCTCAATACAAGAGAACATGGCTTTAAGGTAAGGGGTGGGAAGTTCAAGGGGGATATTAGAGGAAGGTTTTTTACTCAGAGAGTGGTTGGTGCGTGGAATGCACTGCCTGAGTCAGTGGGGGAGGCAGATACACTAGTGAAGTTTAAGAGACTACTAGACAGGTATATGGAGGAATTTAAGGTGGGGGCTTATATGGAAGGCAGGGTTTGAGGGTCGGCACAACATTGTGGGCCGAAAGGCCTGTACTGTGCTGTACCATTCTATGTTCTATGTTAAATAAGATAGCTTATAAACATATGTAGATTGATTGCATGTCCACAAAGTGACGCTAGGCACAGGGCAGTGTGTACATCAAGTGACTCTGACAGGAAATGATAAAGTAGTAGTGGTTGGGGGTGTGGAGGGGTGGGTTAGTGGGTGGAGGTGTTGATCAGCCTTACTGCTTAGGGAATGTAACTGTTTTTAGGACTCGTGGTCTTGCTGTGGATGTTAAGTAGTCTCTTCTCTGGGAGAGGGACAAACAGTCCATGAGTAGCATGGGTGGGATCCTTCATGATGTTACTGGCCCTTTTCTGGCACCTTTCTGTATATATGGCCTTGGTAGTGGGCAGGCTTGTGCCAGCGATGAGAGGGCAATTTTGACTTCTCTTTGCAGAGCCTTCCTATCTGCTACAGTTCCCTTCCTGTACCGTGCAGTGATGCAGCTAGTTAGGATGCTCTCTCCTGTGCATCTGTAGAATAAACAAAGAGATTCTGTCGATGCTGAAAATCCAGAGCAACATACACACAATGGTGGAAGAACTCAAGCAAGACAGGCAGCATCTATGGAGGGAAAAAGACAGTTGATCTTCCAGGCCAAGTCCTGCTGAAGAGTTTCAGCCTCAAACGTCAACTGTTTATGCTCCTCCATAGATGCTGCCTGACTTGTTGAGTTCCTCCAACATTTTGTCTCTGTTGCTTTTCTATTAAGCCACTGATTCAGTGAGGAATCTGGTATCAAATGTTACATTGGATAATTTTACAGCGGAAGCCTGCAAAAGAACTCTGGCAAGTTCTCCACGGTACTTGGAACATACTATCAGCTAATTGATTCAGTTTTAAAGCAAATATTGACTTGATTTAGATTTTTACTGTTTACTGTACTACATTGTAAATTTATAAACTTTTCACTTCATTATTTTTGAAAGCATCTTTGCTTGACGGAATTTTTTTATGTGTGCGTAAGAATTTTGCACAGTACTGTAAAACAGTGTGGCACAGGTATAGGTGTTATTAATAGTCAAATACCAACTAAACTATTCCCTTCTGCCTACACAATGCCCATATCCTTCCATTTCTTGCATACTCATGTGCTTTTCCAGAGCCTCCTGAATATATACAAGTCACAGGTTTAGAATGAAGTGTGAAGTATTTGAGGGGAAGGTGAAGAAGAAACCATCATGGGAATCATATATAGGCCTCCAAATAGGAGCCAAGATTTGGGGTTGAGATTGCAAAGGGAGCTGGAAAGGGCATGTAATAAGGGTAATGTCACAATTGTAATGGGGGACTTCAATATGTCGGATCACAAGAGAGGGAGTTTGTTGAATACCTACAAGGTGGCTTTTTAGAGCAGCTTGTGCTTGAGCCTACTCGGGCAAAGGCTATCTTAGATTGGATGTTGTGTAATAACCCAGATCTTATTAGGGAGCTTAATGGAAAGGAACCCTCAGGAGACAGTGATCATAATTTGATTGAAATCATACAGCAATTTGAGAGGGAGAGTCACAGATCTCAGTATCACATGAAATAAAGAGGCATGAGAGAGGAGTTTGCCCAGGTGGATTGGAGGAGGATACTGGTAGGGATGACGACAGAACAGAGGTGGCTGAAGTTTCTGGAAATAGTTCACAAGGCACAGGATAGATATGTCCTACAGAAGAAGTTGTTCTCAAATGGCAGGGGTAGGCAACCGTGGCTGATAAAGGAAGTTAAGGACTGCATAAAAGCCAAGGAAAGGGCATATAAGGTAGCAAAAGTGAGTGGGAAGTTGGACGCTTGGGAAGTTTTTAAAATCCAACAAAAGGCAACTAAAAAAGCAATAAGGAGGGAAACAAGGGCAAACTAGCTGATAATATAAAGCAAGATATTAAAAGTTTTTTCAGTTATATTAAGAGTAAAAGGGAGGTGAGAATTGATATTGGACCACCGGAAAATGATGCTGGTGAGGTAGTAATGGGGACAAGGAAATGGCAGATGAACTTAGTAAGAACTTTGCATCAGTCTTTATGATGGAAAACTAGCTGTATGCCAGAGGTCGTGAGTGTTTGGGAGCAGGAGAAAGTGCCAGGCAAACTCAAAGGTCTTAAGGTTGGTAAGCCACCTGGGCTAGATGGACTACATCCCAGAGTCCTGAAAGAGGTTGCTGAAGAGATAACGGATGCATTGATCATGATTTTTCAAGAATCACTTGATTCTGGATTGGTCGCAGAGGACTGGAGAATTGTAAATGTCACTCCACTCTTTAAGAACTGAGGAAGACAAAAGAGAGGAAATTATAAGTCAGTTAGCCTAATGTCAGTGGTTGGGAAAATGTTGGATTCCATTATTAAGGATGAGGTTTTGGGGTATTTGGAGACTAATGATAAAATAAGTCAAAGTCAGCATGGTTTCTGTAAAAGGAAATTTTACCTGATGAATCTGTTAGAAATCTTCGAGGAAGTAACAAGCAGGGTGGACAAAGGAGAGGCAGTGGGTATCATTTACTTAGATTTTCAGAAGGCATTTGATAGAGTGCCTCAGATGAGGCTGCTTAACAAGATAAAATCCTTTGGTGTTACAGGAAAGATACCAGCAAGGATAGAGGATTGGCCGACAGGCAGAAGGCAGCGAATGGAAATAAAAGGAGCCTTTTCTGGTTGTTTGCCAGTGACAAGTGGGGTTCCTCAGGGGTCAGTATTGGGACTGCTACTTTTCATGTTGTTTGTCAATGATTTGCATAATGGAATTGATGGTTTTCTGGCAAAGTTTGCAGATGATATGAAGACAGGTGGAGGGCTAGGTAGTGCTGAGGAAACAGTGCAATTGCAGCAGGACTTTGACAAATTGGAAGAATAGGCAAAAAAGCAGCAGATGCAATACAGTGTTGGGAAATTTATTTTGGTAAATAAATGCATTTTGGTAAAAGGAACTGTAATGCAGACTATTATCGAAATGGGGAGAAATCTTAAACATCAGAGGAGCAGGAGGATTTAGGAGCTAATTCTGAGCCTTGAGAAGACACTAGTCAGGTCACACTTGTTTCTTTTTAAATCTTTTTATTGAGTAAGTATACAAAAAAGGTAAGCCATATAAACATTAATACAATGTTAAAGTACAATAAAATTCCAAAAGATAACAATACCAAAAAGAAAATACTACAAACAATGTAATTTAAGCATAAGAAACCAAGATAACATAATAGTATACTAGATTTTATATATATCAATGGAAAAAAAAAAGAAAAAAAAACCCCCCAAAAAAATCCCACCGTGCAACTACCTAAAAGCAAAGCAAAGCAATGGGCTAACTTGAAACCAAACAGAGTTAAACTTAAAATCACGTCCTCAATCCCGACCTCCATTAAAACAGTGAAAAAAAAACAAGAAGGGTAAATATTACATTAAATGAAAATATCGAATAAAAGGTCCCCAAATCTGTTCAAATTTAAATGAAGAATCATAAAGGTTACTTCTAATTTTCTCCAGATTCAAACATAAAATCGTCTGAGAAAACCAAAAAAAGGTAGTTGGAGCATTAAGCTCTTTCCAATGTTGTAAAATACATCTTTTCGCCATTAAAGTAAGAAATGCAATCATTCTACGGGCTGAAGGGGAAAGATTACTAGAAATTTTAGGTAGTCCAAAGATAGCAGTAATAGGGTGAGGAGAGATATCTATATTTAATACCTTAGAAATAATATTGAAAATATCTCTCCAAAAAGTTTCCAAAGTAGGGCAAGACCAAAACATATGAGTTAAAGAGGCTATCTGCCCCGAACATCTATCACAGAAAGGATTAATATGCGAGTAAAAACGCGCTAACTTATCTTTGGACATATGTGCTCTATGAACCACTTTAAATTGAATTAGGGAATGTTTAGCACAAATAGAGGAAGTATTAACTAATTGTAAAATCTGCCCCCAATCATCCACAGAAATGGTAAGCCCCAATTCCTGTTCCCAATCTACCCTAATCTTATCAAATGGAGCTTTCCTAAGTTTCATAATAATATTATAAATCATAGCCGATGCACCTTTCTGACATGGATTAAGGTTAATTATCGAATCTAAAATATATATAGGAGGAAGCATTGGAAAGGAAGAAAGTATAGTACTTAGGAAATTTCTAACTTGTAAATATCTAAAAAAATGTATTCTTGATAAGTTATATTTATTAGATAATTGTTCAAAAGACATAAGGGAACCATCTAAAAATAAATCCAAAAACCGTAAAATACCCTTAGTCTTCCAAGTTTGAAAAGCGCGATCCGTAAAAGAGGGAGGAAAAAATATGTTGCCTAAAATAGGAATCGCTAACCCGAATTGATTAAGATCAAAAAATTTTCTGAATTGAAACCAAATGCGCAAAGCATATTTAACTATCGGGTTAGAGACCTGCTTAAGGCGTTTCGAATCAAAAGGAAGAGAGGAACCTAAAATAGAACCAAGTGTATAACCCTGAACAGATTGTAATTCCAATGCTACCCATTTAGGAATAGATAGTATGTCCCGGTCAAGTAACCAAAATTTCATATGTCGAATATTAATAGCCCAATAATAAAATCTAAAGTTAGGTAATGCTAAACCTCCATCTCTCTTAGCTTTCTGTAAATGTATTTTACCCAGTCTCGGATTCTTATTCTGCCAAATAAATGAAGAAATTTTAGAGTCAACTTTATCAAAAAAAGATTTAGGAACGAAAATTGGTAATGCCTGAAACACATATAAAAATTTTGGCAAAAAAAACATCTTAACTGCATTAATACGACCAATCAAAGTTAAATATAAGGGAAACCATTTAGATGAAAGTTGAGTAATATGGTCTATTAATGGTAAAAAGTTAGTCTTAAATAAATCTTTATGTTTACAAGTAATTTTAATCCCAAGATATGAAAAGTAATTATTAATCAATTTAAATGGAAATTTATAATATAAGGGAAGATGTTTATTAATCGGAAAAAGTTCACTCTTACTAAGATTTAATTTATAACCTGAGAAAAGACCAAATTGTGCTAATAACTCTAAAACAGCAGGAATGGATCTCTCAGGATTAGAAATATATAAAAGTAAATCATCAGCATAGAGTGATAATTTATGGGACTTTAATCCCCGAGTTATCCCAGTAATATTTGAAGATTCTCGAATAGCAATTGCAAGAGGTTCTAATGCAATATCAAATAATAGGGGACTAAGAGGACAGCCTTGTCGAGTACCACGAAAGAGAGGAAAAAAAGGTGAGTTTAAGGAGTTAGTACGAACCGAGGCTACAGGGGAGTGATATAACAGTTTAATCCAGGATATAAATTTCAAGCTAAAATTAAACATTTCAAGCACCTTAAATAAATAAGGCCATTCTACTCTATCAAAAGCTTTCTCGGCATCTAAAGAAATAACACACTCAGGAACATTTTGTGAGGGAGTATAAACGATATTTAACAATGTACGAATATTATAAAAAGAGTAACGACCTTTAATAAAACCCGTTTGGTCTTCCGAAATAATAGAAGGAAGTACTTTTTCTAGTCTATTTGCTAATAACTTAGAAAAAACTTTAGAATCAACATTTAATAAAGATATTGGTCTATAAGATGCACATTGAGCAGGGTCTTTATCCTTCTTTAGTATTAAAGAAATTGATGCTCTATTAAAAGATTCCGGAAGTTTACCAAGTTTCAAAGAAGCCTCAAAAACCTTATAGAGCCAAGGAATCAATAAAGAAGCAAAACATTTATAAAATTCAACGGTAAACCCATCAGGGCCAGGAGCTTTCCCCAGATTCATAGAAAAAATAACATTCTTAATCTCATCCATTGTAATGGAAGTATCTAATAAAGAAGACATATCCTGTGAAATCTGAGGGAAGTCTAACTTATCTAAAAAATCATTCATATATTTAGAATCTCGAGGAGACTCTGATTGATATAAAGAAGAATAAAAATCACAAAAGGTTTGATTAATCCCCACATGATCCAATATCAATCGATCATTTTGGTTATAAATCTGATTGATTTGAGATTTAACATAATTAGATTTCAATTGATTAGCCAGCAGCTTGCCAATTTTATCACTGTGAACATAAAAATCACTTCTTGTTTTCTTTAATTGGTTTACAATCGAGGACGAGAGTAGTAAACTGTGTTCCATTTGAAGTTCAGTTCTTTGTTTGTATAGCTCCTCAGAAGGAGCCATAACATATTTCTTATCAATTTCTTTAATCTTGTCCACAATTGCCATCTCCTCCTGCTTCTGTTTCTTCCTCAAAGCAACGGAATACGAAATAATCTGACCCCGAATATAGGCTTTAAAAGTGTCCCAAAGAGTGTTAACCGAAATATCTTCTGTATGGTTAATTGTAAAAAAAAGCTCAATCTGTTCATTCATAAAATTAACAAAGTCCGAGTCCTGAAGCAACAGCGAATTAAAACGCCATTGTCTATTGTTTGGTATATTGGCCATAATTTTAATAGAAAGCTTAAGTGGAGCATGATCCGAAATGGTTATAGAATCATAATCACATTTAATCACTGAAGGAATGAGACGAGAATCAATGAAAAAATAATCAATTCTTGAATAGGAATGATGAACATGTGAAAAGAAGGAAAAATCTTTTTCCTGAGGATGCAGAAAACGCCAAATGTCCGTCGACCCAGAATCAGAAAGGAAAAAATTAATCAAATTTGCAGATTTATTAGGTAAAGTCCGTAAAGGAGTCAGGTCACACTTGGAGTGTTGTCAACAGTTTTGGGCCCCATTTCTCAGAAAAGATGTATGGTCATTGGAGAGAGTCCAGAGAAGGTTCACAAGGATGATTCCAGGAATGAAGGGGTTAACATATGAGGAGTGTTTAGCAGCTTTGAGCCTGTACTCACTGGAATTTAGAAGAATGTGGGGGGATCTCATTCAAACCTACCGAATGCTGAATCCCAGGGGGACCAATATCCTGGCGGAGAGGTTTGCTGAGGCTATTGGGGAGAGTTTAAATTAGGATTGCTGGAGGGTAGGAACTGAACTAAAGAGACGGAGGAAGAGGTGGTTGGCTCACAAATAGAGAAAGCTTGGAGACAGTGTGTGAGGGAGGATAAGCAGGTGATAGAGAAGGGACACGCTCAGACTGATGGCTTAAGATATGTCTATTTTAATGCAAGGAGTATTATGAACAAAGCAGATGAGCTTAGAGCATGGATCAGTACTTGGAGCTATGATGTTCTGGCCATTACAGTGACCTGGATGGCTCAGGGGCAGGTATGGTTACTTCGAGTGCCAGGCTTTAGATGTTTCAGAAATGACAGGGAGGGAGGCAAAAGAGGTGGGAGCATGGCACTGTTGATCAGAGATAGTATCACGACTGCAGAAAAGGAGGAAGACATGGAGGGATTGTCTACTGAGTCTCTGTGGGTGAAATTTAGGAACAGGAAGGGGTCAATAGCTCTACTGGGTGTTTTTTATAGACTACCCAATAGTAACAGGGACATCGAGGAGCAGATAGGGAGACGCATTCTGGAAAGGTGTAATAATAACAGGGCTGTCGTGGTGGAAGATTTTAATTTCCCAAATATCAATTGGCCGGTCCGTAGAGTGAGGGGTTCAGATGGGGTAGAGTTTGTTAGGTGTGTTCAGGAAGGTTTCTTGACACAATATGAAAATAAGCCTACAAGAGGAGAAGCTCTACTTGATCTGGTATTGAGAAGTACCTGGTCAGGTATCAGATCCCTCAGTGGGAGAGCATTTTGGAGATAGTGGACACAATTTTATCTCCTTTACCATATTGGTGAGGGATAGGAACAGACAAGTTAGGAAAGCGTTCAATTGGAGTAAGGGGAAATATGATGCTATCAGGCAGGAACTTGGAAGCAGAAATTGGGAACAGATGTCTCAGGGAAAAGTACGGAAGAAATATGGCAAATGTTCAGGGGATATTTGCGTGGAGTTCTGCATAGGTACAGACAGGGAAAAGATGAAAGGGTACAGGAACTGTGGTGTACAAAGGTTGGTGTAAATCGAGTCAAGGAGAAAGGCTTACGAAAGGTTCAAAAAACAAGGTAAAGATAGAGATTAGAAGGTTGTAAGGCTAGCAGGAAGGAGCTTAAGAATGAAATTACGAGAGCCAAAAGGAGCCATGGGAAGGCCTTGGCGGACAGGATTAAGGAGAACTCCAAGGCATTCTACGAGTATGTGAAGAGCAAGAGGATAAGACATGAGAGAATAGGACCAATCAAGTGTGACAGTGGAAAAGTGTGTATGGAACTGGAGGAGATAGCAGAGGTACTTAATGAATAGTTTGCTTCAGTATTCACTATGGAAAAGGATCTTGGCAATTGTAGGGATGACTTGTAGCGGATTGAATAGCTTGAGCATGTAGATATTAAGAAAGAGGATGTGCTGGAGCTTTTGGAAAGCATCAAGTTGAATAAGTCACTGGGACCGGATGAGATGCTCCCCAGGGTACTGTGGGAGATGAGGGAGGAGATTGCTGAGCCTCTGGCAATGATCTTTGCATCATCAATAGGGACGGGAGAAGTTCCGGAGGAATAGAGAGTTGCAGATGTTGTTCCATTATTCAAGAAAGGGAGTAGAGATAGCCCAGGAAATTATAGACCAGTGAGTCTTACTTCAGTAGTTGGTAAGTTGATGGAGAAGATCCTGAGAGGCAGGATTTATGAACATTTGGAGAGGCATAATATGATTCGGAATAGTCAGCATGGCTTTCTCAAAGGTGGGTCGTGCCTTACGAGCCTAATTGAATCTTTTCAGGATCTGACTGAACACATTGATGAAGGTAGAGCAGTAGATGTAGTGTATATGGATTTCAGCAAGGCATTTGACATGGTACCCCATGCAAGGCTTAATGAGAAAGTAAGGAAGGCATGGGATCCAAGGGGACATTGCTTTGTGGATCCAGAACTGGCGGGTCATATTCTGTATGGAGGTCCGTCACCAGTGGTATGCCCCAGGGATTTGTTCTGGGACCCCTAGTCTTGGTGATTTTTATAAATGACCTGGATGAAGAAGTGGAGGGATGGGTTAGTAAATTTGCTGATGACACAAACATTGGGGGTGTTGTGGATAGTGTGGAGGGCTGACAGAGATTACAGCGGGACATTGATAGGATGCAAAACTGGTCTGAGAAGTGGCAGATGGAGTTCAACCCAGAGAAGTTTGAGGTGGTACATTTTGATAGGTCAAATATAATGACGGAATATAGCATTAATGGTAAGACTCTTGGCAGTGTGGAGGATCAGAGGGATCTTGGGGTTGGAGTCCATAGGTCACTCAAAGCTGCTATGCAGGTTGACTCTGTGGTTAAGAAGGCATACGATGCATTGACCTTCATTAATCATGAGATTGAGTTTAGGAGCCGAGAGGTAATGTTGAAGCTATATAGGACCCTGGTCTCACCCCACTTGGAGTACTGTGCTCAGTTCTGGTCACCTCACTATAGGAAGGATGTGGAAACCATAGAAAGGGTGCAGAGGAGATTTACAAGGATGCTGCCTGGATTGGGGAGCATGCCTTATGAGAATAGGTTGAGTAAATTCTGCCTTTTCTCCTTGGAATGACAGAGGATGAGAGGTGACTTGATAGAAATGTATAAGATGATGAGAGGCATTGATCGTGTGGATAGTCAGAGGCTTTTTCCCAGGGCTAAAATGGCTAACACGAGAGGGCACAGTCTTAAGGTGCTTCGAAGTAGGTACAGAAGAGATGTCAGGAGTAAGTTTTTTACGGAGAGAGTGGTGAGTGCATGGAATGGGCTGTCAACAACGGTGGTGGAGGCGGTTACGATAGCATCTTTTAAGAGACTCCTGGATAGGTACATGGAGCTGAGAAAAATAGAGGGCTACGGGTAACCCTAGGTAATTTCTAAGGTAAGGACATGTTCGGCACAGCATGTGGGCCAAAGGGACTGTATTGTGCTGTAGGTTTTCTGTGTTTCTATGTTTCTATGACCAGATAAGATGGATGTTGAGAAGATGTTTCCTCTGGTGGGGGTATATAGAACTAGAGGGCACGGCCTCAAAATTGAGGGGCAACCTTTTAGAACAGAAGTAAGGAGGATTTTTTTCACTGAAGCGGTGAATCTGTGCAATGCTCTGCCACAGACTGCGGTTAAGGCCTAGTCCATGGGTTTATTTAAAGCAGAAGTTGATGGGTTGCTGATTGGCCAAGGCATCAAGTGATATGGTGAGAGGGGAGGTGTATGAGGTTGACTGGGATCCTATAAAATGTATTCACCACCCCCCCCCCACCCCCAGAAGTTTTCATGTTTTATGGTTTTACAACATTGAATCACAATGGATTTTATTTGGCTTTTTTGACAATGATTAACAGGAGAAGACTTTTTTGTGTCAAAGTGAAAACAGTCTGCAAAGTAATCTAAATTAATTACAAATTTAAAACACCAAATAATTGCACAAGTATTCACCCCTTCAAGTTAGTATCTAGTGGATGTAACTTTGGCAGCAATTATAGCCTTGAGTCTGTGTAACTAGGTCCCTATCACCTTTACTCATCTGGACACTCCAATTTTCCCCCATTTTTCTTTGCAAAACTGCTCCAGCTCTGTCAGATTGCATGGGGAAACTGAGTGAACAGCTCTTTTCAAGTCCAGCCACAAATTCTGAATTGGATTGAGGTCTGCACTCTGACTTGGCCACTCCAGGACATTAACTTTGTTGTTTTTAAGCGATTCCTTTGTAGATTTGGCTTTATGCTTGAGGTCTTTTTCTTACTGGGAAACAAATCTTCTACCAAGTTGCAGTTCTCTGGCAGACTGCATCAGATTTTCCTCCAGGATTTCCCTGTATTTTGCTGCATTCGCTTTTCCCATTACCTTCACAAGTCTTTCAGGGCCTGCTGCAGTGAAGCATCCCTACAGCATGATGCAGCCACCACCATGCTTCACGGTAGGGATGGTGTTTTTCTGATGATGTGCAGTATTTGGCTTATGCCAAACATAGCATTTAGTCTGATGGCCAAAAAGCTCAATTTTGGTTTCATCAAACTATAGAACCTTCTTCCAGTTGACTTCAGAGTCTTCCACATGCCTTCTAGCAAAGTCTAGCTGAGATTTCGTGTGGGTTTGTTTTCAACAGTGGCTTTCTCTTTGCTACTCTCCCATAAAGCTGCGACTGGTGAAGCACCCAGACAACAGTTGTTGTATGCACAGTCTCTCCCATCTCAGCTATTGAAGCTTGCAACTCCTCCAGAGTTGTTATAGGTATCTTGTGGCCTCCCTCACTAGTCTCCTTCTTGCACGGTCACTCAGGTTTTGAGGACAACCTGCTCTAGGCAGATTTATAGCTGTGCCATATTCTTTCCATTTCCTGATGATTGACTTAACTGTACTCCAGGGGATATTCAGTGACTTGGAAATTTTCTTGTATCCATCTCCTGACTTGTGCTTTTAAACCATAGAACCATAGAAACTACAGCACAGAAACAGGCCCTTTGGCCCTTCTTGGCTGTGCCGAACCATTTTCTGCTAGTCCCACTGACCTGCACATGGACCATATCCCTCCATACACCTCCCATCCATGTATCTGTCCAATTTATTCTTAAATGTTAAAAAAGAACCCGCATTTACCACCTCGTCTGGCAGCTCATTCCATACTCCCACCACTCTCTGTGTGAAGAAGCCCCCTCAATGTTCCCTTTAAACTTTTCCCCCCTCACCCTTAACCCATGTCCTCTGGTTTTTTTCTCCCCTTGCCTCAGTGGAAAAAGCCTGCTTGCATTCACTCTATCTATACCCATCATAATTTTATATACCTCTATCAAATCTCCCCTCATTCTTCTACGCTCCAGGGAATAAAGTCCTAACCTATTCAACCTTTCTCTGTAACTGAGTTTCTCAAGTCCCGGCAACATCCTTGTAAACCTTCTCTGCACTCTTTCAACCTTATTTATATCCTTCCTGTAATTTGGTGACCAAAACTGAACACAATACTCCAGATTCGGCCTCACCAATGCCTTATACAAACTCATCATAACATTCCAGCTCTTATACTCAATACTTCGATTAATAAAGGCCAATGTACCAAAAGCTCTCTTTTCGACCCTGTCTACCTGTGACGACACTTTTAGGGAATTTTGTATCTGTATTCTGTGACGAGAATACACGTAAATTAAGATGTTAGCTGGCCTGGGCTAGCACCAGTGGCATCAGCAGTTGGTCTGCCACCTGTCCTCAGGAGAAGGAGAGATAAGGAACACAATGAAGCAGCATTTGGAGATGTTAATGAAGGAGCCATCAGTCTGGGTATTGTCAAGATCGGCTCCCCCTTTGAACCCTGAACTGTTTGAAGTGATGGACAGGCGATACGCCAGCAGGGGGATAAAAAGGGACAGGTTCGCTAAGGCAACACACACACGATACCACGAGGTAACGAGACCCTGGAAGCGGTGCCCCCCCCCCTCCGCAAGTCGGCGGGAGTCGTTTGGAAGGCTGGTTGCGGAACCAAGCCCTAGACGCACAGGGTGGAAAGGTACCATCAGCGGGAACCCGGTGTGTGTCCACCCTTGCTTGGGTGCCAGGTTCACTGCGGAGGATCGACCGCATCTGGAGGAGGGGTCACAGTCGGTGACCTCAGGTGACATCACAAAGGACTCGCCCGAAAGCTGCTTGTGAGCAATATCGCAGGTCTGTGTGTGGAAGCCGTTTTGAATGATCTTGTTCTCTCTCTCTCCCCCCACATTGTCCATCGCCACGGCAACGATTACTGCGAACTGAACTAAATTGGACTGAACTTTGCGTCACTTTGAAATTGGTCATTTACCCCTAGACAACGATAGAGCTTGATTGATCCTGTTATCTTAATTCTGTGCACATGTGTGTGTATCATTGCTGAACTGTTGCATTTATATCCTTTCGATTACTGTGTTGCTTGTTTCTTTAATAAAACTTTCTTAGTTCTAGTAATCCAGACTCCAACTGAGTGATCCATTTCTGCTGGTTTGGCAACCCAGTTACGGGGTACGTAACAATTCCCAGTTCCACTGCACTCCTCAGTGCCTTACCATTAACCCTGTATGTTCTACATTGGTTTGTCCTTCCAACGTGCAATACCTCACACTTGTCAGTATTGAACTCCATCTGCCATTTTTCAGCCCATTTTTCCAGCTGGTCCAAGTCCCTCTGCAGGCTCTGAAAACCTTCCTCACTGTCTACTACACCTCCAATCTTTGTATCATCAGAAAACTTGCTGATCCAATTTACCACATTATCATCCAGATCATTGATATAGATGACAAATAACAATGGACCCAGCACTGATCCCTGTGGCACACCACTAGTCACAGGCCTCCACTCAGAGAAGCAATTCTCTACCACCACTCTCTGGCTTCTTCCATCGAGCCAATGTCTAATCCAATTTACCACCTCTCCATGTATACCTAGCGACTGAATTTTCCTAACTAACTTCCCATGCAGGACCTTGTCAAAGGCCTTACTGAAGTCCATGTAGACAATATCCACTGCCTTCCCTTCATCCACTTTCCTGGTAACCTCCTCGAAAATCTCCAACAGATTGGTCAAACATGACCTACCATGCACAAAGCCATGTTGACTCTCCCTAATAAGCCCCTGTCTATCCAAATGCTTGTAGATTCTGTCTCTTAGTACTCCCTCCAATAACTTACCTACTACTGACGTTAAACTCACCGGCCTATAATTTCCCGGATTACTTTTCGATCCTTTTCAATAACCTTTTGGCAGAGTTGCTTGGAGTGTTCTTTTGTCTTCAATGTGTAGTTTTTGCCAGGATACTGACTCACCAGCAGTTGGACCTTCCAGACACACGTGTATTTTTTACTACAATCAATTGAAACACCTTGACTGCACACAGGGCTCCAAAAACAGATCTCCATTTGACTAATTATGTGACTTCTAAAACCAATTGGCTACACTGGTGATGATTTGGTGTGTCATATAAAAGGAGGGGGGAATGTAAATACTTATGCAATCAATTACCTTGTGTTTTATATTTGTAATTAATTTAGATCATTTTGTAGAGATCTGTTTTCACTTTGACACAAATCATTTTTTGTTGATCAGTGTCAAAAAAGCCAAATTAAATCCACTGTGATTCATTGCTGTAAAACAATAAAACATGAAAACTTCCAAAAGGGGCGAATACTTTTTTATAGGTACTGTATGTCTTATAGTCTAATGGTCTTAAGAATTTCTTCACTCAGAGGGTGGTGAGAGTGTGTCGATCTAGCTGCCAGCGGAAGTGATGGATGTGGGTTTGATTGAAGTTTGATACTTAGAGAGAGGGGTATGGAATGCTATGGTACAGATGCAGGTAGGTAGAACTTGGCTGGCATGGGCTAGATGATCTGAAAGGCTTGTTTCCAGAAGAGCATAGGACATAGGAGCAGAATTAGGCCATTCAATTCATCAAGTTCTGCCACTTGATCATGGCTGATTTATTATCCTTCTCAACCCCATTCTCCTGCCTTCTTCCCGTATCCTTTGTCGCTCTGACTAATCAAGAACCTATCAACCTCTGGTTTAAATATACCCAATGACTTGGTCACCACAGTCATCTGTGGCAATGAATTCCACAGATTCACTACCCTTTGGCTAAAGAAATTACTCCTCATCTCTGTTCTAATGAACAGCTCTGTATTCTGATGCTATGCCTTCTGGTTCAAGACTCCATTTTCTGTGCTGTAGTGCTCTGACTCTATTGTATTTTCTTCCACCATCACACTGGGCAGTCTTTTCCAGGCACCAAGCACTCTCTTTGTAAAAATAAAAACTTGCCCCTTGGTCTCCTTTGAACCTAGCCCCCCCCCACCTTAAATGCACCCGTGTGTTATTAAACGTTTCAACTGAGAGAGAAATGCTGTCTGTCCACTCACTTATCCTATCATATTATGATTATTTTATGTTTTCACTGTTGTCTATAACATTACAGAAATTGTTATTTCTAAAGTTTTTTTTCAGTGAATGTGGAAATAAATTCTTTTCTTATAGGGTCATTTTGTGTCATATTAATTATTGCATTTTATTAAGGTACCGGAAAAACTTTGCTCGCAAAGGCTGTGGCCACTGAATGTAACACAACATTCTTCAACATTTCAGCTTCTACTATTGTCAGCAAATGGAGGGGTGACTCTGAGAAACTTGTCCGGGTAGGAAGCATTGATTCTATTGAGCGAATTCATTGGTTTTCTAGCACAACCATTTTGCATTAAGCCTTTTAACTGGGAACATAGTTATTGGAAAGTGTGATATTGACACTGATGCATACTGCAAAGTCTCCAGTCCCTATTTAGCTTACTTTTGTCAATGGGAAAAGGAAATATTGGTAAACAGTGTGTCTCTTCCACTCCAAAGGCAACACCAAAGAGTCTGCATTATTGTCTATTGAGAACAGTAGATGATGCATCTGCACAAGGGATTCTGCAGATGCTGGAAACCAAGGGCAGCACACACAAAAGGTTGGAGGAACTCAGCAGTTTTTTCCGGTCCTGTGCAGTGGCCCCTCTCTGTCAGATGGTGATGCAACCAGTTAGAATGTTTGGATACTTCATCAAATGTACAGAAACTGTGCCACCCATTTGCAAACTGTTTAAATAATGTTTGTCTTTCTACACCACCCCCCCCTGCCCTGCCCTGCCCTGCCCCCAGTTTTCCTCAGTGGATGCTATCTTGCTTTGGATCGCATTTTTCTAGCTCAAGCATAGTTGTTTTTAGGTGTTATCCTTCTTGTGTTTGCCAGGTGCTGTTTGAACTTGCTCGATTTCATGCTCCTTCTACCATCTTCCTGGATGAGCTGGAGTCAGTGATGAGTCAACGTGGCAGTGTTCCAGGGTCAGTGCTGTGCATCGCTTCCATGTTTTCCTTCCCAGGATACTTATCAGCAATACTTGTATAGTACACTGATGTCTGTCTGATCCTCAGAATTCCCTGGGCCCCTATCATTCATACCTTGATTAGTTCTCCCACATTGGATCACCTCACATTCAAGACCATAAGTTACAGGAGCAGAATTTTCTATCAGATCTGCTCCACCATTCCATCATGGCTGATTTATTATCCCTCTCAATGCTACTCTCCTGACTTCTCCCTGTAACCAATGATTTCCTGACTAATCAAGAACCTTATCAACCTTATAGTTCATACACCTCGCACTTCCCGTTTCTACCTCCTACCCAAGATCCACAAACCTGCCTGTCCTGGCCGACCTATTGTCTCAGCTTGCTCCTGCCCCACCGCACTCGTTTCTGCATACCTCGACACTGTTTTATCCCCCCTTGTTCAATCCCTTCCTACCTATGTTCGTGACACTTCTCATGCTCTTAAACTTTTCGATGATTTTAAGTTCCCTGGCCCCCACCGCTTTATTTTCACCATGGATGTCCAGTCCCTATATACTTCCACCCCCCATCAGCAAGGTCTCAAAGCTCTACGCTTCTTTTTGGATTCCAGACCTAATCAGTTCCCCTCTACCACCACTCTGCTCCGTCTAGCGGAATTAGTCCTTACTCTTAATAATTTCTCCTTTGGCTCCTCCCACTTCCTCCAATCTAAAGGTGGAGCTATGGGCACCCGTATGGGTCCTAGCTATGCCTGCCTTTTTGTTGGCTTTGTGCAACAATCTATGTTCCGTGCCTATTCTGGTATCTGTCCCCCACTTTTCCTTCGTTACATCAACGACTGCATTGGCGCTGCTTCCTGCACGCATGCAGAGCTCGTTGACTTTATTAACTTTGCCTCCAACTTTCACCCTGCCCTCAAGTTTACTTGGTCCATTTCCGACACCTCCCTCCCCTTTCTAGATCTTTCTGTCTCTGTCTCTGGAGACAGCTTATCCACCGATGTCTATTATAAGCCTACTGACTCTCACAGCTATCTGGACTATTCCTCTTCTCACCCTGTCTCTTGCAAAAACGCCATCCCCTGCTTGCAATACCTCCGTCTCCGCCGCATCTGCTCTCAGGATGAGGCTTTTCATTCTAGGATGAGGGAGATGTCTTCCTTTTTTAAAGAAAGGGGCTTCCTTTCCTCCACTATCAACTCTGCTGTTAAGCGCATCTCCCCCATTTCACGTACATCTGCTCTCACTCCATCCTCCCGCCACCCCACTAGGAATAGGGTTCCCCTGGTCCTCACCTACCACCCCACCAGCCTCCGGGTCCAACATATTATTCTCCGTAACTTCCGCCATCTCCAACGGGATCCCACCACTAAGCACATCTTTCCCTCCCCCCGCCCTCTCTGCATTCCGCAGGGATCGCTCCCTTGTTCATTCGTCCCCCCCATCCCTCCCCACTGATCTCCCTCCAGGCACTTATCCGTGTAAGCGGAACAAGTGCTACACATGCCCTTACACTTCCTCCCTTACCACCATTCAGGGCCCCAAACAGTCCTTCCAGGTGAGGCAACACTTCACCTGTGAGTCGGCTGGGGTGATATACTGCGTCCGGTGCTCCCGATGTGGCCTTTTATATATTGGCGAGACCCGATGCAGAGTGGGAGACCGCTTTGCTGAACACCTATGCTCTGTCCGCCAGAGAAAACAGGATCTCCCAGTGGCCACACATTTTAATTCCACATCCCATTCCCATTCTGACATGTCTATCCACGGCCTCCTCTACTGTAAAGATGAAGCCACACTCAGGTTGGAGGAACAACACCTTATATTCCGTCTGGGTAGCCTCCAACCTGATAGCATGAATATTGACTTCTCTAACTTCCGCTAATGCTCCACCGCCCCCTCGTACCCCATCTGTTACTTATTTTTATATACACATTCTTTCTTTCACTCTCCTTTTTCTCCCTCTGTCCCTTGCCCATCTTCTGGGTCCCCCCCCCCCACCGCTGTCTTTCTTCCTGGACCTCCTGTCCCATGATCCTCTCGTATCCCTTTTGCCTATCACCTGTCCAGCTCTTGGCTCCATCCCTCCCCCTCCTGTCTTCTCCTATCATTTTGGATCTCCCCCTCCCCCTCCAACTTTCAAATCCCTTACTCACTCTTCCTTCAGTTAGTCCTGACGGAGGGTCTCGGCCTGAAACATCGACTGCACCTCTTCCTAGAGATGCTGCCTGGCCTGCTGCGTTCACCAGCAACTTTTATGTGTGTTGCTTGAATTTCCAGCATCTGCAGAATTCCTGTTGTAAACCTTATCAACCTCTGCTTTTGCATGTTTCACCACATTGGATCACCTCACATTCAAGACCATAAGTTATAGGAGCAGAATTTTCTATTTGGCCTATCAAATCTGCTCCACCATCCCATCATGGCTGATTTATTATCCCTGTCAATGCTATTCTCCTGACTTCTCCCTGTAACCAATGATTTCCTGACTAATCAAGAACCTTATCAACCTCTGCTTTTCACCAATGCCTTATGAAACAACTGCAGACTGGTACTGGAGGGTCTCGGAAACTTTCCTTATAGAGTCATAGAAAAGCACAGCACAGAAACGGACCATTAGCCTGTCTAGACCATGCCAAAATAATTTAAACTGCCTACTCCCATCGATCAGCACCAGGTCTATAGCACTCCGTATCCCTACTACCCATACACCTATATGAACTTCTCTTAAACTTTGAAATAGAGCTAATTTGCACCACTTGCACTGGCAGCTCATTCCACACTCTCATAACTCTCTGAGTGAAGAAGTTTCCCCTCATATTCCCCTTAAAACTTCCACCTGTCACCCTTAACCCATGACCTCCAGTTGTAGTCTCACCCAACCTCAGTGGAAGAAGCCTGATTGCACTTACCTTCACAATTTTGTACACCTCCATCAAATCTCCTCTCAATCTTCAATATCTCAAGGAATAAAGTCCAAACCTATTCAATCTTTCCTTATAACTTAGGTCCTCCAGACCCAGCAACATCCTCATAAATTTTCTGTGTACTCCAGGTAGGTATTCAATTCTGCACACAATACACCAAATTAGGCCTCATCAATATATTATACAACTTCAAAGTAACATCCCATGTGCTCTCCTCGGTACTTTGATTTATGAAGACCAATGTGCCAAAAGCTCTCCAGTCAGAGAGGCAACCATGTACTACCACGCTCTGATTTCTACCACAAAGCCAATGTCTAATCCAATTTACAACCTCATCTTGAATGCCAAGTGACTGAACCTTCTTGACTAACCTCCCATTCTGGACCTTGTCAAATGCCCTGCTAAAGTCTGTGTAGACAACATCCACTGCCTTGCCTTCATCAACTTTCCTGGTAACTTTCTTGAAAAACTCTTGTAAGATTGGTTAGACATGACCTCCCACACACAAACCTTTCTGACGGCCCTTAATCAGTCTATGTCTATCCAAATACAGATATATCCAGTCCCTTAAAGTACCTTACAATAACCTTCCTACTATTGATGTTAGACTATAATTTCCTGGTTTATTTTTAACTCTTTTTCAACAGCGGAACATTGGTTATCCTCCAACCCTCTGGCACTTCATCTGTCACTAAGGGTGATTTAAATATTTCTGCTAGGGCCCCAGGAATTTCTGCACTTGCTTCACACAGAGTCTGAGGGACAACTTGTCAGGCCCTTGGGATTTATTCACTTTAATTTACCTCAAGACAACAAACACCTCCTCCTCTGTGATCTGTATAGGTTCCATGAAGTTGATGCCATTTTGCCTCACTCAGTGGACTCTATATCTGTTTCCTGTGTAAATACAGATACAACAAATGCATTTAAGATCTCCCCCATCTCTTTTTGCTCCTCCCATGGATTACCAGTACCATTCTGATCTTCCAGAGGACCAATTTTGTCACTTGTAATCCTTTTGCTCTTAACATATTTGTAGAATCCCTTGGGATTCTCCTTCACCTTGTCTGTTGGAGCAACCTCGTGTTTTCTTTTAGCCCTCCTGACTTCTTTCTTAAGTATTCTCTTGCAGTTCTTATACTCCATAAACACCTCAATTGTTCCTACCTGCCTATAACTGCAATGCACCTCTTTTTTTCTTTACCAGAACCTCAATATCATATGAAAACCAAGGTTCCCTACTTCTGTTATCTTTATGTTTCAAGGCATGATACAAGCTCTGAAATCTCAAACGTTCACTTTTGAAGGCCTCCCACTTACCAATATACCTTTGCCAGAAAACAGCCTGCCCAGTCCACACTTGCCGGATCCTTTCTGATACCATCAAAATTGGCCTTTCTCTAATTTAGAATTTCAACCCATGAACCAGACCTATCTTTTTCATATTTACTTTGAAACTAATGGCATTGTGATCACAAGATGCAAAGTGTTCACTGACACAAACCTCTGCCACCTGCCTTGTCTCATTCCTTAATAACAAATCTACAAACGATTGTAGTATCGCACACTGTCTCATTAGAACTTCTACAGTCTGATTATGGAAACTTTCCCTAAACACATTTGACAAACTCTATCCCATCTAGTCTATTTACATAATGAGATTTCCAGTCAATATGGGGAAAGTTAAAATCACCTACTATAACAACCTTATGTTTCTTGCCACAAACAAGAGAAAATCTGCAGATGCTGGAAATCCGAGCAATACACACAAAATGCTGGAGGAATTCAGCAGGCCAGGCAGCATCTATGAAAAAAAAGTACAAAACTCTTCAGTCCTACCGAAGGGTTTTGGACAAAATGTCGACTACTTTTTTCCATAGATGCTGCCTGGCCTGCTGAGTTCCTCCAGCATTTTGTGTGTGTTATATATAAATAAAAATAAATAAAGGCATCCATTAGTCTTGCAAGACCATGGATCTGCGCTGGAAAGTCTTCGCTTTCCAGGGTGCAGGACTGGGCAAGGTTGTATGGAAGACTGGCAGTTGCCCATGCTGCAAGTCTCCCCTCTCCATGACACTGATGTTGTCCAAGGGAAGGGCAAGGGTCGATACAGCTTGGCACTGGTGTCATCGCAGGGCACTGTGTGGTTAAGTGCCTTGCTCAAGGACACAACACGCTGCCTCGGCTGGGGCTTGAACTCATGACCTTCAGGTCGCTAGTCCAATGCCTTAACCACTTGGCTACGTGTTATATATAAGACAATAACATACAGGAGAAGTAGGCCATTCAGCCCCTTCGAGTCTGCTCTGCCATTCAATCACGGCCTGATTCAATTCTTCCAGTCATACCCACTCCCCTGCCTTCTCCCCATACCCTTTGACACCCTCGCTAATCAAGAACCTATCTATCTCTTCCTTAAATACAGCCAATGACTTGGCCTCCACAGCTGTTCATGGCAACAAATTCCACAGATTTACCACCCTCTGACTAAGGTAATTTCTCCGCATCTCAGTTCTAAAAGGACATCCTTCAATCCTGAAGTCCTAGACCCTCTTGTCCTAGACTCCCCTACCATGGGAAATAACTTTGCCATATCTAATCTGTTCAGGCCTTTTAACATTTGGAATGTTTCTATGAGATCCCCCCTCGTTCTCCTGAACTTCAGAGAATACAGCCCAACAGCTGCCAGATATTCCTCATACAGTAACCCTTTCATTCCTGGAATCATTCTTGTGAATCTTCTCTGAACTCTCCAAAGTCAGTATATCCTTTCGAAAATAAAGAGCCCAGAACTGCACACAATACTCCAAATATCACGAGTGCCTTATAGAGCCTCAACATCACATCCCTGCTCTTATATTCTATACCTCTAGAAATGCATGTTCACATTGTATTCGCCTTCTTCACAAGCGACTTAACCTGGAGGTGAACCTTTTGGGGTATCTTGCACAAGGACTCCCAAGTCCCTTTGCATCTCTTCATTTTGAATTCTTTTCCCATCCAAATAATAGTCTGCCCATTTATTTCTTCCACCAAAGTGCATAACCATATACTTTCCAATATTGTATTTCACTTCCCACTTCTTTACCCATTCCCCTAAACTGTCTAAGTCTCTCTGCAGGCTCTGTTTCCTCAACACTACCTGCTCCTCCACCTACCTTTGTATCATCTGCAAATTTAGCCACAAATCCATCAATACCATAGTCCAAATCATTGACATACATCGTAAAAAGCAGCGGTCCCAACACCAACCCCTGTGGAACTCCACTGGTAACCGGTAGCCAGCCAGAATAGGATCCCTTTATTCTCACTCTCTCTTTTCTGCCAATCAGCCAATGTTCCACCCATACTAGTAAATTCCCAGTAATTCCATGGGATCTTATCTTGCTAAGCAGCCTCATGTGTGGCACCTTATCAAAGATGCCTTGTCAAGGCCTTCTGAAAATCCAAGTACACCACATCTACTACATCTCCTTTGTCTACCCTGCTTGTAATTTTCTCAAAAGATTGCAGTACGTTAGTCAGGCAGGATTTTCCTTTCAGGAAACCATGCTGGCTTTAGCCTATCTGATCTTGTGTCTCCAGGTACTCTGTAATCTCATCCCTAACAATCGATTCCAACAACTTTCCAACCACTGATTTCAGGCTAACAGGTCTATAGTTTCCTTTCTGCTGCCTCCCACCCTTCTTAAATAGCGGAGCAACATTTGCAATTTTCCAGTCATCCAGTACAATGCCTGAATCTATTGATGCTTGAAAGATCATCGTCAATGCCTCCGCAATCTCTCCAGCTACTTCCTTCAGAACTCGAGGATGCATTCCATCAGGTCCAGGAGATTTATCCACCCTCAGATCATTAAGCTTCCTGAGCACCTTCTCAGTCGTAATTATCACTGCACAAACTTCACTTCTCTGACATTCTTGAATGTCCGCTATACTGCAGACATCTTCCACTGTGAAGACTGATGCAAAATACGCATTCAGTTCCTCTGCCATCTCTGCGTCTCTCATTACAATATCTCCAGCGTCATTTTGTATTGGTCCTATATCTGCCCTTGACTCTCTTTTACCCTTTATATACTTAAAAAGGCTTTCAGTATATTCTTTGATATTAGTCGCCAGCTTCCTTTCATAATTCATCTTTTCCTTCCTAATGATCTTCTTAGTTTCCTTCTGCAAGTTTTTAAAAGCATTCCAATCCTCCATCTCCCCACCAGCTCTGGGTTCCTTGTATGCCTTCTCTTTTGCTTTTACTTTGGCTCTGACTTCGCTTGTCAGCCACGGTAGTGTCCTTCTTCCCTTTGAAAATTTCTTATTTGGACTATATTTGTCTTACACTTCCCTCATTTTTCGCAGAAACTCCAGCCATTGCTGCTCTGCTGTCTTTCCTGCAAATGTGCCTTTCCAGTCAACCTTGGCCAGTTCCCCTCTCATGCCATTGTAATTTCCTTTATTCCACTGATATACCGACATACTGAAATACGTTTCTTGAAACAGTCTGCAATCTCTCTACAAATTTGTTTCTCTAAATCCCTAGGACTTCTGGGTGGTCTGTAAAATAGCCCCATTAACGTGGTCATACCTTTTCTCTTACTCATCTCCTCACTGAGCCTTACGAGATGAGTTCTCCAGTCTGTCCTGACTGAGCACTGCTGTGATATTTTCCCTGACTAGTAATCCCATCCCCCTCCCTTTAATCCCTTCTGCTGTGCCATGTCTAAACCGACGGAACCCTGGAATATTGAGCTGCCAGTCCTGCCCATCCTGTAACCAAGACTTGTTAATGGCTACAATATCATAATTTCAAGTGCTAGTCCATGCCCTGAACTGGGCTGCCTTTCCTATAATACGACTTACATGGAAATACACGCAGCTCAGGGCATCAGTTCCACCATGTTCAATCCTTTGAATCCTGACTTTGAGGCTTAACAACATCCATCTCCACAACCTCTCCACTAATTGCTCTGGCGCTGTTGGATCCCATCCCCTTGGAACTCTAGTACTCTAGTTTAAACCCCTCCCCTCCTGCTCCCGGCAGCACTTCTGGTACGTTTCCTCTGTCCATCAGTCTGCTAGGTACTGTGGTTCATAAGGCTTTGTGCCATTCCTGCGGCCTTGGGATGAAAGAAGGTTGAAGTTGTATTACGTCAGCAGAACATAGAATAGTACAGTACAGTGCAGGCCCATGATGATGTACCTACTCTGAGATTAATCTAACCCTTCCTCCCCTCAGAGCCCTCCATTTTTCTATCATCTATGTACTTATTTAAGAGTTTCTAACATGTTCCAAATGTATCTGCCTCTACCACCACCCATGGGAAGGCATTCCACGCATTCCCCACTTTCAGTGTAAAAAAGATTTACCTCTGACTTCCCTCCAATCACCTTAAAATTATGACCCCTTGTAATGGCCATGTCCATCCTGGGAAAAAATCTCTGGTTATCCACCTTATCTATGCCTCGTGGCATTTTGTACACCTCTGTTAAGTTACCTGTCATCCTCCTTTGTTCCAAAAAGAAAAACCCTAGCTTGCTCAGCCTCATAAGACATGCTCTCTAATCCAGGCAGCATTTTGCTAAATCTCCTCTGCACCCTCTCTAGAGCTTCCACATCCTTCCTATAATGAGGCAACCAGAACTGAACACAATTGTGCCTTTAGCCAGTATTATTCGGAGGAAATTTGGTGGAGAAAAATGTATAAAATAATACATTTAATAATAAAAAATAATCAGGAAACAATAAAGGTCACTGAGGAAACCATTTCTGTCTATTTCTTTTACAGAGGAGAGCATGAAGGAAGCCGACGGATGAAGACAGAACTCCTGGTGCAGATGGATGGCTTGGCTCGTTCCGATGATCTTGTCTTTGTTTTGGCAGCTTCTAACATGCCTTGGTGAGAAATACTCTTACAGTTCATCCCTGCACTGACTGGTTCTCTGGGTTTCAACCACTCTAGGTTTATTTCTATTCCTCTATTTATGAGCTATTACTCAGTAATCTGTTTATTGATTTATCGAGATACAGCACAGAATAGGCCCTTCCGGCCCTCTGAGCCGTGCTTCCCAGCAACCTCCCATTTTACCCGAGCCGAATCTAAGGACAATTTACAATGGCCAGTTAACCCACCAACCGGTGGGTCATTGGACTTTGTGAGGAAATCCTAGGACCCGGAGTAAACCCTCCTTACAGACGATATTGGAATTGATCTCTGAACTGTAACACCTGAGCTATAGTCGTTGCACTAACCGCTACTCTACCATGGGCCCATGGGAAAATGTAGTCAGTGAAGGCAAGTTTGTAGTATTTATAATCATCCTTGATCTGTTGTCTGAAACCTGTGTTTTACAAGTAAATTAATTTATTATTGTCACAGGTACTCGGGTACGGTGATGCTATCCATGCAGATCATTTCACAGCATCAGTTCATTGAGGTAGCACTAGGGAAAATAATAACAGAATGCAAGAGAATAAAGCGTAACAGCTCGAGTGAAAGTGTAGTGCAGGTAGACGATAAGGTGCAAGATCATATTGAGATAGATTGTGAGATCAAGAGAGCATCTTATTGTATAGTCATAGAGAAGTACAGCACATAAACAGGCTATTCATCCCATCTCGTGCATGCTGAAACCATTTAAACTGCCTTTTCCCATCGACCTGCACCGGGACCATAGACTTCCATATCCCCTGCTATCCACGTCCCTAATGTTTCTCTTAAACATTGAAATCGAGCTCACATTCACCACTTGTGCTGGCAGTGAATTCCACACTCGCATGACCCTCTGAGTGAAGATGTTTCCCCTCACGTTCGCCTTAAACTTTTCACCTTTCACCCTTAATCCATGACCTCTGGTTGTGGTCCTTTTACTCTTAACATACAGTTGCAAAAAAAAGTTTGTGAACCCTTTGCAATTACCTGGTTTTCTGCATTTATTACTTACGCAATTACTCATGAAATTGATTCCAAGGTTGAATGGCTTAGACATAGAAACACAGATTCATAGAAAACCTACAGCATAATGCAGACCCTTCAGCCTACAATGCTGTGTCAAACATGTGCTTACCTGTGAAATTACCTAGAGTTACCCATAGCCCTCTATTTTTCTGAGCTCCATGTACCTATCCAGGAGTCTCTTAAAAGACCCTCTCGTATCCGCCTCCACCACCGTTGCCGGCAGCCCATTCCACACACTCACCACACTCTGCACAGAAAAACTTACCCCTGACATCTCCTCTGTACCTACTTCAAAGCACCTTAAAACCGTGCCCTCTCATGTTAGCCAGTTCAGCCCTGAGAAAAAACCTCTGACTACCCACACCATCAGTGCCTCTCATCATCTTATACACCTCTATCAGGTTACTGCTCATTCTCCGTCACTCCAAGGAAAAAAGGCCAAGTTCACTGAACCTATTCTTGTAAAGCATGATCCCTAATCCAGGCAACATCCTTGTAAATCTCCTCTGTACCATTTCTATGGTTTCTACATCCTTCCTGTAGTGAGGTGACCAGAATTGAGCACAGAACTCCAAGTGGGGTCTGACCAGGGTCCTATATAGCTGTAACATTACCTCTCAGCTCTTAAACTCAATCCCACGGTTGGTGAAGGCCAATGCACCGTCTACCTTCTTAACCACAGAGTCAACCTGCACAGCAGCTTTGAGTGTCCTATGGACTTGGACCTCAAGATCCCTCTGATCCTCCACACTGCCAAGAGTCTTACCATTAATACTATATTCTGCCATCATATTTGACCTACCAAAATGAACCACCTCACACTTATCTGGGTTGAACTCCATCTGCCACTTCTCAGCCCAGTTTTGCATCCTATCAATGTCCCGCTGTAACCTCTGACAGCCCTCCACACTATCCACAACACCCCCAACCTTTGTGTCATCAGCAAATTTTCTAACCCATCCCTCCACTTCCTCATCCAGATCATTTATAAAAATCACAAAGAGAAGGGGTCCCAGAACAGATCTCTGGGGTACACCACTGGTGACCGACCTCCATGCAGAATATGACCCGTCTATAACCACTCTCTGCCTTCTGTGGGCAAGCCAGTTCTGAATCCACAAAGCAATGTCCCCTTAGATCTCATGCCTCCTTACTTTCTCAATAAGCCTTGCATGGGGTACCTTATCAAATGCCTTGCGGAAATCCATATACACTACATATACTATTCTACCTTAATATGTTCAGTCACATACTCAAAGAATTCAATCAGGCTCGTAGGGCACGACCTGCCCTTGACAAAGCCATGCTGACTATTCCTAATCATATTATACCTCTCCAAATGTTCATAAATCCTGCCTCTCAGGATTTTCTCCATCAACTTGCCAATCACTGAAGTAAGACTCTCTGGTCTATAGTTTCCTGGGCTATCTCTACTCCCTTTCCTGAATAACGGAACAACATCCGCAACCCTCCAATTCTCCGGAACCTTTCCTGCCTCCATTGATGATGCAAAGACTGTCACTAGAGGCTCAACAATCTCCTCCCTCACTTCCCCCGGTAGGCTGGGGTACATCTCGTCCAGTCACAGTGACTTATCCAACTTGATGCTTTCCAAAAGCTCCAGCAAATACTCTTTCTTAAAATCTATATGCTCAAGCTTTTCAGTCTGCTGTAAGTCATCCCTACAATTGCCAAAGTCCTTTTCTGTAGAGAATACTGAAGCAAAGTATTTATACCTCAGCTCTCTCCGGTTCCATACACGCGTGATTGGTCCTATTCTCTCACGTCTTATCCTCTTGCTCTTCACGTACTTGTAGAATGCCTTGGGGTTTTCCTTAATCATGTCTGCCAAGGCCTTCTCATGGCTCCTTCTGGCTGTCTTAATTTCATCCTTAAGCTCCCTCCTGCTAGCCTTATAATCTTCTGGATCTCTATCATTACCTAGTTTTTTGAACCTTTCGTAAGCTTTTCTGTTCTTCTTGACTAGATTTACAACAACCTTTGTACACCACGGTTCCTGTACCCTACCATCCTTTCCCTGTCTCATTGGAATGTATCTATGCAGAACTCCACGTAAATATCCCCAGAATATTTGCCACATTTCTGCTGTACATTTCCCTGAGGACATTTGTTTCCAATTTATACTTCCAAGTTCCTGCCTGATAGCTTCATATTTCCCCTTACTCCTATTAAACGCTTTCCTAACTTGTCTGTTCCTCTCCCTCTCCAATGGACATAGTATTGCAATCACTATCTCCAAATGCTCTCCCACTGAGAGATCTGACACCTGACCAGGTTCATTTCCCAATGCCAGATCAAATACAGCCTCTCCTCTTGCAGGCTTATCTACATATTGTGTCAAGAAACCTTCCTGAACACACCTAACAAACTCCACCCCATCTAAACCCCTTGTTTTAGAGAGATGCCAATCAGTATTTGGGAAATTAAAATCTCCCACCTCGACAACCCTGTTATTATTACACTGTTCCAGAATCTGTCTCCCTATCTGCTCCTCAAAGTCCCTGTTACTATTGGGTGGTCTATAAAAAACACCCAGTAGAGTTATTGACCCCTTCCTTTTCCTAACTTCCACCCACAGAGACTCTGTAGACAATCCCTCCATGACGTCCACCTTTTCTGCAGCCATGACACTATCTCTGATCAACAGTGCCTCGCCCCCACCTCTTTTGCCTCCCTCCCTGTCCTTTTTGAAACATCTAAAACCTGGCACTCTAAATAACCATTCCTGTCCCGGAGCCATCCAAGTCTCTGTAATGGCCACAACATCACAGCTCCAAGTACTGATCCATGCTGTAAGCTCATCCGCTTTGTTCATGATGCTCCTTGATTTAAAATAGATCTCAAACCATCGGTTTGATCACATCCCTTCTCTATCACCTGCCTATCCTCCCTATCACACTGTCTACAGGCTTTCTCTATTTGTGAGCCAACCACCTCTTCCTCCATCTCTTCAGCTCAGTTTCCACCCCCCAGCAATCCTAGTTTAAACTCTCCCCAATAGCTTTGTAAACCTCCCTGCCAGGATATTGGTCCCCCTCGGATTCAAGTGCAACCCGTCCTTTTTTACAGGTCACACCTGGCCCAAAAGAGGTCCCAATGATCCAGAAATCTAAATCCTTGCCCCCTGCTCCAATCCCTCAGCCACGCATTTATCCTCCACCTTATTCTATTCCTATTCTCTCTGTCGCGTGGCACAGGCAGTAATCCCGAGATTACTACTTTGAGGTCCTGCTTCTCAACTTCCTTCCTAACTCCTTGTAGTCCGTTTCAGGACCTCCTCACTTTTCCTACCTATGTTGTTGGTACCAATATGTACCACGACCTCTGGCTGTTCTCCTTCCCACTTCGAGATATTGTGGGTGTGATCAGAAACATCCCGTACCCTGGCACCTGGGAGGCAAACTACCATCCGTGTTTCTTTCCTGCGTCCACAGAATCACCAGTCTGACCCCCTAACTACAGAATCCCCTATCACTACTGCCATCCTCTTCCTTTCCCTACCCTTCTGAGCCACAGGGCCAGACTCTGGCTTTCCCCAGGTAGGCTCCCCCCCGCCCCCCAGTAGTACTCAAACAGGAGTACTTATTGTTAAGGGGGACAGCCACAGGGGTACTCTCTCGTATCTGACTCTTGTCCTTCCCTCTCCTGACTGTTACCCACTTATCTGTCTCCCAAGGCCCTCGTGTGACTACCTGCCTATAGCTCCTCTCTATCACCTCCTCACTCTCCCTGACCAGACAAAGGTCATCGAGCTGCATCTACAATTCCCTGACCTGGTCCCTAAGGAGCTGCAGCTTGATGCACCCGGTACAGATGTGGCCATCCGGGAGGCTGGGAGTCTCCTGGACTTCCCACATCTGACACCCAGTGCAGAACATCGGCCTCATAGACATACTTCCTGTACTATCTACACAGGCAACCTACCTCACCTCGACCTGTTATGACCTAAGTCCTGTTGAGCCAAAGTCCTCCTACTCTGTTTCCCTCTACTCTGTTGCGCGCTCCTCTGGCGCCTACTCTATAAAGCTGTCTTCTTTTTAAACTCTTCTTGCTGTTCTAACTGGCTGATGTCCATGCCCTTACGCAGTTGTGCCTCGATCAAACCGCTGAAGAAAAAAAAAAAAACGGGCTTGATTGCTCTGGGCCTGTATTCACTGGAATTCAGAAGAATGAGGGGTGACCTATAGTCAGGGGATCAGATAGGCAATTCAGTGGATGCAAATTGGAAACATAGGTGGTGGTTTGCCCCTCAGGAGCCAGGGTCCGCAATGTTTCTGAACGCATCCACAATATCCTGAAAAGGGAGGGTGAGCAACCAGAAGCTGTGGTACATATTGGTTCCAATGACATAGGTAGAAAAAGGCTTAAGGTCCTGAAAACACAATACAGGGAGTTAGGAATGAAGCTGAGAATCAGGATTTCAAAGATAGTAATCTCGGGATGGTTGCCTGTGCCATACAACAGTGAGGATAGGAATAAAATGAGCTGGTAGATAAATGCATGGCTGAAGAACTGGAGCGGAGCAGGGATTCAGATTTCTGGATAATTGAGACCTCTTCTGGGGTAGATGGGACCTGTACAAAAGGGACGGACTGCACTTAAATCTGACAGACACCAATATTTTTGCAGGCAGGTTTACTAGATCTGTTAAACTAATGTGGAAGTGGGATGGGAACCAGTATGATAGAGCTGAGGATGAGCCAACAGGTTTACATGTAGATGATGTGTGCAATATGAATGTAAGGAAGGACAAACCAATGACGGGGTACAAATGCTGACAGAGTAAATAGTTAAATTGTACCACAGAGAAAATTCAAAAGGCCGAAGAATGCAGGACTGAGGGTGCTGTGTTTAAATGTGAGTAGCATTTGGAATAAGGTGGACAAACTCGTGGCGCAATTAGAGATTGGTCGGTATGACGTTATGAGCATCATTGAGTCATGGCTGAAAGAAGATCATAGTCAGGAGCTTAACATCAAAGGATATCTTTGTATTGAAAGGACAGGCAGGAAGGCATAGGTGGTGGTGTGGCTCTGTTGGTAAGATACGGAATTACATCTTTAGAAAGAGGTGACATAGGGTCAGAGAAAGTTGAATCTTTGTGAGTGGAGTTAAGAAACTGCAAGGACAAAAATCATATATAGGCTTTCAAATAACAACCAGGATGTGGGATTGAGATTGCAAAGGGAGCAGGAAAGGCCATGTAATAAGGGTAATGACACAATTGTAATGGGAGACTTCAATATGCAGAAGCATTCGGAAAATCAGGTTGGTGTGAGATCGCAAGAGAGGGAATTTGTTGGATACGTACGAGGTGGTTTTTTTGAGCAGCTTGTGCTGGAGCCTACTCAGGCAAAGGCTATTTTAGATTGGGTGTTGTATAATAACCCAGAATCTTATTAGGGAGCTGAATGGAAAGGAGATCCATCTTCTTGAACCATTGAAGAGCTGGATCTCAAAACATCCTGACGTCATCACAGCAGGAAGTGTGGTCAGTGCTTGTCATGCCGAACTTAGAAGGAGCAAAACAGAAGAGCTAAGAGACAAGTTCAAGACAGCAAAGAAGAATCTCTTTGCCACCTACGACCAACTGAAGGAAGAGGAACTAGCTGAGAGGATTAGAGGGGTCGAGGCTGCTAATGAAGACAAGCAGCATGGAGAAGCATGGCACCTAGTCAACGAGATCAACGGATGGAAGAAGTCCCCATCAGGTCAAATAAGCGGTAAAACAGCAGAGGACAGTGTCCTGACATGGTTTACCCACTTTAAGAACCTGCTGGGAAGCCCTCCAACGATCACGGAAGAAGAAGAGGACATACCCATGATACAATGCAAGTCGGCATCGATGACGGCCCATTCACCTTTGAGGAACTGAGGAAGGCCAAATATGCAACCAACAGGGCAGGAGTGCTGGACCAGATGGGACACCACCAGATGTCCTGAAGAGCTGCAACCTGGATGACATCTTGCTGGACATATGTAATACAGCACTGATGAAAGGCGACAAACCAGAACAGTGGTCACTCTCATACATTATCCCTGTCCCCAAGTCTGGATCCCTCACGAAGACAGATAACTATGGTGGAGGGCTTGACCTACATCTTAGCAAAGCTATACAATCGGATGATCTTGAACAGGATTCGCACTGCCATTGACTCTAAGCTAAGATTCAATCAGAATGGTTTTCGGCAGAAGCTCACAACAGTAATACAAATACTTGCTCTCTGTAGAATCATTGAGGAAGTCAAGAAGAACAACCTACCAGCCGTGCTCATTGATTTTCGCAAAGCTTTTGACTCCATTCACTGAGGTAAAATGCTGAAGATCCTGAAAGCTTACGGAGTGCCAGACCATCTACTGAGAGCAACAGAGTCCAGCTATACCAAAACCATGGCGAAAGTTGTATCACCAGAGGGAGAAACAGCAGTGTTCGAGCTCCTAGCTGGTGTGCTGCAAGGAGACACTCTGGCATCCTACATCTTTATAATTGTCCTTGATTACGCTCTGCGGCAAGCTACCAAAGATCATGACAAGCTTGGTTTTACCATAAAACCAGGGCGAACCAAAAGGGTCAGACCAGTTACACTCACAGATCTCGATGTTGCAGGCGACATAGTCCTGCTCTCTGACCAGATGGAGGAAGCACAGTAGCTGCTGACAAAAGTGGAAACTGAGTGGAATGAAGTTGGACTTCACCTAAACACTAAAAAGACAGTACATGGCGTTTAACTGCGACGATGGTACTCTCAAGACTGTAGAGAATGATACCATTAAGAAAGTCTTTGACTACAAGTACCTCGGGTCAAGAATGATGAATTCAGAGAAGGACATAAAGATACAGAAGTCACTGGCGTGGAGGGCTATGAACGACATGAAGGAAATGTGGAAGTCGAACCTGACCAGAGGGCTTAAGAAGAGGATTTTCATAGCAGTCATAGAGTCCATTCTCACATACAGATGTGAAACGTGGACACTCACCAAGACTATGCGAAAGTCTCCAGATGGTTGTTATACACGAATGCTCCAGATGGCTCTTGATGTGAGCTGGCAACAGCACATGACGAACGTTGAGCTCTCTAACAACCTACCGATGTTCTCCACTAAAATCGAGGCGAGGAGACTGCAACTAGCGGGGCACTGTCTACGCCACCCCGAGCTACCTGCCAGCCTAGTCATCATATGGGAGCCCAAGCACGGGAGGATGAACCCTGGGCGCCCTCCCAAGACTATGGTCAACACACTCCTAGAAGACAGTGGCACGGCTAATGTAGATGAACTGAACACACTGATGAGGGAGAAGTGGAGAGTCCATCATCGTGCCCGACGCCGGCCCCCTAGGCCTGAGTCGACGTCGTAGTAGTAGTAGTTATGGAAAAGAACCCTCAGGAGACGATGATCATAATTTGATTGAAACCATACAGCAATTTGAAAGGGAGAGGCGTAAGTCACATATCTCAGTGTCACAATGGAACGAAAGGAGTTACAGAGGCATGAGAGAGGAGCTTGCCCAGGTCAGTTGGAGAGGGATACTGGCAGGGATGATGGCAGAGCAGAGATGGCTGAAGTTTCTGGGAAGAGTTCAATAGGGACAGGATAGATATATCCCACAGAGAAAGTTCTCAAATGGTACGGGTAGGCAACTGTGGCTGACAAGGGAAATTAAGGACTGCATAAAAGCCAAGGAAAGGACATATAAGGTTACAAAAGTGAGTGGGAAGTTTGATAATTGGGAAGCTTTTAAAATCCCACAAAGGTCAACTGAGAAAAGCTATAGGAAGGGAAAAGATGATATATGAGCAACACACACAAAATGCTGGAGGAAATCAGCAGGCCAGGCAGCATGTGTGGAAAAGAGTACAGTCGACATTTTAGGCTGAGACCTTTCAGCAGGACTGGAGAAAGAAAAAGCTGAGGAGTAGATTTAAAAGGTGGGAGGGGAGGAAAGAGAAACACCAGGTGATAGGTAATACAGGGCTGGAGAACAGTGACTCTGATAGGAGAGAACAGAAGGCCATGGAAGAAAGAAAAGGGGGGAGGAGCACCAGAGGGAGGTGGTGGGCAGGCAAGGGGATAAGGTGAGAGAAGGAAAAGGAGGTGGGGAATGGTGAAGGAGAGAGTGGGGCCATTATTGGGAGTTTGAGAAATCGATGTCAATGCCATCAGGTTGGAAGCTGCCCAGACAGAATATACGGTGTTTTCCTGCAACCTGAGTGTGGCTTCATCGTGACAGTGGAAGAGGCCATGGACTGACATATTGGAATGGGAAGTGGAATTAAAATGGGTGGCCACTGGAAGATCCTGGAGCGTAGGTGCTCAGTGAAGCGATCTCCCAATTTACGTTGGGTCTCACCAATATATAGGAGGCAACAGCAGGAGAACCTCATTCAGACTCACAGGTGAAGAGTCACTTCACCAGGAAGGACTGTTTGGGGCCCTGAGTGGTAATGAGGAAGGAGGTGTAGAAACAGGTGTGGCACTTGTTCTGCTTGCAAGGATAAGTGCTAGGAGAGAGATCAGTGGGGAGGGATTAATGGACAAGGGAGTTGGGTAGGGAGCGATCCCTGCGGAAAACAGAAAGTTGGGGGAGAGAAAGATGTGCTCGGTGGTGGAATCCTGTCGAAGATGGCAACAGTTGTAGAGAATTATGTGCTGGGGGCGGAGGCTGGTGGGGTGATAGGTGAGGACAAAAGGAACCCTATCCCTTGGTTAACAGGAGGATGGGGTGAGAGCAGACGTGCATGAAATGAAAGAGATGAAGTTGAGGGCAGCATTGTTGGTTGAGGAAGGGAAGCCCCCTTTCTTAGGGCATCCTAAGAGTAGATGCGGCAAAGACGGAGGAATTAAGAGAAGGGGATGGTGTTTTTACAAATAACAGGGTGGGACAAGGTATAGTTCAGGTAGCTGGGAGAGTCAGTAGGTTTATAATAGACATCAGTCTATAGACAGCTGTCTCCAGAGATAGAGACAGAGAGATCAAGAAAGGGGAGGGAGGTGTCGGAAATGGACTAGGTAAATTTGAGGGCAGGGTGGAAGTTGGAGGCAAAGTAGATGAATTTGATGAGTTAAGCATAGGTGCAGGAAACAGCAACAATGCAGTTGTCGATGTAGTGTAGGAAAAGTGCGGGACGGACACCAGTGTAGGCTTGTAACATAGACCATTCCACATAGCTGACAAACAGGCAGGCATAGCTGGGACCCATGCGAGTGCCCATGCCAACACCTTTTGTTTGAAGGAAGTGGAAGGAGCCAAAAGAGAAATTATCTAGTGAGGATAAGTCCCGCTAAGTGGAGGTGAACTGGTTGGGTCTAGTGTCCAAGAAGAAACAGAGAGCTTTGAGGCCTTCCTGGTGGGGGATGGAGGTGTATAGGGACTGGATATCCATAGTGAAAATAAGATGATGGGGTCAGGGGACCGGTTTTTCCATGAACACCATTCTTATTCAGGGTTTTTCTTATAGTGGACACATAAACAGAGACTTTAGCATGTTGAAGAGTTTTCTGCAGTCTTTTGCTGTTACCCTTGGGTTCTTTTATACCTCCCTCAGCATTGCATGTTGTGCTCTTGGTGTGACTTTGCAGGACACCCTCTCCCAGGGAGAACGGCACCAGTACTGAATTTTGTCCATTTGTAGACAATTTCTCTTACTGTGGCCTGATGAACACTTGGGTCTTTAGAAATGATTTTGTAGCCGTTGCCAGCTTCATGCATCTCTACAATTCTACTTCTAAGGTCCTCTGAAAGTTGTTTTGATCAAGGCATAGTGCACATGCAGTAAACAGACCACCTTGAGAAGAACAGGCTCTGTAAATAACCTGACTTTGTATATGCACAGTTGAAGTCAGAAGTTTACGTACACCTTAGCCAAATCCGTTTAAACACAGCTTTTCACAATTCCTGACATTTAATCCTAGAAAACATTACCTGTCTTAGGTCAGTTAGGATCACTACTTCATTTTAAGAATGTGAAATGTCAGAATAATAGTAGAGAGAATGATTTATTTCAGCTTTTATTTCTTTCATCACTTTCCCAGTGGGTTAGAAGTTTACATACACTTTGTTAGTATTTGGTAGCATTGCCTTTAAATTGTTTAACTTAGGTCAAACATTTTGGGTAGCCTTCCACAAGCTTCTCACAATAAGTTGCTGGAGTTTTGTTCCATTCCTCCAGACAGAACTGGTGTAACTGAGTCAGGTTTGTAGGCCTCCTTGCTCACACATGCTTTTTCAGTTCTGCCCACAAATTTTCTATTGGATTGAGGTCAGAAAATGATGTCAAGTCTGGTTCATCGTTGGGAGCAGTTTCCAAATGCCTGAAGGTACAACGTTAATCTGTACAAACAATAGTACGCAAGTATAAACACCATGGGACCACGCAGCCGTCATACCGCTCAGGAAGGAGACGAATTCTGTCTCCTAGAGATGAACGTACTTTGGCACAAAAAGTGCAAATCAATCCCAGAACAACAGCAAAGGACTTTGTGAAGATGCTGGAGGAAACAGGTAGACGTGTCTATATCCACAGTAAAACGAGTCCTATATCGACATAACCTGAAAGGCTACTCAGCAAGGAAGAAGCCACTGCTCCAAAACGACCACAAAAAAGCCAGAGCAACACACACAAAATGCTGGTGAATGCAGCAGGCCGGGCAGCATCTATAGGAACAGTTACAGTCGGCGTTTCGGGCCGAGACTCTTCGTCAGGACTCAAAAAAAGCCAGACTACAGTTTGCAAGAGTACATGGGGACAAAGATCTTACTTTTTGGAGAAATGCCCTCTGGTCTGATGAGACAAAAATTGAACTGTTTGGCCATAATGACCATCGTTATGTTTGGAGGAAAAAGGGTGAGGCTTGCAAGCCGAAGAACACCCATCCCAACCGTGAAGCATGGGGTGGCAGCATCATGTTGTGGGGGTGCTTTGCTGCAGGAGGGACTGGTGCACCTCAAAATAGATGGCGTCATGAGGAAGGAAAATTATGTGGATATATTGAAGCAAAATCTCAAGACATCAGCCAGGAAATTAAAGCTCGGTCGCAAATGGGTCTTCCAAGTGGACAATGACCCCAAGCATACCTCCAAAGTTGCTTAAGAACAACAAAGTCAAGCTATTGGAGTGGCCGTCACACAGCCCTGACCTCAATCTGATAGAAAATTTGTGGGCAGAACTGAAAAAGCATGTGTGAGCAAGGAGGCCTACAAACCTGACTCAGTTACACCAGTTCTGTCTGGAGGAATGGAACAAAATTCCAGCAACTTACTGTGAGAAGCTTGTGGAAGGCAACCCAAAATGTTTGACCCATGTTAAACAACTTAAAGGCAATGCTACCAAATACTGTTGTTGGTCCATCGTTGTCGTCAATGAAGACCTCGACACCATTATGATGGTGTCGAGACCAGCGCTTGATTTGGATTTAAGTGAGGGAGAGTTGCGCAGCGTCAGCCTCACTCTCTCTTCCCAATTCCCATCTGGATCCAGCGGCAAGACAAGAGTCGAGACGGCTGGAGATGGGACTGGGTGCAGTGGATGACCAGGACATCTTTTGTGTCTTGTTCTGCTCTACACGTTCCACGACGCTTGCAGAGACCGCCTTCTTGACCGTTGGACCTTCCGCTGGTTTCGTCCGCTCAATCCGCTGGAGTCTGTCTTCACATGCTGGGATAGTCAACTCCCAATCTCACCGAGGGTTTGAGACCCGTCAGCTACCCTCACCTGGTTTAGCCGGCGTGTCGAAGCCATTGCCCGGGGTGTGGCCGCTGTCGCATGCAAACAGCTACGAGGAGCCACAGGTGAGAGCTGAGTGCCAGGTGGGGACCAAAGGTGGACTAACCACCTTGAAAAGGACGTGACATGTTCCCCCACCAGAGGTGCTACCCCTCCCTGACACCCCATACACCCCTACCAAATACTAACAAAGTGTATGTAAACTCTGACCCACTGGGAAAGTGATGAAAGAAATAAAAGCTGAAATAAATCATCCACTCTACTATTATTCTGATATTCCACATTCTTAAAATGAAGTAGTGATCCTAACTGACGTAAGACATGGAATGTATTCTAGGATTAAATGTCAGGAATTGTGGAAAAACTGAGTTTAAATGTATTTGGCTAAGGTGTATGTAAACTTCTGACTTCAACTGTATGTTTTTTTATATATAGGGCAGGGCACCTCTACAATCCACACCTCTAATCTCAGAAATTGTGTTTGTCTGTTATTGTAATTTAATTGAAGATCAATCCACATTTTATGAGTAATTAATGCAGAAAACTGGGTAATAGTAAAGGGTTCACAGACTTTTTTTAAGCCCTTCCGATTTTGTTCTTAAGTATTCTCTTGTATTTCTTATACTCCATGAGCAACTCGTTTGCTCCTACCTGTCCTATACCTGCTCTGCACCTCCTTTTTTCTCTTAGCCAGGGCCTCAATATCCCTTGAAAACCGAAGTTTCCTACACTTGTTATTTTTACCTTTTATTCTGACAGGCACATACAATCTTTGTACTCTCAAAATTTCACTTTTGAAGGCCTCCCACTTACCAGGAAAACTGCCTGCCCCAATCCACACTTGCCAGATCATTTCTGAAACCGTCAAATTGGTCTTACTCCAATTTAGAATATCAACTTGTGGACCAAACCTACCTTGTGGCATACTTACTTTGCGTCTAGTGACCACAATGCCATTAGTTTCAAGTGTTCCCCTATACAAACATCTGTCATCCACCCTGTCTCATTCCTAATAGCAGATTCAGAATGGCAGGCGGTGACTAGTGGGGTACCGCAAGGCTCAGTGCTGGGACCCCAGTTGTTTACAATATATATTAATGACTTGGATGAGGGAATTAAATGCAGCATCTCCAAGTTTGCGGATGACACGAAGCTGGGTGGCAGTGTTAGCAGTGAGGAGGATGCTAAGAGGATGCAGGGTGACTTGGATAGGTTGGGTGAGTGGGCAAACTCATGGCAGATGCAATTTAATGTGGATAAATGTGAAGTTATCCACTTTGGTGGCAAAAATAGGAAAACAGATTATTATCTGAATGGTGGCCAATTAGGAAAAGGGGAGGTGCAACGAGACCTGGGTGTCATTATACACCAGTCATTGAAAGTGGGCATGCAGGTACAGCAGGCGGTGAAAAAGGCGAATGGTATGCTGGCATTTATAGCGAGAGGATTCGAGTACAGGAGCAGGGAGGTACTACTGCAGTTGTACAAGGCCTTGGTGAGACCACACCTGGAGTATTGTGTGCAGTTTTGGTCCCCTAATCTGAGGAAAGACATCTTTGCCATAGAGGGAGTACAAAGAAGGTTCACCAGATTGATTCCTGGGATGGCAGGACTTTCATATGAAGAAAGACTGGATGAACTGGGCTTGTACTCGTTGGAATTTAGAAGATTGAGGGGGGGATCTGATTGAAACATATAAGATCCTAAAGGGATTGGACAGGCTAGATGCAGGAAGATTGTTCCCGATGTTGGGGAAGTCCAGAACGAGGGGTCACAGTTTGAGGATAGAAGGGAAGCCTTTTAGGACCGAGATTAGGAAAAACTTCTTCACACAGAGAGTGGTGAATCTGTGGAATTCTCTGCCACAGCAAACTGTTGAGGCCAGTTCATTGGCTATGTTTAAGAGGGAGTTAGATATGGCCCTTGTGGCTACAGGGGTCAGGGGGTATGGAGGGAAGGCTGGGGCGGGGTTCTGAGTTGGATGATCAGCCATGATCATAATAAATGGCGGTGCAGGCTCGAAGGGCCGAATGGCCTACTCCTGCACCTATTTTCTATGTTTCTATACACTCTCTCATTGAGACTTCTACAGACTGAACACTTTTGACAAACTCTATCCCATCTAGTCCTTTTACTGTATGGGATATCCAGTCAATATATGGAAAGTTAAAATAACAACTTTATGTTTCTTGCAAGAGTCTGCATTCTCTCTTTTAGTTTGTTCCTATAAATCCCTTGGACTGTTGGGTGGTCTGTAATATAGCCCCAAATGACATTGTCATACATTTCTCACTATAGGAAGGATGTGGAAGCATTGGAAAGGGTACAGAGGAGATTTACCAGGATGCTGCCTGGTTTAGAGAGTATGCATTATGATCAGAGATTAAGGGAGCTAGGGCTTTACTCTTTGGAGAGAAGGAGGATGAGAGGAGACATGATAGAGGTGTACAAGATAATAAGAGGAATAGATAGAGTGGATAGCCAGCGCCTCTTCCCCAGGGCACCACTGCTCAATACAAGAGGACGTGACTTTAAGGTAAGGGGTGGGAAGTTCAAGGGGGATATTAGAGGAAGGTTTTTTTACTCAGAGAGAGGTTGGTGCGTGGAATGCACTGCCTGAGTCAGTGGTGGAGGCAGATACACTAGTGAAGTTTAAGAGACTACTAGACAGGTATATGGAGGAATTTAAGGTGGGGGGTTATATGGGAGGCAGTGTTTAAGGGTTCGCCACAACTTTGTGGGCCGAAGGGCCTGTACTGTGCTGTACTATTCTTATGTTCTTATTTTTTAATTCCACCCATAATGCCTCACTAGACGAGTTAGTTCTCCAGTCTGTCCTGACTGAGAACTGCTGTCACATTTTTGCTGTCGAGGAAGACCACCCCTCCCCATCTAATCCCTCTCACTCTGTCATGTCTAAATCAACAGAACCCTGGAATACTGAGCTGCCAGTCCTGCCCCTCCTGCAACCAAGTCTCACTAATGGCTACAACATCATAATTCCAGGTGTTGATCCATGCCCTGAGCTCATCTGCTTTTCCTACGATACTTCTTGCATTAAAATGTACAAAGCTCTGTGCTCAACCTTTTGATTCCTGACTTTGTCTGCGGTCTTACCAACATCTGCCTCCACAGCTTCTCCACTGAAGGTTCTGGCATTCTGGTTCCCATCCCCCTGCAACTCCTGTTTAAATACCACCGTGCAGCATTAACAAGCCTTCCCATTAGGATATTAGTCCCTTTCCCGTTCAGGTGCAAACCGTCCCTTTGTACATTGTCCCAACTTCCCTGCAGGAGAGCCCTATGATCCAAAAACCCTGTTACACTAACTCCTTAGAACATGTTAAACTGTGTAATCTGTATAATAGTTCTGGCCTCACTAGCACATGGCACAGGACCAATCCTGAGATCACAACCTTTAAGGTCCTGCTCTTTAACTTGGCACCTAACTCCCTGAGCTCCCTCGTCACTCGTCCTACCTGTGTTATTGGTACCTGTGTGGACCATGACCTCTGGCTGTTCACCTTCCCACTTGAGATGTCCTGGCCCCTGCGAGGCAACATACCATCCAGGAATCTTGTTCCCACCATAGAACCTCCTTTCTCTTCCCCAAACTAACAGATCCCCTGTTACCACAGCATGCCTCTTCTTCCCTCTTCCCATCTGAGTCACAGAGACCTGACCGCTGTGACTTTCCTCTGTTAGGTCATCTCACCTGACAGTATCCAAAGTGATAATACCTGTTGTTGAGGGGATGGCCATGGGTACTCTGCACTGGCTCCTTAACCCCTTTCCCCTTCCTGACTGTCACCCAGTTTCCTGTGTCCTGCACCTTGGGTGTAACTACCTCTCCATATGGCTTCATAATGCTCTTGAACAAGCCTGGATTATCAAAAACACAAGAAATTCTGCAGATACTGGAAATCCTGAGCAACACACACACAAAATGTTGGAGGAACTTAGTAGGTCAGACAGCATCCATGTAGATGAATAAACAATCGACATATCAGGCTGAGACCCTGTGTTAGGACAAAAGGAAGGGGGGAGATGCCAGAATAGGAAGGTGGAAGAAGGAGAAAAAGTACAAGCTAGAACATGATAGATGCTTTTTTCTACAAACTATCCACTGACACGTAGCTGCTGTTGGCAGGGAGTTGGATCATGCAATGTTACGGCGATTGGAGAAACGAATTTTGGTAGATCTTCCATCCAAAGAGGCACGACAGGCAATGATCTTGCACTGGCTGCCCCCACTGAGTATCAGTGGGGGTGTTGAGCTTCGAACAAAGCTGGACTACAGCTTACTGGGACAAGTGAGTATCCCACTGACATAATGGACTGTGTGTACTAGCGCCCTGACATGACTCGATTGGAGAACTGCGCAGAGGTAACAGAGTGTTCCCACGCAGGTTCGGTGAGTAGCTTTAAAAACCCAGTCTTTATAAAAGAGGGGTACCGGCTAGTGGAGCGTCATCATGGGAGGGGCCGTCGCAGTGTGAGTCAGAGTAGTAAGGCTTTGACTCAACAAGGGTTTGGCAAGAACAAATGGTAAGTAGATAAGTTAATTCCTTATTTCTTATTATCTGAATTAACTTTTGAGCGAATAGGGCATATGTCTGCAGAGCCAGTGTTCTGTTCTGGGTGTCAGATGTGGGATTTCTGGGAGACTACCGGCCTCCCTGATGCCCACATCTGCACCAGCTCATTAGAGACCAAGTTAGGGAACTGGAGGCACATCTCGATGACCTTCGGCTTGTGAGGGAAAGTGAAGTGGTGATAGACAGGAGCTGCAGGGAGTTAGTCACCTCAAGACTACAGGAAGCAGATAAATGGGTGACTGTCAGGAGAGGGAAGGGAGAACATCAGACAGTAGAGAGCACTCCTGTGGCAGCCCTCCCCTAAACAATAAGAACTCCATTTTGAGTACTGTTGGGGAGGGGAGGGGTGGGAGATCTACCTGGGGAAGCAACAGCTCTGTGCCTCTAGCACTGAGTCTGGCCTGTGACTCAGAAGGGTAGGGAACTGAGGAGGATGGCGGCAGTAATTGGGGACTCCATAGTTAGGGATTCTATAGATAGGCGATTCTGTGGACACAAAAGAGAAACACGGATGGTAGTTTTCCTCCAGTTCCCAGGGCTCGTGATGTTCCTGAACTGGTCCACAATATCCTGAAAAGGGAGGGTGAGCAGCCAGAAGTCATGGTATACATTAGTACCAACGACATAGGTGGGGGAAAAGGGAAGTACTGAAAACAGAATACAAGGAGTTAGGAAGGAAGTTGAGAAACAGGACCACAAGGGTAGTAATCTCGGGATTGCTGTCTGTGCAACGCAACAGTGAGGAAAGGAATAGAATGAGGTGGCGGATAAATGTGTTGCTGAAGAATTGGATCGGGGGCAGGGATTCAGATTTCTGGATCATTGGGACCTCTTCTGGGGCAGGTAGTACCTGTACAAAAGGGACAGGTTGCACTTGAATTTGAGGGGGACCAATATTCTTGCAGGCAGGTTTACTAGAGCTGTTGTGAGTGGTTTAAACTAATATGGCAGGGGGACGGGAACGAGTATGATAGAGCAGAGGATGAGCCAGCAGGTTTACAAGTAGATGATGTGTGTAACATGAATGTAAGGAAGGACAAGCCAATGATCGGGTACAAATGCAGACAGAGCAAAGAGTTAAATTGTACCACAGAGGCAAAATTCAAAAGGGCGAAGAATGCAGGACTGAAGGTGCTGTATTTAAATGTGCATAGCGTTCGGAATAAGGTGGACGAACTCGTGGTGCAATCAGAGATCGGTTGGTATGACGTTGTGGGTGTCACTGAGTCATGGCTGAAACTAGGCCATAGTTGGGAGCTTAACATCAAAGGATATACTTTCCATCAAAAAAACAGGCAGGAAGGCATAGTCAGTGGTGTGACTCTGTTGGTAAGAAATGGAATTACATCTTTGGAAAGAGTTGACAGAGGGTCAGAGAATGTTGAATCATTATGGGTGGAGTTAAGAAACTGCAAGGATAAAAAAAACATTATGGGAATCATATATTGAACTCCAAACAGTAGCCAAGATGTGGGGTTGAGATTGCAATCAGCTTGCTGTTGGATCACAAGAGAGGGAATTTGTTGAATGCTTATGGGATAGCTTTTTAGAGCAGCTTGTGTTTGAGCCTACTAGGGGAATGGCTATCTTAGATTGGGTGTTGTGTAATAACCCAAATCTTATTAGGGAGCTTAATGTAAAGAAACCCTAGGGAGGCAGTGATCATCATATGATTGTATTCATATTGCAATTGCAACTCACATGTATCAGTATCACAATGGAATAAAGGGAATTACAGGGCATGAGAGAGGAGCTTGCCCAGGTGGATTGGAGGAGGATACTGGCAGAGATGGCTGAAGTTTCTGGAAATAGATTACAAGGCACAGGATAGATATGTCCTCAAAGTTCTCAAATGTCAGGGGTAGGTAACCGTGGCTGACAAGGGAAGTTAAGTGCTGCATAAAAGCCAAGTAAAGGACATATAAGGTTACAAAAGTGAGTGGGAAGTTGGATGATTGGGAAGCTTTTAAAATCCAACAAAAGGCAACTAAAAAGCTATAAGAAGGGAAAAGATGAAATATGAGGGCAAACAGCCAATAATATAAAGCAGGATACCAGAAGTTTTTTCAGTTATATAAAGAGTAAAAGGGAAGTGAGAGTTGATATTGGACCACTGGAAAATGATGCTGGTGAGGTAGTAATGGGGGGCAAAAAGTTGTCAGATGAAGTTAATGGGTACTTCACTGTGGAAGACACTAGCAGTGTGTCCGAGATCTGTGAGTGTCAAGGAGCAGGAGTGAGTGTCATTGCTATTACAAAGGAAAAAGTGCAAGGCAACCTGAAAGGTCTTAAGGTGGATAAGTCACCTGGACCAGATGAACTGCATACCAGAGTTCTCAAAGAGGTTGCTAAAGAGATAACAGATGCATTTGGTCATGATTTTTCAAGAATCTCTTGATTCTGGCATGGTCCCAGGGGACTGGAAGGTTGCAAATGTCACTCACTTCAAGAAGGTGGGTGGCAAAAGAAAGGAAGTTATAGGCCAGTTAGCCTAAAAGTGGTTGGGAAAGTGTTGCAGTCTTATTATTAAAGATGAGGTTTTGAGGTACTTGGAGACTAATGATAAAATACGTCAAAGTCAGCATGATTTCTTTGAAGGGAAATCTTGCCTGACGAATCTGTTAGAATTCTTTGTGGAAGTAACAAGCATTGTGGACAAAGGAGAGGCAGTGGATGTCATTTACTTGGATTTTCAGGTGTTTGATAAGGTGCCACACATGAGGCTGTTTAACAAGATAAAATCCTGTGGCATTACAGGAAAGATACTGGCATGGATAGAGGAATGGCTGACAGGCAGGAGGCAGCGAGTCGGAATAAAGGGGGCCTTTTCTGATTGGCCACCTAGTGGTGGTCCTCTTTTTTTTACAAAAATTCTGAGAACTTTATTTATAAAATTATCATCAATAACTATTTTTCTATTTCCATTGAAGAATTAATGAATTTCTGCCTGGTCCTTTTTTCCCTTCTCCCTCTATTCTCCAGATGAAAACTATATAACTTTTATAGTAAGAGTCAACATCCTGAGAATTTTGTGGCTCTTACTTTTAACATGCATAATTATATTGCTGTATTGAATTATATAATTCATTAAGAAAAACACAGCTCAATTCATACAAGTCAATTTTCCAAAGATATACTTACAATGCAATCATTTCTGAATTACATCACGCGCTATGTACAGTGTAAACAAAAATTGAATTTTTTGTGTATACTCTATGAAAGATTAAATCCAGTCATAATATACCAGAGAAGCTGATTACACATAACCTCATGAACACAATATTCTAAGGAAGAATTCTATAACATTTCATATTTATTGTAGCAATTTATAGTTAAAGAGATATAGTCAAGAGTTTTAATGCACAGAAACAGGCCATTTAGCCCACCTAGTCCATGCCAACTTGATCTTCTGCCTCATCCTGTTTATCTGTACCTGGGCAGTATCCCTGCAAACCCCTCTCATCCATGTACCTATGCAAACGTCTCTTCAATGCTACAGATGAACTGTGTAAGTTTAACCCGAGCTTGTCCTCCCATTATTTATGGCTCACATCCTAGAAGCAGAACACAAATCTCATTAATTATTCAAATATTGTGAAGAATCAGATTCTGATACAAATGATTACCAATCTCTAGCCATAAAATTGGTAGTGAACTTCCAAGCACTTCTACACAGGAGAATAGTAGAGATCTGAAAGTCTTTTGCAAAGTGATGGTATCTCAATTGTTAGATTTAAACCTAAAATTGACAAATCTTGTTAACTTGTGAGGTAATGGAGGGGTCAGTATTGGGACCACTACTTTTCACATTGTTTATCAATGATTTGGATAATGGAATTGAAGGCTTTGTGGCAAAGTTTGTGAATGATAAGAAGATAGGTGGAGGGGTAGGTAGTGCTGAGGAAGCAATGCGATTGCAGCAGGACTTAGACAAATTGGAACAATGGGCAGGAAAGTGGCAGATGGAATACAGTGTTGGGAAATGTATGATAGTACATTTTGGTAAAAGGAACAATAGTGCAGAGTATTATCTAAATGAGGAGAAGGTTCAAACATCAGAGGTGCAGAGGGACTTAGGAGTCCTCGTGCAAAACTCCCAGATGGTTAATTTACAGATTGAGTCTGCAGTAAAGAAGGCAAGTGTAATGTTGGCATTTATTTCGAGGGGAATAGAATATAAAAGCAAGAAGATAATGCTGAGCCTTTATAAGACACTAGTTAGGCCGCACTTGGAGTATTGTCAACAGTTTTATGGCCCTTGTGGCTACGGGGGTCAGGGGGTATGGAGGGAAGGCTGGGGCGGGGTTCTGAGTTGGATGATCAGCCATGATCATAATAAATGGCGGTGCAGGCTCGAAGGGCCGAATGGCCTACTCCTGCACCTATTTTCTATGTTTTGGGCCCCTTAACTCAGAAAGGATGTGTTGTCATTGGAGAGAGTCCAGAGGAGGTTCACGAGGATGATTCTGGGAATGAAAGGGTTAACATATGACCAGCGTTTGGCAGCTTTGATCCTAAACTCTATGGAATTTAGAAGAATGTGGGGTGGGATCTCATTGAAACCTACTGAATGTTGAAAGGACTGGATAAGGTGGTTGTAGAGAGGAAGGTGAGGGGTATACGGAACTAGAGGGCACACCTTCACAATTAAGGATCAACCTTTTAGAACAGAGGAAAGGAAGAATTATTTTAGCCACAGAATAGTAAATCTGTGGAATGCTGTGCTGCAGACTGCAGTGGAGGCCATGTCCTTTGTTATATTTAAGGTGGAAGGAGGGGTTGAATTTAGAAACTGCAAGGGTAAAAGGACGTTGATGGCAGTTATATACAGGCCTCCCAACAGCAGCTGGGATGTGGACTACAGATTACAACGGGAATAGAAAAGGCAAATCAAAAGGGCAATGTAATGGTAGTCATTGGAGCTTTCAACAAGCAGTTCAATTGGGAAAATCAGGTTGAAAACGGATTTCAAGAAATTGAGTTTGTTAAATGCCTAAGAGATGGCTTTTTAGAGCAGTTTGTCGTTGAGCCTACTAAGGGATCAGCTATACTGGAATGGGTGTTATGTAATGAACTGAGGTGACTAGGGAGCTTAAGGTAAAAGAACCCTTAGGAACCAGTGATCACAATATGATTGAGTTCAACTTGAAATTTGATAAAGAGAAAGTAAAGTCTGATATAGCAGTATTTCAGTGGAGTAAGGGAACTTACAGTGTATGAGAGAGGAGTTGGCCGAAGTAAATTGGAAAGGGATGTCAGCAGAGCAGCAATGGTGTGAGTTTCTGGGAAAAATGAGGAAGATGCAGGACATGTGTATTCCAAAAATGAGGAAATACTCAAATGGTAAAATAGTACAACCATGGCTGACAAGGGAAGTCAAAGCTATTGTAAAAACAAGAGAAAGGGCATACAACAAAGCAAAGATTAGTGGGAAGATAGAGGATTGGGAAGTTTTTAGAAACCTACAGAGAGCAACTAAAAAAAGCATTAGAAGGGAAAAGATGAAATATGAAAGCAAGCTAGCAAATAATATCAAAGTGGATAGTAAAAGTATTTTCAAGTATGTTAAAAATAAATGAGAAATGAGAGTGGATATAGGACTGCTAGAAAATGAGGCAGGAGAAATAATAATCGGGCACAAGGAGATGGCTGATGAATGAAATGAGTATTTTGCATCAGTCTTCACTGTGGAAGACACTAGCAGTATGCCTGTGAGGGAAGAGAAGTGGGTGCAGTTACTATTACATAGAAACATACATAGAAACATACATAGAAAATAGGTGCAGGAGTAGGCCATTCGGCCCTTCGAGCCTGCACCGCCATTTATTATGATCATGGCTGATCATCCAACTCAGAACCCAGCCTTCCCTCCATACCCCCTGACCCCTGTAGCCACAAGGGCCATATCTAACTTCCTTTTAAACATAGCTAATGAACTGGCCTCAACAGTTTGCTGTGGCAGAGAATTCCACAGATTCACCACTCTCTGTGTGAAGAAGTTTTTCCTAACCTCGGTCCTAAAAGGCTTCCCCTCTATCCTCAAACTGTGACCCCTCGTTCTAGACCTCCCCAACATCGGGAACAATCTTCCTGCATCTAGCCTGTCCAATCCCTTTAGGATCTTATACGTTTCAATCAGATCCCCCCTCAATCTTCTAAATTCCAACGAGTACAAGCCCAGTTCATCCAGTCTTTCTTCATATGAAAGACCTGCCATCCCAGGAATCAATCTGGTGAACCTTCTTTGTACTCCCTCTATGGCAAAGATGTCTTTCCTCAGATTAGGGGACCAAAACTGCACACAATACTCCAGGTGTGGTCTCACCAAGGCCTTGTACAACTGCAGTAGTACCTCCCTGCTCCTGTACTCGAATCCTCTCGCTATAAATGCCAGCATACCGTTCGCCTTTTTCACCGCCTGCTGTACCTGCATGCCCACTTTCAATGACTGGTGTATAATGACACCCAGGTCTCGTTGCACCTCCCCTTTTCCTAATCGGCCACCATTCAGATAATAATCTGTTTTCCTATTTTTGCCACCAAAGTGGATAACTTCACATTTATCCACATTAAATTGCATCTGCCATGAGTTTGCCCACTCACCCAACCTATCCAAGTCACCCTGCATCCTCTTAGCATCCTCCTCACTGCTAACACTGCCACCCAGCTTCGTGTCATCCGCAAACTTGAGAGAAGGTGCTCAAAAAGCTGAAAGACCTAAAGGTACATACAGCTGAAGTCAGAAGTTTACATACACCTCAGCCAAATACATTTAAACTCAGTTTTTCACAATTCCTGACATTTAATCCTAGAAAACATTCCCTGTCTTTGGTCAGTTAGGATCACTACTTTATTTTAAGAATGTGAAATGTCAGAATAATAGAGAGAGAATGATCTATTTCAGCTTTTATTTCTTTCATTACTTTCCCAGTGGGTTAGAAGTTTACATACACTTTGTTAGTATTTGGTAGCATTGCCTTTAAATTGTTTAACTTGGGTCAAACGTTTTGGCTGGCCTTCCACAAGCTTCTCACAGTAAGTTGCTGGAATTTTGTTCCATTCCTCCAGACAGAACTGGCGTAACTGAGTCAGGTTTGTAGGCCTCCTTGCTCGCACACGCTTTTTCAGTTCTGCCCACAAATTTTCTATCGGATTGAGGTCAGAAAATAATGTCAAGTCTGGTTCATCGTTGGGAGCAGTTTCCAAATGCCTGAAGGTACAACGTTCATCTGTACAAACAATAGTACACAAGTATAAACACCATGGGACCACGCAGCCGTCATACCGCTCAGGAAGGAGACGAATTCTGTCTCCTAGAGATGAACGCACTTTGGCGCGAAAAGTACAAATCAATCCCAGAACAACAGCAAAGGACCTTGTGAAGATGCTGGAGGAAACAGGTAGACAAGTATCTATATCCACAGTAAAACGAGTCCTATATCGACATGACCTGAAAGGCTGCTTAGCAAGGAAGAAGCCACTGCTCCAAAGCCACCATAAAAAAGCCAGACTACAGTTTGCAAGTGCACATGGGGACAAAGATCTTACTTTTTGGAGAAATGTCCTCTGGTCCGATAAAACAAAAATTGAACTGTTTGGCCATAATGACCATCGTTATGTTTGGAGGAAAAAGGGTGAGGCTTGTAAGCCGAAGAACACCAGCCCAACCGTGAAGCATGGGGTGGCAGCATCATGTTGTGGGGATGCTTTGCTGCAGGAGGGACTAGTGCACTTCACAAAATAGATGGCATCATGAGGAAGAAAAATTATGTGGATATATTGAAGCAACATCTCAAGACATCAGCCAGGAAGTTAAAGCTTGGTCGCAAATGGGTCTTCCAAATGGACAATGACCCCAAGCACACCTCCAAAGTTGTGGCAAAATTGCTTAAGGACAACAAAGTCAAGGTATTGGAGTGGCCATCACAAAGCCCTGACCTCAATCCGATGGAAAATTTGTGGGCAGAACTGAAAAAGCGTGTGCGAGCAAGGAGGCCTACAAACCTGACTCAGTTACACCAGTTCTGGCTGGAGGAATGGAACAAAATTCCAGCAACTTACTGTGAGAAGCTTGTGGAAGGCCAGCCAAAATGTTTGACCTAAGTTAAACAATTTAAAGGCAAAGCTACCAAATACGAACAACGTGTATGTAAACTTCTGACCCACTGGGAAAGTGATGAAAGAAATAAAAGCTGAAATAAATCATTCTCTCTACTATTATTCTGACGTTACACATTCTTAAAATAAAGTAGTGATCCTAACTGACCTAAGGCACGGAATGTTTTCTGTAAGGATTCTGTACGTCCTCCCTGTGGAATGCGTGGGATTTCTCTGGGTGCTCTGGTTTCCTTCCACAGTCCAATAACAAACGGTCGTTGTAAATTGTCTTGTGATTAGGCTGGGGTTAAATTGGTGGGTTTCTGAGTGGCAGGAAGGGCCGAAAAGGCTTGTTCTGTGCTGTATCCCAATAAAAAACAAATAAATAACCGCTCACTCTTTTCTCCAACAGGAGACTGAAGGCTACTCTGGTTCTGATCTCAAGTTGGTTTGCAAAGAGGCAGCGATGCGACCTGTTAGGAAAATCTTTGAAGCATTAGAAAATCATCAAACAGGTAGGTTGAAGTAAAAATTCAGCTGCATACACTAATCAGGAAAGTGATTCAAATAGTAATCTAGCTATGTGCTTGAAGTTCTTTGCTGTGGTTTCCACGTAGCTACAATGATCTAAGCATTATCATTGGCTTGTACTGATAAACTCTTCTGCCCCTCGGCTGTCAGATTTCTGAGTGGACATTGAACCCATGTTCAATTACCTTTTCGTTGGCTACGTAGAACAGACCATGTTCCAAGCTTTCCCTGGTAATTCTTCAACTCTTCCCTTGCTACTTTGATGACTGCATTGGTGCTGCTTCCTGCACCTGTGCTGGGCTCATCAATTTCATCAACTTTGCCTCCAACTTCCACACTGTCCTTAAATTCACTTGGTTAATTTCTGACATCTCTCTCTCCTTTCTCAATCGAACTGTTTCCATCTCTGGAGACAAGCTCTCTACCGACATGTTTTATAAACCTACCGATTTCCACAATTATCTTGACTATACCTCTTCCCACCCTGTCCCCTGTAAAATGCTATTCCCTTTTCTCAGTTCTTTCGTGTCCACCACATCTGTTCTCAGAAAGCGGCTTTCCTTTCCAGGACATCAGAGCTGTCTTCTTTCTTCAAACAACGAGTCTTCCCTTCCTCCACTATTGATGCTATCCCTCACCCACATCTCCTCTATTTCCACATATCCGCACTCACTCCATCTCCCCCCCCCGCCTTAACAATTATAGAGTTCCTTTTGTCCTTACCTACCACCCCATGAGACTCTGCATCCAATGCATCATCTCCACAACCTCCGCCATCTCCAGTGGGATCCTACAACCAAACACATCTTTACTTCCACCCCCCCTCCCCACTCTCCACTTTACACAGGGATTGCTCCCTCTGTGATTCTCTTGTCCATTTGTCCCTCTCCACTAATCTGCTTCCCGGCACTTACCCCTGTAAGCGACAGAAATGCTACACCTGTTCATTCACCTCCATTCAGTCCCAAACAGTTCTTCCAGGTATGACAACACTTCACCTGCAAATCTTCTGCGATCACCTGTTGTATCTGGTGCTCCCGGTTTGGCCTCCTCTACATAGGTGAGACCTGTCGTAAATTGAGGGACCACTTAGTTGACCTCTATCCGCCAAAAGCATAACTCCCCGGTGGTTAAACATTTTAATTCCCATTCCCATTCTGGCATGTTAGTCCATGGCCTCCTCTTGTGCTACAATGAGGCCACCCTCAGGGTGGAGGAGCAACACATTATATTCCGTCGGGGTAGTCCACAATCTGATGACATGAATATCAATTTCTCCATCTTGTTTAAAAAAAAATCCCTTTGCCTCCCCACTCTGCCATTTAACCTCTCGTCTGCTTATCCCTTTGTGCCCCCACCTTCCCTTTTTCCTAAGGTCCACTCTCCTGTCCCATCAGATTCCTTCTTTTCCTGCCCTTGAGTTTACCACCCACCTGGCTTCACCTATCAGCTTCCAGCTAGCCTCTTTCCCCTTCCACCACCTTTTTATTCTGGCATCTTACCCCTTTATTCCCAGTCCTGATGAAGGGTCTCAGCCTGAAATGTTGACAGTTTATTCATTTCCATAGATGCTGCCTGACCTGCTGAGTTCATCCAGCACTTTGTGTGTGTTTAGGTGTTATTTTCTTTGTAATTTAGTATACTTCTTTGCTGTGTAGTATCTTTCCTAGTGGTCACAGTATGTATTTGCAGTTGTTCAATGTGCCCCCTGGTGGTCACAGTATGTATTTGCAGTTGTTCAATGTGCCCCCTGGTGGTCACAGTATGGAAATGCAGTTTTAGGCCTGAAAACCTCTGCAGATGCTGGAAAGCCAAAGCGCAACAGAATGCTGGAGGAACTCTCCTTCAGGACTGAGAAGGAATGGGGAAGATACCAGATTGAGAAGGTGGGGGAAAGGGAAGGAGGCTAGATGGAAGGTGATGGGTGAAGCCAGGTGGATGGAAAAGGTAAAGAGCTGGAGAAGAAGGAATCTGATGGGAGAGGAGAGTGGATCATAGGAGAAGGGAAAGGATGGACCCGGGGGGAAAGTAATAGGCAGGTGAGAAAATGTTAAAGGTCAGAGTGGGGAAAAGGGGAAGGTGGGGATTGTGGAATTTGTTCACCGAAAGGAGAAATCAATATTCATGCTGTTAGGTTGGAGGATTCCCAGAAAGGTTGCTCCTCTATCCTGAGGGTGGCCTCATGTTGGACCCCATTAAGTGACATGTCGGCATGGGAATGTGAATGAAAATGTTTGGCCGATGGAGCGGAGGGAGGTGCTTGCCTGGTGCCCTGAATAAGGTGAGGGGGGAGGTGTCTGGGCAGGTGTAGCACTTTGGCCACTGGAAGGGATAAGTGCCCGGAGAGCAATTTGTGTGTGTGGGGGGGGGGGGGGATGGACAAAGGAAGAGCAGAGGGAGCGATTCTGCTGAAAGCGGTGGGGGGTGGTGCGGAGATAAAGATATGTTTGGTGGTAGGATCCCTTTGGAGATGGTTGAAGTTACGGAGGATGATGTGTTGGATGTGGAGGCTGATGGGGTGCTAGGTCAGTACAAAAGGAACTCTATCACTCTTAAGGCAGTGGGCAGGTGGAATGAGCGCAGATGTACAGGAGAAGATGCAGGTGAGGGCAGCATCAGTGGAGGAGGGGGGAATCCTGCTTGTCTATGATGTCCTGGAACAGAAGGTCACATCCTGGGAGCACATGGCAGAGACAAAGGTGAGAAAAAGCAACAGCATTTTTACAGGAGATGGACAGGGTGGGAAGAGGTTTAGTTGAAATAACCATGGGAATCTGTAGGTTTATAAAAGATGTCAGTTGATAGTTTGTCCCCAGAGATGGAGACAGAGATTGAGGAAGGGAAGGAGGTGTCAGAGATGGACCAAGTGAATTTAAGGGCAGGGTGGAAGTTAAAGGCAAAGTTGATAAAATTGACAAGTTTAGCTTGGGTGCAGGAAGCAGCACCAATGCAGTCATCAATGTAGCGGAGGAAGAATTGGGAAGTATCACTGGGGAAGGCTTCAAATATGGACTGTTCTACATAGCCAACGAAGAGGCAAGCATAGCTTGGCATGGGAGTGGCCATGGCTACCCTCAGGTCTGGAGAAAAGGAGAAGAGCTAATGGAAAAATTGTTCAGGGTGAGGGCCAGTTCTGCCAGCTGGAAGAGGGTGGTGGTGGTGGAGGGGGATTGTTATGCTTTTTTGTCAAGAGGGAAGCAGAGAACTTTGGGGCCTTCTTGATAGAGGATAGAAGTGCATAGGGACTGAATATCCGTGGTGAAGGTAAGACAGTCGGGGCCAGTGAATTTAAGGTTACTGAGGATATTGAGGGCATGAGAAGTGTCACAGATGTAGGTGGGAAGGAACTGAAAGGAGGGTGAGAATGGACATCAAAGTTGCTGGTGAACGCAGCAGGCCAGGCAGCATCTCTAGGAAGAGGTACAGTGGACGTCTTGGGCCGAGACCCTTCATCGGGACTAACTGAAAGAAGAGCTAGTAAGAGATTTTAAAGTGGGAGGGGGAGGGGGAGATCCGAAATGATAGGAGAAGACAGGAGGGGAAAGGAGCCAAAAGCTGGCAAAAGGGATATGAGAGGATCATGGGACAGGAGGCCTAGGGAGAAAGAAAGGCGGGGGGGAAAGCCCAGAGGATGGGCAAGGGGTATAGTGAGAGGGACAGAGGGAGAAAAAGGAGAGAGAGAGAAAAGATAATAAATAAATAACGGATGGAGTATGAACTTGTAAGTGGAGCAAGTGCTACATATCCCTTACACTTCCTCCCTTACAACCGTTCAGGGCCCCAGACAGTCCTTCCAGGTGAGGCGACACTTCACCTGTGAGTCGGCTGGGGTGATATACTGCGTCCGGTGCTCCCGATGTGGCCTTCTATTTATTGGCGAGACCCGACGCAGACTGGGAGACCGCTTTGCTGAACAACTATGCTCTGTCTGCCAGAGAAAGCAGGATCTCCCTGTGGCCACACATTTTAATTCCACGTCCCATTCCCATTCTGACATGTCTATCCACAGCCTCCTCTACTGTAAAGATGAAGCCACACTCAGGTTGGAGGAACAACACCTTATATTCCGTCTGGGTAGCCTCCAACCTGATGGCATGAACATTGACTTCTCAAACTTCTGCTAATGCCCCACCTCCCCCTCGTACCCCATCCGTTATTTATTTATATATACACATTCTTTCTCTCTCTCTCCTTTTTCTGCCTCTGTCCCTCTGACTATACCCCTTGCCCATCCTCTGGCCTTCCCCCCTCCCCTTTTCTTTCTCCCTAGGCCTCCCATCCCATGATCCTCTCCTATCCCTTCCACCCTCTTCCACCCACTGAGGCTCTGTTTACAATCCCTCCATGACTTCCTCCTTTTCTGCAGCCGTGACACTATCTCTGGTCAACAGTGCCACACCCCCACCTCTTTTACCTCCCTCCCTGTCATTTCTGAAACATCTAAAGCCCAGCACTCGAAGTAACCATTCCTGCCCCTGAGCCATCCAAGTCTCTGTAATGGCCAAACATCATAACTCCAAGTACTGATCCATGCTCTAAGCTCATCTGCTTTGTTCATAATACTCCTTGCATTAAAATAGACACATTTCAAACCATCGGTCCCCTTCTCTATCTCCTGCCTATCCTCCCTCTCGCACTGTCTCCAAACTTTCTTTATTTGTGAGCCAACCTCCTCTTCCCCAGTCTCTTCAGTTCGGTTCCCACCCCCCAGCAATTCTAGTTTAAACTTTCCCCAGTAGCCTGAGCAAACCTCCCTGCCAGGATATTGGTCCCCCTGGGATTCAAGTGCAACCCGTCCTTTTTGTACAGGTCACACCTGCCCCAAAAGAGATCCCAATGATCCAGAAATCTGAATCCCTGCCCCCTGCTCCAATCCCTCAGCCACGCATTTATCCTCCACCTCATTCTGTTCCTATCCTCACTGTCATGTGGCACAGGCAGTAATCCCGAGATTACTACCTTTGTGGTCCTGCTTCTCAATTTCCTTCCTAACTCCCTGTAGTCTGTTTTTAGGACCTCCTCCCTTTTCCTGCTTATGTTGGTACCAATATGTACCACGACCTCTGGCTATTCTCCCTCCCACTTCAGGATGTCTTGGACGAGATCAAAAACATCCCAGACCCTGGCACCTGGGAGGCAAACTACCATCTGTGCTTCTTTCCTGCATCCACAGAATCGCCTGTCTGACCCCCTAACTATAGAGTCCCCTATCACTACTGCCTTCCTCTTCCTTTCCCTACCCAGTTCTGGTCACCTCACTATAGGAAGGATGTGGATGCATTGGAAAGGGTACAGAGGAGATTTACCAGGATGCTGCCTGGTTTAGAGAGTATGCATTATGAGCAGAGATTAAGGGAGCTGGGACTTTACTCTTTGGAGAGAAGGAGGATGAGAGGAGACATGATAGAGATATACAAGATATTAAGAGGAATAGATAGAGTGGACAGCCAGCGCCTCTTCCTCAGGGCACCACTGCTCAATACAAGAGGACATGGCTTTAAGGTAAGGGGTGGGAAGTTCAAGGGGGATATTAGAGGAGGGTTTTTTATTCAGAGAGTGGTTGGTGTGTGGAATACACTGCCTGAGTCAGTGGTGGAGGCAGATACACTAGTAAATTTAAGAGACTACTAGACAGGTATATAGAGGAATTTAAGGTGGGGTTTATATGGGAGGCAGGGTTTAATGGTGAGCACAACATTGTGGGCCGAAGGGCCTGTACTGTGCTGTACTATTCCATGTTGTATGTTCTTTTGAGCCACATGGCCAGACTTTATGCCAGAGGCGTGGCCACTGTTGCTTCCCCCAGGTAGGCTGTCCCCCACAATAGTACTCAAGCGGGAGTGCTTATTGTTAAGGGAGACAGACATAGGGGTACTCTCTATTGTCTGACTCCTGCCCTTCCCTCTCCTGATTGTTACCCACTTATCTGTCTCCCCAGAACCCGGTGTGACTACCTGCCTGTAGGTACTCTCGATCACCTCATCACTCTCCCTGACCAGATGAAGGTCATCGAGCTGCATCTCCAGTTCCCTAACCCGGTCCCTAAGGAGCTGCAGCTCGACGCACCTGGTGCAGATGTGGGAGGCTGGGAGTCTCCAGAACTTCCCACATCTGACACCCACTACAGAACACCGGCCTCACAGACATTCTTCCTGTCTGTATTCTACACAGGCCACCTACCTCGCCTCGACCCGTTATCGCCGAAGCCACATTGAGCCAAAGCCCTCCTACTCTGTCTCCCTCTACTCTCACGCCCGTTCTATAAGGTGTCTCCTTTTAAACTCTTCTCGCTGTTCTCACTGGCTGACATCCACGTGCTTGCGCAGTCATGCCTCGATCAAACCACTGATGAAATAAGCGCTGTACATTTTGTGTGTTGCTCTGGATTTCCAGCCTCTGCAGAATTTCTTGTGTCTACTTTTCACCGTATTTAAGATCTGTCTTCAGTGAGTGGAAATGACAGTTGTAGTTTATGTGTGCTGTGCTATTGTAATTCCAACAACAGATTGTAAAAATTGTCATTTCTTTTACTTTAAGGAAAAAGCGGTCTGCCCACTTTTCATCTGGAAACTATCTCTACAAATGATGTGCTTGATGTGATCATTCACACGAAGCCGTCTGCAAAGAGACTCGGTCAGAAGTACACTGCCTGGCAACATGAGTACGAGTCAGTGTGACCTGATGGATACGGGACGTGTTACCCGTGCTCGTCCACTCTCCCTCTTGGTGGATTTGCTGTGGACAACTTCTGCATGTTCCCAGTGAAACTACTGCCTTTCAAAAGCATCCTGGCATCTAAACATTAAATGTTTGTCATTTTTGCCGTGCTGGAAAGCCAGTGGAAGAGACTTATCTGAATGTTCTCAATCAACGAGGACTAACACTGAGAGATCTACAGTTACATTAGAGTCACCAAGAACAATATACTTACCTGTTGAGCTGAGGGAGTTGACACCATCTCCACTGTGAAGAATATTACAAAATACAAGGATACATACATACATGAGGGAGTTAGATATGGCCCTTGTGGCTACGGGGGTCAGGGGGTATGGAAGGAAGGCTGGGGCGGGGTTCTGAGTTGGATGATCAGCCATGATCATAATAAATGGCGGTGCAGGCTCGAAGGGCCGAATGGCCTACTCCTGCACCTATTTTCTATGTTTCTATGCAGTTGCCAAAGCCTTTTTGTCCAGCTGCAGTTACACTGGTCCCAGACTGGTGATCCAGTTCTGGGCAATGCCAGGGAGACCGCAGTAAGACCGGACCCAGACTGGTCATCCATTTCCAGGCAGTGCCAGGGAGACCGCAGTAGGACCGGTCCCAGACTGGTGATCCATTTCCGGGCGATGCCAGGGAGACCGCAGTAGGACCGGTCCCAGACTGGTGATCCATTTCCGGGCGATGCCAGGGAGACCGCAGTAGGACCGATCCCAGACTGGTGATCCATTTCCGGGCGATGCCAGGGAGACAGCAGTAGGACCGATCCCAGACTGGTGATCCATTTCCGGGCAATGCCAGGGAGACCGCAGTAGGACCGGTCCCAGACTGGTGATCCATTTCCGGGCGATGCCAGGGAGACCGCAGTAGGACCGGACCCAGACTGGTCATCCAGTTCCGGGCAATGCCAGGGAGACCGCAGTAGGACCGGACCCAGACCGGTGACCAGTTCCGATGCACTCAGAGACTTTGGGGATTATCTTTGTGAGAAACACAGAATGAAACAGCAAATATATTCAATAACAAAATAACTCGTTTTCTATCCACTCATTTTCACTTTTATGCCCTTTGATTTGTACATCATTTATGATGTTACTAAGTCCTAAATCAAGCCAAGCTTCATCTTTAAACAAAACTTTAACTGTTTATCCGGGCCACCTAACCATTCATTCATTCAGAGATATTGCAAGGACAGGCTCTTCCAGCCTACTGAGCCCATGTTGCCCAGCATCCCACCAATTTAACCCTATCTTAATCACAGGACAATTTATAATGACCTGACTGCTACACAACTCTGGTGCCCCATGCAATTTGACTACCCAGACCCATTCCAACCTGTCAGTCTATAGCCTCCTCATATGAGGGCACTGCCAGCTTGGAGAGAAACAGCTCATATTCTGTCTGGATAGCCTGCAACCTGATGGCATTCTTCAACTTGTGGTAATTTCTCCCTTCTCCCCCCTCCCCCTTCTCTCTTTCCCAGTCACTATTCTGGCTCCCCTCTCACCCTTTCTCATCTCCTCTTCACCTGCCCACCACCTCCCCCTGGATCCCTCCTCTTTCCCTTTCTCCCATGGTCCACTCTCTCCTATCAGATTCCTTCTTCAGCCCTTTACCTTTCCCTCCCAGCTTCTACCTTCATTCCCCCACCCATCATCTGCCAGCTCGCCCTCCCTCCCCTCGTGTTCTGCCTTCTGTCCCTTTGCTTTCATGACTGCCTGGATTTCTAAGTGACCCAGGCCCACTTTCAATAGTTGTGAGGATTATTAGAACCTGATCCCACTGTCAGCAGCCTACAGAAGGACAGAAAACATACACCGCTTCTCCTCTGCCCTCTGACAGATACCAGTCATGTTTATTTACTTTATTTTGAGATACAACATGGTAACAGGTCTTCTGGTCCAACAAGCCTGCGTTGCCCAATTACACCTGATTGATTAGCCCACTAACCGGTCCGCCTTTGGAAGCCAGAGCACCCGGAGGATATGCACAGTCACAGAGACAGCGTGCAGCAGCAGAGTGGATCCTGGGTCCTTGGTGCTGTAATAGCGACAGACTGATGTGCTGCTAATCTTTCTACAGCATATCGTGGAGTATGTGGTCAACAGCTTGAGGGAAAGCATCACACGTCAGATAAGGAGCAGGAGTTATTTTGCACTCATCCCCGCATCGATATTTGCCTTAAAAAAAAATTAAACAAAGTGTCAGGCAATTGCCAAAGACTAGTCTTGCAATACAGACACACTACTCAACAATAAGATTTCTTTTAATAGCTGCGAATGCTTTAAGTTATTAATTATTAAGAAATGTCAAGCTGTTACTCTTTTTACAAACAGAGCAGGGAAGAGGGACGGTGAGTTCACTAACAGAAACCAAGGTGAAGTGTGAAGGCCCGGAGAGCAGGGCAGCACGGGACACAGGAGAGAAGAGGAGTTTGGCTATTGCCACAGTTGGGTTTCGAAAACCTGCAGATTGGAGAAACAGGCAATAACAGGAAAATCTGCAGCATTGACACCCTGAGAAAATAAACAGAAATTTAAGAGCAAATGTATTGAAAGAGAAATGTTCACTTACAAGCTCTACATATAAATTACATATTACAACCTCACAACACACTCACGTATCTGACAGCTAATTAATTAGTTACTGTTCTAACATAAAGGAGGCAGAAACCAATTTGTCTGCAGTAAGAACCTCAAACAACCTGGTGCAGTAATAAGCAGGTCACATGTTTTTGTGAGTTAGTTGATGGATACAAGTAGACAAAACTGGAACACCTCATTCTCGGCCTCGGTAGCCTCTAACCTGAGAACATGAACATCAATGTCTGTAATTTGCAGTAATTTCTCCCCCCCCCCTTCTTTTTCCATTCTCCATTCTGGCTCCCCCCTCACCTACTCATCACCTCCTCCCAGTGCACCTCCTCTTTCCTTTCTCCCATGTCCACTCTCCTCTCCCATCAGATTCCTTCTTCAACCCTTTACCTTATCCACCAGTCACCTCCCAGCTTTGTCCTTCAACCCACCCCCACCATCTGCCACCTGCCTATCTTGCCCCTCACCTAGCCCCGTGGGGAGAAGGGAAGCAGTACACGCTCGAGCCAGGTGGGTGGGGAACGGGGATGAAGTGAGAAGCTGGGAGGTGCTAGGTAAAGGGCTAGAGAGGAAAGAATCTGATAAGAGAGGAGAGTGGACGATGGGAGACAGGGAAGGAGCAGAGGTGATAGGCAGGCGAGGACAAGAGGCGAGAGGCCAGAGTGTGGAATAGAAGGGGGGGGGAGAAAAAAATTAGCAGAAGTTGGAGAAATTGATGTTCGTGCTATCTTATGGAAGCTACCCAGACAGAGTATGAGGTGTTGCTCCTCCAACCTGACAGCGACCCCACCATGGCAGAGGAAGAGGCTGCGGGCCAACATGGCAGAACAGGAATGGGGATTGTAACGAAAGTGGTTGGCGATGGAGAAATCCCAGTTTTTTGGAGGATGGAACAATGCAAATCAGGTGGAGAGGGGGAGGGAGAGGGGGAGGGGGAGAGGGAGAGGGGGGAGGATGGGAGAGAGGGGGAGAGCAGGAGGGGGACATGGCAGGGGGGAGAGAGAGTGCGACGGCGGCTAAATGATCGGTATAACATTGTGGGCCGAAGGGCCTGTACTGTGCTGAAATGTCCCATGTTCTATTTAGAGAGTTAAAGTCAGACACGCACGTTGCAAAAATTATTTATTTAGCAACACAGCACTAAACGGGTCCTTCCAGCCCTGAGCCCAGCCGCCTACCGTGCTATTCCACGTCTTCACTTCGGGAAGTCTGATCACTTGGCTGTACTTCTACTCCGAGTACAGGAAGAGACTGAAAACTGCAGCACCAGCAGTGTGGACCAAGAAGGTATGGACAAGGGAAGCACAGGAACGCCTACAGGACTGCTTTGAATTGGTGGACTGGACCGTATTCAGGGATTCATCTTCGAACCCGGATGAGTATGACAGCGATGCTTCACTACCAGATGAGCTCAACACCTTCTATGCACGCTTTGAAAGCGAGAACACAACTACAGCTGTGAAGATCCCTGCTGCATCTAATGACCCTGTGATCTCTGTCTCAGACGCCAGAAGACCACAATCTGTGCAGATTGGTGATAATATCTCCACCTCACTGACGATCAACACTGGTGCACCTCAGGGTTGTGTGCTTAGCCCACCGCTCTACTCTCTCCATACACATGACTGTGTGGCCAGGCATAGCTCAAATACCATCTATAGATTTGCTGATGATACATTGTTGGCAGAATCTCAGATGGAGATGAGAGGGCGTACAGGAGCGGGAGAGACCAGCTAGTTGAGTGGTGTTGTAGCAACAACCTTGCACTCAACGTCAGTAGGAGAAAAGAGGAAAGATAGGACGAGGAAACACAAACCAATCCTCACAGAGGGATCAGAAGTGGAGAGAGTGAGCAATTTCAAGTTGCTGGGTGTCAAGGTCTCTGAGGACCTAACCTGGTCCCAACATATCGATGCAGGCAAGACAGGAAGGCAAGACAGTGGCCATATTTCATGAGGGCTTTGAAGAGATTTGGTTTGTCACCTAAAACTCTCAAAAACTTCTATAGTTGTACTGTGGAGAGCATTCTGACAGGCTGCATCACTGTCTGGTATGGAGGGGGGGGGGCTACTGCACAGGACCGAAGGAAACTACAGAAAGTTATAAAATTAGGGAGCTCCATCTTGGGTTCTAGCCTCTATAGTATCCAAGATATCTTTAGGGAGTGGTGTCTCAGAAAGGCAGCGCCCATTATTAAGGACCTCTAGCACCCAGGGCATGCCCTTTTCTTACTGTTACCATCAGGTAGGAGGTACAGAAGCCTGAAGGCACACACTCAGCGATTCAGGAACAGCTTCTTCCCCTCTGCCATCCGATTCCTAAATGGGCATTGAACCCATGAATACTACCTCACTTTTTAAAAATTATATATTATTTCTGTTTTTGCACTATTTTGAATCTATTCTTTATATATACACACAACAATTTATTTACTTATTCTTTTTTTTCTACATTATCATATAATTTTTTGTACTGCTGCTGCTGCTAAGTTAACGAACTTCACGACACATGCCGGTGATAATAAACCTGATTCTGATGGCCTTTATAAAACGAAATACTAGGTACAGGAGTTGGGATGTTATGTTGAAACTGATTACGATGCTGGTGAGGCCTAATCTGAGTATTGTGTGCAGTTCTGGTCACCTACCTACAGGAAATATGTAAATAAGATTGAAAAAGTGCAGAGAAAATTTACAAAGGTGTTGCTGGGACTTGAGGACCGGACTTATGGGTATAGATTGAATAGTTTCGGACTTAGAGTGTAGAAAAATGAGGGGAGATTTGATAGAGATATACAAAATTATGAGGGGTATAGATAGGGGAAATGCAAGCAGGCTGTCTCCACTGAGGTTGGGAGAGACCATAACTAGAGGCCATAGGTTAAGGGAGAAAGGTGAAATATTTAAGGGGAACTTCTTCACTTATAGGGTGGTGAGAGTGTGGAACAAGCTGCCAGCACAAGTGGCGGATGCGGGATTGATTTCAACATCTAAGAGAAATTTAGACAGATACATAGATGGGAAGACGATAAAGGGCAATGGTCCGGGCACAGGTCAATGTGACTAGGCAAAATAATACTTTAGCCTAGATTAGAAGGGGTGACAACCTTGTTTCTGTTCTACAGTTCTAAGACTATGGGGAAAACCTGTCTCCTCTAAATACTCATCATGGTAAAATGCAGAGAAGTCACAGGAAGAGAGTAACAGGAGTCCTCGATCAGCTTTATCTACTGAGAAAATCCACAAGAAATAACCACACAAAAACTTTCCACATAGTCAGAAACAAACTTACCAGTTTTTACCAAAATACCCAACATCCCAGCACTCTGTGCTCCACCAACATCATCCCGAACATCCTGCAAACAAAAAGAATTATCCTGCAGATGTTTCTTCCTTTTGTATAAAGTACACAGCTGGGGTAATGCGACAGAAAGGAAAATCAAACAATAGAAAATAAAATAAAAAGTTTCAAAAAACAAAGAGTCATGAAGAAACTCAGGAAACTCCAACCTACAGAAAACAGAACAATTGTTGGTGACACAGCAGTGTAATGTAGCAGAATGCTTCACAGTGCCAGTGACCCCGGTTCAATTCGGCCATGGTCTGGAAGGAGCCGGTCCATTCTCCCTGCGACTGAGTGTGAAGTACTTTGCTATGGCTGTCACACAAGCACATTGTACCATCATAGAATGTACTTATTGAACACTACAGCACATAATTTTGTGCAACCTTTCAACTCATTCCAAGATGGATCTAACCCTCCCCTCCTCCATAACTCTTCATTTTTCCATCATCCATGCGCCTATCTAAGAGGTTCTTAAACGTTTCTAATGTATCAGCCTCCACCATCACCGTGGGCAGAGCAATCCACGCACTCACCACTCTCTGTGTGAGAAAAACTCACCCCATACTTTCTTTCAATTAAAGATTAAGGTTCAAAGTAAATTTATTATCAGAGCACATACAGCCGAGATTCATCTTCTTGTAGTTATTACCCTAAAAGTTATACCTTTGCCCTGGGAAAAAGTCTCTGCCCATCCACTTGACCATCTTGTACACCTCTATCGTCACCTCTCATTCTCCTTCGCTCCAAAGAGAAAAGCCCTAGCTCACTCCTTCCTTTAATGAGGTGTCTAGAACTGAAAACAATACCCCACGTGGTCTAACCAGAGTTTTACAGATCTGCAACATTACTTGTATTCTTGAACTCAATCTCCTGACTACTGAAGACCAACAAACACCGTACGCCTTCTGAACCACCCTATCAACGCACTGCAACTTGGTGGGATGGTGGACATGGACCCACGACCCCTCTGTACATCCATGTTGCTGCGAAGCTGTTAGCAAACCTGTACCCTGTACCCTGTACTCTGTACTCTGTACTCTGTACTCTGCCTTCCAGCTGGACCTGCCCCCACACTTCTCTGGGATGAAATCCACCTGCCACATCGCAGCCTAGCTCCGATTCCTGTCAATGTCCCACTGCAAACTACTTCCACACTGTACACCTCCACCAAGCTTCGTGTCATCTGTAAACTCCTAACTCACCCTTCCACTTCCTCATCCAGAAAGAGTAAAGGAAAATATACTTAGTGTTTCTAGTTTGGTCCTGGAAATCCAGAAAATGCTGGAGGAACTCAGCAGGTCAGGAGACAACTACAGAAATGAATAAATAGTCAACGTTTCAGGCAGAGACCCTTGATCAGGACTGGAAAGGAGGGGGGAAGATGTCAGAATAAGAAGTTTGGGGGGGGGAGGTGAAGAAGGTGATAGGTGAAGTCAGGTGGATGGGGGAGGAGGTGAAAGAAGTGAGAAGCTGGGAGGTGATAGGTAGAAAGTAAGTGGCTGAGGAGATTGTGGAGGCATTAGTAATGATCTTTCAAGAATCACTAGATTCTGGAATGGTTCCAGTAGACTAGAACATTGCAAATGTCACTCTACTTTTCAAGAAGGGAAAGAGGCAGAAGAATGGAAACTATAGGCCAGTTAGTCTGACCTCAGGAGTTGCGAAGATGTTGCAGTCGATATGAAGGATAAAGTCTCAGGGCACTTGGAGATACAATAGGCCAAGGTTTCCTCAAGGAAAATCTTGCCTGACAACCCTGTTGGAATTCTTTAAAGAGATAAGCAGGATAGACAAAGGAGAATCAGTAGATGTTGTACACTTGGATTTTCAGGTCTTTGAGCCACACACGGGGCTGCTTAACAAGCTACAAGCCCGTGGCATGAAAGGAAAGATCCCAGCATGGATAAGGCAGTGGCTGATCGGCAGGAGGCAGCGAGTGGGAATAAAGGGAGCCTTTCTGGTTGTCTGCCAGTGACTAGTGGTGTTCCATAGGGGTCTGTGTTGGGACTGATTCTTTTCATATTATACGTCAATGATTTGGATAATGGAAGTGATGGCTTTGTTGCAAAGTCTCAATATAGGTGGAAGGGCAGGTCATTTTGAGGAAATAGAGAGGCTACAGAAGGACTTAGACAGATTAGGAGAACGGGCAAAGAAGTTGCAGATTGAGTACAGTATCAGGAAGTGTATGGTCATGCACTTCGGTAGAAGAAATGAAAGAGTTGACTATTTTCTAAATGGAGAGAAAATACAAAAAACTGAGATGCAAAGGGACTTGGGAGTCCTTGTGCAGAGTTCCCCAAAGGTTAAATTGCAGGTTGAGTCTGTGCTGAGGAAGGCAAACGCAATGTTAGCATTCATTTCAAGAGGACTAGAATATTAAAGCAAGGATGTAATAATGAGACTTTATAAAGCACTGGTGAGGCCTTACATGGAGTATTGTGAGCAGGTTTGGACCCTTATCTTAAAAAGGATGTACTGAAACTGGAGAGGGTTCAAAGGAGGTTCACGAAAATCATTCTAGGACTGAATGGCTTGTCATATGAAGAGTGTTTGATGGCTCTGGACCTGTATTCACTAGAATTCAAAAAAATGACGGGTGACCTCATTGAAACCTATCAAATGGTGATAGGCCTTGATGGAGTGGATGTGGAGAGTATATCTCCTATGGTGGGAGAGTCTACAACCAGGACACAGTCTCAAAATAGAGGGGCGTACTTTTAGAATGGAGATGAGGAGGAATTTCTTTAGCCAGAGAATGGTGAATCTGTGGAATTCGTTGCTACAGGCAGCTGTGGAGGCCAAGTCTTTATGGATATCTAAGGCAGAGGTTGATACTTAAGTAAGGAAGTAATGAAGGAAGGAAGGAAGGAAGGAAACAAAGTACAGCAAGACTTTACAATTACCATCTACTGTTACTGCCCAAGGCTTGCAACGGGAACCTCAACAAAGACAAGTTTTGACAAAGACCGAGACAGGGAGATGAACAACATAAGGCAGGTAGATTTACTATGCTGATAAAACACACACAAACTGCTGGAGGAACTCAGCAGGCCAGGCAGTACTTATGGGAAAAAGTACAGCCGATGTTTCAGGCCGAGACTCTTCGGCAGGATTGGAGAAAATCATCAATGATTCACTCTTTTCCACAGATGCCAACTGGCCTGCTGAGTTCCTCCAGTGTTTGTGTGTGTTGCTTGGACTTCCAGCATCTGCAGCTCTTCTCTTCTTAGTTTATTTTGTGGGAACAGTTCAATGTTGGGGTGAGTGAAGTTGAATAAATATATTCCCTCTGGTTCAGGAGCCTGATGGTTGAAGGGTAATAACTGTTCCTGACCCTGGTGGTGTGGATCCTGTTGCTCCTGTACGTCCTTCATGAAGGCAGCAGCGAGAAGAGAGCATAGCCTGGATGATGGGTGGATTTTTAAATCAAGTCAGCGGGAAGTCAGAGGGTGGCAAGTCTGTGGAATTCACTGCTACAGACAGCTGCGGAGGCCAGGTCATTGAGTGTATTTAAAACCATTAGATATAGGTGACAGTGGTGGAGGTGGGTTCGATAGGGCCTTTTAACAGACTCCTGGATAGGTACACGGAGCTTAGAAAAATAGAGGGCTATGGGTAACCCTAGGTAATTTCTGAGGTAAGGACATGTTCAGCACAGCTTTGTGGGCTGAAGGGCCTGTATTGTGCTGTAGGTTTTCTATGTTTCTAAGCTGTTCTAAAAAGCCATCCCTTAGACATTCTACAAATTCTCTCACTTTTGGTCCAGTACTGGTCTGGTTTTCCCAATCCACTTTCATGTTAAAATCCCCAACGATTATTGTGACATTGCCTTTCTGACACGCCTTTTCTATCCCCTTAATTTGTAATCCACATCCCGGCTGCTGTTTGAAGGCCTGTATACAACTGCCATTAGGGTCCTTTTACCCTCGTCATTTCTTAACTCAACGCATAGAGACTCTACACCTTCTGATCCTATGTCATCTCTTTCTAATGATTTAATATTACTTCTTATAGACAGAGCCACACCACCCCCTCTGCCTACTAACCTATCCTTCCGATACACCATATATCCTCAGACACTCGGCTCCCAATGACAGCCATCCTTTAAGAGCCAAATTTCGGAGATGGCCACAACGTTATATTTGCCAATCTGTAGCTGAATTTCAAGATCGGCCATTTTATTCCTTATGCTGCGTGCATTCAAATATAACACTTGCAGTCCAGTATTTGTTGCTCTGTTTTACCTGCACCATGCCTCCATTACCCTGTAACTCATCCCACTGGCTGTGATTATACCTCATCTCCTGCCTGTTCTTCCTACAATTTCTGTTGCACGCTAGCTTTGATTTATTTCTGTTTTCCTCTTCAACCCTATCATTCTGGTTCCCATCCCCCTGCCAAATTAGTTTAAACCCTCCCTAACAGCTCTATTAAACCTGCCCACTAGGATATTGGACCCCTTTGGGTTCAGGTGTAGCCCGTCCTTTTTGTACAGGTTGTACCTCCCCCAGAAGAGGCCCTAATGATCCAGGAACCCGAAGTCCTGCCCCCTACACCAGTCTCTCAGCCACACATTAATATGCCTGATCATGCTATTCTTGTGCTCGTTAGCACGTGGCACAACAGCAATCCTGAAATTACTACCCTGGAGGTCCCGCTTTTCATCTTCCCACCTAACACCCTGTATTCTCTCTTCAGGACCTCCTCCCTTTTTCTACCTGTATCATTGGTACCAACATGTACCAAGACTTCTGGCTGTTCACCCTCTCCCTTCAGAATACTCTGCACCCGATCTGAGACATCGCGTACCCTGGCACCTGGGAGGCAACACACCATGCAGGTATCTCTATCAGAGTGACAGAACCTCCTGTCTGTACCCCTCACTATGAAAACCCCTATGACTACCACATTCCTCATCTTCTTCTTTCCCTTCTGCACCACGGAACCTGGCTCAGTGCCAGAGGCCCGACTGCCATGGTCGTCCTCTGTCAGGTCACCCACCTCAACAGCATCCAAAATGAGATAACGATTACTGAGGGGGATGGCCACAGGGGTGCTCTCTACTATCCCAGCTCTTCCCATCCCTTCCCTGACAGTCACCCACTTATCTACCTCCTGCAGCCTTGGGGTGACCAACTCCCTGTAGCTCCTCTCTATCTCCTGCTCACTCTCCCTAATAAGCTGCAGGTCATCGAGCCGCAGCTCCAGATCCCTAACACGGTCTCTCAGAAGCTGCATCTCAGTGCACCTGGCACAGATGTGGCCATCTGGGAGACTGGAAAATTCCCACATCTGACACCCAGAGCAAAATACTAACCCTACCGACATGCTCTCTATTCCTCAAAAAATGCAAAGAAAAAAAACCAAAAGCGAAGTCTGCCTACCCACTTACCTCTCCGAAGCCCACTTTTGATAGGATGGTGATAGGTTCTTGATTAGGTTACGGGGAGAAGGCAGGAGAATGGGGTTGAGAGGGATAATAAATCAGCCATGTTGGAATGGTGGAGGAGACACAATGGGCTGAATGGCCTGATTCTGCCCCAGTGTTCTTGTGGTGTTATGGCTTGAACGGGGATTTGTTTCGGTAGCAGAACTGAGGTAGGGTGGAGTTGGACAAGATCAAACGTACATCACCGATCATTATGGCCTCCTCTGGTTCACACCCCGTGCTTCGGAGGGCTTCAAGGAAGAACTGTTTCTCTGGTTTTCCTACAACTGTGGCTGTGACATCTGCTGCATACTCCAGCCCAGTGATGAAGGCTCCAGGTCCAAGTGACAATCCATCTGCCTTCTTGTAGTACCTGGCCTTGTGTATGGCAATCAGAGGGGCGCCATCTAAAAGTAACCTACAGAAATGCAGGAGTCAGAACAAAACACAACTGTGTGATCAACAAATAAAAATTGTTTTTCCCCTCAACTCCCTCTGCCACACGTATGGATAGATGGTCTGGTATTGTGACCTTTCTGTTCTTGTCTTGTCTGCTCAAGATTCAAGATTGTTTAATGTTATTTCCAGTACACAAGTGTAAAGGAGGACAAATAATGGTTATTCCAATTCGAACACCAAAAAATACAATCAGATGAAAAGCACAATAAATACTGCATAAATACACAAGATAGCTGATACACACAGACTGATTGTATGTCCATAGGGTGACACTAGGCACAGGAGTGTCTGTACATAAGGTGACTGACTGGAAATGATAAAGTAGTGGTGGTTGGGGGTGTGGAGGTGTTGTTCAGCCTTACTGCTTGGGGAAAGTAACTGTTTTTGAGTCTGGTGTTCCTGGTGTGGATGTTACGTAGTCTCCTCCCTGATGTCCACTGTGCCACTACCCTGGAGCTGAAATAAATTCCAAAACTTTTGAACTACTTGATGACTGGAAATGTTAAGTAGCTCATTATATTTTAATTTGATCGATATTTTTGCAGTGGCTTTGTGTGCCGTTCCAAGAGAGTGAATTTTCTACCCCAACCTATTGCAGAGAATAGTAACCCAATGATGCTGAACATTTAAAATCTATAAATATCACCTCTTCTGGCAAGAAAAAAATGTAATAATTATCCTGCCATCACAGATGCATTGACCAGATACAGTGTCTGATATGATTGGTGGGAAAAGCTCTTCTAGATAATTCACAGCTGGCTGTACCAACCAGTAATACTACCTACTTGGCACCCTTGTCTCTGCCACTGTGCCAGAATACAACAAGCAACACTGATCACATAAGAGAAAGCTAACTATCAAATAGGATAAGGTTAAATATCTACTTTCTTTGGAGCTGAGAAGACAGTGTGATAGATCAGGATTTAGAGTTGTTACTTTTCTTGTAGTTTATCTCTCCTCTGCTTCTTTATATTTTCGTATAATGACCTATATATGTGTAATTATTCAGTGAATTTTCCAGTAATTATAGTATAGCAGGTTCCTTAAGTTGTCATAGTAGGGGAGGTGGTGGGGATAAGCTCCCACTACCTATTAAATGCTTCCAATGGTGTGCGTCTCAAATACCCTCTGACAACCAAGTCCAGCTCCTGGCCTTCATGTGTGGTTTAACCCGGTGGAACCGCTTCTACTGACAGCAGAAGGGGCAAAGGCAGGTTACTGGTGCCTTGAAACTAGTCACTTTGGGCAGACAGGACTCATCAGCTGTGGTTGGCAGCTCAACCAGAAGGAAAACTCTGATCTCAAATACCCCGAGGCAAAATCTGGAGCCGGTATCCTGTAGGCAGTCCTATGTCGAGTTCAATACTGATCAGCAGCTCCTGCGACGCCACTGGTGCCAAACTGTGTCCGTCTCTGCGGGCCTTTTGGATTCATCAGCTGTGTGGAGAGAGGGACCTGTTACAGGGCACCAGCCTGCTCTCCATATCATACTGTCCAGCTTGTGTACCACGTAGACAGCCAGGACACTACGTCCGTGGTCGACTCTGACCAGCCGTACTCTCAGGTAGTACAGCTGCCTCTGTTTCTGTGGTTTTTAAAGAAGTTTCTTAGTTTTTCTGTAGCAGGTGTCACATCTCTTGAATCCGGCGACTCTGCTGGGGTCGTCTCTTTTGTCTGGTGCTCCCGATGCGGCCTCCTCTACATTGGTGAGACCGGTCAATAATCGGGGGACCTCTTGGTCGAGCAGCTCTGCCACAAAGGGGACTTTCTGTTGGCCAATCAGTATTATTCCAATTCCTAATCCTGTTCTAACGATGATCCATGGCCTCATCTTGGCACAAGAGGCCATCCTTAGGGTGGAGGAGCAACACCTTATTTTCCATCTGGGTTCCCTCCAACCTGATGGCATGAATATAGTTTTCTCCTTCTGGTAAACAAGTTCCACCCACCCTCACCCCACTCTGACCTTTCACTTCTTCTCACCTGCCTAGTACCTCCCCCTGGGTCCCCTCCTCCTTCCCTTTCTCCTATAGTCCACTCACCTCTGCTAGATTCCCCTCCTCCTTCCCTCTCTCCTATCGTCCACTCACCTCTGCTAGATTCCCCTCCTTCTTTCTCCTATGGTCCACTCACCTCTGCTATCCATTCCCCTCCTCCTTCCCTCTCTGCTATGGTCCACTCACCTCTACTAGATTCCCCTCCTCCTTCCCTCTCTCCTATTGTCCGCTCACCTCTGCTATCCATTCCTCTCCTCCTTCCCTTTCTCCTATGGTCCACTCTCCTCTGTTATCCGGCTCCCCTCCTCCTTCCCTTTCTCCCACGGTCCGCTCACCTCTGCTATCCAATTCCCCTCCTCCTTCCCTTTCTCCTATAGTCCACTCACCCGGACCAGATGGAATGCACCCTCGTGTTCTGAAGGAAGTAGCTGTGAAGATTGCAGATGCATAATCTTTCAAAAGTTGATAGATCCTGGCATGGTTCCGGAGGACTGGAAGATTGCAAATGTCACTCCACTATTTAAGAAGGGGGCAAGAAAGCAAAAAGGAAATTATAGACCTGTTAGCTTGATATCGGTGGTTGGGAAGTTGTTGGAGTCGATTGTCAAGGATGAGGTTACAGAGTACCTGGAGGCATATGACAAGATAGGCAGAACTCAGCATGGTTTCCTTAAAGGAAAATCCTGCCTGACAAACCTATTACAATTTTTTGAGGAAATTACCAGTAGGCTAGACAAGGGAGATGCAGTGAATGTTGTATATTTGGATTTTCAGAAGGCCTTTGACAAGGTGCCACACATGAGGCTGCTAAATAAGATAAGAGCCCATGGAATTACAGGAAAGTTACATACGTGGATAGGGCGTTGGCTGATTGGCAGGAAACAGAGAGTGGGAATAAAGGGATCCTATTCTGGTTGGTTGCCGGTTACCAATGGTGTCCCACAGGGGTCCGTGTTGGGGCCGCTTCTTTTTACTTTGTACATCAACGATTTGAATTATGGAATAGATGGCTTTGTGGCTAAATTTGCTGACGATACAAAGATAGATGGAGGGGCCGGTAGTGCTGAGGAAACGGAGAGTCTGCAGAGAGACTTGGATAGATTGGAAGAATGGGTAGAGAAGTATCAAATGAAATACAATGTTGGAAGTGTATGGTTATGTACTTTGGCAGAAGAAATAAACGGGCAGACAATTATCTAAATGGGGACAGAATTCAAAGTTCTGAGATGCAATGGGACTTGGGAGTCCTCGTACAGGATACCCTTAAAGTTAACCTCCAGGTTGAGTCGGTGGTGAAGAAGGCGAATGCAATGTTGGCATTCATTTCTAGAGGAATAGAGTATAGGAGCAGGGATGTGATGTTGAGGCTCTATAAGGCGCTGGTGAGACCTCATTTGGAGTACTGTGGGCAGTTTTGGTCTCCTTATGTAAGAAAGGATGTGCTGACATTGGAGAGGGTACAGAGAAGATTTACTAGAATGATTCCGGGAATGGGAGGGTTAATATATGAGGAACGTTTGCCCGCTCTTGGACTGTATTCCTTGGAGTTTAGAAGAATGAGGGGAGACCTCAGAAACATTTCCAATGTTGAAAGGCATGGACAGAGTGGATGTGGCAAAGTTGTTTCCTATGATGGGGGAGTCTAGTACGAGAGGGCATGAATTAAGGATTGAAGGGCGCCCATTCAGAACAGAAATGCGAAGAAATTTTTTTAGTCAGAGGGTGGTGAATCTGTGGAATTTGTTGCCACGGGGGGCAGTGGAGGCCAAGTCATTGGGTGTATTTAAGGCAGAGATTGATAGGTATCTGAGTAGCCAGGGCATCAAAGGTTATGGTGAGAAGGCGGGGGAGCGGGACTAAATGGGAGAATGGATCAGCTCATGATAAAATGGCGGAGCGGACTCAATGGGCCGAATGGCCGACTTCTGCTCCTTTGTCTTATGGTATGGTCAAAAGTTATAAACTCAGCCAGCTCCGCCATGGGCACTAGCCTCCCAGCATCCAGGACACCTTCAAAATGTAATACCTCATTAAAGGACTGGCCTCTTCTCATTGCTACCATTGAGGTGGTGGTACAGGAGCCTGAAGACATACACTCAGTGTTTCAGGAACAGCTACTTCCCCTCCACCATCAGATTTCTGAATGGACAATGAACCCATGAACATTTTTTCTTGTCCTTTCACATTACTTACTTAGCGTTTTATATTCGTTTGTTGTTGGAACTTTTTAAATTGTTATGTATTGCAATGTACACTTGCTGCAAAGCAACACATTCCACAACATGTGGCAGTGATATTACACCTGATTCTGATTTGTGGACTATTTTCTTTCATCGTTAGCAAACCTTTACCTGAAGGCCTTGTTCATTGTGTTGTAGTTAAGGTGTTGAGGAGCTAATCCAATAACCACACCATTTGGATCACTTGTGTCTATTCCTGAAAGAAAACAATCCTGATTAAACTACCGATGTCTTCAGACTGGAGCAGAAACTGTGCAGATGCTGGCAGATATCGCTAAAACACGGCAGATGTTTGTATATAACACTAAAGGACCAAACCTGGCTATGTGCTGCTGGAATCGGCACTGGGCACTCCAACTGGTGCTGCCCTCCAGTGTTTGCTCCATGGCAGACAAGCCTGATTGCGTTCTTCTATAGCTGCACTTGCACGACATGAGAAATCATTCTTATAAAACATGGCTCCAGGACAGTAAAGACACACCTTCAATCTACAGGCCATGGGTTACATTATTACTTTTCAAAATGTTTTTGTCTGACTGTCTTTCTGCTAATTATATATATTATAATTATATCTGTGAGTGTTGGTACTGTGTTTTGTACTTTGGCCCCAGAGGAAAGCTGTTTCATGTGTATGGTCTAATGACAATTAAACTTGAGCAGATAACCAGGCATGATGTGCAGAGGGCTATTTCAAGGGCGAAGAGACAATTTCAAACAAAGTTGGAGATGACATCGGATGTACGACAACTCTGGCAGGGCTTGCAAGATATTACTTCCTACAAAGCGAAACCCAATAGCATCAATGGCAGTGATGCTTCACCACCAGATGAACTCAACGCCTTCTATGCACGCTTTGAAAGGGACAACACAACTACAGCTGTGAAGATCCCTGTTGCACCTGATGACCCTGTGATTTCCGTCTCAGAGGCCGACGTTAGGCTGCCTTTAAAGAGAGTGAATCCCTGCAAGGCAGAAGGTCCCGATGGAGTACCTGGTAAGGCTCTGAAAACCTGTGCCAACCAACTGGCTGGAGTATTCAAGGACACTTTCAACCTCTCACTGCTATGGGCGGAAGTTCCCACTTGCTTCAAAAAGGCAACAATTATACCAGTGCCTAAGAAGAATAATGTGAGCTGCCTTAATGACTATCGTCCAGTAGCACTCACATCTACAGTGATGAAATGGTCTGAGAGGTTGGTCATGATTAAACTGAACTCCTGTCTCGGCAAGGACCTGGACCCATTGCAATTTGCTTATCGCCACAAGAGGTCAACAGCAGACGCAATCTCAATGGCTCTTCACACGGCTTTAGACCACCAATGTCAGGGTGCTGTTCATCGACTAGAACTCAGCATTTAACACCATCATACCCACAATCCTGATTGAGAAGTTACAGAATCTGGGCCTCTGTACCTCCCTCTGAAATTGGATCCTTGACTTCCTAACTGGAAGACCACAATCTGTGCAGATTGGTGATAACATATCCTCCTCGCTGACGATCAACTCTGGCGCACTTCGGGCGTGTGCTTAGCCCGCTGCTCTACTCTCTATCTACACATCACTATGTGGCTACACTTAGCTCAAATACCATCTATAAATTTGCTGATGATACAACCACTGTTGGTAGAATCTCAGGTGGTGACAAGAGGGTGTACAGGAGTGAGATATGCCAACTAGTGGAATGGTGCCACAGCACACACCTGGCACTCAACATCAGTAAGACAAAAGAGCTGATTGTGGACTTCAGGAAGGGTAAGACGAAGGAACACATACCAATCCTCATAGAGGGATCAGAAGTGGAGAGAGTGAGCAGTTTCAAGTTCCTGGGTGTCAAGATCTCTGAGGACCTAACCTAGTCCCAACATATCAATGCAGTTATAAAGAAGGCAAGACAGTGACTATACTTCATTAGGAGTTTGAAGAGATTTGGTATGTCAACAAAAACACTCAAAGACTTCTATAGTTGTACTGTGGAGAGCATTCTGACAGGCTGCATCACTGTCTGGTATGGAGGGGCTACTGCACAGAACCGAAAGAAGCTGCGGAAGGTTGTAAATCTAGTCAGCTCCATCTTGGGCACTAGCCTACAAGGTACCCAGGATATCTTTGGGGAGCGGTGTCTCAGAAAGGCAGCGTCTATTATTAAGGACCCCCAGAACCCAGGGCATGCCCTTTTCTTACTGTTACCATCAGGTAGGAAGTACAGAAACCTGAAGGCACACACTCAGCGATTCAGGAACAGCTTCTTCCACTCTGCTATCCGATTCCTAAATGGACACTGAACCCTTGGTCACTACCTCACTTTTTAAATACATATTATTTCTGTTTTTGCATGATTTTTAATCTATTCAATATACATATACTGTAAATGATTTACATACTTATTTTTTTTCTGTATTATGTATTGCATTGAACTGCTGCTACTAAGTTAACAAATTTCACAACACGTGCCGGTGATAATAAACCTGATTCTGAATTCACTTCACTATTTAATATGAATTTTTAAAACAGTTCCTGTTTTCCATCCACTGTTTCATCATAATTTCTGATACATTCCTTCTACCCCGTGAAACTCCACTGGTCACCAACTTCCAGGCAGAATATCTAGGAAGAGGTACAGTCGACATTTCAGGCCGAGACCCTTCGTCAGGACTAACTGAAGGAAGAGCTAATAAGAGATTTGAAAGTGGGAGTGGGAGGGGGAGATCCAAAATGATAGGAGAAGACAGGAGGGGGAGGGATGGAGCCAAGAGCTGGACAGGTGATTGGCAAAAGGGATATGAGAGGATCATGGGACGAGAGGCCTAGGAAGAAACAAAAAGGGGAGGGGAAGCCCAGAGGGTGGGCAAGGGGTATAGTGAGAGGGACAGAGGAAGAAAAAGGAGAGAGAGAAGAAAAGAATGTGTGTATATAAATAAATAAATAAATAAATAACGGAAGGGGTACGAGGGGGAGGTGGGGCATTAGCGGAAGTTAGAGAAGTCGATGTTCATGCCATCAGGTTGGAGGCTACCCAGATGGAATATAAGGTGTTGTTCCTCCAACCTGTGTGGCTCCCCCTCCTCCCCTTTTTCTTTCTCCCAAGGCCTCCTGTCCCGTGATCCTCTCATATCCCTTTTGCCAATCACCTGTCCAGCTCTTGGCTCCATCCCTCCCCCTCCTGTCTTCTCCTATCACTTTGGATCTCCCCCTCCCCCTCCCACTTTCAAATCTCTTACTAGCTCTTCTTTCAGTTAGTCCTGACGAAGGGTCTCGGCTCGAAACGTCAACTGTACCTCTTCCTAGTGATGTTGCCTGGCCTGCTGCGTTCACTAGCAACTTTTATGTGTGTTGCTTGAAATTCCAGCATCTGCAGATTTCCTCGTGTCTGCATTTTTAAATCCAGGCAGAATACTCTGCCTCCACTATCACCCTCTGCATTCTGTGGGCAAATCAATTCTGAATCCACACAGCCAAGATACCCTGGATTCCATGCCTCCCAGCTTTCTGAATCAGCCCAGCATGGGACACCTTGCCAAATGGCTTACTACACTCTATGTATCTTCATCAGTGTGCTTTATCACATCCTCAAAGAATTCAATCAGGTTCATGATTGCCCCTAAACAAGGCCATTCTGACTATCCCTAATCAGACTATGCTTCTCCAAATGTTCAAAAATCCTGTCTCTAAGAACCTTTCTGAAAATCAGCAAGTGCAAGCATTGACTGGAACTTCAGTAGAGCAGACTGAACCTGCTAGAGTTTAGCAAAATGAGGGGAGATCTTATTGCAGACTGAACTCACTAGAGTTTAGACCAATGAGGGAGGATCTCATTACAGACTGAACTCATTGGAGTTTAGACCAACATGGGAGGATCTCATTGCAGACTGAAGTCACTGGAGTTTACACCAATGAGGAAGGATCTCTGGAGAAAAAAAGCAGAGGACATGGGTTAGGGGTGAGGGGGGAAAAGTTTAAAGGGAACATTAGGGGGGGCTTCTTCACACAGAGAGTGGTGGGAGTATGGAATGAGCTGCCAGACGAGGTGGTAAATGCGGGTTCTTTTTTAACATTTAAGAATAAATTGGACAGATACATGGATGGGAGGTGTATGGAGGGATATGGTCCGTGTGCAGGTCAGTGGGACTAGGCAGAAAATGGTTCGGCACAGCCAAGAAGGGCCAAAGGGCCTGTTTCTGTGCTGTAGTTTCTATGGTTCTATCTCGTTGGAGTCTGAACTCATTGGAGTTTAGACTAATGAGGGGGGGAAATTCCATTGAAAGCTATCAAATATTTAAAGGCCTCAAGAGAGTAGATGTAGAGAGGATGTTTCCTATAGTGGGGGAGTCCAGAACCAGAGGGCACAGCAGAATAGAAGGATGTTCCATTTAGAACAGAGATGAGAAGGAATTTCTCTGTCCAGAGGGTGGTGAATCTGTAGAATTCAATGGCACAAAGGGTGTGGAGGCCAAGTCATGGGGTGTATTTAAGGCAAAGGTTGATAGGTTCTTGAGTAGCAAGGGCATCAAATGTTATGAGGAGAAGACAGGAGAATGGGGTTGAGAAGCGTAATAAATCAGCCATGATGGAATAGCCTAATTCCGCTCCTGTGCCTTTAGGATGAATGGTGTTTATCTCATTGTACGGCCCTTTCAAGAAACAGCTTACCTTCAAAATCTTCAAGTGCGCTGTCGTCCACCAATAGTAAAGGTCTAACCTGCTTCTGCTGTACAAGGTTCCGGGCCACAGTCAAAGATGTGAAGATCTCATTCTCTTGGATGGGAAAGTTGAGTTTTTGCAGTCGTTCAAACAGAGTTCGTTTACATTCTTTGGTGGTGTTAGTGACAAACTTCACCACTACAGGAGCACGGCGCAACCTAAGCATGCAGAATTTCCAAAAAGCACGTTAGCACCTTTCTCAGCTAATCACATCAGAACAGTTCTATATTAAAACACAGAATTAGTAGGTGTGCGTGTCCAATTGTCTTCATACACCCATGCATACAACATTGGAAGTTGCCTTATTTCAACCTCAGACACAAACTGAAATCAGCATGAGAACTCAAATTTGAAGAAACACCTGGTATTTCTGTAACTATTGGAAACTCGTGGTTTTTTAGATTTTTAAAATGCGTGCACAGTAGGGTAAAAGTTTGTGTCACACTTACAGTGACCTGGGTTCAATTCCTGCCACCGTCTGTAAGGACTTTTGGACGTTTGCCCCATGACTGGGTGGGCTTTCTCCGGGTGCTCTGGTTTCCTCCCACAGTCCAAAGACGTACCGGTTCTGGTGAGTGAGTTGGGGCATACTGTGTTGTGCCAGAAGCATGCTGACAATTGCCGGCTGCCCCCAGCATTTCCTCGGACTGTGTTGGTTATTGATACAAACAACACATTTCACTGTGTTCCAATGTACACATGGCAAATTAAGCTAATCTCTTATCTTTTAGTATTCAACATAACTGACAGTCAGTCGTCAGAGGCTTTAGATATAAAAATGCCTGAATGCAGAGTGAAGAAGCGTTCAGAATCCTAACTGGATTGTGAACAGGTTAGATAGCCCCGTTATGAAGAAAGCATGGAACAGCCTCTACTTCCTTAGAAGCTGGCGAAGATTTGGCATGTCATCTGAAACTTTGACAAACTTCTACAGATGGGTGGTGGAGAGTATATTGACCGGCTGCATCACAGCCTGGTACGGAAACACCAATGCCCTTGAATGGAAATGCCTACAAAAAGTAGTAGATACGGCCCAGTTCGTCACAGGTAAAGCTCTCCCCACCATTGAGCACATCTATACGGAGCATTGTTGAAAGGAAGCAGCTCTCCTCTTACGGCTGCCATCAGGAAAAAAGGTACAGGAGCCTCAGGATTCACACCACCAGCTTCAGGAACAGTTATCACCCCTCAACCATCTGGATCTTGAACTGGTGGGATAACTTCACTTCACCTCACTCACTCCAACAATTAACTATTCCCACAACCTATGGATTCACTTTCAATGGCTCTTCATCTCATGGTCTATTATCGAGGACCCCCATCACCCAGGACATGCCCTCTTCTCATTTTACTGTCAGGAAGGAGGTACAGAAGCCTGAAGGCACACATTCAGCGATTCAGGAACAGTTTCTTCCCCTCTGCCATCTGATTTCTAAAGGGACATTGAACCAATGAACACTACCTTACTTTTATTATTTCTGTTTTTGCACTATTTTTAATTTAACTATTTAATACACATATATATACTTACTACAATTGATTTATTTATTTATTTTTTTAAATATAATTTTTATTGAGTTTTCAAAAAGAATACATGAAAAGATAAAATCTACCCTCCCCCCTCCCCTTAACCCTCCCCCCCCCATATATATAGTCCTACCTAAAAAGAAAAAAAGAGAGAAAAAAGAAAAGAACCGCCTGGATGTTGGAAGGTTTCCACATGCTCCATGGGATTCAAAATAAATTTGGTATAATTATTCGTTACTTTCCCCAAGGGACCAAGGTCTTTATCGGAGCACTTAAATATGCCATCCTATCTTTTGTATATAAGGGCGCCAAATATTCAAAAATGTTACATATTTATCTCTTAAATTATAAGTAATTTTTTCGAGTGGAATAGAACTAGCCACTTCATTATTCCAACGATCCATACTTAAATACGAATCAGATTTCCAAGTAACTACTATAGTCTTCTTAGCTACTACCAATGCAATTTTTATAAATTCTTTCTGATATTTATTCAATTTAAGTTTTGGTTTTATCCCCTCAATATCACCTAATAGAAATAATACAGGGTTATGTGGAAGTTGAGTTCCAGTAATTTGTTCCAATAAGACTCTTAAATTTATCCAAAAGGGTTGAATTTTAAAACAAGACCAAGTAGAATGTAAAAAAGTACCAATTTCTTGATTACACCGAAAGCATTTACCAGATAGATTTGAATTTAATCTATTTATTTTTTGTGGTGTAATATATAATTGGTGTAAAAAATTATATTGTACTAATCTAAGTCGAACATTTATTGTATTTGTCATACTGTCAAGACAGAGTCTTGACCAATTTGTTTCATCAATATTAATATTCAAATCTGTTTCCCATTTTTGCTTTGACTTATGGGTTCCTTGTTTAATTGTCTGTTCTTGAATCAAATTATACATACAAGAAATAAATTTTTTAATTTTCCCTTTTTGAATTAAAATTTCAATTTCATTAGGTTTTGGCAAAAACATTGTTTGATCCAGCTTACCTTTTAAGTAAGCCCTTAATTGAAAGTAACAAAAGAAAGTATTATTAGATATTTTATATTTATCCTTTAATTGTTCAAATGACATCAATATACCTCGTTCAAAACAATCTCCTATAAATTTAAGCAACATACATCAAAGTTGCTGGTGAACGCAGCAGGCCAAGCAGCATCTGTAGGAAGAGGTGTAGTCGACGTTTCAGGCCGAGACCCTTCGTCAGGACTAACTGAAGGAAGAGTGCATAAGGGATTTGAAAGTAGGAGGGGGAGGGGGAGATCCAAAATGATAGGAGAAGACAGGAGGGGGAGGGATAGAGCCAAGAGCTGGACAGGTGATAGGCAAAAGGGGATACGAGAGGATCATGGGACAGGAAGTCCGGGAGGAAAGACAAGGGGGGGGGTGACCCAGAGGATGGGCAAGAGGTATATTCAGAGGGACAGAGGGAGAAAAAGGAGAGTGAGAGGAAGAATGTGTGCATAAAAATGAGTAACAGATGGGGTACGAGGGGGAAGTGGGGCCTTAGCGGAAGTTAGAGAAGTCGATGTTCATGCCATCAGGTTGGAGGCTACCCAGACGGGATATAAGGTGTTGTTCCTCCAACCTGAGTGTGGCTTCATCTTTACAGTAGAGGAGGCCGTGGATAGACATGTCAGAATGGGAATGGGATGTGGAATTAAAATGTGTGGCCACTGGGAGATCCTGCTTTCTCTGGCGGACAGAGCGTAGATGTTCAGCAAAGCAGTCTCCCAGTCTGCGTCGGGTCTCGCCAATATATAAAAGGCCACATCGGGAGCACCGGACGCAGTATATCACCCCAGTCGACTCACAGGTGAAGTGATGCCTCACCTGGAAGGACTGTTTGGGGCCCTGAATGGTGGTAAGGGAGGAAGTGTAAGGGCATGTGTAGCACTTGTTCCGCTTATACGGATAAGTGCCAGGAGGGAGATCAGTGGGGAGGGATGGGGGGGACGAATGGACAAGGGAGTTGTGTAGGGAGCGATCCCTGCGGAATGCAGAGAGATGGGGGGAGGGAAAGATGTGCTTAGTGGTGGGATCCCGTTGGAGGTGGCGGAAGTTACGGAGAATAATATGTTGGACCCGGAGGCTGGTGGGGTGGTAGGTGAGGACCAGGGGAACCTTATTCCTAGTGGGGTGGCGGGAGGATGGAGTGAGAGCAGATGTACGTGAAATGGGGGAGATGCGTTTAAGAGCAGAGTTGATAGTGGAGGAAGGGAAGCCCCTTTCTTTAAAAAAGGAAGACATCTCCCTCGTCCTAGAATGAAAAGCCTCATCCTGAGAGCAGATGCGGCGGAGACGGAGGAATTGCGAGAAGGGGATGGCGTTTTTGCAAGAGACAGGGTGAGAAGAGGAATAGTCCAGATAGCTGTGAGAGTCAGTGGGCTTATAGTAGACGTCAGTGGATAAGCTGTCTCCAGAGACAGAGACAGAAAGATCTAGAAAGGGGAGGGAGGTGTCGGAAATGGACCAGGTAAACTTGAGGGCAGGGTGAAAGTTGGAGGCAAAGTTAATAAAGTCAACGAGTTCTGCATGCGTGCAGGAAGCAGCGCCAATGCAGTCGTCGATGTAGCGAAGGAAAAGTGGGGGACAGATACCAGAATAGGCACGGAACATAGATTGTTCCACAAACCCAACAAAAAGGCAGGCATAGCTAGGACCCATACGGGTGCCCATAGCTACACCTTTAGTTTGGAGGAAGTGGGAGGAGCCAAAGGAGAAATTATTAAGAGTAAGGACTAATTCCGCTAGACGGAGCAGAGTGGTGGTAGAGGGGAACCGATTAGGTCTGGAATCCAAAAAGAAGCGTAGAGCTTTTAGACCTTCCTGATGGGGATGGAAGTATATAAGGACTGGACATCCATGGTGAAAATAAAGCGGTGGGGGCCAGGGAACCAGGAGTTGGCCTGCTGCGTTCACCAGCAACTTTGATGTATGTTGCTTGAATTTCCAGCATCTGCAGAATTCCTGTTGTTTCCTATAAATTTAATCCCTTTTTGGTACCAATTATATAAAAGTTGATTGTCCATTGTAAAAGGAAAAAGTCTGTTTTGAAACAAAGGTCTCCTTGCTAATAGAGATTTCTGTGTTTCATTATCATCATTTATCTTATTTCATAAATCAATCAAATGTGTTAATATAGGAGATTCTTTCTTTTCCCGTATCCATTTAGATTCCCATTTATGTATAAAATCTTCAGGTCTATTTTCTCCTATCTTATCTAGTTCTATTTTAATCCATGCTGGTTTTTGATCATCGAAGAAAGATGCAATAAATCTAAGTTGATTTGCTTTATAATAGTTTTTAAAGTTTGGAAGTTGTAACCCTCCTAACCTAAATTTACATGTCAATTTTTCCAATGATATTCTTGACATTTTACCTTTCCAAAGAAGTTTTCTCACACATTTATTTAACTCTTGAAAAAATTTCTGTGGCAATTGTATTGGTAATGTTTGAAACAAATACTGTAATCTAGGAAATATATTCATTTTTACAGCATTGACTCTACCTACTAATGTTATTGGTAGTATCATCCATTTGTCAAAATCTTCTTGAATTTTTTTCAACAGTGGTAAATAATTAAATTTATATAAATTCTTTACATCATTATCAAGTCTTATACCTAAATACTTTATACCATTTACTGGCCATCTAAATTGGGTTACTAATCGACATTGACTATAGTCTCCTTTAGTAAGAGGTAAAATTTCACTTTTATCCCAATTTATTTTGTAACCTGATACCTTCCCATATTCATCCAATCTAGAAGATAGTTTATGTAACGAATGTTGTGGGTTTGTTAAATAGATCAAAACATCACCGGCAAAAAGATTAATTTTATATTCCTCCTGATTAACTCTAAAACCCATAATATCTGGATCAATTCTGATTAGTTCTGCTAATGGCTCTATCGCCAGTACAAATAAAGCAGGTGATAATGGACAACCTTGTCTAGTTGACCTTTTTAACTGAAATGGTGTTGAAATTTGAGAATTTGTCACTACTTTAGCTTTACGGTTAGAATTTTAAGTTTTAATCCAATTTATAAAAGATGTTCCTAACCCATATTTTTCTAATACTTTAAATAAAAAATCCCATTCTAATCTATCAAATGCTTTTTCTGCATCCAAAGCTACTACTATACTCTTCTCATCCCTTTTTTGTGCCAAATGAATTATACTGAGTAGCCGGGTTACATTATCTGCCAATTGTCTATTTTTAATAAATCCTGTTTGATCCATATGTATTAATTTTGGTAAATATTTAGATAATCTATTCGATAAAATTTTTGTTATTATTTTATAATCCGTATTCAATAAAGAAATAGGCCTGTATGATGTTGGTTTCATAGGGTCTCTGTCTTTTTTTGGCAATACTATTACAATCGCTGTTGAAAAAGATTCTGGAAGTTTATGCATTTTTTCTGCTTGACGTATTAGTTCCATAAAAAGAGGAAATAATAAATCTTTAAATTTTTTATAAAATTCAGGTGGAAAACCATCTTCTCCTGGAGATTTATTACTTTGGAGTGATCCTAAAGCTTCTTCAACTTCTTTTAATGTAAAAGGCATATCTAATCCCTTCTGTTCTTCCAAATTCAATTTTGGAAGAGAAATTTGTGATAAAAATCTTTCTATCTCATTAACATCATTTTGGGATTCTGATTGATATAATTCAGAATAGAAATTTTTAAAAGTTTCATTTATTTCAAGAGGTTTATAAGATATTTTATTTGCCTTTGTTCTAATAGCATTTATTGTTTTGGAAGCTTGTTCTGTTTTCAACTGCCAGGCAAGAATTTTATGTGCTCTCTCACCTAACTCATAATACCTTTGTTTAGTTCTTATAATTGCTTTTTCCGTTCTATATGTCTGAAGCGTATTATATTGTAACTTCTTATTAACAAGTTGTCTTCGTTTTTCTTCTGACATATATCTTTGAGATTCTTTTTCTAGTTTTGTAATCTCTTTTTCCAATTGATCTAGTTCTGCCATATATTCTTTCTTAATTTTAGACATATAACTTATTATCTGGTCCCTAAGATATGCTTTCATCGCATCCCATAATATAAATTTATCATCCACTGAATGAAAATTTGTATCCAAAAAAAATTGAATCTGCTTTTTCATAAAATCACAGAAATCTTGACGTTTTAATAATGTTGAATTAAATCTCCATCTATAAGCCACTTTTTCCTTATCAGCCGTTATTATTGTCATTAATAAAGGGGAATGATCTGATAATATTCTTGCTTTATATTCCATATTTTTCACTCTGTGTTGAATATGCATTGATAATAGAAACAAATCTATCCTTGAGTAAGTTTTATGTCTATGGGAGTAGAACGAATAGTCTCTTTCTTTAGGATTGATTCTTCTCCATATATCAATCAAATTTAAATCCTTCATCAATGATAAAGTTAAATTTACTACCTTCGATTTTATAACAGCCTTGGTTGATCTATCTAAGACTGGGTCTAAGCAAAAATTAAAGTCTCCTCCAATTAATATTTTTTCATGTGCATCCGCCAAATTCAGAAAAGCTTCTTGTATGAATTTTGCCTCATTTTCGTTTGGTGCATAAATATTCATAAAAGTCCATAATTCAGAAAAAAGTTGACAATGTATAATCACATATCTCCCCGCAGAATCAGTTATTACATTTTGTATTCTAATTGGTAAGGTTTTATTGATCAAAATTGCTACTCCCCTCACTTTTGAATTAAATGAAGCCGCAACAACACTACCCACCCAATCTCTCTTTAGTTTCTGTTAGGTGCGTTTCCTGTAAAAAAGCTAAATCTATCTTCATTTTTTTAATATGTGTTAAGATTCTTTTTCTTTTCACTGGTCCATTAAGCCCATTAACATTAAAACTCAAAAAATTCAATAAATTAGTCATTATTCTTAACAAAGTTACTCCAATCTAAAACATTACTTATCTTCTCAACTCTCATAGTTCCTTGGGGAATCTCTTTAAACTTCACCATGTTGCTATGTGTTTCCCTCCCAACCTTCCAGGCAAAAAGAAACGATAGAAAGAATACAAAAAAAGAAAAAACAAAATACCCCCCCACTAATGCTGTGAATGAAAAGATACACAACATTACCCCCCTCCATTTTACGGGTCGTGGCAAAAGCCACGCTTGCACACATGATTAGCGTAGCAATCGATCAGTGCTTCTTCCAGCTCCCCTGCAACAAAAAAAATTATATATATATATAGGCAAAATTAATGTTACTATTCCCAACTAATATTCCTCCAGTTTTAACCTTTCTTACCCCCCTCGTATAATTAATGATATATTTATACATTCATCCAGCTTCAAAAATCCAACAAGTCCATTCTTTAACCCAATCTTCATCTTCAATCTATCTCGCTCCCCTGGATTTGTTCTTGTATCTGGTGAATATTCAGAGAATCTCGCACAAACTGCTCTGCTTTCTGGTAGTCATCAAAAAATCTTTTTTCTCCACCAGGCAAAAAAATCTTCAAGGTTGCAGGATAACGCAGTATAAATTGATAACCATGATCCCATAGGGTTTTTTTCACTGGATTAAATTTCTTCCTTCTCTTCAAAAGTTCATAACTTATATCAGGGTTTGTTCTCTTTAATTATCAATGGCCCTTTTCTATCCTTGGCAGCTCGAGCAGCTGCCTGTAGAATCCTTTCCTTGTCTTGAAATCTTAAGAATTTTATTAAAATCGATCGTGGATATTGGTCATCTTTTGGTTTTGGTCTTAGAGCTCTATGTGCCCGCTCAATTTCAATTGGTCGAACCTCCTCTTGCATTTGCAAAACATCCGGGATCCATTTTTGAAAAAATTCTATTGGTTTTTCTCCCTCCGTACCTTCTTTAAGACCAACAATTTTAATATTATTACGTCTACTGAAATTTTCCAACATGTCCACTTCCTCCAAGAGTCGATTTCTTTCCGAGTTCCAGACAAGCAAATCATTTTCTGTTTTTTCCACTCTATCATTCATATGCCCCATTGCTCTTTCCATCTTTTGAAGCTTCTTATCCATTTTGTCCTGTCTTTCCATAACTTTATTATAGCACATCTTCGTATCTCTAAGCTCTTCTCTTACTTTTCTTAGTTCAGCCGTTAATTGCAATATAGCCTCTCTTATGTCTCTATCATCTCCTTTACTTCCAATCGCTTCCAATTCTTCCTCCCCTTCTTCATCTGTGTTCTCTGCAGAATCCAATTCTGACTCTGAGTCATTTTCAATTGCAGTGGCTGTCGGTTCTTGTAGTTTGCGTTGTGTCGATTTGCGCATGAGCTCTTCTTTGCGCATGCGCATTTCCGGTGCCTTCTTCGAAGAACCCGTTACCACTGCCATTGCTCCCTGTTCTACCGAAGGAGATCCAACCTGAGTCCGAGGCTTCATCGTTGCAGTAGGCCCTTTTTTCTTCCCCTCTCGCGGCTGCTTCGCAACAGCAGACTTCTTTTGTTGCGGTTTAGGAGGCATATCGTAGTCTTACAAAGTTTATAAATAGTTTTCAGAAAATATTTATTAACTTTGTTTTGTTTAAACGGTACTTTACTAATTTGTTGCGAGAGAGCTGGATTTACACGTCTCAATCCCATGTCATCACGTGATGCCCCCTCGATTTATTTTTATTAGATTATCGTGTATGTATTGCATTGTACCAGTGCCAGTGATATTAAACCCGATTCTCATGTTTATTGCTTATTTACTTCCTTGTATTTATTGAGTATGCCTGCAAGAAAATGAATCTCAGGATTGTATATGGTGACGTACGCATTAGTACTTTAATAATAAATTTACTTTGAGGTATTGGAAAATCATCTACCATTTTATAAAGAGTTTACAGAGATCAATAAATCTGGATTTTCTTACTTCTGCAGTGCCTCCTGGGCACCAGATATAGCTGTATCTTCAACATGCAGTGTTCCACTGAGGTCAATTAGAACAGCCTTTATCACTCGGCGAGTTGCCATTCTCCAACCTGCTGGCAGGAAAACAAGCAAAACCAGAATCAATAAGGTTACAGTCGCCAATGGATGTTGTGTACTTGCTGTCTGTGTTGTCACCGTCAATCGGCTGACGAGCCCCCATCTGCGCAGACAATTAACACGACACGCAGTCACAGGATGGCTGATCACCATCTTGTGTGGAGATTCTCTGGTAACACACTTGTTCAGTTCTGGTCGCCAAGGCAGGATGTGGAAACTTTGAGGAGATTTGCAGGACAGTGTCTGGTTTAGAGAACATGTCTTATGAGGAGAGGTTGGGTGAGCTGGGCTTTTCTCTCTGGAGCAAAGGAGGATGAGAGGTGATTTTTTGCCACATTGGGAGCAAGAGAGGAGGCGACTCACAGGTCAGGAGGAGAGATTTAAAAATGAGCATTCAAGGGCCTTCAGCATTTCCCAGCAGTCCAATCAAATCACGATTCATCTGCAAAGGCAAATAAAGTTAAGGCAAGGTCCAGTTGGAGTGGCCCAGCTTATGTGAAGTACTTGGTAAATTTTTTTATTGCTCGCCTGTTAGGGCACTGACAGTGCAATGAGAATAGCTCCAGGAGATGTGTGTGTGAGATGTGACAATGCTGGGGGACCTCCAGCCACCCGGATAACCAGGTGTGCCGAGCCGCAGCTCCTCTGAGAACATTTTAAGGAACCGGAGCTGCTGCTCGATGACCTTCAGCTCGTAAGGAAAACTGGGGAGGTGATAGATAGGAGTTACACGGAGGTAGTCGCCTCCAGGTTGCAGGAGGCAGGTATCTGGGTGACTGTCGGGAGAAAGGAAATGAGCCACTAGTAGTCATAGTCATACTTTATTGGTCCCGGGGGAAATTGGTTTTCGTTACAGTTGCACCATAAATAATAAATAGTAATAGAACCATAAATAGTTAAATAGTAATATGTAAATTATGCCAGGAAATAAGTCCAGGACCAGCCTATTGGCTCAGGGTGTCTGACCCTCCAAGGGAGGAGTTGTAAAGTTTGATGGCCACAGGCAGGAATGACTTCCTATGACGCTCTGTGTTGCATCTCGGTGGAATGAGTCTCTGGCTGAATGTACTCCTGTGCCCACCCAGTACATTATGTAGTGGATGGGAGACATTGTCCAAGATGGCATGCAACTTAGACAGCATCCTCTTTTCAGACATCACCGTCAGAGAGTCCAGTTCCATCCCCACAACATCACAGAATACCACTTCAGCCATATGTCTCAATAATAAGGAAACCACTTTGGAGACTGTTGGGGAAGGCAACTTACCGGGGGGAGCAGCAGTGATCAGGTCTCTGGTGCTGAGGCTCAGAAAGGAAGGGGGAGAAGAGGAATGCAGTACTTATAGGGGATTCCATAGTTAGACCAATAGAGATGAGATTCTGTGGAGTAGTCTGAAGTCTAGGTACATATTGGCATCAATGACATAGGTAGGAAAAGGGAGGAGATCCTGAAGAGAGAATATAGGGAGCTAGGCAGAAAGCTGAAAAGCAGGACCCCTGGATTGCTGCCTGTGCCACACACCAGTGAGGGCAAGAATAAGATTTTTGCACATGAATATGCGGCCGAGGAACTGTTGTATGGGACAAGGCTTTAGATTTCTGGATCATATCACCTGGGGAAGGTATGACCTATACAGGTTACACCTGAACCCAGGGAGGAGCAAAATCCTTTTGGGCACGACTGCTAGAGTTGTGAGGGAGGGTTTGAACTCATTTGGCAGGAGAATGAAAAATGAAGTGATAGGGATGAGGTCGGTAAACAATCAGATGCAGTGTGTAGTGAGACTGTGAGGAAGCACAGGCAGATGAATGGGCAAAATTGCAGTCAGTGGGATGTGTTGTAGTGTAGCAGGGGGACAAAATCGAAAAGGGTAAATACAGGACTGAAGGTGTTATATTTGAATACACTCTGTGTACAAAATAAGGTAGATGATCTTGTAGCACAGTTAAAGATTGGCAGGAATGATGCTATGGGCATCACTGAGTCATGGCCAAAAGATTATAGTTGGGAGCTTAACATCCAAGGATACACCTTGTATCAAAAGAACAGAGGAGCTGGCCAAAGTGGGTTGGAAGGGAACACCAGCAGGGATGATGACAGAGCAGCAGTGGCTGGAGTTTCTGGGAGAGCAATTCAGAAGGCACAGGATAGATACATCCCAAAGAAGTATTCTAGAGGCAAGATAACACAACCTCGGCTAACAAGGGAAGTTAGAAACAACATAAAAGCAAAAAAGAGAGAACACATAATAGAGCATTAATGATTAGCAAGTTAGAAGATTGGGAAACTTTTAAAAACTGACCAGAAGGCAACTAAAAAAGCCATAAGGAGGGAAAAGTTGAAATATGAAGGTAAGGTAGCCAATAATATCAAAGAGGATACCAAGAGACTTTTCAGATATATAAAAAGAGAAGTGTAAGTGGATATCGGATCGCTGGAAAACGATGCCGGAGAGGTAGCAATGGGAGTCAAGGAAATAGCAGACGAACTGAATATGTATTTTAGAACAAGACGTAGGCCATTCAGCCCATCGAATCTACTCCACCATTCCATCATAACTGATCTCGTATCTCACTCAAACCCATATACGTGCCTTCTCGCCATATCCTTTGATGCCCTGACCAATCCGGAAGCTATCAATTTTTGCTTCAAATATACCCAAGGTCTTGGTCTCCACTGCAGCCTGTGGCAGAGCATCCCACAGATTCACTACTCTCCGGCTAAAAAAATTCCTCTGTTCTAAAGGGTCGCCCCTCAACTTTGAGGCTGTGCCCTCTAGTTCTGGACACCAATTTTGCATCAGTCTTCACTGTGGAAGACATGAGCAGTATGCCAGAGGTTTGAGAGTGTCGGGGGGCAGAAGTTGCAATCACTAGGGAGGTACTTGGGAAACTGAAAGGTCTGATGTTAGGCAAGTCACCTGGACCAGATGGTGTACACCCAAGAGGTTGTGAAAAAGGTAGCTGAAGAGATTGTGGAGGCATTGGTAATGATCTTTCAAGGATCAATAGATTTTGCCATGGTTCCAGAGTACTAGAAAATCGCAAATGTCACTCCACTTGCCAAGAAGGGAGGGAGCAGAAGAAAGGAAATTATACACCATCTAGCCTAATCTCAGTGATTGGGGGATGTTGGAGATGATTGTTGGAGACACATGATAAAATAGGCTGTAGTCAGAATAAAACTTGCCTGACAAATCTGTTGGAATTGTTTAAACAAATAACAAGCAGGATAGTCGGTGAATGTTTCGTACTTGGATTTTCAGATAGCCTTTGACATGCTGTCCAAGTTGCATGCCATCTTGGACAATGTCTCCCATCCACTACATAATGTACTGGATGGGCACAGGAGTACATTCAGCCAGAGACTCATTCCACTGAGATACAGCACAGAGCGTCATAGGAAGTCATTCCTGCCTGTGGCCATCAAACTTTACAACTCCTCCCTTGGAGGGTCAGACACCCTGAGCCAATAGGCTGGTACTGGACTTATTTCATAATTTACTGGCATAATTTACATATTACTATTTAACTATTTATGGTTCTATTGTGGCGACCCACTTTCTGGCACCCATGAACCGGCTCACGAAACAGCGCGCGCAGGCAGAGGGCCGGCAGCAAAAAGGGCGCCAGGCCATCTTCACCAGCAGGGGGAAAATCCCGTGCGCAGAAAGGGTCTGGGAATATGCATTCCCCACAGTAGTTCCGCCCAGGGAGGGCGGGAATGGGAAGGCTTTAAAGCGGGCCACGAAGTTTGAATAAATCTCTTTCATCGCAACTCTAACTCACCGACTCCGTGTGGTTATTCTAGCGCTGTGTGTAGCACATCGCTACAATTGGTGACCCCGACGGCCCAAACGATATTTGGGCCAGAGATGACCGACGCTGCATCTGTTCACGCAGTTTCGTTAAAACTGCCAAGCTTCTGGACGTTGCGACCCCACTTATGGTTCGAACAAGCAGAAGCACAATTCCACATTCGGCAGATAACCTCGGAGTCCACTCGCTACTACTACGTGCTGAGCTCACTCGACCAGGAGACTGCTGCACAAGTTGAGTTTATACAGTCGCCCCCCGGAGGACGGCAAATACACAGCATTCAAAGCCCTGCTCATAAGGACTTTCGGACTCTCACGGCACGAACGAGCACGCCGCTTAATGCACCTGGATGGTTTGGGAGACAGGCCGCCGTCAGCATTAATGAACGAGATGCTGGCCCTGGCTGAAGGACACAAACCCTGCCTCATGTTTGAGCAGGCATTCCTAGAGCAACTGCCCGAGGACATATGCCTGCTGCTGTCCGACGCAGATTTCAGCAACCCCCGGGAGGTGGCGGCCCGAGCAGATGTGCTGTGGAATGCCAGGAAAGAGAGAGGGGCACAGATCACCAAGCCGCGTGCCCAACGACAGACCAGACCAGGCCCGGCAGCAGAGCTTACAAAACCTGGCGACGGGAGTGAGGAGCCCAACGAACAATGGTGTTTCTACCACCAGCGGTGGGGCACGGAGGCCCGCCGCTGCAGACCGCCCTGCAAATTCCCGGGAAACATCAGGGCCAGCCGCCGCTGATGGCTACGGCGGCTGGCCATCAGGACAGCCTCCTGTACGTCTGGGACAAGCAATCGGGACGCCGCTTTTTGGTCGACACCGGAGCGGAGATCAGTGTCTTACCTCCAACGAGTTACGACACCCGCAACAGAGAACCGGGACCCACCCTGAGGGCCGCTAATGGCAGCACAATACGAACCTATGGCACCCGCACGGTGCGGCTACAGTTCAGCTCCAGCCGGTTCACGTGGGACTTCACACTGGCCGCCGTGGCCCAACCACTGCTGGGGGCAGATTTTCTACGAGCCCACAGCCTGCTGGTCGACTTGCAAGGGAAGCGATTAGTCCACACCAAGACTTTTCAAACGTTCTCCCTGGGTGAAGCACAGTTGCCAGCCCCACACCTGGACTCCATCACGCTGTCTGACGATGAATTCACCAGGGTCCTGGCAGATTTCCCATCAGTACTGACACCGCAGTTCACGGCAGCCATGCCCAGACACGGAGTACAGCACCACATCCCGACCCAGGGACCACCCCTCCACGCCCGTGCTCGAAGGCTTCCCCCGGACAAGCTCCGACTGGCGAAGGAGGAGTTCAAGAAGATGGAGGAATTAGGGATCATACGACGGTCCGACAGCCCATGGGCCTCCCCCCTTCACATGGTGCCCAAGGCAACAGGGGGCTGGAGACCGTGCGGTGACTACCGCAGACTGAACGAGGCTACAACGCCAGACCGCTACCCTGTGCCGCACATTCAAGACTTCGCAGCAAACCTACACGGCGCAAGGATCTTTTCCAAGGTAGACCTCGTCCGGGGATACCATCAAATCCCTGTACATCCGGACGACATCCCCAAAACAGCACTTATCACCCCGTTCGGACTTTTCGAATTCCTCCGAATGCCGTTTGGTCTAAAGAATGCCGCACAGACTTTCCAGCGGCTAATGGACGCGGTGGGACGTGACCTGGACTTTGCATTCATCTATTTGGACGACATCCTCATAGCCAGCAGTAGTCGGCAGGAGCATCTGTCCCACCTCCGCCAGCTCTACTCCCGCCTGAGTGAATTCGGCCTTACAATCAATCTAGCCAAATGCCAGTTCGGACTCGACACCATCGACTTCCTGGGCCACAGGATTACTAAAGACGGGGCAACCCCACTGCCCGCCAAGGTAGACGCGGTCCGCCACTTCCCCCGACCCAACACAATCAAAGGCTTGCAGGAATTCGTGGGTATGGTGAATTTCTACCACCGTTTCCTCCCCTCAGCAGCCCGAAAAATGCGCCCCTTGTTCACTCTAATGTCGGGTAAGGGCAAGGACATTACCTGGAACGAAGAGGTCGCAACCGCTTTCATTAAAACCAAAGAAGCCTTGGCAAACGCCGCGATGCTAGTGCACCCCAGAACGGACGTTCCTACTGCCCTCACGGTGGACGCATCCAACACAGCAGTCGGTGGAGTGCTGGAACAACTCATCGAGGGTCGCTGGCAACCCCTGGCGTCCTTCAGCAAACACCTACGACCACCCGAACTCAAATACAGTGCTTTCAACCGGGAGCTATTGGCACTATACCTGGCAATCCGGCATTTCAGGTACTTCTTAGAAGGTAGGCCCTTCACCGCGTTCACAGACCACAAACCGCTTACCTTTGCGTTCACTAAGGTGTCCGACCCCTGGTCGTCCCGCCAGCAGCGACATCTGTCCTACATCTCCGAGTACACGACGGACATCTGGCATGTCTCTGGAAAGAACAATGTCGTGGCAGACGCACTTTCCAGACCTACCATACAGGCCCTGTCCCAGGGGGTGGACTATGCAGCGCTGGCAGAAAACAGCAGGCAGACGCTGAGATTCCCAGTTACAGAACTGCAGTCTCCGGTTTGCAGCTCCAAGACCTCCCCGTAGGCCCAGGTGAGAGGACCCTACTGTGTGACGTAGCTACCGGCCAACCCCGCCCCGTCGTCCCAGCAGCCTGGCGCCGGCGGGTTTTCGAGTCCATTCACAACTTAGCGCACCCCTCCATCAGGACAACTGTCCGGCTGGTCTCCAACAGGTTCGTGTGGCATGGACTGTGTAAACAGGTCAGTGAATGGGCCAAAACGTGTATGCAGTGCCAAATGGCCAAGGTGCAGCGGCACACCAAGGCTCCATCGCAGCGGTTCGAACCCACCCGCCGGAGGTTCAACCACATTCATGTGGATATCGTGGGGCCTCTGCCAGTGTCACGAGGAGCGCGGTACCTCCTAACTATCGTAGACCGGTTCACCAGATGGCCAGAGGCAGTCCCGCTCAGCGACACCACCTCCGAATCCTGCGCCCGAGCACTGATCGCAACCTGGGTAGCCCGCTTCGGGGTACCGGCCCACATTACCTCCGACAGGGGCGCCCAGTTCACCTCCAGCCTGTGGTCGGCTATGGCCAGACTTTTAGGAACACAGCTACACCACACAACTGCCTACCACCCACAGTCGAACGGACTAGTGGAGAGCTTCCACCGTCACCTGAAATCGGCTCTCATGGCCCGCCTGGAGGGGCCTAACTGGGTGGACGAACTTCCCTGGGTCCTGCTCGGAATCCGCACAGCGCCCAAAGAGGATCTACACACCTCGTCGGCCAAGTTGGTGTACGGCGCGCCCCTGGTCGTCCAAGGAGAGTTCATACCAGCCCCAAGGGGGCAAGAGGAAGAACCCACAGCAGTCCTGGACAGACTACGGGAGAGGCTCGGTAACCTGGCCCCCATCCCCACTTCACAGCACGGACAGAGCCCGACCTGCGTACCCAAAGACCTGCAGAACTGTAAGTTTCTTTTTGTACGACGGGGCGGACACCGGGCACCGCTACAGCGGCCCTACGAGGGGCCGTTTAAGGTGATCAGGAACAACGGGTCCACGTTCGTGTTGGACATTGGGGGGAGAGAGGAGGTTTTCACGGTGGACCGACTCAAACCGGCCCATGTGGACTTGGCGCAACCGGTCCAGACTCAGGCACCGCGGCGCAGGGGCAGACCTCCCAAACAGAGGCCGATCCAGACTGTGGACATTGGGGGAGGTATCGCCGGTTCTGGGGGGGGGGGTTATGTGGTGACCCACTTTCTGGCACCCACGAACCGGCTCACGAAACAGCACGCGCAGGCAGAGGGCCGGCAGCAAAAAGGGCGCCAGGCCATCTTCACCAGCAGGGGGAAAATCCCGCGCGCAGAAAGGGTCTGGGAATATGCATTCCCCACAGTAGTCCCGCCAGGGAGGGCGGGAACGGGAAGGCTTTAAAGCGGGCCGCGAAGTTTGAATAAATCTCTTTTCATCGCAACTCTAACTCACCGACTCCGTGTGGTTATTCTAGCGCTGTGTGTAGCACATCGCTACACTAGTACTATTTATTATTTATGGTGCAACTGTAACGAAAACCAATTTCCCCCGGGATCAATAAAGTATGACTATGACTATAACTTGTGCAAGATTCCCAAAAGGTTAACTTGCAGGTTGAGTCAGTGATGAGGAAGATGAATGCAATGTTAGCATTCATTCCAAGAGTACTAGAATATAAAAGTAAGGATATAATGCTGAGGTTATGTAAGGCACTGGTGGAGCCTCACTAGGAGTATTGTGAGCAGTTTTGGGCCCCTTATCTTGGAAAGGAGAGGGCTCGGAGGAGGTTCACTAGAGGAATTCCAGCAATGAAAGGGTTATCATATGAGGAGTGTTTGATGGCTCTGGGCCTGTACCCACTGGACTTTAGAAAAATTGGGGGGGGGGGTGTGGAGGAGGGAAATCTCATTGATACCTGTCAAATATTGAAAGGCCTAGATAGAGTGAATGTGGGGAGGATGTTTCCTATAGTGGAAGGGTCTAGGTCCAGAGGACACAGCCTCAGAATGGAGGGACATCCTTTTAGAACATTGATGAGGAGGAATTTCTTTAGCCAAAGGGTGGTGAATCTGTGGAATTTGTTGCCACAGGCGGCTGCGGAGGCCAGGTCTACTCCTAAGAACCGTGCAAAAGTTTTATATATGAGCCAGGGTACCAAAGACTTTTGCACTGTATTTGTCAATGAGGAGCGGAGAGAGAGTTGGAGTAAAGGATGTTGGGAATGGTGAGGGTGGAATACCTGCAGGAGGGTTGTGGGATAGTGCTGGAGTCCCAGTCCTGAGACACCAGGCAAGGTCATTTGATGCCAAACAATTGGCTTATTGATCATTACAGAATGTCTCTCTGCTGCTTTCCACTCCCTCCCCTCTCCCTTCCCCTTTTCCCAACCATGATTCCCCTCTCCCTGCCCCCTTTCCACTCTCAGTCCACAATAGAGACCCACATCAGAATCAGGTTTATCATCACTTACATATGTCATGAAATTTTTTTTGCGGATAGCCCTCCATTTTTCTATTCATTCACGGGCCTATCTAAGAGTCTCTTAAATGTCCCTAATGTATCTGCCTCTACCAGCACCCCTGGCAGCGTGATCCACACAACCACCACTGTGTGTGAAAAAACAGCCTCTGATATCCCCCCTACATTTCCCTGCAATCACCTTAAAATTATCCCCCCAGTGTCAGCCATTTCTACCCTTGGAACTGTCTCTGACTCCACGCGATCTATTCCTCTTATCATCTTGTATACTTCTATCAAGTCACCTCTCATCCTCCTTCACTCCAAACAGAAAAGCCCGAGCTCATTCAACCTTTCCTCATAAGACATGTTCTCTAATCCAGGCAGCAATCTGGTAAATCTCCTCTGCACCCTCTCTAAAGCTTCCACATCCTTCCTATAATGAGGCGACCAGAACTGAACACGATATTCCAAGTGTGGTCTGACTAGCTGCAACATTACCTCACGGCTCTTGATTTCAATCCCCTGACTAATGAAGGCCAACACACCATACGTCTCCTTAACAATCCTATCAACTTGTGCAGCAAGTTAGGCACGCTTTTGCAACACTGCATTGAAAGATCTCTGGAAGATCCAGCATTGAACATGGGATCAATGTCACCGAATCACTTCGGTGAATAAAATAGTTGCTGGTGCGAGAATGAAAGTGGAAAAGCCTTATGAAGCACTTCTATTGCTTGTTATTAAGCCATTAAATCTAGGTAGATTCAAAGGTCACAGAGAAGATTGCTGCAGTCAGACCTCGGCGATATGTCAGACACACCAATCCATGATGACCATAAGACATAGGAGCAGAATTAGGCCATTTGGCCCATCAAGCCTGCTCTGCTATTCCATCATTGCTGATTTATTATCCCTCTCGACCCAATTCTTCTGACTTTGCCCTGTAACCTTTCATGCCTTGACTAACCAAGAATTTATCAAGCTCTGCTTTAAATATACCCAATGACTTGGCCTTCTCAGCTGTCGATGGCAATGATTTCCACAGATCCACCACCATCTGTCCAAAGAATTTCCTTCTCATCTCTGCTTTAAATGGATGCCCCTCTATTGGAAGCATCCTTTCCACATCCACTCTATCTTACACCACTTGCATCTAGAGCAGCAATAAAGGTGCTGCATCTCAGCCTGCCCTTGGCCATGAAACCAATTTTGGTCTTCGTCTTGGTCTTGGTCATGTTCAGGGGTTCATTCATCATGTCAGTAGCTTCCACTTGGTTTTCACTCCTGTCAGCCATGCAAGTCGCGGGTGGAGACTCAGGAATATCATCGCACTCAGGTGTAGAAGGCTTTTTCATTGCTGTTTCTGTAACAGTTTTATTTTTACCAGTCAAGGTTGTTAGCCCTGAACTGAACCCCCTGAGCCTGGAGGACCAGGGGACCACTCCTAGTTTGGCCTCTACCCTTTGACTCGTTTGACATGGGTGACCCTACCAAGAGCCAAAGCACAAAGCATAGCTCTCCGGGTCACTGAGGCACACAAGCCTCCAAACCACAACCAGCTTGTGATCCTCTTGTAGGATCTTCTCTATCCAGGCCTTTCAACATTCAATAAGATTCCCCCCCTCCACCCCAAGTCTTCTGAACTCCAGTGAGTACAGGCATCACACACTCCTCATAAGTTAACCCTTTCATTCCTGGAATCATTCTCGTTAACCTCCTCTGAACTCTCTCCATAGTCAGCACATCTTTTCTTAGATAAGCGGCACAATACTCTGACCTAACCTATGCCTTATAAAGCCTCAGCATTATATCCTTGCCCAAGATCTTCAAAGGCACATTTTGTGGTGTGGTAATAATCTACAGGCTTAAAAAAGCTCAAGTTCCATCTTTAATTGCACGGTTCATGGGAATCATAGTTTGCACTATTTTGGAGACACTACAATCATACTTGTTCAAATCACACTGTCAAAAAAAGGGGGTAGGCAAAAGGCAGGTAACTATAGGCCAGTTAGTTTAACATCTGTAGTTGGGAAAATGCTTGAAGCTATCATTAAAGAAGAAATAACAAGGCATCTGGAAAGAAATGGATCCATCAGGCAGACGCAGCGTGGATTCAGCAAAGGCAGGTCCTGTTTGACAAACTTTGAGGATATAACAAGCGCAGTGGGTAGAGGGGAACAGGTGGACATTATTTACTTGGATTTCCAGAAGGTGTTCGATAAGGTGCTGCATAAAAGACTTATCCATAAATTGGGGGTGATGTATTAGCATAAATAGAAAAATGGTTAACTGATAGACAGCAGAGAGTTGGGATACATGGGTGTTACTCTAGTTGGCAATCAGTGGTCAGTCGTGTGTCGCAGGGGTCGATGCTGGGCCCACAATTGTTCACGATATACATTAACGATCTGGAATAGGGGACCAAGTGGCTTTTTTCGAAGTTTGCTGATGACACTAAATTGAGTGGAAAAATAAATTCTGCAGAAGATGCGGAGAGTCTATAGAGAGATATGGATAGGTTAAGTGAGTGGGCAAGGGTTTGGCAGAGGGAGTACAATGGAATGTGGAATTCTCTGCCCAATGAAGCAGTGGAAGCTACCTCAGTAAATATATTTAAGACAAGGTTGGGAAGATTTTTGCATAGTAGGGGAATTAAGGGTTATGGGGAAAAGGGCAGGTAGGTGGAGATGAGTCCATGATCTCATTGAACGGCGGAGCAGGCTCAACGGGCCAGATGGCCTACTCCTGCTCCTATTTCTTATGTGCTGGCATTAAGATAGTAAAATGATCTTAGCAAAGTTAAGGTGGCAATAGTAAGCCATTACAATCGATTGATGATGAGGGCCTGTACTGTACTGCCCCATGTTGTGCAGCTGTGCCTGTCAGCCATCAGGCTCCGAGGACAGCTTCACTCACCTCAGAACCAAATGGATTTCATGGCTGCAGCTTACTTTGATAACACATGTACTTTGAAGTATGATGTTCTTTACTGAGGCAGTGAGAAGTGTAGAGAGTCTTTGTTGTACCAAGCCACTATTCATCTAGACAGAATGCAGAAAAATTGATAAAGATCGTTGGGGAAATACGAAGAGGGCAGAGCTTAGTTAAGATGGCGCTGAACAGCGACACCCTTGCTTCTATCTTCGGAAACAGCTCTGTTTCCATCTTTATTCTCTTTATCTTTCCCTTTCAGGGTTCTTTTGAAGACCCTGACCTAGAGTTACACACTGACTTCGGTTCTTTGCAGGAATGGCACCCGCTCTCGGGGTTTCACGACTGCCAAGGGAGGAGCTTAGCTCGCCTTCGGAGGTCCGGGATCTCGCGGCTCTGGAGACGGGCGGATGGAAGGCCGATGTCCCAGCAGGAGGTCGGTGTGTCATGAGAGTTGAAAGATCTCTGGCTGTGTGCCCAGAGACCCAAGATCTTTGGGCACAGAGTTCGGAAAAAGGCAATGCAACACACTTTTAACACCATAAATCAGCGAGTTGTCTCTTATGTCTCCCCTCGCTCTGAAACGAGACACCACTCCCTTCCTTATTGAGGGGGAGAGGGAGGGGGAACGCGCGAGCCTGTGGTAGGTCAAATACTGGATGAACAAGTAGTCTTTGGGGGTACTGCAAGACTGTGGAGCTGCACTCTAGAGTGCTCGGTGGTGGGTGCCAATGCTTTTTTTTGCTAGTGGGGGAGGAGGATCGTTGCTTTGCTGCTGCTTACGCATGGGAGGGAGGGGAACTGAGGGGACTTTGGGGTTCTAGCGTTTAACTGTCATTCATTCTTTGGGGCACTCCTCTGTTTCCGTGGATGGTTGTGAAGCAAAAACATTTCAGGATGTATATTGTATACATTTCTCTGACATTAAATGTACCTTTGAAACCTTTGAGATGTTAATTTTCGGAGCAACCATTCCAGATGCAAGTACTTTGAGGTAATATGATAACGTGCAATGAAATCACAAATAGATGTAGAATAGTGACAGAAAGTTTCAAACCCGGACAGCTCCATTACGGGCGCTAGCCTCCCCAGCATCCAGGTCACCTTCAGAAAGCGGCATCCAGCTTCTTCCCTTCCACCACCGGATTTCTGAACGGAACACTACCGCAGTATTTATGCTGCAATTTATCATATTTATTGGAATGTACTGCTGCCGCAAAACAACAACTTTAACGACATTTGGCAGTGGTATTAAACCTGATTCTGAGATCCAGAGATGGGTTAGGACCCTCTCGTCGCCAAAGGCGTTAATTTTAAAGCCGGCAAACGGTGAGTGGTCGAGCGCCCCGGCAGGTCGGATAAATTGTGAATAGAAACATGGGCCAACACCACCGCGACGGGCCGAAAGGGCTGGCATACTCACGGCTTTCCCACAATCCCTCGGTCACCACCGACGTCACTCACCTCAAGCGACCGCACCCGTTACCAGGCAACCAGCAAAGAAGGAGTTGCTTTCCTCCCCGTCGACGCGCTCGTTCTTCTCTCCTGCAGCGGCGTTGCCTCCTTTTAAAGTTCGGATGGGCGGCGTTCTGCCACGGCCGTCCCTCACACCTTCCCCCGTCTTTTAGTTCCTCTGTCCGGCCGTCCTAGGTCGAGGAGACGTCGTAACCGAGGAGTGTTGCGGAGAAGTCAAGATGGCTCGGCGTTGTGAGGAGGCAGTCCTCCAATGCGGCGCAGGAGGACTCCGGCCGGCCGCTGGGCGCTTGTGCAGACCGGGGAACCGAATGATTGTTACTCCGGATCCGATGCGACACAAAATAGCTGATCTGCATAGATATGTCCATCAAGTTTCGCGGTCCGAGACCCCTCGTTAGAGATGTGGACCATTTTAATAGCCATGCGTTCGGCCCAGCGTTTGTTTCCGTGCAAGCGCCTCCGGCACGACATGGACACGTATAAATAAACGCGAGGAAGGAGCCGGAGATCCGGAGCCAATCCTCATTCGGGGATCAGAGTCAGCAACTTCAGATTCAATAGAGTTACCAACTCAGGGGACCGGTCCTGGGCCCAGCACATAGGAACAGAATCAGGCCATTCGGCCCGCACTGCCTTTTAATCATGGCTGAGCGTTTTGTGCTACACCTGTCCCTACACCTCCTCTCTTGCCACCATTCAGGGCCCCAAACAGTCCTTCCAGGTGAGGCAACACTTCACTTGTGAGTCTGTTGGGGTCATCTATTGCATCCGGTGCTCCCGGTGCGGCCTCCTCTACATCGGTGAAACCCGATGCAGATCGGGGGACCACTTCGTTGAGCACCTCCGCTCCGTCCGCCCGAACGGACAGGATCTCCCGGTTGCTACCCACTTCAACACTGCTTTCCACTCCCATTCCGATATGTCCATACATGGCCTCCTCTACTGCCATGATGAGGCTAAACTCAGGTTGGAGGAGCAACACCTCATATACCGTCTAGGTAGTCTCCAGCCCCTTGGTATGAACATAGAATTCTCCACCTTCCGATAATTCCCTCCCCCTCCCTATCCCCATGTCACTCTGCCCCCTTCCCCAGCTGCCTACCACTTCCCTCATGGTTCCGCCTCCTTCTACTACCCATTGTGTTTTCCCCTCTTCCTTCTTCACCTTTCCTGCCTATCACCTCCCTGCTTCCCCTCCCACACCCCTTTATCTTTCCCCTTACTGGTTTTTCACCTGGAACCTACCAGCCTTCTCCTTCCCACCCTCCCCCCACCTTCTTTATAGGGCCTCTGCCCCCTCCCCCTGCAGTCCTGACGAAAGGTTCCAGCCCGAAACGTTGATTGATCGTTTCCACGGATGCTGCCCGACCTGCTGAGTTCCTCCAGTGTGTTGTGCATGTCACAAATTACCTGACTTGGTCCAACTAAGCAGAGTTCACTGCCAAGAAGGCCCACCAGTGCCCTTACTTCCTGAGAAAACTAAAGAAATTTGGCCTGTCCCCTAATACCCTCACTAATTTTTATAGATGCACTGTAGAAAGCATTCTTCTAGGATGCATCACAACCTGGTATGGAAGTTGTCCTGTCCAAGACCGAAAGAAGCTGCAGAAGATTGTGAACACGGCGCAGCACATCACACAAACCAATCTTCTGTCCTTGGACTCACTTTACACCGCACGCTGTCAGAGCAGTGCTGCCAGGATAATCAAGGACACGACCCACCCAGTCAACACACTTTTGTCCCTCTTCCCTCCGGGAGAAGGCTCAGCAACTTGAAGACTTGTACGGCCAGATTTGGGAACAGCTTCTTTCCAACTGTGATAGGACTGCTGAACGGATCCTGACCCGGATCTGGGCCGTACCCTCCAAATATCCGGACCTGCCTCTCGGTTTTTTTGCACTACCTTACTTCCCATTTTTCTATTTTCTATTTATAATTTAAGTTTTTAATATTTACTATCGATTTGTACTCCAGGGAGCAGGAAGCGCAGAATCAAATATTGCTGTGATGATTGTACGTTCTAGCATCAATTGTTTGGTGACAATAAAGTATAAAGTAACACTACCTCTTTCAGAATCCTAGGATTTAGTTCATCTGGTCTGGGACCCCTCAACCATTAAGCTTCTGAACCAGCATGGATTAACTTCCCTCACCTCAACGCTTAACTGATTCCACAAACGACAGACTCACTTACAAAGACTCATGTTCTCAGGGTTATTTTTATTTGCAGTTTGTCCTCTTTCGCACATTGGTTATTGCTTTTCGTTTACGAACATTTTTTTCATAAAATCCTCTTGTTATTTTTTCCTTGGAAGAAAATGAATCTCAGGGTCAAATACGGTAACAAATAAATACTTCGATAATGAATTTACTTTGAACTTTGACCCCCCATTGTCATAGTAGTACGATTATAATAGGGTCAGGTTTAACGTCACCAACATATGTCAAAAATACGTTGTTTTGCGATGGCAGGATATTGCAATACACAATAGTAAAAGAATACAAATTACAATGTATATGAAAATTAAATTAAGTAAGTAGTGCAAAAATATGCCAATTGGTTCAAGAATTTCTTGAATTTGGTGGTATGGGACCTCCTGCCTGATGGTAGCCAGAGGTGGTCCAGCTCAGGTGGTGGGGCTGTAATTCTCATGGTCTTATTTCAATAAAATGATCCTTCAGTCTTCTAAAGTAAATGAGTGTAAACCCAACTATTCTTCTTATGACAACCTCTTTATCCCTGGGATCAACCTTTTCTGCTCAGTCTCCAGTACTAGTGTATACACTCTGTGGTGACTTTATTAAGAATCTTCTGCACCTAACAAAGAAGCCATGTCTGCTGATGCAGACCATCTCCTTCAAGGTTTGACATGTTGAGTGTTCAGAGATGTCCTCCTGTCGTAACGTGTTTATCTGAATTACAGTCATCTTCCTGTCAGCTGGAACCAGTCTGGCCCTTTCCCTCTGATTTCTCATTAACAAGGTGTTTTCACCCACAGAACTACCACTCACAGGATGTTTTCTCGGTTTTCACACCATCCTCTGTAAACTCTAGAGATTGTTGTGCATGAAAGTCCCAAGAGGTCAGCAGTTTCCGTGATACTCAAACCACCCCATCTGGCACCAACAATCATTATGCAGTTGGTCACTTGGATTTCTTCCCTATTCTGATGTGTGGTCTGAACAAAAACTTAACTTTTTGATCACGTCAGCATGATTTTATGCATTGAGCTGCTGCCACGTGATTGGATGATTAGATATTTGCATTAATGAGCAGTTGTACCCAATAAAGTGGCCATTGAGTGTATGTATGCTCTCCTTAATAATGGATTTCTGTATTTTTTCCAAAAACAGATGTAACCCTAGAGTAGGGCTTCCCAACCATTTTAAGATCATGGATCAATACCTTTAAGCAAGAGGTCAGGTTGGGAACCCCTGGCCCACAGACACAGAAACTACAGCACAGAAACAGGCCTTTTGGCCCATCTAGACTGTGCCAAACCATTAATCCCCATCGAGCTGAGCCTAGACCATAGCCCTCTGTACCCCTGCCATTCACATACCTATCCAAAGGTCCCAAATATTGAAATCTACCCTGCATCTATTTAAGAAGGGAGAAAGGCAAAAGAAAGTAAATTATAGGCCAGTTAGCTTAACCTCAGTGGTTGGGAAAGTGTTGGAGTCCATTATTAAGGATGAGGTTTCAGGGTACTTGGAGGCTAATGATAATTATTAGAAAATAAAAATAAATAATAAAAAAGAGTCGAAGTCAGCGTGGTTCCTGTGAAGGGAAATCTTGCCTGACAAATCTGTTCAAGTCCTTTGAGGAAGTAACAAACAGCGTGGACAAGTGAGAGGCAGTGGATGTCAGTTACTTGAATTTTCAGAAGGAGTTTGACACATGAGGCTGCTTAACAGGATAAAATCCTATGGCGTTACAGGAAAGATACTGGCATGGATTGAGGAATGGCTGACAGGCGGGAGGCAGCAAGTGGGAATAAAGGGGGCCTTTTCTGGTTGGCTGCCAGTGACTAATGGTGTTCCACAGGGGTCAGTGTTGGGACCACTACTTTTCACATTCAGATAGTGGATTAGTGGCTTTGTGGCAAAGTTTGCAGATGATACGAAGATAGGTGGAGGGGTAGGTAGTGCTGAGGAAGCAATGTGATTGCAGCAGGACTTAGACAAATTGGAAGAATGGGCAAAAAAGTGGCAGATGGAAAACAGTGCTGGGAAATGTACGATAATGCATTTTGGTAAAAGGAACAATAATGCAGATTATTATCTAAATGGGGAGAAAAATCATACATCAGAGGTGCAGAGGAACTTAGGAATCCTCGTGCAAGACTCCCAGAAGGTTAATTTACAGGTTGATTCTGTGGTAAAGAAGGCGTATGCAATGTTGGCATTTATTTCAAGGGGAATAGAATATAAAAGCAAGGAGATAATGCTGAGCCTTTATAAGACACTAGTCAGGCCACACTTGGAATATTGTCAACAGTTTTGGACTCCATATCTCAGAAAGGATGTGTTGTCGCTGGAGAGTCCAGAGGAGGTTCACGAGGATAATTCCAGGAAAGAATGGGTTAACATATTGGGAGCATTTGGCAGCTTTATGCCTGTACTCACTAAAATTTAGAAGAATATGGGGGATCTCATTGAAACCTACCGAATGTTGAAAGGACTAGATAGGCTGAATGTGGAGAGGATGTTTGCTAAACTGGGGTATCCAGAACTAAACGGCACAGCCTCAAATTTGAGAGTCGACCTTTAAGAACAGAGGTAAGATGAAATTCTTTTAGCTAGAGAGTAGTAAATCTATGGAATGCTCTGTCATAGACTGCGGTGGAGGCCAAATCCGTGAGTATATTTAAGGTGGAAGTTGATCGTTTCCTGTTCGGTCAGGGCACATCATGTACCATTTTCAAAAAATAGCTTATATCTGTTATTTCAATTCATAATTCAAGTCAAAATAACTGCTGCAAAGGTTAAGGAAGGCATTTTTGTTTGTCCACAAATCAAACAGGTCATCAATGACAAGCAATTTGAAGAACTTCTAGTGGGACCAGAGAAAATTGTATGGAAGACATTCAAGGATGTTGTTGAAAAATTTCTTGGCGTACCGAAGTACGTGCAGCAGGTTGACAACATGCTTCAAGCATACAAAACCAGGCAGTGCAAGATGTCACTTTAGATTCATGTTCTGCATTCCCATTTAGACTTCTTCCCTGCAAATCTTGGTGCTGTCAGTGACGAGCATGGTGAAAGGTTTCACCAGGACATCGTGGTCATGCAGAAATGGCATCAGGGCAACTGGAATTCGTCAATGCGCGCCGATTATTGTTGGACACTTAAGCAAGAAAGCTCAGACACTGAGTACAAATGAAAATCATCATCCAAACATTTTTAGCTTAGTTGAACTACTGCAAAACATTAGCACTGTTATGCAATTAAAAGCATATTTAATAAAAGCTAATTTCGTTTCTCCAAATTCCTATGTAATACAAGTTGTCTGAAATTATATTTTATAAATTATGATATAAGTGGTCCATCATAACAAAACTCTGAAGAAGCAACACTAATGCCACATAATCAATGTGTAGTCTACTGGAACCATTAGATATTTGAACACTTTTCCCTTCCTAAGCACAATGCTGGAAACACTAACATTTTGTGTATCATTGATCTGTTTACTTCTTTGGCCCATCAGCTCTCCTGGGGCAAAGGTCGCCAACAGTAGCTTGCTGCCTGTGGCTTCCACTTTCACCACACGACTTCTGTGCGAAGATCCTTCCTCTCCCAGGGAGAGGTCTTTGGTGTCACTGTAGCTCTGGGTTTTTAACGGGACGGGGTTGCTCGCCCAATGCCCAACCCTACTCCTTTCACAGCTGGGCTTGAGAACATATACAGCAGGGTTTTACTGTTGATTGCTCAATAATATTGATAGAATTTTCCTCATCTTGAGTCATTCTAGTTGCTGTTTAGTGGGTATCCTACAGGCAATGCATAACTTGTACCCGGTACCAAGGAAAATAAATCAACATTTCAACACACCGAACCACAGGCACCAGTTTTGCCTGACTTCAGCTCACATGATATCCAGCATCACATGCACCATCAATGTAGGCCATAACACTCAGGGCTAGGACTAGATTTTTCTGTGACTATATTTTACTGCTACCGTACAAGTTCCCTGTGCTGTGTGACTGTGTTTTACACAGGGGCCCCGGAGGAACACTGTTTCAGCTGGGTACCTTCATGTGTATAGTTGAATGACAATTAGATTTGAACTTGACTTCCTCATATATTCAACCAATCCCAACCATGAAACAACTTATGTAGTACAGAAAAAGCAACAATACGGAAACTCAGAAAGGCGAATTGCCAACATCTTTAATTACAGACAATTTGTAAAAGTCCATAGCTTAGTTTACACAGGGTATTGACAAGTTATCTTGGCCAGTGATATCTTTATTTTTATTTCTGATGTGTACAAATCAATATGGGAAGTAATGCAATGAGTTTCTTTGCATATATTCCATGAAATCTTTGAGATTATGGAGTTAAACAGAACATGTTGCAACTTTCCACTCCTGTGGAAAACTTGGCTTCATCTCGTCACTGAAGTGTTGACACCATTTCCAATCTTCACCCAAATAGTAGCAACAGTACAATTGTTATGGAATTCACCACTATCAATGGCACTAGGGAAGAAAAATGTGTGAGAGAAAGATCAGTTAATGATTGACTGATAACAGAATGCACTTTGGCAGAAGGAATAAAAGCTTATACCGTATACTATTTTCTAAAGGGGAGAAAATTCAGAAATCAGAGTTAGACCATCAAGCCTTCTCTCCTATTCTAGCATGGCTGATTTAATATCCCTCTCAACCCCATTCTCCTGCCTTCTCCCCATAACCTTTCATACTCTGACAAATCAAGAACCTATCAACCTCCACCTTAAATCACCCAGACTTGCTCTCCACAGCACCTGTGGCAATGAATTCCATGGATTCACCACCCTGTGGCTAAAGAAATTCCTCATTTCCCTTCTAAAGCGATTGATTCTGAGGCTGTGCCCTCTGGGAAAGGGATTTGGGAGTCCTTATTAACCCGAAGGTTAACTTGCAGGTTGAGGTGGTAGTAAGGAAGCAAACGCAATGATTAGATAACTTTATTTGTCACATGTAATCAAAAGGTACAGTGAAACGTGTTATTTGCATCAAAACGCATCAGCGAAGCCCACGAGTGTTGCCATGCTTCTGGCCACAACAAACCAACCCTAGCTCGTACGCCTTTGAAATGTGGGAGAAAACTGGAGCACTGGAGGATACCCACGTGGTCAAGGGGAGAACGGACAAGACAGCAGAGAGAATCAAACCCCGACTGCTGTTTGCTAGTGACATACAACAGACCGCATTTGGAATATTGTGAGCAGTTTTAAACCCTTTATCTAAGGAAGGATGTGAAGTTCCCCAACCATATCGCAGCCACCACCCTGCGACCAGACACTGTCCTAGTGTCTGAGTCAACCAAGCAAGTGGTGCTGCTGGAGCTGACAGTCCCATGGGAAGATCGCTTGGAAGAGGCCTTTGAAAGGAAGCTCTCCAAGTACGCAGGACTGGTCAGCAACTGTCAGCAGGCTGGATGGAGAGCGAGGTGTCTCCCAGTGGAGGTTGGTTGTAGGGGATTCATAGCCCGTTCTTTAGTTAGAGCCTTCAGCATTTTGGGCATCGAGGGAGAGAGGAAGAGGAGAGCCATCCGCAGTACCACCGATGCGGCAGAGAGGGCCTCAAGGTGGCTGTGGCTCAAAAGAGGGGAGCCATGGAGTCATAAGTAACTAGCCATCTGGACACAAGCTGGGGTCTGATCAGCCCCGGCTGGGTACCTGGAGGAGGTTGTATGATGTTGAAAGACCCGAAACACCCGATGATTCCAGGAACATCACTGAAGATGTGTCCAGAAGCATCAATAGATGTATGTACACAGCTGCTGGCATTGGAGAGGGTCCAGAGGAGGTTCACAAGAATGACACTGGAAATGAAAGGGTTAACACGAGGAGTTTTTGATGGCTATGCGATTGAGTTTGTTGGGGTTTAGAAGAATTGGGGGGGGATCTCGTTGAAGCCCATTGGCTATTGAAAGGTCTAGATTGAGTAGACGTGGAGTGGATGTTTCCAATAATGGTCCAAGAACAGAGTGCAGAGTCTTAAACTAGGATGTGCCTTTAGAACAGAGATGAGGAGAAATTTCATTAGCCAGAGGTTAGTGAATCTGTGGAATGCATTCCCCAGATGTCTGTGGAGGCCAAGTCATTGGATATATATATATTTAAAAGAGGTTATATTAGCAGAACAATCAAATGCTTTGTACAGAAGGCAAGGAAATGGGAATGGGGTTGAGAGGGAAAATAAATCAGCCATGATGGAATGGCAGAGCAGATTGGCTGAAGGGCCGAATTCTGCTCCTATGTCTTATGATGATCATTAATTCAATCATGGGATGATTTACTTCTAAATTTAGAGATACATCAGAATAGTCTCTTCCACCTCTTTCAGCCACACCTCCCAGCAACCCCAATTTAAAGTAACCTAATCACGGAACAATTTTCAATGACCAATTAACCTACCCAGTACGCCTTTGTACTGTGGAGGAAACCCACACATTCCATGGGGAGGACGTGCCGAGCCTCCCTACAGAGGACACCAGAACTTGATAAAGTTTTAAGGGAATTGGGGGATTCTCAGATTCCTGTAAACAATAGGTTAAGGTTGAGTACCGACTATGTTTGTGTATTCTGGATTGTGAAAGGCTACAGCATGTTTAAGATGATGTCTCACAGCTGCTTCTTTGGAGCGAGATGAGGGTTAAAGCTCACACAGATCCACAAAAGATGTCTCCCGATTTTTCACACCTTTTGGTTTCGACAAAAGGTGGTTGCTGATGGAAATAAGACAGGACATTCCTTTCTTAAATAAAGCTTAAATTTGGTGGAGTCTCTTATCTAAGTTATTAAGTTTTGCTCTATTTGAGTAGCTGGAATGTCTATCGAACTGATTGTTCTTTTGTATCGGTGGCCTTATAAATTGTAACAATTCTGGAAGTCGAGCAGTGAACTTGTTTGAACTGCCAGAGGGATGAGAACACGTCTCCCCCTGATTTCGGGACTAAGTTCCCTCGCCAGCTGAGCTTGAAGAAATAAACTGGTGAAAAGATAAGTAATGATCTTTTTGTGCTGTCGTTATTTGGTCCGGCAAATTTAAGTTTACCAACTAAACTCCAATGTACTGAGCAGTCATAGTGTCGCACTAAGCCATACACTATCATGATGCTGTGATACAGGTTGATAAGAGCAGAATATGAAAATGCATCAAGAAAGGTTTTACAGTTGGTAATGAATTAACTGACTTCAGAGGATGGAGGTACCACTGAAATGGACTTGAAACCCTTGGTTTATCAAAAAGGGAGCAGTCACAGAATGAACTCCTGTTCCATTTTTATGAGTTCTGTTAGATATACATTCTGTTAGAAGTCTTAGGCACATGTAAAATAATTTTGTAAAACAAAGCTGCTTTCAAAAATAATGAAATGAGAAGTTTCTATGTATCAAAAATTTTACTATAAAGAGCAGTAAACAGTAAAAATACTAAATCAAATTAGTATTTGGTGTGACTACATTGAAAGTACACTGTTGTGCAGTTTTATAAGAAAATCGGCTGTTAGGTTGTTACAAACATCTTGGAGAACTTGCCACAGTATTTCTGCAGACTTTGGCTGTCTCGCTTGCTTCTGTCTCTCCAGGTGATCCCAGACAGCCTTGAGGATGTTGAGATCAGGGCTCTGAGGAGTCCACACCATCTGAAACCATATAAAAAATCTAGGGTGCCTAAGACTTTTGTACAGTACCCTACGCATCAAGAAGAAAAATAAGATTGGATTCAGCTGCTCTGGGTTAAAATACAAAAAATATGTCGGTTGCAAAATACAGTGGAGTTCTTGGTGAGAATGTGTATGTTTTCAGAAGGGTGGGGAAGAACCAGAGAAAAAAGGCAATGCAAAGAGTATTGCTGACTGGAAAAAACACGATTCTCCAAGGTCCCTATTGTTTTTAAATTGATTTGTACAAGATAACAAACTACATCCTGTGATTAGTATAAGAGCAAAATATATTTCAATATTCTTAGTGGAATAAAAAGTGAACAGAGTGCTATATAACTTACGTCTCATCACCATGCGTACAGATCGGATCAGATTTACCAGCTGTGACTTAATTCCTGGTTCTTCTCCAAAACCACCCACACTCTGTTCGGCTCCCCAGCCAACTGCAAAGACATTGTCAACTGAAGTTTAGTTGTCAGCACGTATTTAAATATGCAGATCACTTGCTCAGTAGCTTATCACACAAACATAATTAAGGATGGGGACTCATCTCAATGATCATGACATGGAGTTTTCTTTTTACTTCAGTCAGTCTTTATTACAAACAAGTGAAAATCTGCAGATGCTGGAAATCTGAGCAGCACACACAAAATGCTGGAGGAACTCAGCAGGTCAGGCAGCATCTATGGAAAAAAGTACAGTCGACATTTTGGGCTGAAACCCTTTGGCAGGATTGAAAAATAAAAGATGAGGAGTAGATTTGAAAGGTGGCGGGGAGGGGAGAGAAAAATGCTAGGCAATAGATGAAACCTGAAGCGGGGGGGAATAAAGCAAAGAGCTGGGAAGTTGATTAGTGAAAGAAATACAAGGCAATGGAAGAAAGAAGAAGGGGGGGCGGGGGGAGTACCAGAGGGAGGCGAAGGGCAGGTAAGGAGATAACATGAGAGAGGGACAAGGGGATGGGAAATGGTGAAGGGGGAGTGTTGGGACACACTACTGGAAGTTTGAAAAATCAATGTTCATGCCATCAGGTTGGAGGCTACCGAAACGAAATATAAGGTGTTGTTTCTCCAACTGAAGTGCGGCCTTATCCCAACAGTGGAGGAGGCCATGGACTGACATATCGGAATGAGAATGGGAAGTGAAATTAAAACGGGTGGCAACTGGGAGATCCCACTTGTTTTGGCAGACGGAATGTATGTGCTTGGTGAAGCGGTCTCCTAATCTGCGTCGGGTCTTTATTACATTTGTTTAACTTTTTATACATTTCTGCAGGCTCTAACTTAATACAGAAATGCTAAGGAGTTATCTCTTAGAATGATAGAACACTACAGCACAGAAACAGGCCCTTCAGCCCATCTAGTCCATGCTGAACTATTAATCTATCTAGAGACATTGAGCTGCACCTGGATCATAACCCTCCATAACACTTCCAACCACGTACCTATCCAAACTCCTCCTAAATGTTGCAATCTAACCCACATCTACCACTTGCACTGGCAGTTTGTTTCACACTCCCACCACCCTCAGAGTGAAGAAGTTCCCCTTAAACATTTCACTTTTCACTCTTAAACCATGACCTCTAGCTGTAGTCTCACCCAACAACCTCAGTGGAAAAAGCCTGCTTGCATTTACCCTACGCATACTCCTCTATATTGGGTGACGGGGTGGAGATATGTCTTTACCAAAGGCCATAAATGTCGGGCACTCTTTCCCCCCAGTAGCCTGCAAATCACCCTTGGGCAAGGGGTAGCACCTTCTCAGCCCCGGTCAGGGTCGCATGAAGCCAAAGGAGCAGATGGTGGATGGTTGTATGAGCAGATGGTGGATGGTTGTATGAGCAGATGGTGGATGGTTGTATGAGCAGATGGTGGATGGTTGTATGAGCAGATGGTGGATGGTTGTATGAGCAGATGGTGGATGGTTGTATGAGCAGATGGTGGATGGTTGTATGAGCAGATGGTGGATGGTTGTATGAGCAGATGGTGGATGGTTGTATGAGCAGATGGTGGATGGTTGTATGAGCAGATGGTGGATGGTTGTATGAGCAGATGGTGGATGGTTGTATGAGCAGATGGTGGATGATTGTATGAGCAGATGGTGGATGGTTGTATGAGCAGATGGTGGATGGTTGTATCAGCAGATGGTGGATGGTTGTATGAGCAGATGGTGGATGGTTGTATGAGCAGATGGTGGATGGTTGTATGAGCAGATGGTGGATGGTTGTATGAGCAGATGGTGGATGGTTGTATGAGCAGATGGTGGATGGTTGTATGAGCAGATGGTGGATATGCTGACGTTGAGACTGTTGAGGAACAATGGGGTCGACTTAAAGGGGTAATACACACAGTGCAGGAAATGTTCTTACCCAAAGTCGGGAGAAGCAATAAAAACAATGTATCAACTGTATGGATGAATGAAGATTTACATTCACATTTATTCAAGGAAAGACAGTTATAAAATGAACACAGAAAAAATAATAATATATTAACCATAGGCATATGAAAATATGAGATCTATAGTCAAGAGGGAAATTCGGATTGCCAGAAGGCAGGTTGAAAAGGATATTGCTGATAATGCTAAGGTTGACGCCAAGAGATCTTTTCAATACTTCAGAAGTAAAAGAAAAGTCAAGGAGGAAGTTAAGTGTATTAGGAATAATAGTGGGGTAATAAATTACACAGAGGAGGACATAGCAGGAACTCTTAAGTCATATTTTGCCAAAGTATTCACTTGTGGAGATGTTAGCAGTATGCCAGAAAGTGTAGGAAAAAAAAGGTTGTTTTAAGTGACTTGGAGATCTTAGAAAGTGAGGTCCTGCTTCAGCTGAAAGTTAAAAAATCTGGGCCAGACAACATGTACCCAAAGGTAATTAGAGAGGACGGTGATGATATGTACAAACAAAAGTCAGTGAAGACTGGTGAAATCCCCAAGGACTGGAAATGGGCTGATGTCCCTGTATATAAGAAAGGTGACCACACTGACCGTGGTAGCTATACACCAGTAAACATAACGTGTATAGTTGGTAAGATAATGAAAACAATATTCAGAATGAGATAGAAAAGCAGCTGATAAGAACAGGCATGATAGCAGAAAGCCAGCAGAGGTTCAGAAAGGGGAAATTATGTTTTACTAATATGCTGGAGTTCTAAGAAGAGGCAATTAAAATTTATGATAACAATAGGGCGGTTGATATCATTTACTTGGACTTTCAGAAGGGTTTTGACAAGGTACCCCACGAGAGGTTAACACCTCATCCCCTCCCTCATCTCCACATCTCAACCTTTCCCTCACCCCCACACCCGTACCCCACCCTCATCGCCCCTCATCCTCACCCACTCTCCCATTCCTATCGCCACTCATCCCTCTCAATCATCCCCAACCCCTCGCCCTTCTCACACCCGCTGCTCGGTTCTCCTTCCTTCCCTTTCCCCCTCACCTCCCCACTCCATTTCCCTTGCTTCGCTCCCTCACCCTTGCTGAGGAATCGCTCCTCATGCAGCACGGCCACGGCGTTCACACACAGCAGAGCGGCCTGAACCAGCGAGTACAGAGTCAGCGCCATCGCCGCCCGACCGACCGACGGCAGCGCGCAGCCGCCACGAAGCACCGGCGGCCCAGCAACGCCAAATTCAAAACGCAGCCGAGAGCCGGAGCTGGGGCGGGCCCCGATCGCTGGAGAGCCGGAACCCAGAGTCCAGACCACAGAACGGCGGGCAGTCGGAGCTCAGGGCGCTGGAAAGTAGGAACCGAGAGCCAAAACACCGGGGAGTCGGAGCCCAGAGCCGTGCTTGCTGTGCTGGATTTAAGCCCTGGTTGGGGCAGGACATTAACAACGTTTATAGCCACCGAGAAAAAATAAATACATGGATAGGAGAGGTTTACGGGGAAACACGGGCAGATGGGACTAGCTCGCTGGAAAACAGCATTGACAACATAGAACAATACAGCACAGTACAGGCCCTTCGGCCCACAATGTTGTGCCGACCCTTAAACCCTGCCTCCCATATAACCCCCAACCTTAAATTCCTCCATATACCTGTCTAGTAGTCTCTTAAATTTCACTAGTGCAGCGGTCCCCAAACACCGGGCCGCAAAGCATGTGCTACCGGGCCGCGAGGAAACGATATCATTTGGCGGTATGAGTCAGCTGCACCTTTCCTCATTCCCTGTCACGCCCACTGTTGAGCTTGAACGCACGCGAGGTCATTACGCACATGTCATCCATGTCAGCACGGGAAGGAGATCGACTCCTTGAGCTTGCAAATGATAGCGGGCTGAAAAGTATGTTTGACATAACATCTCTGCCGGCATTCTAGATCAAAGTCGAGGCTAAATATCCTGAGATAGCCATGAAAGCACTGAAAACATTGCTTCCATTTCCAACATCATATCACTGCGAAGCGGAGTTTTCTGCGATGAATGCAACGAAAACTAAATTCAGGAATAGACTGGACATAAGGATCCCCCTTCGAGTATCGCTGTCTCCCATCACCCCTCGATGGAACTGTCTTGTTGCAGGGAAACAAGTTCAGGGCTTCCACTGATTCAGAGATATTGGTGCGTTGCAATGATTTTATATGTTCATACGGGGAAAATAAGTGCTGTGTGTTTAATATCCAAACGCTACTTAAAATGTTATGATGCTATTGACTTATAAAGTGACTTATATAACCATATAACAATTTCAGCATGGAAACAGGCCATCTCTGCCCTTCTAGTCCGTGCCGAACGCTTACGCTCACCTACTCCCACCGACCTGCACTCAGCCCATAACCCTCCATTCCCTTCCTGTCCGTATACCTATCCAATTTTTCTTTAAATGATAATGTCGAACCTGCCTCTACCACTTCTACTGGAAGTTCGTTCAACACTTACTTCAAGCTCCCCTGTCCTCCCCTGATAATTGACTTATTGCTATATTCATGCGAGGAAAATATGCACTGTGTGTTTAATATTAAATTTGTTAGATAAACCCTTTTAGAAACGAAATTGAGTGTATTAGCCACTTATCACCTATATTCCGGTAGTGATTAACACCCCCCCCCCCAAACAGAATCGCCAAAAATGATTTGTAGACGTACACGCATGCGCACACAGGTGCCCACGCAAGGCTTCATGGTCAGGCTAGTCTTTCTTGGGGTAAACACAACGTATTTGACTGCTACTCTTGTCCATTGGCAACCCTAACACCCCTCCCCCCGGGTCGGAATATTGTCAATAATAAACCGGTCCGCGATGCAAAAAAGGTTGGGGATCCCTTCACTAGTGTATCTGCCTCCACTACTGACTCAGGTAGTGCATTCCACGCACCTACCACTCTGTGAATAAAAAACCTTCCTCTAATATCCCCCTTGAACTTCCCACCCCTTACCTTAAATCCATGTCCTCTTGTATTGAGCAGTAGTGCCCTGGGGAAGAGGCGCTGGCTGTCCACTCTATCTATTCCTCTTAATATCTTATATACCTCTATCATGTCTCCTCTCATCCTCCTTCTCTCCAAAGAGTAAAGCCCTGGCTCCCTTAATCTCTGATCATAATCCATACTCTCTAAACCAGGCAGCATCCTGGTAAATCTGCAAACAACAGGAATTCTGCAGATGCTGGAAATTCAAGCAACACACATAAAAGTTGCTGGTGAACGCAGCAGGCCAGGCAGCATCTCTAGGAAGAGCTGCAGTCGACGTTTCAGGCCGAGACCCTTCGTCAGATCCTGGTAAATCTCCACTGTACCCTTTCCAATGCTTCCACATCCTTCCTATAGAGAGGCGACCAGAACTGGACAAAGTACTCCAAGTGTGGCCTAACCAGAGTTTTATAGAGCTGCATCATTACCGCACGATTCTTAAACTCTATCCCTCAACTTATGAAAGCTAACACCTCATAACCTTTCTTAATAACCCTATCTACCTGTGAGGCAACTTTCAGGGATCTGTGGACACGTACCCCCAGATCCCTCTGCTCCTCTACACTACCAAGTATCCTGCCATTTACTTTGTACTCTGCCTTGGAGTTTGTCCTTCCAAAGTGTACCACCTCACACTTCTCCGTGTTGAACTCCATCTGCCACGTCTCAGCCCACTTCTGAATCCTATCAATGTCTCTCTGCAATCTTTGACAATCCTCTACACTATCCACAACACCACCAACCTTTGTATTGTCTGCAAACTTGCCAACCCACCCTACTACCCCCACATCCAGGTCGTTAATAAAAATCACGAAAAATAGAGGTCTCAGAACCGATCCTTGTGGGACACCACTAGTCACAACCCTCCAATCCGAATATACTCCCTCCACCACAACCCTCTGCTTTCTGCAGGCAAGCCAATTCCGAATCTACCTGACCTAACTTCCCTGGATCCCATGCCTTCTGACTTTCTCAACAAGCCTACCGTGTGGAACCTTGTCAAATGCCTTACTAAAATCCATGTAGATCACATCCACTGCACTACCCTCATCTATATGCCTGGTCACCTCCTCAAAGAACTCTATCAGGCTTGTTAGACATGATCTACCCTTCACAAAGCCATGCTAACTGTCCCTGATCAGACCATGATTCTCTAAATGCCCAGAGATCCTATCTCTAAGAATCTTTTCCAACAGCTTTCCCACCACAGACGCAAGGCTCACTGGTCTATAATTACCCGGACTATTACTACTACTTTTTTTGAACAAGGGGACAACATTTGCCTCCCTTCAATTCTCCGGTACCATTCCCGTGGACAACGAGGACATAAAGATCCTAGCCAGAGGCTCAGCAATCTCTTCTCTCTCCTCGTGGAGCAGCCTGGGGAATATTCCATCAGGCCCCAGGAACTTATCCGTCCTAATGTATTTTAACAACTCCAACACCTCCTCTCCCTTAACATCAACATGCTCCAGGACATCAACCTCACTCATATCGTCCTCACCATCATCAAGTTCCCTCTCATTGGTCAATACCGAAAAGAAGTATTCATTGAGGACCTCCCTCACTTCCACAGCCTCCAGGCACATCTTCCCACCTTTATCTCTAATTGGTCCTACCTTCACTCCTGTCATCCTTTTTTTCTTCACATAATTGAAGAATGCCTTGGGGTTTTCCTTTACCCTACTCGCCAAGGCCTTCTCATGCTCCCTTCTTGCTCTTCTCAGCCCCCTCTTAAGCTCCTTTCTTGCTTCTCTATATTCCTCAATAGACCCATCTGATCCTTGCTTCCTAAACCTCATGTATGCTGCCTTCTTCCTCCTGACTAGATTTTCCACCTCACTTGTCACCCATGGTTCCTTCACCCTACCATTCTTTATCTTCCTCACCGGGACAAATTTATCCCTTACATCCCGTAAGAGATCTCTAAACACCGACCACATGTCCATAGTACATTTCCCTGCAAAAACATCATCCCAATTCACACCCGCAAGTTCTAGCCTTATAGCCTCATAATTTGCCTTTCCCCAATTAAAAAATTTCCTGTGCTCTCTGATTCTATCCTTTGCCATGATAATTATAAAGGCCAGGGAGCCCTTCGGCCCACAATGTGCTGACCGTGTAACCTTCTCTAGAAGCTGCCTAGGATTTCCCCACTGTGTAGCCCTCTATTTTTGAAAGCTCCAAATGGAGATCTCGATTAGGGGTTAGTGAGTAGTGGGCATGCCATGTTGGCACTGGAAGCATGGCAACACTTGTGGGCAGCCCCACCCCCCCAGCACAGACTGTCCTCGGACTGTGTTGGATTTGACACAAATGATGCATTTCACTGTATGCTTTGTTGTACAAGTGACAGATAAGGCTAATCTCAGATTAGTCACAGTGGAGCTGACTGTGGGACCATCTGCCCCTCTGCTGCCATCCCTTAAATTCCTCTCGCAAGAGGAAGCATAGCCGGTTGGCAGTGTAGAGGCATCAGTACTGGCCTTCAAGCTAAATGGTCCTGGGTTTGAATCTGGCTGGTTCCTTGCACGCTTTCCATCCGTGCTGGTTTGAGCGTTGAGCTAGCTTGACCTCTGTAAAAAAAAACAGACAAAAATGCTAAGGAAACAGGAAAGTTGCTGCCAGGTGTTGACAGGAACAACTAACTCAGGAGGAAGCATGCTATTTGACTTGTTATTATCCCTTTTGCCAGTGAACCACCTCCTGTTCTCTGCCTATTCACTTTCGAAGTGACTGATTTTATTTTATTTAGAGATAGAGATCAGAACAGGCTGTTCCAGCCCTTCGAGCTGCACCAACCCTGATTTATCACTAGCCTAATCACAGGGTAATTCACAATGACCAATTAGCCTATTAACCGGTACAGTTTTGGCCTGTGGGAGGAAACCAGAGCACCCGGAACAAACCCATGCATTCCACAGGGAGGACGTACAAACTCCTGACAGTTGACATTGGAATTGAGCTCCAGACTCCAACACCCTGAGTTGTAATAGCATCGTGCTAACCTCTACGGTACCATGGTGCCCTCATTTCTAATGTGCTTCTATTTAATTTTTATAAGGTGCCACATTATGGCATCGTCCAGTTAGGATCAGGGAGGACCTTTAAAACAACAATGGGCTCTAGCCACTCAGTCTTGTTTAGACATTGCACTGAAGTCTCATTTTTACTGTGCACTGTACCAGAATTATGGTCGAAGGTGACTCGACTTGACTAAACATCAACAGTACAGTGTTGATGCTGGATATTTGAAATTAAAATAGAAGTTGCTGCAATCATGTCACTGGTCAAACAACATTCGTAGACAGTTAACATTTCAGATTCAGGTTACTTAAGGGAAGTGAGAAAAGATGAAAACAAGTTAGCTTTGGGAGGCAGAGAAAGTGAGGAAGGTGTCTTTGTAAAATTTTCCGAGATTATTTAATGTCACTTCCAGTACACAAGTGTAAAGGAGGACAACATAATTGTTACTCTGGGTCCGATGTAGCCTAAAAAATACACAATAAGATAAAGAACATAGTAATAATTTAAAAACATAGTAAATAAAAATATAGCGTATACATAGATCCAAGAAATGATAAAGTAGTGGTGGTTGGGGGTGTGGAGGGGGGGGGTTAGTGGGTGGAGGTGTTAATCAGCCTCACTGCTTGGGGAAAGTAACTGTTTTTGAGTCTGGTGGTCCTGGAGTGGATGCTACATCGCCTCATCCCTGATGGGAGTGGGACAAACACTCCATGAGCAAGGTGGGGTTATTCAGAAAGTCAGGAGGAATAGGATGCAGGGAAACTTGGCTGTGTGGATTCAGAATTTATTTGCCCACAGAAAGTCGCGGCTAGCTGTAGATGGAGTGCATTCTGCCTCGAGATCTGTGACCAGTGGTTTTCCACAGGGGTCTGTTCTGGAACCTCTACTTTTTGTGATTTTATCAACTCTTTTTGACTTGGTAGAGTTGCTTGAGATGATAGGAAGCATAGATTGAGTGGACAGCCAGAGACATTTCCCCATGGAAATGGATAAAACAAAGAGTCATAACTTTAAAGTGATTGAAGGAAAGTTTGGGGGGGGGGATGTCAGAGGTAGATTTTCACACAGAGTGGTGGGTGCATGGAACACCCTGCCAGAGGTGGTGGTAGAAGCAGATACATTAGGGACATTTATGAGACATGGATGATAGAGAAGTGGAGGGTTATGTAGGAGGGAAGGGTTAGGTTGATCTTAGAGTCGGTTGAAGGGCCTGTACTGTGCTGTAATATTTTATCTTCTATGAGTTGAATGAAACAAAGGGGATGGAATAGGGTGAGGCCAGATGAGTTAAATACGTTAGGTGACACCACATTAAATTTCTTTAGTTGTGTTGTGTAGCTATGAGTAAATCTGTGGTATATACCTGCAGGCTTGACTGTATAAGACAAAACTCAACCAAAAGCACGACAAAGAAAAGTTTGTTACCTAAAGTTTAGAGTTTGAAATTGAGTGCTTGAGGCTCAACCTGTCCAAGTGGAGAATGAGATATTGTTCCACATGCTTGTCTCGTTATAAGGATGCAGGATACCGCAAATGTCAGGAAATGTAGGCGAGGCTTGATCCAAAAGCAGCGTAGCGCAGACAATTATGCAGTGAGCAATAACTTTAATAATAGGCTACAAAATAACAAGCCACAAGAGGCTAAAAGAAAGAGGAGAGAACAGATACCAAACACAACAGGTAACTGAAAGCTCAGAGCACCTGTTTGAGTCCATCTGGTTTGATGAGAATTGGGTTTAAATAGGCTGCAGGTGATGAGATATAGATGAGTGGCAGGTGACTCTTGTTAGTTGGGTGGAGACTGGGAGGTGTGGGACTCACAACAGAGAGAAAAGTGAAAGAAGCACTGAGGTGGTGACGAATCGATAGCTGTGAACCTGTTTACTCTTGAGCACTCTTGTTCTTTCTTTCCTGCCAAAAATAGTGTAACTGCTGTTTTACACTCAGCACATTTGCGGACTTACTCTCTACCCTTGGGGCAGTATGGACGTGATACGGTAGTATAGTGGTGAGCACAATTGCTTTACATGATCAGGGTTTGAATTCCCGCTGCTGTCCGTAAGGTATTAGTACGTTCTCCCACATTCTAAAGATGTACTGGCTAGAGTCAGTAAGTTGTTTGTGTGCTCTCCTGACACCGGAAACATAGCAACACTTTCAGGCTGCCGCCAGCACATTGGAAACAATGACAGTAATAACACATTACACTATATGCTTCGATGTACATGTGACAAATAAAGTTAATCTTTATTCTTTACGTCTCTGATTTCTCTTAAAGATACCATAAACTATCAGTCAACCAGGAAAAGGCAAAAAGGGGACACAGAGTGGCAAACAATTACAAAAGGAGATTAAAAAAGAAGACAAGTCAGTAGATCTAGGTTTATAAATGTACTAAAAGTAGTGGGTACAGCTCAATCCATCACGGGTAAAGCCCCCCCCCTCCCCCCCAACGCTGAACACATCTACAAGGAGCACTGTTACAGGAAAGCAGCATCCATCATCAAGGAGCCCCACTGTCCAGACCATGCTCTCTTCTCGCTCCCGCCGTCAGGAAGGAGGTACAGGAGCCTTTGGACTCTCACCACCAGGTTCAGGAACAGTTATTACCCCTCAGTCATCAGGCTTTTGAATCAGAGGGGACAACTTCACTCACCCCAACACTGAGCTGTCCCACAACCTATGGACTCACTTTCAAGGATTCTTCATCTCATGTTCTTAATATTTATTACTTAAAAGGAAGGGGAGTCCATTTCAGCGTACTTGACTGAATTGAAGAGATTGTCTGAACAATGCCAGTTCGGTAATAGGCTTAATGATGCAATAAGAGATCATTTAGTTTGTGGACTCTTACAAGAAAACATTCTAAAATTGCTCCTAACAGAAGCACAACTTACATTTAAAAGAACAGTTGAACCACTAGCCGTATCAATGGAAACACCAGACAGAGATGCAATTGAGTTGCAGTCAGGAATGAAAGCAAGTGTGAACAAAATTGCAACATCTGAACAGAAAGCAGCCTCGCCAAACAAATTGTATCACTGGTGTGGCAGGGGCTCACACCTACCAGATCAATACAGATTTAAAGGTGAAATTTGCAGAAAATGGAACAAAGTAGGACACATACAAAGAACATGCCAGGCAGACAAAAATCAATAGACTGCACAGAAAAGAGAAAAAAAGAGAAAATGTCAAACTGTAGTTTCAAAAAGGACACTGATCTGCAAGCTGTTGATGAGATACCTAAGTATGATGAGAGTGACTCAGGACAGTGTAGCCTTAAGATTTACATTGTGAAAACTACCAATAGACAGGCAATATGACTCACACCAGAAGTGAACGAGAAATTAATTAAAATAGAATTGGACGCTGGCTCAGTTATTTCAGTCATTGCACAACATGAGTATGAACGGCATTTCAAGGATACTGAACTGAAGCCTGTAGATATCCAATTCAGAACTTATACCAGAGAAAAGATAACTCCTGTGAAAATGACATTTATAACGATGACATACAACAAGCAACAAGCCACATTGGGCTTGTATATGATAATAACAGGAGAGCCAGCATTGTGGGGCCATGAGTTACTAAAGCAACTACAATTTGACTGCAGATCCTTCCACCATTTGCACGCCACATCCCCTGCAATAGAATCAACTGAAATTGAAGTAAGGAAGTTACTGAATGATGCCAGTGTTTAAGGATGGCACTGGAATCATACCAGCGGTAAAATAATGTTAAATGAAAATGCCACACCCGAGTTTTTCAAAGCCTTACAGCATCTTGTTCCTTATACCGTCTGTGATAAAGTAGCCAGTGAGTGAGATCACATGAAGGAATTCTTTCCAAGGTTGAGAGGAGCCCACGAGCAACTCCAGTGGTCCCAGTAGCCAACAAGAATGGGTACGTCATGATCTGTAGTGGTCTTAAGGTTGCCATTAACCCAATACTGACAGTAGATCAATACCCTCTGCCCAGGATAGAGGATATCTTTGCAAACTACTCCGGAGGAAAACACTTCAGCAAAGTAGAGGCCTACTTGCAGCTGGAGATGGAAGAAGAGTCCAAAGTGCTTCTCACCACGAACACTAACAAAGGGATTTATTGATGTAGTAGGCTTATTTTTGGAGTAGCACCTGCACTCTGGCAGAAAGATATGGACCAGGTGCTGAAAGGCTCTCCAGGCACTCAGAGTTACCTGGATGACATCATTATTACCAATGAAGATGACAAGGAACATCTCCAAAGTCTCAAGACAGTGTTGAAAAGATTAGAAAATATGCTCGTTAAACCAAGCATCACTTATTGTGGTCACACCATTGACACATAAGAATTACATAAGTATGCTGAGAAAATTCAAGCAGTGGTGGATGCTCCAAGACCAAAGGACGTGTCACAGTTGTGGTCCCTTTTAGGATTTGTCAATTACTATAACAGGTTCCTGCCAAACCTGGCGACTGTGCTCCATCCCTTGAACTCATTCCTACAGATCGAGAACAAATGGCAGTGGACAAAGCAGTGTGAGGTGGCTACTCAAAAGGCAAAGGAAATGGTGACATCAGACACTGTACTCACACATTATGATCCACATCACCCAGTGAAACTTGCCATGTACTGTTCGGGATGCCACAGCTCCAGAAGAAAGGTGCCTAGAGATGCCCGAACCAGTTCCTGCGGGTCCAGAGTCAGCTCCTGCAATCATCATGGAGGAGCCCAGGACCTGAGATTGGTTCACACCCACAAGTCTCACCTGCCAAGCAGAGAGACCTCCCTCATCAAGATAGATGTTACCCACAACAGTAAGAAATCGTCCTTACTGATTACATTTTTAGAAACATAGAAAATCTACAGCACAATACAGGCCCTTCGGCCCACAATGCTGTGCCAAACATGTACTTATTTTAGAAATTACCTAGGGTTAACCATAGCCCTCTATTTTTCTAAGCTCCATGTACCTATCCAAGCGTCTTTTAAAAGATCCTATCATATCCGCCTCCACTACTGTCGTCGGCAGCCCATTCCATGCACTCACCACTCCCTGCATTAAAAAACTTACCCCTGACACCTCCTCTGTACCTATTCCCCAGCACCTTAAACCTGTGCCCTCTCATGTTAGCCATTTCAGCCCTGGGAAAAAGCCTCTGACTATTCACACAATCAATGCCTCTCATCATCTTATACACCTCTATCAGGTCACCTCTCTTTCTCACTACTCCAAGGAGAAAAGGCCGAGTTCACTCAACCTATTGTCATAAGACATGCTCCCCAATGCAGGCAACATCCTTGTAAATCTCCTCTGCACCCTTTCTATGGTTTCCACATCCTTCCTGTAGTGAGGTGACCAGAACTGAGCACAGTACTCCAAGTGGGATCTGACCAGGGTCCTATATAGCTGCAACATTATCTTTTGGCTCCTAAACTTAATCCCATGATTGAGGAAGGCCAATGCACCGCATGCCTTCTTAACCACAGAGTCAACCTACGCAGCTGCTTTGAGTGTCCTATGGACTCGGACCCCAAGATCTCTCTGATCCTCCACACTGCTAAGAGTCTTACCATTAATACTAAATTCAGCCATCATATTTGACCTACCAAAATGAACCACCTGACACTTATCTGGGTTGAATTCCATCTGCCACTTCTCAGCCCAGTTTTGCATCCTATCAATATCCCGCTGTAACCTCTAACAACCCTCCACACTATCCACAACATCCCCAACCTTTGTGTCACCAGCAAATCTACTAACCCATCTCTCCATTTCTTCATCCAGGTCATTTATAAAAATCACGAAGAGAAAGGGTCCCAGAACAGATCCCTGAGGCACACCACTGGTCACCGACCTCCATGCAAAATATGACCCATCTACAACCACTCTTTGTCTCCTGTGGGCAAGCCAGTTCTGGATCCACAAAGCAATGTCCCCTTGGATCCCATGCCTCCTTACTTTCTCAATAAGCCTTGCATGGGGTACCTTATCGAATGCCTTGCACACATCCTTTTAGGCCTGAATGGGACAATTTAAAATTGTGTTATGCTGTGGATATCTATATAGTAGTTGTAAATCATAATTACATAGCTGGAACATTTATTCGCAGACCCTACCTCCGAATCAGACCACTCTTTCCTCTCTCTCCTAACAATACGGACAGGCTCCGCCTGGCTTTTGGGATAATGCCCACTCCTAAAGGGCCGGAGGCGTACGAGATGTGGGCGGAGCAATTGCAGCCCCCTGGTAAGCCTCAGGCTCGATCAGCTTGCTTTCGTCTAGGGGGAACAGCCTTCGGCCCCACCAGACTGGGTAATCGAGTTTGTGTGGATGCTGTGTGATGTACCCCACCCCGCCAAATAACGGACAATACACCATATGTGATTAAATGATTACACTTTATGGATATTACTGGAACTTTGTAATTAATAGAGATAAAATATAAAAGGAAAGTAAAAGGCGCCAAACTTATCGAAGTTCAACCACTTCGTGCACAACAGTTGGAGCTCAATGAACGGGGTCTTCTTTCCACCATTCGATCCCCTCTGACCACCTCGACCCGCCGCCTGGGACCAACCACGGTGGTCGACCAGACACTCCACACGAGTCTGTCCTCGTCTCCTCTCCTCGCTGAAGGCCCTGGGCCTCGGACTCCCACTCGGGGTCAGTCCTGTGGGCCAGTTTACAGCATCACGTCTCCTCTCTCTGTCCTCATCGCGCCTTCTTCCTCAACATTTGCGAAAACAATAGCTTACAGACACACAAGAAGGAATAACATCCATCCCAATTGGTTCGTTCGCTCTCTTATCAATAATATAACCCAAACAATCCGCGAGAGAGAAGCACTTTCTCAGCAGTTAACGTAACAAAGAAACCATATTGATTAGCCTCAGCAGTAACATAAAAGAAGAAACCCCTTACACACACACACACATACACAGACAAAAACAAACGTATATATATATATATATATATATATATATATATATAAAGAACCTATCAACATCCACTTTTAATATACTTAATAACTTGGCCTCCACAGCCATCTGTGGCAAAAAAATTCCACAGTTTCACCACTCACTGAGTAAAGAAATTTATTTACTCTGTCTTGCCGCTTTCTTAACCATTTTTTAAAAATTTTGGTTGAAGCTGTCTGTCTGCTTCCATGAGTCATGAATTTTTGACTGACTTTATACCTGTATACCCTTAATACACTGGATGTTTGTGACAAACTTTATACTTTTAATACACTGGATGTTTGTGAATAATATGCATCTACATAATTACAACCATTTTCTTTCTTCATTATGAAAGTTCAGCAAATAAAGGTAAAAAAAAGAGAGATAGTAAAAGCTATCTGATGTATGCTCGATCATTAGCCAAGGAATCCCATGATACTAACAAGAAACCTCTACCTGCTCATAAGTGACCATTTTAGGTTTTGTTGGGTCTATCAACTCTGCTTTTCTCCCCACAGACTCTTCCACTCAACCTTTTCTCCTCTGATCTTTAGACAACGGTTCTGGAAATTTATTTCTCCTACAGTAGTCAACATAAAGCACTTTACACTTGTGTACTGGAAGTGACATCAAACAATCTTGCAAACTTCAAGAGTGTTTGATGTCATTTCCAGTACACGTGTAAAGGAGAACAAAATAATTGTTACACTATACATTATACATGAAATGGTCTATGGTCTTACAGGACAGTTGGTAAAATTCCATCTTCCCCAAAAGATTCTGGTGTAACTCTACACTGTCATCATATAGAGCATCCTCACATCAGTCATTACTGTCGGGTTTGGTGCAGCGTCCTCTCAGAATGTACAAAAACTAATGATCTGTCAGGTCAGCAGTAAAAGTTCTCATTTAGTCTGCAGTCTCCTATCACTGCAGGGCTCGTATGTGCCCAGGACAAAGAGGTGGGCTGGAAAAATTATTGTGGACGTGACCCACCCTGTAAACTATCTTTCACCCACCTCATACATCTTGGCACCTAATGAATATTTTTTATGTATGTTTTGTTCCATATCCGTATGCCTAACTTTATGTTTTATATAATTCCTTTGTTCTTTTTAATTGTTGAATGTTGTTGTTTTTGGGCAATACACCACAGCAAATTTCTAGCAGATGTAAGTGTGTTTGGTAAATATCGTTGATCCTATCAATCTACTTGCTACCCTTGAGTGACTCACTGTCTCAAATGCTTCCATACCACTAACAACACTCAAAATGCTGGAGGAACTCAGCAGGTCGGGCAGCATCTATGGAAATGAATAAACTGTCGCTGTTTCGGGCTGAGACTCTTCATCAGGACTGGAATTAGAATCAGGTTTAATATCACTGATATTTGTTGTGAAATTTCTTACTTTGCAGCAGCAGTGCATTGCAATACGTAATAACAAACAAACTATAAATTACAATAAGAGGTATTATATATAAATTAAATTCAATCTTAGGCATCCGTTAGTCTTGCGAGATCATGGATCTGTGCCTGGAAAGTCTTCACTCACCAGGGCGCAGGCCTGGGCAAGGTTGTATGGAAGACCAGCAGTTGCCCATGCTGCAAGTCTCCCCTCTCCACGACACCAATGTTGTCCAAGGGAAGGGCATTAGGACCCATACAGTTTGGCACCAGTGTTGTTGCAGAGCAATGTGTGATTAGGTGCCTTGCTCGAGGACACAACACGTTGCCTCGGCTGGGGCTCGAACTCACGACCCTCAGGTCGCTAGTCCAATGCCTTAACCACTTGGCCACGTGCCCACGTTATTAAATTCAATAAGTAGAACAAAAAGAGGATAAGCAAGGGGGAAGAATTCCTCGTTGGTATAGCATCCTCTAACAATATACAAAACCTGTAGCGAAGTGTTAAGTCAGCAAGAATAGGTTCTTAGTCATATTTGAATTCTTTCCCCTTCCTTTCCAGTCCCGATAAAGGGTCTCGGCCCGAAACGTGAATATTTATTCATTTCCACAGATGCTGCCTGTCCTGCTGGATTCCTCCAGCATTTTGTGTGTGTTGCTCTGGATTTCCGGCATTGGCAGAATCTCTTGTGTTGATGATATTCATTTGAGTTCTTGGTTTAATGAGCACTAGGTGTATTTCCAGGTGTGATTTAGTAGAGTGCCAGGGTTTTAAGATGCACCATTCTTTGTGGTGAAGAATCACAAGAGGAACTTAAGTTTCTGACCCCAATGTTAACTATCAAATGCTGGAGGATTTCAAGTTCAACTTATTATCATTCAACCGTACACATGTACACCGCCAAACAGCACAGTGTTCCTTTGGGCCAAGGTTCTCAACACATAAAGTAATGTTACCACAAATAAAATGAACAAATAATAAGGCACATTTACGACACAATTTAAAAAGTAAACTGTATAACGCTACTGAGCTTCATACATGCTGAGACCTGGGTGTTCACAGAGAGTTCAGTAGTCTTATGGCCTGGGGGAGGAAGCTGTTTCCTAACCTAACAGTTCCTGTCTTAATGCTGCGGTATGTCCTTCCTGATGGTAGGGGGTCAAGGAGATTGTTGGACAGATGGGAGGGATCATTAACAACTCTGAAGATTCTGTGTATGCAGTGACCCTGATAAATATCTCTGATGGGTGAAGAGAGCTTCTGATGATCTGTTCATATCCCACCCTCTGTTCACTCTGAAGAGTCTAGTTGGACAAATGAGAGGGATCATTGACAATGCTGAGAGCCCTGTATATGCTACGCTCCCGATAAATATCTCTAATGGGTGGAAGAGAGACCCCGATGATGCTCCCAGCAGTCCTCGTATGTCTCAATGTTGGCTACCATTGTTGAATGATCATACAGATGTTATTAATGACTCATTCAATAGATAGATTCAAAGAGAGGTGTTCTTGCTCACACTTGTCTTCACATCTTTTGTCCAGCTGTTCGCAGATACAGCAGATGTGTATTTAGCTGGACAAGATTTCTTGTGAAACTACATTGTCACTGTTCCTCTCTGGATAGGTCACCTTTACTGACACTCTGCAGGTTTCTTCTAAAAATCTGTATTTCTCCCAGTACCTAAAGTCAAATATAATACCTTTACTGCCCCAGAAATTACAGGGTACTGTTAATGATTACAGAGTACTGTTAATAATTACAGAGTACCTTTAATAATTACAAAGTACTGTTAATGATTACAGGGTACTGATAATAATTACTGGGTATCGTTAATGATTACAGAGTACTGTTAATGATTGCAGGGTACTGTTAATAATTAGAGTACTGTTAATGATTACAGTGTACCATTAATGATTACAGGGTACTGTTAAAAATTATAAAGTCTGTTAATAATTTCAGGATGCTGTTAGTGATTACAGAGTACTGTTAGTGATTACAGGATACCGTCAATAATTACAGAGTACTGTTAATGATTACACAGTACCATTAATGATTGCAGGGTACTGTTGATGATTACAGTGTACTGTTAATAATTATAAAGTCTGTTAATAATTTCAGGATACTGTTAATAATTACAGAGCACCGTTAATGATTACAGCGTACTGTCGATAATGAAACTGTTAATGATTGCAGGGTACTGTTAATAATTAGAGAACTGTTAATGATTACAGGGTACCATTAATGATTACAGGTTACCATTAATAATTACAGGATACCATTAATAATAACAGGGTACCGTTAATAATTACAGGGCACCGTTAATAATTACAGAGTATTGTTAATGATTACAGAGTGCTGTTATTGATTACAGTGTACCATTAATGATTACAGGGTACTGTTAATAATTATAAAGTCTGTTAATAATTTCAGGATACTGTTAATGATTACAGAGTACCGTTAATGATTACAGGGTACTGTTACAGAATACTGTTAATAATTACAGAGTACTGTTAATGATTACAGTGTACTGTTAATAATTACTGGGTACCGTTAATGATTACAGTTAATGATTGCAGGGTACTGCTAATAATTAGAGTACTATTAATGATTACAGGGTACCATTAATGATTACAGGTTACCATTAATAATTACAGGGTACCGTTAATGATTACAGTATACCGTTAATGATTACAGGGTACCGTTAGTAATTACAGAGTACCATTAATGATTACAGGGTACCATTAATAATTACAGAGTACCGTTAATAATTACAGTGTATTGTTAATGATTACAGGGTACTGTTAATAATTACAGTGTATTGTTAATGATTACAGGGTACCGTTAATAATTACAGTGTATCGTTAATGATTACAGGGTACTGTTAATAATTACAAGGTATCATTAATAATTACAGGGTATCGTTAATGATTGCAGGTTACTAAATTACAGATTTATACTCAGTGGGCACTTTATTAATTTCCTGCTGTGCTAATAAAGTGGCCATTGAGTATGTTCATGGTTGTCTGTTGCTGAAGCCCATCTTCTTAAAGCTGTGCATTCAGGGATGCTCTTCTGCTCACCACTATCGTAACAAATGGTTACTGAGTTACTGTCGCCTTCCTATCAACTTGAACCAATCTTCCATTCTCCTCTGGCCTCTCTCATTAACAAGACATTTCCCCCCACAGAACAGCCACTCAATAGATGTTTCCAGGTTTGGAACCTCTTGACCTTGTCTGCAGCTTTAACGCATTGACACTGCAACATGATTGGTGGGTTAGATATTTGTATTAACGAGCAGGTGTACAGGAATACCTAACAAAGTGGCCCATTAGTATAGAATGTCACTACCAGGCCTTTCCTCCTGAAGGTCACATAGGAAAGGTTTGGGTATGACACAAGCATTTTAAAAAAATAGTTAATTATTAAAGCCAAGATATACAAGCAAATGTCTAATACCAGAGATTTGAAAGAGTTTTATGATTGTGAGAGGCATAGACAGAGTAGACATACAGTATCCGTTTCCTGGTGTTGAAATGTCTAATACTAGCGGGCATGTGAGGGGGGTAATTTCAAAGGAGATATGAGGGACAAGTTTTTCACACGCAGAGTGGTGGTTTCCTGGAAAGTGCTGCCTGGGGTGGTGGTCGAGGCAGATACATTAGAGACTTTTGAGACACTTAGATAGACACATGTATGTGAGGAAAATGGGAGGATATGGACATTGTGTGAGGAGATTGGTTAGGTTGCCCATTTGATGACTAATGTAATTGGTTCAGTACAACATTGTGGGCTGAAGGGCCTGTTTCTGTGCTGTACTCTTCTATGTTCTATACAATAATGAAGATGCAGATGCTCGGAGAGTTGGAACTCTAAAGGAATTAAGAGTCTATACCCGAACAAAATGCCTTAAAACTGGGAGATGAAGTGTCATATATTGACTGGGTCTTCTCTCTGCTGTCTGTCTGGTGTTAAGCAACACCTTGTTCCTTTTCCTGGCACTGTCTTTATCAAAGTTTAAAGTTCAAAAGTTCAAAATAGATTTATTATCGAAGTACATACAACCCTGATAAATAAGTAATAAATATCAAGAACATGAGATAAAGAGTCCTTGAAAGTGAGTCCATAGGTCGTGGGAACAGTTCAGTGTTGGGCTGGGTGAAGTTATCCCCTCTGGTTCAAGAGCCTGATGGTTCAGGGGTAATAACTGTTCCTGAACCTGGTGGTGTGAGTCCTGAGGCTCCTGTACTACTTCCTGATGGCAGCAGTGAGAAGAGAGCATGGTCTGGGTGGTGGGGTCCCTGATGATGGATGCTGCTTTCCTGTGACAGTGTTCCTTGTAGAAGTGCTCAATGGTGGGGAGGGCTTTACCCGTGATGTACGTAGCTAGTGCAATGAGACTGGGTCCTGGGGTAGTGGCATGGTCTTTGTGTGAAGTGTGGAAATTCTGGAAGGCCTCTGGTCTCTCTCATAACTACATTTGCACGGAGGTCATCGAGCTGCAGCGACTTAGAGACCATGTTAATGAACTGGAGCTGCAGCTCGATGACCTTTGCTCACACGGGAGAATAGTGATATATAAGTAAGCAATAAATATTGAGAATATTAGATGAGCTTTGAAATACGTCCATCCCGATGCATTTGAAATCATAGTTGGGAACAGCAGGCTTGTTTGAAGAAAACCCTGCCTACTTACCAACAGCATATAGTAACCTGTAGCACAGAGGTCCCAGTGCACTAGATCAGTGCTACACTAAGAAAAGGAATCCCTATCGTTCTATGCCCAAACCAGATTTTTGAGCAATCTGATCACTTGACTGTCCTCTGCTTCATACAGGCAGCGTCTAAAGAGCAAGGCTCCAGAGACTAGGACAACAGAGAGTTAGTCGTGGGAGGCAGAGGAGTGGTTATGGGATTCTCTGAGTCGGTGGACTAGGCCGTGTTCAAAGACTCATTTGTAGAACTGAATGAATACACCACGGTAGTCACGGATTTATTAAAATAGTTGAGACAAGCGTTTCCTCACAAAATCCCCAAACAGAAGCCCGGAATGAACCAAGAGATCTGCAAACTGCTGAGGGTCAGGACAGAGGTATTCAAGTCCAGTTACGATCTTTGGAAAGCTGTTTCATGGGAAAAGTGGCAATTCCAGACTAAACTTGAATCAACGAAGAACGCTTGACTGTTGTGGCAGGGTTTGAATGCCTTCACCTCTTATATCACTGTGTTTCCAGTGAGACAGTGGGGAGTGGGACCGTGTTCACAGACTGTTGTCAGTAACATCACTGTGTTTCCTGTGGGACAGTGTTTACAAGAAAACCTTGCAAATGTTATTTTCGTAATTCATTTATGTTTGTCCCTTCAATATTCTATTTTATTTCCCACTCTTTGAAGTTAAATGCAAGTAGGAAGTATAATTCTGAATATTTTGCACAATGTCTCAGCTGTTTTCTTGTTCCCTAAAAGCATTTCAGCCCTGAATCTGCATTAACTTGGACAGGGGGCAGGGATAGTGAGTGATCCTACCCTCTACCACTCCCGAAGTCACAGACCCAGGGTGACATGGAAGCCAGTTATTCCTTTCACCCTCAATGTGTCATTGTAACCCAGCCAATTTCCTAAATATGGAGATGCTGAGGTGTGACCACTCGAGGAGAGGCAAACCCTGACATCACAAGGCCACTCTGACACCAGTGGGACAGTCGCAATGAGATTCAGCATCACAACTGGATTTAAACTCGAGTCATGGCTAAATGATGGATGTGATTGGGAGCTGAATGTCCAAGGATACACAGTGGAAAGGAAAGATGGGAAGGTAGGTAAAGGGGTTGGCGTGGCCCTGATGGTAAGCAACAATATCAAATCACTAGAAAGAAGTGACATAGGATCAGAAGAAGTAGAATCCTTATGGGTCGAGTTAAGAAATGGCAAGGGTAAAAAGGCACTAATAGCAGTTATATACAGGCCTCCAAACAGCAGCCGAGATGTGGACTGCAAGTTACAGCTGGAAATAGAAAAAGCGTGTCAGAAGGAAAATGTCAAGATAATTATGGGGGATTTTAATATGAAAGTGGATTAGGAAAGTCAGGAAGGTACTGGATCTCAGGAGAGGGAGTTTGTAGAATGCCTACGGGATGGCTTTTTGGAGCAGCTTGTCCATAAGCCCACCAGGGGACCGGCTGTTTTGGTTTGGGTGCTGTGTAACGAACCTGAGGCGATTAGGGAGCTGGAGGTAATGGGACCCCTTGGAAGTAGTGATCATAATATGATTGAGTTCAGTTTCAAATTTGAAAAGGAGAAGCTGGTATCAGGTGTATCGATATTTCAGTGGAACAAAGGAAATTACAGTGGTATGAGAGAGGAACTGACCCAAGTCGATTGGAAAAGTAAGCTAGATGGAGGGACGGTAGAGCAGAATTGGATGAAATTCCTACAAGAAATAAGGAAAGTGCACGAAAAAATATATTCCAAGAAAAAAGAAAATCATGAATGGAAAAATGGCACGAGTGTGGCTCACGAGAGAGGTTAAGGCTAAAATAAAAGCAAAAGAGATGGTGTACAAGGAAGTGAAAACTGAGGACAAGACGACTTCTAAAAACTTACAGAAGGGAACTAAGAAAGTCATTAGGAAAGAAAAGATGAATTATGAAAGGAAGTTGGCAATTAACATAAAAAAGGACACTAAGAGTTTTTTTTTAAATATATGAAGAGTAAAAGAGTGACATGGGTAGATATAGGACCGATTGAAAATGATGCTGGAGAAATTATAATGGGTAACAAAGAGATGGCAGGGGAACTAAACGAGTATTTTGCATCAGTCTTCACAGTGGAAGACATTAGCAACATACCTGATAGCCAGAGGTCTCAGGGAATAGAGTTAGGTACAGTCAAGATTACTAGAGAGAAAGTGCTTGGGAAGCTACATGGACTGAGAGTAGATAGGTCTCCCGGACCGGATGAGGTGCATCCATGGGTTCTGAAGGAGGTAGCTTTGGAGATTGTGGAGGCTTTGGAAATGATCATCCAGAAATGATCATTCCAGGACTGGAAGGTCGCAAATGTAGTTCTGCTGTTTAAGAAAGGAGGGAGGCAGCAAGAAGAAAATTACAGACCTATTAGTCTGACATCGGTAGTTGGGAAGTTATTGGAGTCGATCCTCAAGGACAAGGTTATGAAATACCTTGAGGTGCATGACAAGATAGGCCCAAGCCAGCATGGTTTCATGAAGCAAAGATCCTGTCTCACCAATCTATTGGAATTTTTGAGGTAATCTCAAATAAGATTGATAAGGGAGAGGCTGTGGAATGTAGTGTATCTGGATTTTCAAAAGGCCTTCGATAAGGTGCCGCATAAGAGGCTGCTTAATAAGATGAGAGCCCATGGAATTACAGGAAAGATATTGAAATGGGTTCAGCATTGGCTGATAGGCAGAAAGCAAAGGGTGGGAATAAAGGGATCCTATTCTGATTGGTTGCCAGTTACTAGTGGTATTCCGCAGGGGTTGGTGTTGGGGCCGCTTCTTTTTACAATGTATATTGATGATTTAGATTATGGATTAAATGGTTTTGTGGCTAAGTTTGCGGATGACACCAAGATAGGTGGAGGGGCAGGAAGTGTTGAAGAAACGGAAAGGTTGCAGAGAGACTTGGTCAGTTTAGGAGAGTGGGCAAAGAAATGTCAGATGAGATACAATGTTGAGAAATGTATGGTTGTACATTTTGGAAGAAGAAATAATTGGGCAGATTATTATTTAGATGGGGAGAAAATTCAAAAATTGGAAGTGCAAAGGGACTTGGGGGTCCTCATGCAGGATACCCTAAAGGTTAACCACCAGGTTGGATTGGCAGTAAGGAAAGCGAATGCTATGTTGGCATTCATTTCAAGAGGAATAGTGTATAAGAGTAAGGAGGTGTTGATGAGGCTTTATGGGGCACTGGTGAGACCTCATTTGGAATACTGTGTGCAGTTTTGGGCCCCCTATCTTAGAAGGGATGTACTGATGTTGGAGAGAGTTCAGAGAAGATTTATGAGGATGATTCCTGGAATGCAGGGGCTAACATATGATAAGCGTTTGTCGGCTCTTGGACTGTATTCATTAGAGTATAGAAGAATGAGAGGGGATCTCCTAGAAACGTTTCGAATGTTGAAAGAGTTGGACAGAGTAGATGTGGAAAGGCTGTTTCCCTTGGTGGGCGAGTGCAGGAATTAGAGGGTACCCATTTAAAACAGAAATGAGGAGAAATTTTTTAGCCAGAGGGTCGTGGATTTGTGGAATTTGTTGCCACATATGGTTGTGGAGGCCCGATCATTGAGGGTGTTTAAGGAGGAGATTGACAGGTATCTAATTAGTCAGGGTATCAAGGGATATGGGGTAAAATCCGGAAACTGGAACTAGATGGGAGAATAGTTTGGCTCATGGTGGAGTGGCGGAGCAGACTCGATGGGCCGAATGGCCTACTTCTGCTCCTTTGTCTTGTGATCTTGTGACCTGGAGACCAGAGGCAGAACCACCACCCTCGGCATGGCTTCAGGGCGGTTTGCTGATCAGGATGCGTTAGGGGCTGCGGATTTGCTGATCAGTAATGTTGAAATTTGCCCGGTCCCCAAGTGACAGATCTGGTCCTTGGATCTTCCTGCTCTCTGGCATTCCGAACAGAGTAACACTAATCGAGTCAGGACCTGGTGTATTCAAACCTACAACCTAGCAGCACCACAATGGGCTGAAAGGTCTCATCTCAGAACTCCTCCCTCAGTGGGTTTTATGGTGGCCTCAAATACTGTTGTGAAATGGTTGTGAAAGTGAGCACATTCTTCTGAGGGGCTGAAACCTCTGAGCGGATGAACTGGAGATGGAGGGAAAGAGGACAGAGAAGAACAAGGACGATCTGCGGAGCATTCGTTGTGTCAGCACCACAACGGGACAAAAGGCCTCTTCCTGAGATTCAGGAACCTGGCGCTTGATCCCAGACTTGACCGACTTTCCTGATCTAAATCTTCCACATCAAAGCTCTGATGAGAAGAGAAACAGATGCAGATAAGAAGGGGAGATGTCGGAAGGGGAAGGAAGAAATCTGCACAAGATAGAGAGAATCCCAAAGAGAGAGAATTCCAGTAACAGTGAGACAATGTTCCAATTCCTTCCATTCCCTCAGGGGGCAATGATTGAAGTGAATGTCATTGGGAAGGATGATAGATTAGTTGTTGGGATTTGGGGGTCCACTCTGAGTAAATATGGGAAATTACTGCTTGAGGCCCACTATCGCTGTTGATCCTGGACTATTGCTAAGGAGCGGCTCCCAGGGTGATGTCAACAAAGCCCTTCGGTGATGTCAGATGCACCCTTTGGGCCTGTCTGAAAATGGTGCCAATGTCCAAATGCAGATCGGGAAATATAAGACCATAAGACCAGGAGCAGAATTAGGCCATTCAGCCCATTGAGTTTGCTCCACCATCTCATCATGGCTGATCCTGGATCCCACTCAATCTAATACACCTGTCTACTCGCAATAACCTTGGCTGCCCTGACCGATCAGGAAACCATCAACTTTTACCTTAAATATACCCACGGACCCTGGCCTCCTCTGCAGTCTGTGGCAGAGCATTCCACAGATTCACTACTCGCTGGCTAGAAATATTCCTCCTTGCACCTGTTCTAAAGGGTTGTCCCTCAATTTTGAGGCTATGCCCTCTAGTTCTAGATACATCCACCATAGGAAACATCCTCTTCACATCTACCCTATCTAATCCTTTCAATACTTGGTAGGTCTCAATGAGATCCCCCCACCCCACTGGCCCCTGGCATTCTTCTAAATTCCAGCGAGTACCAGCCCAAAGCTGCCAAACGCTCCTCATATGTTAACCCCTTCATTCACAAAATCATCCTCGTGAACATCGTCTGGACTCTCTCCAATGACAACACATCCTTTCTGAGATAGGGGGCCCAAAACTGTTGACAATACTCCAAGTGCAGCCTGACCAGTGTCTTATAAACCGTCAATGTTATCTCCTTACTTTTATATTCCATTTCCCTTGAAATAAATGCCAACATTGCATTTGCCTTCTTTGCCACAGACTCAACCTGTGAATTAGGAGGTTTTTAAACTTCTGGGAGTCTTGCATGAGGACTCCCAAGTCCCTCTGCACCTCTAATGTTTGAACAGTCTCTCCATTTAGATAATATTGTTCTTTTTACCAAAATGCATTGCCATACATTTCCCAACACTGTACTCCATCTGACACTTTTTTTGCCCATTCTTCCAATTTGTCTAAGTCCTGCTGCAATCACATTGCTTCCTCAGCACTACCTACCCCTCCACCTATCTTCGTATCATCCACAAACTGCCACAAAGCCATCAATTTCATTATCCAAATCATTGACAAACAATGTGAAAAGTAGCAATCCCAATACTGACCCCTGAGGAACACCACTTTCACGGGCAGCCAATAATAAAAGGTACGTTTAATTCTCACTAGCTGCCTCCTGCCTGTCAGCCATTCCTTTATCCATGCCAGTATCTTCCTGTAACATCATAGGATTTTATCTTGTTAAGCAGTCTCATGTGTGGCACCTTAGCAAATGCCTTCTGGAAATCCAAGTAAATGATATCTACTGCCTCTCCTTTGTCCACCCTGTGTGTTACTTCCTCGAAGACCTTTAACAGATTTTTCAGGCAAGATTTCCCTCTGCAGAAACAATGCTGACTTTGACTTACTTTATAATTAGTCTCCAAGTACCTTGAACCTCATCCTTAATAATTGACTCCAGCATGATCCCAGACCCTGAGGTTAAGCTAACGGGCCTATAATTTCCTTTCTTTTGCCTTCCTCCCTTCTTAAAGGGTGGAGTGACACTTCCAATTTTCCATTCCTCTGGGACCATGCCAGAATTAAGTGATTCTTGAAGATCATGACCAATTCATTTGTTATCTCTTCAGCAACCTCTCTCAGGACTCTGAGATGTAGTCCATTCATCCCAGGTGATTTATCCACCTTAAGACCGTTCAGTGCCTTTGTAATAGCAATGGCACTCACTCCTGCCCCCCGACACTCACGGGCATCTGGCACACTGCTAGTGTCTTCCACAGTGAAGACTGATGCAAAGTACTCATTAAGTTCATCTGCCATTTCTTTGTCCCCCATTACCACCTCACCAGCATCATTTTCCAATGGTCCAATATCAACTCTCACCTCCCTTTTACTCGTTATATAGCTGAAAAACTTTTAGTACCCTACTTTATATTATTGGCTGTTTGCCCTCATATTTAATCTTTTCCTTTCTTACTGCCTTTTAATTGCCTTTTATTGGATTTTAAAAGCTTCCCAATCATGCAACATCCCACTCACTTTTGCTATCTTATATGCCCTTTCCTTTCCTTGGCTTTTATGCAGTCCTTAACTTCCATTGTCGGTGCAGTTGCCTACCCCTGCATTTGAGAACAACTTCTGTGGAAAATATCTATCCTGCACCTTGTGAACTATTCCCAGAAACTTCAGCCATTTCTGCTCTGCCATCATCCCTGCCAGTATCCTCCTCCAATCCACCTGGGCAAGCTCCTCTCTCATGCCTCTGTAATTCCCTTTATTCCATTGTGATACTGATACATGTGAGTTATGCTTCTCCCTCTTAAACTGCAGTATGAATTCAATCATATCATGATCACTGCCTCCTAAGGGTTCCGATATGTTAAGCTCCCTGATAAGATCTGGGTTATTACACAACACCCAATCTAAAGATAGCCTTTCCCCGAGTAGGCTCAAGCACAAGCTGCTCTAAAAACCCATCTCATAGGCATTCAACAAATTCCCATTCTTGCCATCTGACACTGACCTGATTTTCCCAATCCTCTTGCATATTTAAATCTTCCAATATAATTGTGTCATTACCCTTATTAAATGCCTTTTCCAGCTCCCTTTACAATTTCAACCCCACATCTTGGCTACTATTTGGAGGCCTACATATGAAGAAGAAGAAAGCCCTTAATTCCGAGTGGAGTCATCGGGATGCCGTCATGACGACTTTTTTTTTTAAGCAGGCTTTCTTATTCTTACGAGGCCGAGTTGCTAGCTCGACGCTCAACCCAGCATGGATGGAAAGCGTGCCAGGGAGCTGGCTGGATTCGAACTCAAGAGCCTTCACTCCGAAGTCCGGCACTGATGCCACTGCGCCATCAGCTGGCCCTATAAATGATTCTCATAATGTTTTGTTTCCCCTTTGCAGTTTCTTAACTCCACTCACAAAGATTCAACATTCTCTGATCCTTTGTTACCTCTGTCTAAAGATGTAATTCCATCCCTTACCAACAGAGTCACACCACTGCCTGTGCCTTCCTGCCTGTCCTTTTGATACCAAGTATATCCTTTGATGATAAGCTCCCAACTCTGGCCTTCTTTCAGCCATGACTCAGTAATGCCCACAACATCATACCGACCAATCTCTAATTGTGCCACAAGTTTGTCCACCTTATTTGAATGCTATGCACATTTAAAAACAGCACCTTCAGTCCCGCATTCTTCACCCTTTTGAATTTTGCCTCTGTGGTACAATTTAATTCTTTGCTCTGTCTGCATTCGTACCCAGTCATTGGCTTGTCCTTCCTTACATTCATGTTAAATCTATCATTTACTTGTAAACCAGCACCTGTCCCTTTGCATCTCAGTTTTTTGTATTTTCTTTCCATTTAGAAAATAGTCAGCCCTTTCATTTCTTCTACAAAGAGCATGACCATATTCTTCCCGACATCGTTTTCCATCAGCCATTTCTTTGTCCATTCTCCTAATCTGTCTAAGTCCTTCTGTAGCCTCTCTACTTCTTCAAAGCTACCTGCCCCTCCACCTGTCTTCATATCATCTGCAAACTTTGCAACAAAGCCATCAATTCTATTATTCAAATCATTGGCATATAACGTAAACAGAATTGATGCCATCACAGACCCTGTGGAACACCACTAGTCACCGGCAGCCAGTCAGAAAAGGCTGCCTTTATTCCCACTCTTTGCCTCCTGCCAATCAGCCAGTGCTTTATCCATGCTAGTCTTTCCTCTTCATTCCAAAATAGTCAACACTCTGATGGACACTGTCCAACTGGACCTCAGGGTGAAGTGGGCAGACCCCGTGAGGGACCAGATTCCAGCTCGCACGACAAAGTGAGGGTTATTCTGGAATCCCATAGCCAGACCCCAACAGGACCTGAATGGTCAGGACATGGACCTTGATCTTCTAGCTCCTGACTGACGCTCTGGTTGTTTTTAGATGGAGTGCCCATCAGATTCCGGAATCCCAGCTGTGTGGTGTTCACGGGGAATGCTCCCTTTGATCTCGTCTGTCTAGGACACTTCAAGCCTCTTCCTAGATTAGCTCCACCTCCCTCCTCAGCCTCTGGGCTACTTGGTTAGTCAATGGCAGTATGTGAAGAAAGCCGAGGTGAAGATCAGCTCCTTTGTAAGCAGGTCCTTTGCTTGCTGTTCCCTTGTAAGCTCCTCCTCATTCTTCAGATGGTGTGGTGTTCTCCACCCACCCAGTTGTCCTGTTGGGTTTTGTACATACTGTTTGTTTGTCTGTTTGTTCCTCCTCCTGCATCGTCTTTGGGCATCAACAAGTTGTGTTCTGGAGTGTGCGCACAGATCCCCCAGCACGGGAGCTGGGGATGGAGGGGAAAAGCACCAGGGTGTGGCCTCAAAGGAAAATCAGCCAAAACACACCTTCACACAGAGGTCACGCCTGAAGATACTTACCCCAGACTGTACCAATGCTTCCATTCCCCTACCAACCCTCTCACCAATCACGAGGAGCTGATGTTTCATCCAATCTCTGCTGACTCCTGGAGTTCCGGTCCCATCAGCATCTATGGAAAAGAGTACAGGCGACGTTTCTGGCTGAGACCCTTCAGCAGAATGTGTTAGTGTTAGAGTTCTTCAGGTCAGCAATGGGGAAGAAGCTGTTGTTGAGGTGTGTGTCATCAGGCCCCAGTACCTTCTGCCTGATGGCACCATAGAGAGGAGGACATGGCCCAGCTGGTGGGGGTCCTGGTTCCAGATTCAATCTAAGGAGAACACATGGTCTGCCGTAATACCCTAAGGCCCTCTTCATCATTGCTGGCGATTTCAACTTGACCTGCTTTAAGAGTGAATCACTAAAGTATCGCTAGCTTGTCTCCTGTCCCACCAGGGACTCAAATGCCCTCAACCTTTGTTGCACAATCCTCAAGGGGACCTACAAAGCCACCCTCCACCCAGCCTTTGTAAAGCAGACCACAGACTCTGCCCCTTCTCCCTGTATACAAACAAGCTGAAACGCAATGATTAGGTACAGAAAACCACACAGTGCTGGTCTGAGGAATGTTCAAAAAGTTCAAAATTCAAAGTCAATTTTATTATCAAAGTACAGAGATGTCAGCATATAAGATTCATTTTCTTGTGGGCATACTCAGCAAACAGATGAGTCATAGAACACTACAACACAGAAACAGGCCTTTCAGCCCCTCTTATCCATGGTAAACTATTAATCTGCCAAGCTCTATCGACCTGCACCCGGACCACAGCCCTCCCATCCATGTACCCATCCAAAGGAGAAGCTAAAATCAGAAGTATCAGTATCTGTATTACAGTGGAGTAAAGGGAATCACAGAGGTATGAGAAAGGAACTGGTGAAAGTTGATTGGAAGGGGACACTAGCAGGAATGACAGCAGACAACAACGGCTGGTGCTTTGGAGGGAAATTCGGATGGTGCAGGAAAGATTCATTGCAAAGACAAAGAAATATTCCAAAGGAAGAATGGGCAACTGTGGCCGACAAGCAAAATCAAAGAAAGCATAAAAGCAAAAGAGAAAAATTAGTGGGAAGTTAGAGGGTTGAAAAGCTTTTAAAGACCAACAGAAGGCAGCTAAAAAGCCATAAAGAGGGAAAAGACAAAATATAAAAGTAAGTTAGCCAGTATAACTGACGACACAAAAGGTTTTTCAGATATATAAAGAGTAAAAGAGAGATGAGAGTGGATATTGGACTGCTGAAAAATGACACTGGAGAGGTAGTAATGGGGGGAGAAGAAGAAATTGTGGATGAACTTAATGTTACAGAAAAGATACTAGCACAGGCTTCAGGTGAGACAGGTAACTGTCTACCAGAACTCTCTGGCTTCTCCCACAAAGCCAATATCTAATCCAATTTACTACCTCATCTTGAATGTCAAGGGACTGAAATGTCTTGACCAACCTCCCATGCAGAATCTTGTCAAAAGCATTGCTTGGAGGCTATATCAGATGCATGGCAACTCTGGCAGGGTCTGCAAGACATTACTTCCTACAAAGCGAAACCCAATAGTTTGAATGGCAGTGATGCTTCACTACCAGATGAACTCAACACCTTCTATGCCCACTTTGAAAGGGAGAACACAATTACAGCTGTGAAGATCCCTGCTGCACCTGATGATCCTGTGATCTCTGTCTCAGAGGCCGATGTTAGACTGTCTTTAAAGAGAGTGAACCATCGCCAGGCAGAAGGTCCTGATGGAGAACCTGGTAAGGCTCTGAAAACCTGTGCCAGCCAACTAGTGGGAATATTCAAGGACATTTTCAACCTCTCACTGCTATGGGCAGAAGTTCCCACTTGCTTCAAAAAAGCAACAATCATACCAGTGCCTAAGAAGAATAACGTGGGCTGCCTTAATGACTATCGCCCGGTAGCACTCACATCGACAGTGATGAAATGCTTTAGGAGGTTGGTCATGACTAGACTGAACTCCTGTCTTAGCAAGGACCTGGACCCATTGCAATTTGCCTATCACCACAATAGGTCAACGGCAGACGCAATTTCAATGGCTCTTCACACAGCTTTAGACCACCAAGACAACACAAACACCTACGTCAGGATGCTGTTCATCGACGATAGCTCAGCATTTAACACCATCATTCCCACAATCCTGATTAAGAAGTTACAGAACCTGGGCCCCTGTACCTCTCCCTGCAATTGGATCCTCGACTTCCTAACTGGAAGACCACAATCTGTGCGGATTGGTGATAACATATCCTCCTTGCTGATGATCAACACTGGCGCACCTCAGGGGTGTGTGCTTAGCCCACTGCTCTACTCTCTGTATACACGTCACTGTGTGGCTAGGCATAGCTCAAATACCATCTATAAATCTGCTGATGATACAACCATTGTTGGTAGAATCTCAGATGGTGACGAGAGGGCGTACAGGAGTGAGATATGCCAACTAGTGGAGTGGTGCCACAGCAACAACCTGGTACTCAATATCAGTAGACAAAAGAGCTGATTGTGGACTTCAGGAAGGGTAAGATGAAGGAACACATACCAATCCTCATAGAGGGGTCAGATGTGGAGAGAGTGAGCAGCTTCAAGTTCCTGAGTGTCAAGATCTCTGAGGATCTAACCTGGTCCCAACATATCAATGTAGTTATAAAGAAGGCAAGACAACTGTTAATACTTTATGAGGAGTTTTGAAGAGATTTGGCATGTCAACAAATACACTCAACTTCTGTAGTTGTACTGTGGAGAGCATTCTGACAGGCTGCATCACTGTCTGGTATGGAGGGGCTACTGCACAGGACGGAAAGAAGCTGCAGAAGGTTGTAAATCTAGTCTGCTCCATCTTGGGCACTAGACTACAAGGTACCCAGGACATCTTTAGGGAGCGGTGTCTCAGAAAGGCAGCTTCCATGATTAAGGATCTCCAACACCCAGGGCATGCCCTTTTCTCACAGTTACCATCAGGTAGGAGATACAAAAGCCTGAAGGCACACACTCAGCGATTCAGGAACAGCTTCTTCCCCTCCGTCATCCAATTCCTAAATGGACTTTGAAGCTTTGGACACTACCTCACTTTTTTTAAATATACAGTATTTTTTTTTCACACTTTAAAAAAATCTATTCAATATACGTAATTGTTTATTTACTTGTTTATTTATTATTATTTTTTCTCATTGATGGATTATGTATTACATTGAATAGCTGCTGCTAAGTTAATACATTTCATGCCTCATGCTGGTGATAATAAACCTGATTCTGATTCTAAAACAAGTATTATCCCCCTCAGCCTCATTCTCCGACCTTCTCATGGACAATCAGAGGTTCATATTGTCAAAGTACGCATTGCTGAGATTCATCTTCTCCAGAAAGCCATGAAATACAGAAATACCATGGGAGTTGTTGAAAGAAAAAATATCAACTCCCCACCCCCAGCACAAAAAAAGAAAAGAAACAAAAATCACAAACCCTGAAAATTTCCCTACCCTCAGAGAGGAAAAAAAAACAGGGGCAGTAACGTCAAATTCCCGATCCACTGCTCCTCAGAAAAAAAGCGACCATCACATCAAACCCCCAACACCCTCCCTGCAGAAAAACAAACAATGACAACAGCAAATCCCTAACCTCCTCACCTGCAGAGAAGAACATTGACAATAGCATCAAGACCCCCAAACCCCTCTCTCACACAAAAACTTACAGAACTCTCACCCAGAAAAACAGCTACAAGAAAATCAGACCCCAAATCCCCAACCCCTCCCTCGCACAAACACTAGCATTTTGCACACCTGCAAATTGGCCACAAGTAAGAAAACACCGAAAAGCTGAAGGAGACCAGTATAAAGTACAGTCCAATAATCACAGCAAACTCAGAATATCGAAAACATCCCCCCTTTGGCGTTTGTCTGCACGAACCTAGTCCTTCTGTGAAGAGTGACTGCAATGGCGGGTCGGAACGCCGCTGACCCAGCTACGGACTGTTGTCGCCCCGTGGCCTCTGTTGAAGGTACTCACTGACCTCTCTGCATCCACTTTGATGCTTCGATCTTCCTCGATGCTTCGAAATGGAGCCGTTCATGACAGTGCACAGTCTCTGGTCTTTTCCCCAAGTCAGCTCATGTTATCGCTCCTCTTCAGAATCCATTGACTGGCCTTCTCGATGAGCCAGCTCTCCAGACAGCAGAGCGTTAGATCATGCCTATGACTGAATTCTGAACTGCACGCCACAGGCTCCAACAGTTTCCAAAACACAATCAAAAAGAATGAGGGGGAACCTCATTGAAACCTACTGAATGGTGAAAGGCCTTGATAGAGTGGATGTGGAGAGGATCTTTCCTGTGCCAGCACAGCCTCAGAATTGAGGGGCATCCTTTTAGAATGGATATCAGGAGGAATTTCTTAGCTAGGGTGGTGAATCTGTGAATTCTTTGCCACAGACAGCTGTGGAAGCCAAGTCATAAGGCAGAGACTGATAGTTTCTTGAAAGGTTAGGGCATGAAGGGATATGGTGAGAAGGCAGAAGATTGGGGCTGAGAATAAAATTGGATCAGCCATGATGAAATAGTGGAGCAGATGCAGTGGCCCAGATGGCTTAATCCTGCTCCAGTACCTTATGGTCTTGTGGTCTATGGTCTTATCACTCTATAACTGTTTCTGCTAAAGGATTGGTGATGAAGACAAAGGAGATGCAGTGGATGTGGTGTACATGAATTTTCAGAAGGCCTTTGACAAGGTGCCACACATGAGGCTGCTTAGCAAGATCAGATAGAATTACAGGGAAGTTACTAGCATGGGTGGAGCATTGGCTGGTCAGCAGAAAACAGAGAGTGGGAATAAGGGGATCCTATTCTGGCTGGCTGCCGGTTACCAGTGGAGTTCCACAGGGGTCGGTGTTGGGACCGCTGGTTTTTACGATGTATGTCAATGATTTGGACTACGGTATTAATGGATTTGTTGCTAAATTTGCTGATGATACAAAAATAGGTGGAAGAGGGGTTAGTGTTGAGGAAATAAAGAGCCTGCAGAGAGACTTAGATAGTTTAGGGGAATGGACAAAGAAGTGGCAAATGAAATATAGTGTTGAAAAATGTATGGTTATGCACTTTGGAGGAAGAAATAAACAGGCAGACTATTATTTCGATGGGAAGAGAATTCAAAACGCAGAGATGAATTTGAATTCATGGGAGCCCTTGTGCAAGATGCCCTAAAGGTTAACCTCCAGGTTGAGTCAGTTATGAAGAAGGTGAATGCAACGTTGGCATTCATTTCTAGAGGTGTAGAATATAAGAGTAGGGATGTGATGTTGAGGCTCTTTAAGGCACTCGTGAGACCACACTTGGAGTATTGTATGCAGTTTTGGGCTCCTTATTTTAGAAAGGATGTATTAACATTGGAGAGGGTTCAGAGAAGATTCACGAGAATGATTCCAGGAATGATAGGGTTACCATGTGAGGAACATCTGGCAACTCTTGGGCTGTATTCCCTGGAGTTCAGGAGAATGAATGGGGGATCTCATAGAAACTTCCCAAATGTTTAAAGACCTAAACAGATTAGGTATGGCAAAGTTATTTATTTCCCATGGTAGGAGATTCTAGGACAAGAGGGCACAACTTCAAGTTTGAAGGACGTCCATTTAGAACTGAGATGCGGAGAAATTACTTTAGTCAGAGGGTGGTAAATCTGTGGAATTTGTTGCCATGAGTGGCTGTGAGGCCAAGTCATTGGGTGTCTTTAAGGCAGAGATAGATAAGTTCTTGATTAGCCAGGGCATCAAAGGGTATGGGGAGAAAGCAGCGGAGTGAGGATGACTGGAAGAAATGGATCAGCCCATGATTGAATGGCGGAGCATACTTGATGGGCCGAATGGCCTACTTCTGCTCCTATATGTTATGGTCCTGTGGTCTTATGTTCTAAGTTTTAAACTTCTAATTGTGCCCGGCAATATCTTACGTTCTGCAGAATTCAGGAACCACGGAGCAGCCTGTTGTGTCGTAATGAGACAGGATCATTCACTACCACAGTGTGCAGCTATACAGGAGAGGCCATTCAGCCCATCATGTCAGTGCCTGTTCTCATCGGACCGATTTTCACTCTTTCTACATCCCTGTATGCTGGAACTTCTCACAAGTCCATCCATTCCCCTTTGATCATTCTGCCACTTGTCTATACTAACTGATCATTGACAGCAGCCAATCAACCTGCAGGCACCTCCATGCAGGAGGAAACTGGATTACCTGGGGGAAAGCCATGTGCAAAGGCATGGGATATATACATCCCAAAGAGGAAGTATTCTAAAGAAAGATAACACAACCATAGCTAACAAGAAGAGTCAAAACCAACATAAAGCAGACTGAAATGCTTGAGTGTATAGACATCAAGAAAAAGGATGTGCTGGAGCTTTGGAAAGGTATTAAGTTAGATAAGTCACTGGGACTGGATGAGATGTACCCCAGATTACTGTGGGAAGTGAGGGAGGAGTTTGCTGAGCCTCTGACGATGATCTTTGCATCATCAGTAGAGATGGGAGAAGTAACAGAGGATTGGAAGGTTGCAAATGTTGTTCCCTTGTTCAAGAAAGGGAGTAGAGGTAACCCAGGAAATTATAGCCCTGTGAGTCTTACTTTAGTGGTAGGCAAGGTGTTGGAGAAGATCCTGAGAGGCAGGATTTATGAGCATTTGGAGAGAAATAATCTGATTAGGGATAGTCAGCATGGCTTTGTCAAGAGAGATCGTGCCTTACGAATCTGAATGAATTCTTTCAGGATGTAACAAAACATTTTGATGAAGGTAGAGCAGTGGATGTAGTGAATATGGATTTCAGCAAGGCATTTGATAAGGTTTCCCATGTGAGGCTCATTCAGAAAGTAATGAGGCATGGGATCCAAGGAGACCTTGCTTTGTGGACTCAGAATTGGCTTGTCCACAGAAGGCAAAGGGTGGTTGTAGATGGTTTGTGTTCTGCATGGAGGTCGGTGACCAGTGGATCTGTTCTGGGACCCCTCCTCTTTGTGATTTTTATAAATGACCTGGATGAGAAAGTAGAAGGATGGGTTAGTAAGTTTGTTGATGATACAAAAATTGGGAGTGTCGTGGATAGTCTGGAGGGCTGTCAGAGGTTACAGTGGGATATTGATAGGATGCAGAACTGGTCTGAGAAGTGGCAGATGGAATTCAACCCAGGTAAGTGTGAAGTGGTTCATTTTGGTATGTCAAATTTGAATACAGAATACAATATTGATGGTAAGACTCTTGGCAGTGTGGAGATCTTGGGGTCCATAGGACACTCAAAACTGCTGCACAGATTGACAGTGTGGTGTGTTGGCCTTCATCAGCCATACGATTGAGCTCAAGAGCCGTGAGGTAATGTTACAGCTATATAAAACCTTGGTCAGACCCCACTTGGAGTACTGTGTTCAGTTCTGGTTACCTCACTACAGGAAGGATGTGGATACTATAGAGAGAGTGCAGAGGAGATTTACAAGAATTTTGCCTGGATTGGGGAGCATGTCTTATGAGAATAGGTTGAGTGAACTTGGCCTTTTCTCCTTGGAGTGACAGAGGATGGGAGGTGACCTGATAGAGGTGTATAAGATGATGAGCGGCATTGATCGTGTGGATAGCTTTTTTCCCCAGGGCTGAAATGGCTAACATGAGGGGGCATAGTTTTAAGCGGCAAGGGGGGGTGTCAGAGGTAATATTTTCACACAAAGAGTGGTGGGTGCATGGAATACACTGCCAGCAAAGGTGATAGAGGCGGATACAATAGGGATTTTTAGGAGACTCTTAGATAGTACATGGAGCTTAGAAAAATAGAGGGCTATGCAGTAGGGAAATTGTAGGCAGTTTCTAGAGTAGGTTCATGGTTGGCACGAGGGGCCTGTAATGTGCTGTAGATTTCTGTGTTCTATGTTCTAATGAGGGATGACCTCCTTGAATCCTATTGAATGGTGAAAGGTCTCAATAGAGTGGATGTTGTGAGGAAGTTTCCTGTCGTGGGAGAGTCTAAGACTGGAGGATCTAGCCTCAGAACAGAGGGTGTCCTTTTAGAACAGAGATGAGGAGGAATTTCTTTAACCAGGGAGTGGTGGATCTGTGGAATTCTTTGCCACAGTCAGCTGTGGAGACCCAGTCTTGCTGTATATTTGATAGATTCTTGGATTTGACAGGACATGAAGCGATTAGGGGAGAAGACAGGAGACTGGGGCTGAGAGGAAAATTGCATCAGCCACAATGGGCCAAATGGCATAATTCTTCTCCTATATTTTATGGTCTTATGGTCTAATATAAGGCATTGCTCCTCCACCCTGCGGGTGCCCTCATCTTGGCACAAGGGGGAGTCACGGACTGACACTTCAGAATGGGAATGAGAATTGGAATTAAAATGTTTGGGCATCGGGAATTCCTGCTTGTGGCAGATGTTGTGAAGGTGTTTGACAAAGCGTTCATCCAATCTGCAAGGGGTCTCACCAATATAGCGGAGGCTGCATCAGGAGCACTGGACACAACTGGTGACCCCATCAAATTTGAAGGTGAGGTGTTGCCTCATCTGGAAGGTCCGTTTGGGGCCCTGAATGGAGGTGAAGGAGGAGGTGAATGGGTAGGTGTGGTACCCAGGCCACTTGCAGGGATAAATGCCAGGAAGGAGATCAGTGTTGAAAGATGAATGGACAAGGGAATCACAGAGGGAACGATCCCTGCAGAAAACAGAAAGGGGAGGGTAGATAAAGATATGTTTGGTGGTAGGATCCCTTTGGAGATGGCAGTAGCTGAGGAGGATGATGTGTTGGATGCAGAGGCTCATGGGGTGGTAGATAAGGGCAAGAGGAAATATCATTGTTACGGTGGCAGGAAGAGGGGTGGTCACAGATGGTTGGGAAATGGAAGAGATATTGGTGAGGGCAGCATCAATGGTGGAGGGAGGGAAACCACATTCTTTGAAGAAGGAAGACATCTCTGATGTCCTGGAAAGGAAAGCTGTGTTCTAGGGAGAAGACAAGGTGGAGGTGCAGAAACTGATAAAAGAGAATAGCATTTTTGCAGAATAGGGTGGGAAGAGGTATAGTCGAGATAACCATGGGAATCAGTCCATTGATAGTTTGTCTCCAAAGATTCAAAGTACATTTATTATCAAAGGATGTGTATAAATTTTACAACCTTGAATTCTGTCTGCTTACAGGCTGCCACAAAGCAAGAAGCCTGAAAGAACCTAATGAATAGAAAACCAACACCCAGTGCGTAAAGAGAGAAAAAAAAAACAGGTCATGCAGACAGTAAAAGCAAATAACAGCATTCAGAATCAAATTGAGTGATAGACAGCTTGGAGCAGCTGGAGTCGGCCCGTAGCCTCAGCCTTAGTTCCTCATCCAGTGGGACAGCCAGCCGTGAAGCTCGCAGTCATGAATCATGTAGCAAGTGGAGCATTCTCACAGCCTCAGTGCCGTGGAGAGAGAGGTAGACGTCTCAGAAGACTGAAGAGAATTGGCCCAACCCTTGCCTCCCATCCTGACACCCTGCCTTTTCAGTAGATTGTCCAAACACCAGGTCGTCTCCTGCATTGAACACTGGTGCCCCAGCAGCAATATGCCCTGGACCTGTAGCCTGCCACTCAGCCCGTGGTCATTGGTGACCTTTCCAAATCAGCTCAGCTCTTAGATTGATCCAACCTTGCTCCCGGTTCAGGTGGGTAATCTCCGAAACTCCTCCATACTGACTCCCCTTCCAACTGCTTGCTCCAACACCATCTCCGACTCTATCTCCATCTCAAACATGCCTAAACCTCACTTCTCCTTAAACATGCCTTAACCTCATGAACAAAGTGGATGAGCTCAGAGTGTGGATCAGTACTTGGATGTTGTGGTCATTACAGAGACTTGGATGGCTCAGGGGCAGGAATGTTTATTTCAAATGCCAGGTTTTAGATGTTTCAGAAAGGACTGGGAGGGAGGCAAATGAAGTGGGGACGTGACACTGTTGATCAGCGATAGTGTCACGGCAACAGAAAAGAAGGAAATCATGGAGGGATTGTCACTGACTCGCTATGGGTGGAAGTTAGGAACAGGAAGGGGTCAATAACTCTACTGGGTGTTTTTTATAGACCACCCAATAGTGACAGGGATATCGAGGAGCAAGGGATTTAGATGGGGTGGAGTTTATTAGGTGTGTTCAGGAAGGTTTCCGACACAGTATGCAGATAAGCCTACAAGAGGAGAGGCTGTACTTGATCTGGTATTGGGAAATGAACCTGGTCAGGTGTCAGGTCTCTGGTCTCTCAGTGGGAGAGCATTTTGGAGATAGTGATCACAATTCTATCTCCTTTACCATAGCATTGGAGAGGGATAGGAACAGACAAGTTAGGGAAACGTTTAATTGAAGTAAGGGGAAATATGAAGCTATCAGGCAGGAACTTGGAGGCATAAATTGCAAACAGATGTTCTCAGGGAAATGTATGGCAGAAATGTGGCAAATGTTCAGGAGATATTTGTGTGGTGTTCTGCATGGGTACATTCCAATGAGACAGGGAAAGGATGGTAGGCTACAGGAACCATGGTGTGCAAAGGCTGTTGAAAATCTAGTCAAAAGGAAAAGAAAAGCTAATGAAAGGTTCAAAAAACTAGAAAAATCTAGGTAATGATAGAGATCTTGAAAATTATAAGGTGAGCAGGAAAGTGCTTAAGAATGAAATTAGGAGAGCCAGAAGGGGACATGAGAAGGCCTTGATGAGTAGGGTTAAGGAAAACCCCAAGGCATTCTACAAGTATGTGAAGAGCAAGAGGATAAGACGTGAGAGAATTGGACCAATCAAGTGTGACAGTGGGAAAGTGTGTATGGAACCGAAGGGAATAGCAGAGGTACTTAATGAATACTTTGCTTCAGTATTCACTATGAAAAAGGATCTTGGCGATTGTAGGGATGACTTACAGCGGACTGAAAAGCTTGAGCATATAGACATTAAGAAAGAGGATGTGCTGGAGCTTTCAGAAAGCATCAAGTTGGATACCGCAGACTACTGTGGGAGGCAAGGGAGTAGATTGCTGAGCCTCTGGCGAAGATCTTTGGGACGGGAGAGGTTCTGGAGGATTGGAGGGTTGCAGATGTTGTTCCCTTATTCAAGAAAGAGAATAGAGATATCCCAGGAAACTATAGACCAGTGAGTCTTACTTCAGTCGTTGGTAAGTTGATGGAGAAGATCATGAGAGGCAGGATTTATGAACATTTGGAGATGCATAATATGATTAGTAATAGTCAGCATGGTTTTGTCAAATGCAGTTCGTGCCTTATGAGCCTATTGAAATTTTTGAGGATGTGACTAAACACATTGATGAAGGTAGAGCAGTGGATGTAGTGTATATGGATTTCAGCAAGGCATTTGCTAAGGTACCCCATGCAAGGCATATTGAGAAAGTAAGGAGGCATGGGATCCAAGGGGATGTTGCTTTGTGGATCCAGAATTGGCTTGCCCATAGAAGGCAAAGAGTAGTTGTAGGTGAGTCATATTCTGCATGGAGGTTGGTGACCAGTGGTGTGCCTCAGGGATCTGTTCTAGGACCCCTTCTATTCGTAATTTTTATAAATGACCTGGATGAGGAAGTGGAAGGATAGGTTAGTAAATTTGCTGATGACACAAAGGTTGGAGGTGTTGTGGATAGTGTGGAGGGCTGTCAGAGGTAACAGTGGGACATCGATAGGATGCATAACTGGGCTGAAAATTGGCAGATGGAATTCAACCCAGATAAGTGTGAAGTGGTTCATTTTGGTAGGTCAAATATGATGGCTGAATATAGTATTAATGGTAAGACTCTTGGCAATGTGGAGGATCAGAGGGATCTTGGGGTCCAAGTCCATAGGACACTCAAAGCTGTTGCCCATGTTGACTGTGTGGTTAAGAAGGCATACAGTGCATTGGCCTTCATCAACCGTGGGATTGAGTTAAGAACTGAAAGGTAATGTTACAGCTATATAGGACGCTGGTCAGACCTCACTTGGAGTACTGTGTTCAGTTCTGGTCATCTCACTACAGGAAGGATGTGGAAACCATAGAAAGGGTGCAGAGGAGATTTACAAGGATGTTGCCTGCATTGGGGAGCATGCCTTATGAAAATAGGTTGAGTGAATTCGGCCTTTTCTCTTTGGAGCGACGGAGGATGAGAGGTGACCTGATAGAGGTGTATGAGATAATGAGAGGCATTGATTGTGTGGATAACCAGAGGCTTTTCCGCAGGACTGAAATGGCTAATACGAGAGAGCACAGTTTTAAGGTGCTTGGAAGTAGGTACAGAGGAGATGTCAGTAGTAAGTTTTTTACGCAGAGAGTGGTGAGTGCGTGGAATAGGCTGCCGGCAACGGTGGTTGAGGTGGATACAAGAGGGTCTTTTAAGAGACTTTATAAAAGAGAGCTTATAAAAATAGAGGGCTATGGGTAAACAGAAGTCATTTATAAAGTACATACATTTTTGGCACAGCTTTGTGGGCCGAAGGTCCTGTATTGTGCTGTAGGTTTTCTATGTTTCTAACCTTGCTCCAACTTTACATCACACCTGCACTTCTCAACCCTTCAGTCAGCCTTGCTTTTGCTCGCCCCTTCATTGTTTGCGATGATAGTTTACCACAATTTACCACAGAAAAAGCAAAACTGATAAAATACTTAGTCATATTTCTTGCTTTATGAACCACCAGAAACTGTCGCCCAAAGGGAGGGAGTTGGTACAAATGGACCAAGTAAATTTAAGGGCAGGGTGAACTTAAAAGGCAAAATTTATAAAATTGATGAGCACAGCAAGGGTGCATGAAGCAGCACCAATGCAGTCATCAATTTAGCGGAGGAAGAGGTGGGGAGTATTACCGGGGAAGGCTTCAAACATGGACTTCTACATAGCCAACAAAGAGGCAGGCAAAGCTGGCACCCTTGGCTGTCCCTCAAGTTTGGAGAAAGTGGGAAATTTATTGAGGGTGGAGATCAGTTCCTTCAGATGGAGGAGGATGGTGCTGGAGGGGATTGGTTGTTTTTTTCTCAAGAATGAAGTGGAGAACTTTGGGGCCTTCTTCATTGGATCGGAAGATGTTGAATCTTTGTGGGTTGAGTTAAGAAACTGCAAGGATTAAAGACCCCCGATGGCAGTTGTATACAGGCCTCTCAACAGTAGCTGGGATGGGGACAACAGATTACAACAGGAAGTAGCAAAGGCACTTCAAAATGGCAACGTCAGGGGAGATTTTAACATACAGGTTGATTGGGAAAATCAGGTTGGTTATGGATCTCCAGAGAGTGAATTTGTTGAGATGGTTTTCTAGGGCAGTTAGTCATTGGGCCCACTATGTAATGAACTGAAGGGTATTAGGGAGCTTAAGGTAAAAGAATATTGAGGAGGCAATGAGCACAATATGAATGAGTTCAACTTGAAATTTGATGGCGAGAAAGTAACGTTTGACATAGCTATATTTCAGTGGAGTAAAATAAATGACTGTGGTATGAGAGAGGAGTTGGACGAAGTAAATTGGAAGGAGATGCTGACAGGGATGACAGCAGAGCAGCAATGGCGTGAGTTTCTGGGAAAATGAGGAAGGTGCAGGATAGATGTATTCCAAAAACTAAGAAATACTCAAATGGCAAAATAATACAACCGTGGCTGACAAGGGAAGTCAAAGCTAATATAAAAGCAAAATAGAGGGCATACAACAAAGCAAAAATTAATGGGAAGATAGAGGATTGAGACGCTTTTAAAAACCTACAGAAAGCAATGAAGAGAATCATTAGAAGGGAAAAGATGAAATATGAAGGCAAGCTAGCAAACAATATCAAGGTGGATAGAAAAACCTTTTACAAGTATATAAGAAATAAAAGAGAGATGAGAGTGAATATAGGACCACTGGAAAATAAGGTAGGAGAAATAATAACGGGGGACAAGGAGATGGCAGATTAACTAAATGAGTATTTTGCATCAGTCTTCACCGTGGAAGACACTAGCAGTATGCCTGATGTTGTAGTGTGTGACGAAAGAGAAGTGGGTGCAGTTACTATTACAAGAAAGAAGGTGCTCAAAAAGCTGAAAGACCTAAAGGTACATAAGTCACCCAGACCAGATGAACTGCACCCTAGGGCTCTGAAAGAGGTATCAGTAGAGATTGTGGAGGCATTAGTAGTGATATTTCAAGAAGCATTAAACTCTGGCATGGTGCCAGAGGACTGGAAAATTGCAAATGTTACTCCACTCTTTAAGAAAAGAGGAAGGCAGCAGGAAGTGTCACGTGATCAGCAACAATGAATATCAATTGAGTCAGGTTTTATAAAAACCAACAAACATTTATTAAACTTTGCTCAAAAATAGCAAAATGTATTTAAACGACTAACTTAACCGGAAGTTAACTGCTATACGGCAACTCTGGAACAGCTCTTAAAAGGGTAGATGCGAAAACAGTTCTTAAAGTGGTAAATTCGAACACCGTTCTTAGAATAGTAAATTCAAAAGTCCAAGAGATTTATGTAGTCAATTAGAAGAGACTTTTCTGAAGTGAAGAATTCCTTGAAGATGTCACATTACCGCTGATCCCAGCCGGAATCTGCCTTGTTCGCAGGATTCACGATGACAGAAATAAAATAGTTTAAATGAACTGACCTTTTCCTCTGTAGAATAGACACTGCACAACCTTTTCTGCTTTAGCAGAGGTTACCTCATGCAGATCACTCTTTCTTGAACGAAGATTCAATAATGGTTGATCCTCTCCAATACCACCGAACGACATCAGCTTTACTTAACTCCTTCAGGTTCCGTACCTTAGTAATGTCTTCACTCTCCAATAGTACTGAAAAGGTGCACCAACAAAGCTGGCAGCTATTGGTGAAACTGCCGGCCCAACACTTCTGTACCTTACAATAGAAAGTAAAACTCCGTTTTAAAACGAAACTGTGCCATGGGATGAATACACAGCATAGCGGAGTATCTGACTGATGATTTAAACTGAAACTAACTGCGTCATCAGGGGTCTACCCTTATATACCTGGTGAGAACAGGTCATCACGTGACCTCACATCGGCAGGAAAATTACTCATGTGACCTCCGCAAGACCATTACATCATCCTCATAAGACGGTCACAAGATATCCATGAAGTATGTAACAAAAGGAAATTTATAGATCAGTTAGCCTGACCTCAGTGGGTGGAAAGATGCTAGGTTAATTGTTAAGGATGAGGTTATGGAGTACTTGGTGACACAAGACAAGATAGGACAAAGTCAGCATGGTTTCCTTAATGGAAAATCTTGCCTGATGAACCTGTTGGAATTTTTTGAGGAGATTACAAGTAGTACAGATAAAGGTGCCACACATGAGGCACACGAGACAGTGGATTTTCAGAAGACCTTTGACAAAATGCCACACATGAGGGTGCTTAGCAAGTTAAGAGCCCATGGTATTACAGGAAATTTACTAACATAGTTAGAGCATTGTCTGATTGGTAGGAGGCAGGGAACGGGAATAAAAGGATCTTTTTCTGGTTGGCTGCCAGTGACTAGTGGTGTTCTGCAGTGACTGGTGTTGGGACCGCTTCTTTGTGTGCTGTATATAAATGATTTAGATGATGGAATAGATGGCTTTACTACCATGTTTGCAGATGATGTGGAGATTGGTAGAGGGGCAGGTCGTGTCGAGGAAATAGGAAGGATGCAGAAGGACTTAGACAGATTAGGATAATGGGCAAGAAAGTGGAAAATAAAATACAATGTTGGAAAATGCATGGTCATACGCTTTGGTAGAAGAAAAAAATTGTGCAGTCTATTTTCTAAATGGGAAGAAAACCAAATATCAGAGATACAAAGCGACTTGGGAGTCCTTGTGCAGAATACCCTAAAGATTAGATTGCAGGTTGAGTCATTGGTGTGGAAAGCAAATGCGATGTTAGCATTCATTTCAAGAGGTCTAGAATAAAAGAGCAGGGACGTGACGCTGAGGCTCTATAAGGCCTCACCTTGTGTATAGTGAACAATTTTGGGTCCCTCATCTTAGAAAAGATGTGCTGGCATTGGAGAGGGTCCAGAGGAGGTTCACAAGGATGATTCCAGGAATGAAAGGGTTATCATATGAGGAACGTTTGTTGGCTCTGGGCTTGTAGGTGCTGTAATTTCAATGGATGATGGGAGATCTCATTGAAAGACATGGTAAGGGTTTTGTCATGGTTGGGAAGTCTAGAACAAGAGGGCACAGCCTCAAGATAGTGGGGCATCTGTCCATTTAAAACAGAGATGAGGAGAAATTTCTTTAGCCAGAGGGTGGTGAATTAGTGGAATTTGTTACCACAGGCAGCTGTGGAGCCCAGATTGTTGGGTGCATTTAAGGCAGAGTTTGATAGGTTCTTGATTGGCCATGGTATCGAAGGTTACAGAGAGAAGGCCAGGAGTGAGGTTGAGGAAGGAAAAGGGATCAGCCATGATTGAATGGTGGAGCAGACTCGATGGGCCAAATTTCCTTATTCTGCACCAATGTCTTATGGTCTTGATGGGGGACAGTAGTGTATAGGGACTGAGCATCCAATGTGAAAATGAAGTGGTTAGGGTCAAAGAATTAAAAGTTGTTGTGGAGATTGAGAGCATGTGGCAGATGTAGGTGGGAACGGACTGAACCAAAGGGAGTGGAATGGAACTGAGATATGAGGAAACGAGTTCAGTGGGGCAGGAATAAGCAGGGACAATGGGCCTACCTGGACAGTCTGGTTTGTGGATGATGCGCAGGATGTAGAAATGGGCAGTACGGGGTAAGGGAAGTATGAGTTTAGTGGCAGTGGGTGGGAGCTCTCCAGAGTTGACGAGTCAGTGATGGTGTCAGAGACAGTTTTCTGATGGAGTGGAGAGGGAGCTACTTCAAGGGGCAGTATGAGGAGGTGCCTGTGGGTTGTCTCCTGGCCTCAGTAAGGTAGAGGGCAGTGCGCCACACTACAACAGCACCCCGTTTGTCTGCAGGTTTGATGGTGAGGTTGGGATTGGTGTGGAGAGAGTGGGGAGCAGACTGTTCGGAGAGGGTGAAGTTGGAGCAGGAGAGAGGAGGTGCTAAAGTTGAGCTGGTTGATGTTTGCAATTTGAGCTGAAAAGATCCAGAGCAGGTAGAGGTCCAGAGCAGTGCGACCAAGAAGGGGAAGAGGGTTGAGGATGACTGTTTATTCATCTCCATAGATGCTGCCTGACCTGCTGAGTTCCTCCAGTATTTTGTGTGTTTTGCTCTGGATTTCCAGAATCTACAGAATCTCTTGTGTTTATGATTTGCTGCTGCACCACAAAATCTCTTCAAGGGATGCCTACTCTGAAGAAGTTTAAATCTTTTCTTCGACAGGAGTTCAGTGAGACCCTCCCTCATTGCTCCCCCTCTGTGATCTCTGCTGCCCTCTGGCCCTTTGACCATCTGCTCACCCAGACCTGTTACCACAGCTGCACATCCTTCCTGGGACCTTGTCTTTTCTGTCACCTTGTTCCACGTGGTTTCCAGATCCGCTTTCCGTCACCTTGTTCCGCGTGGCTTCCAGATCCGCTTTCCGTCACCTTGTTCCGCTTGGCTTCCAGGTCCGCTTTCCGTCACCTTGTTCCGCATGGCTTCCAGGTCCGTTTTCAAGCTTCTCACTTCAGACCCACCGAGGACCCCAGGTTGACATTCAATTTACGTGTCACCCCTTCCACCATGCGAAGATAGCAGATGGGCCTGTCTCGGTCCCTGCCACACTCCAATCCTCTCTTTCCTCCACCTATCATGGACCTCCCTGACATTTTCTCCTTTGCCCGATTCATGGTTTCAACCGCCAGTTTATTTGCCTTCCTCACGTCCAGCAAGGATTGGAAGATCGCCCAACTCCAGACTGCAGATCCCTCTGCCTCCCACCCAGACCTCGATTCCATCGAGCGCCCCCAGATTACGGATCTCATCGGCTCTATTCCTCGTCCTAATGACTCTGGATACCACTATTGCCAACACCGGATCCAATGACCCCAAGCAGATCCGAAACTTGGACCACTGCCATCAGTGCTGGTTCCTACAACTCTGGACACTTTCAAACTGTGCAACCTTTAGCCTGGAGCTTTACCACTAGCACCTCCAGGCCGAGACTTCACACACTGCCACAGGACACCAATTCTACCCTTCCCCCACCACTTTCAGGCCTGACCTTCAGCTCTTGGGTCCTCGGAACCTCCATCTCCCTCCCACCCCGCTCCCTGAACACCCCAATTCTCCTCTCCCCTCTCATCCCAGCTCTAATCCTTGCCATTTTCTCTGACCTTTCCCCCTCTGAGGTAGAATGTTCTGCCCTCAGTAAGGGCCTCACCTTTGTGCCCCTTCGCTTGCACCTCAGTGAGTTCCACGCCTGCTACAATGGCAAGCTCTTCTTCGTCGCCTCCATCTCCAAGCCTACTCTTTGGCAAGGATTTCACACCCTACGCTGATGACCCCTTCTCCTTTGATCTATTTGAATGTGTGTCTCTCACCTCTTTCTTTCCAATATTTGGGGAAGGCCATAGTGAATCTTCAGTCTTGCAAATGATCCCTTGCTGTACTTGGTCAATCCGGACTGATCACATTCCTGAAGTGATGTTCGCAGTTCTAATCATTGTTACCAATTAATTCCCTACCTGTCTGCTCTAAATCCACCCTCTATGGCACTCCTTTGATCGGGGTCGAGCATGGCTGTTACGTCCAAGCTGTTTGCATGACATGCAACTCAGAGCAGGAGGGATAAAACACCTTTATCAAAGTGAGGTTCATGAGGGTGATCCTGGGAATGGAAGGGTTAATGCATGGCTCTGGGCCTATACTCTCTGGAGTTTAGAGTTTAGAGGCCACAGTTTAAGAATAAGGGGTAGGCCATTTAGAACGGAGTTGAGGAAAAACTTTTTCACCCAGAGAGTGGTGGATATATGGGGTACTCTGCCCCAGAAGGCTGTGGAGGCCAAGTCTCTGGATGCTTTCAAGAAAGAGATGGATAGAGTTTTTAAAGATAACGGAATCAAAGGTTATGGGGATAAGGCAGGAACTGGATACTGATTGTGGATGATCAGCCATGATCACAGTGAATGGCGGTGCTGGCTCGAAGGGCTGAATGGCCTACTCCTGCACCTATTGTCTATTGTCTATAATTGGGAGGGGGGTGTGGATCTCATGAAACCTATTGAATTATTGAAAGGCCTAGATAGAGTGGATGCGGGGAGGATTTCCCCCACATCTGGAATCTGGAATTTATTGCCCTAGACGGCTGTGAATGCCAAGTCATTGGGTATACTTAAAGCAGAGGTTGATAGGTTCTTCATTAGTAACTTACAGGGAGAAAGAATGAATGAACGAATGAAATTTATTTCGGTCAGTACAAATATAACAAAAAGCATCATTTTCAACGATGATTTCATAAGACAAAATTACAACAAAAAAAACAGATACTCTTTAAAACAGCCCAAAAGGGTGTAGGCTGAAGCTACAGCTTATTATGCCTACCTCTCTTACTTATTCAACATATTTGGTGTCAATCATCACATCAAAACAAAAAATTTCATAATCTTTTAACGCAAAATCCAATTCCAAGTATCATTTATTTACATTACTCCCATTCATTCTAAATCATGTATTTTATATTTGTTCATTAAATTAAATGGGGTTGAGAGGAATAATAAGTCAACCATGATGGAATGTCAGAGCAAACTCGATGGGCCAAATGGCCTAATTCTGCTCCTTATGTCTTATGGCCTATTTCTTATTGTAATTCATTGTGATTTTATGTGCTGAACTGTACTACTGCTTCAAACCAGCAGATTTCACGTCGTAGTGTAAATCCATGACAATTAACCTGATCCAGGCTGGCTGCTGAGCCAACTCGAAGCGGTCACGTAGAAAGCAGGATTAAAGGAGGAGAGGGTGCCATTACTGGTCAGTACTCAGGCAGGAGAACTTGTCACTGAGGCATTATAGATGGAACTGAGGAATAAGTATGACCATGTTAGGCATTATGTTAATAGGATTATATTATAGATCATACATTAATGGGATTATATTATAGATCAGCCAACAATCCATGGGATTAGAGGAGCAAATTTTTAGAGAGATCACGGACTGTTGCAAGAAAGATAAGATTGTGATAGTTGGCGATTTTAACATTCCATATATTAATTGGGAATCCTGCACTGTAAAAGGACTAGATGGGATAGAGTTTGTCAAATATATTTAGGAAAGTTTCCTTAATCAGTATGTACGAGGGGTGATTGATAAGTTTGTGGCCTAAGATAGAAGGAGTCAATTTTAGAAAACCTAGCACATTTATTTTCCAACATGATCCCCTCCTACATTTACACACTTAGTCCAGCCTTCGTGGAGCATACAGATCCCTTCTTTGTAGAAGTCGGTGTCTTGGACTTCCAGAAAATGTCCATAGCAGGGGTGATTGATACGTTTGTGGCCTAAGGTAGAAGGAGATGAGTTATACAGTTTGTTACATGCACATGCAGTTCAACTCTGAGTGATTATGCAGAAAGTTTGAAATTAATAACTCATCTCCTTCTACCTTAGGCCATAAAATTATCAAACACCCTGATCTCAAAAAATGTTAAACTTTTTAGTTTAATTTATCGAAATTATTTATTTAAACCCTCATTAAGTGATCCTACATTTCTCCTTTGGAGGAATAAAGGAGTTTATTCTTGTATGGATCTGTTCCAAGATGGCCGATTGATGTCTTTTGAGAAATTAGTAACTAAATACTCTCTCTCGTATTCACATTTCCTGCAATATCTTCAGGTCAGATGCTTCTTACAAGAATATTTAAGTAATTTCCCATATATATAGGATCTGACCTGTTAGATATTATTTTAAAAATGACCCCTTTAGTGAAAGGTTTTATTGGGAACATTTATAACTTACTGTTACAACAGCACAATTACCCTTCACTTAAGATTAAGCAAGATTGGGAGAGAGAGCTTAACATGACCTTGATAACGGAGGATTGGTTGCGAATTTTGAAGTTGGTTAACTCCTCTTCGATCTGCGTCAGTCACTCTTTAATTCAATTTAAAATTGTACATCATTACTGTTTGACAAAGGAGAGACTGTTTAAAATGTTTCCAAATATTCATAGTCAATGTGATAGATGTAAAACTGAGACAGCTATATTGACACATGTTTTGGTCGTGTTCTGTATTGAAACAGTTTTGGAAATCTATTTTCTCTACAATTTCTAAAGTTTTAAAAATTAATTTACAACCTAATATATTGACAGTTTTGTTTGGTATAATCCCTTAATATATTCATGGTATTTCTCTATCAGACCAACGTGCAATTGCATTCATTACATTATTGGCCGGAAGGGCTATTTTGTTGAAACGGAAAGATGTCTCTGCTCCCACTTTGATACAATGGTTCTCTCAGGTGATGTTATGTCTTAGTTTGGAGAAAATCAGAAGTTGAACTTTTGATCCTCGATTTGATTTTGAGAAAAGGTGGGGTTCATTTGCCTGCTACTATCATCTGATTTGAGTTGATTAATATGGCTTCTTTCTGATTTTTGTTTAAATGGATTTGAGTTGGCAGATTGATGTTTCTCTTTTTTGGAAGCTTGTATGACGTATAGCACTGGAGTTGTGCTCCCAGTGGGGTTTTTTTTTTCCAGCAACACACATCAAAGTTGCTGGTGAACACAGCAGGCTAGGGAGCATCTCTAGGAAGAGGTACAGTCGACGTTTTGGGCCGAGACCCTTCGTCAGGACTAACTGAAGGGTAGCTCTTTCTTCAGTTAGTCCTGACGAAGGGTCTCGGCCCAAAACATCGACTGTACCTCTTCCTAGAGATGCTGCCTGGCCTGCTGCGTTCACCAGCAACTTTGATGTGTATTGCTTGAATTTCTAGCATCTGCAGATTTCCTCGTGTTAGGGTTTCTTTTCCTCTTAGTTAGTAGGGGTTCTTTTCTGTCTTTCAAAAAAATATTCTTAACACTTTATTTTTCTTCTTATTATTGATATATCACTTAGCTTTGTTAATCAGTTATTTGCCAATTTAATTCTTCTTTGTACATATTGACTTGATTACCTTAATGTATTTTTTGTTGATCTTTAATATTAATAAAAAAGACTTTAAAAATGCAATGAAATCAATCACCCTGATGCATTATCAACTGATGAGTTATTAACTTCAAACTTTCTGCAAAATCACTCAAAGAGTTGAACTGCACGTGCATGTAACGAGAGCCGTATAACTTATCTCCTTCTACCTTAACCACAAGTGTGTCAATCACCCCTGCTGTGGACACCTTCTGGAGGTCCAAGATCCGTATGCTCCACAACCGCTGGACTAAGTGTGTAAATGTAGGAGGGGTCTATGTTGAAAAATAAATGTGCTAGGTTTTCTAAAATTGACTCCTTTTACCTTAGGCCACAGACTTATCAATCACCCCTCGTAGAAGTCCCAACTAGGGAGAATGTGATACTAGGTCTCCTATCAGGGAGTGACCAGGGCAGGTGACAGGAGTTTGTGTAGGTGAACACTTTGCATCTGGTAATCATAATGCCATTAGTTTCAAAGTAAGTATGGAAAATGTCCTCAGGTTGAGATCCTGAATTGGAGAAAGGCTGGTTTTGTTGGCACCAGAAGGGATCTGACAAGTGTATATTGGAACAGGCTGTTTTCTGGCAAAGGTGTACTTGATAAATTTCATGACATATGCCAATGATACTAACCCTGGTTCTGACTTGGCAAGTGGGAGCCTTCAAAAGTGAAATTTTGAGAGTACAGACTTTATGTTCCTCTCAGAATAAAAAGGCAAGGACAACAAGTTTAGGGAACTTCCATTTCTGAGAGATATTGAGGTCCTGGATAAGACCAGAAAGGAGGTGCATTGCAGGTAAAGGCAGATAGTTTACAAAGTGTTTATGTAGTACAAGAAATGCAAGGGAACACTTAAGGAAACCGGGAGGCTAAAAGGAGGCATGAGGCTGGTCCAGCTGACAAGGTGAAGGAAAATCGTAAGGGCTTCTACAGCTAGTGAGAAGATAGAGGATTGGAAAACTTTTGAAAACTTGCAGAAGGAAACTATAAAGGTCATTACAAAGGAAAAGACGAATTATGAAAGGAAGCTGGTGACTAATATCAAAGATGCCAAAAGCTTTTTAAAATATATAAAGGATAAAAGCGAGTTGAGGGTAGATATAGGACCAATACAAAATGACACTGGAGATATTGTAATGAGACATGCAGAGGAACTGAATGCATATTTTGCATCAGTCTTCACAGTGGAAGACACCTGCAGTATATCGGACATTCAAGAGTCTCAGGGAAGTGAAATTTGTGCAGTGAAAATTACAGCTGGGAAGGTGCTCAGGAAGCTTAATGGTTTGAGGGTGGATAAATCTCCTGGACCTGATAGGATGCACCCCCAGGTTCTGAAGGAAGTAGCTGGAAAGATTGCAGAGGGATTGTAAATGATCTTTCAAGAATCAATAGATTCTGGCATTGTACAGGATGACTGGAAAATTGCAAATGTTACTCCGCTATTTAAGAAGGGTGGGAGGCAGCAGAAAGGAAACTATAGACCTGTTAGCCTGAAATCAGTAGTTGGGAAGTTGTTGGAATTGATTGTTAGGGATGAGATTAAAGAATACCTGGAATCACATGACAAGATAGGCCAAAGCCAGCATGGTTTCCTGAAAGGAAAATCCTGCCTGACTAACCTACTGCAATTCTTTGAGGAAATTACAAGCAGGGTAGACAAAGGAGATGTGGTAGACATGGTGTACATGGATTTTCAGAAGGCCTTTGACAAGGTGCCACACATGAGGCTGCTTAGCAAGATAAGAGCCCATGGATTTATAGGGAAGTTACTAGCGTGCGTGGAGCGTTGGCTGATCAGCAGAAAACAGAGCGGGAATAAAGGGATCCTATTCTGGCTGGCTGCCGGTTACCGGTGGAGTTCTACAGGGGTCGGTGTTGGGACCGCTGCTTTTTACAATTTACATCAATGATTTGGACTCAGTATTAATGGTTTTGTGGCTAAATTTGCCAATGATACAAAGATAGGTGGAGGAGCAGGTAGTACTGAGAAAACAGAAAGCCTGCAGAGAGACTTAGATAGTTTAGGGGAATGGGCAAAGAAGTGGAAATTGAAATACAATGTTGGAAAGTGTATGGTCATGCACTTTGGTGGAAGAAATAAATGGGCAGACTATTATTTAGGTGGGGAGAGAATTCAAGATGCAGAGATGCAAAGGGACTTGGGAGTCCTTGTGCAAGATACCCTAAAGGTTAACCAGCAAGTTGAGTCAGTTGTGAAGAAGGCAAATGCAATGTTGGCATTCATTTCTAGAGAATCAGAATACATGAGCAGGGGTGTGATGTTGAGGCTCTACAAGGCCCTCATGAGAACACAGTATTGTGTGTAGTTTTGGGCTCCTTATTTTAGAAAGGATATACTGACTTTGGAGAGGGTTCAAAAAAGATTCACAAGAATGATTCCAGGAATGAAAGGGTTACCATATGAGGAGCATCTGGCAGCTGTTGGACTGTATTCCCTGGAGTTCAGGAGAATGAAGGGGTTCTCAGAAAAACATTTCAAATGTTAAAAGGCCTGAACAGATTAGGCTCAGGTCAGTTAGGCCCTTGAGTACAGAGCTCGGACTCCTCCTTACGGCACAGGGCCAGGACCCTTCCTAGGGTGCAAGGCCAGGATGCTTTCACCAGGCCAGGATGCTTACTGAGACACAGGGCCAGGATGACCGTCAAGGTAAACCACTGAGGAAACTATTAGGGATTCAGATGGAGGGGTAGGGAACAGTACAGCATCAGGGTTAACAGCAAAGACAGCCTAGCTTACCCAGAGGAAAGGACAGATCCAATCATAGGGTAATGGCAAGGACAACCTGACTTACCCCACAGAGGCAGGGACAGGAAGGGAGCTCAATCCAGAGTGGCTCCAAGTCTCAGGGCAGCCAGCAACCTTGGCTGGCTACAGAAACAGCTAAATCCATAACACAATGACTGCTCCAACTAGAGACAACAAGGCTCCATGAAGCAGTGGTCCTCCAACCAGGCCTAGAGATCACAAAGGGCTGCTCTAGCCTTCCACCAGCAGGTTACTCCAAGAGGATACTGACCAGACAAACCAGCACCCACACTCGAACCCAGGGCCACTTATACTCCCAGCCCCAAGACGAGCATCAGGTGCATATGATTAAGCCCAACTGAAACAAGGGACAGCCGGAAGACCCGGAGTCCACGGACCGGACCATGAACCGGAACACAGACTTCAAGGACTGGACCATGACACAAAGATAGACAGGTTCTTGATTAGCCAGGGCATCAAAGGGTATGGGGAGAAGGCAGGGGAGTGGGGATGACTAGAAGAATTGGATCAGCCGATGACTGAATGGCAGAGTAGAGATGATGGGCTGAATGGCCTACTTCTGCTCCTTTGGTCTTATGGTCTTATATATTAAAGAGCAAAAGGATTGCAAGGGACAAAATTGGATTAGATATTGGCTTTATGGGAGAAGCCAGAGAGTGCCTCTCTGACTGGAGGCCTGTGACTAGTGGTGTGCAGTAGGGATCAGTGCTGGGTCCACTGTTGTTTGTCACCTATATCAATGATCTGGATGACAATGGGATGGTGAATAGGCAGTTCGTGCAGAGCACCCCTGTGGCCAGTCCCCTCAATAGGTATACTGTGGTGGGTGATGCCCTCCCAGGGGAATGTCACGGAGACCAGTTTACTGGCACTGGACATGGGTGTGAGGGGCAGAAGGGAAAGAGGGAGAAGAGGGGAGCTGTGGTGATAGAGGACTCAATAGACAGGAGATTCTGTGGATGTGAACAGAGCACCCGGATGGTATGTTGTCTCCCAGTGCCAGGGCCAGGGACGTCTCAGATCGTGTCCACAACATTTTGGAGAGGGAGGGGAGCAGTTGGATGTTTTGGTACCAATGACATAGGAAGGAAAAGCAAAGAGGCCCTGAAGAAAGAATTTAGAGAGTTAGGTAGAAAGCTGAGAAGCAGGACATCCCGGGTAGTAATTTCTGGATTGCTGCCTGTGCAATGTGCCAGTGAGGGTAGAAACAGGATGATTTGGCAGATTAACATGTGGCTGAGAAGCTGGTGCAGGGGGCAGGGCTTCAGGTTCTTGGATCATTGAGATCCCTTCTGGGGAAGTATGATTTGTACAAAGGGATGGGTTGAACTTGAACCCGTTGGGGCCCATTATTTCCGTGGACAGGTTTGTTAGAGCCATTGGGGAGGGTTTAAAATAATTTGTCGGGGGGTGGGAACCTGAGTGAAGGGACTCAGGATAGGACAGATTGTTAAAAAGCAAAGATAGTGTGCAGCCAGACTGTCAGGAAGGGCAGGCAGATGATAGGACAAAACTGCAGCCATCAGGGTGAGGGTCAGTGCATGAGGGATGCAGAATCAATAAGGGTAGCAAATACAGTACTCAAAGTGTTATATCTCAATGCACAGATTATAGAAATAAGGTGGATGATCTTGTTGCACTATTACAGATTGTCAGGTATGATGTTGTGGTCGTCACGGAATCATGGCTGAAGGATGGTTGTAGTTGGGAGCTGGATGTCCAACTGCAGGAACCATAAAGCTGTGATAGTAGGTGATTTTAATTTTCCACATATTGATTGGGTTTCCCATACTGTTAAAAGTCTAGACGGGTTAGAGTTTGTAAAGTGTGTTCAGGAAAGTTTTCTATATTCTATTAGGAAACGAGTTAGGGCAGGTGATGGAAGTGTGTGTAGGGGGAACACTTTGGTTCCAGTGATCATGACACCATTAGTTTCAACTTGATCATGGATAAAGATAGATCTGGTCCTCAGGTTGAGGTTCTAAACTGGAAGGCGGCCAAATTTGAAGAAATTTGGCTTTCTTCCAAAGCATGGATTGGGGCAGGTTGTTCTCTGGCAAAGATGTGATTGGTAAGTGGGAGGCCTTCAAAGGAGAAATTTTGAGTGCAGAGTTTGTTTGCTCCTGTCAGGATTAAAGGCAAAGTGAATGAGAATAAGGAACCTTGGTTCTCAAGGGATATTGCAACTCTGATAAAGAAGAGGAAAGAGATGTATGACATGTATAGGAAACAGGGAGCAAGTAAGGTGCTTGAGGAGTACATTTGTACAAAAAGTGCAAAAAAATTTAAGAAATCAGGAGGGCTAAAAGAAGCCACAAGGTTGCTTTGGCAGTCAGGGTCAAGGATAATCCAAAGAGCTTCTACAGGTATATTAAGAGCAAAAGGATAGTAAGGGATAAAATTGGTCCTCTTGAAGGTCAGAATGGTTGGCTATGTATGGAACCAAAAGAAATGGGGGCGATCTTAAATGGTTTTTTTTTTAGCGTCTGTATTTACTAAGGAAACTGGCATGGAGTCAATGGAAATAAGGCAAACAAGTAGTAAGGTCATGGAACCTATACAGATTGAGAAAGAGCCAGTGCTTGCTATCTTGAGGCAAATCAGAGTAGATAAATCCCCAGGACCTGACAGGGTATTCTCTTGGACCTTGAAGGAGACAAGTGTTGAAATTGCAGGGGCCCTGGCAGAAATATTTAAAATGTATCTATGGGTGAGGTGCCAGAAGATTGGAGGATAGCTCATGTTGTTCCATTGTTTAAAAAAGGCTCTAAAAGTAATCCGGGAAATTATAGGCCAGTAAGTTTCACGGTGGTATCATAATGGGGGTGTTGGGAACAGACCCAAATGAAAGACACAGACGCTAAAGTCCAAGGAACAGGACTTGACTAGAGTAGGGACGAGACAGGATATAAACAAGGAGTAGGGACAGGAATGCAGACTTGGGCTCAGACCTGGACAAGACAGGGAACCCGGACAAGGAACTATGCACTAGGAGCCTGGGCTCCGAGCCAGAGACTGGACAAAGACCCAGAACCTGGGTCTTGCCTCAGGCTCGGGCCCCAGAACCAGGCAAGGACATAACATGACTACAGGACAGGACATAGCTGGGGTTTAGAGGATTGGGGCTGCAGGCTTGGCTCTAGAGGCTTGCAGGCTGGGGTCTTGGCATGCAGAGGCCAATAACTCAGAGGCTGGAGCTCAGAGACAGACTGGGAACTGTACATCAACATAGAGCCAGGACTCCTCTTTAACACAACACTAACATGAGACTGGACAGAACATAGACATCGAGCCAGGACTTATCCTTAGACAAGCCAGAACTTAGCTTTATCTCCACACCAAGGTGGAACAGGTCCCTCCATCAGGTAATAGCAGAACAGCCAGACTTACCCAACAGAGGTGAGGACAAGACAAGACAGTTCCCTCAGCAGGGCAACAGCAGAACAGCCTGACTTACCCCACAGAGGCGAGGCCAAGAAGGGACAAACACCAAAGAACAACAGACAGTTCCATCTCTGCATCAGGGTTGCTCCAAGTCACAGTTACAGCCAGCAACCTAGGCTGGCTATGGAAACTGCCAGATCCCTACCTAGTTCAGAGTGGCTAACAGCCACTCAGCTGGCCCAGGAAACAGCCAAATCCATACCACAAAGACAGCCCCAACTACCAACAGCAAGGCTCCATGAAGCAATGGTTCTCTAACACAGCCTAAAGATGGCAAGTGGCCACTCTAGCCTTCCACCAGCAGGTTGCTCTCAAGGGATCTTGACAAGACAAACCAGCAGCTCACACTTAACCCCAAGGCTACTTATATTCCAAGCCACAAGATGGGAATCAGGTGCCTATGATTAACTCAACCAAAACAAGGGACAGCTGGAAGACCCGGAGTCCTGAGTCCATGGACCGGACCGTGAACCGGAATGCGGACTTCATGGACCGGACCATGACAGTCAATAGAAGGTAAATTATTGGAAGGAGTACTAAGAGATAGGATCTACAAGTATTTGGATAGACAGGGACTTATTAGGGAGAGTCAACCTGGCTTTGTGTGTGGTAGGTCATGTTTAACAAATCTATTAGAGTTTTTCACAGAGGTTACCAGGAAAGTGGATGAAGGGAAGGCAGTGGATGTTGTCTACATGGACTTCAGTAAGGCCTTTGACAAGGTCTCGCATGGGAGGTTAGTTAGGAAGATTCAGTCGCTAGGTATACACGGAGAGGTAGTAAATTGGATTAGACATTGGCTCAACGGAAGAAGCCAGAGAGTGGTAGTGGAGGATTGCTTCTCAGAGTGGAGGCCTGTGACTAGTGGTGTGTCACAGGGATCAGTGCTGGGTCCATTGTTATTTGTCATCTATATCAATGATCCGGATGATAATGTGGTAAATTGGATCAGCAAATTTGCTGATGATACAAAGATTGGAGGTGGAGTGGACAGTGAGGAAGTTTTTCAAAGCTTGCAGAGGGATTTGGACCAGCTGGAAAAATGGGCTGAAAAATAGCAGACAAGTGTGCGGTATTACACTTTGGAAGGACAAACCAAGGTAGAACATACAAGGTAAGTGGTAAGGCACTGAGGAGTACAGTGGAACAGAGGGATCTGGGAATACAGATACAAAATTCCCTAAAAGTGTTGTCACAGATAGATAGGGTCGTAAAGAGAGCTTTTCGTACATTGGCCTTTGTAAATCAAAGTATTGAGTATAAGAGCTGGAATGTTATGGTGAGGTTGTATAAGGCATTGGTGAGGCCGAATCTGGAGTATTGTGTTCAGTTTTGGTCACCAAATTACAGGAAGGATATTAATAAGGTTGAAAGAGTGCAGAGAAGGTTTACAAGGATGTTGCCGGGACTTGAGAAACTGAGTTACAGAGAAAGGTTGAATAGGTTAGGACTTTATTCCCTGGAGTGTAAAAGAATGAGGGGAGATTTGATAGAGGTATATAAAATTATGATGGGTATAGATACAGTGAATGCAAGCAGGCTTTTTCCACTGAGGCAAGGGGAGAAAAAAACCAGAGGATATGGGTTAAGGGTGAAGGGGGAAAAGTTTTAAGGGAACATTGAAGGGGCTTCTTCACAGAGGGAGTGGTGGGAGTGTGGAATAAGCTGCCAGATAAAGTGGTAAATATGGGCTCACTTTTAACATTTAAGAAAATCTTGGACAGGTACATGGATGAGAGGTGTATGGAGGGATATGGTCCATGTGCAGGTCAGTGGGACTAGGCAGAAAATGGTTCGGCACAGCCAAGAAGGGCCAAAAGGCCAGTTTCTGTGCTGTAATGTTCTTTGGTTCTATGGTTATGTGTTGTATTGGAGGAATAGGAAGGTAGGCAGATGGGGTGGTGTGGCTCTGCTGGTAAAGAATGGCATCAAATCATTAGAAAGATGTGACATAGGAGCAGAAGATGTTGAATCCCTGTGGGCTGAGTTAAACTGCAAGGGTAAATCGACCCTGATGGCAGTTATATACAGGCCTCCTAATAGTAGCTGGGGTGTGGACCACAGATTACAATGGGAAATAGAAAAGGCATATCAAATGGGCAATGTTATGATAGTCATGGGAGATCTTAACATGCAGGTAGATTGGGAAAATCAGGTTGGTAATGAATCTCAAGAAATTGAGTTTGTTGAATGTCTACATGATGGCTTGTTAGAGCAGTTTGGCATCTAGTCTACTAGGGGATCAGCTATACTGGATTGGGTGTTATGTAATGAACCAGAGGTGATTAGGGAGCTTGAGGTAAAGGAACCCTTGGGAGAAAGTGATCACAATACGAATGAGTTCAACTTGAAATTTGATAGGAAGAAAGTAAAGTCTGATGTAGCAGTATTTTAGTGGAGTAAAGGAAATTACAGTGGTATGAGAGAGGAATTAGCCAATGTAAAACGGAAGGAGATGCTGGCAGGGATGACAGCAGAGTAGCAATGGCGTGAGATTCTGAGAAAAATGAGGAGGGTGCAGGAATAATGTATTTCAAAAATGAAGAAATACTCAAGTGGCAAAATAGTAGGACTGTGGCTGACAAGGAAAGTCAAAGCTAATGTAAAAGTAAAAGAGAGGGCATACAACAAAGTAAAAAATAGCGGGAAGGTAGAGGATTGTGAAGCTTTTAAAAACCTACAGAAAGCAATGTTAAGAATCATTAGGAGGGAAAAGATGAAATATGAAAGCAAGCTAGCAAACAATATCAAGATGGAAAGAAAAACTATTTACAAAAATATAAAAGAGAGATGAAATTGGATATAGGACTGCTAAAAATGAGGCCAGGGAAATGATAATGGGCACCAAGGAGTTCACGGATGAACTAAATGAGTATTTTGCATCAGTTTTCACTGTGGAAGACACTAGCAGTGTGCCAGGTGTTGGAAGGTGTGAGGGAAGAGAAGTGGGTGCAGTTACTATTACAAGAGAGAAGGTGCTCAAAAAGCTGAAAGACCTAAAAGTACGTAAGTCACCCGGACCAGATGAACTGCACCCTAAGGTTCTGAAAGAGGTAGCGGTAGAGGTTGTGGTATTAGTAATGATTCTTCAAAAATCATTAAACTCTAGCATGGTTTAGGAGGACTCAAAAATTGCAAATGGCACTCCACTCTTTAGGAAAGGAGGGAGGCAGCAGAAAGGAAATTATAGACCAGTTCCTGACCTCAGTAGTTTGGAAGGTACTGAAGACCACTATTCAGGATGGGGGTTTGGGGTATTTGGAGGTCCATGATAAAATAGGCCAAAGTCAGCAAGGTTTCTAAAGGGGGTGCAGTGGATGTATATTTGGATTTTCAGAAGGTCTTTGACAAGGTGCCACACATGAGGTTGCTTACCAAGTTAAGAGTCCACAGTATTACAGGAAAGTTACTAACATGGTTAGAGCATTGACTTTTTGGTAGGAGACAGCGAGTGGGAATAAAAGGATCCTTTCCTGGTTGGCTGCCAGTGACTAGTGGTGTTCCACAGGGGTCGGTGTTGGGACCACTCCTTTTTATGCCATATTTAGATGATGAAATAGATTGCTTTGTTTCCAAATTTGCAGATGATATGAGGATTGGTAGGTTGGGGAGGTAGTGTTGAGGAAACAGGAACAGAAGGACTTAGACAGATTTGGAGAATGGTCAAGAAAGTGGCAAAAAAATGCAACGTTGGAAAATACATGGTCATGCACTTTGGTGGAAGAAATAGATCTGCAGACTATTTTCTAAATGGGGAGAAAATCCAGGAATCTGAGATGCCGAGGGACTTGGGAGTTCTTGTGCAGAACACCCTGAAGGTTAACTTGCAGATTGAGTTGGTGGTGAGGAAGGCAAATGTAATTTAGCATTCATTTCACGAGGTCTAGAATATGAGAGCAGGGGTGTGATACTGAGGCTTTATTAAGCACTGGTGAGGCCTCACTTTGAGTATTGTAAACAGTTTTGGGCTCCTTATCTAGGAAAAGATGTGCTGGCATCGGAGAGTGTCCAGAGGAGGTTCACAAGGATAATTCCAGGAATAAAAGGGTTATCATACGAGGAATGTTTGATGGCTATGGGTCAGTACTCACTGGAATTTAGAAGGATGAGGGAGGATCTCATTGAAACCTTTTGAATGTTGAAAGGCCTAGACAGAGTAGATGTCTAAAGGATGTTTCTCATGTTGGGGGAGTCTAGGACGAGCGGGCACAGCCTCAGTGTAGAGGGACATCCATTTAAAACAGAGATGCAGAGAAGTTTCTTTAGCCAGAGGGTAGTGAATTTGTGGAATTTGTTACCATAGGCAGGTGTGGAGCCCAGATCATTGGCTGTGGCATCAAAGTTTATGGGGAGAAGGCCAGGGAGTGGGGCTGAGGAGGGAAGAAAGGATCAGCCGTGATTGAATGGCGGAGCAGATTTGATGGGCCAAATTGCCTAAATCTACTCCTATGTTTTATGGTCTTATAATGTGGTTAACTGGATCAGCAAATTTATGGATGACACCAAGATTGGGGGTGTAGTGGACAGTGAGGAAGGCTTGCAGCAGGATCTGCATCAGCTGGAAAAATGGGCTGAAAATTAGATTAGATTAGATTAGATTCAATTTATTGTCATTGTGCCGAGTACAGATACAAAGCCAATAAAATGCAATTAACATCTGACCAGAAATGCAAAGAATAGTGTTACTTACAAAATAACTGTGAATAAAAATTGAATGCTACAGCACACAAATATAAAAGTACCGAGACAGTACAATACGGATGCAATATTGCTTAGCGCTGTGATGTGAGGTTCAGCAGGGTCACAGCCTCAGGGAAGAAGCTCTTCCTGTGCCTGCTGGTGTGGGATCGGAGGCTCCTGTAGCGCCTACCGGATGGGAGGAGAGTAAAAAGTCCATGGTTAGGGTGAGATGCATCCTTGATAATGCTTTTCACCCTGCCCAGGCAGCGTTTATGGTAGATGTTCTCAATGGTGGGCAATTGGGTGCCGATAATCCGCTGGGCAGTTTTCACCACACACTGGAGTGCTTTGCGGTCCGATATGGGACAATTGCCATACCACACTGAGATGCAGTTGGTGAGTATGCTCTCAATGGTACAGCAGTAAAAGTTCGTTAGTATCCTGGGACAGAGGTGAGCTTTCTTGATGCTCCGCAGGAAATAAAGGAGCTGTTGCGCCTTTTTGATCAGGATGGAGGAGTTCAGGGACCAGGTGAGATCCTCTGAAATGTGGACACCAAGGAATTTGAAGCTTGATACATACTCCACTACAGCTCCGTTGATGTAGATGGGGACGTGAGTGTGACTCCTGGCATGCCTGAAGTCCACAATGATCTCCTTGGTCTTCTGGGTGTTAAGGGCCAGGTTGTAGTTGGCACACCATGCGGCCAGGTGCTGGACCTCATCCCTGTAGGCCGTCTCGTCATCCCCTCTGGTCAGACCAACCACCGTGGTGTCATCTGCGAACTTGATTACGGAGTTAGAACCATGTACAGGAATGCAGTCATAGGTGAAAAGGGAGTACAGAAGAGGGCACAGCCTTGAGGCACGCTGGTGTTCAGGGTGATAGTGGAGGAGGAGAGGTTGTCTAACTTAACAGATTGGTGTCGGTTAGTCAGAAAGTCCAAGGTCCAATTGCAGAGGGATGAGCTCATACCAAGCTGGCGAAGTTTGGCGATCAGCTTGGAGGGGATCACAGTATTGAATGCCGAACTAAAGTCAATGAACAGCATTCTGACATAAGAGTTGGGGCTGTCCAACTCTTGACGTGGAATTTAGTGCAGAGTGTGAAGTTTTGCACCAACCAGGTAGGTCTTACAGAATGAGCAGTAGGGCAATGAGGAGTGTGGCAGAATAGAAGGATCTGGGAATTCAGATCCATAATTCCTTGAAAATGGCTTCACCTGTAACTAGGGTCATCAAGAAAGTCTCTGGCATGTTGGCCTTCATAAATCAAAGTACTGAGTACGGGAGTTGGGATGTTATGTTGAAGTTGTGTAAGAAAACGGTGAAGCCTAATTTGTGGTCACCTGCCTACAAGAAAGGTATCAATAAGATTGAAAGTGTACAGAGAAAATTTACAAGGCCATTGCTGGGACCGGAGGACCCGAGTTACAAGGAAGGGTTAAATAGGTTCGGATTTTATACCCTGGAACATAGAAAGTTGAGGAGAGTTTTGATAGGGGTATGCATGATTAATGACTTTATACCCTGGAATAGATGGTTGAGGAGAGTTTTGATAGAGGTATACATCATTAATAACTTTATACCCTGGAATAGATGGTTGAGAGGGGTTTGGAGGGCAATGTCCTGGTGTGGGTTGATGGGACTAGGCACAGTAATTGCTCAGCACAGTGAAAATGGGCTGAAGGGCCTGTCTCTGTGCTGTGCTGTTCCATGCTATCATTCTGTGTATGTTCAGCCAGAATCGAATGGTAGAGCAGACTTAATGGGCCAAATGGCCTAATTGTGCTCCAATAGTCCATGGCCTATGATCTTCCATAATTTACTGAGTCTAAGTCATGAAGAAACTCCAGCAGGTAATAAACCAGAACAGATTCGAGACAGCTGACCGAAAACAACAAGGAAGCAGTAATCACAACTGTCAATTGTGAGATTGAAAAAGATATAAATATTGTCATGAGAAAAATAATAACCGTGATCAAAATCAATAAGGAAACAAAAGCTTGAACTTCAGAAGATAAAAGTGAGAAAAATATGGAACTAGAGCAAAGATGAATACATTTGAATTGATAATAACCGCTGGGCGATACGGGAGGGTAGCTGTTTACGGGACACTATTACAGCTTGTGCTGTCAGAGTTCCGAGTTCAATTCTAACGTCATCCGTTAGGAGCTTGTACGTCCTCCCTGTGACTGTGTGGGCTTCCTCGCACTGTCCAGATTAGTATGTTAATTGGCCATTGTAAATTGTTCTGTGGTTACATGAGGAATAAATTGCTGGGTTGCTGCCAGCACAACCCGTAGGCCAGGTACAGGAGTGTATCTCTAAATAAAACTTTAAAAATTAATTTTTAAAGCCGAGATCAGAGTTCATGGTAAGTACAGTATACCTTCATTAAAATTCTGGGCGTAATTTGTTGGCGGCAGAATGTGTGGCCCCCATTTTCTGATGTACATACGATAAATAAATTGAATCAAAAAAATAATGAGGTGGGAATGGTGAACCCTCTGTGATTAATGAGTGTTAAAAGTGTGTGCAAGGTGAAAGGTGTGCACATTATTTGGAAAAGTATACCAAACGTGTATTTTGAATGCAGACGGGAGGGCTATGGTCTGGTGCAGGTCCACGGAATTTGGCAAGTTAATAGTTTGGCATGGGTTAGATGGGCCAAAGGGCCTGTTTCTGTGCTGTCCTGCTCTATGACTCTCTGACACTGTGCAGGAAAGGAATTGAATAAACAAAATACAGTTGGAAAGGTGATGTGGATATGGATTGAAACTATCAAATGCTGTATCAAGAAATAACTACTGTATGTATTCCTTTAATAACTTACTTATTGAACACTTTCATACAGATGATGTAGTTCAATGTGTTTTAGAGTGAGATAAAAGTACAAATGTGAAAATAAAATTAAAAAATTAAAATAAACATAAAAATAAAAGACAAAGTGTTAGTTTAAAGCAAGAAGCTGGTGCTGAAGAGTGTCAACTGAGTCTGCATCCCTTACAGTTTTAGGTATTGAGTTCCACCTGGGTTGTCCATCAATTGTCTTTGGAGGGAGATGGTTTAAGTTGAAGAGACCAGTGGGGGACCTGAGAGCTCGAGCAGGACTGAAAAAACAAAAATGCTTCTGTGATGTACAATACTCCGAACCCAGGCCATCAAGAACTTTAAGAACAGGTAAGAGAACTTTAAAATCATTTCTAAAAGATTCAGGAGCACAAGCAATATCGGAATAATTAAAATGGATAAACAAAAGTTGATTGATAATAAATAGATAACCTGCTTCTTACACACAGATACCATTAGAAAGATACAAACTGAGGAATCTATACAATCATCCCATTTTCTAAGGGTTGCATGTAGGATGGTGACTTTTCTCATTAATATTTACAACTTACAGTAGGTACATCATTTTTACAGAAGCAGAATTACCGATGTATTTCACTTCTACATCCCGAGACAATGCACTGCCTTCACTACAGTGACTGGTATTTCCATAGGTTTTATTTACATTCCAAATTAATTAGGCAGTTGCACAGTGAAGATTTAAATACATTTTAATAATAACAGTAATATTAAATACACCCAATATTTAGAGCCAAAATATCTGAAGTGATAGAGGATACTCTTATTTAACCATTAACAAATTAAACAGGCAAAAGCAAAAGAATTGGATTCGAGATGTTTCTTTCCTACGTTTTCGAATTGTGGAGCCGACTCGATGGGCCAATGGCCTAATTTTGTTCCTATATCATATGGACTTATCAAACAGTGTTTCTGTTGCTCGCTTCCTTCTTGGGCCCAATCCAGTTCCGATACACAAAACAAGAGTTCAGTTTACAGGATTTTTCCCAGAGGATTGTACAATGAATCAGGTAATCGTCTTTCTGGTCTGCGCTCGTGCACACACGCACGTATACATGGTACGTCATTCATCCATTAGGTTCACAGACTCTTCAACGAGTTTACCATCTCCTCGAGTAGATCAATAATCTCTTAACAGTGGTTTAACAATCTTCCTCAGAGTGATGCCAACAGTCTTCCGTGTATTGTTGTCAGTACCACTGCTAATACCCTTAAAACAGACGTGACAATTTTCTTAAAATGGGCTCACCTTCTTTCTTTACATGAGAAAAAATATCTAAATGTAAGCACCATTGACGTGAAACCAGTTACAGCGGTTCTCCTTGCTACTAACAGACTTTGAACTATTTGGAATCATTGGTTGAGTATCTTTCATTGAGTTTGAAAATGCAGATTAAGTCTCATTTCCAGTGCTTTGTCAGGTTGCTGTTCCAATGTCGAGCGTTTGTACCTGCAACCTTGCCCAGTGGCTACAGCTTACACCATTCAAGAGTCAAGATTCAAGGTTGTTTGATGTCATTTCCTGCACGCAAGCATAAAGGAGAATGAAATAGTTGTTACTCCAGATCCAACTCAGCACAAAAAAACCCACAATAAAATAAAGAACACAATAATGGGTTAATATGAAAGGGTTAACATATGGGGAGCGGTTTGATGACTCTGGGCTTGTACTCACTGGAGTTTAGAAGAATGAGGGAGGATCTCATTGAAACCAGCCAATTATTGAAAGGTCTGGATAGATTGGATGTGGAGAGAATGCTTCCTGTAGTGGGGGAGCCTAGGCCTTGAGGACACAGTCGGACTGACAAGCTCCTGCAGCCCGGACCTGGAAAACCTGTCGGTGAAGTGTCGTCCCTACTATCTGCCACGGGAATTCACCTCGGTCATAATGACAGAGTGTAGCCAAGTTTCCATCAAACTCAATATATAAGTTTGCTGATGACACAACAATTGTAGGCCATATCTCGGGTAATGATGAGATTGAGTACAGAGAGGAAATTAAGAACCTGGTGGCATGGTGCGAAGACGATAACCTAACCCTCAACATCAGCAAGAAGAAGGAATTGGTTGTTGACTTCAGAAGGAGTAGCAGACCGCACGACCCAACTTACATCGGTGGTGTGCAAGTGGAACAGGTCAAAAGCTTTAAGTTCCTCGGGGTCAATATCACAAATGACCTGACGTGGTCCAACCAAGCAGAGTTCACTGCCAACAAGGCCCACCAGCGCCTTTACTTCCTGAGAAAACTAAAGAAATTTGGCCTGTCCCCTAAAACCCTCACTAATTTTTATAGATGCACTGTAGAAAGCATTCTTCTAGGGTGCATCACAACCTGGTATGGAAGTTGTCCTGTCCAAGACCGGAAGAAGCTGCAGAAGATCGTGAACACAGCCCAGCACATCACACAAACCAATCTTCCGTCCTTGGACTCACTTTACACGGCACGCTGTTGGAGCAGTGCTGCCAGGATAATCAAGGACACGACCCACTCAGCCAACACACTTTTCATCCCTCTTCCCTCCGGGAGAAGGCTCAGGAGCTTGAAGACTCATATGGCCAGATTTGGGAACAGCTTCCTTCCAACTGTGATAAGACTGCTGAGCGGATCCTGACCCGGATCTGGGCCGTACCCTCCAAATACCCGGACCTGCCTCTCGGTTTTTTTGCACTACCTTACTTTCCATTTTCTATTTTCTATTTATTATTTATAATTTAAATTTTTAATATTTACTAATGTTTACTATTTTTAATATGTTTAATACTTAATATTTGTAATTCAGGGAGCGGGAAGCGCAGAATCAAATATCGCTGTGATGATTGTACGTTCTAGTATCAATTGTTTGGCGACAATAAAGTATAAAGTATACAGTATAAAGAATAGAGGGACGTCCATTTAGACAGAGATGAGGAAACATTTCTTTAGCCAGAGGGTGACGAATCTGTGGAATTCATTGCCACAGATGGCTGTGCAGACCGAGTCATTGGGTATAGCTGAAGGAGAGGATGATAAGTTCTTAATTAGTCTGGGTGTTAATGATCGCAGGGAGAAAACAAGAGAATGGGGTTCAGAGGGATAATAAATCAGACATAATAGAATGAGGAGCAGACTCAATGGTTGAATGGCCTAATTCTGTTCCTAGATATAATATTATTAATTATTAATAAATAACAAGAGCTTCTTACCTCATCTCCTCACATGCCTATCACCTCCCCCAGGTCCCCTTCCGCTTCCCTTTTTCCCACGGTCTTGTCTTCTCTTCTATCAGCTTCCCTCGTCTCCCGCCCTTTACCTTTGCCACCCACCTGCTCTCACCTATCACCTGCCAGCTGTCCTCCTGCCTCTCCCCACACCTTCAGGTTCTGATGCCTTCCCCCTTCCTTTCCAGTCCTGAAGAAGGGTCTTGCCCAGAACATCAACAGTTTATTCATTTCCATAGATGCTGCCTGTCCTGCTGAGTTCCTCCGGAATTTTGTGTGTGTTGCTCTGGATTTCCAGAATCTGCAGAATTTCTTGTATTAATTAAAAACACAATAAATATAAATAGATAAGATAGCATATACATAGATTGATTGTATGTCCATAAAGTGACACTAGGCACAGGAATGTCTGTACATAAGGTGACTGACAGAAAATGATAAAGTAGTGGTGATTGGGGATGTGGAGGGGTGGGTTAGTGGGTGGAGGTGTTGATCAGCCTCACTGCTTGGGGAAAGTAACTGTTTTTGAGTAGGTGGTCCTGGTGTGGATGCTACGTAGCCCCCCCCCGATGGGAGTGGGACACACAGTCCATAAGCAGGGTGGGTGGGATCCTTCATGATGTTACTGGCCCTCTTCCAGAACCTTTCTGTATTTATGTCCTTGATAGTGAGAAGGCTGGTGCTGGTGATGTGTAGGACAGTTCTGAATACCAATTCAATGAATAGTTCTGTCATTAAGAGGAATAGATAGAATGGACAGCCAGCGCCTCCTCCCCAGGGCACCACTGCTCAGCACAAGAGGACATGGCTTTAAGGTAAGGGGTGGGAAGTTCAAGGGGGATATTAGAGGAAGGTTTTTTACTCAGAGAGTGGCTGGTGTGTGGAATGCACTGCCTGAGTCAGTGGGGGAGGCAGATACACTAGTGAAATTTAAGAGACTACTAGACCGGTATATGGAGGAATTTAAGGTGGGGGCTTATATGGGAGGCAGGGTTTGAGGGTCGGCACAACATTGTGGGCCGAAGGGCCTGTACTGTGCTGTACTATTCTATGTTCTATATGCTACAGCAAAAGCAAAACAAAGAGTAGACATAGAATAAGAGAACACTGGTTTATAACGGAACAAAACTGCCCTAGTGAAGAGAGTGATCAGGCAACTTCCAGTAGCTATTGAGTTCTGCTCTGTTATTTACACAGAATAACTAATGGATGTTTCATTGACGTTACAGACTGACGGTGACATTTTCCTATACAACAGTGATTACTAAACTTCAGAAAAAATTATGGCATGAATTGTTTTAGTAAACATCTCCTTTACACGAGCAGTGTGCCAGAGGTCAGTGAGTGTCAGGGAGCAGGAGTGAGTGCCATTGCTATTACAAAGGAAAAAGTGCTAGGCAAACTGAAAGGTCTTAAGGTGGATAAGTCACCTGGGCCAGATGGACTACATCCCAGACTCCCGAGAGAGGTTGCTGAAGAGATAACGGATGCATTGGTCATGATCTTTCAATCTTGGTCTGGAAAATTACAAATGTCTCTCCAAGGGAGGAAGGTAAAAGAAAGGAAATTATAGGCCAATTTGCCTAACCTCAGTGGTTGGGGAAGTGCTGGAGTCTATTATTAAGGATGAGGTTTCAGGTACTTGGAGACTAATGATAAAATAAGTCAAAGTCAACATGATTTCTGTAAAGGGAAATCTTGCCTGACAAATCCCGTTAGAGTTCAGAGCAGTGGGACTTGGGATTCCTTGTACAGGATTTCCTAAAGGTTAACTTGCAGGCTGAGTCGCTGGTAAGGAAGGTAAATGCAATGTTAGTGTTCATTGCAAGAGGAATAGAATATAAAAACAAGGATTAAGTGTTAAGGCTTTATAAAGCACTGTTGAGGCCTCAGTTGTATTGTAAGCGGTTTTGGGCCCTTTATCTAAGAAAGGATGCGCTGTCATTGGAGAGAGTCCAGAGGAGGTTCATAAGAATGATTCTGGGAATGAAAGAGATAACGTATCAGGAGCCTTTGATGGCTCTGGCCCTGTACTTGTTGGAGTTTAGAAGAATGAGGACGATCTCATTGAAACTTATCAAATATTGAAAGGTCCAGATAGATTGGATGTTGAGGGAATGTTTCCTGTAGTGGGGGAATCCAGTACCAGAGAGCAAACCTCAGGATTGAGGGATGTCCATTTAGAAGAGATATGAAGAAAAAATTCTTTCACCAGTGGGTGGTGAATCTGTGGCATTCTTTGCCACAGACAGATGTGGAGGCCACGTTATTGAGTATATTTACAGCAGAGGTTGATAGGTTCTTGATTAGTCAGGGTGGTAGAAGAAGGAGGCGGAACCATGAGGGAGCTGGGGGAGGGGGTAGAGCGAAATAGGGATGGGGAAGGGAGGGGGAGGGAATTACTGGAAGTTGGAGAATTCTATGTTCATACCAAGGGGCTGGAGACTACCTAGACGATATATGAGGTGTTGCTCCTCCAACCTGAGTTTAGCCTCATCGTGGCAGTAGAGGAGGCCATGTATGAATATATATGAATGGGAATGGGAAGCAGAGTTGAAGTGGGTGGCTACTGGGAGATCCTGTCTGTTGTGGCGGATGGAGTGGAGGTGCTCGACGAAGCGGTCCCCCAATCTGCGTCGGGTTTCACCGATGTAGAGGAGGCCGCACTGGGAGCACCAGATGCAATAGATGACCCCAACAGACTGACAAGTGAAGTGTTGCCTCACCTGGAAGGACTGTCTGGGGCCCTGAATGGTTGCAAGAGATGAGGTGTAGGGACAGGTGTAGCACTTACGCTTACAGGGATAAGTGCCGGGTGGGAGATCCGTGGGGAGGGACGTGTGGATCAGGGAGTCACAGAGGGACCGATCCCTGCAGAAAGCAGAGAGGGGTGGAGAGGGAAAGATCTGCTTAGTGGTGGGGTCCTGTTGAAGGTGGCAGAAGTTGCGGAGGATAATGTGCTGGATCCGGAGGCTGGTGGGGTGGTAGGTGAGGACAAGGGGAACTCTGTCCCTGTTGTGGTTGTGGGAGGAGGGGGTGAGGGCCGAAGTGCGGGAAATGGAGGAGATGTGGGTGAGGGCATCATTGATGATGGTAGAAGGGAAACCACGATCGTTAAAGAAAGATGACATTTGAGGTGTCCTGGAATGGAAAGCCTCATCCTCAGAGCAGATGCGGCGGAGACGGAGGAACTGGGAATAGGGAATGGCATTTTTGCATGTGGTGGGGTGGGAAGAGGTATAGTCGAGGTAGTTATGAGAGTCAGTGGGATTGTAGAAGATGTCAGTGGACAGTCTGTCTCCAGAGATGGAGACCGAGAGATCGAAAAAGGGGAGGGAAGTGTCCGAGATAGAGTAAGCGAACTTGAGGGCTGGATGACTACACTGGTGCTGCTTCCTGCACCCATGCTGAGCTCGTCAATTTCATCGATTTTACTTCAAACTTCCACCCAGCCCTCAAATTCACTTATTCTATCTCGGGTACAGAATCTTTATGTTCCTGTTAGGTTAAAAAGAAAGGTTAAAAGTTTGAGAGAGCCATGGTTTTCAAGGGATATTGGAAACTTAGTTTGGAAAAAGAGAGATATCTACAATAAATATAGGCAGCATGGAGTAAATGAGGTGCACGAGGAATATAAAGAATGTAAAAAGAATCTTAAGAAAGAAATTAGAAAAGCTAAATGAAGATTCGAAGTTGTTTTGGCAAGTAAGGTGAAAATAAATCCCAAGGGTTTCTACCATTATATTAATAGCAAAAGGATAGTGAGGGATAAAATTGGTCCCTTAGAGAATCAGAGTGGACAGCTATGTGAGGAGCCAAAAGAGTTGGGGAGATTCTGAATAATTTCTTTTCTTCAGTATTCACTAAGGAGAAGGATATTGAATTGTGTAAGATAAGGGAGACAGATAGGGAAGTTATGGAAACTATGATGATTAAAGAAGAGGAAGTACTGGCGCTTTTAAGGGATATAAAAGTGGATATCTCCGGGTCCTAACAGGATATTCCCTAGGACCTTGACGGAAGTTAGTGTGGAAATAGCAGGGGCTCTGACAGAGATATTTCAAATGTCATTCGAAATAGGGATGGTGCCGGAGGATTGGCGTATTGCTCATGTGATTCCATTGTTTAAAAAGGGTTCTAAGAGTAAACCTAGCAATTATCGGCCTGTGAGTTTGATGTCAGTGGTGGGTAAATTGATGGAAAGTATTCTTAGAGATGGTATATATAATTATCTGGATGGACAGGGTCTGATTAGGAACAGTCAACATGGATTTGTGCGTGGAAGGTCATGTTTGACAAATCTTCCTGAATTTTTTGAAGAGGTACTAGGAAAGTTGACGAGGGTAAAGCAGTGGATGTTGTCTATATGGACTTCAGTAAGGCCTTTGACAAGGTTCCACACAGAAGGTTAGTTAGGAAGGTTCAATCGTTAGGTATTAATATTGAAGTAGTAAAATAGATTCAGCAGTGGCTGGATGGGAGATGCCAGAGAGTAGTGGTGGATAACTGTTTGTTAGATTGGAGGCCGGTGACTAGTTGTGTGCCTCAGGGATCTGTACTGGGTCCAATGTTGTTTGTCATATACATTAACGATCTGGATGATGGGATGGTAAATTGGATTAGTAAGTATGCAGATGATACTAAGGTAGGTGGAGTTGTGTTTCACGAAGTAGGTTTTCAAAGCTTGCAGAGAGATTTAGGCCAGTTAGAAGAGTGGGCTGAAAGATGGCAGATGGTGTTTAATGCTGATAAATGTGAGGTGCTACATTTTGGTAGGACTAATCAAAATAGGACATACATGGTAAATGATAGGGCATTGAAGAATGCAGTAGAATAGAGGGATCTAGCAATAATGGTGCACAGTTCCTTGAAGGTGGAATACCATGTGGATAGGGTGGTGAAGAAAGCTTTTGGTATGCTGACCTTTATAAATCAGAACATTGAGTATAGGAGTTGGGTTGTAATGTTGAACTTGTACAACGCATTGGTAAGGCCAAATTTGGAGTATTGTGTACAGTTCTGATCACCAAATTATAGGAAAGATGTCAACAAAATAGAGAGAGTACAGAGAAGATATACTAGAGTGTTATCTGCGTTTCATCACCTAAGTTACAGAGAAAGGTTGAACAAGTTGGGTCTTTATTCTTTGGAGTGTAGAAGGTTGAGGGGAGACTTGATAGAGGTATTTAAAATTATGAGGGAGATAGATAGAGTTGACGTGATTAGACTTTTTCCACTGAGAGTGGGGGGGATTCAAACGAGGACATGAGTTGAGAGTTAAAGGGCAAAAGTTTAGGGGTAAATTGAAGGGAACTTCTTTACTCAGAGAGTGGTAGCTGTGTGGAACGAGCTTCCAGCAGAAGTGGTTGAGGCAGGTTCGATGTTGTCATTTAAAGTTAAATTGGATAGATATATGGACAGGAAAGGAATGGAGGGTTATGGGCTGAGTGCAGGTTGGTAGGACTAGGTGAGAGTAAGAGTTCGGCACGGACTAGAAGGGCCGAGATGGCCTGTTTCCGTGCCGTAATTGTTATATGGTTATATGGTTAATAAATCAGCCATAATGGAATGGTGGAGCAGCCTTGATGGGCCGAATGGTCTAATTCTATACCTATGTCTTATGTATTTCCACATCCCAAATACATATGGGTCAGGGTTAGTGAGTTGTGTACATGCTATGCTGGCAACACTTGCGGGCTGACCCAGCACAACTTTGGATAGTTGGTCATTGACACAAACGACACATTTCATTCTATGTTTCAATCTTTCGATGAACGTACCTGTCACTAAAGCACCTAACCTTTACATAACTTGAAGTTACTGAGCAGGTGCTTAATCAGGTGGAAGAGGAACAGAGACAAATTTAGTTTCTGGGTGATCAGAGTCCAAAACACAGGCTTTAACACTTTCAGAACCAGAGTCAGGTTTAACCCTAACCCTAATGCATTTTTAAGGAATACATGCTGAAGGCCATACATGAGGCTGCTAACCAGATAAGAACCCATGGGGTTACAGGAAAGATTCAGCATGGATGAAACGGTAGTTAATTGGCAGGAGCAAAGAGTGGGATAAAGGGGGCCTTTTCTGGTTGGCTGCCGATGACTAGTAGTGTCCCATGGGAGTCTGTGTTGGGACTGACTCTTTTTATGTTATATGCCAATGACTTGGATGACAGAATTGATGGCTTTGTGGCCAATTTCACAGATGATACAAAGATAGCTGGAGAGGCAGACAGTGTCAAGGAAACAGGGAATCCGCCGAAGGACTTAGATAGATTGGAAGAATGGGCAAGGAAGTGGCTGATGGAATGCAGTGTTGGGAAATGTATGGCCATGCACTTTCGTAGAAGGAATAAAGGTGTAGACCATTTTCTAAACAGGGCAAAAACTCAAAAATCAGAGACAAAGAGACTTGAGAGTTCTCGTTCAAAGCAGACTCTTTGGGCCAAATTGTCATATTCTGGATATGGACAGTGTTCCAAAGATTAGCTCCTTGGTGGTGTGAGGATGCGAATTCAAACAGAGCATGATGCAGCACGGACTGAAGAAATACCAGAGTTTGCTGGCACTGTTGGACTGGAGCACAGTCACAATGGTTGAGTATTCAAGTTACACAATGGCAGCTGGGAAACAATTTCAAGTATTTAAATAAATGAGGTGATGTGTGACGGGCCATGGTGTGAAACCGAGGAAAGGATCTGCATCCATCACTACAGACCCTCACCATCTGTGACATGCCTTTTCATTATGACCATTGGGGAATACCCTGACTCAGTATTTCAGGAACAGCTTCTTCCACTCCACCATCATATGTCTGAATGGTCCACACAATCGATGAACCGCTCTATTCAACTTCTTTTGCATTATTTCTTTATTTTTGTAAACTATAATTTGCTTGGACCAGGCCCTCATGTTGTGGTGTTGCCTGTTGTAGCTGCCCAGGAGAGCTGGGCGTCTGTGCAGGTTTGAGAGTTGGCCCCTCCTGTTGGTGCTACCCTCCAGTGTTTGCTCGGCACTGCCTTCCTGTGTTTGCTCGGCACTGCCTTCCTGTGTTTGCTCGGCACTGCTCTCCAGGGTTTGCTCGGCACTGCTCTCCAGTGTTTGCTCGGCACTGCCTTCCTGTGTTTGCTCGGCACTGCTCTCCAGTGTTTGCTCGGCACTGCTCTCCAGTGTTTGTTCGGCACCGCCTTCCTGTGTTTGCTCGGCACCGCCTTCCTGTGTTTGCTCGGTACCGCCTTCCTGTGTTTGCTCGGTACTGCCTTCCTGTGTTTGCTCGGCACTGCCTTCCTGTGTTTGCTCGGCACTGCTCTCCAGTGTTTGCTCGGCACTGCCTTCCTGTGTTTGCTCGGTACTGCCCTCCTGTGTTTGCTCGGCACTGCCCTCCTGTGTTTGCTCGGTACTGCCTTCCTGTGTTTGCTTGGCACTGCCTTCCTGTGTTTGCTCGGCACTGCCCTCCTGTGTTTGCTCGGCACTGCTCTCCAGTGTTTGCTCGGCACTGCCCTCCTGTGTTTGCTCGGCACTGCTCTCCAGTGTTTGCTCGGCACTGCTCTCCAGTGTTTGCTCGGCACTGCCCTCCTGTGTTTGCTCGGCACTGCTCTCCAGTGTTTGCTCGGCACTGCCCTCCTGTGTTTGCTCAGTACTGCTCTCCTGTGTTTGCTCGGTACTGCCTTCCTGTGTTTGCTCGGTACTGCCCTCCTGTGTTTGCTCGGTACTGCCCTCCAGTGTTTGCTCAGTACCGCTCTCCGGTGTTTGCTCGGTACTGCCCTCCAGTGTTTGCTTAGTGGAAGACCAGCTGCATCAGACCAATATTCCATGCATAATTAATTGACACACCATAACACTCAGGGACTTGGGCTCTCTCTATATATATCATGTGCGTTGAATGACAATTAAACAAACTTATTTTTATGTCTTTGCACGGAACAGCTGCTGCAAAACAACAAATTTCATGTCAGTGATCATAAAGCTGACTCTGATTCTGCCTTTGAGCATCACTGTGGGTGCGGTTACACAGAAACATAAAAAACCTACAGCACAATACAGGCCCTTGGGCCCACAAAGCTGTGCCGAACATGTCCCTATCTTAGAAATTACTAGGGTTACCTATAGCCCTCTATTTTTCTAAGCTCCATGTATCTATCCAAAAGTCTCTTAAAAGACTTTGTCGTATCCACCTCCACCACCATTGCCAGCAGCCCATTCCACGCACTCACCACTCTCTGAGTAAAAAACTTACCCCTGACATCTCCTCTGTACCTACTCCCCAGCACCTTAAACCTGTGTCCTCTTGTGGCAACCATTTCAGCCATGGGAAAAGGCCTCTGACTATCCACACGATCAATGCCTCTCATCATCTTATACACCTCTATCAGGTCACCTCTCATCCTCCGTCGCTCCAAGGAGAAAAGGCCAAGTTCACTCAACCTATTCTCATAAGGCATGCTCCCCAATCCAGGCAACATCCTTGTAAATCTCCTCTGCACCCTTTCTATGGCTTCCACATCCTTCCTGTAGTGAGGCGACCAGAACTGAGCACAGTGCTCCAAGTGGGGTCTGACTAGGGTCCGATACAGCTGCAACTTTACCTCTTGGCTCCTAAATTTAATTCCACAATTGATGAAGGCCAATACACCGTACGCCTTCTTAACCACAGAGTTAACCTGCACAGCTGCTTTGAGTGTCCTATGGACTCGGACCCCAAGATCCCTCTGATTCTCCACACTGCCAAGAGTCTTAACATTAATGCTATATTCTGCCATCATATTTGACCTACCAAAATGAACCCCCTCACACTTACCTGGGTTGAACTCCATCTGCCACTTCTCAGCCCAGTTTTGCATCCTATCAATGTCCAGCTGTAACCTCTGACAGCCTCCACACTATTCACAACACCCCCAACCTTTGTGTCATCAGCAATCTTACTAACCCATCCCTCTACTTCCTCATCCAGGTTATTTATAAAAATCACAAAGAGTAAGGGTCCCAGAACAGATCCCTGAGGCACACCACTGGTGACTGATCTCCATGCAGAATATGACCCGTCTACAACCACTCTTTGCCTTCTGTGGGCAAGCCAGTTCTGGATCTACAAAGCAATGTCCCCTTGGATCCCATGCCTCTTTACTTTCTCAATAAGCCTTGCATGGCGTACCTTATCAAGTGCCTTGCTGAAATCCATATACACTACATCTACTGCTCTTCCTTCATCAATGTGTTTAGTCACATCCTCAAAAAATTCAATCAGGCTTGTAAGGCACAACCTGCCCTTGACAAAGCCATGCTGACTACTCCTAATCATATTGTGTCTCTCCAAATGTTCATAAATCCTACCTCTCAGGATCTTCTCCATCAACTTACCAACCACTGAGGTAAGACTCACTGGTCTATAATTTCCTGGGCTATTTCTACTCTCTTTCTTGAATAAAGGAACAACATTCGCAACCCCTTCTATCCTCCGGAACCTCTCCCGTCCCCGTTGATGATGCAAAAATCATCGTCAGAGTCTCAGCAATCTCCTCCCTCGCCTCCCACAGTAGCCTGGGGTATATCTCATCCGGTCCTGGCGACTTATCCAACTTGATGCTTTCCAAAAGCTCCAGCACATCCTCTTTCTTAATATCTACATGCTCAAGCTTTTCAGTCTGCTGCAAGTCATCACTACAATCACCAAAAAACAGGAATTCTGCAGATGCTGGAAATTCAAGCAACACATATCAAAGTTGCTGGTGAACGCAGCAGGCCAGGCAGCATCTATAGGAAGAGGCGCAGTCGACGTTTCAGGCCGAGACCCTTCGTCAGGAAGTCCAGCAACTTTCGTTCACCAGCAACTTTGATGTGTGTTACTACAATCACCAAGATCCTTTTCCATAGTGAATACTGAAGTAAAGTATTCATTAAGTACCTCTGCTATTTCCTCTGGTTCCATACACACATTCCCACTGTCACACTTGATAGGTCCTACTCTTTCACGTCTTATCCTCTTCCTCTTCACATACTTATAGAATGCCTTGGGGTTTTCTTTAATCCTGTTCGCCAAGGCCTTCTCATGGCCCCTTCTGGCTCTCCTAATTTCCTTCTTAAGCTCCTTCCTTTTAGCCTTATAATCTTCTAGAGCTCTAACATTACCTAGCTCTCTGAACCTTTTGTAACCTTTTCTTTTCTTCTTGACTAGATTTATTACAGCCTTTGCACACCACGGTTCCTGTACCCTCCCATAACTTCCCTGTCTCATTGGAACGTACCTATACAGAACTCCACACAAATATCCCCTGAATATTTGCCATATTTCTTCCGTACTTTTCCCTGAGAACATCTGTTTCCAATTTAAGCCTCCAGTTTCCTGCCTGATAACCTCATCATTCACCTTGCTCCAATTAAATGCTTTTCTAACTTGTCTGTTCCTATCTCTCTCCAGTGCAATTGTAAAGGAGATAGAATTATGATCACTATCTCCAAAATGCTCTCCCACTGAGAGATATGACACCTGACCACTGAGAGATATGACACCTGACCAGGTTCATTTCCAAATACCAAATCAAGTACAGCCTCTCCTCTTGTAGGCTTATCTACATATTGTGTCAAGAAATCTTCCTGAACAAACTCTACCCCATTTAAACCCCTTGCCCTAGGGAGATGCCACTTGATATTTTGGGAAATTAAAATCTCCCATCACGACAACTCTGTTATTATTACACCTTTCCAGGATCTGTTTCCCTAACTGCTCCTCGATATCCCTGTTATTATTGGGTGGTCTATAAAAAACACCCAGTAGAGTTATTGACCCCTTCCTGTTCCCAACCTCCACCCACAGAGACTCTGTAGACAACCCCTCCATGACGTCCACCTTTTCTGCAGCCATGACACTATCTCTGATCAACAGTGCCACGCCCTCACCTCTTTTGCCTCCCTCCCTGTCCTTTCTGAAACATCTAAAGCCCGGCCCTTGAGTTTTTGTTTTGTCACCACTACTGGGTCAATGGTGATACTGACCCATCCTCTCCCACTGGTGACCCAAATACATCCACCACACTGCACGTCAATGGCAACATCTCCGTCTCCGTGACAACTGACTTGGCTCACAATGAAAGCGGGTTTCCTGTGGCATGTTACCGTAGCGATTAGCCCAACGCATTACAGTGCCAGCCACTTGGGTTCAATTCTCAGTGCTGCCTGTAAGGAGTTTGTACATTCTCCCTGTGTCAGTGTGAAGTTCCTCCAGGTGCTCTGGTTTCCTTCCACAGTCCAAAGGCACACGGACTAGGGTTTGGAAATTGTGGACATGCCACTGCAGAAGAATGGTGAGCTTGCAGGCTGTCCTTGCACTGTATTGGTTGTTGACACAAAACAACAAGTTTCGCTGTTCGTTTCGATGCGTATGTAACAAGTAATTCCAATTGCTTTAAAGATTCTCTTTAAAATGATAAAAAATGAGGGAAGTGCATATTGAAGGAATCATTGGGTCTGAATGTATTAGTGTGTTAGTATAGGCTTCATTGTGGCCGAGGGATCCCTCACTTTGGGATCCCTCAGTTTGAGTGCTGCCAATGCCCCAACCCTCCGACAGTTAAAGATAACTGCCGTGGCAACGATTCTCGGTAAAATCTCATCCTCTCATTCTGTACTGACCTGAAACTTCTCTCCAGTTCATTGGATCATTTAACTTTTATTCATCTGCGTGCCGAGCCTCTCCTTCCTCATCAGTGTTGCTGCGTAGGGAATCTGGAAGACGGGGAAAGAGAGGGAATGAGTGAGACATAAAATGAGGAAATTGGTGACACTTAGAGCGAATTGTGGGCTAATTTGGAGCGTTGTGTGCAGTTCATGTCACCTACCTACTGGAATGATGTCAATAACCCCATAAGACCATAAGATATAGGAGTAGAATTAGGCCATTGACCCATCGAGTCTGCTCCGCCATTTAATCATGGCTGATCCCTTTTCCTCCCTCCTCAGCCCCACTTCCCAGAGGATAAAATGCAGGAGCAGTTCGTGGCAGTGTAAAAGAGCTTTGACCAGTGGCCAGGGTTGATTAGTAAGAGCAAATTAAAGGAAGGTAGGGGAAGGAGCAGCGGTCATCGTCACGATTGGACATAGAGTGGTGACCTTAAGGCTTTAGCTGTTCGAGGTACCAGTGAGGAGAGGCTTCACTCGGAGAAAGCAAAGGAAAGAAAAGCTCAAATTTCCAGGCAGGATAGTGCAACGCTCCTCCTGTGACAATGAACACGCAGAGAGACCTCTAGCGTCCCTGATGACTACAACTGTGAGAAGTGGATCCAAATGCAGCTCCTAACAAACCACATTAAGGAGCTGGAGCTGGAAACGGGTGAACACGAGATCATTCGGGTGGCTAAACGGGTGATAGATACGACATACAGAAAAAACAAACAAGAGAAAATCTGCAGAAGCTGGAAATCCAAAGCAACATACAAAATGCTGGAGGAACTCAGCAGGCCAGGCAGCATCTATGGAAAAGAGTACAGTTGACATTTTGGGCCAAGACCCTTCAGCAGGAGCTAGCCAATAATATTAAAAAGGATACCAAATGTTTCTTCAGATACATTAAGTGTAAGTGAGAGGTGAGAGTGGATATTAGACCGCTGGAAAATGATGCTAGAGAGGTATACTTTATACTTTATTGTCGCCAAACAATTGATACTAGAATGTACAATCATCACAGCGATATTTGATTCTGCGCTGGATTACAAATATTAAATATTAAAAATAGTAAAAATTAGTAAATATTAAAAATTTAAATTACAAATCATAAATAGAAAAATGGAAAGTAAGGTAGTGCAAAAAAACCGAGAGGCAGGTCCGGATATTTGGAGGGTACGGCCCAGATCCGGGTCAGGATCCGTTCAGCAGTCTTATCACAGTTGGAAAGAAGTTGTTCCCAAATCTGGCCGTACGAGTCTTCAAGCTCCTGAGGCTTCTCCCGGAGGGAAGAGGGACAAAGAGTCTGTTGGCTGGGTGGGTCGTGCCCTTAATTATCCTGGCAGCACTGCTCCGACAGCGTGCGGTGTAAAGTGAGTCCATGGACGGAAGATTGGTTTGTGTGATGTGCTGCGCCGTGTTCACGATCTTCTGCAGCTTCTTCCGGTCTGGGACAGGACAACTTCCATACCAGGTTGTGATGCACCCTAGAAGAATGCTTTCTACGATGCATCTATAAAAATTAGTGAGGGTTTTAGGAGACAGGGGTCTCGGCCTGAAACGTCGACTGCACCTCTTCCTAGAGATGCTGCCTGGCCTGCTGCGTTCACCAGCAACTTTGATGTGTGTTGCCAAAATTTTTTAGTTTTCTCAGGAAGTAAAGGCACTGGTGGGCCTTCTTGGCAGTGAACTCTGCTTGGCTGGACCAAGTCAGGTCATTTGTGATATTGACCCCAAGGAACTTAGAGCTTTTGACCTGTTCCACTTGTGCACCACCGATGTAAATTGGGTCGTGCAGTCTGCTACTCCTTCTGAAGTCCACAACCAATTCCTTCATCTTGCTGACGTTGAGGGATAGGTTATTGTCTTCACACCATGCCACCAGGTTCTTAATTTCCTCTCTGTACTCAAACTCATCATTACCCGAGATACAGCCTACAATTGTTGTGTCATCAGCAAACTTATATATTGAGTTTGATGGAAACTTGGCTATACAATCATGAGTGTACAGTGAGTACAGTAGGGGGCTGAGTACACAGCCTTGTGGGGCACCAGTGCTCAGAGTGATTGTAGAGCAGAGCTTATCCCCTATTTTTACAGCCTGGGTCCTCTCTGTGAGGAAGTTGAAGATCCAGCTGCAGATCTGAGTGCTAAGGCCCAGGTTCCGGAGCTTAGGAATCAGTTTATTTGGAATGATGGTATTAAAGGCAGAGCTGTAGTCAATGAAAAGGAGCCTTACGTATGCGTCTTTATTCTCCAGGTGTTCTAAGGAGGAATGTAGGGCCAGAGAGATGGCATCTGCCATTGACCTGTTGCTCCGGTAGGCGAATTGCAAAGCATCGAGGTTGACCGGTAGGCTGTGGCTGATGTGTGCCATAACCAATCTCTCAAAGCACTTCATAGCAATTGATGTCAGAACCACAGGTCGATAGTCATTCAGGCATGCCACCTTGCTCTTCTTCGGCACTGGGATTATCGTTGCCTTCTTAAAACACGAGGGAATCTTACACTGAAGCAAGGAGCAGTTGAAGATGTCAGCAAACACTCCAGCTAGCTCGCTTGCACAGGCCCGGAGAACCCGTCCCGGGACGCCATCTGGGCCTGTCGCCTTCCTTGGATTTATCTTCAGGAAGACCCTTCTAACGTCCTCCTCGGTGATGATGAATCTCGATGCCACCAGGTCCGGTTCATCCTAGAGGGAGCGGGACGCTCCTCTTCTGTTCCAATCTTGCGTAGAATACGTTAAGTTCATCAGGAAGAGAAGCGCCACAGTTATTGATATTCCCAGCCTTTCCTTTGCGCCCTGTGACCTCATTTAGACCCTGCCATAGTCTACTGGCATCCCTCTGGTTAGCCTGGGCTTCCAACTTGGCTCGTTATTGCCTCTTGGCGCCCTTAATGATTTTTCGGAGTTCATGCCAGGATTCCGTGTAGCGACTGGTATCCCCGGACCTAAAAGCCACAGCTCTAGCCTTTAAAAGGGACTTGACCTCATAATTCATCCAAGGTTTCCGGTTAGGGAATACCCGGATCGTCTTGTGAGACACACAGTCCTCCGTGCATTTCCAGATAAAGTCCGTGACAGCTGAGGCATACTCAGCGAGGTTAGCTGCTGAGTCCTTGAATACTAACCAGTCCACCGATTCAAAGCAGTCATGGAGGACCTCATCCGTTTCCTCCGGATGAGTAATGGGGGACATCACTGTGGAATTAACTAGCAGCATGTGGAAGTTCCAGGTGTCAGGGGTCATGAAGTGTGCGAAGTTACCATAACTAGAGAGAAGTTCTTGGGAAGCTGAAAGGTCTGAAGGTGGATAAGTCACCTGGACCAGATGGTGCACACAAAAGAGATCTGAAAGAGGTGGCTGAAGAGATTGTTGAATCATTAATAATAATCTGATAAAATCTCCTGATTTAAAAATAGTAAAAATTAGTAAATATTAAAAGGTGTGACTGCGAGTGAAATGGGTAGTGGGATCCAAGAGACAGTGCTGGAGGAGCCTCAGCGAGCCTAACTGGGGCACTGTAGTTCAGGGAGCCATTCAAAAGGGAGGAAGAAGGGAAATGTAGTGGTAATTGGGGATAGTATAGTCAGGGGAATAGACAGAGTTCTCTGTCGTGAGAATAGAGCGTCGTGAAGGCTGTGTTGCCTGCCTGGTGCCTGGGTTCAGGACATCTTATCTGACCTGCAGAGAAATTTTCAGTGGGAGGGGTAAGATCCAGTTGTCGTGGTCCATGTGGGTACCAACAACATAGGTAGAACAAGGAAAGAGGTTCTGCTGAGGGAATTTGAGCAGCTGGGGACTAAATTAGAAAGCAGAAACAAAAAGGCAGTAATCTCTGGATTCATGGGAAACTGGCACCAGTATTGGGGAAGGAGGGAGCTGTACCATTGGGACGGGCTCCACCTGAACCGTGATGGGACCTGGATCTGAGTGAACTGCATAACTAGGGCTGTGGATAGGACTTTAAACTAAATAGTAGGGGGCTGGGTTCAACAGATTGGAGAAGTGTGGATAAAGATAAAGAAACAACAAAAGATAAAAAAGAGAAAAGTAAGAGTGGTGCGAAGAAAAGTCACGTGCAAAAGAATAAAAGATTACAAGATTTTAAAAGCACAATGTGTGTAAGGGCACTTTATTTGCCCGTAGTATTCGAAACAAGGTCAGTGAACTTGTGGCACAAATCACTGTAAAGAGGTATGATTTAGTGGTCATTACAGAAACATGGTTGCAGGGTAGAGATGATTGGAAATTAAATATCCAAGGATATCAGGTAATACTGAAGGATAGGCAGGAAGGTAAGGGAGGTGGGGTAGCGCTCTTAATTAAAGATGAGATCAGGGTGATAGTGAGAGACGATGTAAGATCCAAGGAGCAGAATTCTGAATCCATCTGGGTAGAGATTAGGAATAGTAAAGGGAAAAAAAATCACTGGTGGGAGTTGTCTATCGGCCACTGAATAATAACATTACAGGGACACAAGCAATAGACAGAGAAATAGCTGAGGCATGTAAGAGTGGAACAGCAGTTATCATGGGGGACTTTAACTTGCACGTAGATTGGGTGAATCAAGTTGGTCGAGGCAGTCTTGAGGAGGACTTCATAGAAGGCATCCATGATGGCTTTCCTGAACAGCATGTTACTGAACCTACAATCTTAGATCTGGTCCTGTGAAATGAGGCAGGTAAAATTAGTGATCTTGTAGTTAGGGATCCTCTTGGAAAGAGTGATCAAAATATGATTGAATTTCTCTTACAAATGGAGGGTGCAATAGTTCAATCTAAAACAAGTGTATTATGCCTAAACAATGGAGACTACAATTGGATGAGGGAGGATTTGGCTAGTGTAGACTAGGAACACAGGCTATATGGTGGGACAGTTGAGGAACAGTGGAAGGCTTTCAAAGAGATTTTTCAACAAAAGTATATTCCATTTAAAAGCAAGGACAGTAAGGGTGGGGAGAGACAGCCTTGGATAACTAAGGAAATAAAAGAACTAAAAGCTCATGCATAAAAAATCACCAACAGCAGTGGGGAAATGAAGATTGGGGAAACTTTAAAAAGCAACCAAGTACCACTAAGCATGCAATAAAGAAAGGGAAGCTAGATTATGAAAATAAGCTAGCACAAAATATAAAAAATGGAAGTGGAAAAGGGTGGATAAAGTGAATGTAGGTCTCTTGGAGGATGAGGGGGGGATTGATATTGAGTAATGAGGAAATAACTGAGGCTTTGAATGACTATTTTGTGTCAGTCTTCACGGTGGAGCACACATCTAAGATGACGAAGAGAGATATTATGGATGCGGTGGGAGGTGAGGACCTCGATACAATAGCTATCACTAAAGAGATAGTGCTGAGCAAACTTATGGGCCTGAAGATAGATAAGTCCCCTGGTCCTGATGGAATGTATCCCAGGGTACTGAGAGAAACGGCAGAAGTTATAGGAGAGGCTTTGGTGACAATTTACCAAAATTCTCTGGATTCTGGACAGGTCCCAGCAGATTGGAAGACGGTGAATGTCACGCCACTGTTCAAAAAGGGATGTAGGTAAAAGACAGGTAACTATAGGCCAGTTAGTTTAACACCTGTATTTGGGAAATACTTGAAGCAATCCTTAATAATTTCTTTTTTATTTGTTATTATTGTTTCTTTTTTTATTTTGTTTGTATTTGCACAGATTGTTGTCTTTTGCACACTGGTTGTTTATCTGTCCAGTTGGGTGCAGTCTTTCATTGACTTTATTCTGGTTCTTGGATTTACTGTGAACGCCCGCAAGAAAATGAATCTTGGGGCACGTGGTAACATATATGTACTTTGATACTAAATTTACTTTGAACTTGGAACTTTGAGGTAGGCACGTGGGTGATAGAAAAATGGAGGGCTATGTGGGAGGGAAGGGTTAGATTGATCTTAGCGTAGGTGGAAGGATTGTTACAACTTTGGGCTGTGCTGTAGTGATCTATGTAAACAAGTTATGATGGTGGTGCCTAATTTGGTTCCCCGGTGATGGAGTCATTCTGAAGAATTGTCACTGCTGTAATGTGGGCGGTCACCGAGTCTGTAGGGTATGTGATTTTGAGGTGAAAAACAGATGAAACTGATCTGAATCTTTCCCATCCATCACCTCCCAGCAGCTGGTAAGTACCTCACTGCCAAAGTCAAAGTCAAGTTTATTATCAGATGCACAAATACACGTGTGCGCAAGTGTAATGAAAACCCTCCTTGCCGCAGTGTCACTGGCACATCTCAAAGTATATTTATTGTCAAAGTACGTATATGTCACCGTATACAACCATATATATCTATACCTCATTGCATTCCACAGTTTTTACTGTATTGCAATGTACTGCTGCCACAAAACAAATTTCATGACACGCAGAATGCCAGTGATACTAAACCCGATTCTGATTCTGAAATACAATAGAATTTATGAAAAACTACGCTTATACAAAGGCTAACAGACAACCAATGTACAGAGGACAAATTGTACACATAAAAAAATACATTAATAATGTCAAGTACACAATGTTCATAGAAAAATTATGAATTACACATAAAATATCCACGTTTTCACGTGGAAGAACACAATCAGAGCATCCACTGCAGTATAAGGTGGTCAGATTGTTCCTGCGCGGGGGAGTAATTAGAGTTAAGCAGGTGGGGTCAGGGGTCATAAACATTTCCCCACTCTGGCCTCTAACCTCTTCTCTTTCCTCACCTGTCTGTCACCTCCCCCTGGTGTCCCCTCCTCCTTCCCTTTCTCCCATGGCTCACTCTCCTCTCCGATCAGATTCTTTCCTCTCCAGCCCTTTACCTTTCCCACCTATCACCCCCCAGATTCTTACCTCAAACCTTTCCCCCACCCAGCTGGCTTCACCTATCACCTGCCAGCTTGTCCTCTTCCCCCTTCCCCTACCTGCTTATTTTGACATCTTCCCTCTTCCTGTCCAGTCCTGATGAAGGGCGTCAGCCCGAAACATTGACGCTTTCTTTCTCTCCACCGATGCTGCCTGACCTGCTGAGTTCCTCCAGCATCTGGTGTTTGTCGCTCTGGATGAAGAGTCAGATGGGCGAACGGATACAAACAACTAATACAACGATATCCTGTGCACCTCCCTCCAGGAAACAAAATCTGGCAGATGGGCAGGTGGCCAGATTTTTTAAAAAGGTGGGGTTTCCGTACATGTTTTATCCATGGCTGCAAACATTCAATTCACGTTAATTACTCTTTAATAAAATCTGTGAACATAGAACATCGAAGTACAGCACAGGACTACGCCCTTCGGCTCACAATGTCGTGCTAAACCATTCAAATTTGTAATCAAATGGCTAACTAAACTAATCTTTTCTGGCCACACAATATCCATAACCGTGCTTTTCCCTCATATTCATCTGCCTATCTAAACATCTCATTAAAGTCTCTAATGTATCTGCCACTACCAGCACCCCAGGCAGCCACCACTCTCTGTGTGAAAACCTATCCCTCACATCTCCAGTGAAGTAACCATCATTACCGCAGTGGTGTTTAGGCCGGGACCCAAGCTACTTCCAAGGCTGTACGGTGAAACTCGGGTGTACCAATAATAAAGAGATTGGCACTTCACGGGAAACGTTGAAAGGGCTGTGAGATCTCTTGTGTCCTAATGAACTTCCACATCTGAACCCAGTAAGAATTAACTGGACTCCCAGTCTGGCTGTGTGAAAATTGGGACGCTTCTCAAAGTTCAAAGTAAATTTATTATCCAGCTACATATGAGATTCATTTTCTTGCAGGCCTTTACAGAAAAAAGAGGAACACAAGGAATAGAGCTTATGAAAAACTGCATAAATAGACAAAGCCTGAAGCATTGTTGAGGATCCCTACCACCCACCCCACAATCTCTCTGACCCACTACCATCAGGAAGGAGGTACAGGAGCATCAGGATTGGGACTGTCAGACTGGGTAACAGCTTCTTCCCTCAGGCTGTGAGACTAATGTATACTTTGTCACTACAGAGAGCTGTTCACTCTTTACTTGTGCTGTGTGCTACATACATTTTGAATTATATTTTATTAATTTACTTATGGTAATATTTTGGTTTAAGTCTGTGTGTGATACATGTTTTGTGGGTGCACTGTGGTCCAGAGGAACATTGTTTCGTTTGGTTGGATATGTGTACAGTCAAATGACAATAAACTTGAATCTGAATTTAAAGACTGACAAACATATGTGGAAAATAAGGAAAACTGTGCAAATAATAAACAACACTGAGAACTTGAGTTGTCAAGTCCTTGGAAGTGAGTCTGTAGTTTGTGGAATGAGATCAGTGTTGAGTTAGTGAGGTTGAGAAAGTGAGTCTGTAGTTTGTGGGATGAGCTCAGTGTTGAGTGAGTGAGGTTTTCCACACTGGTTTATTTATTTCTTTGGAGAGACAGCAGGGAACAGGCCTTTCTGGTCCAATGAGCCACACGATCCACCAATCTCCGGATTTAAACCTCGCCCAATCTTAGCACAATGCACAATGACCAATTAACCTGCTAACTGGTACGTCTTTGGACTGTGGGAGGGAACTGGAGCACCCGGAGAAAACCCTCGTATTCCACGGGGAGGATGTACAGACTCATTACAGAGGACTTTGGGATTGAACTCTGAACACCAATGCCCTGAGCTGCAATAGTGTCACAACAAGTTGTAACAGCATTACACAACAAATTAGAAGGAAATGGTTTTAATTCCACTGTCCTGACAATCAACACTGATGTGTACAACAAGCTAAAAGGAACACAAATGAACTCACTAACATAACACATTTGAAAAGCCATAACACCAGAAGGAATAGGAGCAGAATTAGGCCATTCAGCCCATCGACTTTGCTCTACCATTTCATCATGGCTGATCCATTTCCCTCTCACCCCAATCTGCCATCTTCTACCCATATCCCTTCATGCCCTGACTAATCAAGAATCTATCAACCTCTGCCTTAAATATACCCAATGAATTGACCTCCACAGCTGCCTGTGGCAATGAATTCCAAAGATTCACTCCCCTCCTCATCTGTGTTGTCTGAGGCTGTGCTCTCTGGTCTTAGACTCTCCCACTACAGGGAACATCCTCTCCACATCCATTCTATCGAGGCCTTTCAACATTCAATAGATTTCAATGAGGTCGCCCCTCATTCTTCTAAACTCCAGTGAGTACAGGTCCAGAGCCATCACATGCTCCTCCTATGTTAACCTTTACATTCCTGGAATTAATCTCATAAACCTCCACTGGACCCTCCCCAATACCAGCGACATCCTTTCTTCAGATAAAGGCCCAAAACTGCTCACAATAGTCCAAGCGTGGTTTGGCCAGTGCCTCAGTAACGTTACACACAATTTCTTAATGTTTTCATCCCGATGCTACACACTAATGTGCTTAGACAAAGTTTACTTTTACATCTTTAGAATTCCAACTGTACAAAAAACTAGAAAATATAAACCAAAAGAATCATAGCTGTAGCCAATCTTATGAATAAAGATATTATACTTAGATACACTATGAACATTTAAGAAACTCTTAGATGGGCAAACAGATACCAGAAAAATGGAGGGCTATGTAGGAGAGAAGGGGTAGGTTGATCTTAGAATAGTTTAAAGGGTTGGCATTATATCATGGGCCGAAGGGCCTGTACTGTAATGTTCTACATTCTATTATAGAAACATAGAAACATAGAAAATAGGTGCAGGAGTAGGCCATTCGGCCCATCGAGCCTGCACCGCCATTTATTATGATCATGGCTGATCATCCAACTCAGAACCCAGCCTTCCCTCCATACCCCGTGACCCCTGTAGCCACAAGGGCCATATCTAACTTCCTTTTAAACATAGCTAATGAACTGGCCTCAACAGTTTGCTGTGGCAGAGAATTCCACAGATTCACCACTCTCTGTGTGAAGAAGTTTTTCCTAACCTCGGTCCTAAAAGGCTTCCCCTCTATCCTCAAACTGTGACCCCTCGTTCTAGACCTCCCCAACATCGGGAACAATCTTCCCGCATCTAGCCTGTCCAATCCCTTTAGGATCTTATACGTTTCAATCAGATCCCCCCTCAATCTTCTAAATTCCAACGAGTACAAGCCCAGTTCATCCAGTCTTTCTTCATATGAAAGACCTGCCATCCCAGGAATCAATCTGGTGAACCTTCTTTGTACTCCCTCTATGGCAAGGATGTCTTTCCTCAGATTAGGGGACCAAAACTGCACACAAAGTTTTAAATGCTGATCAATTTTCCTGGTTAATGGCAAATTTAAAATCTGACAACATTGAAACATCTATCAGAAACCAGAGTAACACACACAAAATGCTGGAGGAATCCAGAAAATTAAGCAGCACCTACAGAGGCCAATAAAGAGGCGACATTTGGGCTGAGCTCCTTCATCTGGACTGGAAAGGAAGGGAGAAGAGGCCAGAATAAGAAGGTGGTGGCTTCGACTGTTTATTCATTTCCATAGATGCTGCCTGACCTGCTGAGTTCCTCCAGCATTTTGTGTGTGTTGCTCTGGATTTCCAGCATCTGCAGAATCTCTTGTGGACCAGATGAACTATATCCTAGAGTCCTGAGAGAGGTTACGAAAGATAACAGATGCATTGGTCATGATCATTCAAGAATCACTTGATTCTATCATGGTCCCAAAGGACAGGAAAGTTGCAAATGTCACTCCACCCTATAAGAAGGGAGGAAGGCAAAAGAAAGTAAATTCTAGGTTTCAGGCAAGACTCCCAGAAAATTAATTTACAGGTTGAGTCTGTGGTAAAAAAGGCAAATGCAATGTTGGCATTTATTTCAAGTGCAATAGAATATAAAAACAAGGAGATAATGCTGAGGTTTTATAAGACACTTAGAGTATCGTCAAAAGTTCTGTGCCCCATATCTCAGAAAGGATGTGTTCTCCTTGGCCAGAGTCCAGAGGAGGTTCATGGGATGATTCCAGGAATGAAGGGGTTAACATATGAGGAGTGTTTGGCAGCTTTGGGCCTGTACTCACTGGAGTTTAGAAGAATGCAGGGGGATCTCATCGAAACCTACCAAATGTTGAAAGGACTAGAAAGGATGGATGTGGAGAGGATGTTTCCTACGTCAGGGGTATCCAGAACTAGAGGGCACAGCCTCAAAACTGATGGGCAACCTTTTAGAACATAGGTAAGGAGGAATTTGTTTCAGCCACAGTAGTAAACCTGAGGAACACTCTGCCACAGACTGAGGTGGATACCAAGTCCATGGGTATATTTAAGAGGAAGTTGATAGTTTCCTGATCAGTCTGGGCATCAAAGGATATGGCGAGAAGGCAAGTGTGTGGGGTTGATGGGATCCGGGATCAGCCGTGATAGAATGGTGGAGCAGACTCGATGGGCTGAATGGCCTAATTCTGCTCCTCTGTTTTATGGAAACCAAACATGTGTTTTCGGGGCCAGAGCTTGTACTCAAATGGCTAAATATTCTGATGTGGGAACTGTGCTGCTGAACGTTATTGTCATTCATGTGAGAAAAGGTTTATTATGCCAGAAGTTACAAGAAAGGCTGCATTTTAATGTCCTCAACATTATCCTCCCCAGCCACAAGGAAACCAGCCTCCCCAGCAACAGGGACATCTTCAAAAGGCAATGCCTCAAAAAGGCAGCATCCATCATTAACGACCCCATCACCCGGGACATGCCCTCTTTTCATTGCTACCATCAGGGAGGAGGTACAGGAGCCTGAAGGCACACAGTCAGTGATTCAGGAACAGCCTCTTCCCCTCTGTCATCCGATTTCTGAATGGACAATGAACCCAAGAACACCACATCACTATTTTTCCCTCTTTTTGCGCCACTTACTTAATTTATTTTTAGACACATTTATTACAGTTTTTATTGTTATGTATTGCATTACACTGCTGCCGCAAAACAACAACTTTCACAACCTAAGCCAGTGCTGTTAAACCTGATTCAGATTCACTATTTGGCGAATCACCCACCTTTACACGGTAACTGTTATCTGGGTAGATGTTGATAGAAGTACTACCTATAAGCTATTGCACTTCATTTTCATTTTTAAATCTTTTTTATTAATTATTATTGAAAATCAACAAAAAACATTAATCAGGTCAACATGTCAATATGTACAATAAGAATTAAATTATCAAATAACCGATTAACAAAGCTAAAAAATATATCAATAATAATAAGAAAAAACAAACTGTTAAAACTATTTTTTTGGAAAAGAAAGAGGGAAAAAAGAACCCCTATTAACTAAAACAAAAAAAACCCCTACTAACAAAAAAACCCGAAAAAAAACCCATTGGGAGCACAACCCCGGGGCTATACGCCATACAAGCTTCCATAAAAGAAAAACATCAATCCGCCAACTCAAATCCATTTAAACAAGAATCAGAAGGGGACCACCTTAATTAACTCCAATCAAATGATAGTAGCGGGCACATGAACCCCACCTTTTCTCAAATCAAATTGAGGATCAAAAGTTTGACTTCTGATTTCCTCCAAACTAAGACATAACATCACCTGAGAGAACCATTGTATCAAAGTGGGAGCAGAGACATCTTTCCATTTCAATAAAATAGCTCTTCTGACCAATAACGTAACAAATGCAATTACATATTGGTCTGATAGAGAAATACCATGAATATATTGAGGGATTTTACCAAACAAAACCGTCAATTTACTAGGTTGTAAATTAATTTTTAAAGCTTTAGAAATTGTAGAGAAAATAGAATTCCAAAATTGTTTCAATACAGAACACGACCAAAACATATGTGTCAATGTAGTTTTACATCTATCACACTGACTATCAACATTAGGAAATATTTTAGACAGTCTCTCCTCTGTCAAATAGTAACAATGTACAATTTTAAATTGAATTAGAGAGTGACTGGCCCAAATCGAAGAGGAGTTAACCAACTTCAAAATTCGCAACCAATCCTCCGTTATCAACGTCATGTTAAGCTCTCTTTCCCAATCTTGCTTAATCTTAAGTAAAAGATAATTGTACTGTTGTAATAGTAAATTATAAATTTTCCCAATAAAACCTTTCACTAAAGGATTCATTTTTAAAATAATATCTAACAGGTCAGAATCTTTTATATATGGAAAATTACTTAAATATTATAAGAAATGTCTGACGTGAAGATATTGCTATTGCACTTCCATAATGAGAGACAAACAGAAAGGTGAGATTCTCAGGATAACACAGTGTTTAACAAGTTCACAAAGTAGCAGAGAACTCCTGCTTCCAATACTGACTGTAAAGGTCTTCAGGGTGTGATGAATATCTTTTAAAGCTAGAAATGTACTGCTACATTTTCACTGGTGACTATAGTTCTGAGAGCAGAGTACAGAACTGAAGGTGTGCTATACCATTTTGATACATTCAATGGCTACCTTATTAAACCATAAGACCATAAGACAAAGGAGCAGAAGTCGGCCATTCAGCCCATCGAGTCTGCTCTGCCATTTTATCATGAGCTGATCCAGTCTCCCATTTAGTCCCACTCCCCGCCTTCTCACCATAACCTTTGATGCCCTGGCTACTCAGATACCTATCAATCTCTGCCTTAAATACACCCAATGACTTGGCCTCCACTGCTGCCCATGGCAACAAATTCCATAGATTCACCACCCTCTGGCTAAAAAAATTTCTTCACATTTCTGTTCTGAATGGGCGCCCTTCAATCCTTAAGTCATGCCCTCTCATATTAGACTCCCCCATCATGGGAAACAACTTTGCCACATCCACTCTGTCCATGCCTTTCAACATTCAAAATGTTTCTATGAGGTCCCCTCTTATTCTTCTAAACTCCAAGGAATACAGTCCAAGAGCGGACAAACATTCCTCATATGTTAACCCTCTCATTCCCGGAATCATTCTAGTGAATCTTCTCTGAACCCTCTCCAACGTCAGCACATCCTTTCTTAAATAAGGAGACCAAAACTGCCCACAGTACTCCAAGTGAGGTCTCACCAGCGCCTTATAGAGCCTCAACATCACATCCCTGCTCCTATACTCTATTCCTCTAGAAATGAATGCCAACATTGCATTCGCCTTCTTCACCACCGACTCAACCTGGAGGTTAACCTTAAGGGTATCCTGCATGAGGACTCTCAAGTCCCATTGCATCTCAGAACTTTGAATTTTGTCCCCATTTAGATAATAGTCTGCCCGTTTATTTCTTCTGCCAAAGTGCATAACCATACACTTTCCAACATTGTATTTCATTTGCCACTTCTTTGCCCATTTTTCCAATCTATCCAAGTCTCTCTGCAGACTCTCCGTTTCCTCAGCACTACCGGCCCTTCCACCTATCTTCGTATCATCAGCAAACTTAGCCACAAAGCCATCTATTCCATAATCCAAATCGTTGCTGGACAATGTAAAAAGAAACAGCCCCAACACGGACCCCTGTGGAACACCACTGGTAACCGGCAGCCACCCAGAATAGGATCCCTTTACTCCCACTCTGTTTTCTGCCAATCAGCCAACACTCTATCCACGTATGTAACTTTCCCGTAATTCCATGGGCTCTTATCTTGTTAAGTAGCCTCATGTGTGGCACCTTGTCAAAGGCCTTCTGAAAATCCAAATATACAACATCTACTGCATCTCCTGTACACCTGCATATCTAATCAGCCAATCATGTGGCAGCAACTCAGTGCATAAAAGCATGCAGACATGGTCAGGAGGTTCAGTTGTTGTTCAGACCAAACATTAGAATGGGGAAGAAATGTGATCAAAGTGACTTTGACTGTGGAATGACTGTTGATGGCAGACGGGGTGGTTTGAGTATCTCAGACACTGCTGACCTCCTGGGATTTTCACACACAAAAGTCTCTAGTGTTTACAGAGAACAGTGCAAGAATCAAAAAGCATCCTGTGAGTGGCAGTTCTGTGGGCAAAAATGCCTTGTTAATGAGAGAAGAATGGTCAGACTGGTTCAAGCTGACGGGAAGGCGACAGTAACTCAAGTAACTACGTGTTACGACAGTGGTGTGCAGAAGAACATCTCTGAATGCACAACATGTCGAAGCTTGAAGAGGATGGGCTACAGCAGCAGAAGACCATGAACATACACTCAGCACCCATTTTATTATGTACAGTGGGTAACTAACAAAGTGGCCACCGAATGTATATAATGTATAGGATGAAATAGACCATAAGGCCATAAAACCATAAGATATAGCAGCAGAAGTAAGCCATTCAGCCCATCGAGTCTGCTCTGCCATTCAATCATGGGCTGATCCAATTCTTCCAGTCATCCCCACTCCCCCGTCTTGTTCCCATACTTGTCTCATCTCAGTTATGTTCATCATATCACAGCAGGTTTAATCAGGTGGCCATGACCTGCGTTTTTAGTTAGACACACAGCACGGTATCAAGGCCTTCCAGCTCAACAAGCACGTGCTGCCCAACCACACCCAGTGGCCTACTAACCTCGATGTCTTTGGGATCTTAGGAAGCCGGAACGCCCAGAGGAATCCAACATGGGGAGAACGTGCAAACTCCTAGCAGGCAGCTAACCACCATGTTACCATACAACCCAGTTTATCGCCTCAGTCTGAACGTGGTTAACATACGAGGAGTGTCGAATGGCTCTAGGCCTGTACTCGCTGGAATGAAGGAGAATCTCATTGAAACCGGTCAAATATCGAAAGTCCCAGATAGAGAGGATGTGGAGAGGATGTTTTCCGTGGCGAGGGAGCCGCGGACCAGAAGGCACATCCTCAGAATAGACAGACATCCATCTGGATTTGGGATGAGGAGGAATTTCTTTAGCCAGAGTGGTAAATCTGTGGAATTCATTGCCATAGCCGACTATGCAGGCCATATTATTCAGTGTATTTAAAAACAAACAAGAGAAAATCTGCAGATGCTGGAAATCCAAGCAACACACACAAAATGCTGGAAGAACTCAGCAGGCAAGACAGCATCTGTGGAAAAGAGTAAAGTCAACGTTTCGGGCCGAGACCCTTCTCAGCCCGAAACATTGACTGTACTCTTTTCCATAAATGCTACCTGGCCTGCTGAGTTCCTCCAGCATTTTGTCTGTGTTGAGTGTATTTAAAGTGGAGTTTAGTCAGGGTGTTGATGGTTATGGGGAGAAGGCAGGAGAATGGGGTTGAGGGAGAAAGATATCAGCTATGATGGAATGGTGGAGAAGACTCGATGGGCTGAATGGCCTGATTCTGTTCCTATGCTTCTTACTGAATGGCTCATCAGTGTGTTTCTCCCTCTTCTTCCCATTCAGACTCTCAAGACTCTTTGGGTTAGTGAGAACTGGACTTGCATCTTACCTAAAAAACTGATTCATATCTCCAAAAATGTATCTATTTGCTCAGTTACAGGAAAATACAAAAGGAAATACTCAAAAGGATGAGGTAGAATACTGGTCTAGATGGCCCAAAGGGCCTGCTTTCATGTTGTTGTGCTCTACGAGTCTATAAGTCATTACGCAGTTCTTTCAGCATCTGTGGCTTTGACAAATTTCTATAGATACACAGTGGAGACTATCTTAACTGGAGATTATTCTAAATGTACTTCCAGCATTCTGTGTGATTTGCTTGGATTTCCAGCATCTATAGAATTTCTCACTGGCTGCCTCACAGCCGGTTAGGAACACACCAATGCCCGAGAGTGGAAAATCTGATAAGCAGTAGTGGACATGGCCCGGCTCGTCACATTCTCTGCCGTAGTGCTCTAAGTAGTGGACACCTCTGTAACTCCCTCTGCAAACGGATCTTCAACTTCCTAACCAGAAGACCACAATTTACAGGTTGAGGCTGTGGTAAGGAAGGCAAATGCAGTGTTGTATTTATTTCAAGGGGAATAGAATATAAAAGCAAGGAGATAATGCTGAGGCTTTCTAAGACACTAGTCAGGCTGCACTTGGAGTATTGTCAACAGTTCTCGACCACATATCTCAGAAAGGATTGGAGAAACTCCAGAGGAGGTTCATGAGGATGATTCTGGGAATGAAGGGGTTAACATATGAGGAGCGTTTGGCAGCTTTGGGCCTGTACTCACTGGAATTTAGAAGAATGCATGGGGATCTCATTGAAACCTATCGAACGTTGAAAGGACCAGATAGGGTGGACGTGGAGAGGATGTTTCCTTTGGTGGGGGTGTCCAGAACTAGAAGGTGTTGCCTCAAAATTGAGCGGCAACTCTTTAGTACGGAGGTAAAGATGAACTGTTTTAGCCAGAGTAGTAAATGTGTGGAATGCTCTGCCACAGACTTAGGTGGAGGCCAAGTCCGTGGGTATATTTAAGGAGGAAGGTTATAGTTTCTTGATCGGTCAGGGCATCAAAGGATATGGCGAGAAGGCAGGTGTATGAGATTGAGTGAGATCCGGGATCAGCCATGATGGAATGGCGGAGCAGACTCGATGGGCTGCCAAACTCTCCTCATATGTTAACCCCTTCATTCCCAGAATCATCCTTGTGAACCTCCTCTGGACTCTCTCCAATGACAACACATCCTTTCTGAGATATGGGGCCCAAAACTGTTGACAATACTCCAAGTGTGGCTTGACTAGTGTCTTATAAAGGCTCAGCATTATCTCCTTGCTTTTATACTCTATTCCCCTTGAAATAAATACCAGCTTACGTTTGCCTTCTTTACCACAGACTCAAGCTGTAAATTAACCTGGGAATCTTGCACGAGGACTCCTAAGTCCCTCTGCATCTCTGATGTTTGAACCTTCTCCCCATTTAGATAATAGCCTGCAGTATTGTTCCTTTTACTAAAATGCATGATCATACATTTCCCAACACTATATTCCATCTGTCACTTTTTGCCGTTTCTTTCAATTTGTCTAAGTCCTGCTGCAATTGCATTGCTTCCTCAGCACTACCTACCCCTCCACCTATCTTCATATCATCCGCAAACTTTGTCTCAGAGCCATCAATTCCATTATCCAAGTCATTGATTAACAATGTAAAGAGCTGCAGTCCCAATACTGATTCTTAGCCATTCCTCTATCCTTGCCAGTATCTTTCCTGTAATGCCATGGGAATTTATCTTGTTAAGCAGCCCTCGTGTGTGGCACCTTATCAAATGTCTTCTGAAAATCCAAGTAAATGACATCCACTGCCTCGTCTTTATCCACTCTGCTTGTTACTTCCTCAAAAACTCTAATAAATTTGTCAGGCAAGTTTTCCCTTTACAAAAACCATGCTGACTTTGACTTATTTTATCATTAGTCTCTAAGTACCTTGAAACCTCATCCTTAATAATGGACTCCAACACTCTCCCACCACAGAGGTTAGGCTAACTGGTCTATAATTTCTTTTCTTTTGCCTTCCTCCCTTCCTAAAGAGTGGAGTGACATTTGCAATTCTTCAGTCCTCTGAGACCAAGCCAGAATCAAGTGATCCTTGAAAGATCATGACCAATGCATCTGTTATCTCTTCAGCAACCTTTCTCAGGACTCAGATGTAGTCCATCTGGTCCAGGCGACTGACCCACTTTAAGACCTTTGAGCTTTCCTTGCACTTCTTCCCTTGTAATAGCAATGGCAATCACTCCTGGTCCCTGACACTCATGGACCTCTGGCACACTGCTAGTGTCTTCCACAGTGAAGACTGATGCAAAGTACCCATTCAGTTCATCTGCCATTATGTTCTCCCCATTACTACCTCACCAGCATCATTTTCCAGTGGTCCAATATCAACTTCCACCTCCCTTTTACTCCTTATACAATAGTATGCTGCTTTATATTATTTGCTAATTTTCCCTCATATTTCATCATTTCCCTTCTTATGGCTTCTACGGTTGTCTTTTTTTGGGTTTTAAAAGCTTCTCAATCATCCAACTTCCCACTCACATTTACTATCTTATATGCCCTTTCCTTGGCTTTTATGCAGTCCTTAACTTCCCTTGTCAGCCACGTTTGCCTACCCTTGCCATTTGACAACTTCTTCCTCGTGGGACATACCTATCCTACGGCTCATGAACTATTCCCAGAAACTTCAGCCATCTCTGTTCAGTCGTCATCCCCGCCAGTATCCTCCAGTCCTCCTGGGCAAGCTCTTCTCTCATGCCTCTGTAATTCCCTTTATTCCATTGTGATACTAATACATGTGAGTTATGCTTCTCCCTCTCAAAATGCAGTATGAATTCAAACATATTATGATCACTGCCTCCTAAGAGTTCCTTTGCATTAAGATCCCGAATAAGATCTGGGTTATTACACAACACCCAATCTCAGATAGCCTTTCCCCGAGTAGGATCAAACACAAGCTGCTCTAAAAAGCCATTTCATTGGCATTCAACAAATTCCCTCTCTCATGATCCGACACCAACCTGATTTTCCCAATCCCCTTGCATATTGAGGTCCGCCATTACAATTGTTACATTACCCTTATTCCAGCTGCCTTTGCAATCTGAACCCCATATCTTTCTACTATTTGGAGGCTTATATATGATTCCCATAACGTTTTTTCACCCTTGCAGTTTCTTAACTCCACCCACAAAGATTCAACATTCTCTGACCCTATATCACCTCTATTCTAAAGATATAATTCCATCTCTTACCAGCAGAGCCACACCACCGCCTATGTCTTCTGCCTGTCCTTTCGATACAAAGTATATCCTTTGATGTTAAACTCCCGCACACTTAGCGATTCGGGAACAGCTTCTTCCTCTCTGTCATTCAATATCCAAATGGACATTGAACTCATGAACATCACTACTTTTTGAAAAGTTCTGATTTTCCACAACTTTTCCACACGTGCTAGCGAGGGCAAGAATAGTAGGGTCAGGCAGATGAATGCATGGCTGAGAGACTGGTGCAGGGGGCAGGGCTTCAGATTCTTGGATAATTGGGATCTCTTCTGGGGGAAGTATGACCTGTTCAAAAAGGACGGGTTACACCTGAACCCGAAGGGGACCAATATCCGGGCGGGAAGGTTTAATAGAGCTGTTAGGGAGGGTTTAAACTAATTTGGCAGGGGGATGGGAACCGGAATGATAGAGCAGAGGAAGCAGAAAACAGAAATAAATCTAAGACAGTGAGCAGTAAAGGTGTCAGGAAAGACAGGCAGGTGATGGGGCAAACCTGCAGCCATTGGGATGAGTTGCAGTGCAATAAAGTTGCAGTGCAATCAAAGCAAAAAGTACCAAATACTGGTCTTAAGGTGTTATACTTAAATGCATGCAGCTTAAGGAATAAGGTGGATGATCTTGTCGTACAGCTACAGATTGGCAGGAATGATATTGTGGCCATCAATGAGACCTGGCTAGAGGATGCATGTCTCTGGGAGCTGAACGTCCAAGGATACACGGTGTATCGGAAGGACAGGCAGGTAGGCAGAGGGGGAGGCGTGGCTTTATTGGTAAGAAATTATATTAAATCATTAGAAAGAGGTGACTTAGGATTGGAAGGTGCAGAGTCCTCATGGGTTGAACTAAAAAATTTCAGGGGTAAAAGGACCCTGATGGCAGTTATATACAGGCCTCCAAACAGCTGCAGGGATGTGGACTACAAATTACAACAGGAAATAGAAAAGGCTTGTCAGAAGGGCAGTGTTATGATAATTGTGGGGGATTTTAACGTGCGAGTGGATTGGAAAAATTAGGTCGGCACTGGATCTCCAGAGAGAGAATTTGTAGAATGTCTGCGAGATGGCTTTTTAGAACAGCTTGTTGTTGAGCCCACTAGGGGATCGGCTGTACTGGATTGGGTATTGTGTAATGAACCAGAGGTGATTAGAGAGATTGAGGTGAAGGAACCCTTAGGAGACAGTGAGGATAACATGATTGAGTTCACTGTGAAATTTGAAAAAGAGAAGCCAAAATTCCATGTATCGGTATTTCAGTGGAGTAAAGGAAACTACAGTGGCATGAGAGAGGAACTGGCCAAAGTTGACTGGAAAGAGACACTGGCGGGAAGGACAGCAGAGCAGCAGTGGCTGGAGTTTATGTGAGAAGTGAGGAAGGTGCAAGACAGATATATTCCAAAAAAAGAAGAAATTTTCGAATGGAAAAAGGATGCAACCGTGGCTGACAAGAGAAGTCAAAGCCAAAGTTAAAGCAAAGGAGAGGGCATACAAGGAAGCAAAAATTAGTGGGAAGACAGAGGATTGGGAAGTTTTTAAAAGCTAACAAAAGGAAACTAAGAAGATAGTTAAGAGGGAAAAGGTGAACTATGAAAGGAAGCTAGCAAATAATATTGAAGAGGATACTAAAAGCTTTTTCAAGTATATAAAGAGTAAAAGACAGGTGAGAGTAGATATAGGACTGATAGAAAATGATGCTGGAGAAATTGTAATGGGAGATAAGGAGATGGTGGAGGAACTGAATGAGTATTTTGCATCACTCTTCACTGAGGAAGACATCAGCAGTATACCGGATACTCAAGGGTGGCAGGGAAGAGAAGTGTGCGCAGTCACAATTACGACATAGAAAGTACTCAGGAAGCTGAATAGTCTAAGGGTAGATAAATCTCCCAGACCAGATGGAATGCACCCTCGTGTTCTGAAGGAAGTAGCTGTGGAGATTGCGGAGGCATTAGCGATGATCTTTCAAAAGCCGATAGATTCTGGCATGGTTCCGGAGGACTGGAAGATTGCAAATGTCACTCCGCTATTCAAGAAGGGGGCAAGGAAGCAAAAAAGAAATTATAGACCTGTTTGCTTGATATCAGTGGTTGGGAAGTTGTTGGAGTCGATTGTCAAGGCTGAGGTTACGGAGTACCTGGAGGCATATGACAAGATAGGCAGAACTCAGCATGGTTTCCCTAAAGGAAAATCCTGCCTGACAAACCTATTACAATTTTTTGAGGAAATTACAAGTAGGCTAGACAAGGGCAATGCAGTGGATGTTGTATATTTGGATTTTCAGAAGGCCTTTGACAAGGTGCCACACATGAGGCTACTTAACAAGATAAGAGCCCATGGAATTACGGGAAAGTTACATACGTGGATAGAGCATTGGCTGATTGGCAGGAAACAGAGAGTGGGAATAAAGGGATCCTATTCTGGTTGGCTGCCGGTTACCAGTGGTGTTCCACAGGGGTCTGTGTTGGGGCCGCTTCTTTTTACGTTTTACATCAATGACTTGGATTATAGAATTGATGGCTTTGTGGCTAAGTTTGCTAATGATACAAAGATAGGTGGAGGGGCTGGTATTGCTGAGTAAACAGAGAGGCTGCAGAGAGACTTGGATAGATTGGAAAAATGGGCAAAGAAGTGGCAAATGGAATACAATGTTGGAAAGTGTATGGTTATGCACTTTGGCAGAAGAAATAAACGGACAGACTATTATTTAAATGGAGAGAGAATTCAAAGTTCCGAGATGCAACGGGACTTGGGAGTCCTCGTGCAGGATACCCTTAAGGTTAACCTCCAGGTGGAGTCGGTGGTGAAGAAGGCGAATGCAATGTTGGCATTCATTTCTAGAGGAGTAGAGTATAGGAGCAGGGATGTGATGTTGAGGCTCTATAAGGCGCTGGTGAGACCTCACTTAGAGTACTGTGGGCAGTTTTGGTCTCCTTATTTAAGAAAGGTTGTGCTGATGTTCGAGAGGGTTCAGAGAAGATTCACTAGAATGATTCCGGGAATAAGAGGGTTAACATATGAGGAATGTTTGCCCTCTCTTGGACTGTATTCCTTGGAGTTTAGAAGAATGAGGGGAGACCTCATAGAAACATTTCGAATGTTGAAAGGCATGGACAGAATGGATGTGGCAAAGTTGTTTCCCATGATGGGGGAGTCTAGTACGAGAGGGCATGACTTAAGGATTGAAGGGCGCCCATTCAGAACAGAAATGCAAAGAAATTTTTTTTGGCAAAGGGTGGTGAATCTATGGAATTTGTTGCCATGGGCGGCAGTGGAGGCCAAGTCATTGGGTGTATTTAAGGCAGAGATTGATAGGTATCTGAGTAGCTAGGGCATCAAAGGTTATGGTGAGAAGGTGGGGGAGAGGGACTAAATGGGAGAATGGATCAGCTCACGATAAAATGGCGGAGCAGACTCGATGGGCTGAATGGCCGACTTCTGCTCCTTTGTCTTATGGTCTTAAGGTCTAACTTACAGTACCTTAATTTAACTATTTTATATAGATACAGTATATATCGTTTATCATGTATGGCATTGTACTGCTGCTGCAAAGTTTATAAATTTTATGGCATATGCTCATGAATTTACAGCTGATTCTGATTCTGAAATGGACAAGTCTATCACATTCTGTGCTGTTGTGCTCCATGACTGTGAGTCTGTGAGTCTGAACGGTGAGTTTGTGAATTAATGCAGGAAGGCAACAATCACGGGACACAGATTTTCTCTTCAACGGGAGTTCAGTGAGGCCCCCTCAATGATCTCTGCCGCCCCCGCCCCCTGACTCTTTGACCACGTGCTCACCCAGACTCGCTACCACACCCACACCTTCTAGCTACTCTCCTTCTCTCCGCAGCTTCTTATTCTGTCATCCTCCCCTTTCCTTTCCAGTCCTGATGGAGGTCCTTGGCCCACAATGTCAACTGTTCATTCCTCTCCGTAGATGCTGCCTGACCTTTTGAGTTCCTCCAGCATTTCTTTGTGTGTTGTTCTAGTGTAATGTCCTTTTTCAGACTCAATGGACCAAAAGGCCCAAGACCTTTTTTCAGCCTTGATGGACTGAATGGCCTATTTCTGCTCCTATATATGGTCGTATTGTCTGTTCCTTTCAGTCCAGATGAAAGAATGTCTCACAGCCTCACTGACGCTATCCCTCTGCTTGCAAAACTAGTAAGAACCAGATTTGTACCTTACCTAAAATACTGATGGATACCTCCAGAAAGGTGTCTACTTGCTCAATAACAGGTAAGTACCAAACAGAATATCATAAGCTAGTGATGAACGGTTGCAGGAAGATCACAAGTGGCAAAACATCAAGGTTACTCGCCGAGGGCACATCGTGAAACAGGTAGTAAAGCTTCAGCTCACCATCTGAAGTTGTTGAACCATTTCTTCCCGATACGCCAGCTCTCGCTTCATTTGGTCCTGGAAGTTATCTGATGAACAGGTAGACAGAAAATGCAAAATCATGGTTCAGATACACCCCGGACTCATGCACATGATTGTAATAACCTCTCCATGTTTGCTACATCACAAGTCTTGGTTCTAATCATAATGTATCATTTCTTAATGCATGCATTACTAAATGACAATAAAAGAGGACTACATGTCTTCATAATCTAATCCCGTAAAACCATATTGTCCATCATTTCTTCCATTCAACATTTGAAAATATATCCTTGCACACAAAAGAACTAAAACCTATCATTCTCTACTCAGTGGCCACTTTATTAAGTACAACTGCTCATTAATGCAAATATCTAATCAGCCAATTATCTAGCAGCAACTCAATGCATAAAGGCATGCAGACATGGTCAAGAGGTTCAGTTGTTCAGACCAAACATCAGAATGGGCAAGAAATGTGATCTAAGTGACTTTGACTGTGGAATGATTGCTGGTGCCAGATGGGGTGGGTTGAGTATCTCAGAAATTGCTGATCTCCTGGGATTTTCACGCATAACAGTCTCTAGAATTTACAGAGAATACTGTGAAAATCAAAAAAAAAAGTGACTGGCAGTTCTGTGGGTGAAAATGCCTTGTTACTGAGGGAGTTCAGAGAAGAATGGCCAGACTGGTTCAAGCTGACAGGTAGGCAACAGTAACTCAAACAACCACACATTACAACAGTGGTGTGCAAAAGAACATCTCTGAATGCACAACATGTCGAAGCTTGAAGTGGATGGGCTACAGCAGCAGAAGACCATGAACATACACCCGGTGGCCACTTTATTGGGTACAGGAGATATCTGCCACGTGGCCACTGAGTGTATTTCTACGCCTTTCAAATACTATGACATGTCTATCATTACACAGAAACAGTAGACATTGCAACCCTATTACCAACGCTGATCGTGCATGGGTGGGCACCTCAGTGTGTACAATTGCAGGAAACAGCTGAGAAACACATTTTCAGAAGTGAACACATGTTACTTCAGTACAAAGGAAATGTACAAAGGTGTTGCAGGGACTTGAGGACCTGAGTTATAGGAAAGGTTGAAAAGGTTCGGACTTTATTCTCTGGAGTGTAGAACGAGGAGAGATGTAAAGTCTGGGAATACAGATCCATAATTCATTGAAAGTGGTGTCACAGGTAGATAGGGTCATAAACGAAGCTTTTGCCATTTTGGGCTTCATCAATCCATGTATTGAGTACAGGATTTGGGATGTTTTGTTGCAATTGTATAAGGCACTGATGAGGCCTAATTTAGAGTATTATGTGCAGTTCTGGTCACCTACAGGAAAGATATACTGTAAGTAAGATTAAAGCAGTGTTGAGAAAATTCACTAGGATGTTGCTGGGGCTTGATGACCTGAGTTACAGGGAGCAGTTGAATAAGTTAGGACTTTATTACCTCAAGTGAAGGACAATAAGGGGAGATTTGATAGAGGTAAACAAAATTATGAGGGGTACAGATAGGGTAAAGATAAGCACGCTTTTCCCACTGGGATTGGGTGAAGCTAGAGCTACAGACCATGGGTTAGGGGTGAAAGGTGAAATATTTAAGGGGAACATGAGGGGAAGTTTCTTCACTGAGAGGGTGGTGCGAGTGTGGAATGAGCTGCCAGCGGAATGGTGGATGCAGGTTCAATGTCAACATTTAGATAGGTACGTGGATGAGAGGGGTATGGAGGGTTATGGTCCAGGCGCAGGTTGATGGGATTAGAACGGCCTCTTTCTGTGCTGTAGTGCTCTATAACCCTGTGACTCTACCATTGTACATTTTTAATGTGTGTGTCACACTTATATAATGAGTTGGACTGCAGTATTCCGCCTAGTCCAGACCCCTGTGAAACAACCCAACTTAACACACTAAACCGAATGCAAGAGAAGGGAAAAGAATCATTTCTTACTGACAACAGTGAAAGGTGCGTTACCCTTTAACGCCTGGAACTCTTGCTCTAACCTCCGCCTCAGATCGATCTGTTCCAACAAAACTTTCTGAAGTTCTTCTAGACAAAATAAACATAAATTTGATGTAACGATAAGTAAAAGAACCAGAACCGCTGAGGTTGAGTCACAGCTTCATCCCCCAGGCTGTTAGGTTGGTTAACACTCCACTCCCTACTCCCCACTCCCCACTCCCCACACCCCACACCCCTCACCCCACACCCCACTCTCCAGCTCAGAGACACACTCTCATCCTGCACTGGTCACGTTCGATCTTTTATCGGTGCTGTTTCACGTTTATATGACCGCTCGTTTATTATAATAATGTCAGTAACTATCGTTTTATTGTCTTACATAAATATGCAGCTCACACCAGATGGTGCAGTGCTCCCACCATACCAGACAATGATGCAGCCAGTTAGAATGCCCTCCATGGTGCATCTGTGGAAGTTTGCGAGTGTCTTTGGTGACGTACCAAATCTCCTCAAACTCCTATTGAAGTATAGCTGCTGGTGTGCCTTGTTTGCAATTGCATCAGTATGTTGGGCCCAGGGTAGATCCACAGAGATGTGACACCCAGGAACTGGAAACTGCTCATTCTTTCTACTTCTGATTCCCGAGTAGGGAATGTTGTCTGTGTTCCTTCACCTTACCTTTCCTGAAGTCCACAATCAATCCCTTGGTCTTACTGACGCTGAGCCAAAGGTTGTTGCTGTGACAGCACTCAACCAACTCATCTGCCTCGCTCCTGTATGCCTCCTTGTTCACATCAGAAATCCTGCCTACAATAGTTGTGTTGTTGGCAAATTTGTGGCTGGTGTTTGAGCTGTGTCTAGCTCCAGAGTGGCGAGAGTGTTGTAGAACACTGGGCTGAAGACACATGTTTGAGGAGCACCACTGTTGGCTGTCAGTGAGGTGGAGACATTGTCTCTGATCTGCACAGATTGCGCTCTCTTGGTAAGGAAGTCAAAGGTGCAGTTGCAGAGGGAGATACAGAGGCCCGGGTTTTGGAGCTCGTTCATTAGACTGTGCTGAATGCTGAACTGGAGTCAATACACACCAGCCTGCCATGAGTATTACTATTGTCCGGGTGATCCAAGGCCAAGTGGAGAGCCGTGTGTGTGTGCTTTCAGAATCAGAATCAGCTTTAATATCACTGCCATATCTTGTGAAATTTGTTGTTTTGCTGCAGCAGGACATTGTAATATATAATTATAATAATTTATGAATTACAATAAGAAATATACTTTTAAAAATTTAATTAAACTGGTGCAAAAAGAGAGCAAAAAAACTCTGCACCTTTGCCCTAGAGGAAAATGTTTCTTTAAGCTGTATAAATGTATGGTTGAATGAGAATAAACACGAACTTGAAATTCAAGTTCAAGCTTATTGTCATCTGACTGTACATATGTACAACCAAGTGAACGAATGTTTCTCCAAAGCATAGCATGATATATTGCACACACAAAGCATAGATATTACACAGCACATAAACTGAAATATTCCCATAAATAAGTTAATAAAAATATAATTCAAAGTGTATGTAGTGTGCTGCATAGGTAAACAGTAAACAGCTGTAAACATGTCTGTTGTTGATATCAATTTTGCACAACCATCCCCATCTTCCCACCAATCAGAAGCTGTCATTGTAATTCACAAACGTACGCTTCGAACGTAATAAATAGGAGGTCAATCCTTTTCCTCTGCAGATTTATCTTTTGCATTTTCTATTCTCTCTGCTCTTTGCAAATGCATTAGGTGTTCATACATTTGCTCAGCGGATGTAAGATAGTTCAGTCACAGCTGCTGTACATCTCACCACTTCCTTCATTCCTACCTACACCTTCAGGCCATGAACCCCTAACCTTTGATTCCCTTCTTAGTTGTCACCAATATCTGCCTGATGTCTTTAATTTTGCATACACCTCTGGTGTCAGTGCAGGTTCAGGTTTCGTAGTTCTCACCAACAGGTCTGCACAGTTAGCTCTCGGCCATAGCAAATTAAAACGGTCAAACATAGGAGCAGAATTTGGCCATTCAGCCCATTGAGTCAGCTCCAGCATTTCATCATGGCTCATTTACTATCCCTCTCAACCCCATTCTCCTGCCTTCCCCCTGTAACCTTTGACACCCTGAATATTGAAGAATTTATCAACCTCCACTGTTAAAAACAATTTTAATTTATCCCAATAATTAACCAAGTTATCTAGACAATTCTGTGATTGAGTACTTTGCAACTCTGGGACTCTGTGATATACCTTTGGACAATGGGTTCTAGTGGAAACACTAGTGGGACACATGGCCGTTCTCAATGATGGAATATTTTTTGCATCAGGATGGTAAACTTCAAATGAACTCCCAGCAAATATTCCCTAATGATATAGATATTTAGGGAATATTTACAACATGGTTGCATCACAGCCTGGTATGGAAACACCAATGCCCTTGAACAGAAAAATCTAAAAAGTAGTGGATGTGGCCTTGTCCTTCATAGGAAAGACCCTCCCACCACTGAGCACACCTACATGGAGGACTGTTGCTGGAAAGAAGCATCCATCATCAGGGACCCCCACCATCCGACCATGATTGCTTCTCACTGCTGCCATCAAGAAGGAGGTACAGGAGCTTCAGGACTCACACCACCAGGTTCAGGAACAGTTATTACCCCTCAACCATCAGGATCTTGAACCAGAGGGGATAACTTCACTCATCCCAACACTGAACCGTTCCCACAACCTATGGACTCACATTCAAGGGCTCTTCATCTTATGATCTTGACATTTATTGCTTGTTAATTATTATTATTTGCTTTATTTTTGTATTTGCACAGTTTCTTATCTTTTGCTCACTGGTTGTTTGTCCATCCTGTACAGTCCTTCACTGATTCTGTTGTGTTTCTTGTATTTACAAGGAAATGAATCTCAGGGTTGTATTTGGTGACATATATGTACCTTGATAATACACTTACTTTGAACTTTGACATAACCTGTGACACAGCAATCCCTGGCAATTACATCTGGTATTGATACAGGGTATTACACACACTATAAAATGCAGGATGTTCTTAGATAAATACTATGTGTGTGTGTGTGTGTGTGTGTGTGTGTGTGTGTAACCACACATTTATTGGACATCTTTACCTTTCTCCATATTTGCCACATCTGTTTTGATTGAAACTCGAGCTGTCGTTTCTTGTTCGTGGTCAACTGTCAAATAAACACATAACACATAGCCTGGGAACTTTTTCTAAAACAAGAAATAAACAGATAACGCTGAGAATACTCTGCAGATCGGGCGGCGTCCGGGATGAACAGAGAAACAGAGTCTAAGTTTCTGATGTGAGGATTTTGCCGAGGGATCTTCAACCGGAAATTTAACCGTTCAACAGAGACCGCTTCTCTCCCGTTTTAAAAGTCAGATTTCCAGCATCTGCGGGATTTTATTTTATTCGATTTGCAAACCAAGGTCGCACTTTTTGGAATTTGAGGCTTAAAATCGAAATTGCGTTTTTTTTTAAACATCCGTGTGGTGGAACTGTTCCATTAAAGCGTTAATTGCGTTTATCCACTCGCAGGTGTAAAATAAAATAGATATCCTACATGATCAATTTATCGAGGTAAACCGCTGTTTTAAATAAAATGGGTTGTGATGCGGATATGTGAGCGACTCCTCCCCCTAATAAGAGCAAAAAGCTTGTGTATTTTTTTTGTGTGATCATTCTGAACCCTCGATTCTTTCATCTGACAGGCAAATTTGCAGACATTGCCCCGGGACAGCAGCCTCGTTTGACAGTCAATTAACCGTGAATCGACAATGCCAAACGAGTTTGCATTACATAAATGGCAAATTAGATTCTTTTTTTCTTTCTCCCCTACAACAGATACCTCCCCGGCTCAGTAGCATCAGAACTTCTAATCACGTCCTTTGCTGTCTTAGGTAAAGCCCTTGGCGACATTTAGCAATACGAAAAGGTGGATTCATTTAATTTGTTTAAGATAATAAAGGGGTTTTTGTAATGTACTGTATGCGAGGCTCATTATGAAGTAGATGATATGAATGTTGATGGCTGTCATAAAATACCTTTATTATCTCTGCTGACAAATAGTAAAACCCAACGAGCTTCGTATAACAATTCTTCTGAAGGAGACGATTATGACATTATTTTACTTATTGTAAAATATTACTTTCTTAAGGGTGTTCATTTGATTTTCTTCTTTTCAATCTATTCTAATGTACCGTTGGTATGCGCGGCGTTATAATTACATCTGATGATCCGGCGATTTCGCTTGTCCTTATTGTAAACTCAGATCAATTTAGTTAATCTCGGTTCGTTTGCAATCTTATCCTTTGAGCATCGTAAAACCATAAGACCAGAGTAGCAGATTCAGGCCATTCAGCCCATCGAGTCTGCGGCACCATTCCATCATGGCTGATTTATTATCCCACTCAACGCCATTCTCCCGCCTTCTGCACGTAACCTTGGACGCCCTGACTAATCAAGAACTTATAAATCTCTGCTTTAAATATACCCAATGGCTTGGCCTCCACGACCGTCTGTGGCAATGAATCCCATAGATTTACCACCCTCAGGCTGAAGAAATTCCTCCTCATCTCTGTTCTGAATGGATGTCCCTCCATTCTGTCCTCTAGTCCTAGACTCCCCCAGCAAAGGAAACATCCTCTCCACATCCACTCTATCTGTGTCCTCTGGTCCTAGACTCCCCCACTATAGGATACATCCTCTCCACATCTGTGCCCTCTGGTCTTGGACTCCCCCAGCAAAGGAAACATCTTCTCCACGTCCACTCTATCTGTGTCCTCTGGTCCTAGACTCCCCCACTATAGGAAACATCCCCTCCACGTCCAATTTATCTGTGTCCTCTGGTCCTGGACTCCCTCAGCAAAGAAAACATCCTCTCCACATCCACTCTATCTGTGTCCTCTGATCCTAGACTCCCCCACTATAGGAAACATCCTCTCCACACCCAGTCTATCTGTGTCCTCTAGTCCTGGGCTCCCCCAGCAAAGAAGACATCCTCCCCACGTCCACTCTATGGATATCTTTCAATATTCGTTATTTTATCGTTCTCAGTATTCCTTTTGAATTTGATATTTGCAGAACAATTTCGGGAATTTATTACCCCTTAGTTGTTTTAACATGAAATCTAGTTATTGCCTGGTCTCACTCACCTCTCGGTTCCCGCCAGAATCCTAGCCCCGGGCTGTCGGGTTCGTCCGCAACAGCGTCCTGATGTTTCGTCTCATCTGGAACACGGAGTAAACGTTAACATAGCGCAGAGACGGAAATAAAGGGGTGAGAAGAATTAACCACTTAAACAAGACTAGATCGAAAACGAAACGTAGGGGAAGTTCAAAGTAAATTTATCATCAAAGCACACGCTTGTCATCATATACAACCCCGAGGCTCGTTTTCTTGCGGGCATTCAGGGTAAATACAAGAAACACAATAGAATCAATGAAAAGCCGCACGTCACAAGACGGACAAACAATTTTCCGACACAGTCGGGGTTGCTGATTCTGAAGTAAAATAGAAGCAGAGATGCTGATAAAGAACAGAGAACCCTAAAAACATAGAGACGCAAATTAATATAAAGAATTTTTGATTAAACTTTCGTTCCGCGCTTCCGCTTTGAAAATGGAACAAGATGTTTCGCTGTTCCAAGGTTTCAGAATCAGGTTTAATATCATTGACATTTGTCGTGAAATATGATGTTCTGCGGCAGCAGTCCAATGCAATACATAATAATGAAAAAACTATTTTACAATAAGAAATATATATAAAAATTTAGTGCAGAATAATAATAAAAAAAGTACATTACAATAAGAAATCCACATTTAAATTAAATTAAGTTACAAAGAGAGCATGTAATTTTCATGATTTATTTAAAGAGACTATTCTTCACTTACTAGGAAAATTGTCTTCGCTCTTTTTCGAAAAGAGTGAATGTTTTTTGCCCCCATTTTTAAGTGCCTGTTGCGAAATAACAAAACGAAAGGAATATTAGCCTGGTCTGAAACTGACAGAGCGCCACGGTTAATTAGACAGGAAATGGTGGCGTTAACCCTCTCTCTGCTGGTTGCAGTTGCAGCGAAGACGACACTAATGAATAATTATTAAAATTCCCAGGAAAGAGATAACATATACCTTTTGCAAAAGGCAAATTAAACGGACACGATCTGTGCAGTCACAGATACTACACAGTGAATCGAGTTGTGGAATAGAATTTGGATTTCTTGGAGATGATCGTCGTTCGCCGCACCTCTCGTGTATATTTTAAAACCATAAGGCATAGGAGTAGAACTAGTTCAGTCGAGCCATCACGGCTGATTTATTGTCCTTCGCAACCCCACTTCTCTGCCTTCTCCCCGTAATCTTTGACGTCCTGACTAATCAAAAACCTCATCAACCTCTGCCTTAAATATACTGAATGACCTGGCCTCCAAAGCCGTCTACGGCAATGAATTCCAGATTCACCTCCATCTGGCTAAAGAGGTTTCTCCTCATCTTTACTCGAAATGAACGCCCCTCTACTCTGAGGCTGTGCCCTCGAGTCCGAGACTCCCCTCACTATTTTAGCCCAAAGCCGTGTTCAAGTAATAACGAGGTAAATAGGTGAAATTTGATATTTACATCTTTGTAACTCGGCTCCTCCAATGGCGTTGGGTCGCAGGGTGTGGAGGCCCTTTTATTGGCTGGGTCTTTAGTCGCCTCCGTGGCTGCCTCTAATTTGGAGGTGGGAGAAGTGGTCTTGTCCTTGCTGTCTGCGGGCCGGCTGTCCTGTTGTAGACCGCTCTGGGGGAAATGGCCGGGGCCGGGGGCGGTGGCGCCCTCCTGCCCGTCCCCAGAGAGCTTGCTGGTCTCCACGTCCACCTCCGGTTCCTCCTCGCTCTCCACGCTGTCGCTGTGGTAACTGCAGCTGGTTCCCGGGGAAGGGTGTCGCTCCGACCCGAAGTCCTCCGGGTTGCCGGGCAGTTTGGTTTTGACCACGGGCCTGAAGGCCGACAGGTAGTTCTGCTTCCTGGCCGTGAATGTAGACACGTCTAACAGTTTCACCCTGCCACTGTCGGCCGCCAGCCTGTGGTCTGGCGTGCCGCGATGGCTTAAGCTATCGCCATCAAACAAGCTGTCCCTGGGACTCGCCAGGCCCCCACCTTCGTTCTGGTCGGAGAGATCGAGGAAAGCTTGCCTCAAATTCGGGGAATCTCCGGCTGATGTGATCGCGCTGGGCTGGGGCTGGAGGTAGGTTGGCACCGGGATGCCGCCGGCCGCCCTCGGGGGCCAGAACATACAGAGCGGCGGATAAAAGGCGTCCTTTCTACCGGGCCAAAGAAGGCCCGAAAGCCCGTTTGGCTTCTGCCCGCCAGAGAGAGCATCTCCGTCCTCCTTCTTCTGACACAGGCCAAAGGCGGGGAATGTATAAGGACTGGGGAAGAGGGAGGCCGCCGGAAATTTCTGCAGCATCCCAAATCCTTTGCTGGGGACCGGGATCACCGGATAACTCCGCAGGGTTTTCCGCGAGGAGACGCCGCTTCTCTCTTCGTCGTCCTCGGTGAACCTGGTCCTCTTCTGGGAGAGATCCGGGGACATCATGTGAGTGATCACGCTGCTGACCGCCTTCTCCGAGCCCAGGGCGCCGCAGTGTCCGGGCAAAGCTCTCTTCCGGCTGCCCCCGTTAAACATGGCTTTAACGTCTTCCCAGGCGTAGGTCAGGTCTTGCGGGGGGCTTTTATCGGTCAGCTTCAGGTGCCGCCTCCACGAGTTGAAGTTGGCCGCGTCGGGCTGGGTGTACTTGGCGTCTGGAGTGCGGTGAGAGTGGAAGATGAACTTGTTTGGGGAGAAGTACATATTGCAATAGGAGCACTTGATGCATTTGGCCCTAGAACTGTTATAACGGGCGGGGACGAAGCTACCCCTACTGCCCCAAGCACACTCATGGCTGACATCAAAGGCGAAGTTATCGGGGAGTTTCGGGGGCCTGTTCTCACCTAGAAAGGACTTGCACAGTCTCTCGGCCTCCCTCTTGGTGATCATCCCGCATCTCCTGGACGAGATGGGCATGGCGCCGGCCCTGCGCAGGATCTCCAATTGGACGGGCGTGCACTGGACGCAGGTGATCCCCAGGGCCACCCGCCGGTTGTGGATCTCGTTGTAGCTGTAGTTCTTCAGCAGCGTGTTGGAGATCTGAGCCAAGCACAGCCTCTCTTGGTTGTCGATGATGAGCGACACGATAGGCACCCCGTACAGTATGACCTGCCCCACTTGGTTGGGTTTCATGGGCATGTGAGAGGACCTCTGCTGGCTTAGCGGATCTTGCTCAAAGGAACCGGCCGGACCTGTGAGTGCAACTTCTGTGGATCCAGGCAGGGGCGTAGAGGTGTTTTCCATAGTGGCGACGATGATCAACCAGAGCCTCTCCTTGTACCTGCGGTAACAGAACATCATTAACACAGAACCGCGACCGTCTCAGCTTGCGGTTACATCAATATTACAACACACCTTGTAATAGGTAGCATCGATCATAGTGTGGCTCCTGGCGAAGGTACTTAACACAACGAGCGACTCAATGCAGACGCGTTGCTAACAAAATTGCAACATCTTGTTATATTAATCAATATTTTGTATCGGCTTGTCAAGAACTGATAAATAGTTTTCTGATCTAATGTAATCTCATCATTATTATTATTAATGTTTCATAAATTACCAAACATAAAAAGTGATCTTAACACAAAACGTCTCCGTTTCTCCTCCGATTCATTAATTAAAAAAGGCAGGAACTCGTTCCGATTCGACGCAGCGCATCCCGTCTCCAAATGAAGACCGGCGCGATCGGTTTTTTTAAACAGCCCCTTTAAGGACACGGATAGTCATAAGCAAATGATCGCCGCAAGGAAGCGAGTCGGCGCTCACACTTAATGAGAGAACCGCGCTGCGAGGTAGCCGGTGAATCGAAAAGGGCGACGTGTCCACTTGGAGGGTCCGGAAGCTGGAAGCGAAAGGTGCCGCAGAGAGAAAGGTACCGAGAGAGCAGATCTGAGAGGGGGAGAGAGGAGGGAGGAGAAAGAGTGAGTGAGAGAGAGAGAGAGAGGGAGAGAGAACGATAGCGATAAATAGAGAGACGGAGAGATAGACAGGTAGCGACAGATAACAAAAATACAGATGCAGAGTTTACAAGGAAATAAAGCGGAGTGCAGGAAATGGATTGGCGATAATATGGTGGTTACTTGGCCTGATGGGTTCATAATCAAACATAACGAACAGAAAATAGAGTCCCTGTTTTCTCCTTCCAGTTAAATTCATTAACCATTTACTATTTACAATTAGTATACATATTATATTTTTAAATACACGTTACCTTCGTTAAAAATATGCAGATTGCCTGTCACACGAACATCGTGGCCTCAGCTGCGATTGCCCCCGACCTCCCTTTAACCCCGCTCACGCCTTTGCAAATCCTGGCGTGTTTGGCCGCTGTTTCGAGGCGCATCCCCGAAGCGGCGGCAGTCGGGGGGCTGTTGTGGACCGTGCAGGAGCGAAGAGTTTAAAGCGTTGCAGGGAGCGCCTCGGCTGAGTGTTTCAGTATGAACTCTCAGTCCTGCCGCCCAACAGCAATTATCACAGCTGCTAACGTCACTCCCTGACTGACACTGGATAAATGGTCTTTGCAAGTACCTAATAAATTCACAGACTCCCAAACGTCAGGCTTCAGGCTACGGAGTTTACCTTTACAACGTTCCATACAGCACAGAAACACCCAATTGAGTTCAGTTTACTTAACACCTTCTCCATATCATTAGAAGGCCAACTCGGATTATTAAAGTATAACCAATATGAAATCTACACCCATTAGCCGAGAATTATCTCAACCGTGCGATAAATAACGCGCGTTGTTATATATTATACACATTATAATTTACCCTCATTACGGACAGTAATTTGAATGCGTTTGTCCTGCATGTCAAGATCGTCTTTATCTTTTCGTGTTTATTTACAAGAAATACGCGCTTTTACGAAATTAATTTGAAAAATTATAGGCGAAAATATCAGACCTCAATCATCTGATGCCGAGACCAGGACGCTGTAACATTTAGCGAGGCAGAGTAAACCGACTTAGACACGTTTCTTATCGCGTTTGGACTGAAATACTGCAGTTTATACTCGATATTTAACAACCTTCGTAAATATATATTGCCATAAAAGATTGGGAACTCTCCTTCTCCGTAGCATGGTCGACCGTACATTCGTCCCAGTTATTTAATGGCATTTAGTGCGCGGTACTGTATAAGGTATATTACAGTGAAGAGATAGATTGTACATTTTACATTTGCTGTTATCGCAAAACAGTACTATATATTACGCTCATTGCGGACATTAATTTATTTGCATTTTTCTTAAATGTCAAGGTTTTCTTTATCTATCTAACCATCTGTCAGTCTGTCTGTCTGTCTATCTCAAGATTCAAGATTCTTTAATGTCATTTCCAGGACACAAGTGTAAAGGAGAATTAAATAATTGTTACTCTGGATCCGATGTAGCCCAAAAGAAACCACAACAAGAGAAAGAACACAATAATAATAATAAAAGACACAATAAATATAAGATAATTTATACACATAGATTGATTGTATGTCCATAAAGTGACGCTCGGCACAGGAGTGTCTGTACATACGGTGACTCTGACAGGAAATGATAAAGTAGTGGTGGTAGATGGACGGACGGGCAGATAGACAGACAGATGTTGTCCTGTGATAGCACTTGTTTAACCGATGTGAAAGCCTTTGGGTACGTGGAGAGTTTAGATACACGTTCGTTTTGAGTTAGTTCCCCAATAGGTACAAACAATGTTCTGGACTTTAGTAGCTCTTTTATAGCCGCGAACGGTCAAGAACACCACCCTGCGCCTAATTCGTGTCAGGGCATAGTCAAATCAAACAGGTTATTCCATAGTAACACAACTGTGTAGAGAAATGCAGGAGCGTTAGGAAAGCCCCGATATTCCGGAAAGTGATCGCGCTATTAAAGTGTCGGCGAGCAGAGGCTAGTCTAACCACGAACAGTCGAATAGCGAGGGGGCAAATGAGCGGGATCCATGGACGATGAAAGAGACTCGCGGCTCACTATGGTCGGGGGTTCGGGACAGCCGCAGGAATAATCACAGAATTATGTTATGCAAACAGACCTGAAAAGGAAACGTAAGTAAACTTTATCTAAATCTGAAAAGTTGTATCTCAACATTCACCAAATCTCATCCAAGCGCTGTGGAAAACCGGTGTAATTTCGCGAGACTGGTTATAAGACTGGGAAGGTATTTGCTTGTCAGGCATTCAGATCACCATCCGTCGGCTTCGGCCCTCTATATCTACAATTTATTAGTTTCTTTTTTAAAGGGAGGCCGCCCAGAACCCCGGACCAACACAAGCGTTTACACCCGAGGATCCTTCCCGTACGGACTGAGTTCAAACGGCGTCCCGCCTTACAGGACACGTATTTTATTTCATCTCCCTGCCAATATTAAGCTCTGACTCGAAGGAAAGCCATGTTGTATGTTTAGACCGAAAAGAAATATATATCTAGCCGTTAACTTTCGACGCCTCTGCCAAGTTCAGATTCAGTTTATTCCCATCCAACCTGACCGATGTATATCGCCAAACGAAACAGCGTCCTCAGGGACCTAGCTGTCCCTATAACTCAGACACACAAAATAGAAAGTAATATTATCACCAGTAAATTAACAAATAATAAGACGCATATACACGATACCAGTTAAAAAATAAACGGTATATCAGCACTGGCGCTTCATACGTGACGAGACCTGGGCGATGTCAGCGTGTTCAGTAGTCTTACGGCCTGGGGGTAGAATCTTAGGGCCAGTACTTTTGCGGAGAGGTTCCGTCGCTTGTACTACAAACAAATTTCGCGTTGTACGCACTACCTTAAGCAGTGAAAGCGATAATTGAAAAATGTAAGGGGCACATAGTAAATCTAAATTATGCCGATGGTGGAGCGAGTGTTAGTCATCTCCCCAGCGGTGTCAGATAATTTAAACTGTATTCATACGAAGTATTTAAGGAATATAATCTAGTCAAATGTTTCGCTGTTGATATAAACTATTTAAATAGGGTTAGAAACAGATCCCGCAATCTTTATTTGTCAGATTATGGTTGTCCATCTGACGAAATTTAACAGCGAGCATCCACGTGCATTCTAAAGAGGCGCCAGATTTTAGAGGGGAGAAGGCTTATTGAAAGAGAGTCCCAGAGGCGAATAGGGAGAAAGAAAAGGGTGAGCTGACCACCAGCAAAGAACGCGGTAATTAATAATCAGGAATTCAGGCTTGTTAAAATCCCTTTGTCTTTTCGCTGCTTTCGGATAGTTTACGTTGTGATATTAGTAACACTTGTCATTAGGTGTAACTAACGTTACTAATAACGCAGAGGTATGAAACTGCAATATTAGTTTTATTCAAATACGGTAATAACGATTAATATCAACTGTAATACTCTCGACTGTTGCACCAAACACAATCTCATACCCAATTTTTCAGATTTATTTATTTTTCCAGGGTCAGGTTTAGATAGATGGTGATGTCAGGGTAAGGCTGTCTGAACGACCCTTTCAGCGTGCTGTTAAACAGTGCACATTGCGGAATATTATTTTCTCTCTGTTAAGTAAATGCTGATTCTAGCAGATCTCTCTCGCTTCGCTGATATCTCTCAAATGTTCCCGACCAGATCCGAAACGCTGTAAACGTTTGCTTTTTACCCCCACCTGTTCGCCACCATCTAATGAAATCGAAGCCAATGAGACAGGTTTGTAAATCGAAGTCAGTTTGGTAGAGTGGGAATAATTAATGGATGGAGCTCTAATTATTGCCTCCTCTTTAATTATTCAAATGTCTTCGCTTTCTCATCGTCGTCACTAGCAAAACTCCGCTTGCCAGTCTCTCCGAGTTCCGCTGTCCCACATACAGAAGGTGCTCGCTTGCACCGTACCCTCTTTAACCCTTTTATGTCCGCGAACTATGTTTTAAATCATGGATCAATATATATGGTCATATACAATTACATGTATGAGAAATTTGCTGTTCAGAGTTCAAAATAAATTCTTCATCAAAATACGTATATGTCACCTAATACAACCCAGAGATTTATTTTCTTGCAGGCATTCATGGTAGAACAAACAAATACAATAAATCAATGAAAAACTGCATACAAAGACTGACAAACAGCCAATGTGCAAAAGTAGACAGATTGTGCAACAAGTAATTAATAAATACATTGATAAACAAACAAACAAATAAACAGCTAACTAACTAAATAACTAACACCGAGAACATGAGTTGTAAAGTCCTTCAAAGTGAATCTGTAGGTTGTGGAGTCGGTCAGTGTTGGGGTGAGTGAAGTTATCCACGCTGGTTCAGGAGCCTGATGGTTGAGGGGTGATAACTGCCCCTGAACCTGGTGTTGTGTGACCTAAGATCTGCGTTGACGCGACATGCAACTTTTCAACAATTATAAAGAATAAAAAAAACATAGAAAATCAAGTTGGATGTGAAGGGATGGATATGGAATAAGATGTGTATAAATACATCAATATCAAAGTGGTTGGAATAGCCGGCATTTCTGTGCTGGCGAAAAGGAAACGGAAACAGGGAAGTTTCTAAAGCAGTAATTTAAAGTATTCACCCCATGCATGCTAGTGACATTTTGAAGGATCCCACCCACCCTGCTCATGGACTGTTTGTCCCACTCCCATCAGGGAGGAGGCTACATAGCATCCACACCAGGACCGTCACAGACCAGGTGAGGAGGGCGAGTATATGACAGCAGATGATAGAGGACCAGGTGAGGTGAGGGGAGGGCGAGTATATGATGGCAGATGATAGAGGACCAGGTGAGGGGGGAGGGGATGGTGTGAGAAGCTGGGAGGTGATGGGTGGGATAGGTAAAGGGTTGGAGAAGAAGGAATCTGATAGAGAGAGTGGACTCTGGGAGGAAGGGAAGGAGGAAGGGAATCATCGGGAGGTGATGAACAGGTAACGATAAGAGAAGGAGTGCGATGATAACCGAATGGGAAATGGAAAATGAGAGAAAATATTTTCTATTTAGCTTCTGTTATTAATTGGAATGAACGACGATCTTTTCAATGGAGAAGAGTAAACAGTAGACATTTCAGACCGACACCCCTCATCAGGCCTGACGCTGATGAATCTGTGATACAATTTTCATAATTATCTTCTGCACCCTACGCAAGACATTGATGATCTTCCGAAAACGTGACACGGAAAACGGAACAGAACGCTGTGTTTTATAAACGTTGATTTTGTATAGCTTGACAACCTCCTGCGTGATCTTCAGAGCGTTTGTATAATCACGTCTGATGATGATTTTATTTCAGTCCGACACAGATTTACTGATCAGGTGCACATCGAAGCGTGCAGTGAGATGCGTGGTTTATGTTATCACAACCTCGGGGTGTGCCGAGGGCAGCCCACAAGTGCGCCTACATGTCCGGCAAAACAACACAGAACTCGGCAAGCAACGAAACAACAATCTCCACTATTCTGAGTTGTCAAATATTAAATCTGTGAAATAAATATCTAAATCCAAGTCATTAATACGTATTCAAAAGAGCGCTCGTGCCATGACCAACTTCCCTCCGAAAATCAAATCCTCGCCTCTAACATTACCTTTACGCTGTGCATCCACACAATCACAGTCCAGTGAATCGGACCGGGCATTATGTATACTAATTAATTTTCAGCAGCGTTTTACTCATTTATTTACAGATAAAGAGCGGAACAGCCCCTTTCGGCTCTGCAGGCCGCGCCGCCCAGCAACCCACCAATTTAATCCCAGCCTAATCACGGGACAAGTTACAATGACCAATTAACCTACTAACCGGTGCATCTTTGGACTGTGGGAGGAAACCGGAGCATCCGGAGGAAATCCACGTGCACACGGGAAGGACGTACACACTTTCCTGCAGAGGATGCTGAAATTGAACCAGACTCCAAACCCCCCAGCTGCAGCAGCGTCGCGCCGGGCCGCGCTAACGGCTACGGTACTGCGACGCTTCACTGTAACATATCTGCAGATGCCGCACCTACTGCATGTACTAGAATTATTCCAGATGGGCAACTGAACAACATTAAATGGAAATGGAATGTTTATGGTTTCTAAATTTAGAAGTAATCTTACAAATTAATCTCAATAACTTTTGCCCGCGGTGCAGAGCCAGAATTTACACCATAGTTCAGTAGAGGGCCCTCAGCCCACTATGGCGTGCCGACTTTTTAACCCACTCTAAGATCAACCTAACCCTTCTCTCCCACGCAACTCTCTATATTCTATCATCTAAGAGTTTCTTAAAAGTCCCTAATGTATCTGCCTCTACCACCAGCCTGGCTGCACGTTCCGCACACCCACCACTCTGTGTAAAATATCTGCCTCTGATATTCCCCCTAGACTTTCCTCTAATCATCTCCAAAATTATGCTCCCTCGTATTAGCGATTTCTGCCTGGGAAAATGTCTCTGGTTCTCTACTCTGCTTATCTATGGCTCTTATTATCTTATACATCTCTATCAAATCACCTCTCATCCTCCTTTGCTCCAAAGAGAAAAGGTCCAGCTCACTCAACCTTTCTTTATGAAACATACTCTCTAATCCAGGCAGCATTCTGGTAAATCACCTCTGCACCCTCACTCTGAATGGACATTGAAACTATGAACATCCCCTCAGTATTTTTCTTTTTTTCCCCCATTATTTTATTAATTTGATTATATATATTTACTATTATTAGTTATAAAACTAATTTATAGTTTTTATTACGTATTATGTATTGCGAAGTACTAACTACTGGGCAAAATAACAAATTTCACGACATTTGCTAGTGATATTAAACCTGGTTTTGGTTCTGATTCAGAACGGACGCAATTGGGATACGCAAAGAGGTGGTGCTGAGCGCACTGGTGGCCTGAAGATAGAGAAGTCCCCGGTCCTGATGGACCACCCAGGGTACTGACAGAAATGGCGGAAGTTAGAGTAGAGACTTTGGTGATGATTTACCAAAGTTCTCCGGACTCTGGACGGGTCCCGCACAGGTGGAAGACAGCGAATGTCACACCACTGTTCAAAAAAGGATGTAGGCAAAAGGCAGGTAACTATAGGCCAGTTAGTTTAACATCTGTAGTTGAGGAAAATGCCTGAAGCTATCATTAAAGAAGAAATAACGAGGCATCTGGAAAGAAATGGATCCATCAGGCAGACACAGCATGGATTCAGCAAAGGCAGGCCCTGTTTGACAAACTTACTGGAGGTCTTTGAGGATATAATGAACGCAGTGGGTAGAGGGGAACAGATCAACATTGCTTACTTGGATTTCCAGAAGGCGTTCGATAAGGTGCCGCATTAAAGCCTAATCCATAAGATAAGGATGCATAGAGTTGGGAGTGAAGTATTAGCATGGATAGGGGATTGGTTAACCAATAGAAAGTAGAGAGTTGGGATACATGGGTGTTACTCTGGTTGGCAATCAGTGGTGAGTGGTGTGCCAAAGGGGTCGGTGCTGGGTCCGTAACTGATCACGATATACATTAATGATCTGGAAGAGGGGACTGAGTGTAGTGTATCTAAGTTTGCCGATGATACTAAATTGAGTGGAAAAGCAAATTGTGCAGAAGATATGGAGAGTCTGCAGAGAGATATAGATAGGTTAAGTGAGTGGGCAAGGGTTTAGCAGATGGAGTACAATGTTGGTAAATGCGAGGTTATCTACTTTAGAAGGAAAAATGAAAGAGCAGATTATTATTTCAATGGTAAAAAATTGCAGCACGCTGCTGTACAGAGGGACTTGGGAGTGCTTGTGCATGAATCACAAAAGGTTGGTTTGCAGGTGCAGCAGGCTATCAAGAAGGCAAATGGGATATTGGCCTTCGTTGCTAGAGGGATTGAATTTGAGAACAGGGAGGTTATGCTGCAACTGTACAGGGTACTGGTGAGACCACACCTGGAATACTGTGTGCAGTTCTGATCTCCTTACTTGAGGAAGGATGTACTGACATTGGATGCCGTGCAGAGGAGGTTCACCAGGTTGATTCCAGGGATGAGGGGGTTAGACTATGAGGAGAGATTGAGTCGCCTGGGACTGTATTCACTGGAATTCAGAAGAATTAGAGGAGATCTTGCAGAAATATATAAAATTATGAAAGGGATAGATAAGATAGAGGCAGGAAAGTTGTTTCCACTGGTAGGTGAGACTAGAACTAGGGGACTTAGCCTCAAGATTCGGGAGAGTAGATTTAGGATGGAGATGAGGAGGAACTGCTTTTCCCAGAGAGTGGTGAATCTGTGGAATTCTCTGCCCAATGAAGCAGTGGAGGCTACCTCAGTAAATATATTTAAGACAAGGTTGGATAGATTTTTGCATATTAGGGGAATTAAGGGTTATGGGGAAAAGGCAGGTAGGTGGAGATGAATCCATGGTCAGATCAGCCATGATCTTATTGAATGACGGGGCAGGCTCGACAGGCCAGATGGCCGACTCCTGCTTCTATTTCATATGTTCTTATGTCCCAAGTATGGTCTAAATAGAGTTTTATTTTCCTGGGGTGGTCTCTGAGAATGGAAGGCGACTTGTTCTCAGTCATGTGGACCGCAGCCTCTGCCGCAGGTGGGACAGACTCTCCCACAGGTGTGATGGTTGGACAGGTGGGGCAGGTGGTACTAGGTGAGGCTGGAGGGTGCCGTCCCACTGAAGACCCCGAGGGTCCCGGGACCATCCTGACTAGTCCTCTCCATTATCAACGGCCTTGCTTCAGTTCAGAATCAAATTCGTCCTTGTGGCTGCCTGTAGGAGCTCGAGGTTGTACGTAGTATACATACATTGAAAATAAATTTCCTTTGGACTCCGAACTTTGAATCAAGTTTATGATCACTGACATAAGATCATAAGACACAGGAGTAGAACTAGACCTCTCAACCCTTCGAGTCTGCTTCAGCATTTCACGCTTCTCAACCTCGTTCTCATGGCTTCTCCCTGACTGATCAAGAACCTGTCAAGCTCCGCTTTAAATATACTCAATGACCTGACCTCCACAGCTGTCAGTTGCAATGAATTCCACAGGTTCACCACCGTCCGACTAAAAAAAACTCCTCCCCTCCTCATCTCTGTTCTAAAGGGAGGTCCCTCTTTTTTATACATGCCATGAATTTGTTGTGTATTTTTGGCAGCAGTACAGGGCAAGACATAAAAATTACTGTAAGTTACAGAAATAAATATTGCAAAAGACAGCGGTGTTCACAGGTTCATGGGCAGTTCAGAAGACGAATGACAGAGGGAAAGAAAACAGTTCTCAAAGCGCTCAGTGTCGGACTTCGGTCTCCTGTACCTCCATACGAGACGGTGATGTAACCACTCAGGATGGATTCCACGGTGTCTTCGCAAGAGTATTTGGTGATATACCAAATCTTCTAAACTCCTAAGCGTGCCTTCTTCATGGTCCCAGGATCGATCGATCGTCTAAGATACTGAATTTAAAGGTGCGAACCCTTTTCAGCGCTGACGCCCCGGTGAGGGCTGATGCGGGCTCTCCGGACGTCCGCGGGCAGTTCCTTCCCCTTGCTGATGTGTGCAGCGTTGCAAGACCGCTGCGGGCAAGCTGTCCCATTTTGTGACGAGTTAGAGATGACACTTGGAGATCACGGGTTGAAGAAACTCTCTTCACCCTGTAGTGGGTGTGTGTGTGTGGGGGGGGGGGGTAGGCGGGGTGTAAGTTTCTATCTGCGGGACTGGGTCAAAAGTTAGGCATGGGTACGTATAGTATTTAGCCACAAACCGGCCGGTTATATTCGGGTGAATATATTTAAATGACAATTCGAATACAGGGAGCTGAACTGCAGTGGGGAGTGCTCCTGGTCTCCGTGACAGCGTTGTGGGATCGTGCATGCGTTCCCAAGTGTGTCTGTGTCTGTGTGTGTTTGTATGTGTGTTTCAGTGTGTGTGTGTGTGTGTTTGTACGTGTGTTTCTGTGTGTCTGTGTGTGTTTGTACGTGTGTGTGTGTGTTTGTATGTGTGTGTCTATGTGTCTGTGTGTATTTGTACGTGTGTTCTTCTGTTTGTCTGTGTGTGTTTGTACGTGTGTGCTTCTGTATGTGTGTCTGTTTGGGGGGTGGTGGTGTTGAGGGTGGCTGAGGAAGATGGCTTCTCCGAGGATGGTCACCTTGTGGTAGTGGAGAGTCACATGAGTTCCTGAGCTCCCGGGAGCGATGTCGCCCGGAGCTGAGCTCCTGGTCGGGTCACCCATGGCGTTACTAGAACAGAGAACATAGGACAGAACAGCACGAGAACGGCCTTTCGGCCCACAATGAGGAGCCGAACAAATTAAATCAGTAATCAAATAGCGAACTAAATTAATCTCTTCTGCCATCACAATTTTCCTCAACACTTGTCTACACTATTAAGGATTTTGCCCTGAACCGTGAACCGTGTACTGTAAGGTCAAGGGTGTGCTTCCAGACAAAGAGCGATCCAACCAAGACGTCAGCGGTGGAAACGGCAGAAGATGACACATCACAACAGTAGTGAAGATGGAGGAAGATGATGAAACGTCACAACAGTAGTGAAGACGGAGGAAGATGACACGTCACAACAGTAGTGAAAACGGCAGAAGATGACACATCACAACAGTAGTGAAGATGGAGGAAGATGATGAAACGTCACAACAGTAGTGAAGATGGAGGAAGATGATGACGTGGCGACCAGCAAGTGGCGAAGGGGGTAGGATTGTGCTCTGGAACTCCTCAGGGAATGTGGATCCCAGATCAGCCTCTACAGTCATCTGAAGCCCCACCAATAGGCAACCCCTCCGGCGAACATCGTACTCGACTGGAGTGATCGCTCTAATACTACTGACGATGGGGGTGGGCGTGGGTTGGAAGGGAGAGAGTGTTGAAGGGACGGCGATATCTCTGCCCTGTGCTACCCGCAATGGCCACGTTTCACTGGCACTGAATGACAGCGGGAGGAAGGGGCTAATTTACTCGCCACATGGTCGTATTACCAAAGGCTGTTCTGCTACAGCATCAAGATGAGGACTGTCCCACACATAGTGACCATCTTTAGTTGAAAAATCCAACAACGGAAGTCGTATGTTGCAGAAGGGAGCGGGCCTGCAGCGCACAGGGGAGGTTTAAGCTCGTTTTAAATAGGGCCGTCGCGGGACAGGTGCAAAACCCTTCCAGGTTTATTCCAAGTTGTGGAGAAGTATTTTCCGCACATCCGGGGGAGTCTCCGGCCTGAATCCTGACAGCCGCTTGGTGTTTTACGGATTAATCTAAAACGCTATTACGTTCAAGTTCAAATTTAATTGTCATTCAACTATACATGAATACAAACAAAACAGTGTTATAATGGACCAAAATGCAACACATGATACCAACAATTACCCACAACGCAAGGTACTGTACACACAGCACATATCAGATAGCAGGAAACATGCAGTCACACAAAAAAAGATACAACAGAGCCCGAGTCGCTGAGTGACGCCCGGTAAGTTAACGGTGCATGGGTGTTATCGGCAGAAACAAGCAGATCTCAGCTGTCCGCAGAAGAGCGTACGCAAGCACACAAGTGACACTCTCGTTTCATCTGCCGGTTATACGGTGGATAATTCAACCACGGTATAACCGGCGTAACCTCTGAGTACCTCTGATATATTAACGGTCAGTTCCACACAGTTGAACTTGAAGTTCACGTATAACTGTCATTCAAACATACACATTCAAGGTTCACGATCGTTCAGTGTCATGTCCTGCACAGAAATGTAAATCCAAATTTAAAAAATTGTTGGTTCGGGTCCGGTACAGCACATTGAAACACAAAAGATAAAGAACACTAATAATAATAATAAAACAATAAATATGAATACATAACTTATATACACATTGATTGTATGTCGATAAAGTGACACAGGAGTGTCTGTGCATAAGGAAATGATAAAGTAGTGGGGGCTGGGGGTGTGGAGGGGTGGGTTAGTGGGTGGAGGTGTTGATCAGCCTCACTGCTCGGAGAAGGGAACTGTTTTAGAGTCTGTTGGTCCTGGCGTGGACGCTACGGAGCCTCCAGCCTGATGGGAGCCGGTCAGACAGTTCAGGAGCAGCTAAATTAAACGGCGTTTCTCCGGCGCTTAGGTGCGGAACTCAGAACCTGGTCAGAGACAGCACACAGCTCGATAGCACAACAAGTGTATCAGTCCAAGCTGACTCCCTCTTCACCCATCCCATTTTCCCTGCTCATCACACAGACACGTGCAAAGTAGGAGCGACTGTCGGCTATTCGGCCCCTTGAGCCTGCTTCTCCGTTCAACAAGACTGGAACCTCACGCACCGTTCCCCCGCCCTTCTCTCATACGTCTCCAGTTGCTCAATACCCACAAACCTTCCGCCAGCAGTGCCCGAGTAGCAGGCTTCCGGCGGGGACGATGCCACAGGTTTGTCTCCTGCCCTGTCCTGAACACCTTAGCCCTTATTCTGGGAGAGCGAGACCGGGTTCACGGCCCCGCGGACAGGAAAAACAGCCTCCTGACGTTCATCCTGTCGAGGTCTGGTTCGAGTGGGGACTGTGGGGTAAAGTGTGGCTGGGCCAATTATAAGACCATAAGACCCAGGAGCGCAATTCAGCCATTCGGTCCATCGAGTCTGCTCTGCTATTCCACCATGTTTGATTTACTATCCCTCTCAACCCCATTTTCCTGCTTTCTCCCTCTAATCTTTGATGCCCTCACTAATCAGGAACCTATCAACCTGCACTTTAAATCTACCCAATGACTTGGCCGCCACAGCTGTCAGTGGCAATGATTTCCCCAGATTTACCACCCTTTAGCTAAAGAAATTCCTCGTCATCTCTGTTCTAAATTGCCACCCCTCTATTCCGAGTCCGTGCGCTCTGGTCCTAGACTCACCTACTATGGTCAGATGTCCAGTCAGCAGAGCGGCGGACGGAGTTGAGCACTGGCCTCTCATTTAGTCCAGAGCAGGGCTCGCTGCAGGGTCTCTGTGTCTGAAAACCAGCTACTAGATATAGAAACCATAGAAACTACAGCACAGAAACAGGCCTTTTGGCCCTTCTTGGCTGTGCCGAACCATTTTCTGCCTAGTCCCACTGACCTGCAATAGAAACCATAGATATCTAGGGAAACATGATCGTGCGTCTACAGATTGGGGAATCCGGGAGATCCTCCTGTCTGATATTTGACCTCACTCAGAGCGCGTTCCATCACAAAGGCACCGCGATGTCCTAATCTCCGGGATCTAACACAGCCAACAAGAAATTCTCCGCCAAATCCCTGCTTTTATCCGATTCTCAGGCCGAACGCAAAATATATTAAACTTACTTCCTCTTTGGTTGTCAACCCACTCCTGCAAAAAAATCCGCTTCCTCCCCTAACGCGCGGTGGGAACGGCGATCACCCATTCGTTCTGTGATCACAGTCAGCTTTTATCTCCTTGCTGTCGTTCGTCCGGAGGGATCAGTTTGAATGAGTAGAAATCGGGGCTGTATTCGACATCTTTTGGGCGTTAAACTGGGCTCATCTCTCACTCCCATCTCCCCGGACCTCCTCTGCCTCGTAGCGACGATATGACGGCTCTAGACGTTCCGGAGTTTGGAGCTCAATTCCGGCGCCGTCCGTCAGGAGTCTGGTTAGTAGGTTACCTGATCATTACTGGGTCAGGGTTAAATCGAGGTTGCTGGTGCGGCGTGGTTCGAAGGGCCAAATCTGCATCTTATCAATAAATAAATAATCAAAAATTCTTCCCAAGTCTGGCTTGCTTCGGTCCACGTGTGCAAGTTGCCCCCACCGTGAACTGGCAACTCACACCTCCCGCTTCCACTGCGGGAGGGTAAACCCGGCCACGCCTGTCCTCCGCCCAAAAGTTCTTTAATCTCTCTCACTCTCTGTGCGTTCGAAGCTCTTCAAACCCATCTGCTAATTCCCGATCCGTGCGAGTCTCCCAGTCTCCAGGGAAGGGTATCAGCTCTGGGGAAGGGGCTTGTCATATCCATTCTGGGGCAGCTCGCTCACCGGCCGCTCCGCTCTCACCTGTGGCTCCAAGTAGACGCCTACGTGCGGTAACGGTCACACCCTTTGGTAATAAATTGACTTCGAACCCCGGTACACGGCTTGGGCAGGTGGGCCCGATTCCCCGGTGAGGCAGTCCTACCTAGCACGCCAAGTCGGCTCTGGTGGACTGGGCGGATGAGACCTACAGCGAGAATAAACGGCCAGGAAGACGGTCCCTGCAGCGCTCCGTGGAGAACGAAGGTGACGACGCACAGAAGTAGTCATGGCCATCCACTGCAAACAAGGAAGACCCCGGTGGTGACGACCACTCGTACTCCTGCACCCGGACTTCCGAGATCGAGAGAGTGAAACGTCTCTACCACTTTAAAAACTCCCCCTCACAGTTTTCCTGTCACGGCCGGAGACAGCGGAGAATCCCCACTAAAGCATTGTTGTACATTTTGCCCGAAACCCGCAATAAGCATGCGGTGTAGATAGAACATACCCAGGGCGGTGTAGCTGTGTAGTTGATGCCCTATTACTGTGTCTCCGCAAATCAAAACCGGCTCCTACGTGTCACTAAACCAGCCACACTACTTTCAATGTTTCAACCATTTGTCAAAAAGAAACTCAAAACAAATGCTGACGTCCCGTTCCCACAGTCCAAAGACGAACGGTTAGGAGGTCATTGTAAATTGTCCCGTGATGATGCTGGGGTTAAATCGGCGTGTTAATGGGCGGAGGGGCGCGAAGGGACGGAATGGCCTAATTCGCGCTGCATCTCTGACTAAAAATAAATAAAATTCACCGAGAGAAGAGAATCGCTTCACATCATTTCAGCCGAGAGCGGAGCCCCAGTTTAAGCCGAGCACTCTCTTTGGGAAGGATATTTCCGCACTCGGAATCCGGGGGGTGGATGGGGGGTCGAGGACTCACTCTGTGGGCCCGTCTCCCAACACTAAATACAAGTACCACCGCTATCAAGCAGGCTTGGCTGAGATGCACAGCAAGCAAACTTGCGCACACAAGCCCGTAGATGTATTTAAGAATTTCAATACCACGCGTAAGGCAGGGTTAAAGACGGGAATTAATTAGAAAAACTCCCACGTGAAATCATAGATTTTCGATATTAATTTACCGCTCTTCAAATAGTGTTCAGTAGGTAATGTCCGACAGAAATAACACACGCGACAATAGGGGACAATAATTCTAATCACTGTGTGGCCGGTATTGGCCTCAATGTGCTCAACAATGCGGCTCCACGGAGCAAAATCCCCCCCGTTACCCCTGGAACGAAAATCCAATTGACAAAGTGGGGTGTGGTGGAGAATTGTGCCGGTCTCTCACTCAGAGAGAGGAGGGAGTCTGATCGGCGTTGCTGGCAGATCTGGTTACTGACAGAGGCGAAGGTCCCAGCTGTCGTATCCCGCAGTTGATTTACAACAGTTTCCAGCCGCTTTTGTCTCAGGGTCTTTTGGTAACCGATAGAATCTGAATCAGATTTAATATTACCGGCATATGTCGTGAAATTAGTTATTTTGCGGCAGCGGTACATTACAACACATAATAAAAGTATAAATTACTGTAAGTGTATATAATAATTCAACCCTCCAAGAGGACCACGACCTTGCGTGCCTCAATGTTGGCTGGAGTCAGAGCCTTGTGCTTTGGCTCTTGGTAGGGTCACCCATGCCGAACAGGTCGAAGAGTAGAAACTAGACTAAGAGTGGCCCGCCGGTCCTCCAGGTTTAGGGATTCCGCTCAGGGTTAACAATCCTGACTAGTCAAAAAAATTGTTACAGAAACAGCAATGAAGAAACCTTCTGTACAGCCAAGGACAGACTGAGATGGAGAAGCCCTACTGCTGCCCGAAACGCCTGCGGCGCCACGCGAAATTAATGCATAATAAAAACAATAAATAGCACAAAAAAGATAGGGAACACAGTGTTGCATACACAAGGTGCTGGAGGAACTCAGCAGATCAGGCAGTATCTACGGAAATGAACAAACACTCGGCGTTTCGGGCCGAGACCCTTCATCAGAACTGGAAAGGAAGGGGGAACACGCCAGAACAATAAGGTCGGGGAGGGGGAAGGAGAATAAGTAGAAACTGATAGCTGCCGCTGGGTGGCTGGAGAGGAAAGCATCCGATTGGAAAGGAGAGTGGACCATGCGAGAAAGGGAAGGCGGAGGGGGACCAAGGGGAGGTGATAGGCAGGTGAGGAGAGGAGGTAAGGGGTTACAGTGAGGAATCGAAGAATAGGGGAGGGGGAGAGGAAATACCGGAAGGAGAGATCGATATTCATGCCATCAGGTTGGAGGCTACCTGAGGTGATGCCCCTCCAACCTGGACATCACTGATAATTTATCACTTTATCCCAAAGACTTGGTGTCCACTGCCGTCTGTAGTAATGAATTCCACAGATCCACCATCCTCAGGCTAAAGAAATTCGTCATCTCTCTTCTAAATGGACGTCCCTCTAGTCTGAGGCTGTGCCCTCTGGTCCCAGACTCCCACGCTAAATATCTTCTCCACATTCACTCCATCTAGGCCTTTCAATTTTCTTTAAGTTTCAATTAGATTCCCTCCCCCCCCCCCATTCTTCTAAACTCCAGTGAGTACAGACTCAGAAGCCATCAAACGCATCGGAATTTCAAGCAACACACTTCAAAGTTGCTGGTGAACGCAGCAGGCCAGGCAGCATCTGTAGGAAGAGGTACAGTCGACGTTTCAGGCCGAGACCCTTCGTCAGGACTAACTGAAGGAAGAGATCGTAAGAGATTTGAAATAACCCTTTCATTCCCGGAATCGTTCTCGTGATCCTCCTCTGGACCCTCTCCAATACCAGCACACTATTCCTTAGATAAAGGGCCCAAAACTGCTCACAATACGCCAAGTGTGCTCTGCACATAAAGCTCTTTAGACACCAGGAAAAACGGTTCGCGTCGGTGAAACACGCTGGAGAACGGAAATGCGAATGCGTACACGGACCATCCCCGGCACTCCGGGGTTCATTTCGTTCAAAACCAGTGAAGAGAGGTGGGGGAGAAAGAGAGGGGGGGGGGAGAGGAAAGGAAAGGAGAGGGGGAGGGAGAGAAGGAGGAAGGGAGGGAGAGAGACAGCGGAGAGAGAGAGAGAGAGAGAGAGAGAGAGAGAGGGATGGAGGGAGAGAAGGAGGGAGGGGGAGGAAAAGACAGAGGGGGAGAGAGAAAAGGAAGGAGGGAGAGAGGGGGGAGAGGAAAAGAGAGGGGAGGGAGAGAAGGAGGGAGGGGGAGAGAGAGACGGAGGGTGGAGAGAGGTACGGAGAGAGGGGGAGAGAGGGAGAGGGAGAGGAAGATGATGGAGATGGAGATAGAGATGCATAGAGATAGAGAGAGAGAGTGTGAGAGGGGAAGAGGAACAGAGAGGGGGAGGGAGAGAAGGAGTGAGGGAGAGAGAGATGGAGGGACGGAGAGAGGAAGATAATGGAGATGGAGCTAGAGATGCATAGCGATAGAGAGAGAGAGAGTGGAGATAATCCTCTCCGCTCTCGCCGGCTATTACAGAGCAGGTCGCGGTTATAAGCGCCATTGGTGTAATATGAAATTTTTTTAAAATACCCGATGAGAGTAAAACAGATTTAGAATAGAACTGTTTATATTAGATAGATTTTTTGTTCCTTTGGTAGGATACGACCCAGGATGATTCATAAAAAAACCCTCAAATACCCTTCATCCATCGTGACTCGTGATGTTACACAATCGCGAGGAAGCTGGGTGAGACTTAAAGAATTGTCGTGTGATTTCACGCTAACCGCATGTTAAGATCCAGGCCCCGCTTTTAACTAGACGTTGAATTTCACCCATAATCTTTAGGAACGCAGTGCCACCTTCCCACAGGCGTGGTATGGAAACACCAACGTCCTTGAACGAAATAAAACTACACAAAATGATAGATACAGCGCAGTCCATCACGAGTAGAACCCTCCCCACCATTCAGCACATCTACATCGAGCGCTGTCGCGAGAAAACAGCATCCACCATCGACTCCCTCCCCCACCACCCACCCTCCAGGCCATGCTCTCTTCTCAGTGCTGCCATCAGGAAAAGGGTACAGGAGCCTCAGGGCTCACAGCGTCAAGTTCAGGAACAGTTATTACCCCTCAACTATCAGACTCTTGAACCGGGGGGATAACTTCACTCACCCCAACACTGAACTGTTCCCACAACCAGCGGACTCACTTTCAAGGACTTTTTATCCCATGTTCTCGATATTTATTACTTATTTATTTCTTACTATTATTATGATTTTTTTTGTATTTGCTCCGTTTATTGTCTTTTCAACATTTGCTGTTTGTCCGTCTCTGTCATGTGCAGTGTTTCATTGATCCTTTTGGGGTTCTATCTATTTACTATGATTACCCGCAAGACAGCGAATCTCAGGGTTGCATATGGAAATATATATATGCAATTTGATAATAAATTTACTTGGAACTTTTAACGTCCCCAGAGTCCCCCTTTCCTCTTTCCATTATCCCCGCTGCCTCATCTCTGACAGTAGAAGTTAAAGTAACTAATTCTAACTGTATATTCCTACTTTCTCCCTCCTGGTGATGGAGGAGACGCTGGAGTTGTTTTCTCTGAACCGACCTGTGTATTTTTATGCTCTGGACTCGACTGGCCGGCTCTATGAGGACACAGGGGAGTAGAAGGGCTTTATGCGAGCGTGTACCGGGCTCCAGTCGCTTGGTCAGGGGACAGACTGAAGATATGATGGTAGTATTGCACAGTATTGCAGGGGGCGTCTGTGATAACAAGGCGTGGTGAACAGCGTTTAAACAGAGCTTAATAACAGTCAGTATTACACTGACCCTTCAAGTCAGTATTTTAGTAGATACACCTTTGGCAGCAATTACAGCCTTTATCAGCTTTCTCTAAAGCTGATAGATCTCTATCAACTTTGCACATCTGGACTCTGCAATTCTCCCCCACTCTTCTTCACAAAACTGTCAGATACCTGTGTATTTTTACTACAATCAATTGAAACACCTTGACTGTGCACAGGTCTCCACAGGCAGATCTCCATTTAACTAATTATGGGGCTTCTAAAACCACCTGGTTGTACCAGTGATAATCTGGTGTGTCATATTAAAGGGGGTTGAATACTATGCAATCAATTAATTTGGAATTAATTGAGATTGCTGTAGAGATCTGTTTTCACTTTGACACAAAGGAGTCTTTTTCTGTTGATCAGTGCCAATAAAGGCAAATCAAATCCACTCTGATTCAATATTGTAAAACAATAAAACATGAAAACGTTCGGGGGGGGGTGTTTATACCGTATACGTTGGTAATAATTTTACTTTGAATTTTGAGGTAATTAGAGGGCAACTGCAGTTCGTCAGCACCACGGACAGCAGTTTCAACTGTTGCCAGCAATGGATGCTTGACTCCAACATTCATGTTTGTTCAATGTTATTTCTGGTATATAAGTGTACAGGAGAAATAGTTGTTACTTTGGATCTGATTCAGAACAAAACACACACACACACACACATACACACACACACACACACACAATGAGATAAATAACACAAAAATTATTTAAAATAACATTAAAAATAAATATGTAAGATAGCTTCTATACACAGATTGTATGTCTATAAAGTGTTGCTAGGCACAGAAGTGTCTGTACATAAGATCACTCTAAAGTAGTGGTGGTTGAGGGTTTAGAGGGGTGGGTTAGTGGTCGGGGGTGTGGAGGGGTGGGTTAGTGGTCGGAGGTCAGTGGTGTGGAGGGGTGGGTTAGTGGTTGGAGGTCAGGGGTGTGGAGGGGTGGGTTAGTGGTTGGAGGTCAGGGGTGTGGAGGGGTGGGTTAGTGGTCGGAGGTCAGGGGTGTGGAGGGGTGGGTTAGTGGTCGGAGGTCAGGGGTGTGGAGGGGTGGGTTAGTGGTTGGAGGTCAGGGGTGTGGAGGGGTGGGTTAGTGGTTGGAGGTCAGGGGTGTGGAGGGGTGGGTTAGTGGTTGGAGGTCAGGGGTGTGGAGGGGTGGGTTAGTGGTCGGGGGTGTGGAGGGGTGGGTTAGTGGTTGGAGGTCAGGGGTGTGGAGGGGTGGGTTAGTGGTTGGAGGTCAGGGGTGTGGAGGGGTGGGTTAGTGGTCGGGGGTGTGGAGGGGTGGGTTAGTGGTTGGAGATCAGGGGTGTGGAGGGGTGGGTTAGTGGATGGTGGTCAGGGGTGTAGAGGGGTGGGTTAGTGGATGGTGGTGTCGATCAGGCCTACTGCTTAGGTCTGTTTTTGAGTCTGATGGTTCTGTCATGGATACAGTGTTGCCTCCTCCCTGATGAGAAGGGGACAAGCAGTGTGTGACATTACCGGCCCTTTTCTGTACACATGTTCTTAACAGCGGATCGGCGGCTGCTGGTGATGCGTTGGGCAGTTCTGCCTACCCACTGATTTCAATGTCTCCATGTGCAATGTTGTTTTTCCTCCATCACACTTTAATTTCTTTAAGTTCCAGAAATTTATCTCCCTTTCCTCCTCCTTTCGTTTTCTATTCTCTATTCAGGTTACTCTCTCACCCCCTTGCAGTGGGATATGAACCAGATGGAAAAATGGGCTGAAAAATGGCAGATGGAATTTAATGCAACAAGTGCGAGGTGTTGCAATTTGGGGGAACTAACTAGTGTAGGTCTTACATGGTGAGCAAGGTGTGAGGTAGGACAGAGGCATCTTAGAATACATAGAACACAGAAACATAGAAAATATACAGCACATTGTTGTGCCAACCACGTAACCTACTCTAGAAGCTGCCTAGAATTTCCCTACTGCATAGCCCTCTATTTTTCTAAGCTCCATGTGCCTGTCTGAGAGTCTCTTAAAAGACCCTATTGTATCCACCTCCACCATCGTCGCCAGCAGTGCATTCCACACACCCACCACTCTCTGTGTGAAAAACCTGCCTCTGACATCCCCCTTGTACCGACTACCAAGCATCTGTGCCCCCTCATGTTAGCCATTTCAGCCCTGGGAAAAAGCCTCTGACTATCCACACCATCAATGCTTCTCATCATCTTATACACCTCTATCAGGTCACCTCTCATCCTCCATCGCTCCAAGGAGAAAAGGCCAAGTTCATTCAACCTACCGCCTTATGAAAACAGGGTTGAATGAACTCGGCCTTTTCTCCTTGGAACGATGAGAGGTGACCTGATAGAGGTGTATAAGATGATGAGAGGCATTGATCATGTGGATAATCAGAGGCTTTTTCCCTGGGCTGAAATGGCTGCCACAACAGGGCACAGTTTTAAGGTGCTGGGGAGTAGGTACAGAGAAGATGTCAGGGGTAAGTTTTTTCTCAGAGAGTGGTGAGTACGTGGAATGGGCTGCCGGCAACGGTGGTGGAGGCGGATACGATAGGGTCTTTTAAGAGAATTTTGGATAGGTACATGGAGCTTAGAAAAATAGAGGGCTATGGGTAACCCTAGTAATTTCTAAGGTAGGGACATGTTCAGCACAACTTTGTGGCCAAAGGGCCTGTATTGTGCTGTAGGTTTTCTATTCTATTCTATGTTTTTCTATTTTTCTATTCTCATAAGGTATGATCTCTAATCCAGGTAACATCCTTGTAAATCTCCTCTGCACTCTCTCTATAGCATCCACATCCTTCCTGTAATGAGGTGACCAGAACTGAGCAGAGTATTCCAAGTGGGAGTGTTGATACAGATCCATAATTACAGTACAGATCTATAATTCCTTGAAAGTGACATCACAGGTAGATACGGTCATAAAAAGAGATTTTGGCACATTGGCCTTCATGAATCAAAATATTGAGTGCAGGAGTTGGGATGCTATTTAGAAGTTGTATAAGATGTTGGTGAGACTGAATTTGGAGTATTGTGTGCATGTTTTGGTCACCTAACTACAGGAAAGATGTAAATAAGATTGAAAGAGTGCAGAGAAAATTTACAAGGATGTTGCTGCAATTTGAGGACTTGTGTTATAGGAAAAGATTGAATTAGGTAGGACTTTACTCCCTGGAGTGAACGAGAATGAGGAGAGATTCGATAAGGGTATACAAAATTATGAGGGGTATAGATAGGGTCAATGTAAGCAGGCTTTTTCCCACTGAGTTTGGGTGAGACTAGAACTGGGGACCACACATTATGGGTGAAAGGTGAAATATTTAAGGGGAACATGTAGAGGAACATAGAGGGCTGTACAGGTCTGCTTGCTGAAGTGGTGGCTATGGGCTCGACTGCAACATTTAAGAGAAGTTTTGGTAGGTACATGAATGGGAATGGTTTGGAGGGTTCTGGCCCAGGTGCAGGTAGATAGGACTAAAGGGAAGCTAGCCCATCTCAAAAGGGCTGGGGAGGGATGAAGTTAGAGCTGGCGAGTGATAGGTGGATCCAGGTGACAGGTGATAGGCAGTTGAGGGAGTGAAGAGCATGGGAATGAGGTAAGAATCTGGGAAGTGATAGATGGAAGTGGGAAAAGGCTGACCTAGATGGAAAATGATAGGAGAGGACCGTAGACCATGAAAAGAAAGGAAGGAGGTGACAAGGGGAAGGAGTGTGTGGGTAATGGATAGATCGAGAGGACAGCGAAGGGGAAAGGTTAGGGTGATGGGGCCAGCAGGTTAAGGGGAAGTTGGGGGGTAGAGGAGAGTGGTTACCAGAAGTCAGAGAAATTGATGCTCGTGCCATCAAGTTGGAGATAACCTGGATGGAATATGAGATGCTGTTCTCTAATCTCTTCCAGCCTCAACTTGGCAGAAGAGGAGGCTGTGTTCATACGAGAGAGTGGGGGAATGGGAAGTGGAATTAAAATTAAAATAATCAAGGATACCTCCGGCCCCATCATGCTTGTTTCTCCCGTCTCCTATTGGCCTGGAGATACTAAGGTCCATGAACCATCAGACTCACGGACTGCTTCTATTCTGCTCTTTTCAACTCTTGAATGGACCTCAGATGTTGAAGATACGTTCTTGATCTCCCAGTCCGCGACATCGTGGCCTTGCTTTTTATTTCACAAGCTAGAGAATCTGCAGATGCTGGAAATCCAAGCAACACACACAAAGTACTGGAGGAACTCAGCAGGCCAGGCAGCGCCTATGGAAAAAAGTACAGTCAACATTTCAGACCAAGACCCTTCGGCTTTTAATTTGCTTGCCGTGCTTTCTTCATAATGACACGTAAATGCTGGATCCAGGACAAATCTTCTGAAATGGTAACAGTGATGAATTTAAAGTTGCTGTCCCTCCCCACCCCGATCCATGTATGAATTCTTGCTCATGGACCTCCTGTTCCCTTCTCCTGAAGTCAATAATCAGCTCCTTAGCCTTGCTGACATTGACAGATATGGCAGTTATTTCCCATGGTAGGGGATTCTAGGACAAGAGGGCATGACTTCAGGATTGACGGACGTCCATTTAGAACAGAAATGTGGAGAAATTACTTTAGTCAGAAGGTGGTAAATCTGTGGAATTTTTTGCCACGAGCGGCTGTGGAGGCCAAGTCGTTGGGTGTATTTCAGGGAGAGATAGATAGGTTGTTGATTAGCCAGGGCATCAAACGGTATGGGGAGAAAACAGGCGAGTGGGGATGACTGGAAGAATTGGATCAGCCCATGATTGAATGGCGGAGCAGACTCGATGGGGTGAATGGCCTACTTCTGCTCCTATATCTTATGATCTTATGACTGAGAGATAGAGTTACACAAACAAATGTTGATATAGACCAAGTCCCTGAGGGTCACGTCCTGTGTCCTGCAGACTGATGGTGCAGGGGACATTGTTGCCAAGAACAAGCCCGCAGTCCGATCATGATGCACGAGTGGAGCTGCAGTCGAACTCAGTTCAGCTTGTCCTCCCCCTCCACCAATAAAAACTGGAGCACAGCACTGGCAGGAGCGGCCTGCAGTCAACGTTCGGGCCGGGACCCTTCCATAGTCATAATCATAGTCATAGTCATACTTTATTGATCCTGAGGGAAATTGGGTTTCGTTACAGTTGCACCAACCAAAAATAGAGTATAAATATAGCAATATAAAACCATAAATAATTAAATAATAATATGTGAATTATTCCAGATAGAAATAAGTCTAGGACCAGCCTATTGGCTCAGGGTGTCTGACCCTCCAAGGGAGGAGTTGTAAAGTTTGATGGCCACAGGCAGGAATGACTTCATATGACGCTCTGTGTTGCATCTCGGAGGAATGAGTCTCTGGCTGAATGTACTCCTGTGCCCAACCAGTACATTATGTAGTGGATGGGAGACATTGACCAAGATGGCATGCAACTTAGACAGCATCCTCTTTTCATACACCACCGTGAGAGAGTCCAGTTTCATCCCCACAACATCACTGGCCTTACGAATGAGTTACGTTCTCGGGACGTTCCAGGCCGGGACCCCTCCGTGGGATGTTCCGGGACGTGACCCTTTGTCGGGACGTTCCGGGCCGGGACCCTTCCTCGGGACATTCCAGGACGTGACCCTCCGTCAGGACGTTCCAGGCCGGGACCCCTCCACGGGACGTTCTGGTACGAGACCCCTCGTCGGGACGTTCCGGGCCGGGACCCCTCCGCAGGACGTACTGGTATGAGACCCTTCGTCGGGACATTCCGGGCTGGGACCCCTCCTCGGGACTTTCCGGGCCAGGACCCCTCCGCGGGACGCTTTGGGCCGGGACCCTCCGTCAGGACGTTCTGGTATGAGACCCCTCATCGGGACGTTCCGGGCCGAAACCTTCGTCGGGACTGGGAAGGAAAACGAGGACAAGCTAGAATGTGGGAGGTGAGGCCAGGTGGGTGGGAAAGGTAAAGGGCTGGATAAGAAGGAATCTGATAGGAGACAAGAGTGAACCATGGGGGAGGGGATGAAGGAGGGGCACCAGACAGAGGTTATAGGCAGGTGAGGAGAAGGGAAAGAGGCCTGAGTGAAGAATAGAAGGGGGGGGTGGGAAAGAAAATAAAAACAGAGGAAAAAAATGAATGTTCATTTCATCAGGTTGGAAGCTACCTAGATGGAAATGAGATGTTGCTTCTCCACCCTGAGAGTGGCCTCATCGTAGCAGTAGAGAAGGCATGGACCAACATATGGGACGGGAATGGAATGGGAATTAAAATGGCTGGCTATGGGGAAATTCACAAACCCAGCTGCCACCTGCATCTACCTATCACTTGTCAGCTCCTGCCTCACACTCTCCCACCCATACGAGGAGATGAGGAGTGATTTCCTTAGCTAGAGAGTGGTGAATCTGTGGAATTCTTTGCCACAGGCAGCTGAGGAGGCCAAGTCTTTATGTATATTTAAGGCAGAGGTTGATTGATTCTTTAAGGCATGAGGGATACGGGGGAAAGCAGGAGACTGGGGCAAAGAGGAAAATTGGATCCGCCATGATGAAATGGCAGAGCAGACTTGATGGGCCAAATGGCCTAATTCTGCTCCTATATCTTATACTGTATACCAGTGATCTCCTCTCCATGCTCCTCGCTCTCAGTCCTGGTGCTGGATCTCACTCTGAATCACCAACCATTCATCTGCCTCCACGAATGCTTTCTGACTGGCTGAGTTCCTCAGGCAGCGTTTTTTTTTGCTGAAGATATATGCTGCTTTTGAGAAAAAAATAACATGATTCAGCAAAAAATAAATCTTGTACTGAAAATTCTTGCAGTCATAGAGCACTATAGTACAGAAACAGGCTCTTTGACTCATCCAGTTCATGTTGAACTATTAACCTATGACCTCTCCTTGTGGTCCCATCCACCCTCAGTGGAAAAAGCCTGCTTGCATTTACCCTACATACCCCTTTCGTGATTTTGTGCACCTCTACTCTACCAAGGGTGTAACTTATGGCGAATGAGCGAAACTTCTTAAAGTAGGTGTAAAGATGAGCAGATTGTATAGCTAGTGCAGGGAGTGATAACGTGGGAGGGTAGAGTCGGCAGCTGGAACTGAAATGGAACGGTACTCCACACCCACTCACTGAGTGACCCAGATCCCTTTTGAACAGGGAAGCAGGTTCTCATTTATCGAGATTCTGCGATGCACTCCACATTTCCACTTGACTGCTCCTCTCTACCGTGCATGTCTTCTGCCTTCTGCTCAGAAACATTTTGATCTGCTCTCCTGGGAACAGGCTATCCAACAAATGTACAGACATGGGACTTGGCAGGTTCTGGGGTAAAGGAATTACTTCAGCTCTTGAAGCACCAGAGGCGAGTCTCTCCCTTAAGGATTTCAGCACGGAATTTGAATTAGGTATCAGTGACAACCTTAAAAGGCTGACACATTTCTGGTGTGTAATGCTAATATACTTTAGAACACGGGTGGCACAGAGGTGTAGCGGTTAGCATTATGTTATCATAGCTCGGGGCATCGGAGTTTGGAGTTCAATCCCGGCATCCTCTGGAAGGAGTCTGTACATTCCTTCCTGTGGAATGTGTGGGTTTCCTCTGAGTGCTCCAGTTTCCTCCCACAGTCCAAAGACGTACCGGTTAGTAGGTTAATTGGTCACTGTCCATTGTCCCGTGATTAGGCTGGGGCTAAATTGAGGATTGCCGTTTTGCCCTGTATCTCCAAACAAATAAATAACGGAGAACAGTATGAAACATTGCAGGCTCTTCGGCCTGCAATGTTGTGCCAGCCTTTTAACCGATTCCAAGATCAATCTATCCCTTCCCTCCCACATAAGTCTCCATTTTTCTATCATCCATGTGTCTATCTAAGAGTTCTTTAAATGTCCCTGATGTATCTCCCTCAACCACCCACCCCAGCAGCACATTTCACACACACCCATCACTCTCTGTGTAAAAAAACAACTTAACTTCAAAATCCCCTTTATACTTCTCTCCCATCACCTTAAAATTATGCCCCACCCTGGGAAAAAGTCTCTGGCTGTCCACTTGATCCGTGGTATGACTCTTATCATCTTGTACACCTCTATCAAATCGCCTCTCACTCAGCCTATTCCCATAAGACTTGCTCTCCAGTCCAGCGGCATCCTGGTAAATCTCCTCTGCACCCTCTCATCACCTTAGAAACGCCTGTCAAGTTACCGCTCATCGAGCATCGGACATAAAACAATACACACAGGAACAGGCCTTTCGGCCCACAATGTTGTGCTGACCCAATTGAACTTAGACACTGAATTCTTTATGTCTGCACATAGTGCATATCTACACAAATACTTCAATGCCGATTTCCATTCCCATTCTGACGTGCTTCTGTGGCCACCCTCAGGCTCGAGAACAGCACTTACATTCTGTCTGGGTACCCTCCAACCTGATGGTGTGAATATCGATTTCTCCTTCCAGGGAACAAATTCCACCCCCCCACCTTTATCCCCCACTCTGACCTTTCACTTCTCACCTGCCTATTACTTCTCCCTGCGTCCCCCCTCCTTCTTCTATTGTCCACTCGCCTCTTCTATCTTTCTCTTCCAGCCCTTGATCTTTCACCTATCACTTTCCAGCTAGCCTCTTTCCCCTCCTCCTTTCTTTTTAATCTGGCATCTTCCCCCCTTCCTTCTCAGACCTGAAGAAGGGTCTCGGCCTGAAACGTCGACTGTTTACTCTGTTCCATAGATGCTGCCTGACCTGCTGAGTTCCTCCAGCATCTTGTGTGTGTAAACAGACAGTATCTTTTTCCCACGGTTGTAATGTCTAATACCAAAGGGCATGTGTTTATGGTGAGAGGGTGTAATTTCAAAGGAGATGCGAGGAGTAAGTTTTTTTCACAGAGAGTGGTGGATTCTGGGGTGGTGGTAAAGGCAGATACATTAGAGACTTTTAAGAGATGGTTTAGGCAGACACATGAATGTGAGGAGAATGGAAGGATATAGATTTTGTGTAGGCAGAGGAGATTGGTTCAGTTGGCCATTTGATTACTAATTTAATTGGATTGGCACAACATTGTGGGCCGAAGGGCCTGTTTCTGTGTGTACTGTTCCATACTCTCATACTCAAAAAAAATAGGTCTCAGTTAAAGATTCCATGGGAAAATGGAAGTGCATAGAATTAGGAGACATAAGATAACGAAAGATGAAGCAGCAGGAAGAGAGCATGGGGAATGGGATAGGAGTCAAGATGAGAATCACATTTGTTATCTTTGACATATGTCGTGAAATTTGTTGTTTTGTGGCAGCAGTACAGAGCAATATATAATAATAGTCCAAATTACCATAAAACATAAATAAAGAATTAAGTTTTAAAAAGTAGTGCAAAAATAGAGAAGTCGTGCTCACGAGTTCATTGTCCATTCAACATTCTGATGTTGGAGGGGAAGGAGCTGTTTCTGAAACGTTGAGTGTGTGTCTTCAGGCTCCTGTACCTCCTCCCTGATGGTAGCAATGAGAAGAGGGCATGTCCTGGGTGATGGGGGTCCTTAATAATGACTAATTTATTAAAGATTAATGAATACCCTGCCACCACAGAGGTCTTGTCACAAGGACAGTGAGCCGTTTACTATTCACCGGTGCTGGGCACCACATGCATGTTGGATTATACTTTAATTTATTTATGATAATATTTAGTTTTATGCTCTGTGTGTGATATATATTTTGTGGGTGCATCACGGTCCAGAAGAATGTTGTTTTGCTTGGTTGTATAAATGTAGAGTCAGATGACAATAAACTTGAATTTGATGGATGCCACCAGCTTTTGAAAATGCCCCTGGCTTTGGAGCAGATGAAGACCAACTATTTAGTCCAGACAGCCGCAGGACATGGCTGAATGCTGGAAAGTTTGTCATAGACTGAGGACCTCGAGAAATTGGGTGAGCTGTCTCTAGAACTCTCTCTCTGGAAATTAGGTGATTACTTACTGGAGTTCTCATTGAAACCTACCGAATATTGGATGGCCTAGACACAGTGGGCATTGAAAGGATGTTTCCAATGGCGGGGGGGGGGGGGGCGGTGGAATCTAGGACCAGAAAATTGGGGGACATCTAATTAGAACAGAAGAGGAGGAATTTCTTTGCCACAGATGGTCGTAGAGGCCAAGTCATTGAGTATATTTAAAACAGAGATTCATAGAGTCATTGAATACTTCTGCACAGAAACAGACCCTTCCGCCCATCTAGACCATGCTGGACTATTATGCTCCAGGTGGAGGCCCAGGACCATCACCTTCCATACTCCTCCCATCCATGTACCTCTCCAAATGTCTCTTAAATGTTGAAGTCAAGCCTGCAACCATGCTTGTCTTGCATACAGTTCATACTGTCTTTGATGATGCAATAGTAATTACCATTGCTGGGCAATAACTTCACAGAGCAGTCTTGATGGGCTGAATGGCCTAATTCTGTTCCTATGTCTTATGGTAATGCAAACTATTACTCGACAAGATGATTCCTTGAGCTGGAGGGGTGGGTGGGGTAGTGTGGATAAGCTTAGCTACCAAGCCCAGCGGACGATTTTCTGCTGACGGAAGAAGTGGCAAGGGTGGGTTACTGGTGCCTTACAACCAGTTGTTCCGGGCAGATGGGGCTCATCAACCGTGGTTGGCAGCTCATCGAGGAGAAGGAAGACTCTCACCTCAGACCTCTGCTGCCTTGCGGCTATATCCACTCATGGGGAAAGCTTTGGGAGTAAACCCCGAGGAAAAATCCGGAGCTGAAGTCCCTAGGCATCGAGTTCAGTGCTGACTGGAAACTCCTGTGTGTCGCTGGTGCCAAACTATATCAGACTCTGCTGTCCTTTTAGATTCATCTGCTGCAAGGAGAAGGGACCCTGTTGCGCGGGTCATAGCTTGCTCTCCCTAGCGTATTGCCTTAACTGGCGCATCACAACAGGGATGTAACATCCAACCCGAACCAATGGAGGCCTCGTGTGGTTGAGCTCACTAGAGAAAAGTCAATTCTAGATTGGGTGTTGAGTAATGAACCAGATTTGATGAGGGAGCTTAAGGTAAAGGAACCCTTAAGAGCCAGTGATCGTAATATCTTATAGTCTTATTCCTTCATCATCCAGACCTGCACCTTGTGTATAGTGGAACTCTTTGTCAAAGTGGTAATGCAAGCTACCTTAACGTTTGCTAAACTTGCTAATTATCTCGCTAATGCAGGCAAGATAAAAACAGAAAAGAATGGAAAAAGAAACAGAATTAGCATTTCAAATGGAAGACCATTCCTACCGCAGATGTAGCCTGACTTGCTGAGAGCATCCAGCATTTTTTGCTTTTACTCCAGATTTTGACGAACTTTGTTTTTTAACCGTTTCCGTTAATAGTTGAAGAGCCCCAGACAAACCCCTGACAACAGCACTGAAACTATGCTGACTCTCATTCTTACATCTTGCAGTCTCTATGGGTTGATGATGAGGGGGAGTTTTGGAGGTCACATGATAACATTAATTTGCAATACACCTCAATTTGCTGACTTCAGAAAATCTTGTTCTAATTCAGGATTTAATCACTAATTGCAAGCATCTCAGGAACAGCCTCAAGCACCGAGTTTCATAATACTTAAGTAGAACAAATTATCAATTAAGAATGCCAGTCCTGAATGTAGTTCTCTCTGGGCCTTGGAGCAGCATCGGCAACACTGGGGTTGAGGCGAACCATAAATCCATAAAACGCTGGAGCAGAATTAGGCCATTCAGCCCATCGAGTCTGCTCTGCCATTCCATCATGGCTGATCCCAGATCCCACTCAACCCCAGTCACCTGCTTTCTTTCCATATCCTTTGATGCCCCAACCAATCAGGAAACTATTAACTTCCGCCCTAAACATACACACAGAATTGGCCTCCACCAAAGTCTGTGGCAGAGCAATCCACAGATTCAGTACTCTCTGGCTACAACGATTCCTCCTAACCTCTGTTCTGAAAGGTCACCTCTTAATTTTGAGGCTGTGCCCATTAGTTCTGGATACCCCCGACATAGGAAACATCCTCTCCACATTCACCCTATCTAGTCCTTTCAACAGTCGGTAGGTTTCAATGAGATCCCCCCACATTCTACTAAATTCCAGTGAGTACAGGCCCAAAGCTGCCAAATGCTCTCCATATGTTAACCTCTTCATTCCCAGAGCATCCCCATGAACCTCCTCTGGACTCTCTCCAATGACACACATCCTTCCTGAGATGTGAGGCACAAAACTGTTGACAATACTCTGTGTGGCCTGACTAGTGTCTTATAAAACCTCCGCATTATCTCCTTGCTTATATTCTTTTTATACTTAATACTTTATTGTCGCCAAACAATTGATACTAGAACATACAATCATCACAGTGATATTTGATTCTGCGCTTCCCGCTCCCTGGATTACAAATATTAAATATCAAAAATAGTAAAAATTAGTAAATATAAAAATTTAAATTATAAATCATAAATAGAAAATAGAAAAATGGAAAGTAAGGTAGTGCAAAAAAACCGAGAGGCAGGTCCGGATATTTGGAGGGTACGGCCCAGATCCGGGTCAGGATCCGTTCAGCAGTCTTATCACAGTTGGAAAGAAGCTGTTCCTAAATCTGGCCATATGAGTCTTCAAGCTCCTGAGCCTTCTCCCGGAGAGAAGAGGGACAAAGGTGTGTTGGCTGGGTGGGTCGTGTCCTTGATTATCCTGGCAGCACTGCTCCGACAGCGTGCGGTGTAAAGTGAGTCCAAGGATGGAAGATTGGTTTGTGTGATATGCTGGGCTGTGTTCACGATCTTCTGCAGCTTCTTCTGGTCTTGGACAGGACAACTTCCATACCAGGTTCTATTCCCCTTGCAATAAATGCCAACATTGCATTTGCCTTCTTTACCACAAACTCAACCTGTAAATTAACCTTCAGGGAGTCTTGCATGAGGACTCCTAAGTCCCTCTGCACCTCTGATGTTTGAACCTTCTCCCTATTTAGATAATAGTCCACACTATTGTTACTTTTACCCAATGTATTATCATACATTTCCCAATACTGTATTCCATTTGCCATTTTTTTGCCCATTCTCCCAATTTGTCTAAGTCCTACTGCAATCACATTGTTTCCTCAGCACTACCTACCCCTCCACAAACTTTGCCACAAAGCCATCAATTCCATTATCTAAATCATTAACAAACAATGTGAAAAACAACAGTCCCAATACTGACCCTGAAGAACACCTCTAGTCACTGGTGGCCAATTAGAAGAGGTGCCTTTTATTCCCACTTGCTGCCTCCTGCCTGTCAGCCATTCCTCTATCCATGGCAGTATCTTTCCTGTAACGCCGAAGGATTTTATCTTGTTAAGCAACTTTATGTGTGGCACCTTATCAAACACCTTCTGAAAATCCAAGTAAATGACATCCACTGCCTCCCCTTTGTCCACCCAGCTTGTTACTTCCTCGAAGAATTCTAACAGATTTGTCACGCAAGATTTCCCTTCATATAGACCATGCTGACACTAACTTATTTTATCATTAGTCTCCAAGTACCCCAAAACCTCATCCTTAATAATAGACTTCAACACTTTCCCAACCACTGAGATTAGGCTAACTGGCCTATAATTTCTTTTCTTTTGCCATCCTCCCTTCTTAAAGAGTGGAATGATATTGCAATTTTCCAGTCTTCCGGGACCATGTCAGAATCGTGATTCTTGAAAGATCATGACCAATTTATCCATTATCTCCTCAGCAACCTCTCTCAGGACTCTGGGATGTAGTCCATCTGGTCCAGGTGACTTACCCACCTTAAGATCTTTCAGTTTGCCTGGTACTTTTTCCTTTGTAATAGCAATGGCACTCACTCCTGCTCCCTGACACTCACAGACCTCTGGCACACTGCTAGTGTCTTCCACAGTGAAGACTGATGCAAAGTACTTATTAAGATGTTATTCCATCTCTTACCAACACAGTCACACCACCGCCTATGCCTTTGTGTCTGTCCTTTCAATACAAAGTATATTCTTTGATGTTAGGCTCCCAACTATGGCCTTCTTTCAGCCACGACTCAGTGATGCCCACAATGTCATACCAACCGATCTCTAATTGCAGCACGAGTTCATCCACCTTATTCTGAATGCTACACACATTTAAATACAGCACCTTCAGTCCTGCATTCTTCTCCTATTTGAATTTTGCCTCTGTGGTACAATTTAGCTCTTTGCTCTGTCTGCATTTTTACCCAATCATTGGCTTGTCCACTATTACATTCATATTACATAATTACATCATCTACTTGTAAACCTGCTAGCTTATCCTCAGCTCGATCATACTGGTTCCTATCTCCCTGCCATATTAGTTTAAACCACTCCCAACAGCTCTAGTAAACATGCCTGCAAGAATATTGGTCCCCCTCGGATTTAAGTGCAACCTGTCCCTTTTGTACAGGTCACACCTGTCCCAGAAGAGGTCCCAATTATCCAAAAATCTGAATCCCTGCCCTCTGCTCCAATTCTTCAGCAACGCATTTATCCACCACCTCATTCTATTCCTGTCCTGCGAAATGATTTCGGCCCGAAATATCAACTTTACTCTTTTCCATAGATGCTGCCAGGCCTGCTGAGCTCCTCCAGCATTTTGTGTGTGTTGCTCGGATTTCCAGCATCTGCAGTTTTTACCTTGTCTCTATTCCTATCCTCACTGTTGGTGGCACAGGCAGCAATCCTGAGATTACTACCCTTGAGATCCTGCTTCTCAACTTCCTTCCTAACCCCTTGTATTCTGCTTTCAGGATCTCCTCCCTTTTTCTACCTAAGTTGTTGGTACCAATATGTACCATGACCTCTGGCTGCTCACCCTCCCTTTTCAGGATATTGTGGATGTGTTCAGAAACATCATGGACCCTGGCGCCTGGGAGGCAAACTACCATCCCTCTTTCTTTTTCGCATTGATTGAATCCCTTATCTTGCCCCCTAACTATAGAGTCGGCTCTTACCGCGGGCATCCTCTTCTGTTACGTACTCCTCTGAGCCTCAAGGCCATCCTCAGTGTCACAGGCATGACCACTACTGCTTCCCCCAGGTAGACTCCCCCACCCAACCCAAGAGCACTCAAAATGGAGTACTTATTGCTGAGGAGGACGGCCACAGGGGTGCTCTCCACTATCTGACGTTCTCCCTTCCCTCTCCTGACAGTCACCCATTTATCTGTCTCCTGTAGCCTTGGGGTGACTACCTCTTTGCAGCTCCTGTCTATCACCTCTTCACTGTCCCTAACAAGCTGAGGGTCATCGAGCTGCACTTCCAGTTCCCTAATATGGTCTCCAAAGAGCTGCAGATCGATGGACCCGGTGCAGATGTGGCCATCAGGGAGGCTGGTAGTCTCCCGGAAATTCCAAATCTGACATCCAGAACAGAACGCTCCGCCTTTCCAGCATGGCTGATTTATTTTCCCTCTCAACCCCATTCTCCTGCGTTCTCCCCGTAACCCGACTAATCAAGAACCTATCAGCCGCCACTTTAAATCTTGAAATGTACTCAATGACTTGGTCTCCTTGGCCTTCTGTGGTAATGAATTCCGTAGTTTCACTACTCTGGCTGGAGAAATTCCTCATCAACTCCGTTCTAAATGGACGTCCCTCTACTCGGAGGCTCTGCCCTCTGGTCCTAGACTCCCCCACCACAGGAAACATTCTCCGCACCTGAGGCCTTTCAATATTCAATAGGTTTCACATTCTTCTAAACCCCAGTGAGTACGGGTCCAGAACCATCCAATGCTCCTCATACATTAACCCTTTCATTCCCAAAATCATTCTCATGAACCTCCTCTGGACCCTCTCCAATGCAGCACCTCCCAGTCAGCATGGTTTCGTGCATGGTAGATCATGTCTAATCAATCTTATACAGTCTTGAAGAGGAAGTTACCAGGAAAGTGGATGAAGGCAAGGCAGTGGATGTTGTCAACGTGGACTTTAAAAGGGAATTTGACAAGGTCCCGCATGGGAGGCTGGTCAGGAAGGTTCAGTCACTCAGCATTCAGGATGAGGTGGTAAATTGGATTAGACATTGGCTTTGTGGGAGAAGCCAGAGAGTGGTAATAGATGGTTGCCTCTCTGACTGGAGGCCTGTGACCAGTGGAGTGCTGCAGGGATCAGTGCTGGGTCCACTGTTGTTCATCATCTGTATCAATGATCTGGATGCCAATGTGATAGGGCGGAGATTGGGAGGGATAATGGCCCCTAACAGCAACTCCTCTGCTTGCATCTTCAGAAACAGCTCTACCTCCACCTCTAATATCTTTATTTTTCCCTTTCAGCGTTCTTTTGAAGACCCTGACCATGAAGGCTTCGGTTCTTTGCGGGAATGGGACCCGTTCTCGGGGTTCCACGACTGGCCGTTATTCAACATGCCAAGGGTTTGGCTTGAGAGTCTCACTCATGTTTGGAAGCCTAAGATCTCAGGGCTCCGGAGACAGGCGGATTGAGGGTCGGTATCATGGCAGGAGACCCATGTGTTGTTGGGGAGGCCGGAAACTCTTTTGCTGTGGGCCCGAAGACCCGAGGTCTTTGCGATCTTTGGACACAGAGCTCGGAAAAAGTGATGAGATGGACTTTTAACATGGTAAACCAGCGGGCTGTTGCTATGTCTCCCACTCACTGTGAAAATGGGGGAAGCCTCTCTCTCCCTTATTATGGTGGTTTGTCGAATGTCAGATGAAATACAAAGCCTTTGGGGTAACTTTGGTCTGTGTCTTTGCTATTGCTTAGCACGTGCTTGGGCTCAGTGATGGCACTGATGTGCTTTTTTGCTGGGGGGGGAGAGGGGATCAGAGATCATTGCTTGCTGCTGTTTATGCTTGGGAGAGGGAGTTGGGGGGTACTTTGGAGTTCTCACGTTTAACTGTCATTCATTCTGTTTTCGTGGATGTTTGCGAAGAAAAAGCATTTCGGGATGTACGTTGTATACATTTCTCTGACATTAAATTCGACCTTTGAACCTTCGAACTAGATCAGCAAATTTGTGGATGACACCATGATTGGGGGTGTAGTGGACAGTGAGAAAGGCAATCATGGCTTGCAGAGGGATCTGCATCAGCTGGAAAAATGGGCTGAAAAACGGCAGATGGAATTTAATGCAGACAAGTGTGAGGTTTTGCACTTTGGTAGGACCAACCAGGGTAGGCCTTACACAGTGAACAGTCGGGCGCAGAGGAGAACAAAGGGATCTGGGAATACAGGTCCATCATTCCTTGAAAGTGGTGCCACAGGTAGATAGAATTATAAAGAAAGCTCTTGCCACATTGGCTTTCATAAACCAATGTATAGAGTACAGGAGATGGGATGTTATGTTGAAGTTATATAAGAGGCTTAATTTGGAATATTGTGTGCAGTTTTGGTTACCTACCTACACGAAAGATGTAAATAAGATTGAAAAAGTACAGAGAAAATTTACAACGATGTTGCAGGGTCTGGAGGACCTGAGTTATAAGGAAAAATTGAATAGTTTAGGACTTTATTCCTTGGAATGTAGAAGATTGAAGAGGTTTGATGGAGGTATACAAAATTATGAGGGGTATAGATAGGGTAAATGCAAGCAGGCTTTTTGCACTGAGGTTGGGTGGGACTGCAACTAGAAGTCATGGGTTAAGGGTGGAAGGTGAGAAGTTTAAGGGGAACATGGGGGGGAAACTTCTTCACTCAGAAGGTGGTCAGAGTGTGGAATGAGCTGCCAGCACAACTGGTGCATCTGAGCTGGATTTCAACGTTTAAGAAAAGTTTGGATAGAAGGGATATGGAGGGCTATGGTCCTGGTGCAGGATGGCGGGAGTGGGCAATCTAAACCGTTCACCTGTGTACCCACCCCTCATGTACCCCTGTGTACCCACCCCTAAGGTACCCACCTGTGTACCCACCCCTAATGTACCTGTGTACCCATCCCTAATGTACCCACCTGTGTACCCACCCCTAATGTACCTGTGTACCCATCCCTAATGTACCCACCTGTGTACCCACCCCTAATGTACCACCAACCCTGGCAGCACGTTCCACACACCCACCCCTAATATACCCCTCTGTGTACCCACCCCTAATGTACCCCCTTTTACCCACCCCTAATATACCCAGTGTCCCACCCCTAATGTACCCCTGTGTACCCACCCCTAATGTACCACCAACTCTGGCAGCATGTTCCGCACACCCACCCCTCTGTGTAGAAAACCTACCTCGGACAGCCCCTCTACACTGTCCTCCAATCACATTGAAAGCAAGGGTCGAGGGAGCTAGGGTTTTCCTCATTGGAATGAAGGAGGGTGAGAGGTGATTAGATCGAGAAGTGTGAGGTGATGAGAGGTAGTGACACAGGGACAGCCAGAAATATTTTCCCGGGGAGGAATGGCTAATACGAGAGGTAGAATTTTAAGGTAACTGGAGGAAAGTATTGTGTGGTTGTAGAGGTAATTTATTTATTTATTTATTTTTTTACAGAGAGTGGTGGGTAGGTGGAGACCTGCCAGAGGTGATGGTAGAGACAGATACGTTAGGGGCATTTAAATCACTTGTACAGTATATAGATGTATGGATGATAGAAAAATGGAGGGCTGTTTGGGAGGAAGGGGTTAGATTGATCTTAGAGTAGTCTCAATATTGTGGGCTGTATGTTCTATAAAAGAAGTCAGACACAGATTCAAATTTATTCATTTATCACATGTAAATTGAAACATACAGCAAAATACGTAGTTTGTGTTAACAACCAGCAGTTACTAAGTCGGACAAATAGTTCATGCATGGGGTGAGTGGGACCCTTCTTCATGCTGGGTGCCACGATAATGTAGCGGTTGGTTCCCAATTCAATTCCGACAGCATCTGTAAGGAATCCATGCTTTCTCCTTGTAGAATATGTGGGATTTCCCTGGCTTCCTCCCACAGTCGAAAGATGCACCAGTTGGTAGGTTAATTATAAATTGTCCCCTGATTAAATCGGGTTAAATCGGGGGTTGCTGGGCAGCACGGCTCAAAGGGCCGCAAGAGTTTGTTCCGCGCTGTGTCTTGATAAACAAACAAACAAACAAACATCCAAGGATACGCCGGGGGGGGGTGGGTGGGGGGAGCAGCCCACAAGTGTCCTACATTCCGGTGCCAACATAACAATGTTGGGCAGAACAACACAGAACACAAGTAACAAGAGTGAAACAAGCCTCGTTCCTCCCTCCCACTCGCGTACATGCACAGCGCTCCTAGCCAGGCTGGGTGGCCCTGGTTTGAGTGGTCCACCAGGCAAGGTGGAGCCGTCACCTCAGAAGTTCAAGATTCAAGATTCAAAAAACTTAATTGTCATTCTAACCATACATCAGCTCTGCAGGGCAGAATGAAACAGCGTTTCCCAGGGGCAGTGCAATCATAACATAACAAATGCAACACTAAATAATAAACATAACAATAAATAGTAAAACACAACAGCCACATGTCAGTTAAAATCAGTTATAAGTGTCCAGTGCAAGTTAAAAGTGTCCAAAGCAGAGTCAGGTGGAGCAGCTATTTAGCAGTCTGACTGCCTGTGGGACGAAGCTGTTTAGTAGCCTTGTGGTTTTAGTTTTGATGCTCCTGTAACGTTTGCCTGATGGCAGAAGAACAAATAGTTCATGGAGAGGGTGTGAGGGGTCTTTAATGATGTACCATGTCTTCTGGAGGCATCGACTCTGAAAGAGGTCTTGGACAGAAGGTAGGGAGACCCCAATAACCTTCTCTGCTCCCCTAACCACCCTCTGCAAGGCTTTTTTTGTCAACAGCACTGCAGCGGGAGTACCAGGTTGTGATGCAAAAGGTCAGCACACTCTCAACCACGCCTCTGTAGAATGTAGTTAAGATGTTAGTGGGGAATGATGCTTGTTTAAGCTTCCTCAGAAAGTGCAATCTCTGCTGGGCCCATTTCACAATCCCAGTGGTGTTCCTGGACCAGGTGAGATTGTCCGAGATCTGCACCCCAAGGAACTTGATGTTTTCCACTCTCTCCACTGTGGAGCCGCTGATGCTGAGGGGTGTGTGCTCAGGCTGAGACCGTCTGAAATCGACGATCATCTCCTTGGTTTTGGTGACATTAAGCATCAAGTTGTTATCCCTGCACCAGCTCTCTAGGTGTTTGACCTCCTCCCTGTACATAGTTTCATCATTTTTGCTGATGAGCCCCACCACTGTGGTATCATCTGCAAATTTAATGATCAGGTTCTCCTTGAATCTGGCTGCATAGTCATGTGTTAGCAGTGTAAACAGCGATGGGCTAAGCACACAGCCTTGTGGGGATCCAGTGCTCAGTGTGATGGAGTCAGAGATGTTCCTGCCAACACGGACTGACTGTGGTCTCTCTGTCAAGAAATGAGTGTTAGAGATGTTACTTTTCACGGTGCACTGCTGTGTACAATTGTAGGTGGTGGTTTCCATGGGACCGACTCACAGCACCATGGTAATGATGCTATTACAGCTCGGGGTGTCGCAGTTCAGAGTTCAATCCTGGCCTCCTCTGTAAGGAGTCTCTGTACGTCCTCCCCGTGGAATGCGTGGATTTCCTCCGGGTGCTCCAGTTTCCTCCCACAGTCCAAACACGTACTGGCTGGCTAACTTAGGCTAGGGTTACATCGGAGGATGTGAGGCAATGAAGCTTGATGAGCTGGAAGGGCTGTTCCATGCTGTATCTCAATAAATAAAATAGGCTTAGATACTTTTAATTTTCCTGGTATTCTCATTTCTCTAAATAAAAATCTCTGTGCACCTCTGACCTTGCAATTTTTCCTAGAGCGTATACAATTATTGTACATCTATAATCTATGCTTTAAATATACCATTAAATTTGCATACAAGTTAATGGTTTCCTCGGGTATAAATATTTAATTTCTGTTTTGATAGCTATATATTGACATTAATCATGGGCTGCTCAAACCTAAATGAAGCAACTTCTGTACATTACAGCACAGTGCACTCAAAACTTGCAATATGTCATCACCTGCTGTTACCCAGTCTGGTTCTCAAAGGAGGCCGGTTTCAAACATCGTTACTGACGTTAAATTCAGATCACCAGAAAACAGGAGCAGAACTAACTGCAGGTACTGGTAAACCCCCCAGACAAGAAAATGCTGCATCTGCAGCCCATTTTAGTTCAGAAGAATGAGGGTGGGTCTCACTGAACCCTGCCGAATATTGAAAGGCCTGGATAGAGTGGATGTGGAGATGATGTTTCCTATAATGGGGGAAGGAGCCTAGGACCAGAGGGTGCAGCCTCAGAATAGAGGAGATCCCTTTACAACAGAGATAGGGTGGATAGAGGAGATCCCTTTACAACAGAGATAGGGTGGATAGAGGAGATCCCTTTACAACAGAGATAGGGTGGATAGAGGAGATCTCTTTACAACAGAGATAGGGTGGATAGAGGAGATCCCTTTACAACAGAGATAGGGTGGATAGAGGAGATCCCTTTACAACAGAGATAGGGTGGATAGAGGAGATCTCTTTACAACCGAGATAGGGCGGATAGAGGAGATCCCTTTACAACAGAGATAGGGTGGATAGAGGAGATCCCTTTACAACAGAGATAGGGTGGATAGAGGAGATCCCTTTACAACCGAGATAGGGCGGATAAAGGATGTCCCTTTACAACAGAGATGAGGAGGAATTTCTCTAGTCAGAGGGAGGGGAATCTGGAATTCATTGCCACAGACATCTGTGGAGGCCAAGTCATTGGGTATATTTAAAGTGGAGGTTGAGAGTTTTTTGATTAACCAGGGTGTCAAATGTTACAGGGAGAAGGCAGGAAAATGGGATTGAGAACGAAAATAAATTAGTAATGATGAAATGGTGGAGCAGACTTCACAGGCTGAATGGCCTAATTCTGCTCCTGTATCCTGTGGACGTGATGCATGTTGTACATTACAGTATCTAATATACTTTATCTGCAACACAGCAGGTCAAGCACTCTGCGGGGTGAAGAAATAGGATTGATGCTTCGGGTCAGAGACACTTCACCATGACATCGAAAATTTCCTTCAGAACCTGAATCATAGGGAAAGGTTGAAACGGTTACGACTCTAATCCCTGGAGCGTAGGAGAATGAGGGAGATTTGACAGGCGTGCACAAAATAGGGGTATAGATAGGGTAAACATAAGTAGACCTTTTCCACTGAGTTTGGGTGAGATGACAACAACTGGAGGTCATGGGTTAAGGGTGAAAGGTGAAAGGTTTAAGGGGAACATGGGGGGAAATTCACTCAGAGGATGGTGAGAGTGTGGAACGAGTTGCCAGTGGATGTGGTGGATGCAGGGTGACTGGGACTAGGCAGAATAATAGTTCAGCACGGACTAGATAGACCAAATGGCCTGTTTCTGTGCTGAGACACTATCAGTCTAAGTGTGTTTAAGTTGCTGAGGGGGAAGGGAGAGGTTATGTCAATGATAGCGGATGAACCAAAGTGTCAAGTAAACAATTCACCAATGGATGAAGTTGTCAGTAACACCGTGAAGGGTCCCACCCACCCTGCTCACGGACTGTCTGTCCCACTCCCATCAGGGAGGAGGCTACGTAGCATCCACACCAGGACCACCAGACTCAAAAACAGTTACTTTCCCCAAGCAGTGAGGCTGATCAACACCTCCACCCACTGACCCACCCCTCCACATCCCCAACCACCACTACTTTATCATTACCTGCCTGTCACCTTATGTACAGACACTCCTGTGCCTGGTGTCACTTTATGGACATACAATCAATCTATGTATATGAGCTATTTTATGTATTTATACCTATTGTGGCTTTTTTATTATCGTGTTTTTTTGTGCTGCATCAGATCCAGAGAAATAATTCTCTTTTACACTTGCGTACTGGAAGTGACATTAAACAATCTTAAATCTTGAAAAGCGAGCATTACAGCACAGTACAGTGCCTTCGACCCACAATATGGTGTCACTTCATTAACTTGTCTTAAGACCAATCTAACCCTTCCCTCACACATAGCCCTCCATCACCCATGTGCCTACGCAAGAGTCTCTAAAATGTCCCTAGTGTACCTGTCCCTGTCACCATTGCTGACAGCCCATTCCATCTACCCACCACTTACTGTGTAACAAACTTACCTCTGACATCCCCACTACAGCTTCCTTCAATCACCTTAAAATCATGCCCCCTCATGTCAGCCACTTCCACCCTGGGAAAAGGTCTGTGGATGGCCACTCAATCTGTCTCCTATCATCCTGTGCACCTCTATCAGGTCACCTGTAAGCCTCCATTGCTGCAAAGAGAAGAGGCTAGTTCACTCCGAGCTGGCCACAGCTCGCTCCCCAGACACCCTGACAGTTTACTCCTCTCCTTAGATGCTGCCTGAGCTGCCGAGCCCCTCCAGCGCTCTGTAATGTTTTACTATTAGCTGACTTATTGAGAGTGGGGCTTCCCAGGCTGGGGTCCACAGACCCCTGGGTTAATGAGGGGTCCATGGAATAAAAAACTTGGGAACCCTGAGTACAAAACGGGCCCTTCCGGCCCCTCACGCTGCTCCACCCAGCAACCCACCCAGTTAACCCCAGCCTAGTCACGGGACAACCTACAATCAACTCATCTGAACTTCTTTGGACTGTGGGAGGAAACCAGAGCACCCGGAGGAAACTCACACGGTCACAGGAAGAACATACAAACTCTTTACTGAATTTACTCTGAACTCCAACGCCCCAAACTGTTGTGCTAACGGTGGTTCCCCCTGTACTACTGTGGCACTCCTGATTTAACAGATAAACAAATTATAATGAAGACTTTACGACCCAGCAGACGACTTCGTTATTGGACTTCCTCATCTCATCTGACATCTGGCCTCAAGGTGTTGCCACCACAGTAACATGATCTCATCTGGTGGCAGTCACAACACAACAGCCAGGAGTGGACCTTTCTGACATCCTGACTATCTAGGACACGTCTTGCGCGCGGTGCGGCGGTGCGGTAGTTAGCACGATGCTTTACAGCATCAGCGACCGGGGTTCAATTCCTGGCACTGCCTCTGTCTGTTCTCCCCGTGACCGCATGGGATTCCTCTGGGTGCTCCGGGTTTCGAAGGTGTACGGGTCAGGGTTAGTCAGCTGTCAGCTTGCGATGTTGGCGCCGGAAGTGTGACAACCCTTGCGGGCTGCCATCACGTATCCTCGGACTGTGTTGCTCATCGACACGTATGACACGTTTCACTGCAGGTTTCAATGTGCACGTGACAAATAAAGCTAAGCATTAGCAGACTTTAAATAAAGCTTACCTTTATCTCTATCCTTGTGCTCAAAGAAAATGAAATTAGAAACAAATGTTGTTGAAGGATTTAATGTTTAATTCGTGCAGTAGGCAATCCATTTCTTAGTGCATAGTTGGTGGTTAGAAATAGTGATCTTATTTAGACCATAAGACTCCAAGGCATAGGAGCAGAATTAGGCCATTTGGCCCATTGAGTTTGCTCCATCATTCAATCATGGCTGATTTATTATCCCTCTCAACCCCATTCTCCTGCCTTCTCCCCGTAACCTTTGACACCCTGACTAATCAAGAATCAACTTCTGCTTTAAATATACTCAACGATATGTCCCCCACAGCTGTCCATGGCAATGAATTCCACAGGTTCATCAACCTCTGGTTAAAGAACTTCCTCTCATCTCTGTTCTAAATGGACGTCCCTCTATTCTGTGGTTATTCCCTGTGGTCTGAGACTCCCCCACAATAGGAAACATCATTTCCATGTCCACCCTATCTTGCCTTTACAATATTCAATAGGATCCAATGAGAGTCCCACCCCATTCTTCTAAACTCCAGTGAGTACAGGCCCAGAGACATCAAACACACCTCATACACAAATCCTTTCATTCCCAAAATCATTCTCGTGAACCTCCTCGGAACCCTCTCCAATGAAATCACATCCTTTCTTCGATAAGGGGCCCAAAACTGCTCACCGTATTCCAACCCTGACAGCTTCTTTTTGTGATTTGTAGCCCCGCTTTCCATCTACTTTCCAGGCAACTGGTAGCTTTCTTATCCTTACTATATCACACCCGCACATATCCTCAGTACAGTTCTTCTTTAATTCTATCACCGTGACTGAGTCCAAATGCCTAACTTACTTCACAAGTCACTGCTCACTCCGAGTTGCAGAACGGAGTTGAGGAGAGCTGGCTACAATTTGTAAGAGAGAATAAAGAAAAGATCATGGAAGGCAGATTAGTAAATTATATTTAGTCAGGAGATCACTGTAAGAACGGTAAATAGTAAACAGAGGACAGTAAATTATGTTCTGAACGTTCGTTAAGTAGCTTTACAACATGGTTACAATTTGGATGGAATTATTGCAAATGTCCTCCTACATTAACCTCCCCGATCCTAGACTTAGAAAAATCAGAAAGAGCTTGTCAGTGCCTGCCACTCTTGAAGAGAATACTCTAGGGGGAAGTAATGACTCCTGTGGAATCCCATGAATTTAAAACATGGATAATTGGAATTCTTCCAAATGGCAAGAGGGATAGGGGATAATTACCCATGCTTTTGCAATTACAGGATTTAATGGCTTTTCCCCTCTCAGTGTGTTCCAACATCTCATATACCTAAACGTTATTACATTGGAAAGGGTTAACACACAGCTGATAAACGATCAGCAGGTCTGTAATCAAATTGATCAGGAGATGAGGCTCTGCGAGGAAGTGGTACGACTTGGAAGAACAGAGCAAAGACGCTATTAAACAAGACTGAAGGGAAATAGATTCATGCGGGAGAGAATGGAGTTTGAGCCTCTGGCCATAACAAGCATATATAACAATTATATAGAATTCTATTAATCAGTAACACTGATAAGATGTCAGAAGCACAGAAAGCCACTGAGACTGTCAGTGAGTTAAGCTTAGATGGACAAATTCTATTTTTGTTTTTTCTCTCTGGGCAATGACAGCCTTCAATCTTTCCATTGGCTTTTCCCATTGAGATTGGGTGAGACTAGAACGAGAGGTCATGGGTTAAGGGAGAAATATATTTATTTATTTAGACATTCATCACGGAACAGACATTTCCAGCCAAACGAGCCGTGTCACCCAGCAATCCCACAATTTAACGTTAGCTTAAACACAGGACAATTTACAATGATCACTTAACCGAACTGACCGGTACAACTTTGGACCGTGGGAGGAAACCGGAGCACCCGGAGGAAACCCACGCAGCCACGGGGAGAAGGTACAAACTCCTTACAGAGGACACTGGAACTGAACACTGAACTCCGACGCCCCAAGCTGCAATAATGTCGATCTAACCAGTACACCATCATGATGCCCCCAAACAACACAGTTTATTTGGCCCCCAAACTGTATGTGATGCCAGGAAAGGTGAAATATTTAAGGGGAACATGAGGGAGAACTTCTTCACTCAGAGGACGTTGAGAGTGTGGAATGAGCTGCCAGTGGAAATAGTGGATGTGGGCTTGATTGTGACATTTAAGAGAAATTTGGGAAGGGTACGGAGGGGGAGGGTACAGAGGGGGAGGGTACGGCAGGTTATGTATGGGTGCAGCTCGATGGGAGTAGGCAGAGTAATCGTTCAGCATGGACAATGTGGCCTGAAAAGCCCGTTCCTTTGCTATAGGGATCTGTGACTCCAACCTGTCCCCTCACTCACAGCTCCTGTAGGTAAACATAACGTACCCAGTGAAGGTGCAACACTGGCTGTCGTTTCATTTCCCTTCAAGTCAGGGTGGCCGTGTCTACAGATCTGCAAGTCCAAGTCCAGGCGATAGACCGGAGATTGGAACCCGGAGACGGCCAGACCAGGGGTTGGAGGACTCTGTGTGCGTCTGCACGTGCGCGTGTCTGTGTGTTTGTCTGGGTAGGGAAAGAGGATTGTTTTGATGTTGTTTTGCGTTGCTCTGAATGGGAATGTTATGCTGGTGCCGGAAGGTCTGGTGACACTTGCGGGCTGCCACTAGCACATCCTTATGTTATGTTGGTTGTCAGCACAAACAGTGTACTCAGTGTGTTTCACTCTGTCGGTGTGCTTCACTGTACTCGGTGTACGTGTGAATCTGAATGTTATTGATCAATGTGCCTTATTCCTTACTGGTTTGTATCTGTCCCTCTGATTTATATCTGGGTCACAGAGAATGGTTGGAATGTTTACAGTAACAGTTTGATCTCCTGTCGCTGATTCAACCCAGCCTGACACTGACTGGAAAGGTCTACATTCAACCTCCAACCCAGCCAGCTGATCTCAGGCAAGATGGCAGCAACTCTGCAGGTCAGGCGGTATCTATGGAGAGGAATAAACGGTCAACATTTCGGACCAGGAGCCCTCATCAGAACTGAAAAGAAAGGGGAAAGATGACAGAATAAGAAAGTGGCAGAGGTTGGGCATGGCAAATAGAGTCTGTTAAATATTTGGGCATCATTATGCCAAAAGTTTTGGCAAAATTATCAGAGTGCAATTATCAGCCTATATATAAAAACGTTAAGGAAGATATAACAAGGTGGAACCTAATTCCTTTTCTTGGTCTCAGATCAAGGATTGAATCTTTAAAATGAATATACTGCCCAGACTACTATATCTCCTTCAGACCCTACCAATAGAGATTAACCAAAATCAATTCAATGAATGGAACAAGATGCTATCAAGATATATATGGCAAGGTAAAAGGCCTGGGGTTCATCTCGAAACTTTGCAATTAGCCAAGGAAAAAGGGGGATGGGGCCTACCTTCTCTTAGAGATGATTATTTTGCAGCACAGTTGAGAGCCGTGATATGCTGGTGCAACCCACCATATGGTGCTCAATGGAAAAACATTGAGGAGAGGATACTTTCCATCCCCATACAGGCAATTTTGGCTGATAACAACCTACAAAGTTACATAAATAATATTGACAACCTGTGGGTGAAATGGACTCTTAAAATATGGAAAACTATTATAAAAGGATATAAACTAGAGGGAGATATTGCAATTCTTAAATGGTGTGCCTATGACTCGGATTTTACGCTGAATAAACGGGATGCTAGATTTAAGGACTGGACAGCTAAAGGAATAACAGCTATTTGCAATACAATGAAAGAAGGAACACTGTTCAGTTTTGAAATGCTTAAAGAGAAACATTTATTAGAAAAACAAGACTTTTACTGGTACTTACAGATGCGACAGTATGTTAATAGGACGGTTAAAAATGTAACCAAGGCAAGCACATGTTTGATAGAGCCATTTAGAAAAGCATATAATTCAGACAATAGTAGTAGAATCATTTCAAGCGTGTATAAGGGTTTGTCAAATCTTAAAACACATTCATCTTCATACATTAAAACAAAATGGGAGAAGGAAGGAAGGATAATAATATCTGAGGAAGACTGGACAATAATATGGAGGTATCAATGGAAGTGTACCAGTTCACAGAAATGGAGGGAGTTCTGGTGGAAAAACTTGATAAGATATTTTATTACACCCTCTCAGAAATCTCATTATGATAGTAACCTCCCTGTTTGCTGGAGAAATTGTGGAAATCAAAATGCAAACTATTATCATATTTTCTGGGAATGTCCCGTTATCAAAGACTATTGGTGTAGGATACACAATGCCCTACAAGACATCTTTAAATGTGAAATACCCTTAGAGAGTAAGACCATATATTTTGGGTATATACCTCAAGAATGGTTGAAAAGAGATAAATATTTAAAGAATATACTGCTGCTGGCTGGTAAAAGGACTCTTACCAGGAAATGGTTATCACAGGAGAGCCCAACTTTAAATGTATGGATGGAAATTACAATGGACATTTACAAAATGGAGAAGATAACAGCATCTGTTAATCATAAGTTGGAACAATTTGATTCATACTGGGAAAAATGGTTTAACTACATAACACCTCATAGGCCCGATTTTATTCGCACAAATCAATGAATATGTTGTAAAAAAAGATCACTCCCTACTTTGTACATAATTTTCTTCTTTCAATTGTTCTTTCTTTCCTCTCCTTTCTATAAGTGTATACCTCAGATAAATATTATGTGGAGATTTGTGACAAATATGACTATGATATATATGTACAGTATCTGAAATACATCTTATGGAAATGTTTGTTTGATTATGAACTTCAATTAAAAAAATAAATTACAAAAAAAAAGTGGGAGAGGAGAGGAGCTTCTCACTTCTCCCCCCTCCACCCCTCCATCCCCACCCACTCAGCTTGACTCTTACCTGTCTCATCTATCACCTGCCAGCTTGTACCATACTTCTCCATCACCCCCAAATACCTAACCCAACACATAAAAGAAGATTCTTGGCCTCACAAACTACCTAGTTATGACCTTGTACTTCGCCGTTTTCCTGCACTGCACACTTTCATAAGCTTTTCACTTTATTCTGCACTGTTATTGATTATCTTGTTCTAGCTCGGAGCTCTGTGCAATGATTCGATCTGTGTGAACAAAGTATCCTAACACTTCAAGTTTTTTGTCATTCGGCTGTACACATGTATACCACCAAACAAAACAATGTGCAGATAACTCACATACACAACACATGAAGTAGTATTATCACAAATAAATTAATAGTAAGGTGCATATGCAACAGCAGTTAGAAAGTAAACAGGATAATTAGTTAGTTTTTAAGTTGGTTTGTCATGTGTTTTCATGATATCATTCTGGAAAAACATTTTATCATTTCTTAATGCATGCATTACTAAATGACAATAAAAGGGGACTGCATGTCCTCATAATCATAATAATAACACTACTGGTGCTTCATATGTGATGAGACTGGGTGTTGGCAGGGAATTCAGTAGTCTCACGGCCTGGGGGAAGAAGCTGTTTCCCATCCTAACAGTTAGACCATAAGATCATAAGATATAGGAGCAGAAGTAGGCCATTCGGCCCATCGAGTCTGCTCAGTCATTCAATCATGGGCAATCCAATTCTTCCAGTCATCCCCTCCCCTGCCTTCTCCCCATAACCGTTTGATGCCCTGGCTAATCAATAACCTATCTATCTCTGCCTGAAATACACCCAATGACTTGGCCTCCACAGCCGCTCGTGGCAAAAAATTCCACAGATTTACCACCTTCTGACTAAAGTAATTTCTCCGCATCTCTGCTCTAAATGGACGTCCTTCAATCCTGAAGTCATGTCCTCTTGTCCTAGAATCCCCTACCAGAGGAAATAACTTTGCCATATCTAATCTGTTCAGGCCTTTTAACATTCGGAATGTTTCTATGAGATCCCCCCTCATTCTCCTGAACTCCAGGGAATACAGCCCAAGAGCTGTCAGACGTTCCTCTTACGGTAACCCTTTCACTCCTGGAATCAGTCTCATGAATCTTCTCTGAACCCTCTCCAATGTCAATTAGTTCTTGTCCTAATGCTATGGTATGCCCTGCCTGATGGTCGGGGGTCAAGGAGACTGTGGGATAGATGGGTGACGCCAAGGGCCCCACGTACACAGCGCTCCTGATAAATATTCCTGGTGGGTGGAAGCGAGATGCTGATGAGCAATCCTCGTAATCGTTTGTACCATGTGACAATAACAAACCAATAAATAAATGTGAAGTAGACATGGGGTGGAGAGGGATTTCTGAAGATGGCCAAGTACAGGACCTTCCCACAGAGAATGGGGAATCCAATCCATGAGAGGGAGCATTCTGGATGGCCTTGGAAACCTTGAGTCCTTTCGAAAAGGAGCAAGTAACTTCCCAGAGAAAACAGCTGATGAAATAAAACGGCATTGTGAAATGAAAATACTGATTTGCTCAATACTGTTGAAAGGTCTCTGACCATAAGGCCGTGAGACAAAGGTGCAGAATTAGGCCATTCAGCCCATCGAGCCTGCTCCATCATTCCATTGTAGCTGATTAATTCTTGATTAGTCAGGGTGTCAAAGGATACAGGGAGAAGGCAGGAGAATGGAGTTGAGAGGGATAATAAATCAGCCATGATGGAATGGCAGAGCAGACTCAATGGGCTGAATGGCCTAATTCTGCTCCTATGTCTTATGGTCTTCATCATCTCTCTCAACTCCATTCCCCTACTTTCTCCTGGTAACCTTTGACATCCTGACTATTCACAAACTTATCAACCTCCACTGTAAATATACTCATCAAATTGGCCTCCAAAGCCACAGATTGTGGCAATGAATTCCACAGATTCATCATCCTCTGACCAAAGAAATTCCTCATCTCTGTTTTAATTGGACAATCTTTTATTATGAGGCTCTGCCCTCTCGTCCTCAACTCACCCACTATAGGAAACTTCCTCTCTACATCTACTTTGATGAGTCTTTTCACTGTTCAGTAGGTTTCAATGAGATCCCACCACATTCTCCTAAACTCCAGTGAGTACAGGCCCAGAGTCATCAGATGTTCCTTATCCGTTAACCTCTTCGTTCCTGGAATCTGACCTGAATCATTAACACATTGTTTTTCTTAAACACGAGATTCTGCAGATGCTGGAAATCCAGAGCAACACACACAAAATGCAGGAGGAGCTCAACAGGTCAGCGAACATTGATGGAAACAGTCGACATTTTGGGCTGAGACCCTTCAGCAGGTCTCAGAAGTGTTGTTGCTTTGTTTCTGTCCCAATAGTTGCTGCCTCGTCTGCTGAGTTTTTCAGAGCTTTTTAAAATTTAATAATATTATTCATTTCAATAACTCTTTGTCCTTTCAACTCTAGTACATATGCCAAGTCTACTCAACCTCCAGCACACCCCTCAATGGCAGAGTTCCCTTTGCTGGCAAGTTCAGAGAAGCTTTTTTTTTACAAAATTCTTTATTACAAATGTCGGTGCTATACAATATTTACAAACCCAGTGACTAACATATTTACTACACTACAAACAGACAATACATCTTAAACCAATATATTGCCATCCTCATCAATGATGGCATTTACACCCCGCGGAGCCCAACGGTCCCGGAACACCTCTACGGTCGCCGTGGACTGTGCGTATTCCTTTTCAATGTTCACCCGGGCACGAACATACCCCCTAAACATAGCCAGGCAGTCCGCCCGGGGAGAACCTCCTGCCACCCTTTTCCAGGAGCCACGGATGGCAATTTTCGCCAGCCCCAGGAGCAAGTTGACAAGGACATCCTCATCCCTCTGTGCCCCCTCCTTACTGGATGACCATATATAAATAGGGTGGGACTGAAATGCAACCAGAAGGCGAGAAGCAGCCCACGCAAAAACGCGAAAAGGGGCTGCAGCCTCACACACTCCACGTACATGTGGTACACGGTCTCCTCCAGCCCGCAGAAGTGACACGTGGCTGGAGATCCATGTACAGACTAAAGAACTTATTGCAGGGCACCGCTTTATGCAGCACCCTCCAGCCGAGATCCCCAAGGTGCATGGGGAGGACTCCCTTGTAAAGGGACTTCCATTGGGGACCCCCCTCACCTCCAGGTGGGAAGACCGACCGCCATGGCGTGTCGGGACGGTGGACAAGGGCTAGGAAGTGGAGGGTGTGGAGCAACAGCCCATAAAGATACCTCCTGCCTGCATCCCTGAATGGGATTGTGGGTGTCGATGAGAGACGGCTCAAGTTGTGTGGATTCGTCTCTCGGGTAAGGCTGCGGGGCCTGGGCCCGACGAGCAGCTCAGCTTGAGTCGATCCACACACCTGAGCAGCACCGACATCCGCTGAGGCAGGGCAAGGGTCGGCCAGGACCCAGTTCAGAGAAGCCGGGAGACATGGGGGTGCCAGAGCAAGAGAGACAGACAGATGGACAGAGAGTGTGAGAGACAGACAGACGGACAGAGAGTGTGAGAGACAGACAGACGGACAGAGAGTGTGAGAGACAGACAGATGGACAGAGAGTGTGAGAGACAGACAGACGGACAGAGAGTGTGAGAGCAGGACAGACAGACAGATGGACAGAGAGCGAGATGCACGGACGGACAGAGCGGGGCAGCAGCTGGAGAGTGAGAGAGACAGACAGACGGACAGAGAGTGTGAGAGCAGGACAGACAGACAGATGGAGAGCATGGGATAGATGGACAGAGAGCGAGATGCACGGACGGACAGAGCGGGGCAGCAGCTGGAGAGTGAGAGAGACAGACAGGTGGATGGAGAGCAAGAGAGGCAGACGGATGGAGAGTGATAGAAACAGACAGACGGATGGAGAGCGAGAGAGATGTAGTGAGGAAGACACACGAGACTGCGAATGCTGGAATCTGGAGGACAAACAAGGTATCAAAGGAACTCAGTGAGTCCTGAAGGGAAATGGACAGCTGAGGCAAACAGACAGCAAGTGAGTGGGTTGGCCAAATTGTCAGTTCCTGGGTCCAGGCAGCAGGCTGTCAAAGGCTCTGCCAAGCTGGTTACCTGCCCTTCTTCCAGGGTTGCTTCTGTATCTTGGAGAGGGGGCATGCAGTCTCTAAGGGCACAATGGGGACTTTCCGGGAACGATGGGGCTCCCAGGAGCTTGTGTGTGTTGTAGGTAGTTATAATAAGAGTATTTTAATTTGAAACTGTAGATAGTTATGGCGCCTGATCATTGCATTGCATTTTGTTAGTGAAAATAACCGAGAGAGCTGGCTAGAATGAGAAAGCCATGTTGAAAGGGGTTGTCTGTGAACAGCTGCAGACTGGGGTTGGTTAAGTCCCATCACCCCTACTGGGGTACAGACCACCACCAGGAGCTCACCAGAGCCCTCCGTCCTGGGCCATTCGTTCCCGTTGTCTCCAGGTAGAGCCCATCTTCTTGACATATCCTTTCTTCCCTGGGATGAGGTCTTTGGAACTTTTGTTGATGTTTACGTGGCTCTGGGTTTTTACCGGATGAGGTTGCCAGCCATGTGCCCATCCCTCCTCCTTTCACAGCCGAGCTTGAGACCGCCCGTGGCAGAATCTCTGTAAGATGTTGGTGATGTCTCACCAGAGTATTATGTGAAGTTTGGGTCACCTGGCGGAGATGCAGACGGTGGGCTGCATTCTTATGAGTTACGATACTCAAGATCATAGAAAACCTAAAGTAATCAGTGCAGAAACACAAGAGATTCTGCAGATGCTGGAATTTCAGAGTAATAATGGGAGTGTGGCGGCTCTCACAATGCTATTACAGCCCCGGACGTTCCGGAGTTTGTAGTTCAGTTCCGTCGCTGTTTTGTATGGAGCTCCCCATGGAAGATGTGGGATTTCCCTGGGCACTCCACTTTCCTCCCATGACCCAGGGACATACCAGGTAGGTTAATTTGTCTTTGTCAAATTGTCCCGTGATCGGGTTAGGGATGATTGGGGTTGTTCGGGTGCCAAAGCTCGAAGGGCCTATTCTGCACCGTATCACTAAGTAAATAAATTAAATCAACAAAATGCCAGAGCAACTCAGCAGATCAGGCAGCTCCTGTGGAGATGAATAAACAGTCAATGTTCCAACTGTGTTTAGAAGTGCAAGGACAATGAAATAAGTGTACTCTGGATTTGACGCTACACAAACCACCGCAAATGATAATAAACACAACAATTAAAATACAATAAATACAAACACATAATATACCTTATACACACAGATTGATTGCATGTTCATAAAGTGACACTAGGCACAGGAGTGTCTGTACACAAGGTGACTGACAGGAAGTGATAAAGTAGTGGTGGTGGGTTAGTGGGTGGAGGTGTTGATCAGACTCACTGCTTGGGGAAAGCAACTGTTTTTGAGTCTGGTGGTCCTGGTGTGGATGCTACGTAGCCTCCTCCCTGAGTGGGACAAACAGTCCATGAGCAGGGTGGGTGGGATCCTTCATGATGTTACTGACCCTTTTCTGACACCTCTCTGTATCTCTGTCCCTGATGGTGGGTAGACTGGTGCCGGTGATGTGACGGACAGTTTGACGACCCGCAGCTGAGCCTTTCTGTCCGCCGCTGTGCGGTTTCCGTACCACGCAGTGATGCAGCTTGTTGGGGTGCTCTCTACCGTGCACCTGTAGAGAGGAATAGAGGGAGGGTCATGGAGAAGGTTTTGGGCTGGGACCCTTCAGCAGAACTCAGTAAATCAGTGTATCGACTCAACCACTGCCTCACCAACTTTTATTGATATAGTTGCTTTAACGTAGTAAAATACTGCAAAGCACTCAAGTGCTACAAACCTGACAAAGAAGGGTCTTAATATTGAGAACATACTGTATTTCCTGAGGCAATTTTATCTTAGAACAGATAGATTTCGAATACGAAAGCTACAGCTGCCTTGAGATTAGCAACAGCTCAAAGTAATTCAGAGCCAGCCGAGAGTGAGATATAATTCCAGTTCGGAAAAGAATCTGTCAGTCCAGAGATGTTGTGTGATAGTTGGATCTGTGCCAAGACTGAAGGATGGTGAAAATCATTTTCAACTGGTTTCATCTGATTCAGTATGTCTGCAGGGAGTTTGGATCTTGTTTTGGTTCAATGGAATTTATGCAGAATTTGTTCTGAATTTTAAACCATTTATTTATTATTTATTTAGCGATTCAATGTGGATCAGGCATTTGCGGCCCACCAACCCGCCTGATTACAGGACAATCTACAATGACCAATTAACCTAGCGGCTAGTCCAGCTGCGTTCTGCAGGAGGAAAGCCACGCGGTCACGGGGAAAACATACAAACTCCTTACAGATGGCACTGGTATCACTTTGATGCCCCGAGCTGTAACTTTGCCACGCTAACCGCTACTTTACCATCATGCTGCTGTAGGAGACAGTGTCTCAACGACAAACCAAAGTTAGACATGTCCGGTGAAGTTGCTCTGCAAGTTCCCTGAGTGATGAACAATTTTAGCATTTTACAGTCCTGAGTTGATTTTGCCCATAAATTGGAAAATGCACAAATATCACTCAAAACAGTAGCCATGCCTCCACAGTATTGTAATGAAAGTTGTCAACAAATACAAGACCGATGAGAAGAAACAATTAGTAGAAGTGGACATAGAACAGAACACCACAGTACAGGCCCTTCAGCCCACGATGTTATGCTAACCTTCTAACACACACCAAGATCAATCTAAACTTTCCTTCCCACATAGCCCTTCATTTACCTTTTAAACAACTCTGGGTGCCTATTATAGGAAGGACACTGAGGCTTTGGAGAGGGCACAGAAGAGGTTTGCCAGAATTTTCGCTGGATTAGAGGGCATGAGGTTGGACAAAATTGAGTTGTCAGAGGCTGAGGGGAGATCTGATAGAGGTTATGAGAGGCCAAGAGTAGACAGACAGTATCTTTTTCCCAGGGTTGAAATGTCTAATGTCAGAGGGTATGCATTTAAGGTAAGGGGGAATAATTTCAGAGGAGATGTGAGGGTCACTCTTTTTGTACACAGAGGGTGGTGGGTACCTGGGGTGGTGACTGAGGCAGAAACATTAGAGACTTTTAAGAGACGTTTATATAGGCAGATGAAGGCCAAGGAAATAATGGGATATGGACATTGTGTAGGCAGAAGAGATGGCCTCCATATTCTTCTATGGCAATAAATTCCACAGATTCACCTTCCTTTGGCTAGAGAAATTCCTACTTATCGCCGTTCTAAAGAGACATGCTTCTACTCTGAAACTGTGCCCTCTGGTCCAAGACTAACTCACTACAGGAACCATTCTCTCCACATCCACTCTATCTAAGTGTTTTAATATTCTATAAGTTTCAGTGAAACCCTCCTAATTCTTCCAAACTCCAGCAAGTACAGGCCCAGAGCCATTAAATGCTCCTCATACATTAACCCTTTCATTCTCAGGATCATTCTCATGAACCTCCTTTGGACTCTCCGATGCCAGCACATCCTTTCTGGATAAGGGGACGAAACTGCTCCCAATATTCCCGGTAAAGTCTGACCCAGGCCGTGTCAAGCCTTTGCAATCTTTGGACTCCAAATGCTCCCCACTTCGGCTGGTGTGTCCTTGCTATTATCTACTTCTGAGATGCCACAAAACATAATTGACACATGAAAATTAACTTGTATTTAAAGCAGACAAAAGTAGATGAAAAGTAACAATTCTTATTACCTGGCAAGGCCAATGTAACTTCTGATTGGTGTAAAACAATTAATGGAGCCAGCTAGAAAAACTTCAAGAAACAGCTTTATGAAAGATCAACTCTTTTCGTCAGATACACTTACGTGTAATAGGAACTTGCTCCGGTGTCGCTCAGGACCCGACATAAAACATAAAACAACGCTCAATTGTTTTGCACCTTTCCTGAATCTTACACACGTCATCTCAGCCAGCTAAGAACTCTGGAATGGAATAATCTTAAAACAAACGGGTATTCCCCCTGTTTAAAACCGCCGTAAAAATAAAAGTCACATTGGCACTTCACGGGACATGCCCTCTTTTCATTGCTACCATCAAGGAGGTAGGACAGGAGCCTGAACACCCACACGCATCGTTTTAGGCGCAGCTTACGACACACGCTTAAGAACAGAATTAGACGGCGACGCCACCCTTACCTGTCGCAGGTTGCTTTCGGCGAGCCTGTCCCGCTTTCCGCCCGGAGAAACGGCCTATCCCTTCCGGTAGCTAAGCGATCTCCCGGTGCAGTTTGAGAATCAGCCGGACTTGCCTGAAACTTTCCTGCATCGTGTCGGCTGTCGGTGGGGTGGGGGAGTTTTCTGGCGGGGCAGTTTGCTGGAACTAACTCTCCCCGGCGCAGGCAGCGCAGAGTGTCAAATCGAGCCGAACCGAGCCGGAGCCGGGAGCCAAGTGCGCCGCCTGCCCCGAGAAACCCCACCGTCCTCAGAGCCGCGCCGACACCACACATCCTGCGAGAAACTACTCCCGGTCCCGGCGGCGGTGTCAGGGACCTCACCGGAGAGTGGGCTGGGGCAACAGCTGGCCCCCGGGTTCTGGGTACAGCACTCGGCTCGAAAACCGCAAGGGCGCTCTGCATCTGCGGTATTGTTCCGGTCACCGCTCAGAATCGGGAAAAGCCACGGAAAGTTGTAACGCGCGCACACAATGCTGGGGGAACTCAGCAGGCCAGGCAATATCTATGGAAAAGTTATATCACGGGCTCTGGCCTCCTCAGCATCGAGGACAGCTTCAAAAGGCGATGCCTCAGAAAGGCGGCATCTGTCATTAATGACCCCCAGCACGCTGGACATGCCCTCCTCTCATCACTACCACCAGGGAGGAGGTACAGGAGCCTGAAGACACGCACTCAGTGATGCAGGAACAGCTTCTTCCTCTCCGCCATCAGATATATAAATGGACACGAACACGACCTCTCTTTTTTTCCCTTCCCTCTCTTTTTACTCAACTTATTAAATTTACATTTTAAATCTTTATTACTTATTGTAATTTATAATGCTTTATTATGTATTTCAATGTACTTCTTCCACGAAACGGAAAAAAAAATGACGGACGCAAGTCGTTGATATTGAACCCGATTCTGTTGCTGACGTTGTTAGTTGGGCGATCACTTCTCCCTCGATCCAATGTCCAGAATGTAACTAGTTTAAGAGTTCGTTTATGATTTCAACGAAAAAGGAAATGGTCCTGTTGGCAGCAGTCGCACACACATCATCAGCGCAAGAAAGCTCTCTAATTATCACCGCTTTTAACATTTCAGATTTAGAGCGGACGGTTACAGGCCCTTCGGCCCACGATGTTGTGCTGACCTTTTAGCCTGCTCCAAGATCAAGAATTCAAAGTAAATGTATTATCAAAGTACATATATGTCACCATATAGAACCCCGAGATTCAATTTCTTGCGGGCATTCACAGTAAGTACTAAGAAACACAATAGAATCAGTGAAAAACAACACACAATAGGACGGACAAGCAATCAACGTGCAAAGGACACAAACCGTGAAATTCAAAAATAAATAATAAATAAGCAATAAATATCGAGAACATGAGAAGAGTCCTGGAAAGTGAGTCCATAGGTTGAGGGAACAGTTCAGTGATGGGGTGAGGGAAGTTATCCACTCTGGTTCAGGAGCCTGATGGTTGAGGGGTAATAACTGTTCCTGCACCTGGTGGTGTGAGTCCTGAGGCTCCTGTACCACCCTCCTGATGGTAGCAGTGAGAAGAGAGCATGGCCTGGGTGGTGGCCTCTAAATTCAATCTAACCCTTCCCTTCCACTTAGGCATCTATCTTTTTTAAATGATCCAAGTGCCTGTCCAACAGTTTCTTAGAAGTCCCTAATGTACTTGGCTCTATCACCAACCCTGGCAGGGCATTCCACACACCCACCACTCTCTGTGTAATAAAAAAAACTACCTCTGACATCCCTCCTTATACCTTCGTCCAATCACTTAAAATTTTGCCCCCTCGTACTTGCCATTTCCGCCCTGGAAAATTGTCTCAGACTGTCCACTTGATCTACACCTAAGCATTTCGCTCACTTCTCAGATTCATTTATTTACCACATCTCTACAACTTTCTGGCCCAAGGCATTTGATCCAAAGCATCACCTCTATGCATCGTATCATGTATATTAAGTATATTAAGAGCAAAAGGATTGTAAGGGATAAAATTGGTCCTCTTGAAGATCAGAGTGGTCAGCTATGTGCAGAACCAAAGGAAATGGGGGAGATCTTAAATAGGTTTTTTGCGTCTGTATTTACTAAGGAAACTGGCATGAAGTCTATGGAATTGAGGGAATCAAGTAGTGAGATCATGGAAACTGTACAGATTGAAAAGGAGGAGGTGCTTGCTCTCTTGAGGAAAATTAAAGTGGATAAATCCCCGGGACCTGACAGAGTATTCCCTCGGACCTTGAAGGAGACTAATGTTGAAATTGCGGGGGCCCTGGCAGAAATATTTAAAATGTCGCTGTCTACAGGTGAGGTGCCGGAGGATTGGAGAGTGGCTCATGTTGTTCCGTTGTTTAAAAAAGGATCGAAAAGTAACACGGGAAATTATAGGCTGGTGAGTTTAACGTCGGTAGTAGGTAAGTTATTGGAGGGAGTACTAAGAGACAGAATCTACAAGCATTTGGATAGACAGGGACTTATTAGGGAGAGTCAACATGGCTTTGTGCGTGGTAGGTCATGTTTGACCAATCTGTTGGAGTTTTTCGAGGAGGTTACCAGGAAAGTGGATGAAGGGAAGGCAGTGGATATTGTCTACATGGACTTCAGTAAGGCCTTTGACAAGGTCCCACATGGGAGGTTAGTTAGGAAAATTCAGTCGCTAGGTATACATGGAGAGGTGGTAAATTTGGATTAGACATTGGCTCAATGGAAGAAGCCAAAGAGTGGTAGTAGAGAATTGTTTCTCCGAGTGGAGGCCTGTGACTAGTGGTGTGCCACAGGGATCAGTGCTGGGTCCACTGTTATTTGTCATCTATATCAATGATCTGGATGATAATGTGGTAAATTGTATCAGCAAATTTGCTGATGATACAAAGATTGGAGGTGTAGTAGACAGTGAGGAAGGTTTTCAGAGCCTGCAGAGGGACTTGGACCAGCTAGAAAAATGGGCTGAAAAATGGCAGATGGAGTTTAATACAGACAAGTGTGAGGTATTTCACGTTGGAAGGACAAACCAAGGTAGAACATATAGGGTTAATGGTAAGGCACTGAGGAGTGCAGTAGAACAGAGAGATCTGGGAATACAGATACAAAATTCCCTAAAAGTGGCATCACAAGTAGATAGGGTCGTAAAGAGAGCTTTTGGTACATTGGCCTTTATTAATCAAAGTATTAAGTATAAGAGCTGGAATGTTATGATGAGGTTGTATAAGGCATTGGTGAGGCCGAATCTGGAGTATTGTGTTCAGTTTTGGTCACCAAATTACAAGAAGGATATAAATAAGATTGAAAGAGTGCAGAGAAGGTTTACAAGGATGTTGCCGGGACTTGAGAAACTCAGTTACAGAGGAAGGTTGAATAGGTTAGGACTTTATTCCCTGGAGTGTAGAAGAATGAGGGGAGATTTGATAGAGGTATATAAAATTATGATGGGAATAGATAGAGTGAATGCAAGCAGGCTTTTTCCACTGAGGCAAGGGGAGAAAAAAACCAGAGGACATTGGTTAAGGGTGAGGGGGGAAAGGTTTAAAGGGAACATTGGGGGGGCTTCTTCACACAGAGAGTGGTGGGAGTATGGAATGAGCTGCCAGATGAGGTGGTAAATGCGGGTTCTTTTTTAACATTTAAGAATAAATTGGACAGATACATGGATGGGAGGTGTATGGAGGGATATGGTCCGTGTGCAGGTCAGTGGGACTAGGCAGAAAATGGTTCGGCACAGCCAAGAAGGGCCAAAAGGCCTGTTTCTGTGCTGTAGTTTCTGTGGTTCTATGGTTCTATCATCTCATCTTTTTGATATTTATTGCTTATTTATTTGTTATTATTATTTATTTTTTCTCAGCTCAAGCTGGTAAAACCTGAGGTACGGGCATAACCAAGCACACTCATTTCTCAATTGGTAGGAACTTTTGAACTATTCTAATGGTGTTTAGTATTGTGGCTTTCTGAAAATTTACATCAATATTACTGCATAGTCCTGACTCTCTAATGCTATTGTGTAGTGACTTTGGGATGATTCCAGTTGTAAATATTACTTTGGGGACAATGTATACCCTATTCATGTTCCATAGTCTTTCAATTTTCTCTTTTAATTCAGTATATTTCTGGTATTTTTCACTTACTGATTTCCGTCTGTTATGTGTGTATGGAATGACAATGTCTATTAAATGAATTATTCTTGCTTGTTTGTTCTGTAATATTAGATCTGGGCAGTTATTATGGATCATCCTGTCTGTAATAATGGATCTGTCATAATATAATTTGTAGGACTCTAGCTCTACAACTGGATTAGGCTTGTATTTATAGTAAGGTATAGTGTATTTTATGAGATTGTACTTTAAAACAAAATTTTGATTGTTGATGTTTGCCACTGATTGTGCCTGTATAAGTAATCAGATTGAGTTAAACTGCTGCAGGATCCTGTAATGTGTTGGATTGTCTCTGGTTTCTCTCGGTATTTTCTGCATTAATCATCTTGAACTTGTTGGTCTTTTATTATGTATTTTTGATTTTTTTTGTGTTAATCACCTGGTCCTGTACTGCCTTCTGTTTCTGGGAGGAGGTCTCCAACTCTGAACCAGACATTTGATGCTTCCTTGTCGATATCTAGTCTGCTCAGATCATGGGGGTGTCTTCCATGAAGGGTCATGTTCTTTCATCGATTAACTTTTTTCTTCTACAGAGATCATTTTTCCGGTTTATGCTCCCAGTTAAGTTTAATGATATGTATTTATCAGGATTGCAGGAGCTCGCATGGACTGTGGAATCCTGTTTTTGCTGGTGAAAGTATATCCTTAGATGTTTTACCTGCCTGTTGTGTAATTTTTTATGTCTGTTATTCCTCTTCCTCCTCTGTCCTAGGTAGTGTTAATCTAAATGCGCTCAAGTGTATATAGTGTTTTCTACAATTTGTCATTTCAGTTCTTTTTCCAGATTGGGTTCAGACCAAGATATTAAGCCAAAAGAATACATTAATATGAGTATAGCGGAAGTGTTTATTATCTTTGTTATATTTTTACTACTAAGCTCTGTTTGGCAGATCTTCTTAAGCTTTGCAATACATTCTGTCGCAAGTTTTCCCATTATCACACGATGATCTATTTTTTTTGCGTGTGGATATCCCAGATACTTACATGTTTCATATTCATCCATCAGTTGTATTGTATCCCGCTGCTCTGTTTCATATTCTACTGGTTCTATTGCAACTTTCTTTGTTTAATGATCTGCACTTCTCTGGTCCAAAATTCATGTTTAGATCTTTTGAAAATCGTTCTACAATTTGAATTAACTGCTTTAGCTTTACTGATGAGGGAGCATTTAATTTCAAATCATCCATGTATAGAAGGTGTGTCAAGGTAAAAGTTATTCGGTTGTCTCTGATTTGATACCCTATTTTCGTCCAATTCAGTAAATTAGAGAGCATGTTTAAAGCTAGATAGAACCATAGTGGGCTTAGCGATTTGCCCTGAAAAATGCCTCAGTTTACTTTGATAATGGTGGTTTTTCTTTTTTGGTTGTCAAAAGATAGGGTGATTACAATACGGCAATGCTTCATCAGATGTTCCAGGGATTTCACAAGTATTGGATGTACTTAATATATATAGATATACGTAACCGGGTGACCGTCGAATCTTATTCATTATCGTTAAAAGTTTACTTAGGCATCCATCCGGGTAATGCTAGAATAGTTGTCTGTGCCTTTAGGTGGAGACGGTGATGTCATTATGCACGCGCGGGATAGTGGGGAGACACTGCAGAGGAAGCTGGTGGGGCTTTGGGATTAAGTTCCTCCCAGGTATACTGGACATGGTGAGGAAAGGTGAGTATTAATGACGATATCCATGTGAATTCGTTTATGCTTGTTGGCGAATCAAGAATATCAGTAATTTGACATGATTTACATGTGGATGATTTAGATTTTCACGAGTGAAGGCATTGGCGCTGGATAGCGTGGCTTGTGCAAAGTTCCTTACCGGCCAAGTAGGTCAGTCTTCCTGTAATCTAACTACCAGGCAATGTCTTGTAAAAGTTGTGCCAAAGTGTACCTTTTGTCTAACTTTATTGTATCATGACTGATTGTGAATGTAACAGTGTAACGTGAATGTTTAGTCTCTGTTTGGAAGTTCAGCACGTGTGTACTAAAAAGTAGTAGACATCTTAGATTAGATGTAATCGCTTACATTTTTGCTGCTATGTATAAGGTACAGAGTTAGTGGGATTCTAATTTTGTTTGTATTGTGTTCCTTCAGAATTGCCACTATCATATTAGTTTTGTGTTAGTTTTGTGTGGTTTGCTTTATGTATTTTTATACTGCATACGCAATTCCGTCCATACACAAGGGTGTGGATCGAAAGTTAAACTGAGATTGTAACGGCAGGAACTGGTTGTAAATTCATTCGTTTTATTTTGAGACCCTAGTCCGGCACTAAATTATCTGAAACAGATAAAGGAATTAAAGTATTTGTTGTCCTGAGTGTGTCTTTTCCCCAGGCGACAAAGTATAGATATTAAGTAAGAACTTCTATTAACCATGAGTGTGGGACTGAGTCCAATGAGTTTTGGCAGTCAATATAACAACGAGAAAGATTTTTGCTTTTCTGCTGGTCATGATTTAGAATTAGAGAATCTATTATCAATTGTTCTTTACATCCTTTCATCCCCTTATGGCATCATTTCTGTTCTTCTGTAATTATATTGTGGTTGTCTAAGTGATTGGTGATTAGTTGTGAGATGCACGGTTACATTTTAAATATACGGTAGATTGTAGACATGTAATAGGACGATGTTTTGGAAGGTCATTTGAGATTTAGTTTTTATGTAAGAGAAACGTTTTACCTTAGAGACCCAGAGTCACAGAAATGTACAGCACAGGAACAAGCCCTTTGGCCCATCCATTCTGTGCCGAACCATTTAAACTGCCTACTCCCATTGACTTGCACTCTCCATGTACCTGTCCAAACATCTCTTAAACATTGAAATCAAAATCACATCTACCACTTCCACCGGCCACTGAGTGAAGAAGTTTTCCCTCAGATTCCCCTTAAGGATTTCACCTTTCACCTTTAACCCATGACCTCTAGTTGCAGTCACACCCAAACTCAGTGAGAAAAGCTGCCTGCAATTACCCTATCTATACACCTCATAATTTTGTATACCTCTATCAAATCTCCTCTCAATCTTCCAAGTTCCAAGGAATAAAGTTCTAACCTATTCAATCTTTTCTTTATAACTCAGGTCCTCCAGTCCTATCAACATCCTTGTCAATTTTCTCTGCACTCCTTCAACCTTATTTACATCTGTCCTGTGGATAGGTGACCAAAACTTCACACAATGCTGGAAATTAGGCCTCACTAATGTCTTATACAACTTCAGCATAACACCCCATCTCCTGTATTCAAAGCTACCTAAAGCTTTTTTGATGACCCTTTCTACCTGTGACACCACTTTTGATGAATTATGGACCCGTATTCTCAGATCCCTTTGTTCTACCACACTCCTCAGTTCCCTACCATACGCTGTATAAGACCCACCCCCGCTGGTCCTAGCAAAGTGCAACACCTTACACTCGTTTGCATTAAATTCTGTCTGCCATTTTTTAGCCCAGTTTTCCAACTGTCCACTGCGAGCTTTGATAGTCTTTCTCACTTTATATACGAGGGGTGATTGATAAGTTCATGGCCTAAGGTAGAAGGAGTCAGTTTTAGAAAACCTAGCACATTTATTTTTCAACATAGTCTCCTCCTACATGTATACACTTAGTCCAGCGGTCGTGGAGCAATACGGATCTTGGACCTCCAGAAAGTGTCCACAGCAGGGGTGACTGATAAGTTCGTGGCCTAAGGTAGAAGGAGATGAGTTATACAGCTCTCGTTACGTGCACATGCAGTTCAACTCTTTGAGTGATTATGCAGAAAGTTTGAAGTTAATAACTCATCTCCTGTGCATCACAACACTCCTGATAAATATCTTTAATGGATGGAAGAGAGACCTTGATGATCCTCTCGGCAGTCCTTGCAACCCTTGGTCGGGTCTTACGGACAGATGCCTTACAATTCCTATACCAGACAGTGAGACAGCTGGTCAGGACACTCCTGATGGTGCTCTTGTAAAAGTTGGCTAGAATGGAGGGAGGAACCTCATTCTCCTCATCCCAGTGGTAACTGTAAGTGTAGGACAAACAGACTTTTGGAAGTCGCATGGCATTGAGGCCGGCTTCCTCCCCCCAAGGGACTCTGAAGATTCTCTAGGCTAAGACCAGTGTGGGAACCACAGACGTGCCCACCATTGGGCAGAGGAGTCAGGGTGAATAGTCATAGACCAATACAGCACAGGTACAGGCCCCTTGGCCAAGCATGGTGCCCACCTACTCTGTCCCGAGAGCAAGGATATGATGCTGGTTCTTTATAAGGCATTGGCCAGACTGCACCTGAGGTAGTGTGAGCAGTTTTGGGCCCCTGTCTAAGAAAAGTTGTGCTGACATTGGAGAGAGTCCAGAGAAGGTTAATGAGAATTTTCCCTAGAATGAGGAATATGTGATGGCTCTGGGCCTGTACTCAATGGAGTTTAGAAGAATGAGTGGGTTCTTACTGAAACCTATCAAATATTGAAAGGCCTGGATAGAGTGGATGTGGAGAGGATGTTTCCTAGAGTGGGGGAGTCTAGGACCAGAAGGCACATCCATTTAGAACAGAGGTGAGGAGGAATTTCTTTAGCTAGAGGATGATGAATCTGTGGAATTCATTGCCATAGACAGCTTTGGAGGCCAAGTCATTGGGTATATTTAAAGTGAAAGTTGATAGGTTCTTGATTAGTCAGAGTGTCAAAGGTTATGGGGAGAAGACACGAAAATAAGATAGAGTAGGATAATAAATCAGCCATGATGGAACAGTGGAGCAGTCTTGATGGGCAGAATGGCCTAATTCTGCTCCTATGCCTTATGATCTAATTTCTTGACCCTGGTCCCATCCCCCCAAAGACATACGCTCCATGTACCTACCTGAGTGTTTCTTATTGTACTTGTTTCAACCACTATTTACCAACTTAATAGTCACCTGGTCGCCAAATTGCTATCAGGGAGATGCTTCAAGTCCATCGCTACTAGGACTATACGTCATCTCTAAAACTTCCTTCCTGTTTCTATCTAGCTTCTTAACAAAACTCAGACATAATACCCCAAATGTCCCTGCACAACATCCATTGAATGGTCTATCCTGTTCTCCTTGTTCAGTTGATAGTTATTGAGTCTGTTGATATGATCATGTTTATTGAAGTTTGATTTTTAACATTTGCACATGTGACTCTCCTGCTAATTGCTGATTGCTCATGGCTATTTGCACTATTGTCTTGTAACCTGTTGGTTGCTGTCGTGTTGTTTGTTATGGTTTGTCCTGTGTCTTATGCTTGGCACCGAACCACAAGCAATTCTGGTACCTCACATTAAAGAGATTCTGATTCTGTCCGCTCGTTTCATTTACTCGCCACACTCTGCATGAAGAACTTGTCTTTCAGGTTCATTTTGAATCTTTCCCATCTCATCCTCAGCCCACGCTCCCTGGTTTTTGTCTCCCTTACCCTGGGGAAAAGACTGCTCCCATCCACCTTATCAATAGCCCTTATGAACCTCTCACATTCGTACACTCTAAAGAATCACCTACGCTGGGTAACCTCTCCTTCTAACTTAGGCCCTCTAGACCACAAGACCCTAAGACATAAGAGCAGAATTAGGTCATCAAGTCCGCTCCACCATTCCATCACGGCTGATTTATTTTCCCTCTCAACCCCATTCTCCTGCCTTCTCCCCGTAACCTTTGACACCGTGACTAATCAAGAACCTATCAACCTCTGTTTTATTTAAACCCGGGTTTCCCACCTTCTTTATGCCATGGACTCCTACCACTAACCAAGGGGTACGTGACCCCAGGTTGGGAACCCCTGATCTACATCCAATGACTTGGCCTGTGGCAATGGATTCCACAGGTTCACCACCCTCTGGCCAATGAGATTCCTCCTCATCTCTGGTTTGTTTATTTATTTATTCAGCTACATTGTGGAACAGGCCCTTCTGGTTCTTCGAACCACGCTGTGCAGCAATCCTCCGGTTTAATGCCAGCCTAATCGTGGGACAATTTACAATGACCAACTGGTAGGTCTTTGGAAAGCAACCAGAGCACTGATGGAAATGCAACGCGGTCACGGGGAGAATGTACAAACTCCTTACAGGCAGTGACGGGAATTGAACCCCGGTCACCTGTACTGCAAGGCTGTGTGCGAACCACTACACTACCGTGCTTCCTATTTCTCTATTCTGTGGCTGTGCCCTCTGGTCCTGGACTCTCCCACCTTTGAAAACATCCTCACCACATCCACTCTATTTAAACCTTTCAATACTCGATTGGTTTCAATGAGATCCCCCCTCATTCTTCTAAACTCCAGCCAGTACAGGCCCAGAATCAATACACTAATACATTAATACTTTATTACTTTCATTAATACTTTCAGAATCATTCTTGTGAACCTGCACTCAGTACTTTGATTTATGAAGGCCAATGTGCCAAAAGATCTCTTAATGACCTGTGATGCCACTTTCAAGCAATTATGGATCTGTATTCCCACTCCACAGTGCCCGACTAGTCACTGTTAATGTCCCAGGCTGGTTTGTTCTCTCTACATGTAAAACCTCACACTTGTCTGCATTCACTTCCATCTGCCATTTCTTCAGCGTATTTTTCCAGTCGGTTCACATTTCGCTGCAAGCTTTGATAGTCTTCCTCACTGTCCACTAGAACATTATTAGATCTTTCTTCTCATTGGCTGCAAAGAAAACATCAAGGATAACTCACTGGGAATCTGAATGTACATGAACACAAGTATCATCTTGTGTAGCTTGGTAACTCAGCTTGAATGACCTCGGTTCTACAATATTGGTGGAACTGTTCTCCATTGATCACGTAGACTAGCTTCGCTCATTGAAGTTTGTTGGAGGTGAGGTATAGCAATATGGCAGGGAAATTTGAATCAAGTGTTTAGGAAATTCTTTCATGACTTTGCTTTCAGAATTCCATCTTCCTATTTTCTTTAGAACCTCAGAAGACGGTTTTCTTTGTGGATCATAGATAAAAATTCCTTCCACTGTAATACATCCGAACTGTTAACTCGCCATAACATATTCTGTGTGATAGTGTGTCATCTCTTGTCATGTTTACAATTAAGCATGTAAACTTACCCTACTGAAGAGAAGAAAAGTTTTACATTTAAGTTTTACTCAGCCATCTGTTTTCCCTCTGCAATAAATTTGCACAGTTATAGGCATTTAACCTTGTTGTGGTTTGGAGGCTTGTGTGCCTCTGTCACCTGGAGGCTATGTCGGCCAGAGTCAGGTCTTTATGCTGTGGCTCTTGGTAGGGGGTCACTCATGCCAAACAGGTCAAAGGATAGAGGCAAGACTAAAGGGGTCCACCAGACCTCCAGGTTCAGGGGTTTAACTCAGGGATAACAACCCTGACTGGTTAAACAAAATTGTTACGGAAACAGCAACGAAGAATCCTTCTACATCTGAGTGAGACGGTATTCCTGAGTCTCCACCCGGGACTTGCATGGCTGACAGTAGTAAAAACCGAGATAAAGCTACTGACAAGATGAAGGAAGCCCTGAACACTCCCAGAGAAGGAGGACCTTCATTGCTGCCCTGAACGCCAGTGGTGTAATGAGTAGTAAGCAAAAGGCATTGAAGACCAACCCATGCACTACGTTCTGTTCCCTGTTACATTAACAGAAGACCTTAATTCAACACTCAAAGTAAATTCATTATCAAAGTACATATATATCACCATAAACAACCTTGAGATTTGTTTTCTTGCAGGCATCTTCAAGAAATCCAATAACCATAATAGAATCAATGAAAGACGCATCCAACAAGGTGGCCAACCAGTGTGCCAAAAGCAGCAACATTTGCAAATAGAAAATAAAAAATAAAAAATAACAATTATAAATAAATAAGCATTAAATGTCGAGAACATGAGGTGAAGAGTCCTTGAAAATTAGTCTGTTGGTTATGGGAACAGTTCAGAGCTGGAGAGAGTTGAGTGAAGTTACCACCTCAGGTTTAAAAGCCTGATGGCTGAGGGGTAATAACTGCTCCTGAACCTGGTGGTGTGGGTCCTGAGGCTCCTGTACCTCCTTTCCTGATGTCAGCAGTGAGAAGAGAGCATGGCCTGGGTGGTGGAGGTCACTGATGCTGCTTTCCTGTGAGAACACTCCATGTAGACCTGCTCAATGGTGGGGAGGGCTTTACCCGTGATGGACTGGGCCGTATCCACTACTGTTTTGTAAGCTTTTCCATTCAAGGACATTGGTGTTTCCTACCAGGCTGTGATGCAAACCAGTTGATATACTCTCCACCACACATCTATAGAAGTTTGTCAAAGTTTAAGATGTCATGCCAAATCTTCACAAACCCCTAAGAAGTAGAAGTGCTTCCATGCTTTCTTCATAATTGCACTTAAATGCTGGGCCCAGGACAGATCCTCTGGAATGATAACACTGAGGAATTGAAAGTTGCTGACCCTCTCCACCCCTGATCCCCCGATGAGGACTGGCTCAACGACCTTTGGTTTCATCCTCCTGAAGTCAATAATCAGCTCTTCGGTCTTGTTGACATTGAGTGAGAGATTGTTGTTCTGACACCACTCAGCTAGATTTTCAATCTCCCTCCTATATGCTGATTCATCACCACCTTTGATTCAGCCTATGACAGTGGTGTCATCAGCAAAATTAATTATGCACTTGGGGCTGTGCTCAGCCACACAATCATAGTTGTAAAGTGAGTCGGGCAGGGGGCTGTGCACAGCCTTGTTGTACTCCCGTGCTGATGGAGATTGTGGAGGAGATGTTGTTCCCAATCCAAACTGACTGGGGTCTGCACGTGAGGAAATCGAGGATCCAATTGCACAAGGAGGTATTGAGGTCAAGGTGTTGAAGCTTATTGATTAGTTTTGAGGGGATGATGGTATTGAATGCTGAGCTGTGGTTGATAAAAAGTATCCTGGTGGATGCATCTTTGCTGTCCAGGTGCTCCAGGGTTGAGTGAGTACCCAGTGAGATGGCACCTGCTCTGGACCTCTTGCTCCGGTAGGTAAACTGGAGCGGATCTAAGTCGCTTCTCAGGCAGGAATTGATACGTTTCGTCAGCAGCCTCTCAAAGCACTCCAACCGTGTGGGTGTAAGTAGTACTGAATGATAGTCATTGAAGCAGGTCACCCCTTTCTTCTCAGTCACTGGTACAAGTGAAACCTGCTTGAAACAGGTGGGTAGCTCAGTCTGCCGGAGTGAGAGGTTAAAGATCTCAGTGAACACTCCAGCTGGATGATCAGCACAGGTCTTTAGTACTTGGCTAGCTACCCTGTCTGGGTCGGACACTTTTCATGGATTCACACTCCTGGGAGACCTCAGTCAGTCCGGATCGGGAGCAGCATCTCCAACACCATCACACTGAGCATGGGGGGCTCCCCAGGGCTGTGTGCTCAGTCCACTGCTGTTCACTCTGCTGACCCACGACTGTGCTGCAACACACAGCTCGAACCACATCATCAAGTTCGCCGATGACACAACCATGGTGGGTCTCATCAGCAAGAACGATGAGTCAGCATACAGAGAGGAGGTGCAGCGGCTGACGGACTGGTGCAGAGCCAACAACCTATCTCTGAATGTAAACAAAAGAGATGGTTGTTGACTTCAGGAGGACACGGAGCGACCACTCTCCACTGAACATCGATGACTCCTCCGTAGAGATCGTTAAGAGCACCAAATTTCTTGGTGTTCACCTGGTGGAGAATCTCACCTGGTCCCTCAGCACCAGCTCCACAGCAAAGAAAGCCCAGCAGCGTCTCTACTTTCTGCGAAGGCTGAGAAAAGTCCATCTCCCACCCCCATCCTCACCACATTCTACAGAGGTTGTATTGAGAGCATCCTGAGCAGCTGCATCACTGCCTGGTTTGTAAATTGTACCATCTCGGATCGCAAGACCCTGCAGCGGAGAGTGAGGTCAGCTGAGAAGATCATCGGGGTCTCTCTTCCCGCCATCACAGACATTTACACCACACGTTACATCCACAAAGCAAACAGTATTATGAAGGACCCCACGCACCTCTCATACAAACTCTTCTCCCTCCTGCCATCTGGCAAAAGGCACCGAAGTATTCGGGCTCTCACAACCAGACTATGTAACAGTTTCTTCCCCCAAGCCATCAGACTCCTCAATACCCAGAGCCTGGACTGACACCAACCTACTGCCCTCTACTGTGCCTATTGCCTTGTTTATTATTTATTGTAATGCCTGCACTGTTTTGTGCACTTTATGCAGTACTGGGTAGCTCTGTAGTCTAGTGTAGTTTTGTGTTTTGTCATGTAGTTCAGTGTAGTTTTTGTATTGTTTCATGTAGCACCATGGTCCTGGAAAATGTTGTCTATGTTCTGTACCAGCAGTTATGGTTGAAATGACAATAAAAAAGGGACTTGACTTGACTTGACTTGAAGGATGCTTTCACGACTGAAATCACAGGGCCATCAGGGGCTGTGGGAATTTGTGATAATTCCTCTAGGTTTTGATGGTCAAAGAGAGTGTAGAAGGCATTGGGCTGATCTGGAAGCGAAGCCTGTTGGCACGTATGCCACTTGATTTAACATTCAAGCCCTGCTGGAACTGTCGAGCATCATTCATTGGTTTAAGTTCAGCCAGGATTGCCTCTTTGCTCATGATATGGCTTACTGGAAATTGTACTTGGATCTCTTGTAATTTTCCTGGTTACCAGACTTGAATGTCTCTGATCTGGCCCTCAGCAGATTGCGGACCTCATCGTTTACCCAGGGCTTATGGTTGAGGAAGACTGAATGATTTTGTGGGGACAGACTCATCTACGACTCTTTTTATAAGTCAGTGATAACTGTTCATTCAGATCCTCACTCGTCTACGACTGTACTTCATCATTATTTATTTAAAGATACAGTATGGTAATGAGACCGCGCTGCCCAGTTACACCCGTGTGACCAATTAATCTAGTAACCTGGACGTCTCTAGAACGTGGGTGGAAACTGGACAACCCGGAGGAAACCCAGTCACGCGGAGAGTTTATAGACAGTGGCCCGAACTGAACCTGGGTCGCTGATTCTGCAATGACGCTGTGCTAACCAGGTCACTACAGTGTGTGTTGCTTTGGGTTTCCAGAACCTACAGGACCTCTTGTGTTTATGATTTGCTGCTCCACCGAGAAGTCTCTTTAGGGATGCCTACCCTGAAGAAGTTTAAACCTTCTCTTCAACAGGAGTTCAGTGAGACCCTCCCTCACTGCTCCTCCTCTGTGATCACTGGGAGGAAATCCCCTGCCTTCCACGGGGAGGATGTAAAAACTCTTTACAGATGATGTTGGATTTGAACCCAGGTCACTGTGCCCAGCCATGGTAAAGAGAGGGAGATCACACTTAATTCCCCTCTCGTTACCATGGGTACCAAATACAAGTAGCTCAGAATCAAGGTGAGATCCTTATAATTCTGCCCTTCCATTCTGAAAATAACACATTTACGGCCAGTCTCTGTGTACTGTTCATTAACGTACTGGAAGCAATGTAACACTGCAGATACTGGAAATCGCAAATGAACAGAAAATGTTGGGATGACATAGTAGGTCAGGCAGTGTCTGTGAAGGAAGAAGTTTATCTACAGATTCTGCCTGACCTCATGAGTCCAGTATTTTCTCTTTATGATCCTTATTCCCTGGAGTTTAGGAGAATGGGAGGAGATTTGATAGTGTACACAAAATTATGAGGGGTATAGACAGGGTAAATGCAAGTAGGCCCTTCCCACTGAGTTTGGGTGAGACTGTAACGAGAGGTCACAGGTTAAAGCTGGGGTGAAATACTAAGGGGAGCCTGAGGAAAAACTTCTTCACTCAGATGGTGCTGAGAACGTGGAACAAGCTGCCAGCAGAAGTGGAGAACCCCAGCCCTACATGGATGGGAGGGCTATGGATCTGAAACAGTTCAGTATATGTCTAGATGGGCTGAAGGGCCTGTTTCTGTGCTATAGTGTTCTATGACTCTGTGACTTATTGTGAGCTGTGGAAACGTTCACTGGTCCTATGTTTTTATCAGGATAGATGAAAAACGCTTTGATGCAATCCTCCCATCCCCATTCTGACATCTTTGCTTACTTCATTGATAACAGATTTGGCACTGGAATGGGTAGCAACACCCAGGTTGGCACCGGCACATCCTCGGGTGTGTTGGTTGTTAACACAAGTGACACAGTTCACTGTATGTTTCGTTGCACACAGGATAAATAATTTTGAACTGTACTTGGTTCCTTTCTTTCCTTGATTTGATATTAGGAAATACCTGGGCGTCACTGTGATGCGAAGGGACTTGGGAGTCCTTGTGCAGAACACCCTGAAGGTTAGCTTGCAGGTTGAGTCGGTGGTGAGGAAGGCAAATGCCGTGTTAGCATTCATTTCAAGAGGTCTAGAATACAAGAGCAGGGATGTGATGCTGAGACTTTATAAGGCACTGGTGAGGTCTCATCTTGAGTATTGTGAACAGTTTTGGGGCCTTCAACTTAGAAAAGATGTGCTGGCATTGGAGAGGGTCCAGAGGAGGTTCACAAGGATGATTCCGGGAATGAAAGGGTTATCATACGAGGAATGTTTGATGGCTCTGGGTCTGTACTCGCTGGAATTTAGAAGGATGAGGGAGAATCTCATTGAAACCTTTTGAATGTTGAAAGGCTAGACAGAATAGATGTGGAAAGGATGTTTCCCATGGTGGGAGAGTCTAGGACAAGGGGGCACATCCTCAGGATAGAGGGGCACCCTTTCAAAACAGAGATTTCTTTAGCTAGGGTGGTGAATTTGTGGAATTTGTTGCCAAGTGTGGCTACGGAGGCCAGGTCAATGGATGTATTTAAGGCAGAGATTGATAGGTTCTTGATTGGACATGGCATCAAAGATTATGGGCGGAAGGCCGGGAACTAGGGTTGAGGAGGAGAAAAAAAAATGATCAGCCACGATTGAATGGCGGAGAAGACTTGATGGGCCAGATGGCCTAATTCTGCTCCTATGTCTTATGGTCTTATGGTCACAGTAGTGTAGTCGTTAGCACAAAGGTGTAGCAGCTCGGGGTGCTCCTGAGTTCAATTCTGATACTGCCTGTGAGAAGTCGCTGTGCGATGCATGGGTTTGCTCCAGTGTCCTCCCACAGTCTGAAGACCTACTGGGTAGTTGCATTGATCATTGTAAGTTGTCCTGAGATTGGGTTAGGGTTCATTGGGTTTACTGGATGGCATGGCTCGAAGGGCCAGAAGGGCCTATTCCGTGCTGAAGTCCTCAATAAATAACTAAAATAAAGTTCGGAATTCATTCCTGGTGTCAACTGGAAGGTGTTTGCACGTTCCTGTCCCTATTCACGTGGGTTTCCTCCAGGTGCTCTGATTTCCTCCCACAGTCCAAAGACGTACTAGTTAGTAGATTAGTTGGTCATTGTAAATTATCCCCTGATTAGGCTGGGGGGTTGCTGGCGGTGAGGCTCGTAAGACCATAAGGGTCTATTCCACGCTGTATCTCTAAACCAATGAACAAAACAAAAAACTATTCTCACAGTCCTCAAGCATATCCCTTCATGTGGTTTCTGACTTACATCTTCCCCATTTGGATTGATGTGCCTTTATCTTTATAATGGACTTCACACATCCATTAGGTTCACTGAATGCAGAACAAAATGGATTACACTCCTTCCCATCCATTTACTGTAAATACTTCACTTCTTTCTTTGAGTTTCTGTCACATTTACTCTCATGTCTTCATTTCTCATGCCAGATCCTGTAACTGTTTCCCCATAAGGGAGTTTCTCTCTTCATGGTTTCCAATCAAAACCACAACGGTATCAATTCCAGTTTCTGGAATTCTGTCTCATGTTGCCTCAGTGTCTACACTTTCCCGATGGTTGGCTTTTTATCAACGTGCCCTCTAATTGTTTTTACATCTGTGCTGACCAGGAGTAGTAAATTTTTCCAAAGCCTGAAGACGACATGGCACTTTAAATGTTGGTTTTTGTAATATGCATATATCATAGTGTCGGCATTCAGCGGGATGGCTGTTTATTAACAATGAGCTACTGACTTCCGTTCTGTGTTTATTGTTACAATTTGTAATAATGTTGTAACTTAAAGCGCTGACAATTTAAATACGTTGAAGCTCTAAAATGTTTCAAAGTAAAGGTTGTGGTACATTTATTATTTAGAAAACTTAGGGATTATATTCATAAACATAATTACAGGGTATTTGCAATTATGTTAACATTATATAAAAGAAAATTCCAGCTGATGGCTACAAAGGCAATGTGCGCAAGAGCATTTCTGTTACTGTGCGGCTGTGCACCTGCGCATCTTAGAGGGAACAGTGCTTGATATCCAGCATCTTGAAGACAATTCCACTATTAAACACATTTTCCCAGCTCCACATTCAAGGGCTTTCCAACTCAGTCCACTGTTTATTTACTGTAACAGGCCCTTCTGGCCCAATAAGCCCACACCACCCAATTACATCCATGTGACCAATTAATGCACTGACCGGTACATCTTTGGAATGTGGGGGAATCTGGAGCACCCATAGGAAACCCACACAGTCATGGGAAAATGTACAGTCTCCTTATAGACAGTGGCAGGAATTGAACCTGGGTCACTGGTGCTGTAATATCGCTATGCCAACCACAACACTACCATACATGTTACTTTGTGTGTGTTCCTCTGCGTTTCCAGCTCATGATCTCAGTATTATTTTTATTTAATTGCATAGTTTTTTCTTTGGCACATTGGTTGTTTGTCAGTCTTTATGTATGTATAGTTTTCACATTTTCTATTGTATTTCTTTATTTTCCTATAAATGCATGCAAGAAAATGAGTTTCAAGGTAGTGTATGAGAGCGTACTGTATATACTTTGATAATAGATTTACTTTGACTATGAACTTGAATTTGGATGTGTGGTAAAGTGGCTCTTCTGGGAGATCATCACTTTATCACAGGTAGATAGGGTCATAAAGAACTTCATAAAGAGTTGGATGTTATGCTGACGTTGTATAAGATGTTGGTAAGGCCAAATTTGGAGTATCGTTTGCAGTTCTGGTCACCTACCTACAGGAAGATTTAGATAATTTCCTTCCGGCTAAATAAAGTTTTTTCTTATCTTAGCTTAAATCAGATTGAAAGAGTACAGAGGAAGTTTACCGAGTTTACATTGCCGAGATGTGCGGACCTGAGTTGGAGGGAAAGGCTGAATAGATCAGGACTTTATTCCTCAGAGAGAAGAATAATGAGAGGAGATTGGATAGAAATGTACAAAATTATGAGGGGTATCATCATCATCATCGTTATGTACTGTGTGGCATGACGTGTGCGATCATGGTCTTTGCATGACCATGAATGTTCTTGGCAAATTTTTCAAGAGAGGTAGTTTGCCATTGCCTTCTTCTAGGCAGAGCCTTTACAAGATGGCTGACCCCAGCCATTGTTAATACTCTTCATAGATTGTCTGTCGGGCGTCAGTGGTCGCATAACCAGGACATGTGATATGAACCAGCTGCTCATATGACCATCCACCACCTCCTCCCATGGCTTTATATGACCCTGGTCGGGGGATAAGCAGGTGCTACACCTTGCCCAAGGGGGATCTACACACTAGTGAAAGGAAGGATCACCTTACATCTCCCTTGGTAGAGATGTATCTTCACCCAGTCACCTGAATGAGGGGTGTAGATGGGGTAAACACAAGTAGGCCTTTTCCAGTGAGTTTGGATGAGACTAAAACTAGAGGTTGAGGGTGAAGGGTGAAATGTTTAAGAGGAGCATGAGGGGGAATTTCTTCACTCAGAGGGTGGTGAGAGTGTGGAATGAGCTGCCAGCAGAAACGGTGGATGGAGATTTTAAGAGAAATTTGGATAAGTACATGGAAGGGCGGGGCATGATCCAGGTGGGGGTGAAAGGATGAGGCAGGAAAGGAGTTTGGCACAGGCTAGATGGGCCTAAGAGCTCTTCGACTCTACTCTACCTCTTATTTTTCTGCTTGGATATACAGGAAGGATGTAGAAGCTTTAGAGAGAGTGCAGAGGAGATTTACCAGGATGCTGCCTGGATGAGAGAGCATGTTGAGTGAACTAGGGCTTTTCTCTTTGGAGTGAAGGAGAATGAAAGGTGACTTGATAGAGGGTACAATTTTAAAGAAGGTACAAGGGCAACTTCAGAGGTAGGATTTTCACACAGAGAGTGGGGGATGCGTGGAATACACCACTCAGGGGTGTGGTAGAGGCAGATACCTTAGGGACATTTAAAAGACTCTTAGATAGGCATATGGTTAGAAACCATAGAAACCATAGAAAAACTACAGCACAGAAACAGGCCTTTTGGCCCCTCTTGGCTGTGCCGAACCATTTTCTGCCTAGTCCCACTGACCTGCACACGGACCATATCCCTCCATACACCTCCCATCCATGTATCTGTCCAATTTATTCTTAAATGTTAAAAAAGAACCCGCATTTACCACCTCGTCTGGTAGCTCATTCCATACTCCCACCACTCTCTGTGTGAAGAAGCCCCCCCTAATGTTCCCTTTAAACTTTTCCCCCTTCACCCTTATCCCATGTCCTCTGGTTTTTTTCTCCCCTTGCCTCAGTGGAAAAAGCCTGCTTGCATTCACTCATAAAGTCCCAACCTATTCAACCTTTCTCTGTAACTGAATTTTTCAAGTCCCAGCAACATCCTTATAAACCTTCTTTGTAGTCTTTCAAACTTATTTATATCCTTCCTGTAATTTGGTGACCAAAACTGAACACAATACTCCAGATTCGGCCTTACCCATGCCTTATACAACCTCATCATAACATTCCAGCTCTTATACTCAATACTTTGATTAATAAAGGCCAATGTACCAAAAGCTCTCTTTACGACCCTATCTACCTGTGATGCCACTTTTAGGGAATTTTGTATCTGTATTCCCAGATCCCTCTGTTCTACTGAACTCCTCAGTGCCTTACCATTAACCCTGTATGTTCTACTTTGGTTTGTCCTTCCAACGTGCAATACCTCACACTTGTCAGTATTAAACTCCATCTGCCATTTTTCAGCCCATTTTTCTAGCTGGTCCAAGTCCCTCTGCAGGCTTTGAAAACCTTCCTCACTGTCTACTACACCTACAATCTTTGTATCATCAGCAAATTTGCTGATACAATTTACCACATTATCATCCAGATCATTGATATAGATGAAAAATAACAATGGACCCAGCACTGATCCCTGTGGCACACCACTAGTCACAGGCCTCCACTCGGAGAAACAATTCTCTACTACCACTCTTTGGCTTCTTCCATTGAGCCAATGTCTAATCCAAATTTACCACCTCTCCATGTATACCTAGCGACTGAATTTTCCTAACTAACCTCCCATGCGAGACCTTGTCAAAGGCCTTACTGAAATCCATGTAGACAATATCCACTGCCTTCCCTTCATCCACTTTCCTGGTAACCTCGTCAAAAAACTCCAATAGATTGGTCAAACATGACCTACCACGCACAAAGCCATGTTGACTCTCCCTAATAAGCCCCTGTCTATCCAAATACTTGTAGATTCTGTCTCTTAGTACTCCCTCCAATAACTTACCTACTACCGACGTTAAACTTACCGGCCTATAATTTCCCGTGTTACTTTTCGATCCTTTTTTAAACAACGGAACAACATGAGCCACTCTCCAATCCTCCGGCACCTCACCTGTAGACAGCGACATTTTAAATATTTCTGCCAGGGCCCCTGCAATTTCAACACTAGTCTCCTTCAAGGTCTGAGGGAACTCCGTCAGGTCCCGGAAATTTATCCACTTTAATTTTCCTCAAGACAGCAAGCACCTCCTCCTTTTCAATCTGTACATTTTCCATGATCTCACTACTTGTTTCCCTTAATTCCATAGACTTCATGCCAGTTTCCTTAATAAATACAGATGCAAAAAAAAACAATAAAGAGTTATGTAGGAAGGAAGGAGTAGATTGATCTTAGGTTAAAAATTTGGCACAATATCGTGGGTTGAAAAGCCTGTACTGTGCTGTAATGTTTTATCTAGCATTTGCCTACCCACCTACCCACTGACCCACCCACTACCCACCTATCCAACCATCCAGCTACCTACCCACCTACCTACCCACTTACGCACCCACCTACCAAACCACCTACCCACTCACTACCCACCTACTAATGACCTACTCACTTATCTACCCACCCAACTACCTACCCACCTACCACCTACTTTCCTACTATGTACCCACCTACCCACTCAATCATCTACCACCTACTCATCACCCACCCACCTACCTACCCACCCTCCTTCCCGGCCCAATGAACCGCACCGCCCAGCAGTCTACCTATTTAGCCCTAGCCTAATCACAGGACAATTTCAATTGACCAATTAGTCTATTAAGCAGCTTTGGACTGTGGGAGAAACTGGACACCCAGAGGAGAGGACACCTGTGCATTCCACACAGAGAACATAGAGAGGGGACAGAACAGAGCTTCGAACTCTGACCCCTGAGCTGTAGTAGAATGGTGCTAACCACTCACCACACTACCCTGGCGTGTAATATTCTATATTCTATGTTTGAAGGGATGTCGCTGTATTCTGAGGCCATGCGCTGGGATTTCGGCCCTTCAACTGATGGAAACATCCCTCCACTTGATCCTATGTGCTAGTTTCCCTGGAAATTCTGTCCAGCTCTCTGGATTCATAGTCCAGTATGTAACTACTGTGTATAGCCATTCCCTGGTGCTGGTCAAAGCAACATCAGTGAATTTCCTTACAAATTCACAGCCGTGAACATCATCAATAGAGTGAGGCTCTCACTGCTCTACCTGAACATCAGACTCCACCCGCAGCCTTGAATGAGCTTTCCAAATCGTTGGCACAGGGACAAATGACTGGAAAACCTTCTTCAATGGTGCATCATTCTGGGTTCCTCGGAGATAAACACGTGTATAATTACATGACTGAATACTATTGATTTAGCTTAATGTATCACACAACGTGGGATTTACTGTGAACACATTTCAGGCATCCTTCTCAAGACTCCAGGATTCAGGATTGTTTAATATCATTTCCAGTACACAAGTGCAAAGAAGAATGAAATAATTGTTACTCTAGATCTGATCCAGCACAAAAAAAACACAATAAGATAAAGAATACAATAATACAATAAGAACACAATAAATATACTGTAAATACATAAGATAGCTTATACGTACACATAGATTGATTGTATGTCCATACGGTGACACTGGGCACTGGAGTGTCTGTACACAAGGTGACTGACAGGAAATGATAAGGTAGTGGTGGTTGGGGTGGGTTAGTGGGAGGAGGTGTTGATCAGCCTCACTGCTTGGGGAAAGTAACTGTTTTTGAGTCTGGTGGTCCTGCTGGGAATGCTACATAGCCTCCTCGCTGATGGGAGTGGGACGAACACACATTATTAAATGACTGAGTGCTCTTGATTTAGCTCAATGTACGGATGACTTAAAGTGGACTGAAAAGCTTGAGCATGTGGGTATTAAGAAAGAGGATGTGCAGGAGCTTTTGGAAAGCATCAAGTTGGATAAGTCACCAGGACCGGCTGAGATGTACCACAGGCTACTGTGGGAGGCAAGAGAAGAGATTGCTGAGCCTCTGGCATTGATCTTTGCATCATCAATGGGGATGTAAGAGGTTCCAGAGAATTGGAGAGTTGCAGATGTTGTTCCATTATTCAAGAAAGGGAGTAGGGATAGCCCAGGAAATTATAGACCAGTGATTCTTACTTCAGTGGTTGGTAAGTTGATGGCAAAGATCCTGAGGGGCAGGATTTATGAACATTTGGAGAGGCATAATATGATCAGGAATAGTCAGCATGGCTTTGTCAAGGGCAGGTTGTGCCTTACGAGCCTGATTGAATTTTTTGAAGATGTGACTAAACACATTGATGAAGGTAGAGCAGTAGATGTAGTGTATATGGATTTCAGCAAGGCATTTGATAAGGTACCCCATGCAAGGCTTATTGAGAAAGTAAGGAGGCATGGGATCCATGGGGACCTTGCTTTGTGGATCCAGAACTGGCTTGCCCACAGAAGGCAAAGAGTAGTTGTAGATGGGTAATATTCTGCCTGGAGGTCAGTCACTAGTGGTGTGCCTCAGGGATCTGTTTTGGGACCCCTACTCTTAGTGATTTTTATAAATGGCCTAGATGAGGAAGTGGAGGGATGGGTTAGTAAGTTTGCTGATGACACGAAGTTTGGGGGTGTTGTGGATAGTATGGAGGGCTGTCAGAGGTTACAGCGGGACATTGATAGGATGCAAAACTGGGCTGAGAAGTGGCAGATGGAGCTCAACCCAGATAAGTGTGAAGTGGTTCATTTTGGTAGGTCAAATATGATGGCAGAATATACTATTAATGGTAAGACTCTTGGCAGTGTGGAGGATCAGAGGGATCATGGGGTTTGAGTCCATAGGACAATGAAACTTGCTGTGCAGGTTGACTCTGTGGTTAAGAAGGCATACGGTGTATTGGCCTTCATCAATCGTGGGATTGAATTCAAGAGCTGAGGGGTAATGTTGCAGCTATATAGGACCCTGGTCAGACCCCACTTGGAGTACTGTCCTCAGTTCTGGTCGCCTCACTATAGGAAGGATGTGGAAACCATAAAAAGGGTGCAGAGGAGATTTACAAGAATGTTGCCTGGATTGGGGAGCATGCCTTATGAGAATAGGTTGACTGAACTCGGCCTTTTTTCCTTGGAGTGACAGAGGATGAGAGATGACCTGATAGAGGTGGATAAGATGATGAGAGGCATTGATTGTGTGAATAGACAGAGGCTTTTTCCCAGGGCTGAAATGCTAGCACGAGAGGACAGTTTTAAGGTGCTTGGAAGTAGGTAGAGAGGAGATGTCAGGGGTAAGTTTTTTACACAGAGAGTGGTGAGTGCGTGGAATGGGCTGCTGGCAATGATGGTGGAGGTGGAAACGATAGGGTCTTTTAAGAGACTCCTGGACAGGTACATGGAACTTAGAAAAATAGTGGGTTAGGTGATCCTAGGTAATTTCTAAATTAAGGACATGTTCGGCACAGCATTGTGGGCTGAAGGGCCTGGATTGTGCTGTAGTGAAAAAAAATATCACTAAAGGAAAATGTCTCGTGTCATCCGGTGACCAGCCCAGTTATTTATTTATTAATTTCTTTCAGTCTTGAGGTCAGCGACAAGCCAACATGTTTGTCCACTCACACCTAACTCAAGAAGGTCAGTGGCACTGGTAGCCTTGAAGATCTGAGTCAGCAAATCATCTACCATCCAAGTCATCTTCTTTTCTTATGGCTGCCGTCAGAAAGGAGGTACAGGAGGCTCAGGTCCCACACCACTAGGTTCAGGAACAGTTATTACTCCTCAGCCATCAGGTTCCTGAACCAGATGGGATAACTTCACTCAGCTTCACTCACCCCATCACTGGAACTCTCTCTCTCTTTTCAAAAGCACAGTTCGTAGGGGTAATTCAGGACCCCATCGCACAGAGAACAGGAAGAATATACAACTCCTTACAGGGAGCGTTGGGAATTGAAGTCCACTTACTGACAGTGCAAACACTCAGGACTCTGCATTGACATCACATTCAGAGCCTCAGGTATAAAGCACCAGAGGACTGGCCTCCAAACAGCATGACTGTTAAAAAATAAATACGTACAATATAGAACATCACCATACAGCATAGTACAGGCCCTTCAGCCCACAATGTTGTGCAGACCTCCTAACCTACTTTAAGATCAATCTTACCCTTCCCTCCCACACACATCTTTATTTTTGTTATCCATGTGTCTATCTAAGAGTCTTTTAAATGTCTCTAATGTATCTGTCACTGCCCTCACCCCTGCAGGGTGTTCCACACACCCATCACTCTCTGTGTAAAAAAACACACTGAACCTATGACATTCCCCCTGCTTTCCTCCAAACACCCCTAAAGGCATGGCCCCTCATATTAGTCACTTTCTGCTCTGGGCTGGCTGTCTATTATATCTATACCTCTTATCATCTTGTATACCTCTACCAAGTCATCTCCCATCCTCCTTCACCCTAGCTCAGCCAACCTTTCTTCATCAGACATGCTCTCCAATCCATAGTTGGAGTTACATGCTCTTCATTTCTGAAGGAGGGTCTCGGCCTGAAACATCAACTCTTTATTCATTTCCACCAGTGCTGCCTGACCTGCTGAGTTCCTCCAGCATTTTGTGCATGTTGCTTTTTAGGTTAGAGAACATCTGCTATAATGAGAGGTTGGTCAAACTTGGGCTGTTTTTTCTGGAGCGGCAGAAGCTGAGGAAAGATCCGATGGAGGTTTATAAGATTCTGAGAGGCATAGAAACAGTAGTCACACAGTATATTCCTTCCAGGGTTGAAATGTCTAATACCAGAGGGACATGCACTTAAGAGGAGGGGGGTAATTTCAAAGGAGATGTGAGGGCAAGTTTTTTTACACAGAGTTGTGGGTGACTGGAATGTGCTGCCTGGGTTGGTGGTAGAGGCAGATATATTAGAGACCTTTGAGAGATGTTTAGGTTGGCACATCAATGTGAAGAAAATGAGAGGATATGGACATTGTGATGCCAGAAGCAATTAGTTCAGTTAGCGATTTGATTACAAATGTAATTGGTTCAGCACAACATTGTGGGTCGAAGGGCATGTTCCTATGCTATACTGTTCGATGTTCTCTCTGTCCTTGTTACCTCTCACCTCGACTACTCCAATGGGGTACAGCCGGCTTCTCACCTTCTACTCCTCCTAAATGAGTTCACCTCAACCTCTGGCCCCCACACCCAAACTCCACATTGCCCCCTCTTCAGTCCTGCACTTGCAGGCGAACAAATTTCTGCATAGACAACTCTTCTGATTTGAAGTCTCAATCTTTTGTTTCTGGAGCCCCCTCCAGCGTGCCACACCTCTGCGATCCTTGTGGCCCTTTGAAATCTAAGGGATCAAAATGTGGTGAGCCAGGAATGAAAGTTTAGAAACACAAATTCTGCAGAGCAACACCCACAAAATACTGGAGAAACTCAGCAACGCTATGCCAATGCATCTATAGAAATGTTTCAGGCCGAGACACTTCATCAGGACTGGAAAGGAAGGGAGAAGAAGCCAGATGAAGAATAAAAGACTATTTGTTCCCCTCTATATCAATCACCTCCCAACTTCTTACTTCATCCCTTCCCCTCCCCTCCACTCTCCTTCCCCCTCACCTGGTCTCACCCATCAGCTTTTAATCCTCCTCCTCCTCCCATCTTCTTATTCTGGCTTCTTGCCCTTCATTTCCAGCCCTGAGAAAGGGCCCAAAGCATCGACTGTTTATTCCGCTCCACAGATGCCGCCTGACCTGCTGAGTCCCTCGGAATTTAGAGTGAAATTTTATGGAGGGTCCATTGATCAGGTTGATGTTCCAACAACATTCGAGCTTTTTGAGCATTGTTAGTGCTACGTTCACCCCTGTTCCTCAAAGGGAATTCCACAACAATCCTCATTCATGCATTGTAGCAAAAGGAAAGTCTTTGCGTTGTCACAAAACAAATCATTTGCTTCAAGTTACCAAAAACAGACTGTTGACATGCTCAGAAAAGTCACGGCTGGTTCAATTCAGAATCAGTTTTAATATCAGTGGCATATGCTGTGAAATGTGTTGTTCTGCGGCAGCAGTGCATTGCAATGCCTAATATTAATAATAATAATAAAACTATAATTACATTAAGTATTGATTAAAAAATTAAAATGAACAAATAGTGCAAAAAGGAGAGCAAAAAATTGTCCCTGTAGAAATCTGATAGCAGAGGGGAAGAAGCTGTTCCTGAAACATTGAGTGTGTGTCTTCAGGCTCCTGTACCTCCTCCCTGATGGTTGCAATGAGAAGAGGGCATGTCCTGGGTGATGGGGGTCCTTAAAGATGGATGCTGCCTTTTTGAGGCATCAGCTTTTGAAGGTGTCCAGGATGTTGGGGAGGCTGGTGCCCATGATGGAGCTGACTGAGCTTACAACTTTCTGCAGCTTTTTCTGATCCTGTGCGGTGGCCCCTCCATACCAGACAGTGATGCAACCAGTCAGAATGCTTTCCATAGTACATCTATAGGCATTTTCAAGTGTCTTTGGTAACATACCAAATCTCCTCAAACTCCTAATGAAATATAGTCACTGTAAATCCTTCTTTGTAATTACATCAGTATGTTGCGAGGCAGTTCATCCTCACAAGTTTACAAAGAAAAATTTACAAGGATGTGGCTGGGACTTGGGGGAAGGATGGGATGGGCTCGGACTTCATTCCCTGGAGCGTAGGAGATTTGATAGAGGTATACAAAACTGTGAGGGATATAGATCGGGTAAATGCAGCAGGCTTTTTCCACTGGGGTTGGGTGAGACTAGAATTGGAGGTCATGGGTTGAAGGCAAAAGGTGAAATGTTTCAGGGGAACAGGAAGGCAGACCTTGCCACCCATAACAGATTCGGCCAGTGTCACTGGTGAAGGTGGTAATCTCAGCTCTGTGAGTAACTGACAGCTCTCTGGATGGCCCGTGAATAAAGTGAGAACCTGCTGTCTCCAATGACCCATCTGTGAATATGCTCACTCTAAAAGCCACATTGATCTGGTAGACGGCGTGGGGGCGGGGGGCGGGGGTGTTGGTGTTGGGGAAGAATGGTCATGTGGTCTGATTTTCTCTTGAGGACTCTGATGTTGTTTTAAGTGCACATTGTAACTAGGAGCATTCATCTCCAAACAGGTTTTAATGGGGTTATTAGTGTAAAAGAACAGGAAACGTTCAAAAGCATCCCTTCAAATATTAATGAGAGTGTTTAATCTGTTGCTTAATCACCATTCTTTGCACATATACTGCAAGGAGGTAGCTGATAGTATTTCTGTTATATCTCTGAATGACAGGACACTAATAAACTCCTCTTCAGTCCGTGATTTATGACCCGGCACTGTTTTCACATTACCTTACACTTACAATCTGCCAATATTTCATTGTCTCCAATCTTTCATCAGGTCATCCAAAATTAAGGATATTACCGACTTCAGGTATGACTGTGCAATACCATGCGCAGAATGTTCTACAATTTTTAACACTGATTAATATTTACAAAATTAATTTAATCTAGCATAATTGTTAATCTACATAATATAAACTATAGGAAGTATACTGATGAACCGATGGGTTAAAACTATTAGATGGGGTGAGTATCCCACTGTCGAGCTGAGAAAGACATACCTTGCGTTCAGAATCGGATTTATTATAAGACCATAAATCATAGGAACAGAATTAGGTCATTCGGCCCATCGAGTCTGCTGCACCATTCCATCATGGCTGATTTATTATCCCTCTCAACCCCATTCTCCTGCCTTCTCCCTGTAACCTTTCATGCTCTTACTAATCAAGAACCTATTAACTTCTGCTTTAAATATACCCAGAAACTTAGCCTCCACAGCCATCTGTGGTAATGAATTCCACAGATTCACCACTCTCTGGCTAAAGAAATCCTTCCTCATTTCTGTTCTAAATGGACGTCCCTCTATTCTGAGGCTGTGCCCTCTGATCCTAGACTCCCTCACCACAGGAAACATCCTCTCCACATCCACTCTATTTGTGTCCTCTGGCCCTAGACTCCCCCACCACAGGAAACATCCTCTCCACATCCACTCTATTTGTGTCCTCTGGTCCTAGACTCCCTCACCACAGGAAACATCCTCTCCACATCCACTCTATTTGTGCCCTCTAGTCTGAGACTCCCCCCTATAGGAAACATCCTCTCCACATCCACTCCATCTGTGCCCTCTGGTACCAGACTCCCCCCCATAGGAAACATCCTCTCCACATCCACTCTATCTGTGCCCTCTGGTCCTAGAGTCCCCCAGTATAGGAAACATCCTCTCCACATCCACTCTATCTGTGCCCTCTGGTTCCAGACTCCCCTCCATAGGAAGCATCCTCTCCACATCTACTTTATTTGTGTTCTCTGGTTCCAGACTCACCCACCACAGGAAACATCCTCTCCACATCCACTCCATCTGGGTTTGCTGGAGTTTAGAAGAATTGAAGATTTTCTTAATGTCACGATTCAAAATTGTTCAATATCATTTCCTGTACATGTATAAAGAACAAAATAATTGATACTCTGGATCTGATGCATTACAAAAAACACTTAATAAGATAAATAATAAAGGGGGGATCATATTGAAAGGGTGAGAGAGAGTGGATATGGAGAGGATGTTTTCCTGTCGTGGGGAGAATCTTGGACCAGAGGGCACAGCCTCAGAACAGGAACTGGAGCTTAGTGAATGCTTGATTAGTTAGGGCGTGAACGGTTACAGGGAGAAGGCAGGAAGGTTACAGGGTTGAAATGAAAAATGAATCGGCCATGATGGAATAGCACAGCAGACTTGATGGACTGAATGGTCTGATTCTGATCCTATGTGTTATGGTCTTATGGTCTTCTCTCACTAGGAGGGAGAGGACAACAGGCTGAAGAAGGTGCCTCTGTTAGCAGCCTCTGTTCCAGGTTACCCACCAGTCGTTCATTGTCGGTGGGTCTCAGTCAGAAGCTTTGGAGGGTCACTTTCACCAGGATCGCAGTGACTCAGTGCGTTGCCCCACCACCTTTGCAAAGGCAATTTCGAACTTGTCAGCAATATGCACTCACCGCAAGTGAATTGGGCGCCGCAGTGGTGCTGCGGTTACAGCTCGGGGTGTCGGAGTTCGGAGTTCAGTTCCAACATCATCTGTACATCCTCCCAGTGGAAAGTGTGAATTTCCTCCGGGTGCTTCACACTCCTCCCACAGTCCAAAGGCAAACCGGTTAGTAGGTTAATTAGTGATTGTGAATTGTCCTGTGGTTAGGCTGGGGTTAAATCGGTGGGCTGCTGGGTGACATGGTTCGGTGGACCAGAAGGGCCTGTTTTACACTGTATCTCAATAAATAAATAAATAATGCATAAATACATTTTAAAATTCTCTTCACCATTTGTTAATCGGGGGCTGCACAACTTGTTTTGCTGAAAGGCTGATTTACAATCGAAACCACTTCCTGGGGACCCTTGTGAGAAACACAATTTGTTATGACTGTAGTTAATCAGATACTAATTAGCTACGCTTTTTAAGTACTCTCATTAATTAGCTTACTTGAGCTCTAATACATTGGAGAACTTGTACATTGCATCACAATTGCATTTTCAATATAACTTTAAACTCATGAAGGATCTCACCCACTCTGTTCATGGACTGTCTGTCCCACTCCCATCATAGGGAGGAGGCTACGTAGCATCCACACCAGGACCACCAGACTCACAGACAGTGACTTTCCCCAAGGCGTAAGGCTGATCAACACCTCCACCCACTAACTCCACCACGACCTTATCATTTCCTGTCAGTCACTTTATGTACAGCCTAAAGACTCTCTGATCTACCGGCTGTTCCTTGGGAGACACACGGAGACAAACATCAAGTGCTGCTGGCAGATCACCACCTCGGTGAAAGACCCCCGTTGCTCTTCCCAAAACTTCTTTGTCTGCAAGCACATTGAGACGTCCGTGGAGGAATGCTGCCAGCCGGCACACTGCAGGCTGCAGGAGTTGGTGCTGAGGGACGCACTGAATGGCAGCTGTGCCGTTGATGAGTATGAGTCCAAAAGGACAGGACTGATGAATGTAAAGATGAACCGTTTATTCTTGTAGATAAAGTTCTCATTATGAATAAAGTTTATCTTGTTAAATATGTTTGATACCTAGTGAATATGAGATGGAGAAGGTAGGGCACACTAGGATTGGCGGCACGCGAGATTTCAGCTGTTGGAATGTGGGGTAAAACTGAAAATATCATCCCCTCCCCCTTCATACCCTAACATTTGCTTTCTTGCAGGCATTCACAGGAAAGTGAAAAAATAAAATAGAATTTATGAAAAACTATACATAAGCAAATTGGGCATGGGGCTAGTCACCCCATCCCGTAAAAACCCAGCGCTACACAAACACCAACAAAAGCTTGTAAGGTCCTTGTTCCTGGGAGAGAAACAACACGTGGGTTACACCCTGAAAGACTGGCCCAGGGCAGAGGGCAGAGGGCAGAGGGCTCAGGTGAGTTGCTGTCAGTGGCCCATGTCCCAGTAGGGATGGTAGGCAAAGATAAATAAACAAAGGCTGACAAACAACCAATGTGCAAAAGGAGGTAAATCATGCAAATATGAGGGAAAAAATTAGATATATAATACTGAGAACATCAGTGGTCGAGTCCTGTAGGTTGTGGAATCAGTTCAGTGTTGGGGTGAGTGAAGTTACCCACCCCACTTCAGGAGCCTAATGGTTGAGGGGTGATAACTGTTCCTGAACTTGGTGGTGTGGGCCCTGAGGCTCCTGTATTCCTTCCTAGTCATAGTCATAGTCATAGTCATACTTTATTGATCCCGGGGGAAACTGGTTTTTGTTACAGTTGTTCCATAAATAATAAATAGTAATAAAACCATAAATAGTTAAATAGTAATATGTAGATTATGCCAGTAAATTATGAAATAAGTCCAGGACCAGCCTATTGGCTCAGGGTGTCTGACCCTCCAAGGGAGGAATTGTAAAGTTTGATGGCCACAGGCAGGAATGACTTCCTATGACGCTCTGTGTTGCATCTCGGTGGAATGAGTCTCTGGCTGAATGTACTCCTGTGCCCACCCGGTACATTATGTAGTGGATGGGAGACATTGACCAAGATGGTATGCAACTTAGACAGCATCCTCTTTTCAGACACCACCATCAGAGAGTCCAGTTCCATCCCCACAACATCACTGGCCTTACAAATGAGTTTGTTGATTCTGTTGGTGTCTGCTACCCTCAGCCTGCTGCCCCAGCACACAACAGCAAACATGATAGCACTGGCCACCACAGACTCGTGGAACATCCTCAGCATCATCCGGCAGATGTTAAAGGACCTCAGTGTCCTCAGAAAATAGAGACGGCTCTGACCCTTCTTGTAGACAGCCTCAGTGTTCTTTGACCAGTCCAGTTTATAGTCAATTGGTATCCCCAGGTATTTGTAATCCTCCACCATGTCCACACTGATGGTTGAGGGGTAATAACTGTTCCTGAACCTGGTGGTGTGGGACCTGAGGCTCCTGTACCTTTTTCCTTGATGGCAGCAGTGAGAAGAGAGCATGACCTGGATGGTGGGGTCCCAGATGATGGATGCTGCTTTCCTGTGCTGGCACTCCATGTAGATGTGCTCAGTGGCGGGGAGGGATTTACCGGTGCTGGACTGGGTTGTGGTCACTACTTCTTGTAAATTTTCCGTTCTCCATTCTTAAATATTAGAGTCGTAGAATCACAAAGCTGTACAGGAAAGAATCAGATCCTTCAGCCCTCTAGTCTATGCTGAACTGTTACTCTTCCGAGTCCCATCGTCCTGCATCTGAACCTAAGCCCTCCACACCCCTCACACCCAGGTACCTATCCAAATTTCTCAAATGTTGAAACTGAACCCACGTCCACCTTTTCCACTGGCAGACCATTCCACAGTCTCACCACGCTCTGACTGAAGAAGTTCTCTCTCAGATCCCCATTAAACATTTCACTTTTCATCCTTAACCCATGACCTCTAGTTCTAGTCTCACCCAACCTCCGCAGAGAAAGCCTGCTTGCATTTACCCTATCTATACCACGGATCCGATGCAGCATAAAAAAAACACAAATATTGTCGTCGTGGCTACCCCTCGAGGTCGAGGATGATGGTCTTCGTTCTGTTGATCTACTTATGGGCTCTCAAGTGGCTTGTGAGTCAATATAAAGAACACAATAAAAATAAAAAAACACAACAGGTATAAATGTAAAAGCAATCCCATGAAACACAATGTACAAGTAACTGTTATACACGTAGACTGACTGTATGTACATAAAGTGACACTAGGTGATGGGTTTGTAGTGGTAGTTGGGGATGTGGAGGGGTGGGTCAGTGGGTGGAGGTGTTGATCAGCCTTACTACTTGGGGAAAGGAACTGTGTTTGAATCTGGTGGTCCCAGCGTAGATGCTACGTAGCCTCCTCCCTGATGGGAGTGGGACAAACAGTCCATGAGCAGGGTGGGTGAGACCCTTCACAATGTAACTGACCCTTTTCCAGCACCTTTCTGTATTATGTCCTTGGTAGTAGGTAGGCTGGTGCTGGTGATGGTGATGCCTGTTTTGATTACCTGTTGTGTTGCATACTCTTCTGGTTGCCCCACTACAGGAAGAATCTTGAGGCTTTGGAGAGGGTGCAGAAGAGTTTTACCAGGAGGGAGAGACACAGTCACAGACTAAACAGTTCACTGAGTTTTAATGAGAACTGTAGAGAACAGAGGAAAATAATAAACACTCAGCCGACAGGGCTGCTAACTAAACTCTCAAACTAACTAAAAACTGACACTGTCACTGTGGCTCGAAAGCAGTAACCTACAACTGAATTAATTCCACTGCTTTAACAGCATCTACCTAACTAGTCATAGTCTACCTAAATAGTTACTGATCCCGGGGGAAATTGGTTTTCGTTACAGTTGCACCATAAATAATTAAATAGTAATAAAACCATAAATAGTTAAATAGTAATATGTAAATTATGCCAGGAAATAAGTCCAGGACCAGCCTATTGGCTCAGGGTGTCTGACCCTCCAAGGGAGGAGTTGTAAAGTTTGATGGCCACAGGCAGGAATGACTTCCTATGACGCTCTGTGCTGCATCTCGGTGGAATGAGTCTCTGGCTGAATGTACTCCTGTACCCAACCAGTACATTATGTAGTGGATGGGAGACATTGTCCAAGATGGCATGCAACTTGGACAGCATCCTCTTTTCAGACACCACCGTCAGAGAGTCCAGTTCCATCCCCACAATATCACTGGCCTTATGAATGAGTTTGTTGATTCTGTTGGTGTCTGCTACCCTCAGCCTGCTGCCCCAGCACACAACAGCAAACATGATAGCACTGGCCACCACAGACTCATAGAACATCCTCAGCATCGTCCGGCAGATGTTAAAGGACCTCAGTCTCCTCAGGAAGTAGAGATGGCTCTGACCCTTCTTGTAGACAGCCTCAGTGTTCTTTGACCAGTCCAGTTTATTGTCAATTGGTATCCCCAGGTATTTGTAATCCTCCACCATGTCCACACTGACCCCCTGGATGGAAACAGGGGTCACCGGTACCTTAGCTCTCCTCAGGTCTACCACCAGCTCCTTAGTCTTTTTCACATTAAGCTGCAGATAATTATGCTCACACCATGTGACAAATTCCTACCGTAGCCCTGTACTCAGACTCATTTCCCTTGCTGATGCATCCAACTATGGCAGAGTCATCCGAAAACTTCTGGAGATGACAAGACTCTGTGCAGTAGTTGAAGTCCGAGGTGTAAATGGTGAAGAGAAAGGGAGACAAGACAGTCCCTGTCACTGATCTCCTTTCCAGGAACATGAACTAAGGTAAGCAGGGAGCGTTGTCGATGAAGATTTGCCAGGACTGAAACAAAAGGAGGAGAATTAAACACAATTACAAAGAAACACCAATCGGCTGGAAGGTGAGCATTCTCACCTGCGTGACTGTCGTCTTCTTCCAGCTGCCCGTATGTCCTTGGAACGTGGAAAGAAACTGGGGAATCTGGAGGAGACCCACTTGGTCACAAGGAGATTGTATACAGACAGTGGCAGGAATTGAACCCAATTACAGGTGCTGTGGAGCGTTACACTAATCACTGCACAGCCAGACAATGGTGGAGAGGGTGCCTTTGGGGACGCTGGTGTTTCCAAAGCATGCCAAAGAACATAGAACAGTATGGCGCAGTGCAGGCCTTCAGTCACAATGTAGTGTTGGCATTTCAATCTAACCCTTCCATCCACATAACTCCCTCCACTTTTCCATCATCCACATGCCTAAGAGACTCTGAAACGTCCCTAATGTATCTGCCCCTAACGCCACCCTGGCAGGGCATTCCACACACCCACGTTCTCTGTGTAAAGAACTTAGCCCTGACATCCAGTCACATTAAAATCATGCCCATTTGATGCCAGGATGGTTTCCACTGCAGTTGGCAGCACACACTCCCTGGCTGAGGAGCAGGCTCGCTGCCTGTATGGGTGGGCAGTCAGCAGAGGGAGTAGCAGACAGGACTGCCGGAGACGCAGGTCAGCACCTCATTACAATTTCACTCTAAACAGCAATCTGATTAAAAGCGAGTGTGTTGGTGTCTAGATGACAACACGAAACCTGTGTGGGAGAGTTTTTAAAGCGGAAGAGCTGTTGCACTGGGGCAGTTCCTCTCTTTTGGCCTTGGAAATCCGGGAGTAATCGTCACGTCTGGGAATTTCCTTTGTTTCTATTTATTCCGGGCATTCGATCCACACCGCCCAGCAACTCCCCGATTTAATTCTAGCCTGAACATGGGACAATTTACAATGACCGGTTAACCTATCAACCAGTAGGTCTTTGGACTGTGGGAGGAAACTGGAGCACCCGGAGGAAACCCATGCGGTCATGGGGAGAACATACAAACTCCTTACAGACAACGGCAGGAATTGCAGTGTTGGTGAGGCCTAATCTGGAGTATTGTGTGTAGTTTGGTCACCTATCTGCAGGAAAAGGTGGTGAGAGTGTGGAGTGAGCTGCCAGCACAAGAGGTGCAAGTGAAGCTTGGATGGGTGGATCGTGGGGCTATGGAGGACAGTGGTCCAAGTGCAGGCCGACGGGGGCAGGTGCAGGCTGACAGGGGGAGGTGCAGGCTGACAGAGGGCAGATGCAGGCCGACGGGGGCAGGTGCAGGCTGACAGGGGGAGGTGCAGGCCGATGGGGCAGGTGAAGGCTGACGGGGGTAGGTGCAGGCCGACAGAGGGCAGGTGCGGGCCGACGGGGGCAGGTGCAGGCTGATGGGGGTAGGTGCAGGTTGACAGGGGTAGGTGCAGGCCGATGGGGCAGGTGAAGGCTGATGGGGGCAGATGCTGTTCGAGGGGGGCAGGTGCAGGCAGCTTAATTGAACTGATGGGTCACAGCGTCTGTTTCTGAGCTGTACTTTCCTATGTACATTGAAACACACAGTGAAATACATTGTTTGTGCCAACGACCAACGTGGTCCGAGGATGTGCTGGGGGCAGCCCGTACGTGCCATCATGCTTCCAGTGTTGACAAGGCATGCCCAGAACTGAATAACCCAAACCCGTACGCCTGCGGACTGTGGGAGGAAACCGGAGCACCTGAAGGAAACCCACATGGTCACGGATAGAAAGTACAAACTCCTTACAGACAGCAGTGGGAATTGAACCCTGGTCGGTGATCTCTGGCGCCAGACTAATACAACATGGTGTGATGTTAATACTATTGTCAGTTCAACCCATTTCTCCTCCTTGCTCCTGACTAGATCCTATTGCCTCTTACTGAAGTGCACTTTCATGATTAGCAGACACCTCACATCTATCTCCTGACAGCGAGAAACCAGAAGACCATGAGACATTAGAGCAGAATTGGGTTATTCAGCCCATTGAGTCTGCTCCACCATTTTGATTTTGGTTGATCTATATCCCTCTCAACTCCATTCTCCTCTCTTCTCCCCATGACCTTTCACACCCTGACTTATCAGTTTCCACCTTAAAAACACCCAAAGATCTGGCCTCCAGTGGCAATGAATTCCACAGACTCAGCACTCTCTGGTGAAAGAAATCCCTTCTCGTCTCTGTTCTAAATGGATTTCTCTCTATTCTGAGGCTGTGCCCTCCTGTCCTAGCCTCCCCACACTACAGGAAACATCACTGCCTCCTATGTGTTCTTTTATCTTAAGCTCCCTATTCAAAGCTGGTTCATTGCACAACCAGCCAATCCAGAAAAGCTGATTCTCTGGTGGGCTCAACAACAAACTGCTCTGCAAAGCCATCTTGTAGGTATTCTAGAAACTCCGCCTCTTGGGATCCTGCACCTTGATTTTCCCAATCGACCTGCATTTTGAAATTCCCCATGACTATTGTAATATTGTCCTCTTGACGTGCATTTTCAATCTCCCATTCTAATTTGTAGACACAGCTTTACTACTGTTCAGAGTTCTGTATATAATCACATCAGGGTGTTTTTACTCTTGCTGTTCATAATGATTCAACACCTTCTGACCATATGTCACCTCTTCCTAAGGATTTAATTTCATTTTTTTTTATCAACTGAGCCACCTGACCCTCCCTGCCTACTTGCCTGTACTTTTTATAAAATGTGTATCCTTGGATGTTAAGCTCCCAGCTATGATCTTCTTTCAACCACAACTCAGAGATACCACAATGTCATCTCTAACTGCGTTACAAGATCATCTCCCTTATTCCGTATACTGTGTGCATTCAAATATAACACCTTTGTTCCTGTATTCATCACCCTTTTCGATTTTGTTCCTGTTACACTGCAACTCATCCCACTGACGGTGAATTTGCCCTGTCATCTACCTGTCCTTCCTGATAGTCTCACTACACACTTATATACCATCCATCCCATCCTTAGCCCTATCAATCTGGTTCCCCTCATCCTGCTGAATGAGTTTAAACCCTCTCAAAATAGTTCAAGCACACCCGCTGGCAAGGACGTTGGTCCCTCTCAGGTTCAAGTGTGACCTTCCCCAGGAGAGATCCTAATGATCCATAAATCAGAACCCCTGCCCCATGCACCGGTTCCTCAGCCACGCATTCATCCATTAAATCATCCTATTCTTACCCTCACTGGCATGTGGCACAGGCAGCAATCCAGAGATTACTACCTTGGAAGTCTAGCTTTTCAGCTTTCTACTTAACTCCTCCCTTCTCCCACCTATGTTGTTGGTACCAATATGTACCGAGACTTCTGGCTGCTCACCTTCCTTCTTTAGAATGTTGTGGACTCGATCCGAGACATCCCTAATGCTGGCACCTCAGGGGGCAACATGGCATCCGGAGATCTCTATTTCTTCCACAAAATCTTGTGTCTATTCTTCTAACTGTGGAATCCCCTATCACTACTGCAATCCTCTTCTCCCTCCTTTTCTTCTGAGCTACAGCACCAGACTCAATGCCAGAGATCTGGTCACTGTGGTGTCCTCCTGGTAGGTCGTCAGTACACTAGCCCACCACACATTCCATGTGATTGACTACGTGTGCCCACCAGCGTCCATTTCCAACACTGATGCTTGTCCAGAATTCTTGGATCTCTTTCTTTTTAAATCTTTTTATTGAATAAGTATACAAAAAGGTAAGCCATATAGGCACTAATACACTGTTAGAATATAATAAAATTACAGAAGATATTAATACAAAAAAAGTACAACAATGTAATTTAAACATAACATACCAAGGTAACATAATAGTATACTAATTTATATCTATATATCAATAGAGAAATGGAAAAAAAAAACCCCCAAAAAAACCCACCGTGTAACTAACTAAAAGCAAAGCAATGGGCTAACTTGAAACCAAACAGAGTTAAAAAACTTAAAATCACGTCCTCAATCCCGACCTCCATTAAAAACAGTAAAAAAAAAACAAGAAGGGTATATATTACATTAAATGAAAATATTGAATAAAAGATCTCCAGGTCTGTTCAAATTTAAGTGAGGAATCATACAGATTGCTTCTAATTTTCTCCAAATTCAAGCATAATATCGTCTGAGAAAACCAAAAAAAGGTAGTTGGAGCATTAAGCTCTTTCCAATGTTGTAAGATACGTCTTTTCGCCATTAAAGTAAGAAATGCAATCATTCTACAGGCTGAAGGGGAAAGATTACTGGAAATTTTAGGTAGTCCAAAGATAGCAGTAATAGGGTGAGGAGAAATATCTATATTCAATACCTTGGATCTCAACAGAATTAATTGTTAGCACAGGTCAAGGGTTAAGGCTGGGGTCTACCTGCTCTTTCATATGTTATGTGTAGCTTTACATTGAAAGGAATATTTGCATATAAATAGTTCTGTATATAACGTGAGTCAAATTCCACAACACACTTCCCAAGATTATTAACTAAATTTGGACATTAGTGCACCATGACACTAAATACAGAGTCTTTCCTAGTACTGACAATTTCCTGAGTTATGACCTAATTAATCTTTCTCATGCACTTCTCCATTTGTGAATAAAAATCCCAACTGGGTATTCCAAGTCCACCCTGAGCAGATTAAATTCTTTTCTTAACTCCACTCAACTTCACTCACCTTATCACTGAACTGTTCTCCCATCCTATAGACTCACTTTCAAGGACTCGTGTCATCTCATGTTTTCAATATTTATCGTTTATTTATTTATTATTATTTTCCTATACCTCTAATCTCCTCTTCACTACATAGGTGCATAGGTGCAGGACATACGTATTCCAAAAATGAAGAAATACTCAAATGGTAAAATAATACAACCGTGGCTGACAAGGGAAGTCAAAGCTATTGTAAAAGCAAAAGAAAGGCACCCAACAAAGGAGAAATTAGTGAGATGACGGAGGATTGGGAAGCTTTTAAAACCTACAGAGAGCAACTAAAAAATCATTAGACAGGAAAAGACGAAATATGAAAGCAAGCTAGCAAATAATATCAAAGCACACAGTAAAAAGTTTTTTTCAAGTATGTTAAAAATAAAAGAGAAATTGGAGTGGATATAGAACCACTAGAAAATGAGGCAGGAGAAATAATAATGGCGGGGGGGCAAGGAGATGGATGAATGAGTATTTTGCATCAGTCTTCACTATGGAAGACACTAGCAGTGTGCCTGATGTTGTAGTGTGTAAAGGAAGAGAAATGGGTGCAATTACTATTACAACAGAGAAGGTGCTCAAAAGCTGAAAGTCACCCGGACCAGATGAACTGCACCCTAGGGTTCTGAAAGAGGTTGTGTTAGAGATTGTGGTGGCATTAGAAATAATCTTTCAAAAATTATTGGACTCTGGCATGGTGCCAGAGGACGGGAAACTTGCAAGTGTCACTCCACTCTTTAAGAAAGGAGGAAGGCAGCAGGAAGGAAATTATAGACCAGTTAGCCTGACCTCAGTGGTTGGGAAAATGTTAGTCAATTGTTAAGGATGAGGTGATGGAGTACTTGGTGACACAGGACGAGATAATACAAAGTCAGCATGGTTTCCTTCAGGGAAAATCCTGCCTGATGAACCTGTTGGAAGTCTTTAAGGAGATTACAAGTAGGATAGATAAAGGCGATACAGCAGATATTGTATATTTGGGCTTTCAGAAGGCCTTTGACAAGGTGCCACACATGAGGCTGCTTACCAAGTTAAGAGCCCATGGTATTACAGGAAAGTTACGAACATGGTTAGAGCATTGGCTGATTAGTAGGGGGCAGTGAGTGGGAATAAAAGGATCCTTTTCTGGTTGGCTGCCAGTGACTAGTGGTGTTCTGCAAGGGGTCAGTGTAGGGACCACTCCTTTCTGTGCTGTATATAAATGATTTAGATGATGGAATAGGTGGCTTTGCTGCCAAGTTTGCAGATGATACGAAGATTGCTGGAGGGGCAGTTAGTGTTGAGGAAACAGGTAGGCTGCAGAAGGACTTAGACAGATTAGGAGAATGGGCAAGAAAGTGGCAAATGAAATACAATGTCAGAAAATGCATGGTCATGCACTTTGGTAGTAGAAATAAATGTGCGGACTATTTTCTAAACAGTTAGGAGTGGGACTGGGTATAAGTGTATTTGGATAGATGTATACTGTATGTCTTTGTGGCATTGTAGCTTTGTGCATTGTAAACTGTGTCTAACCAATTTTAAAGAGTTTTTGAGATAGTTACCGGGAAGGTTGATGAAGGTAAGCCTATGGATGTTGTCTACATGGACCTTAGTAAGGACCTTGATCAGGTCCTGCATGGGAGGTTAGGCAAAAAGGTTCAGTTACTCAGCAGTCAAGATGAGGTAGTAAATTGGATTAGACATTGACTTTGTGGGAGAAGCCAGAGAGTGGTAGTAGAGGGTTGCCTCTCTGACTGGAGGCCTGTGACTAGTGGTGTGCAGTAGGGATCGGTGCTGGGTCCACTGTTGTTTGTCATCTATATCAATGATCTTAATGATAATGTGGTTAAATGGATCAGCAGCTTTGCAGATGATACTCAGATTGGAGATGTAGTGGACAGTGAGGAAGACTATCAGAGCTTGCAGAGAGATCTGGACCAGTTGGAAAAAATGGGCTGAAAAATGGCAGATGGAATTTAATGCAGACAAGTGTGAGGTGTTGCACTTTGGGAGGACCAAATGTTACTCCACTATTTGAGAAGGGTGGGAGGAAGCAGAAAGGAAACTATAGACCTGTTAGCCCGACATCAGTGGTTGGGAAGTTGTTGGAATTGATTTTTTAGGGATGAGATTATGGAATACCTGGAGGTACATAACAAGATAGGCCAAAGCCAGCATGGTTTCCTGAAAGGAAAATCCTGCCTGACTAACCTACTGCAATTTTTTGAGGAAATAACAAGCAGGGTAGACAAAGGAGATGCAGTAGATGTGGTGTACATGGATTTTCAGAAGGCCTTTGACAAGGTGCCGCACATGAGGCTGCTTAGCAAGATAAGAGCCCATGGATTTATAGGGAAGTTACTAGCGTGCGTGGAGCATTGGCTGATCAGCAGAAAACAGAGAGTGGGAATAAAGGGATGCTATTCTGGCTGGCTGCCGGTTACCAGTGGAGTTCCACAGGGGTTGGTGTTGGGACCGCTGCTTTTTACGACGTTATGTCAATGATTTGGACCATGGGATTAATAGATTTGTGGCTAAATTTGCAGATGATACAAAGATAGGTGGAGGAACGGGTAGTGTTGAGGAAACAGAGAGCCTGCAGAAAGACTTAGGTAGTTTAGGGGAATGGAGAAAGAAATGGCAAATGAAATACAATGTTGGAAAGTGTATGGTCATGCACTTTGGTGGAAGAAATAAATGGGCAGACTATTATTTAGATGGGGAGAGAATTCAAAATGCAGAAATACAAAGGGACTTGGGAGTCCTTGTGCAAGATATTCTGAAGGTTAGCCTCCAGGTTGAGTCGGTTGTGAAGAAGGCGAATGCAATGTTGGCATTCATTCTAGAGGTATAGAATATAAGAGCAGGGATGTTAATGGTTTGGTATAGTCTAATTTGGTCAAAGGGCCTGTTTTTGTCCTGTTGTGTTCTATGATTCTATGACTAATAAATAAAGCTAATCTTTATCTTATGAAATGGAAGTGGTTGCTGCACTGATGTACTGTCGGGTGATGAGCAGGAATAGATGTCCCAGCAGGGAAGTACTGATGCCCATCTTGATATCCCAGCTGCTTTCCAAGCTGACATGCCCCAGCTCAGCCCTTTGGAGAATCAAACCAGCAGACCCTCCTGCTCCCGGTTGCCCGGAACTTCAAGCTCAAGTTCAAGGTCAAGTTTATTGTCATCTGACTGTACATGCATACAACCAAACAAAGCAACGTTCCTCCACACCACAGTGCATCCACAAAACATACATCACACACAGACATAAACCAAAACATTACCACAAGTAAGTTAGTAAAATATAATTCAAAATGTACGCAGTGCATAGCACCGGTAAACTGTCAAAACCCGTGGTCCTAGTGATGAGCGGGGTATTCAGTAGTCTCACAGCCTGAGGGAAGAAGCTGTTACCGAATCTGACGGTTCTAGTCCTGATGCTCCTGTACCTCCTTTCTGACAGCAGAGGGTCGTAGATACTGTGGGTTGGATGGTGGTATTGATCTTCAACAATGCTTTGGGCCCTTCATCTGCAACGCCCCCAGTAAATGTCACAAATGGGGGGGATAACTTGGCTGACTGACCTGGCGGTTGAAGGCTGTAGATGGACTTAGGTATGGACGCAGATGAGAACTTAATCCACTCAAGACTTTCTGTGCAGAGACGCTGGGGAAAAGTCAGTTGGATTATTATTCACAAGTGGGGCGGCTCTCGAAAAAGATTAATTTGGTCATGGTTCTCGTAATTGTCAATGGGATCTTACTATACATAGAACGTCTCCACACTTACAGATTGATTCACTGAGGTCCAAAAATAGTAATTAATTTTAGGAAGTAGATTGTGACATTTTGACACATGTTACAGAGCTATATATATGCAAATATTCCTTTCTGTTTAATACTACATAAATATTAATATACCCCCTGCCGAATACACCTTCACACTGGTTGTTACCTGAATAAGGTCCACTATTTCGATCAGGTGCCTAGGGAGTAACACTGTCTCTTTATAAATCACTTTGGTAACTTTCTCTGACGGTATCTACCTGCATCATTTATTGTTCACATTCTGGGGACCCGATGAGAACAACGGCCTGTCAGTAATGATACTCCGATTCTGCTTCCAGGAGATGACAATGATACAGGACAGGAGAAATACCGATGTCCTTGAACAGAAAAGCCTACAAAAGTAATGTATGTGACCCTGTCCATCAAGGATTTTTCTCCCCCCACTGCTGAGCACATCGGCCCAGAGTGCTGTTGCAGGAAAGCAGCATCCATCATCAGGGACCCCCCCCCACCCAGGCCATGCTCTCTTCTCGCTGCTGACATCAGGAAGAAGGTACAACAGCCTCAGGACCCACACCACCAGGTTCAGGAACAGTTATTACCCCTCAGCCATCAGGCTCTTGAATCAGTGGGGATAACTTCACTCACCCCAACACCGAACTGTTCCCACTTTAAAGGGCTCTTCATCTCATGTTCTCAATATTTATTTCTTATCATTACTGTTTTTTTTTCTTTTTGTATTTGTACAATTTGCTGTCTTTTGCATAATAGTTGGTGTGGTCTTTCATTTAGTACTGCCTGCAAGAAGATGAATCTCAGAGTTGTATATATGGTGACATATACATACTTTTGCAATAAATTTACTTTGAGCTTTGAACTTTAGAAATATATATAAAAAATAAATTAAACAAGTGGTGCAAAAAGAGAGCAGAACTAGTGAAGTTCATAGTGTTCCATAGGTTGGTTCATCGTCCATTCAGAGATCTGATGGTGGAGGGGAAGAAGCTGTTCCTGAAACATTGAGAGTGTGTCTTCAGGATCCGGTACCTCCTCCCTGATGGCAGCCATGTCCTGGGTGGACCTTCATTACACCACACTAGAAGTATTCTGTTCAGTTCTGGCTGCTTCATATTACGAAGGATGTAGATGCTTTAGAGAGGGTGCAGAGGAGATCTTCCAGGGTGCTATCTGGATTAAAGAACATGTCTTATGAGGACAGGTTAAGTGAGCTCGGGCTTTTCTCTTTGGAATGAAGGAGGATGAGAGATGACTTGATAGAGGTGTACGAGATGATAACAGGCATAGATCGAGTGGATAACCAGACACTTTTCCCAGGGTGGAAAATGTTAATATCAGTGGACATCTGTTAAAGGTGAGTGGAAGAAAGTTTTGTGGAGATGTCAGAGGTAATTTTTTTTTTAAATTTTTTTTTTACACAGAGAGTGGTATGTGCATGGAATGTGCTGCTAGGTGGTGGTAGAGGCAGACACATTAGGGACCTTTAATAGGCACATGGATGATAGAAAAATGGAGGGGTATGTGGGAGGGAAGGGATGGATTGATCTTGGAGTAGGTTTATATAGATCAGTACAACCTAGTGGGCTGAAGGGTCTTTCCTGTCCTGTGTTGTTCTATGTTCTGAGGGTCCCCACCTCTGTCAAGCATTTATGTTTCATAATCACTTTAGCTGCAAATTGCACTGTCCTTAAGATTCACTTCATCATCAGAGCAACACGTACAGGGGAATAACAACAGTGGATGTTGTGGGCCGAGGACTATTCCACTCCATAGATGCTGCCTTTCACCAGCATTTTGTGTGTTTTGCTTCAGATATCCAGCGTCTGCAGAATCTCTTGTGGAGAGTCACCTGAATACTTTGTAATATTAGTGTCACTCTGCTGTAGCTGGAAGCTGAAGGGCACATGGCAAACCGTGCTCTCTGCTGTTATCTGCACTTCATACGTTAGGCATCTCACAAATTATGTCCTTCCTGTCACTTCCTGTAATCTGCATGCAGGACATGCCCTTGTCTCATTTCTACCATCAGCGAGGCGGTACAGCAGCCTGAAGACGCACTCGGCGAATGGACAATAAACACAGGCACAGGACTTCACTACTTTTTCCTTGGTTTTTGCTCTCTTTCTGCACTAATTCTTTATTTAAATCTAAACCTCATTGTAATCAGAATCAGACAGGTTTAATGTCACCTGCATATGTTGTGAAATTTGTTGTCTTTGCAGCAGCAGTACAATGCAATACATAATAACAGCAAAAAAGCTGAATTACACTAAGTCTACATATAAAATAGTTAAATTAAATAAGTAGTGCAGAAACAGAAATAAAAATTGTAGTGAGGTAGTTTTCATGAGTTCAGTGTCCATTTAGAAGTCAGAAGGCAGAGCACTTAGTTTTATTTTATGTATTGCAATGTACTTCTGTTACTGAGCTGTGTCTCAATCATTTTATTTTACCTTTGAGTAATGCAGTGTCTCTGAAATGTGCCACACATTTAGTATCATCGCTGAAAACTCAGCAGCCCAGATGTGGACAGCAGCATAGAACATATAGCAGAACATAGAAATCTGATACTTGGCCACACAAAAGATTAAAAATTCAACACTCTACTTCTCGTGGTTAACCCAAAACATTGTGTTGATGCTGGATAGGTCTGACTTGAAGTTACAGAACTGCCTGAGACATATGCATTCAATAGGAGTTCTAACCTTGAGAAATGTTATGATGAGGTTGTATAAGGCATTGGTGAGGCCAAATCTGGAGTATTGTGTTCAGTTTTGGTCACCAAATTACAGGAAGGATATAAATAAGGTTGAAAGAGTGCAGAGAAGGTTTACAAGGATGTTGCCGGGACTTGAGAAACTCAGTTACAGAGAAAGGTTGAATAGGTTAGGACTTTATTCCCTGGAGCGTAGAAGAATGAGGGGTGATTTGATAGAGGTATATAAAATTATGATGGGGATAGATGGAGTGAATGCAAGCAGGCTTTTTCCACTGAGGCAAGGGGAGAAAAAAAACCAGAGGACATGGGATAAGGGTGAAGGGGGAAAAGTTTAAAGGGAACATTAGGGGGGGCTTCTTCACACAGAGAGTGGTGGGAGTATGGAATGAGCTGCCAGACGAGGTGGTAAATGCAGGTTCTTTTTTAACATTTAAGAATAAATTGGACAGATACATGGATGGGAGGTGTATGGAGGGATATGGTCCGTGTACAGGTCAGTGGGACTAGGCAGAAAATGGTTCGGCACAGCCAAGAAGGGCCAAAGGGCCTGTTTCTGTGCTGTAGTTTCTATGGTTCTATGGTTCTAAATGATCCTAGGAATGAGAGGGTTAACATGTGACGAGCTCTTGGCTCTGGGCCTGTACTCCCTGGACTTCAGTAGAATGAGGGGGTGCAGGAATCTCGGTGAAACTGATTGAATATTGAAAGGTCTGGACAGAATGGATGTGGAAAGGATATTTCCTGTAGTGGGGGGAGTCTAGGATCAGCGGGCACAGCCTCAGAATAGAGGGATGTTCCTTTAAAATAGTGATGAGTAGGAATTTCTTTAACCAAGGTGAAGAATCAGTGGAGTTTGTTGCCACAGACAGTTTTGGAGGCCAAGTTATTGAGTATATTTAAGGTAGAAGCTGATAGGTTCTTGATTAGTCAGGGTGTCAAAGATTACGAGGAGAAGGTAGGAGAATGGGGTTGAGAGGGAAAATAAATCAGCCATGATGGAATGGTGGGGCAGACTCGATGGGCCGAATGGCCTAATTCTGCTCCCATGTCCTATGGTCACCTGCACAACACACAAAATTGTGGTCAGGCAACACACGCACTCTGCAGGTCAGACACCATCAGTGGAGAGGAGTAACCTGTCAATGCTCGGGTCAGGCACGTTCTATGGAGAGGAGTAAACAAAGGACGGCAATAAACCATCAATGCTTCAGGCCATCAGGACCCAGAATCTTTAATCTTAACAATGATTTTGTTGTCACTTGTATTTGTCTCCAATATTGGAATCCCTTGACCTTAGGACCACCAGCACTACATTGACTTCCAAGACATAATATGTTATTGTCCATTCCTTGGAACCATTCTCGTCTCCCTGTTGAAGGTAATCCCACAGTGTTGTCAGGTAGGAGGGTCCTGAACCACAAGAGTTTCTGTAGAACCCGGAAATCCAGAGCAACACACACAAAATGCTGCAGGTCTATGCAGATGAATAAACAGTTAATGTTTTGGGGTGAAGCTCTTCATCAGGATATCAGGAGGTCCCAAGAGGTCTGAATAACCACCAAAATAGATCAATCTAAATTGTTTCTCACTTCTCTGTTGGACCCAGTGCAGTCTCTTCACTTGGATTTAGAAATATCCGACATTTCCTTGTCAAGGGAAATGTTTCATTCAAAGGTTGAACTGGTTTGCCTCTGGAATGAGAGAAGGGTTGTAGTGGGCAGTGATTCATGTTCTGCTGGGTCTGTTCTCGAGTAGAGGAGGTGCTCTACAGTTCCGTGCTCAGTTCACTAGCACCATTTCCTATTTTCACAGAGTCCGAGAGGAGTACAGCCCAGCAACGGGGCCTTTGGCCATCTAGTTCAAACCAACCCGATCATCTACCTAGTACTGTGTTTGCCTCCAAAACTGGAATCACTTATCAGTAGGACCATCAGAGTTAAATTGACAAACACGGACCATTACATCAGGGTACAAGCCCTTCAACCCACTACTTTGTGCTGACCTTTCAACCTACTGCAAGATCAATCTAATCCTTCCCTCCCACATACCCCTCCAGTTTTCTACCGACCATCCCTGTCTTTAATGTCTCTGCCTCTACCACTACCCTTGGCAGCATGTTCCACACACTCACCACTCTGAGTAGAAAGAAACCTACCTTGACATCCTCCCTGCACTTTCCTCCAACCGTTATAAAACTGTGATTCCCAACCAGAATCAGGTTTATTATCACTGATATACGTTGTGAAATTTGTGGCAGCTGTACAATGCAATGCATAAACGTTTAGATAAATCAATAAAAATATTGAAAAAGATAAATTACAACAAAAAAGACAGTATATAAAAAAGTACATGGTGCAAAAAAAGAGAGCAGAATAACGAGGTGATGGTCATGGGTTGATGCATTATTCCGAATCTAAGAGTCACTTAAATGTCCCAAAAGTATCTGACTTTACCACCACCCTGTCAGTATTCTCCACACACTCGCCGGTCTGTAAAAAAAATTCATCTGACACCCCCCCCCAATTCATCTGACACCCCCCCCAATAATTTTCTCCAATCACCTTAACATTATGCACTCTCATTTTGGCCATTTCTGCTTTTCATTTCTAATTTTGCAAAGAATTGTCTCTACCATTATGGCGTCAGACAGAGTCAGCAAAAGCAAAGGGCTTTAAGAAGCAATAAGCAAGAAAAGGCTTTAAATTTGAGTCATAATGCTATTTCTGCGGAGGATGCATTTAATATTGAAGTGTGTAGTATACTCTTTCTGATAGGGTTGGGCATTATACCATATTAGTGAGGACCACACATTAACTGCTCTCTGACTCACGTACTAAGTATTAGGCCTTTTCTTTAAAGGGGGATTTATAGAGATTAGTGGCTCCACTTAAGAGTTTAAATATCATTCTGACCCAGATTGTTTTTCCCATCACTATTACTGTGGAAGCAAAATACAAGGACCAGCTGAGCTGGCTGGGTAGGTGACGTTTCCAACCTTTCACCTGCATCCAAAGCAGCTACCAACTTGAACAGGAATCCAGATGTTATAATTTTCATTTTATTTTAGCTATGTTATTAATTTCAAATATATATTTTGTAACTATGTTCTCCTGCTGTCATAATTACATACGCTTTGTGCTGTGTGTGACTGTTGGTAGTGTGTTTCGCAGCTTGGCCCGAGAGGAACGCTGTTTCATTTGGCTGTACAGATGTCCCCGCCTTACGAAAGTTCGCTTTACTCCACTTCGCTTTTACGGAAGACCTATATTAGTACCTGTTTTCGCTAACCGAAAGAAATCCGAAGAGGATTTTTGCTTTTACAAAAAAAAGGCGTCCCCTTTAAACTTGCGTTTCCCTGAGAAAGACTACCATGACCATGAAGCCTTGCGCGGGCACCTGTGTGCGCATATGTGTACTTGCCGATTTCTTTCTACAAATCGGTTTTGGCTAAATCTTCCCGATTCTGATAAGCGAAACTACACTATACATACATTATTTCTACTTTATGTAGGTTGTGTATTTAACATATCATTCTTGCTTTTACTATATGTTAGTGTTATTTTAGGTTTTATGTGATAGTTGGTAGGTTATTTTTTGGGTTTGGGAACGCTCAAAAATGTTTTCCATATAAATTAATGGTAATTGCTTCTTCGCTTTACGCCATTTCGGCACGAAAGGTTTCATAGGAATGCTCTACTTTTGGATAGTAGGGAAACCTGTATTCATGTTTGATCGAATGATAATTAAACATGATAATTAACCAATTTCCCCTGGGATTAATAAAGTATGACTATGACTAAGACTAAATGAATTAATAATGTTATTTTGGAATTGTAACATCCCAACCGAACGTTGAGTGGTGTCACAATAACAACTTTGTACTCACTGTCAGGAAGACCAAGGAATTGATTGTAGACTTCAAGAAGGAGTCGAGATAACACAGACCAGTTCTCATTGAGGGGGTCAGCAGTTTGTGTTCCTGGGCACCCCCAGGGCTGCGAGTTCACTGTCCATGCTGCTGATGCGTGATTGCACCCGCTAGATCCAGTTTAAACTGAATCAGCAAGTTCACTGATTGGTCGGCCTCATCAACACCGACGACGAGATGGGGTACAGAGAGGGGGTCGAGCGGCTGGTATCACGGTGCAAGCACAACAACTCGAGTCTCAGCATGAACAAGACCGAAGAGATGATTGTGGACTCTAGGAAGGAGCAGGCCGACCACTCCTCACCGTACATACACAGCTCCTCCTTGGAGAGAGTTAGGAGCACTGTTTCTGCATGGGCACATAACGGACAATCTCACCTGCTCCCTCAACAGCACTTCCTGAGGAGACCGAGGTGGGTGAGGCTTCCCCATCCCCTCACTCATACTAACCAATTTTTTTTTTTTTTTTTTTTTTTTTTTACAAGAGAGTGTCCTGACCAGCTGCATCACTGTCTGGTGTGGAAATTGTGAGGCATTTGACCACTTGACCCTACGAAGGATTGTAAGGACTGCTGAGAGGATTATCGAGGTCTCTCTTCCACCCATCTGAAGTATTTATCAGGAGTAGTGTGTACGCAGGGCCCTTAGTATTGTCAGTGATCCCTCCCATCCGTCCAACAATCTCTTTGCCCCTCCCCCCCATCAGTCAGGTGGTATTGTAGCATTAGGATGGGGAACGGCTTCTTCTCCCAGGCCGTGAGAGTGCTGAACCCCCTGCAAACTCCCAGCTCTCGACATGTATGAAGCGCCAGCAGTGAAATACTTTTCACTTTTCAAATTATGTTGTAAATGCAGCTCATTATTTATTGATTTACGTGTTACAAACCCAAGAAAATCTGCGGAAGTTGGAAGTCCAGAGCAACTCACACAAAATGCTGGAGGAACTCAGCAGGTCAGGCAGCATCGATGGAAATGAATAAACAGTCAGCGTTTCGGCCCAAGACCGTCCATCAGGACAGGAAAAAAAGATGAGGTCAGAGTAAGATGGTGGGGGGATGGAAAATGGCTGAAGGGGTGAAGTAAAGGGCTGGAGAGTCAACTGATGACAGAGGTAAAGGGCTGGAGAAGAGAGAATCTGATAGGAGAGGACAGAAGACCATGGAAGGAAGGGAAGGAGGGGCAGCAGCTGAAGGAGGTGATGGGCAGGCAAGAAGATAAGGTGAGAGAGGGAAACAGGAATGGGGAATGGTGAAGGACAGAGGCAATTATCAGAAGCTTGAGAATAGATGTTCATGCCATCAGGTTGGAGGCCACCAAGATCAAATATAAGGTGTTGCTCCTCCAATCAGAGTGTGGCCTCATCATGGTAGTCGAGGAGGCCATGGACTGACATGTCAGAATGGGAATGGGAAATAGAATTTAAATAGGTGGCTACTGGGAGATCCCACTTTTTCTGGAAGACAGAGCATAGATGCTCTGTCGGGTCTCACTGATATACAGGAGGCCACACCAGGAGCACCGAGTACAATAGATGACCCTGACGGACTCACAGGTGAAGTGTCGCCTCACCTGGAAGGACTGTTCGGGGCCCCGAATGGTAGTGAGGGAGGAGGTGAATGGACAGGTGTGGCATTTGTTTTGCTTGCAAGGATAAGTACCAGGAGGGAGATCAGAGGGGAGGGACGAATAGACAAGGGAGTTACGTAGGGAGCGATCCCTGCTGAAAGCGGGAAGTGGGTTGGGTGGGGTGGAGGGAAAGACGTGCTTGGAGATGGTGGAAGTTGCTGGACACGGAGACTCATGAGGAATCCTATCCCTGGTAGGTGCAGGAGGATGGGGTGAGAGCAGATGTATGTGAAATGGCAGAGATGGTGATAGAGGAAGGAAAGCCCTTTCTTTGTAGGGGGACGACATCTCATGAGTTCTGGAATAAAAAGCTGCATCCTGCGAGCAGATGGAGGAACTGAGAGAAGGAGATGGCATTTTTTAAAGTGACAGGCTGAGAAGAGGTGTAATCCAGGTAGCTGTGAGACTCAGTTGATTTATAAAGGGTATCAGTAGATAGGCTGTTTCCAGAGATGGTGAAAGGGGAGGGAGGTGTTGGAAATGGACCAAGTAAATTTGGGGCTATGGTGCAATTTGGAGGCAAGATTGATGAAGTTGAGCTCAGTACAAGGGCAGGAAGTAGCCTAACTGTGTTTTGTGTGTACTGCAGTGTGCACCCGACTGCACCAGCTTCTGGGCTTTAGACTCTCTGATCTCTGAAGTAAGGTGAGCTGGCGAGGCCCTTTAATGATTCAGGCCCGCTCTCCTAATTGGGAACCATGCTTTGACGCCAAAATTTTAATATTTAAAGAGCGTCAGCTCAACTTTAGTTCAGTCTGAGATTGCGTTTAGTGCTTCAATCTCATTTGGATTCTCATCTAACATCTACTCAAGAACCCTGTCTTGACTCATCTTGAAATTCTGTCTCTATTCTAGGCTTGGATACTCCAGCACAAGGGTCTTTACCATCCTCGCCTAGGCTTTTTGTCACAGTACAACTGAGCCAGCATGGACCCAGCAGTCTCTCATCAGCTGTGGCCAGCCACAGTGAGAAGCTCTCAAGGCAAAGCCTGGAGAAGCAGGGCCTCCATGTGCCATCTGTCACTCTGAGGAAGGCAGAATCACTCGGGTGAGGCCCTGGGTTGCATGGCCGAGTCAGTCCGTCTTCCAACCCCCGAAAAGTTCGGCGGTGACCCAGGTTCCTGTCGCGGCTTCCTCACAGTGCTCGTTGGTGTTTGAGCTCTAGCATCCTGGTTTCCTACAGATATGGAAAGATGGCCGCGCATTCGGAGTGGAGGTCGGAGATTTGCTCGGACTGAACAGCATGAAGAGAGTGTTCCATCTTCCTGCTGGAGCTACCAGATGCTCGGACCGTCTGATGAAGGTGTATCAAGGTAGTCGGTCAGCAGCTGACTACGCTATCAAATTTTGGACTTTGGCCGAGGAGTGTGGCTGGAATGGGGAGACCCTGGCCACACTGCACCTCCACAGATTCCGAGGTGAACTAAAGGATTCCCTTGCTTTGGGAGAGCTGATATAGGACTTCAAGGGTCTGATTGATCAATCTAACCTCCTGGGTAATTGCCTGGTGGAGCGAAAGTGGGACTATCTCAAAAGGTTGAAGAGGGTGAGCCAAAGCCTGGCCTCGTCATATAGGGTAACGTAATTGGTGGAATTGTACATGATTCACATCCACTACCATTGAGTTGTGGCTCATTTTAAGAAACTGGTCCGACATGACATAATTACATAAATGACTTCTACCACCCTTTCTGTTCAGCTTTTGGAGTTCAATAAATGAATAGTTATGGTCTTTTTTCTTGTTTTTATTTGTGAAAACCTACATTGGTGACCCCAATGATCCAGGATGCTTCCAGAGTTATTGAACATGTTGGCCAACACAGTTGCTTTGAAACTGCCGAGAGTTTTGGGAGTAAAATGCTGTCGCTTGGTTTGTACAAACCGAGACCCAGGTCATGCTGTGAGAAGTCACTGCCAATGACTCCAAATTCTACTATGTGGTAGCATCACTTGGAAACTCACAGCTGTGCAAGTGATGCGTCTACTAGATTGCTATCTACTAGATACCAATTACTGAAAACTTAACTTTTACAGAGTTTCAGACTATCAGAATCTGAGCATGCCAAACAGTTTCTCTCCTTGCCCAGCCTCATTGATGGTAAACCATTGGAACTAATGCTGGTTCTCCTGGGAAATCACCATCCTTGTTTTATTTTTAAAGAACTGTTCATGCAGCAAATGCCTGATCCAGTTTGTGTAGCCCTTCCTAATGCACATGTGAAGGTCTAGAAGGAGCTTGCTAAAATGATAGTTTACACTCAGCCAGGCAAAGGTGCATCGTTCATCCTCCTTTTTCCACCTCAGTAAGCGGGTCAGCAAGGCCCCCAACATAAGGGTGCCCGTGGCTGTGAAACAGACAACACCGGGCCTGTGTTTTTACCACGTTTGCTTTGGTATAAACACTGGGAAGCTGCAACTGCCTTGTACTGACACTGTAGAAGCTGCATCAGGACATGAGGTCTGTGAACACAGTGGGTTGCAGTTGCCAGGGATGTCTGCTGTTCATCACAGATGCCCTTTCAGGGCAATGCTTCCCGTGTGACATGGGTGCTCAAGTGAATACGCTGCCTACATCACCTGTTGATGAGAAGACAAAGAACGATGAAACCTTGCTGGAGGCCGCCAATGGTAGCAGGTTAAGTACTTACGGGACACTGACGCGTGATGCCCTGATTCAGTGGTCGACGTTACACATGCTACTTCGTCCTGGCTAAAGTGGCTAGATCTCTCCTTGTTGCTGATTTCCTGTGTGCCTACAATCGAACTCAGTTGATCTTAAAAACTGCCGGCTTGTGGACGTTAAGGAGTTTGGGTGGTAGCCCTGCTCCCCCAGTAGGTTCTCCACAACGACTCTGTCAGGCACATGCACCAACGCATGTGGGTTTACTCGACCACTGGGTGAATTCCCAAACCTCACCAATCCCACATTCTCCACTACAGTTACAAAACATGGGGTCAAGCACGACATTTCCACAATAGGCCTGCCAGTCCTGGTCGACACACGGAGGTTGAACCCAGAAAATCTGGCAACTGCAAAGGCTGAGTTAGTCAACATGGAAAGATTTGGCATTCTACACTAGTCAAATAGCCCCTGAGCTTCACCCTTCCATATGGTCCCCAAGTCCGATGGTAGTTGCTGCTCATGTGGTGATTACCGACGCCTTAACAAGGTCACCAGCCCCGATCATTACCCGCTCCCACACATACAAGACTTTTAGAAACCAAAGGAACCATAGAAAAATGACAGCACAGGAACAGGCCTTTTGGCCCTTCTTGGCTGTGCCGAACCATTTTCTGCCGAGTCCCACTGACCTGCACGCGGACCATATCCCTCCATACACCTCCCATCCATGTATCTGTCCAATTTATTTTTAAATGTTAAAAAAGAACCCGCATTTACCACCTCGTCTGGCAGCTCATTCCATACTCCCACCACTCTGTGTGAAGAAGCCCCCCCCCATGTTCTCTTTAAACCTTTCCCCCCCATCACCCTTAATCCACGTCCTCTGGTTTTTTTTCTCCCCTTGCCTCAGTGGAAAAAGCCTGCTTGCATTCACTCTATCTATACCCATCATAATTTTATATACCTCTATCAAATCTCCCCTCATTCTTCTACGCTCCAGGGAATAAAGTCCTAACCTATTCAACCTTTTTCTGTAACTGGGTTTCTCAAGTCCCGGCAACATCCTTGTAAACCTTCTCTGCACTCTTTCAACCTTATTAGTACCTTTCCTGTAATTTGGTGACCAAAACTGAACACAATACTCCAGATTCGGCCTCACCCATGCCTTATACAACCTCATTATAACATTCCAGCTCTTATACTCAGTACTTTGATTAATAAAGGCCAATGTACCAAAAGCTCTCTTTACGACCCTATCTACCCGTGACACTACTTTTAGGGAATTTTGTATCTATATTCCCAGATCCCTCTGTTCCACTGCACTCCTCAATGCCTAACCATTAACCCTGTATGTTCTACCTTGGTTTGTCCTTCCAAAGTGCAATACCTCACACTTGTCTGTATCAAACTCCATCTGCCATTTTTCAGCCCATTTTTCCAGCTGGTCCAAGTCCTTCTGCAGGCTTTGAAAACCTTCCTCACTGTCCACTACACCTCCAATCTTTGTATCATCAGCAAATTTGCTGATACAATTTACCACATTATCATCCAGATCATTGATATAGATGACAAATAACAATGGACCCAGCACTGATCCCTGTGACACACCACTTGTCACAGGCCTCCACTCGGAGAAGCAATTCTCTACTACCACTCTTTGGCTTCTTCCATTGAGCCAATGTCTAATCCAATTTACCACCTCTCCATGTATACCTAGCGACTGAATTTTCCTAACTAACCTCCCATGCAGGACCTTGTCAAAGGCCCTACTAAAGTCCATGTAGACAACATCCACTGCCTTCCCTTCATCCACTTTCCTGGTAACCCCCTCGAAAAACTCCAATAGATTGGTCAAACATGACCTACCACGCACAAAGCCATGTTGACTCTCCCTAATAAGTCCCTGTCTATCCAAATGCTTGTAGATTCTGTCTCTTAGTACTCCCTCCAATAAGTTACCTACTACCGACATCAAACTTACCGGCCTATAATTTTCCTGATTACTTTTCGATCCTTTTTTAAACAACGGAACAACATGAGTCACTCTCCAGTCCTCCGGCACCTCACCTGTAGACAGCGACATTTTAAATATTTCTGCCAGGGCCCCTGCAATTTCAACACTAGTCTCCTTCAATGTCCGAGAGAACACCCTGTCAGGTCCTGGGGATTTATCCACTTTAATTTGCCTCAAGATAGCAAGCACCTCCTCCTTTTCAATCTGTGCAGTTTCCATGATCTCACTACTTGTTTCCCTTAATTCCATAGACTTCATGCCAGTTTCCTTAGTAAATACAGACGCAAAAAACCTATTTAAGATCTCCCCCATTTCTTTTGGTTCCGCACATAGCCGACCACTCTGATCTTCAAGAGGACCAATTTTATCCCTTACAATCCTTTTACTCTTAATATACCTTTAAAAGCTCTTTGGATTATCCTTCAATTTGACTGCCAAGGCAACCTCATGTCTTCTTTTAGCTCTCCTGATTTCTTCCTTAAGTATTTTCTTGCACTTTTTATACTCCTCAAGCACCTTATTTACTCCCTGTTTCCTATACATGTCATACAACTCTCTCTTCCTCTTTATCAGAGTTGCAATATCTCTTGAGAATCAAGGTTCCTTATTCCTATTCACTTTGCCTTTAATCCTGACAGGAACATACAAGTTCTGCACTCTCAAATTTTCTCCTTTGAAGGCTTCCCACTTACCGATCACATCCTTGTCAGAGAACAACCTGTCCCAATCCATGCTTTTTAGATCCTTTCTCATTTCTTCAAATTTGGCCTTCTTCCACTTCAGAACCTCAACCCTAGGACCAGATCTATCCTTGTCCATGATCAAGTTGAAACTAATGGTGTTATGATCACTGGAACCAAAGTGCTCCCCTACACACACTTCCGTCAGTTGTCCTAACTCGTTTCCTAACAGGAGATCCAATATTGCATCCCTTCTAGTTAGTACCTCTATATATTGATTTAGAAAACTTTCCGGAACACATTTCACAAACTCTAAACCACCTAAACCCCTAACAGCGTGGGAGTCCCAATCAATAAGTGGAAAATTAAAATCCCCTACGACCGCAACTTTATGTTTCCTGCAGTTGCCTGCTATCTCTCTGCAGATTTGCTCCTCCAATTCTTGCTGACTATTGGGTGGTCTATAATACAACCTCACTAATGTGGCCATACAGTTCCTGTTTCGCAGCTCCACCCATAAGGACTCAGTAGACAAGCCCTCTAATCTGTCTGGCCTGAGCACTGCTGTAATATTTTCCCTAACAAGCAATGCTACTCCCCCACCCTTCATTCCTCTGCCTCGATCACATCTGAAACATCGGAACCCTGGGATATTAAGCTGCCAGTCCTGCCCCTCCTGTAGCCAAGTTTCACTAATTGCTATAACATCATAATTCCATGTGTCAATCCATGCCCTCAACTCATCCGCCTTCCCCGCAATACTCCTAGCATTGAAATATATACACCTCAGAAGATTTTTACCACCACTCACAACCTTTCTGTTAGTGGATTTGCTTGAACTTTCAATATCATTTATTTTCACCCCAGCCACACTGTCAGCTCTGGCACTCTTGTTCCCGTCCCCCTGCAAATCTAGTTTAAAGCCTCTCCAATAGCACTAACAAACCTCCCTGAAAGGATATTGGTCCCCTTGTAGTCCCCGTCTCTCTTGTACAGGTCCCACTTGCCCCAGAAGAGGTCCCAATGATCCTGAAATCTGAAACCCTGCCCCCTGCACCAGTTCCTCAGCCACTTGTTCATCCTCCAGAGCATCCTATTCCTGCCCTCACTGGCACCTAGCACAGGTAGCAATCCTGAGATTACCACCCTCGAGGTCCTGCTTTTCAACTTCCTACCAAGCTCTCTATACTCACTCTCCAGGACCTCCTCACTCTTCCTTGCTATGTCATTGGTACCGATGTGCACCACGACATCTGGCTGATCACCCTCCCACTTCAGAATGTCATGCAATCGATCAGAGACATCCTTGACCCTGGCACCCGGGAGGCAACAAACCATCCTGGATTCTCTGTCATGACCACAGAACCTCCTATTTGTACCTCTAACTATCGAGTCCCCTATCACTACCACTCTCCTCTTTTTCCACCCTCCCTTCTGCACTGCAGAGCCAGACTCAGTGCCAGAGATCCGGCTACTGCAGCTTGTCCCAGGTAAGTCATCCCCCCCAACAGTATCCAATGCGGTATACTTGTTGTTGAGGGGAATGGCCACAGGGGAACCCTGCTCTGCCTGCCCTTTCCCCTTCCCTCGCCTGACAGTGACCCAATTTCCTGTGCTCTGCTCCTTTGGCGTAACTACCTCCCTGTAGCTACTATCTATAATCTCCTCATTCTCCCGAATGATCCGCAGGTCATCCAGCTCCTGCTCCAGTTCCCTAACACGGTTTGTTAGGAGCTGCAGCTGGATGCACTTCTTGCAGGTGTCATTGTCAGGGACACCGGAGGGCTCCCTGACTTCCCACATCCTGCAAGAGGAGCATTCCAACATCCTGCCTGGCATTCTCTCTACTCTAAACAATCTGGACAAAAAAACTTTCCGGAACCTACCCTGGCCTCTGCCTGTTCTTGCCAATGCCTGTTGAGCCAAAGCTGTCCTACTCTGCTCCCTCTCACTTTGCTGCCCGCTCACAACGCTGCCCGCTGTATATGGTGGTCTGTTTTTAAACCTTGGCGTGCTACGTCACACGCCTGCACAGTGCAGACCCTTCTCCCTGAGCTGTGTTTAAAAAAAAGACTTTTTCTACCCGATTTCTTCACTCCCTTCTTCTCAGCTGCTTGCTTCGACCGAAACAAGAACTTTCCAAAAGCTCCAGCACATCCTCTTTCTTAATATCTACATGCTCAAGCTTCACAGTCCGCTGCAAGTCATCACTACAATCGCCAAGATCCTTTTCCATAGTGATTACTGAAGCAAAGTACTCATTAAGTACCTCTGCTATCTCCTCTGGTTCCATACACACTTTTCCACTGTCACACTTGATTGGTCCTATTCTCTCACATCATATTCTCTTGCTCTTCACATACTTCTAGAATGCCTTGGGGGCTTCCTTAATTCTGTCCACCAAGGCCTTCTCATGGCCCCTTCTGGCTCTCCTAATTTCTTTCTTAAGCTCCTTCCTGCTAGCCTTATAATCTTCTAGATTCCTATCATTACCTAGATTTTTGAACCTTTCGTAAGCTTTTCTTTTCTTCTTGTTGAGAGTTTCAACTGCCTTTGTACACCACGGTTCCTGTACCCTACCATCCTTTCCCTGTCTCATTGAAACAACCCTATACAGAATCGGACTCAAATATCCCCTGAACGTTTGCCACATTTCTGCCGTACATTTCCCTGAGAACATCTGTTCCCAGTTTATGCTTCCAAGTTCCTGCCTGATAGCCTCATAGTTCCTCTTACTCCAATTAAACGTTTCCCTAACTTGTATGTTCCTATCCCTCTCCAATGCTATGGTAAAGGAGATAGAATTATGATCACTATCTCCAAAATGCTCTCCCACTGAGAGATCTGACACCTGACCAGGTTCATCTCCCGATACCAGATCAAGTACAGCCTCTCCTCTTGTAGGCTTATCTACATACTGTGTCACGAAACCGTCCTGAACACACCTAATAAACTCCACCCCATCTAAACCCCTTGCTCTAGGGAGATGCCAATCAATATTTGGGAAATTAAAATCTCCGTCCACGACAACCCTGTTATTATTACACCTTTCCAGAATTTGTCTCCCTCTCTGCTCCTCGATGTCCCTGTTACTATTGGGAAGTCTATAAAAAAAACACCCAGTAGAGTTATTGACTGCCCCTCCTCTTTCTAACTTCTGCCCACAGGGACTCTGTACACAATCCCTCCATGTCTTCCTCCTTTTCTGCAGCTGTGACACAATCTCTGATCAGCGGTGCCACGCCCCCACCTCTTTTGCCTCCCTCCCTGTCCTTTCTGTAACATCTAAAGCCTGCCCCTCTTAAGTAACCATTCCTGCCCCTGAGCCATCCAAGTCTCTGTAATGGCCACCACATCATGGCTGTAAGTACTGATCCACGCTCTAAGCTCACCCGCTTTGTTCACAACACTCCTTGCATTAAAATAGACACATCTTAAACCATCAGTCTGAGCGTGTCCCTTCTCTATCACCTGCCTATCCTCCCTCTCACACTGTCTACAAGCTTTCTCTATTTGTGAGCCAACCGCCCCTTCCTTCATCTCTTCAGTTCGGTTCCCACACCCCAGCAATTCTAGTTTAAACTCTCCCCAGTAGCCTTAGCAAACCTCCCCGCCAGGATATTGGTCCTTCTGGTATTCAAGTGCAACCCGTCCTCTTTGTACAGGTCACGCCTGCCCCAAAAAAAAGGTCCCAATGATCCAGAAATCTGAATCCCTGCCCCCTGCTCCAATCCCTCAGCCACGCATTTATCCTCCACCTCATTCTATTCCTATACTCACTGTCGCGTAGCAGAAGCAGTAATCCCGAGATTACTAGCTTTGAGGTCCTGCTTCTCAACTTCCTTCCTAACTCCCTGTAGCCCCTCTTCCCTTTTCCTACCTATGTCGTTGGTACCAATATGTTCCACAACCTCTGGCTGTTCTCCTTCCCACTTCAGGGTATCGTGGACGCGATCAGAAACATCCCGGACCCTGGCACCTGGAAGACAAACTACCATCCGAGTTTCTTCCCTGCATCCACAGAATCGCCTGTCTGTCCCTTTAACTTTAGAGTCCCCTATCACTGCTGCCATCCTCTTCCTTTCTCTACCCTTCTGAGCCATAGGGCCAGACTCTATGCCAGAGGCACGGCCACTGTTGCTTCCCCCAGGTAGGCCGTTCCCCCCCCCCCCCCCACAACAGTACTCAAACAGGAGTACTTATTGTTCAGGAGGACAGCCACAGGGGTACTCTCTAGTACCCGACTCTTCCCCTTCCCCCTCCTGACTGTGACCCACTTGCCTGTCTCCCGAGGCTCCGGGGTGACTACTTGCCTACAGCTCCTCTATCATCTCCTCGCTGTCCCTCCATCTGCCACTTTTTTGCCCATTCTTCCAATTTGTCTAAGTCCTGCTGCAATTGCATGGCTTCCTCAGCACTACCTACCCCTCCACCTATCTCCATATCATCCACAAACTTTGTCACAAAACTATCAATACCATATTTGTATGTAACTTGCAGATATCTCATTATTTTGTCTGTCCTGTAGTGTGCCACAACACAACAAATTTCATGACATTTGGTACTGTGCAAAGGGTGCCAAAAACTTTTGCAGAGTACTGTATGTCAGTGACAGTAAACCTGATTCTGATTTGTACCTGGCTCAGCCCGAGAGAGAAATAACACCAACTGTATCCCCTCATCACATCTGGAAGGGTCTCACCCCTCACTGTCAGCACGTTTGGATATCGCCCAAAGAGGCGCTGAAGCAGGTCGATAGTTCTCAGACTTCAATGCGAATACCATTTTAAGGGAAAATAAAACAATAAATGCTTGGCCAAATTGTCATATCTGCTCAGGTACTCACCCTCACATCCACCTCGCCCCCTCTCCACCTCGTCCCTCTACACCCTCAGACACTCACACCCTCACCCTCTCATCCATTCACCCTCGGACCCACTCTGACACTCGCCCACTCTCACACACTGAGTTACCACCCACCCTCTTGCCCAGTCACACCCTCACACCCAGTGAACTTCTCACCCACTCACCCTCTCAACCTCTCTCTCGCTCACTCACACTCTGACTCTCTCACCCCCCTCGCCCTCTTACCCTCTCACCCACTCACATTCTGGCCCCCTCGCCTACTCTCCTACTCACCCACTCACCTTTGCCCCCTCACCCTCTCGCTCGCCCACTCACCTTCTCACCCCATCACCCCTACCTCACTCTCACTGAACCTCACCCACTCACCCTCTCCAGCTCTAACTCTCTCACACTCATACCCCTTTGCCCTCTCACCCACTGACACCCTTGCCCTCGCTCACACACTCACCCTCACATGCTCCCCCTCTCGCCCAGTCACGTCCTCACCCTGACCCTCTCTCACTCACCCTCACTTCCAGTGAACCTCACACTCTGGACCTCTCACACTTGCCCCCATAAACTGACCTACAACTCAGGATATTTTGTCCATGAGTAGCATAGACCACGCTAACTGTCTGAAAGTTGGGGACATTTTTTTTAAAAGATCAGCAAAGTGAAGTGTTGCTTGATTTAGTCGCCCATGAGCTTGCTAAACTTTAATCATGGCTCCTGTTCAGAGCCTTTGTTTTTCGCCATCTACCTGTTACCCAAGCCAGTATGTAAGCCAGGCAGTAGGATGTGGAGAGCAAGCTGTTCCCCATGTAACAGGCTCCCCCTCTCCACGCAGCTGGGGAATCCACAGGACGAGCAGTGAATGGAACAATTTGACACTAGCAGAATCGCGGGAGTTGCCAGACAGCATTGAACTCAACATAGAACTGCCTTAGTGGCTCCAGCTCTGGACTTCTTCCCCTGGGGTTTACTCCCGAAGCCTACCCCATGAGTGTGTAGAGCCGGGAGGGAGCAGAGCTTTGGAAACAGTTTTCCTTCTCCGAGATGAGCTGCCACCATGGATGACAAGCCCCACCTGCCTGAAGTAACTGGTTTTAAGGTGTCAGTATCCCATCTTTGCCCCTTCTCTGATCAGTAGAATTGGTTCTGCTGGGCTTAGTATCAAAGCCACATGTGAAGGCCAGGAAAACAAATTGGTTGTCAGAGGCTATTTGAGACGCATGCCAGTGGGGGCATTTAATAGGTTTTGGGAGCTTGTCCTCACTACTCCCCCCACCACACCCCTGCCGCTGGCTATGACAACCTTCAGGAGCCCATCACTATTGTTTTAATCTGCTGGATGAATGTTGGTGTGGCTAAAGCAATGGGATCCAATCATCAATTCTGACACTGAACACCTGCTGACTGCTTTCCTATGGGAAAGCAATGGGATCCGATTATCAGTTCCCAGACACTGAATGGGAATGGGATCCGACCATCAATTCTGACACTGAATACCTGCCGACTGCTTTCCTATGTGAGGCAGCAGTCAGGGAGAGTTATGTAAATTGTTGGCAAACGTTTATCAGTTGTGGGACGATTGGTGCCACATTCAGCATTGAAATGACTATTATTTCCTCTCTAAGTGACTGTGATGCTGCTCATTGGCCCCTTAAGGGTCATCTGCATCCAATTACTGCGGCAGCCAATGATTTCTGACTCTCTACAACCGGCACTGGACAGCGTAACTGTCTTTTTACCACTTTACATAATGCAATTTCATTACCACTGCATCAAATAATGCAATTAGCCATGTTTCAATAGATTTAATTTAGCCACGGGTGGGTGGCTTTACGATGACCCAGCGTGGCACTACACAAGTAGCAAGATCGTTTCGTCCAAACCAGCGACAATCATTGGAGGAGGCAGTTCCGTGAAATTCAAATTGTTTTTCAAAAACAATCTCCTGAATATTTTGTTTTTTAGTTTCCTGAGTTTTGGCAGAATGAATGGTTTATGAATTCAGCACAAAATCAGAAATCAGGTTTATTATTGTTGACATATTGTATTTAGTGAAATTTGTTGTTTTGTAGCCGCAGTACTGAGCACTACGTAAAAAATTACTGCAAGTTACAATAACAAATCTGAAAACAGATTCTCTTGTTTGAACAGCAAGAAATCCAATTGGAGTTCGAAGCTGAAAATTAATGGTGCCTTCACCCAGGTCAAGGAGAGAACTTTGAAAATCAGCACTTCATTGCTGTTTGTTTGGAACTTGAACAGCAGCCAGAGTTTAGGATTTATTAGCAAAGCCAAATAAAATTAAGGCAGTGGCAAGTGGAGCGGCCATTATTGAAGTGGGGGTAGTGTTAGAGTGTGGCGTCTTTTGGCTTTGGCTCAACAGGCTTGGGTGATAACAGGTGTGAGTGACGCAACTATCTGGTAAGCTTTTTTCTTTTTCTTGCTCATTCATCATCTTTAAGTATGTAGTTAGGGCAGTAGGAATGGCTCCAGGGGCTTAGTTTTATTCTGTGTGTGAGATGTGGGAATTCTGAGAGACCTCCAGTCTCCCGGATAACCACATCTGCACCAGGTGCATCGAGCTGCAGCTCCTCAGAGAACATGTAAAGGAACTGGAGCAGCAACTCGATGATCTTCAGCTCATACAGGAAACTGAGGAGATGATAGTTAAGAGCTACAGGGAAGTAGACACCCCTAGGTTGCCTGAGGCAGGTGACTGTCAGGAGGAGGAGGGGAAATGCACAGTCAGTACGGAGTACACGTGTGGCCGTTCCCCTCAATAATAAGTGTACCACTGTTGGGGGGAAGGGACAACCTTCCGGGGGGGCCACAGTGACCTGGCCTCTGGCACCAAGTCTGGTGCTGTGGCTCTGAAGAGAAGGGGCTGGAGAAGGAATGAAGTTTTGATAGGAGATTCCATAGTGAGAGAAGTAGATAGGAGAGTCTGTGGACACATTAGAGACACCCAGATGGTATACTGCCTCTGAGGTGCCAGGGTCAGGGACATTCAGTTCATGTCCACAGCATTCTAAAGGGGAAGGGTGAGCAGCCAGAAGCCTTGGTGTATTTTAGCGACATAGGTAGACATGGTGAGGTGGTTCTGAAGAGATTTTAGGCAGCTGGGTAGAAAGCTGAGAAACAGGATCTCCAGGGTAGTAACCTCTGGATTGCTGCCTGTGCCACGTGCTAGTGAGGGCAAGAATAGGATAATTTGGCAGATGAATGCATGGCTGAGGAACTGGTGCAGGGGCAGGATTTCAGATTCCTGGATCATTGAGATCTCTTCTAGGGAAGGTATGACCTGTACAAAAGGATGGGTTACACCTGAACCAGAGGGGGACCGATACCTTGTGGTCAGGTTTGCTACAATTGTTCAAGAGGGTTTAAACTAATTGGACAGGGTATGGGAACTGGAGTGATAGGCCTGAGGATAGGGATGCAGGTTTACAAGCAGAGGTACTGTATAGGAAAACTCTCAGGAAGGACAGGATAATTAGGAAAAATTACAGCCAGTGGAATAAGTTGCAATGTAACATGGGGACAAAATTGAAACTGAAAGTGTTACATTTGAATGCACAGGACAAGGTAGATGACCTTGTAGCACAGTTAGAGATTGGCAGGTATGATGTTGTGGATATCACAGAGTCATGGATGAAACATGATTGTAGTTGGGAGCTTGATATCGAAGGATACACAATCTATCGAAAGGATAGGGAAATAGGCAGAGAGGAGGAGGAATGACTCAGCTAGTAAAATTGAAAATAAATCTTTAGACAGAGGTGACATAGGATCAGAAGATGTAGAATCCTTGTGGGTAAGGTTAAGAAACTACAAGGGTAAAAAGACCTTGATGGGAGTTATATACAGACCTCTGAATAGTAGCCAGGATGTGGTCTACAAATTATAATGGGAGATGGAAAAAGCATGTTAAAAAAGGCAATGTTACACTAGTCATGGGGGATTTCAATACGTAGGTAGATTCAGAAAATTAGGTTGGTGCTGGATTCCAAGGGAGAGAATTTATAAAATGACTCTGAGATGGTTTTTTGAAGAAGATTGTGGTTGAGTCCACTTGGGGATCAGCAGTTCTGGATTGGGTGTTGTGTAATGAACCAGATACAACTAGAGAGTTTAAGGTAAAGGAACCCTTAGGAGACAATCATAGTATGATAGAAACACAAGGAAATCTGCAGATACTGGAAATTCAACAACACACACAAAAAATGCTAGTGAATGCAGCAGGCCAGGCAGCATCTATAGGAAGATGTACAGTCCACGTTTCGGGCCGCGATGCTTCATCAGGACTAACTGAAAGAATGGAGATAGTAAGAGATTTGAAAGTGGGAGGGGGAGGGGGAGATCTGAAATGATAGGAGAAGACAGGAGGAGGAGGGATGGAGCTAAGAGCTGGAAAGTTGTTTGGCCAAAGGGATACGAGGCTGGAGAAGGGAGAGGGTCATGGGACGGGAGATCGAAGAAGAAAGAAAGGGGAGGGGGGAAAAAACCCAGAGGATGGGCAAGGAGTTATAGTGAGAGGGACAGAGGGAGAAAAAAAAGAGGGTGAAAAAGGGGGGAAAGAATAAATAAATAAATAAGGGATGGGGTACGAGGGGGAGGTGGGGCATTAACGGAAGTTAGAGAAGTCAGTATTCATGCCATCAGGTTGGAGGCTACCCAGACAGAATATAAGGTGTTGTTCCTCCAACCTGAGTGTGGCTTCATCTTGACAGTAGAGGAGGCCGTGGATAGACATATCAGAATGGGAGTGGGACATGGAATTAAAATGTGTGGCCACTGGGAGATACTGCTTTCTCTGGTGGACAGAGCATAGATATTCAGTGAAACGGTCTCCCAGCCTGCATCGGATATCCACAATAGCATGAACATTGACTTCTCTAACTTCCGTTAATGCCCCTCCTCCACTTCGTACCCCATCCCCTATTTATTTATTATTATTTTTTCTTTACCCCTTTTTTTCCCCTCTCTTTTTTCTCCCTCTGTCCCTCTCACTATAACTCCTTGCCCATCCTCCTCTGGGCTTCCCCCCTTTCTTTCTTCCTAGGCCTCCCTTCCCATGATCCTCTTCCTTCTCCAGCCTTGTATCCCCTTTTGCCAATCACCTGTCCAGCTCTTGGCTCCAACCCTCCCCCTCCTGTCTTCTCCTATCATTTCGGATCTCCCCCTCCCCCTCCCACTTTCAAATCTCTTACCAGCTCTTCTTTTAGTTAGTCCTGACGAAGGGTCTCGGCCCAAAACGTCAACTGTGCTTCTTTTATGGATGCTGTCTGGCCTGCTGCGTTCACCAGCATTTTTTGTGTGTGTTGGTTGATAATATGATAGAATTCACCCCACAGTTTGAAAGGGAGGAGCTAAATACAGATATATCAGTATCAAAGTGGAGTAAAGAGAATTACAGAGGGATGAGAAAGGAGCTGCCAAAGTTATTGGAAGGGGTCACCATCAGGGACGATGGCAAAGTAGCAATGGCTGGACTTCCTGGGAGCAATCGGAAGGCACAGGACAGATAAATTTAAGGAAGAGGATGTATTCCAAAGGCAGGATGACAGAACCGTGACTGACAAGAAAAGTCAAAGCCAGCACAAAAGCCAAAGGGAGGGCATATAATAGAGCAAAAGTCAGTGGGAAGTTAGACGATTGGGAAATTTTTAAAAACTAACAGAAGGTGACTAAAAAAAAAATTAAGGGAGGGAAAGATGCAGTATGAAGGTAAACTAGCCTATAATATTAAAAATTGTACCAGAAGTGTTTTCAGATGTACAAAGAGAGGCGAGAGGCAAGAGGAAATTGATGCTGGAGAGATAGTACTCGTGATGGGGGATGGGGAAAGGTGGATGAACTGAATAAGTATTTAGCATTAGCCTTTACTGGAGAAGACAGAAGCATTATGCCGGTAGTTTAAGAGTGTCAGGGGGCAGAAGTATATATATATTTCCTATTGTAATTTGTAGTTATTATGTATTGCATTGTACTACTGCCACAGAACAACAAATTTCATGATGTATGGCAGTGATATTAAACCTGATTCTGGTTCTAATTCAGTTTCTGATTCAGTGTTGTTAGAACTGTTTAATTCATAATAAGTAGGCAGATATATGAATCTTACACATTTTCCACAGTAAAAAATCATAAATATCTCTTCATTTACCTTTGGACATGGAACAACTGCAAGTTTGGTACATCATGAAAGGGAAGTTGAGGAAACAAACCGGTCCTCACTGAGGAGTTAGAATTGGAAAGGAAGATCACTTTCAAGTTCTGGGACACTAACATCTCTGAAGATCTATCCTTGGCCCGACATATTGATGCAATTACAAAGGCACGTCAGTGGCCAAGCTTCATTAGGTATTTGAAGAAATTTGGAAAATCACCAAAGGGCCAGTAAATTTTTACATTGGAGAGGATTCTAACTGGTTGCATCACTGTCTGGTATGGAGGGGCCACCGCACCGCATCTGAAAAAGCTGCAGAAAGTTGTACACTCAGCCAGCTCCATCATGGGCACCAGCCTCGCCTGCAATGAAGAAACACAAAAGGTGCAGTGCCGCAAAAAGGTGACATCCACCATTAAGGTCTCTCATCACCCAGGACATGCCCTCTTCTCATTGCTACCATCAAGGAGGAGGTACAGGAGCCTGAAGACACACATTCAACATTTCAGGAACAGCTTCTTCCCCTCTGCCATCAGATTTCTGAATGGACAATGAACCTATAAGCACTACCTTACAATTTTATTCTCTTCTTGTAGTATTTATATTTTTAAGACCATAAAACATAGCAGAATTAGGCTATTCAGATCATTGAGTCTGCTCTGCCATTCTATCATGGCTGATTTATTAAACCTCTCAATCCCATTGTCCTGCCTTCTCCCCATAACCTTTGACACCCTGACTAATCAAGGACCTATCAACCTCCGCTTTAAATATACCTGGAGACTTGACCTCCACAGCCGCCTTTTATTTTGAGGCTGTTCCCTCTGGTTCTAGAATATATCATCTTCACACCAGTCCTATTGAGGTCTTTCAACATATAATAGGTTTCAATGAAGTCGCCCCTTGTTCATCTAGATTACAGGCCCAGGGCCTTCAACCGCTGCTCATCCCTTTCATTCCAGGAGTCATTCTCGTGAACTCCTCTGAAACCTCTCCAATGTCAGCACAGCATTTCACAAATAAGCTGCTCAAAGCTGCTCCCGACAGTCTAAGTGAGGCCTCACCAGTGCCCTATAAAATCTCAACATTACATCCTTGCTTTTATATTCTAGTCCTCGTGAAATGAATGTTAACATTGCACTTGCCTTCCTCACCACAGACTCAGCTTGCAAATTAACCTTCAGAGAATCCTGCATGAGAATTCCCAAATCCCTTTGCACCTCAGATCTTTGAATGTTCTCCCTGTGTAAAAAAGAGTTTATGGTTTTATTCCTTCTACCATAATACATGACCATACACTTCCCAACACTGTATTCTATCTGCTACTTCTTTGCCCACTCTCCTAATCTGTCTAAGTCCTTCTGCAGCCTTTCTGCTTCCTCAAGACTATCTGCCCTCCATATATCTTCATGTTGTCTGCAAACTTGATCATAAAGCCATCAATTCCATCATCCAGATCACTGATATACAATATAAATAGAATCGGTCCCAACACCAACCCCTGTGCAACACCACTAGTCACCAGAAGCCAGCCAGAAAAGGCTCCCTTTATTCCCACTTTTTGCCTCTTAACAATTAGCCAATGCGTTATCCATCCTAGAATCTTCCCAGGGCTCTTAGCTTGTTTACTAGCCTCATGTGTGGCACCTTGTCAAAGGCCACCTGAAAATCCAAGTAAACAACATCACCAATTCTCCTTTGTCTAACCTGCTTGTTATTTCTTCAAAGAATTCTAAGATTTGTCAGGCAAGATTTTCCCTTGAGGAAACCATGCTGACTATGGCCTATTTTATCACGTGTCTCCAAGTACCCTGAGACTGCATCCTTAACAATCGGCTCCAACATCTTCCCAACCACTGAGGTCAGGCTAACTGGCCTATAATTTCTTTCCTTCTGCCTCCCTCCCTTCTTGAAGAGTGATGAGACATTTGTAATTTTTCAGTTCTCCAGAACCATGCAAAAATCTAGTGATTCCACTAATGCCTCCACAATCTCTTCAGCCACCTCTTTCAGAACCCTGGGGTGTAGACCACCTGGTCCAGGTGACTTATCTACTTTCAGGCCTTATGGTTTCCCATGGATCTTCTCCCTGGTAATGGTTTTCTATATAATTACATTAAGCAAGTGGTGCAAAAAGCCAATAGTGAATTAGTGTTCATCGGTTCATTGTCCATTAAGAAACCTGATGACAGAGGGGAAGAAGCTGTTCCTGAATTACTGAGTGTGTCTTCAGGTTCCTGTACTTCCTCCTTGATGGTAGCAATGAGAACACGGCTTGTCCTGAGTGATGAAAGCCCTTAATGATGGATGCTGCCTTTTTGAGGCATTGCTTCCTGAGGACGTCTTGGATATTACGGAGTCTAGCACCCAAGATGGAGCCGCCTAGTTTTACAACTTTCTGCAGCTTCTGACAATCTTGTGCAGTAGCAACAACCCCCACCCTCCCTATACCAGACAGCGATGCAGCCAATCGGAATGCTTGAGCAATATATATTTGATATATATTATGCATAATATAGTATATTATATACTGTCAGTGATAGTAGCCATTTATCAGTAAACATTTTCAAGTAATTATGCAAACTGCAGGGATCTCTTAAACCCAGATTATTTCTAAGCTTTGTGAAATATAGTGTGCTAAACCAAGGGGGAAAGTAAGCCACTCTGTGCGATTTACCTCAGTTGTTTAATATGTACAGAGCAAGTGAACAAGATCTACTGAACTGTTACACATGCTGTTTATCAGTGTAGTTCACAAGGGGCAACACAGTTTAAAGTGATTCTACTGAATTATTAAGCAGACTCTGTCTGCATTCACGTCAATCTGCTGTGTGTGGCTTCAGAGTACGAGCATCTGCCTGCTCCCGGTGTTCAACGAACAGGACTGTTTGATGTCATTTCCAGTACACAAGTGTAAAGGAGAACGAAATAATGTTACTCTGCATACGATGCAGCACAATAAGATAAAGAACGCAATATTAACACAATACCAAATGATAAATATTAATTCATAAGATAGCTTATATGCAGTACATGGATTGATTGTATGTTTACAATGTGAGACTAGGCTGTACGCAAGTTGATTGACAGGAAATGATAAAGTAGTGGTGGTTGGGGGTGTGGAGGGGTGGGTTAGTGGGTGGAGGTGTTGATCAGCCTCACTGCTTGGGGAAAGTAACTGTTTTTGAGTCTGGTGGTCCTGGTGTGGATGCTACATAGACTCCTCCCTAATCCCTTGTTTTCCTCCCTAATTCTCTCCCCCCTCCACCACCTTTCTGTCTCAGTATTCTGCCTCTGTGGGCCCTAGAAAATGAATTTTAATGATATTTTGAATCCCAACAGCAACCTCGTACTGACATAGTACTGTCACCCATGGAATGAAACCAGCTGACATAGCTGACACCAAGCTTCTGCTGCAGAAGAGCTCAATGGGTCCCGGCCCGAAACATCGACTGTACCTCTTCCTAAAGATGCTGCTTGGCCTGCTGCGTTCACCAGCATTTTTTTTTGTGTATATTCCAATGAATTTTATGATTGCTTTGACTGCTAAAACAGGACATGCTCTCTTCTCGCTGCTGCCATCAGGAAGGAGGTCCAGGAGCTTCAGAACCCACACCACCAGTTCAGGAACAGTTACTACCCCAGCTGGTGGCGTAGTGGCATCACTGCCGGACTTCGGGACGAAAGGTCCCGAGTTTGAATCCAGCCGGCCCCCCTGCACACTTTCCATCTGTGCTGGGTTACGAGCTGGTGATCTCTTTGGAAACTCACCCAGCAGAAGGAAATGGCAAACCACTGCTGTAACTTGTCACGTATGCGGTTCCCCACTATGTCAGAGGCGTGGAGGGAAATTGTCCACTAACCAGAGAAACACCGGATGCGACGTACCTTTCCTTTCCTTATTACCCCGATAACTTTACTCAACTCAACACTGAACTGACTTCACAACCTATGGACCCACTTTCAAGAACTGTTCATCTCATGTTCTTCATATTCATTGCTTATTTATTATTATTTTCCTTTTGTATTTATAATGGCTTGTCTTTCACACATTGATTGTCTGGTGTGTGGTCTTTCATTCATCCTACTGTCTCTGTCATTGCCTGTAAGAAAATGAATCTCAGGGTTGTACACTGTATGATGTCATGTACATAATTTGCTTTAAAACATCAAAACAGAGTGAAGTGCTTTGTTTGCGTCAACAGCTAACACAATCCGAGGATGTGACGGGGGCAGCCCACATGTGTTGCCATGTAACATAGCTTGCCCACATTTACCAATCCTAACTCATGGGGGAAAATGGAGCAGCAACTGCAGGAAACATTCTATAAGCTGTTTCCTGTTGGATGTGAGTCTAAGGCACGTGGCTAAGGAGTTGGTGTAGAAGGGAGGGCATTAGATTTTTGGATCATTGGGCTCTCTTCCAGGGAATGTGGGATCTGTACAGAAGGGACAGTTTTCACCTGAAATGGAGGGGGACTAATATCCTAGCGGGGAGGTTTGTTAATGGTGCACGGTGGGGTTTAAACTGGACCTGCAGGGGATGGGAACCAGAGTGCCAGAGCAGTTAGTGGCGAGGTTGTGGAGACAGATGTTGGTAAGACCTCAGACAAAGTTAAGAATCAAAAGGTTGAGCATGGTGCGACTAATGTCCTGAGCTGTGTATATTTCATTGAACATAACATAGAATAGTACAGCACAGTCCAGGCCCTTCGGCCCACAATGTTGTGCCGACCCTCAAACCCTGCCTCCCATTTAAGCCCCCACCTTAAATTCCTCCATATACCTGTCTAGTAGTCTCTTAAACTTCACTAGTGTATCTGCCTCCACCACTGACTCAGGCAGTGCATTCCACGCACCAACCACTCTCTGAGTAAAAAACCTTCCTCTAATATCCCCCTTGAACTTCCCACCCCTTACCTTAAAGCCATGTCCTCTTGTATTGAGCAGTGGTGCCCTGGGGAAGAGGCGCTGGCTGTCCACTCTATCTATTCCTCTTCAATGCAAGAAGTATCGTAGGGAAGGACAATGAGCTCAGGACATGGATGAACACCTGGAATTATGACGTTACAGCCATCAGTGAGACGTTGTTACAGAAGATTGTGTGGGAGCACTTTGCATCCCGTCATCCCAAGGTCATTAGTTTCAAAGTAAGTATGCAAAACAAATAGGTCTGCTTTGTGGGTTGAGATTCTAAATTGGAGGAAAGGTCAATTTTGATGGTTTTAGAAATGATCTGGAAAGTATGGATTGGGACAGGATGTTATCTGGCAAAGGTGTACCTCTAAAGTGGGAGGCCCTCAAAAGTGAAATTTTGAGAGTACAAAGCTTGTATTTGCCTATCAGAATAAAAGGTAAAGATAACAAGTTTAGGGTTAGTGCTTCACCCTCTACACTAAGGCTCTGCCCTCAGGTCCTAGACTCCCCACTTTACAAAATATCCTCTCCACATCCACTCTATCTATGCTTTTCAATATTGATTAGGTCTCAATAAGAGTTCCCCCCGTCGCTCTTCTGAACTCCAGTGAGTGCAGGCCCAGAGCCATCAAAACCTCCTCATGTGTTAACTCTTTCACTCCCAGGATAATTCTCATGAACCTCCTATAGACCCTCTGCAATGCAGGGCATCTTTTTTCAGATAAGGGGCTCAAAACTGTTCACAATACTCCAAGTGCGGTCTGATTCCCTGACAAAGCTTTATAGAGCCTCAGAATTATATCCTTCATGAATGTTATCAAATATCAACAATAACAGCTGTAACCAGAACTCACCTTACATTTACCAATCAACCAAGGTCAAAGTCAAGTTCAAATAACCTATTCATACTATACATTGGCCTTAACAGTCACATACTTACAGACATTGATTGCAACAATTCAACAGTAAACGCAACCATCTTCCTCAGGCACAAGGTAGTCAAATGACAAGTTCCTGTCTGTGTCTTGTTTTACGGTGGTTGGTATCCAGTTTAATGGTGCATTACCGCCACAAATGACAAGTTCCTCTAGAGACACCTCCTTATATACTCTCTCAAGTGAGCGGGGCATGATGGGGTTTAATGCTTGATCCTGATCGGCTGAATCTGAATTGTCTATTCCTGATTGGTTAGTTTGAATTGGCCTTGCTATGATTGGTTGATTTTTTAAGATTGACCCCACTTTAGAAATGTGTGGTTACAGACTGGAGCTATCTGTTATTGTACCATACGGTGGCAGTTTAACTGGAAAGATAACCTGAAATTGCCAGAAGTATGGTGTCCATTTAATTGCAAAAAGTGAGGACGCAATTAGAAAAAGGTGAAGCAAAGAGGCATCTGGAAGACCTAAGGAACTGTGTCAGGAAGTTGTGTGCTCCATACCCCTATCACCATGCCAACAGGTATACATTGGTGAGACTGGAAGGCCCTTGATGACCAGGATAGCGGACCAGGCCCTCCAGCCCAACAAGCCACATCAGCCAGCAACCCTTAAAGACATGAGAACAGAGCGAAGTGGGATCGCCTATCATGCTCATGTTTGATAAGGCCAACATCGTTGGTAAGGAAGAGAAAGCCTACAAGAGAAAGTTGAGGGAATCACAAGAGATGGAGCCTGTGAGGGACCTAAATGTAGTTTCTAGGAGTGTAGAGACTGGGCTAAAATATTGGGCTGCTGGGTGGTGCGGCTTTTTGCGCTGGAGGGCCTGTTCGGTGCTGTATCTCTGAATAAATAACACTGAGAACCTGCGTGGCAGAGTCCTTGAGAGTGAGCCCACAGGTTGAGGTTGACGAAGGGTCTCAGCCCAAAACGTCGACTGTACCTCTTTCTAGAGATGCTGCCTGGCCTGCTGCGTTCACCAGAAACTTTTATGTGTGTTCCACAGGTTGTGGAATCAGTTCAGAGTTGAGGTGAGTGAGGTTATCCACGCTGGTTCAGGAGCCTGGTAGTTGAAGAGTACTATCTGCTCCTGAACCGGTGGGTGTGGGATCTAGGGGTCTTGTCCCTCCTTTACAACGGTAGCGGTGAGACGAGGGCATGGCCTGGTTGGTCCGGTATTTGATAACAGATGATGCTTTCTTGTAGCACAACGCCATGTAAACGTGTCTCAATACTCTCTTCTCAAGATCATTGCATTGATCCAAAAGGAACTGGTGTTTGTTTATTGAATACCACTAACTTCAGATCTCAAACACTTGGCACCTAACTTGTTAACGATAATGTCTGTTTGAAGGTTGAAAAGTCCATCCTGGTGCATCTCGGCAGTGACGTTGTAGAGTGTGGAATAACGAGCAGCCGGGACACCGGGAAAAGCTTTCAAACCTGCCTTCAAAATCATTGATTCAATTCCACTTCGTCGTTACAACCTCACATATCTGTGAACCATGAGCGCACTATCAATTGTTAATGGGTAAGGCATACTTTGGGGATTTGTTTCTTTCAGGGTTGGATATTTTGATGCCAATTTTCATAATTTATTTTCTCTAACTCTATAAAAGATGTTAATATTTAAGGTGGGTATTTTAAGACATTAATATTTAAGGTGAGTATTTTCTCACTGTAAGTATTGTAACCCACGAAGTCAATGAGCTATAGAACAGCACAGCACAGAAAGAGGCCCTTTGTCCCATCTAGTCCATTCCAAACTATCCCCAGTGACTTGCTTGTAACCTATCCCCCTCGCATCCATGCACTTATCCAAGCTTCTCTTCCCTCCCACACTACACTGAAGGTTAATCCCAGTGAGCTTCGTGCTACGCTGGTGCTGAAAGTGTAGCTTCACCTCTGTTACCCTCACTGCGGGCAGCAACGGTGCTCTTAGATTTACTGGCTTGGTGATCGAGGCACCACAGATTGCACAGATTCATCACCCTCTGGCAAAAGAAATTCCTTCTCATCTAAATGGACATCCTTGTTTTCTGAGGCCGAGACTCCTCCACTGTAGGAAACATCTTTTCCCTGTCCACTCTATCTAAACCTGCCAATATTCAATAGGCTCATGGTCTTATGGTCTCATGCCAGATACTCACCATCCTCCATGTGAAGTTCTTACCCCTTAGATTGCTTTTAAGTTTCTCCCCTCTCACAGACCTTTACTTCCAGACACCCTTGTCCTGGGAAAAGGACTTTGTCTATCTATCTATCTTAACTATGGCCCTTATAAACTTGTATCAAGTTGCTCCTCGGCCTCCTATGTTCCAGTGAGGATCAGTCTCTGCTAATAGCTACAGTTCTCCGTTCCGGGTAACACCCTGGTGAATCTCTCAAAGCTCTGCAGTTTGTTTACCCCTTGGAAGCCGCTCTCCCTGGTCTCCGGCCGCTTTACAAACCTCCAGTTCGGTGCCCTCTGGAGCATTGCGTACAGAGCTGGTCAGCTCATTATGAGAAGATGTGGAAGCTTTAGGCAGGGTGCAGAGGAGGTTCGCCAGGCTGCTGCCCGGATTAGAGAGCATGAGCTACAAGGAGAGGGTGGACAAGTGAGGAGGCTGAGGGGAGATCTGATGGAGATTTGTAAGATTATGAGAGGCACAGCAAGAGTAGACAGACAATATCTTTTTCCCAGGGTTGAAATGTCTAACATCAGAGGACGTGCATTTAAGGTGGGGTAGGGGTAATTTCAAAGGAGATGTGAGGGGCAGGTTTTTCACTCAGAGAGTGGTGGGTGACTGGAATGCACTGCCTGGGCTGGCGGTCGAGGCAGATACATTGGAGACTTTTAAGAGGTATTAAGAAGACATGAATGTGAGGAAAATGGAAGGATATGGACATTGTGTAGGAAGAAGGGATTAGTTTAATTGGCCATTTGATTTTAATGTAATTAGTTCAGCATAATATAGTGGGCTGAAAGGCCTGTTCTGTGCTATACAGTTTGATATTTTGCTGCCGCCATCAGGAAGGAGGTACAGGAGCCTCAGGACTCATACCACCAGGTTCAGGGACAGTTATTACCCCTCAACCATCAGGAAGGAGGTACAGGAGCCTCAGGACCCGCACCACCAGGTTCAGGAACAGTTATTACCCCTCAACCATCAGGAAGGAGGTACAGGAGCCTCAGGACCCACACCACCAGGTTCAGGGACAGTTATTACCCTGATGAGGTAATTGAACCAGAGGGGATAACTTCCCTCACCTCAACACTGAACTGTTCCCACAACATATAACCTCACTTCCAAGGACTCAACAACTTATGTTCTCAGTATTATTTGTAGCCCCCCTGGCCAGCCTCAGTGTCGCTCGGCTCCCTGTCGTCTAGGGAAACAGCCCTCGGCCCCACCAAACTGGGTAATTAGGTTTGTGTGGATGCTGTGTGATGTACCCCACCCCGCCAAATAACAGACAGTACACCAGATACGATTAAATGAATTACAGTTTATAGATATTACTGGGACTATGTAATTAATAGAGATAAAATATAAAAGGAAAATAAAATGCGCCAATCTTATCAAAGTTCAGTCTCTTCATGCACAACAGTTGGAGCTCAATTAATGATCCTCACTTCATCTTTCGATTCCCTCTGACCACCTCGACCCGCCGCCTGGGACCAAGCACAGTGGTCGACCAAATGCTCCACATGAGTCTGTCTCCATCTCCTCTCCTCGCCGAAGACCCTGGACCTCGGACTCCTGCTCGGGGTCCAACCCCGTTAGCCAGCTCACAGCACCTTGTCCATTCTCTCTCTCTGCATCGCGCCTTCTGCCCAAAAACCCCCGCATCTCAATAGCTTACAGACACACAGAAAGAATAACATGGACACCCATTGGGTCATCTCTCTCTTATCAACAATATAACCCAAACAAGCTGCTAGCGAGAGAACTTTCTCAGCATTTAACATAACAAAGAAGCCATTTTAATTATAACATAACAAAGAAGCCATTTTACTTAGCCTACGCAGTAACATAAAAGAAGAAACCCCTTACACTTTATTTATTTACTTCGCAATACAGAGTGGAACAGACCTTTCCAGTCCAATGAGCTGCACCACCCAGCAACCCAACACTTTACCCTGGCCTAATCACGACAATGTACCTACTAACTGGTATGTCTTTGAACTGTGGGAGGAAGCTTATCATTTGCACAATTCCTTCCTGACCTGTTGAGTTCCTTGAACCAGAGGGGATAACTTCACTCAACTTCACTTGCCCCACCACCGAACTGTTCCCACAGCCTATTGACTCACTTTCAAGGACTCTTCATCTCATGTTCTCGATATTTATTGCTTATTTATTGATTATTATTTCTTCCTTTGTATATTTGCACAGTTTGTACAATTGTTGAATGCCCAATTTGCTGTGGTCTTTCACTGACTCTATTATGGTTATTATTCTATTATGGATTTATTGAGTATGCCTGCAAGAAAATAAATCTCAGAGTATGTACTTTGAAAATAATTTACTTTGAACTTTGATTTATTACCCCTCAACCATCAGGCTCCTGAACCAGAGGGGATAACTTCACTCACTCTAACTCTGAACTGTTCCCACAGCCTGTGGACTCACTTTCAGGGACTCCTCATCTCATGTTCTCAATATTTACTGTTCATTTATTTATTTTTTTAATTATTTTTGTTGTTTGTTTTTCTCTTTTTTATATATTTGTACAGTTTGTTGTCTTTTGCACACTGGTTGTCTAGTTTTGCACATCTGTCCGGCTGTGAGCAGTCTTTCATTAATTCTATTGTGTTTCTTGTATTTACTTTGAATGCCTGCAAGAAAACGAATCTCAGGGTTGTTTATTTACCTTGAACTTCAACCTTTTCCCCACAAACTCTCGTTTAATTCTCCCACTCTCTTCCCTTATTACCTCCTGGATAAAGTAGCACTCCCTCGCGGTTAACACAGGCGCACTCTTTCCCCTCCCCATCCCAGCTGAAGTCCATGCATTCTCTTCCCAGCACTCTCTGTCCTCACTCTCGTGGGTGATGTAAGAATTCTGCTGACAGACATGCAGAATTTCCAAACAGGTTCCTAGTAACACCTCATGTCCTAAGTCTGGTGAGTGAAGGCCTGTTACGGATGGTATTTCGCTAAATGGGTTACCAGTACGGCCTCGTGCCCTTAGCCTGCGTAGTGAAGGCCTGTTACGGGTGGTGATTCCACCGACAATCTCTGCCACAAAGAGCAACTTGATGAATTTCTTGCCCGTTTTTGATTTAATTGAGTGGATTTGGCACTGGTTAAATGGTGAACACAGTCACAACGTTCATTGTGTTTGTGTCAGTGAAGGAAGCTTAATGAAACAATGTAATTAGCCTGTTACAATTAAAGGGACTCGACTGGATACATTGTAATCACCCAGTGTGTATCTCCAGCTTCCCTGCAGGTGTTGTCTAGGCGAATGAGGAGCTGCATTTGCATAATTAAAATGTACAAATGATAATGGATTTTGTAGTCAATTTCCAGAGGGTGACAATTTGGAAATATGAAATACAATAAAGTTTAGCCTGCCTTGAGGAAATGAAGATGACATTTTGATGTGAGGGGTGTTTATGCCACATATTCTGGCTGAATAAAAAAATAAAAGATTAAAAAGTGAGATTAGTTAATAGTTCCACGGGCGGAAAACGATAGCCCAATTACTTTTGTAATTGTAAGACGGCTGTTGTACAAGATCCCATAACCTGAGGGGAACTTTCCTTATTACATGAAATGGGAAATGAATTAAATGTGTGGTGGTGGTCCGAACATAAACTGAAACTCAAAAAAAAAATTAAAATTAAAATGTCAGATTTGCTTGTAGCCTTCCAGCAGTTCCAACTCTGCTGAAGGAATCTGGCATCACGTTGTGGTCTCGGAGTACAGGAGCCCCTGCACGTGTCAGTCCGCCAGTTCCCCTATTGCCACAACGAGGCCACTCTCAGGGTGGAGGACCAACACCTCGTATTCTGTCTGTTTTATACTTGTGCGTCAAATGTACACCGTAGGTACGGCGTAGCCGCGAACCCTATGCTGTATCTACGCTGAACCCTACGCCATAGCCTGACGCGCACCTCTCCCAAAATGTAATTACACGTCGCGGCGACGCAGACCAAACAACTGTGATTGGTCCGCTTGGTAGCATCGCATTTCCTCCTACACTGCAATAGCTTCTCATTGGACGATTGAAGGGCAGGGAAGGAACTCTGGCTGCAATGCTTTCCATAAAACTTTACAGACCTCCAAAATTATGGAGGACCCTGTGCTTGATGCCAGTTTGTAGCTAGCTCATAGTCATAGTCATAGTCATACTTTATTGATCCCAGGGGGAAATTGGTTTTCATTACAGTTGCACCATAAATAATAAATAGTAATAGAACCATAAATAGTTAAATAGTAATATGTAAATTATGCCAGTAAATTATGAAATAAGTCCAGGACCAGCCTATTGGCTCAGGATGTCTGACCCTCCAAGGGAGGAGTTGTAAAGTTTGATGGCCACAGGCAGGAATGACTTCCTATGACGCTCTGTGCTGCATCTCGGTGGAATGAGTCTCTGGCTGAATGTACTCCTGTGCCCACCCAGTACATTATGTAGTGGATGGGAGACATTGTCCAAGATGGCATGCAACTTGGACAGCATCCTCTTTTCAGACACCACCGTGAGAGAGACCAGTTCCATCCCCACAACATCACTGGCCTTTTGAATAAGTCTGTTGATTCTGTTGGTGTCTGCTACCCTCAGCCTGCTGCCCCAGCACACAACAGCAAACATGATAGCACTGGCCACCACAGACTTGTAGAACATCCTCAGCATCGCCCGGCAGATGTTAAAGGACCTCAGTCTCCTCATGAAATAGAGACGGCTCTGACCCTTCTTGTAGACAGCCTCAGTGTTCTTTGACCAGTCCAGTTTATTGTCAAGCTGCTACAGCCTATTGACTTCCACCTGAAGCTAAAACTTGAATGGTGATTGCCAGTCTCGGAGTATACTATGCACACATTGATGCAAACTAAATGGTCAGAGACGATGAACCAAATCGTCAAATCTACCTGCTGACATCCGAAAATACTTGAAATGCATTTCCTCGTCCATGTCTCTCAGTGACCGGACAAGCACAGAAAATTCACCCTCCTTCAGTTTCAGTCGCCATTGTTTGAAGTTCAAATTTCTTCGTGTTGGCATGAACATCAATTTCTCCAACCAAGTACTTTCCCTCCCTCCTTCTCTTCTTTTTCCATTCCCCATTCTGGTCATCCTCTTCCCTCTTCTCTTCTCTTCTCTTCTCCTCTCCTGCCTATCACCTCCCTCTGGTGCCCTCCTTCCCTTTCTCCCATGATCCACTCTCCTCTCCTATCAGATCCCTTCTTCTTCCACCCTTTACCTTTTCCACCTATCACCTCTTAGTTTCCTACTTCATTCCCCTTCCACAGCCACCCACCTTTCCCCTCAGCCGGCTTCCCCTATCACCTGCCAGCTTGTCCTCTTTCCTCTCCCCCCCCACCTTCTTTTCTGGCATCTTCCCCCTTCCTTTCCAGTCCTGCTGAAGGGTCTCAGCCTGAAACGTCGACTGTACTCTTTTCCATAGATGCTGCCTGTCCTATTGAGTCCATTCGGCATTTTGTGAGTGTTGCTCTGGATTTCTAGCATCTGCAGAATCTATTGGGTTGAGATGTTGGAGCTCTAAGAGCTGGAACCCCTCTGTTGTTGTAAATAATGAAGACCTGTTTGTCCATACCTCATCGGGCTTAGGTGGTGGCGCAATGTTGCTCCAACGTTTGTGGTCCAGTGTCTGTGGTGGAGGAATCCCTTTGGGTGGGGCTTGAAGCAGCTTTGAGAACCGAGAGCACGGTACAGAAGAGTGCATCAACAGAGGCTGAATTGAGAGTTACTTCACTAAGCAGTTTGTTCTCAATGACCGTCTACCCCCTAGAATGAATGACGGTCCAGGGACCTCATACCACTTGCCAGCTTGTGCTCCTTCCTCTCTACCTGCCCTCTTCTTTTGGCTTCTTTCCCTTTCCTCTCAACCTAAACCTTTTCCTCTCTTTCTCAGGTGGGCTGGGTGCTGAGGAGGGAGGAAGACTAGAACACCAACAAAAGAAAATCTGCAGATAATAGAAATCCTGAGCAATGCTAACAAAATGCTGGAGGAACGTAGCAGGTCAGTCAGCATCTGTGGAGGGGAATAAAGAGTCGATACTTTGGCACGGTCAGTTATTCAGCACCTTTAGCAACAACAGATTTTACCCCCGGTCATTGTTGGAGGAAATCTGTTCAGTGTGATTGAAGAAGGTACTGGAGTGGGGGGAGATGTCACGGGTAGGTTTTTAACGCAGAGAGTGGTGCTGCGCATGAGGCCGCTTAACAAGTTAAGAGCCCATGGTATTACAGGAAAGATACTAGCATGGAGAGGATTGGCTGCAGGCACAGAATGGGAATCAAGGAAACCTTGTCTAATTGGCTGCCGGCGACGAGTGGTGTTCCACAGGGATCTGTGCTGGGACCGACTCTTTTCACAAGATATGTCAATGATTCAGGTGATGGAATTGATGGCTTTATGGCCCAGTTTGAGAATGACATGAAGATGGGGAGAGGGGCAGGTAGTGTTGAGGAAACAGAGAATCTGCAGAAGGACTTAAACAGGATAGGAGAATGGGAAAAGAAGTGGTAGCTGATGTTGTGTATTTAATATATCAGTAATATTTGAATTACATTGTAAATATATTGTTTGATTGAGCATTCTTTGTTGTTTACGTAATTCTTTGTGGGTTATTTTGTAAAAGTATGCAAATGGCATACGTCATCACACCACCATGTGATACGTGTGCACCTCACTTAAAGTAAAAGCGGAGTTAGCTGGGTTTTCCAGTTCCTTGTTCTCCTTTCAATTAGATTTTATGTTTTGGAGTTACAAAACATAACAGTGGGGATGAGGTATTATTTTAAACGAATTCGAGATGACTACCTACCTGCTGAAGTGCAGCAAGATGTCCGAGTGAAAAAAAGCACAGCAAGAAATGGTTGAGGTACAACAACAGTGCAGCATGTTCTTTTTTCCTTCAGAGCAGTATGCTTTCTTCATGAAAGAAAAGGAAAGGAAAGACAATTGAGTTAAAAAAAGACAGAAAATGGAAAAGTTAATGGGTTCATAAAAAGTGAGTACTGGGTGATACTAGTCATAAGAAAGAGCAGAAATGACTGGCTACATTATAAATATAGATGTTTTTGATAACACAGGAGAAAACTGGCAAATGTCTGCTGAGTGAATTGAGCAGTATTTTAAAGCAAATGGGATAGGCAATGAGAAATGAATGCCAGTTTTGCTGAGTGAGTTAGATTTAAAAGCTTACAGTTTGCTTAGAAATTTAACTGCTCCAAGCCAAACAGCCAAAATTATCCTTGCTGGTAGCCTGAAAGTAATACAGGAACATTTAGAACTGAAACTACCATTGATTGCAGAATGCTTTAGGTTTATTAGTGGAATCAAAAGGAAGGGTGTCCATTTCTGTGTAATTGGCTGAATAAAAGAGATTGTCTGAGCATTGTCAGTTCAGTGATGGGCTTCATGATGCACTGAGAGATCGTTTAGTATGTAGGTCTTACAAGAAAGCATTCAAAAAACGCTCGTAACTGAAGCACAACTCACATTAAAAAGAACAGTTGAAATGACTGTATCAATGGAAACAGTAGATAGGGATGCATTTGAGTTGCAGTCAGGAATGAAAGTGAATGTGAACAATTGTGTTACCATTGTGCAGGGCTCACATGCACCAAACAAAATGGCAGGTTTAAAGTTGGAACTTTGCAGAAAATGCAACAAGGTAGGACACATACAAAGAGCAGGTCAGGCAGACAAAAATAAATGGATTGCACAGGAAGGAGAAAAAGCTTAAAAAATCAAGTTGCAGTTTCAAAGAGAGCACTAATCTGCATGCTTAATGAAAAATCTGCTGATAATGAAAGTGACACAGGCTTGGGTAGCTTTGAAATCTTCAATGTGAAAACTATCAGGAGACAAGAATTATGGCTCACACCAAAACAAAGCAAATTAACTAAAATTGAATTGGACACAGGCTCAGCTATTTCAGTCATTCCACAACATGAGTATGAACGGCATTTCAAGGATACTGAACTGAAGCCTGTAAATATCCAATTCAGAACTTACACTGGAGAAAAGATAACTCCTGTGGGAATGACGTTTGCAACAGTAAAAGGCAACAACCAACAAGCCACATTGAGCTTGTATACGGTGAAATCAGGAGGGCCAGCACTGTGGGGATGTGATTGGCTGGGACAACTACAGCTTGATTGGAGATCCATCCACCAATTGCATGCCACATCCCCTGCAATAGAGTGAACTGAAAGTGAATTTGGGAAGGTACTGGATGATGCCACAGCAGTGTTCAATGATGGCATTGGAAAACTTAAACATACTAGGGGTAAAATAGTTTTAAATGAAAATACAACTCCCGAGTTTTACAAGGCCCATCTGGTTCCTTTTACCATCTTGCAGTGAGCTAGATCACATGGGAGGCTGAATGAATTCTCTCTAAGGTTAAATGGAACTCGTGGGCAATGCTAGTGCCAAGAAGAACGGGTCTGTCAGGATATGTGGTGACTTCAATTTACCATCAGCCCAGTACTGGAAGAAGATCAGGATCCTCTGCCCAGGGTAAAGGATATCTTTGTAAACAGATGAGCTCTACTTCAGATGGAGTGGACGAAGAATCTAAAGTGCTTCTCTCCATAAACACTCACAAATGGACTGATCACTATAATGAGCTTGTTTTCGGAGTAGTATCTGCCCCTGCACTCTGACAGAAAGCTATGGACCAGCTACTGCAAGGCTGCCCAGGCATTCGTTGTTACCTGTGTTACAGTGAGGATGACAAGGAACAAATCCAACATCTCAAGGCAGAGTTAAAAAGATTAGAAGATTATGGGCTCAGAGCACAACGAAATGAGTGCGAATTCTTTAAACCAAGCTTCACTTACTGCTATCACGTGATGCGCAAGATTTACACAAGTGTGCTGAGAAATTCAAGCAGTGGTGGATGCCCCGAGGCCAAAGAACCTGTCACAGTTGTGGTCCTTTTTTTTTAGGATTTGTCAATTATTATAACAGGTTCCTGCCAAACCTGGCGACTAAGCTCCACCCCTTGAACTCATTACTACAGATCGAGAACAAATGGCAGTGGACAAAGCAGTGTGAGGTGGATTTTTCAAAAGGGAAAGGAAATGGTGACATCAGACACTGTACTCACACATTATGATCCACATCACCCAGTGAAACTTGCCATGTACTGTTCGGGATGCAGGGATGTCCAGAGGAGTCAGGACCACTTCCTGCCCCGGAGTCAGCTCCTATAACCACCGTGGAAGAGGTCCCAGAACCCAAGAATGCTTCACAGCCACAAGTCTCACCTGCCAAGCACCTACCCCAGTTCGTTGGGAAAGATGTTATCCCACAAGAGTAAGAAATCCTCCATAGCGATCGAATCTTTGGGCCCGAATGGGACAATTTAAACTTTATTATACAGTGGATGTGTATATGGTAGTTGTTTTATATAGTATACTGCGTGTGGATTATACATCCGGTACACAACTGGAAATGCATTTTCTATTGAGTTGCAGTTTAGACCTTGACAGGGAGAAGTGTAGTGTATTTAATGTATCAGTAGAAGTTGAATAATACTGTAAACTCGGCGGGAGGAGAGAGTGCAGCGTGCCACGCGCGCGCAGCCCTCCGGTGAAAATGATATCGTATCCATTAAATAGGGGCCATGGACAACTCTGATTTGATGGAGACAGATGTGAAAGCACAGAGGAACATCTGGAGAAATTTCTGAAAAGCCCGTTCGCTGCTGTCATTACTGCGCGTTTGTGAATCTTCGGAGGGAAGGCCTCAAAATCCCCAGCTTTGCCTGCTGTTGGCAACCAAGATTGAGGTCGAATCACTCGGATAGAGATGGTGCTCGGTACTCGGTGTCGGAGAGCTGATCAGAGGCTCGAAGTTTTCGGACGACTCAGAGTTGGACTGTGGTCGGGCATGGCAGGCAGAGTTTACTTCCTTCTCCCGTCTGCGTGAGATGTGGGTCATTTGAGAGACTTTGAACTTTTTACTGTGCTCATGGACTGTTCTTCATCAAGTTATGGTATTGTTGCACTGTTGTAACTATATGGTATAATTATGTGGTTTTGTTACTTTTTTCAGTCTTGGTCTGTCCTGTGTTTTGTGATATCGCACCAGAGGAAATATTGTGTCATTTCTTAATGCATGCATCACTAAATGACAATAAAGAAGGACTGCGTGTCTTCATAATCTAAAAAAAAATTTGCTTGATTAACCATTTTTGTTGTTTACATAATGCACTGCAGGTTATTTGTAAAAGTACCTAACTGGCATACGTCATCACGTCACCATGTGATATTTAAAGTAAAAATGAAATTAGACTTGTTTTGTCCGCTCTTTTGATGCGATGTTATGTCTTGTAGTTACAAAACAACAGACGGAATATAGTGTAGGGAAGCACTTTGGTAAAAGGAATAAAGGTGTAGACTATTTTCTAAAAGCAGAGAAAATTCAAAAATCTGAGGTGTAAAGGGGACTTGGGAGGCCTAGTGCAAGTTGCAGGTTAACTTGCAGGTTAAGTTGGTAGTGAGGAAGGCAAATGCAATGTTAGAATTCATTTCAAGAGGACTAGAAGCAAAGATGTAATACTAAGGCTTGATAAGATAGTGGTCAGACCACACTTGTATTGTGAGCAATTTTGGGCGTCATGTCTAAGAAAACATATACTGGCGTTGGAGAGAGTCCAGAGGAGATTCAGGAAAATGATCCTGGAAATGAAAGGGTTAACGTATGAGGAGCACTTGAGCATTTTAAAACCTATCGAAAGGGCATCAGTTATTTTCGGGAGAAGGCGGGAGAATTGGTTTGAGAGGGATAATAAATCAGCCATGATGGAATGGTGGAGCAGACTTGATGGGCTGAATGGCCTAATTCTGCTCCTATGTCTTTTGGTCTGATGGACTGTGATAAATGATGTGGCCTGGTTTCACTGCCAGGGATGTTATCCCAGGAGAGGCCAGTAATGTTTGTTCACTGACCCTGCCAGCACGTTACCCTCTGGATAAAGAAAATCCTTCCACTTCTCTGCTCTAGATGGACGTCCCTCTATACTGAGGCTGTGCCCTCTGGTCTGAGACTCTCCCACTATAGGAAACAAGCAACAGAGAAAGAGAAAAGTACAGCATTGAAAGAGTCCCTTCAGCCCATAATCCCCATGCTGCCCTTGTAGCTGCTTACTCTAATCCCCCTTACCGGTATTGTGTATAGCCTTAGTGATTTTTAGTTTATGTACTATAAGACCAAAAGACCATAAGCTATAGGAGCAGAATTAGGCCATTCAGCCCATCAAGTCTCCTCTGCCATTCCATCATGGCTGATTTATTATCCCTTTCAACCCCATTCTCCAGTCCTCTCCCTGTAACCTTTGACACCCTGATTAACCAAGAACCTATCAATCTCCGCTTTAAATGACCTGGCCTCCAAAGCCATTTGTGGCAATGGATTCCACAGATTCACCACACTCTGGCTAAAGAAATTCCTCCTCATCTCTGTTCTAAAAGATCATCCCACTATCCCTCTGGTCTTAGACCTGCACACTACAGTCCCTGAGTGGTATATCCTGTAAGCTGATGGTGCTTTTGTGTTGTCGACAAGAGCAAGCCCTCAGCAGCCCGCAGAATGAGGGCACGCACCCACGCAATCTGGCGTCTCCCATCGAGCAAACACTGGAGGGCAGCCCTGCCGAGAGAGGCCAGCCTGCAGTGCCCCTGGATGCTGCAGCAGCGTCTCTGTCCCTGGTGTCTCCCTTCCTGGGCAGCTGCAACAGGCAACTCTCACCGGCTTTAAGTCGCAGGTATTAGCTGTAATAAAAAGCACAAATACTGACTAAAGCCATGTCTCCCATTAAAAAATTTAAACCTTTTAAACCTCAGTGAGATCTTTCTCTTTGATCTGGTCATTTTCTGCCATTCTAAGTGATGCCATTACAGAAATTAAAGTAGATAAGATTATTAAGTGTTATTTACAGAAAGGACAAGCGTACATTAAGCCATTAATAGGATTCTTTTCATTGTGGAAACGGACATTATTCAGCTCTGCATGTCGCTTCATTGCTGTAATTACAGCCCAAAGTATCTTGGACAATCTGTCAGCTCCAATATGCCGTATCTAAGTGCCACTAAACTCAGATAAAAATCATCTTAATTGGAGCAATGCAGAATTGCTGTCAGCTTCTTCAGGTCGACCCAGCACAACCCTTGGGATACTTCCTATAAATACGTGGTAATTAAATCCTGAGAATGCAGTCTTAAACAACAAAACTATCCAATGTTAAAATTACAACATGTCATACATTTGTGTCATTACATATTGTCATAAAGAACAAATTACATCTGGAGTTGCAATCAGAGAGCTTTTTTTCCCCCTTTGTTAATGGCAAGTTATTTCTTATTTACTGAAAAATGGGATTTAGCACAGTACTACATTCTGAGTAAAATATAAATCCTTTCAGAGTTGCAGCAAGAACTTTGTAAAAGAAAAAGGATGCAGTAGTATTTTTGTAGCTTGAGGAATAGCAAAGTCCAGCACAACATTGTGGGCTGAATGGCCTGTTTCAATGCTGTACTAAAACGCAGTGGATGTGTGGCACGTGTTTCTCCTTTGCCCCCTTTTGTGTGCTCCTGATCAGGTTTGGTCTCTAACCTTCCACCCTCGTCCTCTGGAGGAAGGTAGTCCGAGTCACTCACCCACGTACTCATCTCTTCAAACAAGAGTTGTTTCAGCTTCCATGGAACAAACCACTGTAGCGTAGGGACGCCACGCTAGTGTAACAGTTAGCGCGGTAGTGTAGGGGTGTCACAGCAGTGTAGGGGTGCCTCTGTAGTGTAGGGGTGTCACAGCAGTGTAGGGGTGCCAATGTAGTGTAGGGGTGTTGTGGTAGCATAGGGGTGCCTCTGTAGTGTAGGGGTATCAGAGCAGTGTAGGGGTGCTGTGATAGAATAGGGGTGTCCCCATAGTGTAGGGGTGCCCCTGTAGTGTAGGGGTGCTGTGGTAGTGTAGGTGTGTCACAGTAGTGTAAGGGTCTCACCGTAGTGTAGGGTTAGCGTAGAACACTTCCTCGGTCGACATCTTCCAGATAGCAAATGGAAATAGCTTTTTAAATTCTTTTACATCTTTTTTTTCACCTTAAGTCTATTCCTGGAATTGTTAGAGCTTGTGATTTATAGTTTGGAGATTGATTGAGTGGTCCAGCACTTTTCTGTCTCCAAGAAGATTCCGGAAGTGAGCACGAACTCTGATGGCCTCGATGCAAAGAAACTTCGAGACTAGGTACAAGCCGATGTTTGACTCCATTTCACTGTTTAAAGCATCTATTAATCGCCGGTTGTGTTGGTGCGTGGCCAAGTGGTTAAGGCATCGGTCTAGTGATCTGGAGGTCGCTAGTTCGAGCCTCTGCTGAGGCAATGTGTTGTGTCCTTGAGCAAGGCACTGCAACGACATCAGTGCGAAGCTGTATTGGCCCTAATGCCCTTCCCTTGGACAACATCAGTGGCATGGAGAGGGGAGACTTGCAGCATGGGCAACTGCCGGTCTTCCATACAACCTTGCCCAGGCCTGTGCCCTGGAAACCTTCCAAGGCACAAATCCATGGTCTCACGAGACTAACGGATGCCTACTATTAATCGCCGGTAAAAGTGTTGAGGAAGAATTGAACTGAACTGAATTGACTTTATTTCTTACATCCTTCACATACACGAGGAATAAAAATCTTTACGTTATGTCTCCATCTAAATGTGCAATGTGCAATCATAGTAATTTATAATAATTTATAATAAATAGGACAGTCAATGTAACATAGAAATACTCTCAAATCAGCGTGAGTTAATCAGTCTGATGGCCTGGTGGAAGAAGCTGTCCTGGAGCCTGTTGGTCCTGACTTTTATGCTGTGGTACCGTTTCCCGGATGGTAGCAGCTGGAACAGTTTGTGGCTGGGGTGACTCGGGTCCCCAATGATCCTTCAGGCCCTTTTTACACACCGGTCTTTGTAAATGTCCTGAATCATGGGAAGTTCACATCTACAGATGCGCTGGGCTGTCCACATCACTCTCTGTGACTGAGGGAAGTACAGTTCCCATATCAGGCAGTGATGCAGTCAGTCAGGATGCTCTCAATTGTGCCCCTGTAGAAAGTTCTTAGGATTTGGGGGACCATACCAAACTTCCTCAACTGCCTGAGGTGAAAGAGGTGCTGCTGTGCCTTTTTCACCACACAGCTGGTGTGTACAGACCACGTGAGGTCCTCAGTGATGTGGATGCCATGGAACTTAAAGCTGTTCACCCTCTCAACCCCAGATCCATTGATGTCAATAGGGATTGGCCCGTCTCCATTCCTCCTGTAATCCACAACCAGCTCCTTTGTTTTTGCGACATTGAGGGAGAGGTTGTTTTCTTGACACCACTGTGTCAGGGTGATGACTTCTTCCCTGTAGGCCACCTTGTTATTGTTTGAGATAAGGCCAATCAATGCACTATTGTCGGCAAATTTAATTAGCAGATTGGAGCTGTGGGTAGTGATACAATCATGGGTATACAGGGAGTAAAGGAGGGGGACTTAGTACAGCCCTGAGAGGCTCCTGTGTTGAGGGTCAGAGGGGCAGAGGTGAGGGAGCCCACTCTTACCACCTGCTGCCGATCTGACAGGAGGTCCAGGATCCAGCTACACAAGGCAGGGTGAAGGCCGAGGTCTCTGAGCTTCTTGTCAAGCCTGGAGGGAATTATGGTGTTGAATGCTGAACTGTAGTCCAAGAACAGCATTCTCACATAAGCATCCTTCTTCTCCAAAAGTGTAAGGACGGTGTGTAGAGCAGTGACTATTGCGTCATCTGTCGATCGGTTGTGTCGGTAGGCAAATTGTAGGGGGTCCAGTGTGGGTGGTAACAAGCTGCAGGTATAGTCCTTGACCAGTCCCTCAAAGCATTTGTTTATTATTGAGGTGAGTGCAACAGGACGCCAATTGTTCAGGCATGTTGCCTTGGTCTTTTTAGGTACAGGGACAATGGTGGATGATTTGAAGCAGGAGGGCACTCTGCACTGGGAGAGGGAAAGATTAAAAATGTCTGTAAACACGCCTGCCAGTTGTGCTGCGCACATCCTGAGTACTTGCCCTGGGATGCCGTCCGGTCCCGCAGCCTTGTGACTGTCCACTCGTTGGAAACATTTGCATACAGTACCTCGGCCTCAGAGATGACAGGTTGCAGGCTGAAGCGGAGGTTTTCCTCGGAGGCTCAGAGTTAGTGACATCAAACTGAGTGTAAAAGCGATTGAGCTCATCTGGGAGAGAAGCCGCGATGTTGGTGGCACCACTACGTTTAGCTTTGAAGTCTGTAATGGTATGCAGCCCTCACCACAAGTCAGGTGTGTTATTCGTTGTGAATCTTGAGTCAATCTTCTCCCTATATTGTTGTTTCGCAGCCTTGATAGCTTTGCGCAGATTGTAGCTGCTTTTCTTGAGCTCCTGCTGATCGCCAGCAACGTAAGCTGTGTGTCGCGCAGTGAGTGCTGCTCGCACGGAACTATTGATCCAGAGTTTCTGGTTCGGGGAGACCCTGACCAACAACATCATCGATGCATTCGGGGCATTGAGACATCCAGGCGGATGCGGAAGGCGAGCGGGAATTCCAGTGCCGACTGTCTGCTTTTTGATAGCAGCCGGAGAAGGAGTCTGCGGACAGCCTGTTGCTGTGTAGCTCACTGTGGCGGGCAGGAAGGCCTCTCTCCCATGGGCTATCCCCCTCTTTCAATGAATGTCGGTGATAGCGGACGATGGTACCCTGGTTCTGTGTTTTTGGATTGAACTATTGCGTTTATGGATTGTGGACCTTTTCAGACTTATGGTTCTTATATTCCGTGTTTTTATCACCTGTTCCTGTTCCGTTTTCTTGTGCGTGGGGAGGGTGATTGGGGTGGATGTTCTGTTAGTTTTTTGTGTGAGGGAAGGGTTGTGTTTTGGGGTTGATGTTCCTGTTCCATTTTGTGTGGGGGAAGGTGGGGTTTGGGGGCTGACAATTGGGATGCTGTTCTTTTTTGTGCGGGGAGGGGTGGGTTTTACGTTTCTCTCTGAACGACCTTCACGTTCTTTCTTTGTTTTGTGGCTGTCTGGAAAAGACAAATTTTAGAGTTGTGTATGGATGCATACTTTAATAATAAATGAACCTTTGAACCTTTAAATTTAGTGAATGTGAATGCATTAATTCTCTCTGTTAACTGATCTTCAAAGTTCAAAGTAAGTTTATCATCAAAATACTTACGTGTGACCACGTACAACCCTGAGATTCATTTTCTTGCAGGCATACTCAGTGAATCTATAGAATACTAACCGTAACAGGATTAACCGGAGTGCAGAAGATAACAAACTATGCAAATGCAAACATAAATAAATAGCAATAAATAATGAGAACATGAGATAATGAGATAAAGAGCCCTTAAGGTGATATCATTGGTTGTGGGAACATTTCAGTGATGGGGCAAGGGGGTGTAGTTACCCCCTTTTATTCAAGAGGCTGATGGTTGACGATTTGTAGCTGTTCTTAAACCGGGGGGTGGGAGTCCTGAGGCCCTTGTATCTTCTACCTGATGGCAGCAGTGAGGAGAGAGCAAACCTGTGTGGTTGGGAGATGCTGCTTTCCTGTGACAGCATTTCATGTAGATGTGCTCAATGGCTAGGAGGGCTTTACCTGTGATGCGCTGGGCAGAATCCACTGCATTTACAAGATTTTCTGCTCACAGGCATTGGTGTTCCCATACCAGGCTGCGATGCAGCCAGTCAATACTCTTCCCGCTGCACATCTGTAGAAGTTAGTCAAAGTTTTAAATACCATGCCAAAGCTCCGCCAACTCCTTCCGCCAGAAAAAGCTGGATCACCTGGTGGATTAGATTGGATTAGATTATGAGGACACTCAGTCCTCGTTTATTGTCATTTAGAAGTGTATGCATTAAGAAATGATACAATGTTCCTCCAGTATGATATCACAGAAACACAAGACAGACCAAGACTAAAGCTGACAAAGCCCACATAATTATAACATATAGTTACAACACTGCAAAGCAATACCGTAATTTGATAAAGAGCAGACCATGGGCACGGTAAAAAAAAGTCTCAAAGTCCCGATAGCCCCAACATCTCACGCAGACGGTAGAAGGAAGAAACTCTCCCTGCCATGAGCTTCCAGTGCTGCAAACTTGCCGATGCAGCATCCTGGAAGCACCCGACCACAGCCGACTCTAAGTCCGTCCGAAAACTTCCAGCCTCCAACCAGCTCTCCAACACTGAGCACCGAGCACCATCTCTGCTGAGCGCTTCGACCCCGACCCCGGCAACAGGCAAAGCCGAGGATTCAGGGCCTTCCCACTGGAGATTTCAGATCGCACAGTAGAAGCGGCAGATACCTACTTCAGTTCTACTTCCCATTCTCATTCCCATTCCAACATGTCAGTTCACACCCTCCTCTACCGCTGCAATGAAGCCACACTCAGGTTGGAGAAGCAACACCTCACATGCCGTCTGGGTAGCCTCCAGCCTGATGGCATGACGTCGATTTCTCAAACTTCTGGTAATTGCTCCCTCCCCCAACTTTCACCATTCCCCATTCCTGTTTCCCTCTCTCACCTTATCTTCTTACCTGCCCAACACCTCCCTCTTGTTCTCCTGCCCCTTCACTTTGTTCCATGGCCTTCTATCAGATTCTCCCTTCCCCAGCCCTTTTTCACCTGTCAGCTTCCCAGCTCTTTACTTCACCCCTCCCCCGCTGTCCCAGTTTCACCTATCACCTACCACTTTGTACTTCTTCCTCCCCTCCCCCCACCTTCTTACTCCTTTCCGGTCCTGATGAAGTGTCTCAGCCCAAAACATTGACTGTTTACTCTTTTCCATCACTGCTACCTGACCTGCTGAGTTCCTCCAGCATTTTGTGTGTGTTGTTCTGGATTTCCAGCATCTGCAGATTTTCTTGTGTTCCTGAAGTCAATAATCAGCTCCTCGGTCTTGCTGACACTGAGTGAGAAGTTGTTGTGACACCACTCAGCCAGATTTTCAATCTCCCTCCTGTATGGGAGCAAATGACCTGACTTGGTCCAACCAAGCAGAGTCCACTGCCAAGAAGGCCCACCAGCGCCTTTACTTCCTGAGGAAGCTAAGGAAATTTGGCATGTCCCCTAAAACCCTCACTAATTTTTATACATGCACCGTAGAAAGCGTTCTTCTGGGGTGCATCACAACCTGATCTGGAAGTTGTCCTGTCCAAGACCGGAAGAAGCTGCAGAAGATCGTGAGCACAGCCCAGCACATCACACAAACCAATCTTCCGTCCTTGGACTCACTTTACACTGCACGCTGTCGGAGCAGTGCTGCCAGGATAATCAAGGACACGACCCACCCAGCCAACACACTTTTCGTCTCTCTTCCCTCCGGGAGAAGGCTCAGGAGCTTGAAGACTCATACGGCCAGATTTGGAAACAGCTTCTTTCCAACTGTGATAAGACTGCTGAACGGATCCTGACCCAGATCTGGGCCGTACCCTCCAAATATCCGGACCTGCCTCTCGGTTTTTTTGCAGTACCTTACTTTCCCTTTTCTATTTTCTATTTATGATTTATAATTTAAATTTTTAATATTTACTATCAAATTGTACTCCAGGGAGCACGAAGCGCAGAATCAAATATCGCCGTGATGATTGTACGCTCTAGTATCAATTGTTTGGCGACAATAAAGTATAAAGTATGCAGAATCATCACCACCTTTGATTTGGCCCACGGCAGTGGTGTCATCAGCAAAGCTGAATGTGGCGTTGGGGCTGTGCTTAGCCTCACATTCACTGTACATGCCATCACTTATGTATCGAGTTTGGGCACGAGTGATTCCGACCCTTTTCCCTAGCACTCCCTCAGACGCTGAGATCCCACAGCCACAGGAGGTTCTCCTGAATCCTCTGAACAGAAGATGGGCCCTTGGCCTGACCAGCAACAGATCCTCGGTTGCACTTGCCAAGCCTATGATTCTCAGAAATCTCTGACCGCTCGGGATTGAAATCTCCTGTCACAATGACCTCAGACGTGACTTTTTCTTGGTCTGTGTCACTCTGAACTTCACCTTTCTCTCAGATATATCTGGTCCCTGAGGAAGCAACACTGTTCAGTGCCCTCTCCTGGACTCCCAGAATATTAACTGTTTTCAGGGACATTTTTTTATTCGACATTAAAGCCGATTTGCTGGGTTGTATGGACTTTTTTTCCAAGTTCGAGATCAAGTTTATTGTCATCTGACTGTACATATAACCAAATAACAATTACAGCATGGAAACAGGCCATCTCAGCTCTTCTAGTCCATGCTGAACTCTTACCCTATCCTAGTCCCACCGACTTGCACTCAGCCCATAACCCTCCATTCCTTTCCTGTCCATATATCTACCCAATTTAACTTTAAACGACAACATCGAACCTACCTCAACCACTTCTGCTGGAAGCTTGTTCCACACAGCCACCACTTTCTGAGTAAAGAAGTTCCCCCTCATGTTACCCCTAAACTTTTGTCCTCTAATTCTCAACCCATGTCCCCTTGTTTGAATCTCCCCCACTCTCAATGGAAAAAGCCTATCCACGTCAACTCTATCAATCCCCCTCATAATTTTAAACACCTCTATCAAGTCCCCCCTCAACCTTCTACGCTCCAAAGAATAAAGACCTCCGGGCCACGATGCACCCACAAAAATGAAATATTACCACAAATAAGTTAATACAATGTAATTCAAAATGCATGAAGTGTGCCGCATAGGTAAACAATAAACTGTACAGTAACAATAAGTAGCCCGCGGTCCTGGTGATGAGAGCTTGATATTGACAGGGTATTCATTAGTCTCACAGCCTGAGGGAAGAAGCTCTTACCCAGTCTGACAGTCCCAGTCCTGAAGCTCCAGTACCTCCCTCCTGACAGTAATGGGTCAGAGAGATTTTGGGGTGGGTGGTAGGGATCCTCAACAATGCCTCAGTTCCTTCCAAAATATCCAGAAGACTATAAGGCATATGTCAAAGCAGAATTAGGCCACTCAGCCCGTCAAGTCTGTTCCACCATTCCATTATGGCTGATTTATTATTCCCCTGAAGCCCAGCCTCTTGCTTTCACTGCCTTGGTCTGCAAAGCTTTGGTAAATGGGGGTGGGGGAGGAAGGCAGCAGTCACCCTCTCGGCAGATACAGCACGGGTTACAGGCCCTTCTGGCCAATGAGTCAGTGTCTATCCCACTGACCAATGAACCTACTAACCCGTCCATTTTGAATGTGGGAGGAAACCGGAGCACCCGGGGGAAACCCATGCAGTCACACGGGAGGACACAGAAACTCCTTACAGAGAGCAGTGGGAATTGAACTCGGGTCACTGTCACTGCAACAGCATTATACCATGACACCGCCTATTGGGTGCTGCAGTGTATCTGATGTGTTAACTGATTTACCTTTCTTCCACGAGGGGCTTCTATTCCTTCAGGGAGCAACATTGCACGCCCAATGCCACCACAGGCTCTGTCACTTTCTTCACATTACTGCTTCCCTGAGAGAAGTGGAAGGAGATCAGATCCCGATCATACACGCAGGCGATTCAGCAGGTGCTGGAGGTCCAGAGCTACACTTTCAAAACGCTGGAGGAACTCAGCAGGTCAGGCAGCATCTGTGGAATTGAACAAAAAGGGCCGAGACCCCTCAGCAGGATCTGATGAAATCCTCCAGAAGTTTGTGACGTTGCCCTGTACACCAGGCAGTAGCCTGGTAAATCTCCTCTGCACCATATAAGATTTTTAAAAACGTGTATTTATTGAAGTTATATTTATTTTATTTAGCTGAACTAATACCTTAGTTGTTCATCCCAGAAAGCTGCAGAATCTGGTAAGCATATCAGTTTCAATGAGTATTTAACATTTCGGAACAGTTACAAATGTGATTGACTTTAAGTATGGACAATTGATAACTCAGTGAACCTTATCCATTATTTCTCACTCGAATGAGCTTACCATCTGGTGGAGTAATGCATGTTCCTCAGTGACCGTATACACTGAATGGGAATTTACAAATCGTGCTGCCCACTGATCATTAAGTACTCGTGGTCATTACCAGAGAAATCAAAGGTTTTCGCAGCCAGGACTAATTTGACGTTGTGTGAGAATTGCTTAAAATTACTTGGTTTAATCATTTCAGGGGATCTGTCCTGGACCCAACTTGGAAGTGCTATTATTAAAAAAAGCACAGCAATGCGTCTACGTTCTTCGAGGTTTGCGAAGATTCAGTGCGGCGTTTAAAACGTTGACGAACTTCGATACATGTGTGGTGGAGAGTAGATTGAGAGGCTGCATCGCAGCCTGGTGTGGAAAGACCAATGCCCTTTGAACAGAAATTGTAAGGAGTTTGCACGTGACCATGCGGGTTTCCTCTGGGTTCTTTGGTTTCCTCCCACACTGCAAAGCCTACAGGTCATGGTCATAGTCATACTTTATTGATCCCGGGGGAAATTGGTTTTTGTTACAGTTGCACCATAAATAATAAATAGTAATAAAACCATAAATAGTTAAATAGTAATATGTAAATTATGCCAGGAAATAAGTCCAGGACCAGCCTATTGGCTCAGGGTGTCTGACCCTCCAAGGGAGGAGTTGTAAAGTTTGATGGCCACAGGCAGGAATGACTTCCTATGACGCTCTGTGTTGCATCTTGGAGGAATGAGTTTCTGGCTGAATGTACTCCTGTGTCCAACCAATACATTATGTAGTGGATGGGAGACATTGACCAAGATGGCATGCAACTTGGACAGCATCCTCTTTTCAGACACCACCATCAGAGAGTCCAGTTCCATCCCCACAACATCACTGGCCTTACGAATGAGTTTGTTGATTCCGTTGGTGTCTGCTACCCTCAGCCTGCTGCCCCAGCACACAACAGCAAACATGATCGCACTGGCCACCACAGCCTCGTAGAACATAGACTCGTAGGTAAGGGTTAGAGAGCTGTGGGCTTGCCATGTTGGCAACACTTGTGCTCTGCCCCCAGCACATCCTCAGACTCTGTTGCTCTTTGACACATTTCACTGTATGTACATCTGACAAATGAAGTTAATCTCTTATAATCTTACTTTATTACAAATTAATTTGACTAATTTAAACACCTCCTGCTGTTTATGAACACTATTTAATTGGTTATTTCTGGTTATTGCGTCTAGGGACTTGAGAAGGAACTACCACTGTGTGCAACCAATTTAATCCAAGATAGATAAATAGTATGTACTGATATAGATCGCATCAACACACAAACATGGATGTGCCAATGTGAAACCCAACAACTGGCCTCCAATAATTGTATTGGTGAAGTCTACTGAGAATTGGGTGAGAAGTTGGCAAGGTTGAGAGCAGAAAGTACGGCTATTGTTTCCTAGTGACGGTTGGCTCCATTATTCCTCACGGATTAGAGCGTCAAACAGGATTGAAGTCACCAAGGGCAAGAGTGAAAGACGAGCGGGTGTTCAGCGCCATCTGCCTGCGTTTCACCAATTTCTCTCTCACTGCTGGTGGAGGAAGGTGAGGGTTTGATCGCCTCGGTGTGGCTTGTGGCTGTGAGTCCCTGTAGCTTGATGTTTAATGTCCTCGGCACCGAGCGCACTCCGCGGCCGTGCACCCATTTCTGGAGAACTCTGTGGTTCATCTTCCATGCTTTTCTGGTGAATCTCTTTTAGGCATTTGCACGATTTGATCAAATGCTGCTCTGTGGCTTTTCCTCGAGCTGTCTCTGCGGTTGAGGCCTGAAGTCAACACCACAGCACTAAACTGAATAAACTTGGTGGCTGTGACAGTGAAAACGTTCGAACCCCAGATCCCCCCTACTTCCCCCGCTCACGCACAAGCGGCAGCAAAGCTTTGACCCTCCTCCCCCACACTTACCTCGGCACCCTCAACCCAACAAACAAACACCCATGACCTGCAGTACAACACAAACTGTTCGTTCATCAGAGAATTTGACATAAAAGGGACATAGAGGTGTCACATAGATACCACTCAGCAAGAACAAAACAGCTCACTTTATGGTGTTAAAGTCTGCCACGTCGCTTTTTCCAAGTTCTCTGACTCGAGAATTGGCAACAAGCTCTCCCCCAACAGTGAGATAGAGAGAGAGCGTGTGCTTCGCCAAGTACAGAACCCTCCATCTGCTGATCGGCTGCTCACAATATTCCGCTTTCTCCCGCGACGCTTCAGGTGGAGGATCCGGTGTAGAATCAGCTCGACCTCAGGGCTGCTAAGCATCAGGACGCCAAAGGCACGCTCGTCTTCTATGCACGTCCTGAAAACAGCTGGTCAGTGAACCCAAGGAGTGGGTCGTGTTGGTACAAACAACCGCAGTTTGAATATAGCTCTGGTCAGGGTCTCCGACAGAACCCCATCCGCCTTAGAAAGGAAAAAGCGAGACAGGAAAGGTGTTTCCACAGATGAGCTCAAAGAAGGAGCTGCCTCGCGCCATCTTAGCTCTGAGCACTAGGTGGAGGGGTAAGTAGGTTTGAGAAAGCAGGGAGTCTACAGAAGACCTTAGGCAGTTAACAGAATGGGCAAAGAAGTGGCAGCTAGGTAGAAGGAATAATGGTGCAGAGTATTTTTTAAACAGGGTCCAATTTCAGAAATAACAGTTACAAAAAGCTTGGGAGTTCTCATGCAGGATTCCTAAAGGTTGAGTCCATGATAAGGAAGGTAAATACAATGTTAGCATTGATTTTGAGAGGAGTGGCAAGGCTGTAATGCTGAGACTTTAAAAGACATTGGTCAAACCTCACTTGGAGTATGGCTATTTCTGGGCCTCTTATCTATGAAGGGATGTGCTGGTTTTGGAGAGGGTTCAGAGGAGGTTCACACGAATGATTCCAGCAATGAAAGGGTTAACATATGAGGGGCATTTGATGGCTCTAGGCCTGTACTCACTGGAGTTTAGAAGAATGAGGTGGCATCTCATTGAAGCTTATTGAATATTGAAAACTCTGGATAGATGTGGAGAGGTTGTTTTCTATGGTGGGAGAGTCTAAGACCACAGGGCACAGCCTCAGAATACAGGGTTGTCCTTTTCGAACAGAGATGAAGAGGAATTTCTTTATCCAGTGTGTGGTGAATCTCTGGAATTCATTGCCACAGATGACTGTGGAGGCCAAGTCATTAGGTATATTTAAAGCAGAGGTTGATAGGTGAGGGCAGGCATGAAAAGTTTTCGGGAGAAGGAAGGAGAATGGGTTTGAGAGAGATAATAAGTCAGCCATGATAAAATGGCAGACTAGACTCGATGGGTTGAATGGCCTAATTCTGCTCTTATGTCTTATGGTTTTAAAAACTTGAATCTTCAGTCCTGATTGTCGAGCCCGGTGTGTATCGACTGTCGAGCCCGGTGTGTATCGATTGTTGAGCCCGGTGTGTATCGACTGTCGAGCCCGGTGTGTATCGATTGTTCAAGCCCGGTGTGTATCGACTGTCGAGCCCGGTGTGTATCGATTGTTCAAGCCCGGTGTGTATCGACTGTCGAGCCCGGTGTGTATCGATTGTCGAGCCCGGTGTGTATCGACTGTCGAGCCCGGTGTGTATCGATTGTTCGAGCCCAGTGTGTATCGATTGTTGAGCCCGGTGTGTATCGACTGTCGAGCCCGGTGTGTATCGATTGTCCGAGCCCGGTGTGTATCGACTGTCGAGCCCGGTGTGTATCGACTGTCGAGCCCGGTGTGTATCGATTGTTCAAGCCCGGTGTGTATCGACTGTCGAGCCCGGTGTGTATCGATTGTTGAGCCCGGTGTGTATCGACTGTCGAGCCCGGTGTGTATCGATTGTCGAGCCCGGTGTGTATCGATTGTCGAGCCCGGTGTGTATCGACTGTCGAGCCCGGTGTGTATCGACTGTCGAGCCCGGTGTGTATCGACTGTCGAGCCCGGTGTGTATCGATTGTCGAGCCCGGTGTGTATCGATTGTCGAGCCCGGTGTGTATCGATTGTCCGAGCCCGGTGTGTATCGATTGTCGAGCCCGGTGTGTATCGATTGTCGAGCCCGGTGTGTATCGACTGTCGAGCCCGGTGTGTATCGATTGTCGAGCCCGGTGTGTATCGATTGTCGAGCCCGGTGTGTATCGACTGTCGAGCCCGGTGTGTATCGATTGTCGAGCCCGGTGTGTATCGATTGTTCGAGCCCGGTGTGTATCGACTGTCGAGCCCGGTGTGTATCGATTGTTGAGCCCGGTGTGTATCGACTGTCGAGCCCGGTGTGTATCGATTGTTCGAGCCCAGTGTGTATCGATTGTTGAGCCCGGTGTGTATCGACTGTCGAGCCCGGTGTGTATCGATTGTCGAGCCCGGTGTGTATCGATTGTCGAGCCCGGTGTGTATCGATTGTCGAGCCCGGTGTGTATCGATTGTCGAGCCCGGTGTGTATCGATTGTCGAGCCCGGTGTGTATTGACTGTCGAGCCCGGTGTGTATCGATTGTCGAGCCCGGTGTGTATCGATTGTTCAAGCCCGGTGTGTATCGATTGTCGAGCCCGGTGTGTATCGATTGTCGAGCCCGGTGTGTATCGACTGTCGAGCCCGGTGTGTATCGATTGTCGAGCCCGGTGTGTATCGATTGTCGAGCCCGGTGTGTATCGATTGTCGAGCCCGGTGTGTATCGAGCGTGTGTTGTCGAGCCCGGTGTGTATCGATTGTCGAGCCCGGTGTGTATCGATTGTCGAGCCCGGTGTGTATCGATTGTCGAGCCCGGTGTGTATCGATTGTCGAGCCCGGTGTGTATCGATTGTCGAGCCCGGTGTGTATCGATTGTCGAGCCCGGTGTGTATCGATTGTCCGAGCCCGGTGTGTATCGATTGTCGAGCTCAGTGTGTATCGATTGTCGAGCCCGGTGTGTATCGATTGTTGAGCCCGGTGTGTATCGATTGTTGAGCCCGGTGTGTATCGACTGTCGAGCCCGGTGTGTATCGATTGTTGAGCCCGGTGTGTATCGACTGTCGAGCCCGGTGTGTATCGATTGTCGAGCCCGGTGTGTATCGATTGTCGAGCCCGGTGTGTATCGATTGTCGAGCCCGGTGTGTATCGATTGTCGAGCCCGTGTGTGTATCGATTGTCGAGCCCGGTGTGTATCGATTGTCGAGCCCGGTGTGTATCGATGTCGAGCCCGGTGTGTATCGATTGTCGAGCCCGGTGTGTATCGATTGTCGAGCCCGGTGTGTATCGATTGTTGAGCCCGGTGTGTATCGACTGTCGAGCCCGGTGTGTATCGATTGTCGAGCCCGGTGTGTATCGATTGTCCGAGCCCGGTGTGTATCGATTGTTGAGCCCGGTGTGTATCGACTGTCGAGCCCGGTGTGTATCGATTGTCGAGCCCGGTGTGTATCGACTGTCGAGCCCGGTGTGTATCGATTGTCGAGCCCGGTGTGTATCGATTGTCGAGCCCGGTGTGTATCGATTGTCGAGCCCGGTGTGTATCGATTGTCGAGCCCGGTGTGTATCGATTGTCGAGCCCGGTGTGTATCGATTGTCCGAGCCCGGTGTGTATCGATTGTCGAGCTCAGTGTGTATGGATTGTCGGGCCCGGTGTGTATCGATTGTCGAGCCCAGTGTGTATCGATTGTCGAGCCCGGTGTGTATCGATTGTCGAGCCCGGTGTGTATGGATTGTCGGGCCCGGTGTGTATCGATTGTCCGAGCCCGGTGTGTATCGATTGTTGAGCCCAGTGTGTATCGATTGTCGAGCCCGGTGTGTATCGATTGTCCGAGCCTGGTGTGTATCGATTGTCCGAGCCCGGTGTGTATCGATTGTCGAGCCCAGTGTGTATCGATTGTCGAGCCCGGTGTGTATCGATTGTCGAGCCCGGTGTGTATCGATTGTCCGAGCCCGGTGTGTATCGATTGTCGAGCCCGGTGTGTATCGATTGTCGAGCCCGGTGTGTATCGATTGTCGAGCCCGGTGTGTATCGATTGTCCGAGCCCGGTGTGTATCGATTGTTGAGCCCGGTGTGTATCGATTGTCGAGCCCGGTGTGTATCGATTGTTGAGCCCGGTGTGTATCGATTGTTCAAGCCCGGTGTGTATCGATTGTTCAAGCCCGGTGTGTATCGATTGTCGAGCCCGGTGTGTATCGATTGTCGAGCCCGGTGTGTATCGATTGTCGAGCCCGGTGTGTATCGATTGTCGAGCCCGGTGTGTATCGATTGTCGAGCCCGGTGTGTATCGATTGTTGAGCCCGGTGTGTATCGATTGTCCGAGCCCGGTGTGTATCGATTGTTGAGCCCGGTGTGTATCGACTGTCGAGCCCGGTGTGTATCGATTGTCGAGCCCGGTGTGTATCGATTGTCCGAGCCCGGTGTGTATCGATTGTCGAGCCCGGTGTGTATCGACTGTCGAGCCCGGTGTGTATCGATTGTCGAGCCCAGTGTGTATCGATTGTTGAGCCCGGTGTGTATCGATTGTCCGAGCCCGGTGTGTATCGATTGTCGAGCCCGGTGTGTATCGACTGTCGAGCCCGGTGTGTATCGATTGTTGAGCCCGGTGTGTATCGATTGTCCGAGCCCGGTGTGTATCGATTGTCGAGCCCGGTGTGTATCGATTGTCCGAGCCCGGTGTGTATCGATTGTCCGAGCCCGGTGTGTATCGATTGTCGAGCCCGGTGTGTATCGATTGTCGAGCCCGGTGTGTATCGATTGTCGAGCCCGGTGTGTATCGATTGTCGAGCCCGGTGTGTATCGACTGTCGAGCCCGGTGTGTATCGATTGTTGAGCCCGGTGTGTATCGATTGTCGAGCCCGGTGTGTATCGATTGTCGAGCCCGGTGTGTATCGATTGTCGAGCCCGGTGTGTATCGATTGTCGAGCCCGGTGTGTATCTGTGAGCCCGGTGTGTATCGAGCCCGGTGTGTATCGATTGTCGAGCCCGGTGTGTATCGATTGTCGAGCGATTGTCGAGCCCGGTGTGTATCGATTGTCGAGCCCGGTGTGTATCGTGTCGATTGTTCGAGCCCGGTGTGTATCGATTGTCGAGCCCGGTGTGTATCGATTGTCGAGCCCGGTGTGTATCGATTGTCGAGCCCGGTGTGTATCGAGCCCGGTGTGTCGAGCCCGGTGTGTATCGATTGTCGAGCCCGGTGTGTATCGATTGTCGAGCCCGGTGTGTATCGATTGTCGAGCCCGGTGTGTATCGATTGTCGAGCCCGGTGTGTATCGATTGTCGAGCCCGGTGTGTATCGACTGTCGAGCCCGGTGTGTATCGATTGTCGAGCCCGGTGTGTATCGATTGTCGAGCCCGGTGTGTATCGACTGTCGAGCCCGGTGTGTATCGATTGTTGAGCCCGGTGTGTATCGATTGTCCGAGCCCGGTGTGTATCGATTGTTGAGCTCAGTGTGTATGGATTGTTCAAGCCCGGTGTGTATCGACCGTCGAGCCTGGTGTGTATGGATTGTCGGGCCCGGTGTGTATCGATTGTTGAGCTCAGTGTGTATGGATTGTCGGGCCCGGTGTGTATCGATTGTCGAGCCCAGTGTGTATCGATTGTTGAGCCCGGTGTGTATCGACCGTCGAGCCTGGTGTGTATGGATTGTCGGGCCCGGTGTGTATCGATTGTCCGAGCCCGGTGTGTATCGATTGTTGAGCTCAGTGTGTATGGATTGTCGGGCCCGGTGTGTATCGATTGTCGAGCCCAGTGTGTATCGATTGTCGAGCCCGGTGTGTATCGATTGTCGAGCCCGGTGTGTATCGATTGTCGAGCCCGGTGTGTATCGATTGTCGAGCCCAGTGTGTATCGATTGTCGAGCCCGGTGTGTATCGATTGTCGAGCCCGGTGTGTATCGATTGTTGAGCCCGGTGTGTATCGATTGTCCGAGCCCGGTGTGTATCGATTGTCGAGCCCGGTGTGTATCGATTGTCGAGCCCGGTGTGTATCGATTGTCGAGCCCGGTGTGTATCGATTGTCCGAGCCCGGTGTGTATCGATTGTCGAGCTCAGTGTGTATGGATTGTCGGGCCCGGTGTGTATGGATGATCAAGCACGGTGTGTATCGATTGTCGAGCCCAGTGTGTATCGATTGTTGAGCCCGGTGTGTATCGACTGTCGAGCCCGGTGTGTATCGATTGTCCGAGCCCGGTGTGTATCGATTGTCGAGCCCGGTGTGTATCGATTGTCGAGCCCGGTGTGTATCGACTGTCGAGCCCGGTGTGTATCGACTGTCGGGCCCGGTGTGTATCGATTGTCGAGCCCGGTGTGTATCGATTGTCGAGCCCGGTGTGTATCGATTGTTCAAGCCCGGTGTGTATCGACTGTCGAGCCCGGTGTGTATCGATTGTTGAGCCCGGTGTGTATCGACTGTTGAGCCCGGTGTGTATCGATTGTCGAGCTCAGTGTGTATGGATTGTCGGGCCCGGTGTGTATCGATTGTCGAGCCCAGTGTGTATCGATTGTCCGAGCCCGGTGTGTATCGATTGTCGAGCTCAGTGTGTATGGATTGTCGGGCCCGGTGTGTATCGATTGTCGAGCCCAGTGTGTATCGATTGTCCGAGCCCGGTGTGTATCGATTGTCGAGCTCAGTGTGTATGGATTGTCGGGCCCGGTGTGTATTGACTGTCGAGCCCGGTGTGTATCGATTGTTGAGCCCGGTGTGTATCGATTGTCGAGCCCGGTGTGTATCGATTGTCGAGCCCGGTGTGTATCGATTGTCGAGCCCGGTGTGTATCGATTGTCGAGCCCGGTGTGTATGGATTGTCGGGCCCGGTGTGTATCGATTGTCGAGCTCAGTGTGTATCGACTGTCGAGCCCGGTGTGTATCGATTGTCGAGCCCGGTGTGTATCGATTGTCGAGCTCAGTGTGTATGGATTGTCGAGCCCGGTGTGTATCGATTGTCGAGCTCAGTGTGTATGGATTGTCGGGCCCGGTGTGTATCGATTGTCGGGCCCGGTGTGTATCGATTGTCGAGCTCAGTGTGTATTGACTGTTGAGCCCGGTGTGTATGGTTGTCGAGCCCGGTGTGTATCGATTGTCGAGCCCGGTGTGTATCGATTGTCGAGCTCAGTGTGTATGGATTGTCGGGCCCGGTGTGTATCGATTGTCGAGCCCAGTGTGTATCGATTGTCGAGCTCAGTGTGTATTGACTGTTGAGCCCGGTGTGTATGGTTGTCGAGCCCGGTGTGTATCGATTGTCGAGCTCAGTGTGTATTGATTGTTGAGCCCGGTGTGTATCGATTGTCGAGCTCAGTGTGTATTGATTGTTGAGCCCAGTGTGTATTGACTGTCGAGCCCAGTGTGTATCGATTGTCCGAGCCCGGTGTGTATCGATTGTCGAGCTCAGTGTGTATGGATTGTCGAGCCCGGTGTGTATCGATTGTCGAGCTCAGTGTGTATGGATTGTCGGGCCCGGTGTGTATCGATTGTCGGGCCCGGTGTGTATCGATTGTCGAGCCCAGTGTGTATCGATTGTCGAGCCCGGTGTGTATCGACTGTCGAGCCCGGTGTGTATCGATTGTCGGGCCCAGTGTGTATGGATTGTCGGGCCCGGTGTGTATCGATTGTCGAGCCTGGTGTTTATTGACCGTCGAGCCCAGTGTGTATTGACTGTTGAGCCCGGTGTGTATCGATTGTCGAGCCAGGACTGTATTGATTGTCGAGCCTGGTGTGTTTTAGTTCACAATAAAAGTCCCACAGAAAGCTGCCTCCCTTCTGCTGGAACATGTCTTCACATCAGCGGCCCGTCGGTATAATATTTCTCTTTAACATTTTCTCTCTACACAAGGAAAACTGTTTGTACAGTGCAACTGCAGGGAGTAAATTGAAAATCCATTTTTTGAACAAGTACCTTTCAGTTAAAAAAAATTGCGGCACAATAATATGACAGAGACGCTAATGATGTATTTCAGCATGTGTCATCCATCTTCAGAGGGGGCAGTGAAAAATGGCATCGAGCCACCTCAGGTGACGGGCAGAGAACCGGGAAAAATGTTTTCCTTCCCCTGAATGACATGCCGCGTCTGTGACATCATATGAAAGCCATAATTGGGGAGCTGTAGATCGAGCGGCTCTTTTGATGTGTCAATAAACAAGTTCAAGGTGACTTGTCGGATCAATACAGCACGACAAGACTCAACCGACAAATTTACTGCAAAGTAATTGGGTGCAAAATGACTCAACTCAACCTTCACGCTGCAGAAAATCAAAGAACCAGCATCCTGGAGGCATGAGCTGGTACATGCCGTGCATTCCTTACGCTGGTCGCCACGCTCCTAATAGCTGGCTGGATTTCTTCCCTCTCTCTCACGTTTGGTGTAATGTATTGTGCAATCTATTCTAGTACAAACAAGTTGACAGTAAGGCTTATATTTTTACAGAGAATGCCAGACTGCATGAATACATTGTTCACCAGTGAAATACTGACATTTGGGGTAATGTATGACAGCAATTATCACAACGTAATCTCATCGAGGAGTTTTGCATGGATTCTTTCATTACAACACAGGACTGTCACCCGCACTCAGGTGAGATTATTTCCAAAGCAATTACTACAACGTAATCTCCAGTTACTAAGAAATAACATGATTTACTACCGATTTCTCAGTATAGAATTTATACCTCAAGTCACAAGTCTCCAGATTTAAGATTAAAAGATTAGCTTTATTTGTCCCATGCATATCAAAACATCGCAATGCGTCGCTTGTGGCAATGAGCAACACAGTCTGCGGATGTGCTGGGGGCCGTCAGCCAGTGTTCCCATGCTCCTGGCACCAATGTAGTGTGCCCACAGTTCACTAACCCTGACCCATACACCTTCGAAACCCGGAGCACCCAGAGGAATCCCATGCGGTCATGGGGAGAACAGACAGAGGCAGTGCCAGGAATTGAACCCCGGTCGCTGATGCTGTAAAGCATCGTGCTAACTACCGCACCGCCGCACCGCGCCGCGCGCAAGACGTGTCCTAGATAGTCAGGATGTCAGAAAGGTCCACTCCTGGCTGTTGTGTTGTGACTGCCGCCAGATGAGATCATGTTAATGTGGTGGCAACACCTTGAGGCCAGATGTCAGATGAGATGAGAAAGTCCAATAACGAAGTCGTCTGCTGGGTCGTAAAGTCTTCATTATAATTTGTTTATCTGTTAAATCAGGAGTGCCACAGTAGTACAGGGGGAACCACCGTTAGCACAACAGTTTGGGGCGTCGGAGTTCAGAGTAAATTCAGTAAGGAGTTTGTATGTTCTTCCCACGACCGTGTGAGTTTCCTCCGGGTGCTCTGGTTTCCTCCCACAGTCCAAAGAAGTTCAGGTGAGTCGGTTAATTGGTCATTGTAAATTGCCTTGTGATTAGACAAGGAAACTAAAGCTCCCAGAGGAACACTGAGAAAATAACAAACTCCTTACAAGCAGCCGAGGAATTGAAACCAGGTGGCTTGGTCTGTAAAACGTTACGCTAACCGCTACCTTCCAGTGTTGCCCATTATTTACTATTACATGATATACTAAGGATTTCTCAGTATTGAATATACATCTCACGTCACAACCCATCGGACCTAGATCTACTGCACTGTCACTGAGATATTAATGTTCTGAAACTCCACGCCTATTCATCTTCACCCCACACACTACGATGGTTCACCAGCACCACCCTCACAAAGACAGTGAAGATGCCACATAAATATCACATTGTGCACAACACAGGCCTGAGTGAAATACAAAAGCAGCTGTCAGTAATCCTGCAGGGTCAAATGCACCAATCGGACAGGCATCCAGCTGCTGACCTGTGTCCAGGTGGGCAGAACATATCCAACTCCTCTACTTTCTCAGCAGCCTGAAGAGAGCTAGACTTTGCCCATCTACGCTCACGTCATTCTACAGACATGCAGAAGAGAGCATACTAACAAGCTGCATCACTGCACGGAACGGAAACTGCGCTGTGGTGGAGAGGAAGGCTCTGCAGCGGGTAGTCAGAACTGCCCAAAGCATCACCGGCACCAGCCTACCCACCATCAAGGACATAGATACAGAAAGGTGCTGGAAAAGGGCCTGCAACATCATGAAGGATCCCAGACACTTGCTTATGGAGTGTTTGTCCCACTCCCATCAGGGAGGAGGCTACATAGCATCCACACCAGGACCACCAGACTCAAAAACAGTGACTTTCCCCAAGCAGTAAGGCTGATCAACACCTCCACCCACTAACTCTACCACTGCATTTCTATTTCCCATCAGTCACCTTATGTACAGACCAGAGTCATGTTATGTGCATGAAATCAGTCGATGTATAGAAGCTATCTTATGTGTTTATATTTATTGTTTTTTTTATTATTATTGTGTTCTTTATCTAGTTGTGTATTTTTTGTGCTACATCAGGTCTGGAGTAACGGTTATTTCATTCTCCTTCACACTTGTGTACTGGAAATGACATTAAACAGTCTTGAATCTTGAATTCAGTATGGGGCCTTCATTTGGGAAATTCACTAACAAAGCCTCTGTGCTTCTTGACATTGGAGGCTTTTCCTTCTCCCACTCCACCTCTTTAAATTTAGAGGTGAGGAGGCGTACAGGAGTGAGATGGATCAGCTGATTGAGTGGCGTTGCAGCAGCAATCTTGCGCTCTTCATTAGTAAGGCCTCGGAATTGATTGTAAATTTCAGGAAGGGGAAGTTGAGGGAACACACACCAGTCCTCAGTGAGAGGTCAGCAGTGAAAACGGTGAGTTCCTGAGTGTGTCAACATCTTGGAAGATCTGTCCTTAGTCCAAGATATTGATGCAATTGTCACCGAGGCCACCATGGTACTGTAGCAGTTAGCTTGACACTTGGAGTGTTGGAGGTCAGAGTTCATTCCTGGCGTTCTCTGTAAAGAGTCTGTACATTCACCTCACGGAATGCGTAGGTTTCCTCCCACAGTCCAAAGACCTACTGGTTAGTAGGTTAATAGATCATTGTAAATTGTCCTGTGTCAGAGGTTCTCGGGTGTTGTTGGTTGGCGCAGCTCGAGAGGCTGGAAAGGTCTATTGCATGCTGGATCTTTAAATACAATGACTCAAAATAAAGTTCTGAAGAAAGTACAACAGCGGCTCTCCTTCATGAGGAGACTGAGGAGTTTAGAAGAGTCACCAAGGACTCTAATAACTTTCTACAGATATACTGTGGGAACATTCTGACGGGCTGCATGACTGTCTAGTGTGCAGGTTCCAATGTACAGGACCACCAGTGGCTGCACGGGATTGTAAGCTCAGCCAGATCCATCACGGGTGCAACACTCCCCACCTCCAGGGAGCTCACCATGGTCACCACCATCACCATCACCAACACCACCTCCACCACCACCACCACCACTTCCACCACCATCACCAACACCACCACTACAACCTCCATCACATCCACCTCCACCACCATCACCACCATCACCATCACCATCACCAACACCACCACTACAACCACCATCACATCCACCTCCACCACCATCACCTCCACCACCACCATCACCACCATCACCATCACCACCACTACAACCACCGTCACATCCACCTCCACCACCACCACCACCATCACCATCACCACCACTACAACCACCGTCACATCCACCTCCACCACCATCACCACCATCACCATCACCATCACCATCACCATCACCAACACACCACTACAACCATCACCACCACCTCCACCACCATCACCTCCACCATCACCATCACCACCATCACCATCACCATCACCATGGCCAGCTCCATCACCGCCATCACCATCACCTCAGCCAGCTCATCATGGGCACAACACTCCCCACCATCAAGGAGCTCACCACGGCCACCACCATCACCACCAACACCACCACCACCACCACCATCACCACCATCACCATCACCACCACTACAACCACCGTCACATCCAACTCCACCACCACCACCACCACCTCCACCACCATCACCAACACCACCACTACAACCACCGTCACATCCACCTCCACCACCATCACCACCACCTCCACCACCATCACCACCATCACCATCACCATCACCATCACCATCACCATCACCATCACCATCACCAACACACCACTACAACCACCATCACCACCACCTCCACCACCATCACCTCCACCATCACCATCACCACCATCACCATCACCATCACCATCACCATGGCCAGCTCCATCACCGCCATCACCATCACCTCCACCACCATCACCAACACCACCACTACAACCACCGTCAAATCCACCTCCACCACCATCACCACCTCCACCACCATCACCATCACCACCACTACAACCACCATCACATCCACCTCCACCACCATCACCACCATCACCACCTCCACCACCATCACCACCACCTCCACCTCCACCACCAACACCACCATCACCAACACCACCACTACAACCACCATCACCTCCACCTCCACCACCATCACCACCATCACCATCACCATCACCATCACCATCACCATCACCAACACACCACTACAACCACCATCACCACCATCACCTCCACCATCACCATCACCACCATCACCATCACCATCACCATGGCCAGCTCCATCACCGCCATCACCATCACCTCAGCCAGCTCATCATGGGCACAACACTCCCCACCATCAAGGAGCTCACCACGGCCACCACCATCACCACCAACACCACCACCACCACCACCTCCACCACCATCACCATCACCACCACTACAACCACCGTCACATCCACCTCCACCACCATCACACCACCACTACAACCACCATCACATCCACCTCCACCATCACCACCATCACCACCTCCACCACCATCACCAACACCACCACTACAACCACCATCACCTCCACCTCCACCACCAACACCACCATCACCATCACCATCACCACCACCACCACCTCCACCACCATCACCAACACCACCACTACAACCACCGTCACATCCACCTCCACCACCATCACCACCACCTCCACCACCATCACCAACACCACCACTACAACCACCATCACCTCCACCTCCACCACCATCACCACCATCACCATCACCATCACCATCACCATCACCATCACCATCACCAACACACCACTACAACCACCATCACCACCACCTCCACCACCATCACCTCCACCATCACCATCACCACCATCACCATCACCATCACCATCACCATGGCCAGCTCCATCACCGCCATCACCATCACCTCCACCACCATCACCAACACCACCACTACAACCACCGTCAAATCCACCTCCACCACCATCACCACCTCCACCACCATCACCATCACCACCACTACAACCACCATCACATCCACCTCCACCACCATCACCACCATCACCACCTCCACCACCATCACCACCACCTCCACCTCCACCACCAACACCACCATCACCAACACCACCACTACAACCACCATCACCTCCACCTCCACCACCATCACCACCATCACCATCACCATCACCATCACCATCACCAACACACCACTACAACCACCATCACCACCATCACCTCCACCATCACCATCACCACCATCACCATCACCATCACCATGGCCAGCTCCATCACCGCCATCACCATCACCTCAGCCAGCTCATCATGGGCACAACACTCCCCACCATCAAGGAGCTCACCACGGCCACCACCATCACCACCAACACCACCACCACCACCACCTCCACCACCATCACCATCACCACCACTACAACCACCGTCACATCCACCTCCACCACCATCACACCACCACTACAACCACCATCACATCCACCTCCACCATCACCACCATCACCACCTCCACCACCATCACCAACACCACCACTACAACCACCATCACCTCCACCTCCACCACCAACACCACCATCACCATCACCATCACCAACACCACCACTACAACCACCGTCACCACCAGCTCCACCACCATCACCGCCACCATCACCATCACCACCATCACCATCACCATCACCATGGCCAGCTCCATCACCGCCATCACCATCACCTCAGCCAGCTCATCACGGGCACAACACTCCCCACCATCGAGGAGCTCACCATGGCCACCACCATCACCACCAACACCACCTCCACCACCATCACCAACACCACCACAACAACCACAGTCACATCCACCATCACCACCATCACCATCACCAACACCACCACTACAACCACCATCACCACCTCCACCACCATCACCAACACCACCACTACAACCACCATCACATCCACATCCACCACCTCCACCACCATCACCTCCACCATCACCATCACCACCATCACCATCACCACCACTACAACCACCGTCACATCCACCTCCACCACCACCACCACCACCTCCACCACTATCACCAACACCACTACTACAACCACCGTCACATCCACCATCACCACCATCACCACCTCCACCACCACCACCACCACCTCCACCACCATCACCATCACCATGGCCAGCTCCATCACCGCCATCACCATCACCTCAGCCAGCTCATCACGGGCACAACACTCCCCACCACCGAGGAGCTCACCACGGCCACCACCATCACCAACACCACCACTACAACCACCATCAGCACTACCTCCACCACCATCACCTCCATCACCATCACCACCACTACCACTATCACCGCCATCACCATCACCATAGCCAGGTCCATCACCGCCATCACCATCACCTCAGCCAGCTCATCACGGGCACAACACTCCCTACCACCGAGGACCTCACCACGGCCACCACCATCACCATCACCATCACCATCACCATCACCATCACCATCACCATCACGGCACAACACTCCCCACCATCACCATCACCAACATGGTATAACACTCCCCACCATCGAGGACATCACCACCACCACCACCATCACCATCACTGCCGCCAGCTCTACCACGGGCACAACCCTCCTCACCACCGCAGACCTCTTTAACAGATGATGCCTCAGGATGATGGCATCCATCATTAAGGACCCTCATTATTGGGACAAGCCCTATTCAAACAGCATTAATTACCCATTCTAATTGCTCTTGAAGACAGTGGCTTGTTAGGCCATTTCACATCAGCTACATTGGTAGATCAAGAGTTTGTGTTTTTATTTTTATTTATAAACACAGCGTGGAACAGGCCTTTCCAGCCCTTTGAGCCGTGCCACCAGTCCTAGCCAATCACGGAACGGTTTGCAATGGCCAATTAGCATGTCTTTGGAGTGTGGGAGGAAACCAGAGCACTGGGAGAAAACGCATGCATTCCACTATGAGGACGTACAGACTCCTTACAGAAGACGCCAGGGGTGAACGCTGAACTCTGAACTCTGACATCCCGAGCTGTGATAAGCATCGTGCTACCCACTACACTACCCAGGCGCAGCTCCGGATGGTATAGGTGGCAGATTCTCTTCCACGAAGGACATTAATGAAAAGGAAGGTCTGACTGTGACTTCCTTTTTGTTCACTGATATAGTTAATTAACCAAAATCAAATTTTGCAACTGTTCTGGTAACTTTGAGATCACAAGCCCAGGGATTTAAACATCACATGAGCAATACTAACTCCACAGTAAACCTTAAACAAAATGTTACTGAAGTAAAAATGAAAATCAGAAAAAAGTCGTTCTAAAACCTGGAGAAGTCGGTAACAAGAAGATTCTCTGATCCAGTGAACTCCAGGTCACAGACTTTGTAGAGAAACATTCCAGGCCTTACACAGATCTAACCCACAAGTTGTTACAAAGGCTCCACAAGACACAGATTTTGTGAATTTATGTTGGGGTTCATGTCATAGAACTCCATTTTAAATAAGATGTTTAAGAGGTTCTTGGATTGGTACATGTATGTGCAGAGAATATAGAACATAGATCACTCTGTGCAGCCCATGATGTTGTGCTGACCTTATCACTAATTTTTCTATCATATAAGTGCCCATCCAAGAGCCTCTTAAATGTCCCTAATATATCTGTCTCCATCACCACCCCTTTCAGAGTGTTCCACACACTCACTACTAAGCGCAGAAAATACTTGCCTCTGACAACCGCCCCCCCCCCCATACTTGCCTCCGTTCACCTTACAATTGTGCCCCCTCATCTTAGCCACTTCCACCCTGGGAAAAAACCTCTGGCTGTCCACTCGATCTGTGCCTCTTATCATCTTGTACACCTCGATCAAACCACCTCTCATTCTCCTTCACTCGAAAGAGAAAAGCCTTAACTCATTCAACCTTTCTGCATAAGACACGCTCTCTAATCCAGGCAGCATCCTGGTGAATCTCTTCTGCACCCTCTCTAAAGTTTTCACATCCTTCCTGTAATGAGGCAACCAGAACTGAACACAACACTCCACTTGATCTTTGCCTCTTACCATCTTGTACACTTGAGTTTCTCAGTGTTGTACAATTAATGATAAATATGGAGGGGATGGGGGCCAGGAAACCAATCAGGGGTTCCCATTCTTTTGATACTCTGTTAGCCTTTTGAGACATTGACTCAATGGACCTTGAAGGATCAGAAGCGGAGAGAGTGAGCAGTTTCAAGTTCTTGGGTGTCAAGATCTGAGGATCTAACCTGGTGAAGGCAAGACAGCATCTATACTTTATTAGGAGTTTGGAGAGAGTTGGCATGTCAACAAATACAGTTGGCGGGAGGAGAAGATGGCAGCGTACCTGTGCATGCGCAGCCCTTCAGTGAAAAATGATATCGTATCTGTTAAATAAGGGCTGTGGATAATTCTGATTTGATGGAGAATGGACGTGAAAGCACAGAGGAACACCTGGAGAAATTTCTGAAGCGCCCGTTCGCTGCTGTCGTTACTGTGTGGTCGGGAATCTTTCGGAGGGTAGGCCTCAAAATCCCCGGCCTTGCCTGCTTTTGGCGATCGAGAAGGAGGTCGAATCGTTCGGACAGGGATGGCGCTCAGTACTCGGTGTCGGAGAGCTGATCAGAGCTCGAAGTTTTCGGATGACTCAGAGTCGGACTGTGGTCGGGCATGGCAGGGAGAGTTTTTCTTTCTTCTCCCGTCTGCGTGAGATGTGGGACATTTGAGAGACTTTGAACTTTTTACTGTGCTCACGGACTTCTTCATCAAGTTATGGTATTGTTACATTGTTTGTAACTATATGTTATAATTACGTGGTTTCGTCAGTTTTTTCAGACTTGGTCTGTCCTGTGTTTTGTGATATCACACCGGAGGAAATATTCTATCATTTCTTAATGCATGCATTACTAAATGACAATAAAAGAGGACTATGTGTCTTCATAATCTAAAAACTTCTGTAATTGTACCATGGAGAGCATTCCAACAGGCTGGTATGGAGGGGCTACTGCACAGGACCGAAAAAAGCTGCAGAAGGTTGTAAATCTAGTCAGCTCCATCTTGGGTACTAGCTTGCAAAGTTCCCAGGACATCTTTAGGGAGCAGTGTCTCTGAAAGGCAGCATCCATTGTTAAGGACCTCCAGCACCCAGGGCGTGCCCTTTTCTCACTGTTACCATCAGGTAGGAGGTACAGAAGCCTGAAGGCACACACTCAGCGATTCAGGAACAGCTTCTTCCCCTCTGCCATCCGATTCCTAAATGGACATTGAACCCTTGGACACTACCTCACTTTTTTTTAAATGTGCAGTATTTCTGTTTTTTGCATGATTTTTAATCTATTCAATATAAGTATACTGTAATTTATTTATTTATTTATTTATATTTATATCTTTTTTTTTCTCTTCTATATCATGTATTGCATCGAACTGCTGCTGCCGGTGATAATAAACCTGATTCTGATTCCGATTCTCGAGTGGAATGTAAGCTGTGACGGAGGTGTGAATACGAAGCAGGAAATCAGCAGATCAGTCTGACCAGGGAGCACCTATGGTCTGATGCCGCAGGCCAAACCTGCACGTCTAGAAGTAAAGGGCAATTTGTACAAAACCCCAAACCATTCACATTGGAGACAGAAGGCTTAGCTAATTCAAGTACGTCCTGGTATGAGTTCTTTCAGTGTTAGCTCACTGCAGAGGAAGATTAATAATCTAGCAAGTCTTCTCCTTTTCATTAGACAATAAAACATTGGAGCAGAATTAGGCCATTCAGCCTATTCAAGTCTATTCTGCCGTTCCATCATGATGGTTTCTTTTCTCTGTCAACCCCATTCTCCAGCCTTGTCCCTGTAACCTTTGACGCTCTTACTAATCAAAACCTATCAGCCTCTGCTTTAAATATATGCAATGGCTTCACTGCCATAGCCATCTGTGTCAATGAATTCCACAGATTCACCACCCTCTGGCTAAAGAAATTCCTCCTCATCTCTGTTCTAAATGAACATCCCTCTATTCTGATGCTGTGCCCTCTGGTCCTAGACTCCCCCACTATAGGAAACATTCTCTCCACATCCACTCTATCTAGACCTTTCAATATGCAATAGGTTTTCTTCATTAAAAAAATCCACCTTAAATTAACTGCTGAGAGAAGAGAGACTCTGATGAAGAGAGAGACATCTCTCCACACTGATGAAGAGAGAGAGACACCTCTCCACACTGCCGGTCGAAGAGAGAGACACTGATGCACAGACACCCCTCCACACTGATGCACTTGGCTGTGAAATTTGACAGAGCGGTGTGTGGTTCAATTTGCTGGCTGTACCTCACAGGTGTACTGCAGGTAAACACGCTCTCAGGCCGTGATGAACGAGCTCCTCTGAAGCCAGTGACTTTGATGAACCTGGGTAGCCAGACCCAATCACTCTTTTCCAACTGGCTTACCCAGCTAAGTACAGCTCCTCTGATAGAAATTTGTCTTATTGAAAGGAGATGGGGTTCTGTAATACATTTCATTCTCAACAGCCCTGTTAATAATTTTATGATTCTCCTTGTACCATGAAACTCCAACTGATGGATTTTTTTTTTACTGAGCAAACTGCTTCAGGTTTTTATATGTTTCTTTCATCAAATTAAACTTTTCTGTCAGACAGTTCACCATAAAATTTCAATTTTTTCTCATTTTGAATGAGATCTTGGGAAACACAGGGATTCAGTCAAAATAACTCCAAAGAAAAACATTCTTCTTCCTCTGGAGCCTGAGACCTCTCTAACTGATCGACTTCAGGTGTGTTTTCACCCTGATGGCTCCAGGATCCACAGGCCAGATGGTTTATCTGTTAAGTGTGGTCCAGAGCCCCAGTGGAACCCTCGGTCTATCTGACATGGGAGCAGAATCCGGCCACTTGGCTCCCCGAGCCTCCTCCACCTTTTCATCATGGCTGATTTATTATCCCTCTTAATCCCATTCTCCTGACTTCTCCTTTCTTGGTATGAACATAGAATTCTCCAACTTCCGGTAATTCCCTCCCCCTCCCTTCCTCTATCCCTATTTCACATCACCTCCCTCATAATTCCACCTCCTTCTACTACTGCACATAGTTCTCCTGCCAATCACCTCCCCGCTTCCCCTCCCCCACCCCTTTGTCTTTCAAATTACTGTTTTTTTCAACTACCAGCATTCTTCAAACCCTCCCTAAAGTTCTTCCTTCAGTCCTGACGAAGGGTTTCGGCCCGAAACGTGGACTAATCTTTTCAACTGATGCTGACTGACCTGCTGAGTTCCTTCAGTGCATTGTGAGTCTTCCTTTGACAACAGCATCTGCAGATTATTTTGTGTTTTCTTCCTATAGCCTCTGTTGCTGTGATTAAACAAGAACTCATCAACCTCCATGTTAAATGTACTCAATGACCTGGCCCCGTTACCCTCCTGTGGCAATGAATTCCACAGATTCACCACCCTCTGGCAAAAGAAATTCCTCCTCAACTCTGTTTAAAATAGACATCCCTCTATTCTGAGGTTGTGCCCACTGGTCCTCGACTCCCCCACTATAGGAAAGATCCTCGCCACATCCATTCTATCTAGGACTTTCAATATTTGACAAGTTTCAATGAGATCCCCCCTCATTCTCCTAAATGTACTCCAGTAAGTACAGGCCCAGAGTCATCAAACTCTCCTCATACGTTAACCCTTTCATTGCTGGAATCATTCTCAGGAACCTCCTCTGGACCCTCTCCAATGCCAGCACAACTTTTCTTAACATAAATAGTCTAGTAAGTAAAACGATCCCAAAGTACTTCCTGGGGAGGAAGAATAGAGCTGGACTATGTATACCTATACTCACGTCATTCTACAGACACACAGTAGAGAGCATCCGAACAAGTTGTATGGAAACTGCACTGTGATGGACGGGAGGTCTCTACTACAGATAGTCAAAACTACCCATGCATCACCAGCACCAGAAAGGTCCTGGAAAAGGGCTAGAGATATAATTTCCTTTTCTCACTGTTACCATCAGGAAGGAGGTACAGAAGCCTGAAGGCACACACTCAATGATTCAGGAACAGTTTCTTCCCCTCTGCCATCTGATTCCTAAATGGAGATTGAACCCGTGGACACTACCTCACTTTTTTATTATTTCTGTTTTTGCACTCTTTTTGATTTAATTGATTAATACGCATATATATATACTTACTGCGATTTTTCTATATTATCATTGTACTGCTGCCACTATTAACAAATTTCATGACACATGCCGATGATATTAAACCTGATTCTGATTATGAAGGATCCCACCCACCCTGCTCATGGACCGTTTGTCCCACTCCCATTAGGGAGGAGGCTACGTAGCATCCACACAGGACCACCAGACTCAAAATCAGTTACTTTCCCCAAGCAGTGAGGCTGATCAACACCTCCACCCAGTAACTCACCCCTCCACACCCCCAGCCACCACTACTTTACCATTACCTGTCAGTCACCTTACGTACAGACACTCCTGTGCCTAGTGTCACCCTATGGACATACAATCAGTCTGTGTATATAAACTATTTTATGTGTTTATATTTACTGTGTTTCTTTATTTATCTTTACTGTGTACTTTATCTTACTGTGTTTTTTTGTGCAGCATTGGATCTGGAGTAACAATGATTTTGTTCTCCTTTACACTTGTGTACTGGCAATGATATTAAATGATCTTGAACATCTTGTTGAGTGTCCTTCCTCTTGTCCCTGAGACTTTTCTCATTGATCAACTTCAGATCTGTTCTGTGCGCTGATCCTCCAGAACTGAGAGGGATAATAAATCAGCCATGATGGAATGGCTGAGCAGACTCGATGGGCCAAATGGCCTAATTCTGTGCCTATGTCTTATGGTCTTATAGTCTAAAATTGGTAGAAATCAGTGGCGATATTGATGTCCAGCTTCAGATAGAAAGGAGCATCGCAAGAATAATCCCGGGAACGAAAGGGTTATTGTGTGACGAGCGTTTGATGGCTCCAGGACTGTATTCACTGGAATTTAGAAGAGTGAAGTGGGATCTCATCAGATATTGAAAGGCCTAGAGTGAGTGGATATGGAGAAGATGTTTCCTATCGTGTGGGAGTTTAGGACCAGAGGACACAGCCTCAGAATAGAGGGACATCAATTTAGAATAGAGATGAGGAGGGATTTCTGTCGCCAGAGGTGAATGAAACAGTGGAATTCATTGCCACTGGCGGCTGTGAAGGCCGAGTCACTGAGTATATTTAAAACAGAGGTTGATAGGTTCTTGATTAGACAGGGTGTCAAAGGTTATGGGATGAAGGCAGGAGGCTGGAGTTGAGAGAGATGACAAATTAGCCGTGGTGGAATGGTGGAGCAGAAAAAGTAGGCCGAATGGCCTAATTCTGCATCTATTACATTCTAATCCACTGTCCAGGCCATTAGAAGGTTTGTCTGCTAAACATGACCCAGTGCACCAGTGAAACTTTCAGATTGACAATAGACAATAGGTGCAGGAGTAGGGCATTCAGCGCTTCGAGCCAGCACCGCCATTCACTGTGATCATGGCTGATCATCCACAATCAGTATCCAGTTCCTGCCTTCTCCCCATATCCCTTCACTCTGCTATCTTTAAGAGCTCTATCTAACTCTCTCTTGAAAGAATCCAGAGAATTGGCCTCCACTGCCTTCCGGGGCAGAGCATTCCACAGAACCACAACCCTCTGTATGAAAAAGTTTTTCCTCAACTCCGCTCTAAATTGTCTACCTCTTATTCTTAAACTGCGGCCTCTGGTTCTGGACTCCCCCAACATTGGGAACATGCTTCCTGCCTCTAGCATGTCCAATCCCTTAATAATCTTATATGTTTCAATCAAATCCCCTCTCATCCTTCTAAATTCCAGTGTATAAAAGCCCAGTCGCTCCAATCTTTCAAGATATGACAGTCCCGCCATCCTGGGAATTAACCTCGTGAACCTATGCTCCACTCCCTCAATAGTTAGAATGTCCTTCCACAAATTTGGAGACCAAATTGAGGTTTTCACGTAAACACGCTTCGAGTTTAGATCATTATAAATGGCTGAAGAGAATCTGAGCCGTGGAGGATAATATTCAAGCTAATCTGTGTATTAAAGATGACCAATCCTCCATTGTACAAGTGAAATATGTTGCCAAGACTTAGGCCTTTGAAACTTTACAGATACAGAAACCCAGGACGAGTAAGCAGTCGACATTTTGGGCTGAGACCCTTCATCAGGACGGAAAGGAAGGGGGAAGAAGTTAAAATAAGAAGGTGGACGAAAGAGGGAGGAGCACAAGCTGGAAGGTGATAGATGAGATCATGTGAGAGGGAAGCAGGGTGGGTGGTGAGAATGAAATGAGAAGCTGGGGGGTGATAGATGGAAGAGGCAAAAGGCTAAAGAGAAATCTAAAAAGAGAGCAGAATGGACCATAGGAGAAAGGGAAGCAGGAGGGGTACTGGGGGGAGGTGATAGGCAGGTGAGGAGAAGACAAGGGGTGGGAGGATAACCAGAATGGGGAATGGAAAAAGAGAGAATGGAGAGTGGGGAGAAATTACCATGCTGTCAGATTGGAGGCTACCTGGACGGAATATAGGGTGTTGCTACTCTATTGGTTTGATGGTTCAAGATAATATCAGATAATGTATACAGTATACATCCTGAAATTCTTACTCTATGCAGACATCCACAATTGCTTTGTGGATCCAGAACTGGCTTGCCCACAGAAGGCAAAGAGTGGTTGTAGAACGGGTCATATTCTGCATGGAGGTCGGTGACCAGTGGTGTGCCTTGGGGATCTGTTCTGGGGCCCTTACTCTTCATGATTTTTATAAATGACCTGGATGAGGAAGTGGAAGGATGGATTAGTAAATTTACTGATGATGCAAAGGTTGGGGGTGTTGTGGATAGTGTGGAGGGCTGTCAGAGGTCACAGCAGGGCATTGATGGGATGCAAAACTGGACTGAGAAGTGGCAGATGGAGTTCAACCCAGATAAGTGTGAGGTGGTTCATTTTGGTAGGTCAAACTTGATGACAGAATATAGCATTATCGACAAGACTCTTGGCAGTGTGGAGGATCAGAGGGATCTTGGGGTTCAAGTCCATAGGACACTCAATGCTGCTACGCAGGTTGACTCTGTGGTTAAGAAGGCATACAGTGCATTGGCCTTCATCAACCGTGGAACTGAGTTTAGGAGCTGAGAGGTAATGTTGCAGCTATATTGGACCCTGGTCAGACCCCACTTAGAGTACTGTGCTCATTTCTGGTCGCCTCACTACAGGAAGGATGTGGAAACCATAGAAGGATGCAGAGGAGATTTACAAGGATGTTGCCTGGATTGGGGACATGCCTTATGAGAATAGGTTGAGTGGACTCGGCCTTTTCTCCTTGGAGCGACGGAGGATGAGAGGTGACCTGATAGAGGTGTACAAGATAATGAGAGGCATTGATTGTGTGGATAGTCAGAGGCTTATTCCCAGGACTGAAATGGCAAGCATGAGAGGGCATAGTTTTAAGGTGCTTGGAAGTAGGTACAGAGGAGATGTCGGGGTAAGTTTTTTACGCAGAGAGTGGTGAGTGCGTGGAATGGGCTGCCGGCGGCAGTGGAAACGATAGGGTCTTTTAAGAGACCCCTGGATGGATACATGGAACTTAGAAAAATAGAGGGCTTTGGGTAAGCCTAGGTAGTTCTAAAGTAAGGACATGTTCAGCACAGTTTTGTGGGCCGAAGGGCCTGTATTGTTCTGTAGGTTTTCTATGTTTCTATGTTTCTATGATGGTCCAGTCCCTATACACTTCAACCACACCAGAAAGATCTCAAATTCCATTTCCTTCTGGATACCAGACCCAGTCAGTTCCCCTCCTTCTCTCTCCTCCGCCAAGCGGAACATCCTCACTCTAAATAATTTTTCCTTTGGCTCCTCCCACTTCCTTCAAACAAAAGGTGTAGCCATGGTCACTTGCATGCGTCCCAGCTATGCCTCCCTGTTTGTTGGGTACATGGCACAATCTATGTTCCAAGCCTACACTGGTGACCATCCTACACTTTTCCTACGCTATATCGACGACTGCAATGGTGCTGCTTCCTGCACCCGTGAGGATCTCGTCAACTTCATCCACTTTGCCTCCAACTTCCACCCTGCCCTCAAAGTTACCCGGTCCATTTCCAACACCTCCCATCCCTTTCTTGATCTCATTGTCTCTATCTCTGGAGACAGCTTATCTATGGATGTCTATTATAAACCCATGGACTCTCACAGCTACCTGGACTATAACCCTTCCACCCTCTTACTTGAAAAAATGCCATCCCCTTCTCTCCATTCCCCCGTCTCTGCATCATATGCTCTCAAGATGAAATTTTTCATTCCAGAATGAAGGAGACGTCCTCCTTTTTCAAAGAAACAGGCTTCCTTTCCTCCACCATCAACGCTGCCCTCAACCACATCTCTTCCATTTCATGAACATCTGTTCTCACCCCATCCTCCGGCCACCCTACCAGGGATAGGGTTCCTCTTGTCCTCATCTACCACCTCACCAACCTCTAAGTCCAGCACATAATTCTCCGTAACTTCCGCCATCTCCAACGGGATCCCACCACCAAACACATCTTTCCCTCCCCCCCACCCGCTTTATGATTATGATTATGAGGACACACAGTCCTCTTTTATTGTCATTTAGTAATGCATGCATTAAGAAATGATACATTATTTCCTCCGGTATGATATCACAAAACACAGGACAGACCAAGACTGAAAAAACCGACAAAACCACATAATTATAACATATAGTTACAACAGTACAACAATACCATAACTTGATGAAGAAGTCCATGAGCACAGTAAAAAAGTTCAAAGTCTCTCAAATGTCCCACATCTCACGCAAAGAGGAGAAGGAAGAAAAACTCTCCCTGCCATACCCGATCGCGGTCCGACTCTGAGTCATCCGAAAACTTCGAGCTCTGGTCAGCCCTCTGACACCGAGTACTGAGCACCATCTCTATCCAAACGATTCGACCTCCATCTCGGTCGCCAACAGCAGGCAAAGCCGAGGATTTTGAGGCCTACCCTCTGAAAGATTCCCAACCGTGCAGTAACGACAGCAGCAAACGAGCGTTTCAGAAATTTCTCCAGATGTTCCTCTGTGCTTTCACGTCTGTCTCCATCAAATCAGAATTGTCCACGGCCCCTATTTAACGGATATGATATAATTTTTCACCAGAGGGCTGCGCACGCATGGCGCGCTGGTCTCTCTCCTCCCATCTACTTTCCGCAGGGATCGCTCCCTATGCAACTCCCTTATCCATTCGTCCCTCCCCACTGATCTCCCTCCTGGTACTTAACCTTGCAAGTGGAACAAGTGCTACACCTGTCCCTACACCTCCTCTCTCACTACCATCCAGGGCCCCAAACAGTCCTTCCAGGTGAGGCGACTCTTTACTTGTGAGTCTGTCGGGGTCATCCACTGTATCCAGTGCTCCCGGTGTGGCCTCTTGTATATCAGTGAGACCTGATGTAGATTGGGAGACCACTTTGCCGGGCACTTTTGTTTCCATTCCTGATGAAGGGTCTTGGCCCGAAATGCCAACCGTTGACTCTTTTCCTGGCCTGCTGAGTCCCTCCAGCATTTTATGCTGTTGCTTTGGATTTCTGGCATTTGCAGATTTTCTCATGTTTGTCTTTCTGTGGCTTCTCTGCTTCCTCACCACTACCTGCCCCTCCACCTGTCCTTGTATTGTCTGCAAACTTGGCCACAAAGCCACCCAGTCTATCATCCAAGTCACTGACCTATAACCTGAAAAGAAGCACTCCGTACACCAGTGCGGAAAACCTACATATTACACAGAAAGACTCCTTACAGATGATGTCAGAATTGAACTCTGAACTCTGACACTGCAAGTTGTAATAATGTCACGGCAACCACTATGCTACCGTGGTACACAATCTGAATCTGAACTCTCCAGGTATGGAGCTGAGGAAAAGAATAGTCTTCGAGATGGTTGGCGTGATAATGGTCACGGATCAAAAATGGGTTTTCCTTATTGAGACCTGTATTCTGAGCAGAAGTTACCATCATTTTTGTGTCTTACACAGTCCTGCTGCCACAAAATGACACATTTCACGGCACACGTCAGCGATAATAAGGCAGGATTCTGATTCTGACTGTGGAGGGCTTTCGTGAATATTAAGAGAAAGGAGAAAAGACAATGTGAAATCTATTGTATTTTTCATTAACCTCTCAGAAACAAAGAGAATCATTTTTTGGACAAGTTAAGCACCAGGCCAGACTGGTAAGGTTGGGTACGGGTCAAATCGAGGTGGCGGGGCTTGGGCATGAGAGTGTATCAAAGCGCAGGGCTGGGGTCTGAGAAGGAAGAACAAGTTAAAGGTTTGGACTATTTAACGCCAGGCCAGATCGAAAAGGTTGGGGTGTCTGGGCCAGAGGTGAGGCACGGGCTGTGATTTACTTGTCTCTGCACTGAACTGAGGCTGTGGCCTGCAACTAATGGGCTCCTGGACCGGATGCAGCAATGACCAGCTTCATGGACACGGACTCACTTTTGTCAACTTCATTTCTGAATGTTAGTTGCTGACTTTTATCATTTGCATGATTTCTTTCTCTCACACGTGGGCACGTGGCCAAGTGGTTAAGGCATTGGACTAGCGACCTGAAGGTCATGAGTTCGAGCCCCAGCCGAGGGAACGTGTTGTGTGATGTCTTGAGCAAGGCACTTAATCACAGATCGCTCTGCGACGACACTGGTGCCAAGCTGTATGGGTCCTAATGCCCTTCCCTTGGACAACATTGGTGTCATGGAGAGGGGAGACTTGCAGCATGGGCAACTGCTGGTCTTCCATACAACCTTGCCCAGGCCTTGTCCTGGAGAGTGAAGACTTTCCAGGCACAGATCCATGGTCTTGCAAGACTAATGGATGCCTTCTTTCACACTTTAGGAGTTTGATGGTCATTTTTTAATGGGTGCTATGGGTTTCTTTGTTTTATGGCTGCCTGTAAGGAGACTAATCTCAAAGTTGTTTATAGCATACGTACTTTGATAATAAATAAACTTTGAGAATGGTGCGGTGAGAGAGAGAGTCAGTGACTGAAACTCCACCTGGCATTGCCAGCAGACGGCCACAGGAAAGCATTAGATTGATCTTGCAGTTGGCACGTCATCGTGGGCCTCTGTTCTATGTTTGAAGCAGAGGCTGGTATGCTCTAGATTACTAAGGGTGTCAAAGGGTACAGGGAGAAAGCATTTAAGAAATACATGGATGAAATAAAAATGGAGGGCCATGTGGGAGGGAAGGGTTAGATTAATCTTGAAGTAGCTTAAAATGTAGGCTCAATATCACCTGCCGATGGGCCTGTACTGTGCTGTAATGTTCTATGTTATATTATTGAACCGAGTCTGATCCAGTCTTGCTGTACTTCAACTTCATAAATGTCACCAAAGAATAAAATAGAGAGTAAAATTATCAACTCTTTACCAACACTAATGACTCTCTAATCCATGTACCGAGTTGAGTGGTTAACACTGTAGTAAATTAGTGCTTTTAATGACATTTCTGAACACTGCAAAGTGCAGTATGCTTAGTGAAACACTGCCTTTTATTAACAGAGTGAAGAGTCTCAAACCCTCTGAGGGTTCCAGACATCAATGGTTTGGCACTAGATTTCTTTTCGAGCCCTTTGTAAACCCTTTGCTCTCAGTCTCAGAGTAAAAGAGGGCTTAACTTTATTTTGCTGAGTTGTGTCAAACATTATTTACGCTCTTGGCCTTTTAGAGTAAAAAGTTTAACTTTATTTTTGAGAATGCTGTTTGTGAAAAATAAAACTCCTGTCTCATTACGTCTGACGTTCTCATGTCCTGCGATGAGGAGTTCTAGTCTTCAGATACGCAGCCATCTAAAATGCTGACACTTGAGATTTTTGCTACATCTTAGGAACAACTTTCACCACAGTTTTGAATCAGTGAGCAGTGTTGAATATTATCTATGTGCTCCAGTCTGAGCAGACATCCTGGTTGGGTTCCAGTCACCTCAGTGCTAAACATGCTCTGTACTTTCCCTGTGTGATCTCTGTAGTTCACGATCATTGACTTTTTGTTTATTTTTTTACTAATTGCACAATTTGATCAGGGCGCATCAGCACTGAACTGACCCTGCCTCGCCCCGGCAGCTCTGCGGCCGAGGACTCACTTCAGGGACTCGGCATTTAATGTTGGTTGTTTACTTTTATTCTTTACACTAGTTGCTTGACAGTCTTTGCTGTCTGGGGGTTTTCTTTAAGTGGATTCTATAGTGTTTCTTAGTTTTATGGCTGCTTTCAAGAGGACGAATCTCAGGGTTGTGTACTGTATACATACTTCGATAAGAAATGTACTTTGAACTTCGAGCATACACATTCTTTACAAAGACTAATTCTCTGATTGGGTAAATGAGCTGCCAAGCAGGTTGCAAGTGACCAATTTAGTTAACTGATTTTTCCAAACTTATTTTTATTATTCCACACAAACAAGGTGTCATAGAGTTACAGAAGCAGGCCCTTCAGCCCATCTAGTCCATCCTAGCCTGTTATTCTGCCCACTCCTGCACATGAACCATAGCCCTCCATGCCCCTCCCACAATACAGGCCCTTCAGCCCATCTAGACCACCCTAAACTCAAGTCAAGTTGCTTTTATTGTCTTTTCGACCATAAACTGCTGGTATAGTACAAAGTAAAAACGAAACAACATTCCTCCAGGACCATGGTGCTACATGAAACAACACAAAACTACACTAGACTAAGTGAGACAACACAAAGCTATACTAGACTACGTAAAACAACACAAAAACTGCACTAGACTACAGACCTACACAGGACATAAAGTGCACAAAAACAGTGCAGGGCAGTGCAATAAATTATAAACAAGACAATAGGCACAGTAGAGGACAAATTACAATATAATAATAATTGATGTAGACATCAGTCTAGACTCTGAGTATTGAGGAGTCTGATGGCTTGGGGGAAGAAACTGTTACATAGTCTGGTTGTGAGAGCCCGAATGCTTCGGTACCTTTTGCCAGATGCCAGGAGGAAGAAGAGTTTGTATGAGGGGTGTGTGGGGTCCTTCATAATGCTGTTTGCTTTATGGATGCAGCATGTGATGTAAATGTCTGTAATGGTGGGAAGAGAGACTCCGATGATCTTCTCAGCTGACCTCACTATCCGCTGCAGGGTCTTGCGATCCGAGATGGTGCAATTTCCAAACCAGGCAGTGATGCAGCTGCTCAGGATGCTCTCAATACAACCTCTGTAGAATGTGGTGAGGATGGGGGGTGGGAGATGGACTTTCCTCGGCCTTCGAAGAAAGTAAAGAAGCTGCTGGGCTTTCTTGGCTATGGAGCTGGTGTTGAGGGACCAGGTGAGATTCTCTGCCAGGTGAACACCAAGAAATTTGGTGCTCCTAACGATCTCTACGGAGGAGTTGTCGATGTTCAGCAGAGAGTGGTTATTCTGCCCACTCCCATCGACACACACATGAACCATAGCCCCCCCCATGCCCCTCCCATAATACAGGCCCTTCAGCCCACGATGTTGTGCTGATTTTTTAACCTACTCTAAGGTCAATCGAACCTCTCCCTCCCACATAGCCTTCCATTTTTCTATCATCCATCTGAATATCTAAGCGTTTCGTAAATACCCTAATTATCTGCCTCTACCACTACCCCCGGTATCAACCACCACACTCTAGACTCTGATATCCCCACTATACTTTTCTCCAATTATCTTAAAATTACACCGCCTCGTATTAGCCACTTCCGTCCTGAGAAAAAGTCTCTAACTGTCCATTTGATTTTTGCCTCTCATCATCTTGTACATCTCTATCAAGTCACCTTTCATCCTCTTTCGCTCCAAAGAGAAAGGACCTAGCTCGCTCAACCTGTCCTCATAAGACATGGTCTGTAGTCCAGGCAGTATTCTAGTAATTCTCATAGAAACATAGAAAACCTACAGCACAATACAGGCCCTTCAGCCCACAAAGCTGTGCCCAACATGTCCCTACCTTAGAAATTACCTGGGGTTACCCATAGCCCTCTATTTTTCTAAGCTCCATGTACCTGTCCAGGAGTCTCTTAAAGACCCTATTGTATCCATCTCCATCACCATCGCCAGTAACCCATTCCACGCACTCACGACTTTCTGTGTAAAAAACTAACCCCTGATATCTCCAAGTCCCCTAAATCTCCTAACGGATTATCAAATTTCAAAGTGAATTTATTATCAAAATTCATGTATGTCACCATACACAACCCTGAGATTCATGTTCTTGCAGGTAAATACAAGAAACAATAGAATGAATGAAAGACCACACATAACAGGATGGACAAACAACCAATATGCAAAAGACAACACACTCTGCAGACCCAAAAATAAACTAAATAATTATAATAATTATAATAATAATAATAATAATAAGAAGAAGAAGAAGAAGAAGAAGAAAAGCCAGAAACAATTGAACACATTGCAGGATCCTGTAACAGTTTAACTCAATCTGATTACTTACACAGGCACAATCAAGTGGCAAACATCATTCCCCAAAATCTTGCTTTAAAGTACAAACTCCTAACTGAAATCATATCTTACTATGACTGGTCCAATTTTTGAGTCAGAGTCCTACAAATTAAATTATGACCAATCAGTTATTACAGATAGCACACTCTACAATAACCTCACAGATAAAATAATACAGGATAAACAAACAAGAACAACTTAATGAATAGATAAATCCATTTCCAAACACACATAACCAACAGAAATCAGAAAGTGAAAAACACTAGAAATATGCCGAATTAAAAGAGAAAATTGAAAGACTTTGGAATATGAGAAGGATATACATTATCCCATTAGTAATGAATACAAGTGGTATCATCCCAAAATCACTACACAATAGCATTAAACAATTTGGGCTACACAGCAATATCTATGTAAATCTTCAGAAAGCCACAATAGTAAACACCAACAACAGGAATTCTGCCGATGCTGGAAATTCAAGCAACACACATAAAAGTTGCTGGTGAACGCAGCAGGCCAGGCAGCATCTCTAGGAAGAGGTACAGTCGACGTTTCAGGCCAAGACTCTTTGTCAGGACTAACTGAAGGAAGAGTGAGTAAGGGATTTGAAAGTTGGAGGGGGAGGGGGAGATCCAAAATGATAGGAGAAGACAGGAGGGGGAGGGATGGAGCCAAGAGCTGGACAGGTGATTGGCAAAAGGGATACGAGAGGATCATGGGACAGGAGGTCCGGGAAGAAAGACAAGGTGGGGGGGACCCAGAGGATGGGCAAGGGGTATAGTCAGAGAGACAGAGGGAGAAAAAGGAGAGTGAGAGAAAGAATGTGCATATAAAAATAAATAACAGATGGGGTAGGAGGGGGAGGTGGGGCATTAGCGGAAGTTAGAGAAGTCGATGTTCATGCCATCAGGTTGGAGGCTATCCAGACGGAATATAAGGTGTTGCTCCTCCAACCTGAGTGTGAATAGTAAACACCATTAGGATAGTCTGAAAGTTCCTAGTAATTGGGAAATGAGTGTGTTGGTTATGCCCGTACCTCAGGTTTAATCAGCTTCTGCTCAGAAAAAATATTTTTATAATAATAATAAATAAACTTTTGTATCTTCTGCCCGATGGGGGAGGGGAGAAGAGAGACTATCTGGGGTGGGTGAGGTTTTTGATTATGCTGGCTCCCTTACTGAGGTAGTGAGAAGTAGAGATGGGAACCAGTATGATAGAGCTGAGGATGAGCCAGCAGGTTTACAAGTAGATGATGGATGTAACATGAATGTAAGCAAGGACAAGCTAAAGTTTCCGGAAGTAGTTCACAACATGCAGGATAGATATGTCACTCAGAGGAAGAAGTTCTCAAATGGCAGGGGTAGGGAACCATGGCTGACAAGGGAAGTTCAGGACTGCATAAAAGCCAAGGAAAGGGCGTATAAGGTAGCAAAAGTGAGTGGGAACTTGGATGATTGGGAAGCTTTTAAAATCCAACAAAAGGCAACTAAAAAAGCTATGAGAAGTGAAAAGGTGAAATATGAGGGTAAGCTAGCCAATAATATAAAGCAGGGTAACAAAAGTTTTTCAGTTATATAAAGAGCAAAAGGGAGGTGCGAGTTGATATTGGACCATTGGAAAATGATGCTGGTGAGGTATTAATGGGGGACAAAGAAATGGCAGATGAATTTAATGGGTACTTTGCTTCAGTCTTCAATGTGGAAGACACTAGAGGTATGCCAAAGGTCAGTGAGTGTCAGGGAGCAGCAGTGAGTGTCATTGCTATTACAAACGAAAAAGTGCAAGGTAAGCTTAAAGATCTTGAGGTGGATAAGTCACCTGGACCAGATGGATTACATCCTAGAGTCCTGAGAGAGGTTGCTGAAGAGATAACGGATGCATTGGTCATGATTCTTTCAAGAATCACTTGATTCTGGCATGGTCGCAAAGGACTGGAATATTGCAAATGTCACTCCACTCTTTAAGAAGGGAGGAAGGCAAAAGAAAGGAAATTATAGGCCAGTTAGCCTAACCTCAGTGGTTGGGAAAGTGTTGGAGTCCATTATTAAGAATGAGGTTTCAGGGTACTTGGAGACTAATGATAAAATAAGTCAAAGTCAGCATGGTTTCTGCCAAGGGAAATCTTGCCTGACAAATCTATTAGAATTCTTCGAGGAAATAACAAGCTGAGTGGACAAAGAAGAGGCAGTGGACGCCATTCATTTCGATTTTCAGAAGGCATTTCATAAGGTGTTGCAGATGAGGTTGCTTAACAAGATAAAATCCTGTGGCATTACAGGAAAGATACTGGCATGGATAGAGGAATGGCTGACAGGCAGGAGACAGTGAGTGGGAATAAAGGGGGCCTTCTCTGGTTGGCTGGAGTGACTAGTGGTGTTCCTCAGGGGTCAGTATTGGGACCGCTACTTTTCACATGGTTGGTCAATGATTTAGATAATGGAATTCATGGTTTTGTGGCAAAGTTTGCGGATGATACAAAGATAGGTGGAGGGGTAGGTAGTGCTGAGGAAGCAATGTGATTGCAGCAGGACTTAGACAAATTGGAACAATGGGCAAAAAGGTTGCAGATGGAATACAGTGTTGGGAAATGTATGATAATATGTTTTGGTAAAAGGAACAATAGTGCAGACTATTATCTAAATGGGGAGAAGGTTCAAACATCAGAGGTGCAGATGGACGTAGGAGTCCTCGTGCAAGACTATCAGAAGGCAAATTCACAGGTTGAGTCTGTAGTAAAGAAGGCAAATGCAATTTTGGCATTTATTTCAAGGGCAATAGAATCTGCTGTGCAGGTTGTCTCTGTGGTTAAGAAGGCATACGGTGCATTGGCCTTCATCAATCGTGGGATTGAGTTTAAGGTTCAAGAGGTAATGTTACAGCTATAGAGGACACTTGTTAGATCTCACTTGGAGTACTGTGCTCAGTTCTGGTCACCTCACTACAGGAAGGATGTGGAAACTATAGAAAGGGTGCAGAGGAGATTTACAAGGATGTTGCCTGGATTGGGGAGAATGCCTTATGAGAATAGATTGAGTGAACTCTGCCTTTTCTCCTCAGAGTGACGGAAAATGAGAGGTGACCTAATAGAGGTGTATAAAATGATGAGAGGCATTGATGGTGTGGATAGTCAGTGGCTTTTTCCCAGGGCTGAAATGGCTAACATGAGCGGGCACATTTTTAAGGTGCTTGGAAGTATATACAGGGGAGATGTCAGGGGTAAGTTTCTTATGCAGAGAGTGGTGAGTACATGGAATGGGCTTCCAGCGACAGTGGTGGAGCTGGATACAATAGAGTCTTTTAAGAGACCCTTGGATAGGTACATGGGACTTAGAAAAATAGAGGGTTATGGGTAACCCTAGGTAATTTCTAAAGTAAGTACACAGCATTGTGGGCCGAAGGGCCTGTATTGTGTGGTAGGTTTGCTATGTTTCTAAGTTTCTATAAAAGCAAGGAGATAATGCTGAGCCTTTATAAGACTCTAGTCAGGCTGCACTTGGAGTATTGCCAACAGTTTTGGGCTCCATATCTCAGAAAGGATTTGTTGTCATTGGAGAGAGTCCAGAGAAGGTTCACGAGAATGGTTCTAGGAATGAAGGAGTTAGCATATGAGGAGCATTTGACAGCTTTGGGCCTGTACTCACTGCATGGGGATCTCACTGGAACCTACAGAATGTTGAAAGGACTGGATAGGGTGGATGTGGAGAGGATGTTTCCTGTGGTGGGGGTATCCAGAACTAGAGGGCACAGCCTCAAAGTTGAGGGGTGACCTTTTAGAACATAGGTAAGGAGGATTTTTTTAGCTAGAGAGTAGTGAATCTGTGGAATGCTCTGCCACAGACTGCAGTGGAGACCAAGTCTGTGGGTATATTTAAAGTGGAAGTTGATACTTTCCTGATCGGTTAGGGCATCAAAAGATATGGCGAGAATGCAGGTTTATGGGGTTGAGTAGGATCTGGGATCAGCTGTTTTGGAATGGCGGAGCAGACTCGATGGGCTGTATGGCCTATGTCTTCAACAGAGTCCATGGTGTGCAGGCTGATTTCTGTGATGTGTTCAGGTATATCACAACTCTCTGCAGTTTCTAGAGTGAGGAGGGCTGTGACCTCACGTAGAAAATAAGCAAAAGGCTGAGGAATGTACACAGCTTTGTAAAACCACCAACCAGGGGTTTTGTCCTGCAAGTGATCAGGATAGATTTCAACCAGGCAGCTCTAGTGAGCACTCTGCCCCCTCTGGTGGAGACCTGGGACTGCGCCCATCCACTGAATAGAACTAATGCCATGATGAGGCTAAACTCAGGTTGGAGGAGCAACACCTCATATACCGTCTAGGTAGTCTCCAGCCCCTTGGTATGAACATAGAATTCTCCAACTTCCGGTAATTCCCTCCCCCTCCCTTCCCCTATCCCTATTTCGCTCTACCCCCTCCCCCAGCTCCCTCATGGTTCCGCCTCCTTCTTCTACCACCCATTGTTTTCAGGGCTATGACGTCAATGCTTCCCCTTCCCCACTCCTTTGTCTTTCAAATTACTGGTCTTTCAACTGACGCCACAAGCATTCTTCAAATCCTTCCCCATCTTCCATTCTTCAGTCCTGACGAAGGGTTCTAGCCCGAAACGTCGACTCTTCGTTTCTGACTGATGCTGCCCGACCTGCTGAGTTCATCCAGCGCACTGAAAGTGTTGCTTTGATCTTTTACAGCATCTGCAGATTATTTTGTGTTTACACTGAATAGAATTCCTACAGTCAGTCTGTAGGCATTAGTCCAAATTTCCTTTATTCCTCAGCACACTCTAACTGTCCTCAACCTCATATACCGTTCTAGTGAAGCTCATTCTGAGCATCGAGACTAGCTCCTCGTCTTCCAACTAAGCTTGGTACAATCCTCAGAGTGTCCAGGAACAGAAATATCTCCATGAAAGAGGCAGGGCATATTAAGAGAGTCACCACCCTCTGACTAAACAAATTTCTCCACACGACCCAACGTAAGTTGGGAGACCGCTTCGCCGAGCACCTGCGTTCCGTCTGCCAGAAGAAGCAGGATCTCCCAGTGCCCAGCCATTTTAATTCCACTTCCCATTCCCATTCCGATATGTCAAATAATGGGCTCCTCCACTGTCGTGATGAGGCCGTACTCAAGTTGGAGGAACAACACCTTATATTCCATTTGGGTAGCCACCAATCTGATGGCATGAATATCGATTTCTCAAACCTCCGGTAATGCCCCACCCCCCCCCTCCATTTCCCATTCCTTTTTCCCTCTCTCAGCTCAGTTCACCAATCAACTTCCTAGCTTTTTACTTCATCCCTTCCCCTCCGGGTCTTAACGACCACCTTGTGTTTTTCTCTTTCCCCTCCCCCCACCTTTTAAAGGTACTCCTCAACTTTTTTCTCCACTCCTGCCGAAAGTTCTCGGCCGGAGACATCAGCTCTCCTCTTTTCCACTGATGCTGCCTGGCCTGCTGAGTTCTTCCAGCATTTTGTGAGTGTTGCTCAGATTTCCAGCGTCTGCAGATTTTCTCTTGTTTGTGGTTTGACAATTTATGAGGATGTGTGCGAGATAGGAGGCAGAGATAGAGAGGACAGCCAGTACCTTTCCCCAGGGCAGAGTCAGCTAATACAAGGGAGCATACCTTAAGTAAATAGGAGGAAAGTGTATGCGGGATGTCAGAGATGGGTTTTTTTTACACAGAGACGGGTGGGTGTGTGCAACACCCTGTCAGCTGTGGTGTTAGAGGCAGATACGTTAGGGACATTTAGATTAGATTAGATTAGATTAGATTATGAGGACACTCACTCCTCGTTTATTGTCCTCGTTTTAGAAATGCATGCATTAAGAAATGATACAATGTTCCTCCAGTAGGATATCACAGAGACACAGGACAAACCAAGACTAAAACTGACAAAAACCACATAATCATAACATATAGTTACAACAGTGCAAAGCAATACCGTAATTTGATAAGAGCAGACCATGGGCACGGTAAAAAAAAGTCTCAAAGTCCCGATAGCCCCAACATCTCACACAGACGATAGAAGGGAGAAACTCTCCCTGCCATGAGCTTCCAGCGCCGCGAACTTGCCAATGCAGCATCCTGGAAGCACCCGACCACAGTCTGGCTCTGAGTCTGTCCGAAAACTTTGAGCCTCCGACCAGCCCTCCAAGCACCGAGAACCATCTCTACCGAACACTTCGATCCCGGCCCCGGCCGCCAAGCAACAAGCAAAGGCAAGGATTTGGGGCCTTCCCCTCTGGAGATTCTGGATCACACAGTAGCGGTGGCAGCGAAACAGGCATTTCAGAAGTTTCACCAGATGTTCCTCCGTGCTCTCATGTCTGCCTCCATCAGATCAAAATTGTGCACGGCACCCTACTTGACAGATTGACAGCCCTCCACACTATCCACAACACCCTCAACCTTTGTGCCATCAGCAAACTTACTAACCCATCCCTCCACTTCTTCATCCAGGTCATTTACAAAAATCACAAAGAGGAAGGGGTTCCAGAACAGATCCCTGAGGCACACCACTGTCCACCGACCTTCATGCAGAATACTAAACATCTACAACTACTCTTTGCCCTCTATGTGTGGGCCAATTCTGGATCCACAAAGCAAGGTCTCCTTGGATCCCATGCCTCCTTACTTTCTGAATGAGCCCCGCATGGGGAATCTTATCAAATGCCTTACTGAAATCCATATACATTTCGTCCACTGCTCTACCTTCACCAATGTGTTTTGTCACATCCTCAAAGAATTCAGTTAGGCCCATTCCTTTGACAAAGACATGCTGACTATCCCTAATCAGATTGTGTCTCTCCAAATGTTCATAAATCCTGCCTCTCAGGATCTTCTCCAACAACTTGCCCACCACTAAAGAAAGACTCATTGTCTATAATTTCCTATGTTCTCTCTACTCTCTTTCTTGAACAAGGGAACAACATTTGCAACCCTCCAATCCTCCGGTACTTCTCCCATCCCTATCAATGATGATGCAAAGATCATCGCCAGAAGCCCAGCAATCTCCTTCCTCACTTTCCACGGTAGCCTGGAGTATATCTCGTCTGGGCCCGGAGACATCTAACTTAATGCTTTTCAAAAGCTCCAGCACATCCTCTTTCTTAATGTCTATTCTTAATGTCCACTGTAAGTCATCCCCACAATTGCCAAGGTCTTTTTTCCTGGTGAACACTGAAGCAAAGTTTTCATTAAGTACCTGCGCTACCTCCTCCGACTCCATGCACACATTTCCACCATCACACCTAATTGGTCCTATTCTCACACGGCTCATCCTCTCGCTCTCCACATACTTGTAGAATACCTTGGGGTTTTCCTTAATCCTGCTCGCCAAGGCCTTCTCATGGCCCCTTCTCGCTCTCCTAATTTCTTTCTTAAGCTCCTTCCTGGCAACCCTGTAATTTTCTAGAACTCTAACAGTACCGAGTTTCTTGAACCTTTTGTAAGTTTTTCTTTTCTTCTTAAGTATATTTTCTACATACTTTGTACACCATTGTTCTTTTACTCTACTATCCTTTCCCTGCCTGAATGGAACATGCAGAACTCCATGCAAATGTTTCCTGAACATTTGCCACATTTCTGCTGTGCATTTCCCTGAGAACATCTGCTCCCAATTTAGGTTCCCAAGTTCCTGCCTACTAGCATCATATTTCTCCCTACCCCAATTAAATGTTTTCCTAAATTGTCTGCTCCTATCCCTTTCCAGCGCTATGGTAAAGGAGATAAAGTTGTGATCACTACCTCCAGAACGCTCTCTAGAGAGAGATCTGACACCTGACCAGGTTCATTTCCCAATACTAGAGCAAGTACAGCCTTTCCTCTAGTTGGCTTATCTACATACTGTCTCATGAAACCTTCCTGAACACACGTAACAAACTCCACCCCATCTAAACCCCTTGTGCTAAGGAGATGCCAGTCAATATTAGGAAAGTTAAAATCTCCCAACACAACAACCCCATTATTATTGCTCTGTTGCAGAATCTGCCTCCCTGTCTGCTCCTCGATGTCTCTGATACTACTGGGGGAGGGGTCTATAAAAACACCCAATAGGGTTATTGGTTCCTTCCTATTTCTGACCTCCACTCATACTAACTCAGTAGACACTTCCTCTATGACTTCCTCCTTTTCTGCAGTCATGATATTATCCTTGATTAGCACTCTTTTGCCTCTCTGTTGTGATGTTCTATGTTATATACTTTATATTCTGTGTAAAAAAAATTCACCTCTGATATCCCCACTTTCCTCCGATCACATTAAAATTATGCCCCCTCGTATTAGCCATTTCTATCCTGGGAAAAAGTCTCTGATTGTCCACTCGATCTAAGCCTATTATCATCTTTTACATCTCTATCAAGTCATCTCTCAACCTCCTTCACTCCAAAGAGAAAAGCCCTAGCTCACTCAACCTATCCTCATAAGACATGTTCTCTAATCCAGGCAGCATCCTGGTAAATCTCCTCTGCCCCATTTCTAAAGCTTTCACATCCCTCCTAAAATGAGGCGACCAGAACAGAAAGCTTGACTGTCTGAGCAGTGTTTGATGGCTCTGGACCTGTACTCACTGGGCTTTAGAAGAACATGGGGGGATCTTTTTGAAACCTATCAGATATGTAAAGGCCTAGACAGAGCGGATGCGGAGAATATGTTTCCTATAGTCAGGGAGTCTAAGGCCAGAGAGCACAACCGCAGGATAGAGGGATGTTCACTTAGAACAGATTTGAGGAGGAATTTCTTTAGCCAGTGGATGGTGAATCTATGGGATTTATTGCCACAGATGGCTTTGAAGGCAAAGTCATTTAGGTATATTTAAAGTGGAGATTAACAGGTTCTTGATTAGTCAAGATGTCAAAGATTATGGTGAAGAGACAGCAGAATGGGCTTGAGAGGGATAATAAATTAGCCACGATGGAATTGGGGAGCAGACCTGATGGGCCAAATGGCCTAATTCTGCTCCCATGTCAGATGGTCTTCTGGTCTGCAAACTGGCTACCACATTCCCTACATTGTAACAGTGTTTATAAAGAACTTTATCGACACTTTGGGGTGTCCTGATGTTGCAAAAGGTGTATGCACAAAATATCTCCCCCATTGTAAATGTAGTTTACCAGGGATAGACTCAAGTTATGTACTCTCCGATTGTAAATGTGGATCACCAGGGACAGGCACGAGTTCTATACGCTCTCATTTCTAATGTCATATACCATGGATAGGCATAGTTCTATACTCTCCCATTGTAAATGTAGATCACCATGAGTAGGCACGAGCTCTATACTCTCCCTTTGTAAATGTAGTTTACCGGGGATCGTCACGAGTTCTATATCGATATAACGATACCAGCGACAACTCTCCCCTGCACCAAGAGATTTCTGGAAAAACTTCATCAAAACATCACATGGGCGAGGATGAATATCAAGCCCAGCAAGTGCGGAAGCATCTCCATTGTCAAAGGTCAAGTCACCGATTAAAGATTTCATATTGTCGGAACACCTGTCCCAACTGTTTCAGAAATGCCAGTGAAGAGTTTGGGCCGATGGTATGATGCTAAGCTCCAGGACACTGAGCAGTTTGAACAACTCAAAAAGGATACCATCATGTACATAGCTCGCATCAACAAGACCTGGCTGCCAGGAAAACTCAAGCTGTGGTGCTTCCAGTTCGGCATACTCCAAGACTCATGTGGCCTTTAACAGGGTATGAAATCCCCATCAGCAAGGTTGAAAAGCTCGAAAGAATGACCAGCACACATGTGAAACAGTGGCTTGGACTTCACAATGCTTAAGTCCAGTTGGACTGTATGGGAACGGCAAATTGGAATTACCAATTGCAAGTCTTGTGGAAGAATTCAAATGCACCAAAGCAAGGTTGGTCATGACCCTCACTGAATCCGAAGATACTGTTATTTGAACAGCACCCCCTGTGTGGTAACGGGGAGGAAGTGGATCCCATCTGAAGCTGTTCAGAGTGCTAAGTCTGCTCTTTGCTTCAGGGATGTGGTTGGCCACGTCCAACATGGGAGAACCGGGCTCGGGCTTGTCCCAAAGGCTCCTCAATGGCACAAGGCAACATCAGTGCAGAAGAGACGGCTCATGGTGGAGGAGTTGAGAAGACAGGAGGAGGCAGAGGGACACGCCAGGGCCGTCTCAATGGCCAAGCAGGGTCACTGGACTAATTGAGAGAGCCTGGAAAAGAGGAAACTTAGCTGGCGTGACATCTGGGAGATGGAGGGATCTCGGCTAAGTTTTGTCAATGGAGCCACTTATGACCTCCTACCCACACCCCAGGACCTGAACCAGTGGTGGGGAGAAGACCCTGCTTGCTCTCTTAGTCAAGCACCTGGATCACTAAGGCACATTTTAACAGGATGCACCACGAGCCTCACCCAGGGGCAGTACACTTGGCGGCATAACCAAGTTCTCAGACAGCTGGCATCAATCTTGGAACAGAGGCGAATCACCACAAATGCTGTCCCACAAACATTGGCAGGAAATATCCACATCACACGATTTGTACCAGCAGGCCAACCTCCAGAGCACCATATAACATCGAAAGATGTAAGCATTCTGCAGGTTGCTCGGGATTGGAAAATGGACGTGGACTTGGAAAAAAAGCTTGTGTTTCCCCCAGACATTGCGGCTACAACACTCCAGCCAGACGTGGTCCTGTGGTCCACAACAGCCAAGCTGGCATATGTTGTGGGTTTGACAGTTCCATGGGAAGATGGTGTTGAAGAAGCTTATGAGAAGAAAAAGACCAAGTACTCTGAACTGGCAACTGAAGCTGCCCAGAATGGCTGGAAGACCAAGATTTTCCCTGTAGAAGTGGGATGCAGGGGATTCGTTGCTACATCTACGACCAGTCTATTGAAGAAGATGGGGGTGAGGGGTCACTCCCTCCAACAAGCAATCAAGTCCTTGTCAAACACAGCAGAAGAAAGCAGCAATTGGATTTGGATTAAAAGGAAAGACAACAACTGGGCTGCAAGATGAAGACAGGAGAGTATGGAATTGAGGGGGGTGTATTTGGGTCACCAGGTAGTACCATTGAGCCCTCTGGAGACGTCGTGGGCTTATCAACGGAACGTCAAAGAAGGAGTGTGCCCACCTGGTGACCCCGATGACGTACCTACCCTCCCTCCTTGTCACCACTCCAAGCCCACTGCCAACATCCAGAGTGCCAACTTACCACAGGGATTGAAACATCAAGTCCTAGTAGCTCTACTATCACACAGCACACAGATGAACTATTGTTGCTTCCATATGGCTTTTTGTCATTATGACCAGAGCCTACGGGACTGAGAGGCGATGCTCTGTTATACAACTAATGCTGAGTCAAACTCACCTTTATTATGACTGAAATTTGTTGTTTGTGACAGCAGCGCAGTTCAATAGATTAGACAAAATGCTATGTCTTAAAAAAAGAAATATAAAGTGCAAGTTCAAGTTTATTGTCATCTGATTGTGCATTTATACAACCAAACCAAACAACATTTCTCCGGACCACAACGCACCCACAATACATACTGTATATCACACACAGCACATAAAGCAAAATACTATCACAAATAAGTTAATAAAATGTAACTCAAAATGCATGAAGTGTGCAGCACAGGTAAAGAGTAAACTGTACAGTAACAGCAGACAGTTCACAGTCCTGGTGACGAGAACTCGGTGGTGGCAGGGTACTCAGCCCAAGGGAAGAAGCTGTTACCCAGTCTGACACTTCAGTAGGGCAAAAGAGAAGGTAGTGTTCATGGGTTCATGGACCGTTCAGAAATCTGATGGCAGAAAGGAAGAAACTGTTCCTAAACCACTGAGCATGGGTCCTCAGACTCCTGCACCACCTTCCTGATAACAATGAGAAGAGATCTTTATTCACCTGTAGTAACGCACACAAGATTTGAGAGTGTTGAGTGTCATTTCCAGTACACAACTGTAAAGGAAAACAAAAGAATTATTACTCCCCAAATAATGCAACACAAAAGTAAAGAACAAAAGATAAATAACATAGTAATAATTTTAAAACACTAAATAAATATATATTACGTAAGACAGCTGATATACATAGATTGATTGTATGTCCATAGGGTGACGCTAGGCACAGGGGTGTCTGTACATAAGGTGACTGACAGGAGATGATAAAGTAGTGGTGGTTGGGGGTGTGGAGGGGTGGGTTAGTGGGTGGAGGTGTTTATCAGCCTCACTGCTTGGGGAAAGGAACTGTTTTTGGATGAACTCAGCAGGTCAGGCAGCTTCTATGAAAGGGACTTAAGAGTCGACGTTTCAGGCCGAGACCCTTCATTCGTCCAGTGGCTACCTTTGAGATCAGTCCCCAGAATTGCCTTGCACACTAAATCCCTCGAGGATTCTTTCCACAGCTCCATCGCAATCAATCCTCCTCAATTACAAGCAGATCTGAATGTGATCTATCTGTTTCAATACCACACGAACCCCATCAATAAAACCCTGAAGGCAATCATTTCAGCACTGTCAATAGATGCTATGAAGCGAAAAAAGGGCAACCGTTCAGATATTTTGACTTTTCGTGCACTTAATTAAGTCAACAAGAAGCTGTCAGGGATAATTTTCAAAGTATACAGCGTAGCCGTTGACATTTAATAATATTACACTCAATGTTGATTGAAATTGATTTTTGAATTGGAGGAGGGGGTGTTGAGGCCCTAACAGCTTTATTTCAATGCAATCAAGGACACAAGGCTTCTGTTAACGCAGTTCATGACAAGTCTGGAGATTTCTAACAGTGGCAACATTGCAAATATTTATTAAAGACAAGTCATCACCCAAGGTGGCATCTTGTTTTCCAGATTTCCATTTCTGTGCCTCTTTAATTTAATTCCTCTCCAGAACGTACAGATTCTTGGAGTGCATTTTAACTGATGCTGTGTGCCTGCATTCAGATTTGGATTTATTTATCACTGTACATTGAAATAGTGAAATGTGTCATTTGCGCTAACAACCTACACACCTAAGGACGTGCTGGGCAGTCCCCAAATGCCGCCACACATATGCCCAGCATGCTTGGCACAACCACAGAATATTTTGCAGGTTTTGGGGAGAGGGCGGCGAAGCATGTGATTACATCATTTGTCACAGTACTAGACCACAAGACCATTAGATATAGCAGCAGAATTAGGCCATTTGGCCCATCGAGTCTGCTTCGCCATTTCTTCATGGCTGATCCATTTCTCTTCAGCTCCAATTTCCTGTCTTCTTCCCGTATCCCTTCATGCCCTGACCAATCAAGAATCTACCTATCTCTGCCTTCAATATACCCAATGACTTGGCCTCCACAGCTGCGTGTGGCAATGAATTCCACAGATTCACCACTCCCCATTCTAAATGGATGTCCCTCTATTCTGAGCCTGTATCCTCTGGTCTTGGACTTCCTCACTGTTCAAAACATCCTCTCTCCACATCCACTCTATCCAGTCCTTTCACCATTCGTAGGTTTCAATGATGTCACCCCTCATTCTTCTGAACCTTAGCGAGTGGAGGCCCAGAGCCATCAAACGCTCTTCATATGACAAGCCATTCAATCCTGGAATCATTTTTGTGAACCTCCTTTGAACCCTCTCCAGTTTCAGCACATCCTTTCTGAGATAAGGGGTCCAGAACTGTTCACAGTACTCCAAGTGAGGCCTCACCAGTGCCTTATACAGCCTTAGCATTACATCCTTGCTGTTATATTCCAGTCCTCCAAAAATGAATGCTAACATCGCATTTGCCTTCCTCCCCACAGACTCAACCTGCGGATGAAGTACTGCTACTGTTGTTTCCTTCTGAACTATCAGGATAGCCGCGAGGATCCAGAGCGGGTGGTCTTGGCATAACGTGGAACAAGAGCAGGCAATGCAACAAACAAAGTCCACGCCTTAAGCCACAAAGTGACACAGCACAGAACAGGCCACTTGGCCCATTCTGACCATGATGCCCCATTCAAACTTACCTCATTTGTCTGCATTTGGCTCATAACTCTCCAAACCAGAGGTTTCCAACCTGGGATCTATGGACCCCTTGTTAATGGTATTAGTCCATGACATAAAAAAGGTTAGGAACCCTGTTCTGAACCTTTCCAATCCATGCGCCTGTCTTTTAAATGTTTAAATGTTAAACCTGCCTCAAACACTCCCTCTGCAAGTTAAATCTACAGATAAATCGAACACCTTCTGGGTAAAAACGTTTCCCCTCAGAATCCTACTAACTCTCTCCCATCTCACCTTATACATCTTGATTTCCCCAACATTGGGAGTCCACCATGTCTACCTGCATCTCCACTTTCATGGAACCGTGCACTTGTACTCCAAGGCCCCTCTGTTCTAAAGCACACAGTGCCATGGTGTACTGTTCATCCTACCTAGACCATAAGATATAGGAGCAGAAGTAGGCCATTCAGCCCATTGAGTCTGCTCTGCCACTCAATCATGGGTTGATCCAATTCTTCCAGTCATCCCCACTCTCCTGCCTTCTCCCCATACCCTTTGATGCCCTGGCTAATCAAGAACCTATCTATCTCTGCCTTAAATACACCCAATGACTTGGCCTCCACAGCTGCTCGTGGCAACAAATTCAACAAATTTACCACCCCCTGACTAAAGTAATTTCTCCGCATCTCAGTTCTAAAAGGACATCCTTCAATCATGCCCTCTTGTCCTAGAATCCCCTACCATGGGAAATAACTTTGCCATATCTCATCTGTTACAGGCCTTTTAACAATCAGAATGTTTCTATGAGATCCCCCCTCATTCTCCTGAACTCCAGGGAATACAGCCCAAGAGCTGCCAGATGTTCCTCATACAGTAACCCTTTCATTCCTGGAATCATTCTTGTGAATCTTCTCTGAACCCTCTCCAACGTCGATATGTCCTTTCTAAAATAAGGAGCCCAAAACTACACACAATACTCCAAGTGTGGTCTCACGAGTGCCTTATAGAGCCTCAACATCACATCCCTGTTTTTATATTCTATATCTCTAGAAATGAATGCCAACATTGCATTCTCCTTCTTCACAACTGACTCAACCAGCCAGAATAGGATCCTTTTATTCTCACTCTCTGTTTTCTGCTGACCAGCCAATGCTCCACTCACACTAGTAACTCACCTGTAATTCCATGGGCTCTTATCTTGCTAAGCAGCCTCATGTGCAGCATCTTATCAAAGGCCTTTTAAAAATCCAAGTACACTACGTCTACTACATCTCCTTTGTCTACCCTGCTTGTAATTTTCTCAAAGAATTGCAGTAAGTTTGTCAGGCCGGATTTCCTTTCAGAAAACCATGCTGGCTTTGGCCCATCTTGTCATGTGCCTCCAGGTAATCTCATCCATAATCTCATCCCTAACAATTGACTCCAACAACTTCCCAACCACTGATGTCAGGCTAACAGGTCTGTCGTCTCCAACTACTTCCTTCAGAACCCAAGGATGCATTCCATCAGGTCCAGGAGATTTATCCACCCTCAGACCATTAAGCTTCCTGAGCACCTTCTCAGTCGTAATATTCACTGCATAGACTTCATTTCCATTACACTCCTAAATGTCCGGTATACTGCAGACGTCTTCCACTGTGAAGACTGATGCAAAATACGCATTCAGTTCCTCTGCCATCTGTGTCTCTCATTACAATATCTCCAGCATCATTTTGTATTGGTCCTATATCTACCCTCGACTCTCTTTTACCCTTTATATACTTAAAAAAGCTTTTAGTCACTTCTTTGATATTAGTCTACCTGAGAGGGTAGATAGGATAGTCCGGCTGGGGAACCGGTCAGTCTCCAACAATCACCCCCCTGTCAGATATAGACAGAGTAGTCTGGCTGGGGAACTGGACCGTCTCCAACACTATCCACCCAGTCAGATATAGACAGGGTGGTCTATCTGGGAACTGGACCATCCCCAACACTTACCCCATTGTCTGATATAGACAGGGTAGTCTATCTGGGAAACTTCTCCATCTCCAACACTCCCCACCCTGTCTGATATAGACAAGGTAGTCTATGTGGAAAACCAGTCCATCTCCAACACTCAACCCCCCCCCCCAATAATAGAGAGGGTAGTCTGGCTGGGTACTGACCGTCTCTAACACTCACCCCGCCCCCCGCCCCTCCCCTGATGTAGACAGGGTAGTCTGGCTGGGAAACCGGTCTGCCTCCAACACTCCCCCCCCCCTGTCAGATATAGATGGGGTAGTCTATCTGAGAAAATGGTCTGATCCTACAGTCACCACCCTGTCAGGTATCGGGTGGGTAAAAGCCCCCACAGTGTTACATCTTGCCTCCCCCCTCAACTGCACCCAGCCCAGGTGAGAATCTCTTGTCTTTGCCTCTACTGTTCTTTCCATGCCTCAGTGGTGAGCTGAGGGCATGGTATGTTGGTTCTGGAAGCGAGTCACACTGATGGGCATACAGAGGGGATGGGCTCGTCATTCACTGTGTGTTTTGATGTTTCGATGTACATATGACAAAGAAAGCTAATCACGTCGTTAGACCTTTGCCTTTAATATTTAAACTGTGCAGAACATTGAACCCACGAACACTGCCTGACTACTTTTGTTCATTCTTTTTGTGCTATTTAATTTAACTTTTTAAATATCTATACATAGATATTTGTGTACACAAACTGTATTTTACAGTTTTTTATTATTATTTATTGCAAACTCAGGGTGTCGGAGTTCAGAATTAAATCCCAGGGTCCTCCGTAAGGAGTTAGTAGATTCTTTCCCGTGTGCATGCGGGTTTCCTCCAGGTGCTCTGGTTTCCTCCCACAGTCCAAACTTGTACCAGTCAGTGGGTGAATTGGTCATTGTAAATTGTCCTATGACTAGGCCAGGGTTAAATCGGTGGACTGCTGGGTGCTGTGGCTCGAAGAGCTGAAAGGGTCTGTTCAGTGCTGTGTTTCAATAAATCAACAAATAAATGTATTGCCACCTCCAAACAAATGTCACAAGATCAGCTGGTGATATTAAACCCGATTCTGAATCCTATGAATCTCTTGGCATTATCCACACAACTTTACAAGGATTTACAAGGATGTTGCCTGGATTGTGGAACTTGCCTTATGAGAATAGGTTGAGTGAACGCAGCCTTTTTCTCCTTGGAGCGACGGAGGATGAGAGGTGACCTGATAGAGGTGTACAAGATGATGAGAGGCATTGGTCGTGTGGATAGTCAGAGGCTTTTTCCCAGGGCTGAAATGGCTAACATGAGAGGACACAGGTTTAAGGTGCGTGGAAGTAGATACAGTGGAGATGTCAGGGTTAAGTTTTTTACAGAGAAAGTGGTGGGTGCATGCAATGGGCCGCCAGCAACGGTGATGGAGGCGGATACGATAGGGTCTTTTAAGAGACCCTTGGACAGGTACATGGAGCTCAGAAAAGTAGAGGGCTATAGGTAACCCTTGGTAATTTCTAAAGTAAGGACATATTCGGCACAGCTTTGTGGGCTGAAGGGCCTGTATTGTGCTGTAGATTTTCTATGTTTCAAACTTTTTCCATGACTTTCACATTAGGTGTGAGGTTAGTCTCAATGAAACTGTTTTTAACCTCTTAAGCTCAAGTCAGGTAGGACAGGGAGCCAGAAGAAATTACCATGAGTGGTGAGTAGTGACTGGATATGAACCAGGACTATAAGATAAAAGGTCTTGTCAAAGATAATAAGACCATAAGACCATAGACCATAGACCATAAGATGTAGGAGCAGAATTAGCACATTTGGCCAATCGAGTTTGCTCTGCCATTTCATCATGACTGTTCCTTTTTGCCTCTCAGTCCCAATCTCCTGCCTTGTCTCTGTTTCCCTTCATCTCCTGATCAATCAAGAATCTATCAAACTCTGCCTTAAAGACTTTGCCTCCACAGAAACTTGTGGCAAAGAATTTCACAAATTCACCACTCTCTGGCGAAAGAAATTCCTCCTCATCTCTGTTCTAAAAGGACACCCCTCTATTCTGAGGCTGTCCTCTAGTTTTAGACTCTCCCACCGTAGGAAATATCCTTTTCATATCCAATCTATCAAGGCCTTTCACCATTCGATAGGTTTCAATGAGGTCACCCCTCATTCTTCTCATGAATACAGGCCCAGAGCCATCTAATGGTCTTCATGTGACAGACCATTCAATCCTGGAATCATTTTCCTGAACCTCCTTTGAACTCTCCCCAGTTTCGGCACATCCTTTCTAAGATAAGGGGCCCAACCCTGCTCACAATACTCCAAGTGAGGCCTCACCAGTGCTTTATAAATTCTCAACATTAAACCCTTGACTAAGACAATTGTGTTGCTCCAAAGAGCACTATATGTAGTATTTCTTACCCTCGGCTATTAGGCTCTATAATGAGCCAACCTTTCACTGGGGAAGTGATGGCTCCCTCCTTTTAGACTGTATGAGGTAACTTATTTTCTATTCTTTCTTACTCCTCTTCTAATATTTCTGTATCTGTGCACTTGCAGTGCTACTGTGACACTGTAATTTTCTTTGGGATCAATAAAATATTTATCTATCTTATATTCTAGATCTCTTGGAAATGAATGCTATCATTGCATTTGCCTTCCTCACCATAGACTCAACCTGCGAGTTAATCTTTAGTGTGTTCTGCACAAGTCCCTTTGCATCTCAGTTCTTCTTTATTTTCTCTCCAGTTAGGAAATAGTCAACCCTCTTAGCTTTTCTACCAAAGTGCATGATCATAGGCTTTCTGACACTGCATTCCATCTGCCTTTTCTTTCACCATTCTCCTAATCTAATTCCTTCCGTAGCCTCTCTACTTCCTCAAAATCACTGCCCTCCACCTATCTTCATGTTGTCTGCAAACTGAATTCAAAGAATCCAAGAGGACATACAAAGATGGTTTTCATTCTTTGATCTCAGTTCCAGTTGTTACCAGATAGAGGTTGAAGAAGCTGAGAAGCCTAAATCAGCCTTTGTGTGTCCTCTTAGATTCTATGAATTCAGTAGGATGCCACGGGAAATTTCAAATACGCCAAGCACATTTCGGCGACTTGTGGAGAAATGTGTGGCTAAAACAAACCTGAGGGAATTCTTTCTATTCATCGGTGACATCATTGTGTCTCTAAAGACTTGGATGAACATGAGGAAAGACTTATGAGAGCCCTGAATTGACTCAGAGAGTACGGTCCAAAACTTGCTCCAGGAAAGTGTGTTTTTGCACAGACCTCAGTCAAATACCTCCGACATATTGTGTCTCATCAAGGAGTTCATCTGATTCTGACAAGATAGCCGTGGCCAAAACCCGGCCAATTCCCAGAAATCTGAAGGAATTGGAGTCCCTCCTGGTTTTATCAGATATTACTATCAATTTATCAAGGATTTTTCACAGAGTTAAGCTGCTCAGTGATTTGACATCAGGGTACCCACCGACCAGAAGGTTCTCCAAGGTGAAGAATCATCATACGAAAGACCCATTTGGAGGCTGTTGGATGACCACATCTCAAGAAGCATTTGGCCAAATCAGAAAGGAACTTACATCTGCTCTAGTGTTGGTGTTTGCTAACCTTCAGCTGTCATATATTTTACACACGGATGCCAGCATTACTAGTTTTAAGGTTGCACTCCAGCAAGAGCAAGATGGCCATCTTAGGGTCATCGCCTTTGCCAGTAGGGGACTGTCCCATAGTGAATCAAGATATTCTGCCCATAAATTAGGAGGGGAGGAGAAGATGGCAGCGCGACGTAGCGCGCGCGACCGCTCCGAATTGATATCGTATTTGTGAAGTAGGATGCCATGCACAATCCTGATTTGATGGAGACAGACGTGAGAGCACGGAGGAACATCTGGTGAAACTTCTGAAATGCCTGCATCGCTGCTGCTGTTACTGTGTGATCCAGAATCTCCGGAGGAGAAGGCCCCGAGTCCTCGGCTTTGCCTATTGCCTGTTGCCGGGGCCGGGTTCAAAGCGCTCGGCAGAGATGGTGCTCGGTGCTCGGTGTCGGAAGGCTGGTTGGAGGCTTGAAGTTTTCGGACGGACTCAGAGTCGGCTGTGATCGGGTGCTTCCAATGCTTCGACAGTTGTCGGCGCCTGGAGTTCATGGCAGGGAGAGTTTCTCCCTTTTACCATCTGCGTGAGATGATGGGGCTATTGGGACTTTGAGACTTTTTTTTTTACCGTGCCCATGGTCTGCTCTTTATCAAATTATGGTATTGCTTTGCGCTGTTGTAAATATATGTTATAATTATGTGTTTTTGTCAGTTTTAGTCTTGGATTGTCTTGTGTTTCTGTGATATCTTTCTGGAGGAACATTGTATCATTTTTTAATGCATGCATTTCTAAATGACAATAAATGAGGACTGAGTGTCCTCATAATCTGAGAAAAACAAACATCTTCCCAACCGCTGAGGTCAGACTAACTGGCCTATAGTTTTCCAGTGCATCTCCGCACACTTTTCCAGTGCACAAACCGACTTGTGAGAAAGACCAAAGGCAGGATGTGGGTTCATGAATGACTCAAGGCAGAGTACAAATAAATGGCAGGATACTTGGTAGTGTGGAGGAGCAGAGGGATCTGGGGGTACATGTCCACAGATCCCTGAAAGCTGCCTCACAGGTGGATAGGGTAGTTAAGAAAGCTTATGGGGTGTTAGCTTTCATAAGTCGAGGGATAGAGTTTAAGAGTCGCGATGTAATGATGCAGCTCTGTAAAACTCTGGTTAGGCCACACTTGGAGTACTGTGTCCAGTTCTGGTCGCCTCACTATAGGAAGGATGTGGAAGAATTGGAAAAAGTACAGAGAAGATTTACCAGGATGCTGCCTGGTTTAGAGAGTACGGATTATGATCAGAGATTAAGGGAGCTAGGGCTTTACTCTCTGGAGAGAAGGAGGATGAGAGAAGACATGATAGAGGTATACAAGATATTAAGAGGAATAGATAGAGTGGACAGCTAGCGCCTCTTCCCCAGGGCACCACTGCTCAGTACAAGAGGACATGGCTTTAAGGTAAGGGGTGGGAAGTTCAAGGGGGATATTAGAGGAAGGTGTTTTATTCAGAGAGTGGTTGGTGTGTGGAATGCACTGCCTGAGTCAGTGGTGGAGGCAGATACACTAGTGAAGTTTAATAGACTGCTAGACAGGTATATGGAGGAATTTAAGGTGGGGGGGTTGTATGGGAGGCAGGGTTTGAGGGTTGGCACAACATTGTGGGCTGAAGGGCCTGTATTGTGCTGTACTATTCTATGTATGTCTATGGCTACATGGAGCTTAGAAAAATAGAGGGCTATGGGTAAAGCCTAGGTAGTTCTAAAGTAGGGACATATTCGGCACAACTTTGTGGGCCGAAGGGCCTGTATTGTGCTGTATGTTTTCTATGTTTCTACGTTTCTAAAAGGTGATGCTTCAAAAAAAGCTTTTTTTTGAAATGTGAATTGAAACATAGAGTGAAATGAGTTGTTCAGCGAGGAATGAACTCCACAAAGCCCCTCCCAAAGATGAAGTGTCTTTCAGCATAAAGACAGAGAATCCTCAAAAATTCACAGTACAGGAGTCTATTCGGCCCATCATATCCGTGCACACGAAACCCACTTTTGCTGGGCGTCTCTGGAAAGGTGACTTGTTAGCCCCTCACTAACAGCCACTGGATTTTGCAGCGAGAGACCCACCTTTCACAGGCTTCATACATCTCGGGAGTGTATGACTTTGGTCCCACCAAATCCGTGGGGCTGGGATGTCTCACCCACCCAAACCCCGGTTTGTGTGAATGCTGTGTGATTTACTGCCTCCCACCCACCCCGCAATCACCCGTTGGCAAGAAATAACAGACGGTACACTGTGTACAATTAGTAAGAAGTATACTTAAGAATGTTAACTTCAGAAAACAGTTATTAAAGGAAAGAACAAAAAAACAAAAAGGGTCCTTTATACTTAAACAGTTACATGTGCACGGTGTAGCTCTAATCTTGAGCTCGTCTGCAATATCCCCTCTAATTTTTAGTAGTCAGTGTGCACAAAAATCTTATGTTGTACAAATGTTTTTCCTCTGACAAAAGTATGTGCACTCTGAATGCACACATGTCACAATTTATGTAGGTTTACAAAATATTTGACATAAAACTGCACAGAATAACGACGAAATAACATACACATATAAGTCACTATTTTCTCTCTCTCCTGTCTTTGGCATTTACCCATTCTTTGTAAACTCTATCTAGACTAATAGAACTTCCATCCGATTGATAGCTTTTGATTCTCATTAACATATCCAAATGACATTCACCTAAACGGTTTCTCAGCTTGTTTTTGAGTTGATTCATTCGGCTAAAACCTCGGTCACAGTCCGCACTAGACACAAGAAAGGTTCTCCCAACGTCCATCAGCTGTGCAAGGTCGCAAAACAGTGGAGTTGTGCAATTGTGCAATTGTGGAGAAATCAAAAGCTGAGCACTCTTGTACCTCATCTTCAGGAAACCGTTCTTCTAAATGAACACAAAGACTATTTATAAAAGTCAACAGTGAACTTGTATCTACTGTGACATTTTCTTCACGTTGTTGGCTAAGCAAAACTTTAACTTTGTCACTCCACGAAACACTGTCTCCCAGATACTGCTTTCTTATCTTGTTAATTTTGCCTCACGCAAAATGAAGTGAATCAATCAGCGTCAGGCCACTCTTTGGCAGAATCTTGCACAGTGCAGCCAGTTCATCAAAGGCATCACTTAAAACCCGTAAAGCTACTTTGTATGTGATGTTTATCAATTTCTTGTGACAGTATTTGGCCACAGGGTCATTTGACTGATCTTTTTCAATAAAAAACTTCTTACTAGCTCTTCCTTCAGTTCCCTCCCGCTTTCAAATCTCTTACTAACTCTTCCTTCAGTTAGTCCTGATGAAGGGTCTCAGCCCGATATGTCGACTGCACCTCTTCCTAGAGATGATGCCTGGCCTGCTGCGTTCACCAGCAACTTTGATGTGTGTTGTTAGTAAGCTATTTACAGGATTTGAAACAGATCTTTGTAAACTTCACGATAGGAACACTGTCCGCCACAGATGGCTACCGCCGTGATGCAGCTGTACAAACCGGAACAGGAAAGGTGAGGTGACGTAAATTAGTGACGTGCATTGTGGTATCTGAAAAACCAACTAACTAGTTAACAGAAACATTTAGCCAAAAGATTATTTTCAATAAGTACAATTATTAATTACTACAGTATTTTAGGTAACTAACCTTTTGTGTGCACATTAATTTCCTTTGCGCGCTGTTTGAAAAACGTGTGTGCGTGCGCGCACGCGCACAGCTTAGAGGGAACATAGCTTGTCTGTAACTCTCGTGCTGGACCCCCAGTCTGCAACTCTCGTGCTGGACCCCCAGTCTGCGTGAAAGCACACACCACCTTCCGAATGTTGCTCGGAATCCATCTTGACCAAACAGGCTCTCCCACAGGAATACTGGTCCTTTCTGCTTGAAGCCATTCATCTGTACAAAGCACCTTGTGCAACAAGGGTGGCCTCCTCTGCCATCTGTCTTCTCCCAGCTCCTGCCAACAAAGACCTCTCCACCCCACCGTTCTCCACAACCTTCCCCCAACTCTACCATTCTGATCGGCTGACACCACAGTCCTAAGTTGAACACCCCAAAGCCTCTTATCTCAGCTCAAACCCAAACAGGCTGAAGGCAAAACAGACTGTTCTTACAGAACTGCTAAACTGAAATACCTACAGCCCAGCAGTAAAAATCTTAACCAGGGTGTTGCACTCTCCCTCCCTCCAAAAGTAGTCATTTCCTCACAACTTTGAAACTTATCAAACCATCATTAATAACAAGTTTTCAAAGGAACTTTGTCAGAATCAGAATCAGAATCCGGTTTATTATCACCGGCATGTGAAGTGAAATTTGTTAACTTAGCAGCAGCAGTTCAATGCAATACATAATAGAGAAGAAAAATAATAATAACAATAAATAAATATGTAAATCTTATTCAGTATACTTTAAACTATACATATATCGAATAGATTAAAAATCGTGCAAAAACAGAAATACTGTATATTAAAAAAGTGAGGTAGTGTCCAAGGGTTCAATGTCCATTTAGGAATTGGATGTCAGAGGGGAAGAAACTGTTCCTGAATCGCTGAGTGTGTGCCTTCAGACTTCCGTACCGCCTATCTGATGGTAACGGTGAGAAAAGGGCATGCCCTGGGTGCTGGAGATCCTTAATAATGGACGCTGCCTTTCTGAGACACTGCTGCCTAAAGATGTCCTGGGTACTTTGTAGTCTTCTCCGTGGATTGTCACGTTGTTATGGTGGAGAAGCTTGTGTGGTCCTGTGGTCCCGAGAGTGATGCCGTCTGGAGCTATGCTCCTGGTAGGATCACCCATGGCGGTAAGCTCGAGGCTGAGGTCCCTGACAAAGAACAACCCAACCAAGACCTCAACGGTGGAACAGGCGGACGAAGTTACTTCGAACTCAACGGCTGTGAAGACGGATGAAGGCTGCAACAAATCCATCAGCTCCAATCGTCGTGGTTTCCATGCCATTGGAGTCAGTTGGTTGATTTGTGAAGTATCGTGTGATTCTTGGAGTGCAACATCAAGTAACATGCTAAACAAATACACGCACAGGCGTCTTCACTCTGTGGAAACTTCTTCAGAATGAAGACCATCATCCTTGACCTTGAGAGATAGCCACGATGATGACGACTTTGTAGTCTAGTACCCAAGATGGAGCTGACTACATTTACAACCCTCTGCAGCTTCTTTCGGTCCTGTGCAGTAGCTCCTCCATACCAGACAGTGATGCAGCCTGTCAGAATGTTCTCCACGGTACAACTATAGAAGCGTGGGTCCTGATGGCTGTAGGACAACAACTGTTTCTGAACCTGGTGGTGTTAGTCCTGAGGCTCCCGAACCTCATTTTTGATAACAGTAGAGAGAAAAGAGCATGGCCTAGGTGGTGGAAGTCCCTGATGATGGATGCTGCTTTCCTGCGACAATGTTCTGCAGCTTCTTTCAGACCTGTGCAGTAGCTCCTCCATTCCAGACCATGATGCAGCCTGTCAGAATGCTCTCCATGGTACATCTATAGAAGTTTTTGAGTGTATTTGTTGACATACCAAATCTCTTCAAACTCCCAATAAAGAATAGCTGCTGTCTTGCCTTCTTTATAACAGCATCAATATGTTGGGACCAGGTTAGATTCTCGGAGACCTTGACACCCAGGAACTTGAAACTGCTCACTCTCTCCTCTTCTGATCCCTCTATGAGGATTGGTGTGTGTTCCTCCTGGTATGTCAGGACCTCCAATCCATTTGTGAATGGTAGTGTCATATCTCACAGGGGGATAGATGCAACACCCTGTTCCCCTGGTGCATCATAGGCCAGCCTATCTGGGGGTTTCCTGACTCTCTGAGATCTCCTAATCCCATCCTCAGTTTGTCATGGTCCGGTCCGAAGTCCGCATTCCGGTTCACGGTCTGGTCCGCGGACTCCAGACTCTGACCCTTCCGGCTGTCCCTGGTTTTGGTTGGACTTAACCATAAGCACCTAATGCTCATCTTGAGGCTGGGAATATAAGTAGCCCTGGGATTGAGTATGGGTGCTGGTTCATCTCATCAGTCTCCCCTTGCAGCAACCCACCGGTGGAAGGCTAGTGCAGTCATCGAGATATGGATTTGGCTGTTCTGTAGCCCGCTGAGGTTACCGGCCGCCTCGAGTCTTGGAGCCACCCCTGACCTAGCTCCCTTCCTGTCCCTTGCCTCCGTCGGGTAAGCCAGGCCATTTGCCGTTACCGTGCAGTTAGGTCTATCCCTCCCTGTCCTTGCCTCTGTGGGGTGAAGTCCTGTGTCCTGCCCATGAGTTGCCTCGAAGTACCTTTACCCTGTCACGTCTTCGCCTGGTCTCTAAAAACCCAAGCCTCGTCACGTCTTCGCCTGGTCTCAAGGAACCCAAGCCTCGTCGTGCCTTCGCCTGGTTTTGGGGTCTGAGCCCGAGTCAAGACCCAGGTTCTGGGTCCTTGTCCAGTCTCTGGCTCGGATTCCACGCCCAGGCTCCTTGTTTCCAGTCCCTCGTCCTGGTCCTGCTTCCCTAGCCTAGTCTGTGTTCCTGTCCCTACTCTTAGTCTGTCCTGTCATTTAGTTTTGTCCGTTCCTGTTCCTAGTACTTCAGTGTCTGTGCCTTGTATTTGTGTCCGTTCCCAATGCCCCCCCATTATGACACTGCTCCTGCAGCTTCAACCACCCATTGTGACCCTTCCTCTCTACTGGAGTATGCCTCTCCCTGTCTATCATCCTTGTCTTCCGGCAGCTCCATGACCGAATCTGACTTCTGTCAGTTTAAGTAACTGTAGCCAAACATCTTCAACCTCCGCTGATGCTAACCGGCGAGACCTCTGTCGGAAAGGGGTGTCCTCGGTTGCTCCAGTAGTGTGGCACGTACTCCTGGAGTAACCAACGTCAGTCTTGTCAGTAGAAAACACATTTTCGTGTCCCAACATCTCCTCAGTTAAGCTTCTTTTCCTTTCTTTGGACGTTTCATTAAATTCGGGGTCCTGTCACTCTAGTTACTCCTCCAGGATGTAACGTGACAGGTTTAGACTGGGCACACCACGCAGTTGCTCATTTCTGCTCATCATCCTGTTCAGGAGGAACTTGCATCTCCTCAAAAGCTGCTCTGAACACAGTGTGAATGGGCAAGGGGTTCAAAACCTTCTCTCATTCCTCTCCTTTTCATGCTCCCAGGAGCCTTCTCATCACTGCAGTATTTGTTCCCTCAAAAATGGAAGCTCTGCATCGGGGCAGACCAACGCTGACGTGTCAATAGTCTTAGTTACTCCACGTCTGATTCCGAAAACTCCAACTTCAACGACAAGTAACCATTGTATGGGTATTCATCAGTACTGAGCCCCAGAATCTCATGCGCAGTGAGTGGTGTCAATGGTAAATGTGTTAAATACCGGTTGTAAAAGGATCCATAAAGCAAAGTAACTTGTGTCAAGTATGGCTGTAGCATAAACAGCTTCAATCCGTATGGATATGTCAGAGCTTGGTCCCACTAAACCTTCAGGAATAGTGTTTGGTACTTGAGGATTTCCTTTGGTACACTGATAGGAAGTTATCCTCTCCGAAACCCAGCCCGTTCCTTTACTGGGTCCCTCCGTAGTTTTACCTCTTTTCTTCACTGTTTGATTAACTGTTGATTTACCTACTGAAGATTTTCCTCTCCTTCACACTCCTGCTTGAAACGCCCATCTTCTCTACAGTTGTAACAGAAAATACTGGTCACTTCCCTGGTTGAAGGACCCTGTTCATTAGCAGCCCTCTGCTTAGTACCTCCCACCAGCGGGTACGACTCCCTTTCAGCTTTGCTACGCTTGGTGACAGCACCCACCGATACAACCAGGATATCTCGGCTCTAAAATCTTTCACGAAATCCTGTAAAACCCCCGCCTGTTAGACATCAGGGTTTGCTTCAGCAGAAGTAGCTGCTACTGAAGACTTTGCCCCGTTGACCACTCCTCCACAGCATTTCCCTCCTCTCTAACTTCTCTGAGTAACTCGATAAAAGATGGAGGAGGGTGCATCTTGTGGGTCATTCGAATACATAGAGCAATCACCTCATGTGACAGTGCGCCCTTCACAACTTGCCCCGTCCTCAAGCAATTTCTCTCAGACGGTTGGAAGCCCCTTTGAGGCACAAACAATGCAGCAGCTTCTCCTTTCGGAAAATGCAGGCAGACAACCTCTCTCCTTCCTCCTGGAACACGTGCCTAAACTTCACCCTAAGATCGGACACACTTCCAGCAGTGCTGAAATCATCTTCCAGAGCTTTCAAAGGTAATCAGCTGACATTGCTAATAGATTTCCTGCCTTGAGCAACCTCACTATATCAGCCACTTTAAACTCTCTACCAGTCTCAGTTATTCTCATACTACCTGAGCACGGCCATTCATTCAGCCAGTGACTGAGATGACTGCTCTGCCCAAGCCCTCATAGTCTTCTTCCCCATCAGGTGTGGGCTTGACCCCAGAGAGCACTCCCAGCCTACAGTGACATTGGCTCTCCGCAGATACACTCCTGCATTTATCAACCAGTGATGTAATAGCTGAAATGAGATCAGAATTTAAATCAGCAGCTGAAGAACTCAGTAGGCCTATCACATCAGACATCTCCTTCCGCTCACTCCGCAGAAACGAGAACAACTTTTCTTTAAAGTTTCTGCCCTCAGCTATGGGAAACTCGACTTTGAATTTGGCAGCCTGGCCTACACGTGCCTCTTCTCTGAAAGTATGGATGGCCCATAGCCCTGCCTCTCTGGGTACTTCAATTGTACCAGGCAGATCCACTCACGTTACGTCAGCACCAGTCTGAACTAACAGTACATCTTTCCCTGCCACTTCAACATGGTAGCTTTTCCTAATGTCCTAACAATCCTTAAAACCCTAATGAACAATTCACCTGCGCTGTGGATATATTCTACCTGCTCAGAACACAAACATCAGTTATGGGTAATCTATGTGAAACGTACCAATGCTTAATCCCTTTGGCATCCATAACCACATCTCTTAATCACTTTCCTGGGCAACAGTTTAACACAGGCTTAAACACAAACCTACTTAATAAATTCTTAAGGCAATCACACAGGGTTCAACGAAAATCAGTCCCAGACTAGCCCCCACAATGAAACCTCCTTTCATTAGGCATCTCTGGAAATGCAACTCGTTAGTCCCTCGCTAACAGCCTCTGGATTCTGCAGTGAGAAACCCACCTTTCTCAGGCTTCATACATCTAGTATACGACTTTGGTCCCACCAAACCCATGAGGTTGTGATGTCTCACCCACCAAAACACCGGTTTGTGTGAATGCTGTGTGATTTACTGTCCCCAGCAATTGCCGGTCGGCAAGAAATAACAGATCATACATTGCATACAATTACAAAAAAAGTGTACTTAAGAACGTTACCTTAGACAAACAGTTACTAAGGAAAGAAAGAAAAAAGAAACTAAAAAGGGCCCATTATATTTAAACAGTCACGTGTGCACAGTGGAGCTCAAATCTTGAACTCATCTGTAACTCGTGCGCTGGACCCTTGGACTGTGTGAAAGCACACACCACCTTCCGAATGTCGGTCAAAATCCATCTTGATCAAACACGGGAGTATTGGTCTTTCCTCGTCGAAACCGTTCATCCGTACAAAGCACCTTGTGCAACAGGGATGGCATCCTCCACCATCTTCTCTGCTGTCCTCTCCCAGCCCCCACCCAGCATTCTCTAGAACCTTCTCCCAATTCTGCCAACCCATACAAAATGCTGGAGGGAAACAGGCCAGGCAGCATCTATGGAAAAGAGTATAGTCAACGTTTTAGACCGAGACTCTTCAGCATTTTGTATGTGTTGCGTGGATTTCTAGCATCTTCAGATTTTCTCTTGTTTGTTCTCAATTCTACCATCCTGACTGACTGACTCCACATTCCTAAGCCTAAGCCTCCTTCTCAGCTCAAACCCAAACAAGCTGAACGTACAACAATCTGCTCTTACAGAACTGCTAAAATGAAATGCCGAGAGCATAACAGTGAAAATCTTAACCGGGGCGAACACACAGTACTTGAGTGAATCAGAACCGCGGACACTGCCGCCGAGTCTGGGTGCTCACACAGGTGGGCAGCTGAAAGAAGATGGCAGTCACGCAGGTGAGAATGCTCACCTTCCAGCCGATTGGTGTTTCTTTGTAATTGTATTTAATTCTCCTCCTTTTGTTTCAGTCTTGTCAAGTCTTCATCGACAACGCTCCCTGCTTACCCTAGTCCACGTTCCTGGAAAGAAGATCAGTGATTTAGGTAGATGCTGTTAAAGCCGTGGAATTAATTCAGTTGTAGGTTACTGCTTTCGAGCCACAGTGATGGTGTCAGTTTTTAGTTAGTTTGAGAGTTTAGTTAGCAGCCCTGTCGGCTGAGTGTTTATTATTTTCCTCTGTTCTCTACAGTTCTCATTAAAACTCAGTGAACTGTTCAGTCTGGGTCTGTGTCTCTCCCTCTGAACCTGGGCCATCACTGAATACCCTGTCATCACCTGGATGGAACAAAACTTCCAGCTCTCCATACTCTAAAACTCTGGATATAAAGGCTCAGATTTCATTAGCCTTTATTTATTGTGTACCTTGGTCCACAATAGAGTGTGGGCACGTGGCCAAGTGGTTAAGGCATTGGACTAGCGACCTGAAGGTCGTGAGTTCGAGCCCCAGCCAAGGGAACGTGTTGTGTCCCTGAGCAAGGCACTTAATCACACATTGCTCTGCGACGACACTGGTGCCAAGCTGTATGGGTCCTAATGCCCTTCCCTTGGACAACATTGGTGTCATGGAGAGGGGAGACTTGCAGCATGGGCAACTGCCGGTCTTCCATACAACCTTGCCCAGGCCCGCGCCCTGGAGAGTGAAGACTTTCCAGGCACAGATCCATGGTCTCGCAAGATCTAATTGATGCCTTTACTTTACCTTGGCCCAATATATTCTCATGCTTATTGTGATGGGCCACTGTTCTCTGTGGACCTTTAACCCAGCCCGTGGTAGATGGAGTTGAAATCAATGCTCAGGTTGTTCAGCCTATTAAAGGGAAACTGAATGTTCAAAAGTTCAAAGTAAATTTATTATCAAAGTACATGTATGTCACCGTATACTACCCTGAGATTCATTTTCACAGTAAACAAAAGAGACACAGTAGAATCAATGAAAGACAGCACCAACAGGATGGACAAGTAACCAATCTGCAAAAGAGCAGGAACTGCAAATCCGATAAGAAAGGAAATGACTAAATAATAATAATAAGAAATAAGCAATATATATTGAAAACATGAGATGTAGAGTCATTGAAAGTGAGTCCATAGGTTATGGGAACAGTTCAGTGTTGGGGTGAGCAAAGTTTTCCTCTCTGGTTCAAAAGCCTGATGGTTGAGGGGTAATAACTGTTCCTGATCCTGGTGGTGTGAGTCCTGTGGCTTCTGTACCTCTTTCCTGATGGTTGAGGGGTAATAACTGTTCCTGGACCTGATGGTGTGGGTCCTGAGGCTCCTGTACCTCCTTCCCGATGGTTGAGGGGTAATAACTGTTTCTAAACCTGGTGGTGTGGGACCTGAGACTCCTGTACCTGCTTCCTGATGGCAGCAGTGAGAGGAAGTGTTCATATCAGCACCTGTTACAATCGTGTGACCCTGGTTAAAAAGTCAGGAAGACAGATGTCTGTTACATTGTATTGATTTTCCTGCATTTTTTGAGGGGGGGAGCCTGTCTTCAAAGTGTTCACATTGATAAATTCTGATGTCAGAAAAATCAATACTGCTTTACTGATCTCCACTTCCACTCTTCCTGCTGGAGTAATTTTTTTTGGTAATGCGAACTGCACAAGAGGATAACTGACCATAGTGCTCTCTGAAACAAGCTTTTCATGACTTACAATTAGTTATTAATAGCGTACTTGTTCTATACACAATCTCAAAATTACACAATAAGAGTTTTTAATGGAGATGCTGAAAAAAAAGAGTTTAAACTTAATAGAAGATTCCAGTCAGATAGCTTTAGGTGTTTTTTCTTATTGACAAAAAGTGAGGAAATGTATTAGAACTAGATTTTGGGCACAAGCGATTCTGCAGATGCTGAGAATCCAGAGCAACACACACAAAATGCTGGAGGAACTCAGCAGGTCAGGCAGCATCTATGGAGGGGAATAAACAGCAGAGGGAGGTGTTCTCTCCCAGCGGCTGGAGTTTAGCGGTGAGTTTGCTTGGATTGATAGCACTGAAGGCAGATCAGTAGTCAATAAGCAATAGTCTGAATAGATGTCATATCAAAATTCAAAGGAAGTTTTTTATCAAAGTACATACTCTGTGCGTCACCATATGCAACCCCAAGATTCGTTTTCTTACGGGCATTCACAGTAAATACAAAGAAGCACGATAACTTCAATGAAAAAACGCACATAACAGGGACGGACAAATAACCAATGTGCAAAAGATAACAAACTGCAAATACAAGTGTAGCCCCCTCACCGGGCTCACATACAAACTCAGCCCATTAGCCGACTCCGCTAACAGCCACATAACTCAGCGGTGAGAAGGCCACTGTTCTAAACAATAGACATCCACGGTCGGGATGATTTGGGGTTCGGCCAAACAGGAACGTCGTCATGTTCCGATTAAAGAAACCTCGATTTGAGCTAATGCTGTGTAAATATTGCCCACGCACAATTACCAATTGGCAAGAAATAACAGACCGTACATCACGTAAAATTATAAAGGAATTTCGGCTTTATCAAACAGTTATTAAAGGTAAGAAAAGGAAGAAAAAAGGTAAAAGGGCGGATTACAGCTGAGCCAGTCTAAATGTTCACATTGCAGCTGGAGCTCATCCCTTCCAAATGTGTTACTCATGACATGGAATCCATGGTCTGCGCGAAAGCACCCGCCACAGTCCAAACCTCCCTCAAGGTCCATCGTGAACAAATTGGCTCTCTCAGGAGAATTGCCCCTTCCTCCTTGGAGCCATTCATCTGCACAAAGCATTTCTGACAATAGGGTCTGTCCTTCCCACAGCGTTCTATAACACTTTCCCTTCTGTCCCGGTTCCCAGCTCCCACCAAAAGACCCCACACCAGACTGCTGTCCAACACAAATCTCTCTCAGCACCACTCTCACTGCAACTTCCATACTGATCCCACCATCCTGATTGGCTGACACAATATTCCTAAGCTGGAGAGCAGGGCTTCTTATCTTCAGCTGAAACCAAAATGTTCTACCAGCAGGACTCACTTCTCTTGCAGAAATCTGCTATAATGAAATACCTGCAGCACAGCAGTAGAAATCTTAACAAAGGCATGACATAAAAGAAAAGAAAAATATAATTAATAGATAGATAGATAAATAAGCAACAAATATCGAGAACGTCTCTAAGGTAGGGACATATTCGCACAGCTCTGTGGAGCAAAGGGCCTGTATTACGCTGTAGGTTTTCTATGTTTCTTTGTTTCTATCGTGAGAGGACAAGTCCTTCAAGGTGAGTCCATATGTTGTGGGAACATTTCTGTGATGGGACAAGTGAAGTGGAATGAAGTTATCTCCACTGGTTCAGGAGCCTTATGGTTGAGGGGTGATAACTGTTCCTGAAGCTGGTGGTGAGGGTCTTAAGTCTCCTGTACCTCCTTCCTGATGGCAGCAATGAGAAGAGAGCATGGCCTGGGTGGTGGGGGTCCCTGATGATGGATGCTGCTTTCCTGCAACAGTGTAGATGTGCTCAGTGTGGGGGAGGCTTTACCGGTTGGACTGCGCCATATCATTACTTTCTATTCAAAGGCATTGGTGTTTCCATGACAGCATATAGCAAATATGACGCAGAAGAGACGTGTACCCACACACACGTGAGACACGTAACCTGTCAGAGTGACACGTACCCACACACACAGGAGACACGTAACCTAGTAACTTTCCTTACATATTGGATGCTGACCTGTTAGATACTATTATGAGTATGAACCCTTCGAAGAAGGGTTCCATTGGAAGAATTTATAATTCACTATTACAATGCGATAAGTGTCCTTTATTTAAGATTAAACAAGATTGGGGAAAGGAACTCAATTTGACTTTTACAACAGAAGATTGGATACGAATTCTGAAGTTGGTTAACTCTTCTTCGACCTGTTGTAGTCATTCACTGATTCAATTTAAAATTGTACATCGTTACCATTTGTCAAAGGAGAGATTGTCTAAAATATTCCCTAATGTTGAAAGTTATTGTGATAGACGTAAAACTGAGACAGCTACACTGATACACATGTTTTGGTCTTGTTCTATACTGGAACAGTTCTGGAAGTCAGTTTTTTCAACAATTTCTAAAACATTTAAAATTAATTTACAACCTAACAAATTAACTGTGCATTTCAGAATAACTCCACAAAATATTCATGGTATCTCTGTGTCTGACCAACGTGTTATTGCATTTATTACATTGATAGCTAGGAGGGCCATTTTGTTGAAGTGGAAGGATACATCAGCTCCCACTTTGTCACAATGGTTCTCTCAAGTGGGGCCATGTCTTAGTTTGGAGAAAATTAGAAGTCGAACCTTTGAACCTATGTTTGATTTTGAGAAAAGATGGGGTTCATTTGCTCGTTATTATCATTTGAGTTAATTGATGGATTCTCCACGATCTAATTGTACATATTTTGGTACTTTCTTTTTGCTGGCGGTTTGATGTTTATCTTCAGAAGCTTTATGTATGACACATGGTTCTGGGGTTGAACACCTTATGGGATTTTCTTTTTTCCCACTTTTCTTGCTTAGTAGGGTTTTTTTCCATCACAAAAATTTTTCAATCTTTATATAATGTTTTTTTTCTTGAGACATTGTAAGTGTTGTTTACTTCGATGTACTCGTGTTTATTTTGGAAAAAAATAATAAAAAGATTTGAAAAGAAAGAGACACACAACCTGTCAGAGGGACATGTACCCTCACACATGTGAGGCATGTAACTTGTTAGAGTGATGTGTTACCCACATACACATGAGGCATGTAACCTATCAGAGTGACGTGTACCCACACACACATCAGGCGTGTAACTTGTCAGAGTGACGTAACGTAAGGACAACGAGTTTAACTCATCGGGGAGCTAGCTCCTCGTTAAACAATCTGGCACTTCATCGCTCCCTACTCTCTAAGCAGGATTCTTAATTAGTGTTAATTAAGATCAGGTATGTGGTGGGGACGTGGAATTCCCAAGTCAGGTCAAGTTTCTTGCCAGATGGACAAGCCGATGTGTGCTCAGTTGCAATGAGAAGCTCGTCAGGGCAGCATCGTGGGCACGGAGCATCCACTAGGCAACGTTCACCTGATCAGTGGAATTCATTGATTTACAAACACTGTGCGGAACATGCTCTTTTCTTCTATCAAGCACGCCACCCAACAACTCCCAATTAACCTTCGCCTAATCACTGCACAATTTACAATGACCAATTGACCTACCTGGTACGTCTTTGGACTGTGGGAGGAAACTGGAGCACCCAGAGGAAACCCTTGTATTCCACAAGGAGGGTTTACAGACTCCTTACCGATCTTACAGATGACATTGGAATTGAACTTCCAACTCTGACACCCAAAGCTGAAATAACGTCTGACTAATCGCTACACTACTGCGTCAGCCAATCAAACATCATTTCTGTTTCTCTTTATTTCTCGGTGGCACAATAACGTAGCGGTTAGTGTAATGTTTTTACTGTGCAAGGGATCCAGTTTCAATTCCCACTGGTCTCTGTAAGGAGTTTATACTGTAAACACAAAATAATCTGCAGATGCTGTGATCAAAGCAACATTTTCAGTCCGCTGGATGAACTCAGCAGGTCGGGCAGCATCAGTTAGAAACGATGAGTCGACGTTTTGGGCCGGAACCCTTCGTCAGGACTGAAGAATGGAAGATGGGGAAGGATTTGAAGAAAGGTAGAAAGAAAAAAAAAGGATTCTTCAGATCCTTCCCCATCTTTCATTCTTCAGTCCTGACGAAGGGTTCCGGCCCAAAACGTCGACTCATTGCTTCTAACTGATGCTGCCCGACCTGCTGAGTTCATCCAGCGTACTGAAGGAGTTTATATCCCTGGGACTACGTGGGTGCTTCTCATGCCATGTGGGTTTCCTCCACAGTCCAAAAACATAAATGGTCGACATGGGCTCATTTGGCCAGAGGGGCCTGCAACTAAGCTGTATCTCTAGTAAAATAATATGAACAGTGTGTCGGTTTGTAGTTCCAGCATCTGGCATTTTTAATAGATTAAAAATCATGCAAAAACAGAAATAATATATATTAAAAAAGTGATGTAGTGTCCAAGAGTTCAATGTCCATTTAGGAATCGGATGTCAGAGGGGAAGAAGCTGTTCCTGAATCGCTGAGTGTGTGCCTTCAGGCTTCTGTACCTCCTACCCGATGGTAACAGTGAGAAAAGGACATGCCCTAGATGTTGGAGGTCCTTAATAATGGACGCTGCCTTTCTGAGACACCGCTCCCTGAAGATGTCCTGGGTACTTTGTAGGCAAGTACCCAAGGTGGAGCCGACTATATTTACAACCCTCTGCAGCTTCTTTCGGTCCTGTGCAGTGGCCCCTCCATACCAGACAGTGATGCAACCTGTCAGAATGCTCTCCACAGTACATCTATAGAAGTTTTTGAGTCTATTTGTTGACATAGCAAATCATTTGGAGTTTGAAGAGAAGTATAGTCACTGTCTTGCCTTCTTTATCATTGCATTGATATGTTGGGACCAGGTTAGGTCCTCAGAGATCTTGACACCCAGGAACTTGAAACTGCTCACCCTCTCCACTTCTGATCCCTCTATGAGGATTGGTATGTGTTCCTTCATCTTACCCTTCCTGAAGTCCACAATCAGCTCTTTTGTCTTACTGATGTTGAGTGCCAGGTTATTGCTGCAGCACCATTCCACTAGTTGGCATTTCCAACTCCTGTACATCCTCTTGTCACCACCTGAGATTCTACCAACAATGGTTGTATCATCAGCAAATTTATAGATGGTATTTGAGTTATGCCTAACCACACAGTCATGTGTATATAGAGAGTAGAGCAGTGGGCTAAGCACACACCCCTGAGGTGTGCCAGTGTTGATCGTCAGCGAGGAGGATATGTTATCACCAATCCGCACAGATTATGGTCTTCTGGTTAGGAAGTCGAGGATCCAATTGCAGAGGGATGTACAGAGGCCCAGGTTCTGCAACTTCTCAATCAGGATTGTGGGAATGATGGTGTTAAATGCTGAGCTATAGTCGATGACCAGCACCCTGACGGAGATGTTTGTATTATCCAGGTGGTCTAAACCCGTGTGGAGAGCCATTGAGATTGCGTCTGCCGTTGACCTATTGTGGCGATAGGCAAATTGCAGTGGATCCAGGTCCTTGCTGAGGCAGGAGTTCAGTCTAGTCATGACCAACCTCTCAAAGCATTTCATCATTGTAGATGTGAGTACTACTGAGCGATGGTCACTAAGGCAGCCCACATTATTCTTCTTAGGCACTGGTATAATTGTTGCCTTTTTGAAGTAAGTGGGAACTTCTGCCCATAGCAGTGAGAGGTTGACAATGTCCTTGAATACTCCCGCTAGTTGGTTGGTACAGGTTTTCAGAGCCTTACCAGGCACTCCATCGGGACGTTCTGCCTTGCGATGGTTCACTCTCTTTAAAGACAGCCTGACATCGGCCTCTGAGACAAAGATCACAGGGTCATCAGGAGCAGCAGGGATCTTCACAGCTGTAGTTGTGTTCTCCTTTTCAATGTGGGCATAGAAGGTGTTGGGTTCATCTGGTAGTGAAGCATTGCAGCCATTCATTCTATTGGGTTTCACTTTGTAGAAAGTCCTGCCAGAGTTGTCATATATCCGATATCGCCTCCAACCTCGTTCAAAATTGTTGAAATCTGTGGTGGATGTCACCTCTGCGAGTTTCACAGTGTTTTTGCCTCGCTAATACGATGAACTGAGATCGAGGCTTGGGCCTGCTTTGGCTGCTCCAGGGAGTGGATTAAGCACTCATTCTGGTTCAGAATGCTGCAGCTTGTCTGTTTTTTCCCTCTTTCTCTCTGCAGTCGATAGGGTCTTTCTTTTTTTAACTGGGTTCTTCAGGTTTCTTGCTTTGTGGCTGCCTGTAAGCAGACTAAATTCAAGGTGTATACTTTACACACTCTTTGATAATCAATGTGCCTTGATTCTCGATGTTGATGATTGATACTGGAGAGGCCACACCTGCAGCTCTAGTCCCCTTGAGGAAAGATACACTGGATTTGGGGATGCTGCAGACAAGGTCCAGCAGGTCACTTCCGGAGACCTTTGGCAAGGAATTGGCCCTTCTAGCCCTTTAAGCCAGCTGCTCGAAAGACTGATTTAACTTCAGCCTAACCATGGGATAATTTACAGAAAAAAAGTTAACCTACTAACCAGTATGTCCTTGGACCACGGTAAGAAACTGGAGCACACCCATACATTCTACAGGGAGGACATACAGGCTCCTTACAGAGAATGCCAGAATGGAAATCCAAACTCCAATGCCCTGAGCTGTATAGCATCACGTTAAGCACTATGTTACCATGGCAAGATGTGGAGGTGTGCCTATGAGTTATTCGGCCTATGAGGAATTCAGAAGGATGAGAGGGGATCTTATAGAAACTAAGGGACCGAGTTTCATGATTCAGGGGAATAGATTTAGGATGCAGAGGATGAGAAACTACTTTTCCCAGAGAATGGTAAATCTGTAGAATTCTCTGCCCAGGGAAGCAGTGGAGGGTACCTTATTAAAGACACAGTTAGATAGATTTGTGCACGGCAGAGGAATTAATCTGATCTGACCATGGTCTGATTGAATAGCTCGATGGACCAGATGGTCGATTCTTGCAGTTGTTCTTACACAGATTGAGAGGAAGACAGGGAGAGAGGGAAATGTTTCGCATCCTAGTGTAGGAGTTTCAGTTAGCAAGGGTTCAAAGTTCAAAGGAAATTTATTATCAAAATACATATATGGCATCCTGCACAAAATGGTGGAGGAATTTAGCAGGCCAAACATCTATGGAAATGAATAAAAAGTTAACGTTTTGGGCCGAAGCCCTTCATCAAGACTGAAAGGAAGAATATTGACCTGAAACACTGACTGTTTACTCTTTTCCATTGATGCTGCCTGGCCTGCTGAGTTCCTCCAGCATTTTGTGTGTGTTGCTCTGGATTTCCAGCACCTACAGATTTTCTCGTGCTTATGTTACCAAATACAACCCTAAATTAATTTTCTTGCAGGCATACTCAGAAAATTCGAAACATAATAGGGTCAGGACAGACAAATATCCAGTGTGCAGGAAATAACAAACTGTGCAAAGACAAAAAAACAAAAAAAAGCAATAAATACTGAGAATATGAGATGAAGAGTCACTGAAAGTGAGTTCATAAGTTGTGAGAATAGTTCAGTGATGGGGTGAGTGAAGTTGAGTGAAGTTGAGTGAAGTTATTCCCTCTGGTTCAAAGGCCTGATGGTTAAGGGATAATAACTGTTTCTGAACCTGGTGATGTGGGTCCTGAGGCTTCTGTGCCTCCTTCCTGATGGTTGAGGGGTAATAACTGTCCCTGAACCTGGCTGAGTGGGCCTTGAGGCTCCCGTGCCTCCTTCCCAATGACAGCAATGATAAGAGAGCATGTCCTGGCTGGTGGGGGCCTTGATGAGGGATGCTGCTTTCCTGCGACAGCACTCTGGGTAGATGTGTTCAATAGTGGGGAGGGCTTTACCCGGGATGGACTGGGCCATACCCACTACATTTTGTAGGCTTTTCCATTCAAGGGCATTGGTGTTTCCATACTAAGTAGTGATGCTGCCAGTCAATATACTCTCCACCATACACCCATATAAGTTTGTCAACAGTTTAGATACTATGCCAAATCTTTGCAAACTTCTAAAGTAGAGGGGCTGCCATGCTTTCTTCATAATTGCACTTACGTGCTACTCCCAGGACACATCCTCTAAAATATTAATAAGTTTGTTGACCCTCTCCACCAATGAGGACTGCCTCCAGTTTCCTCCTCCTGAAGTCAATAATCAGCTCCTTGTCTTGATGACGTTGAGTGAGAGGTTGTTGTGGTACCACTCTGCCAGGTTTTCAATTTCCCTCCCTATCTGCATGGTCTACTACCTAATTGAAAGCACACTTAGGCTGGATGAGCAACACCTCATTCCCACCCAGGTAACCTCCAACCTGATGGCATGAAGATTGATTTCTCTAACCCTATCATTGCTCCCCATCCACATTTTCTATTCCCCATCCTGATTCCCCTCTCACCCCTTCTCTTCTCCTCACCTGCCCATCACCTCCCTCTGGTTGAAGGAGGGAGGGGAGATAAATGACCAGAATTTGGAGAAATTGATGCTCATCCCATCAGGTTGGAGGCGACCCAGACAGAAAATAACGTGTTGCTCTTCCATCCTGAGAGTGGCTCCATCGTGGCAGTAGAGGTGGCCATGGACAGACCTGTTGGAATGGGAATGGGAATGGGAATACTCCACAACCAAAGCTTTATACAGTTGCAATGTACCTTCCCAATTATTATACTCAGCAGCCTTTCCAATGAAGACAAGTGTGTCCTACATTTGTGTTACGATTTGTAGGGAGCTCTGGACTTGCACTCTGAGATTTCTGTGCATCAGTTCTCCCTAGAGTCCAGCCATTTGCCAAGTACTTCCCTCTTATACTTGACCTCCCAGAATTATTCACAGCGTCAAATTTTACGGGGGGGGGGGGAGGGCAGGAGAATGGGGTCGAGAGAGAGAATAAATTAGCCATGATGGAATGGCAGAGCAGACTCAATGGACCGAATGGCCTAATTCTGTTCCTATATTATGTCGTATCATCTTCCGCAGCAATAAATCTGTAAAACCACCAACCCATTTCTAGATTCAGTTCATCATCATCATCATTATGTGCCATCTTGTATGACATCACCATTATGTGCCGTCTCGTATGACATCATCAATATGTGCCACCTTGTAAGACATGTGCTTGGCAAATATTTCTGCAGAAGTTTGCCATTGCCTTTTTCTTGGCAGGGAGTCACTTATTCAATGAGATGACAAAATCTGTATATTAATTAACATCTTCATCAGATGATCACAATGCTGAAACAGGAAGTTGTTTGAAAATACGGTGCGTAATACTTATCCAGTCACTGAACCTTGATCACAATATGATGTAGAAATGACATATGGCAGGAATGTAAGAAGCAGCTGTTTACATAACTCAGCTCTCTTTTATTATTGTCAATCAGCAGCCATCTGTCTCTCACTGTGTTAGCTGGTAGCATCCTCCGCATGCTGTTCTCTGTTTCAGGCAGTCACTGTAAACTCTACAGATGGCATATAAATACTCCTGCTCACATTTACGATCAACAACAGTCGAGCTTCACGGGGCCACATGCCATTACAATGGGTGAATCTGTGGAATTTGTTACCACAGGTGATTGTGGAAGATTGTAAAAGTCACTCTGCTATTTAAGAAGGGGGCAAAAAGGAATTTATAGATCTGTTAGCTCGACATCGGCAGTTGGGAAGTTGTTGGAGTCGATTGTCAAAGTTGAGGTTACGGAGTACCTGGAGGCATATGACAAGATAGGCAGAACTCAGCATGGTTTCCTTAAAAGAAAACCCTGCCTGACAAACCTATTACAATTTTTTGAGGAAATTACAAGTAGGCTAGATAAGGGAAATGCAGTGGATATTCCTGTCCTGACGAAGGGTCTCAGCCTGAAACATCGACTGTACCTCTTCCTAGAGATGCTGCCTGGCCTGCTGCGTTCACCAGCAACTTTGATGTGTGTTGCAGTGGATATTGTATATTTGGATTTTCAGAAGGCCTTTGACAAGGTGCCACACATGAGGCTGCTAAACAAGATAAGAGCCCATGGAATTACGGGAAAGTTACATACGTGGATAGAGCGTTGGCTGATTGGCAGGAAACAGAGAGTGGGAATAAAGGGATCCTATTCTGGTTGGCTGTCAGTTACCAGTGGTGTTCCACAGGGGTCTGTGTTGGGGCCGCTTCTTATTACTTTGTACATCAACGATTTGGATTATGGAATAGATGGCCTTGTGGCTAAGTTTGCTGATGATACGAAGATAGGTGGAGGGGCCGGTAGTGCTGAGGAAACAGAGAGTCTGCAGAGAGACTTGGATAGATTGGGAGAATGGGCAAAGAGGTGGCAAATGAAACACAATGCTGGAAAGTCTATGGTTATGCACTTGGGTAGAAGAAATAAACGGGCAGACTATTACTTAAATGGGGAGAGAATTCAAAGTTCTGAGATGCAACAGGACTTGGGAGTCCTCATGCAGGATACCCTTAAGGTTAACCTCCAGGTTGAGTCGGTGGTGAAGAAGGCGAATGCAATGTTGGCATTCATTTCTGGAGGAATAGAGTATAGGAGCAGGGATGAGATGTTGAGGCTCTATAAGGCACTGGTAAGACCTCATTTGGAGTACTGTGTGCAGTTTTGGTCTCCTTATTTAAGAAAGGATGTGCTGACGTTGGAAAGGGTTCAGAGAAGATTCACTAGAATGATTCCGGGAATGAGAGGATTAACATATGAGGAACGTTTGACCGCTCTTGGGTTGTACTCCTTGGAATTTAGAAGAATGAGGGGGGACATCATAGAAACATTTTGAATGTTGAAAGGCATGGACAGAGTGGATGTGGCAAAGTTGTTTCCCGTGGTGGAGGAGTCTAGTACAAGAGGGCATAACTTAAGGATTGAAGGGCGCCCATTCAGAACAGAGATGTTAAGAAATTTTTTCAGCCAGAGGGTGGTGAATCTATGGAATTTTTTGCCACGGGCGGCAGTGGAGGCCAAGTCATTGGGTGTATTTAAGGCAGAGATTGATAGTTAACTGAGTAGCCAGGGCATCAAAGGTTATGGTGAGAAGGCGGGGCAGTGGGACTAAATGGGAGAATGGATCAGCTCATGATAGAATGGTGGAGCACACTCGATGGACCAAATGGCCAACTTCTGCTCCTTTGTCTTATGGTCTTGTCTTATTTCTTTTAGAGTATTGATCTGTTGTCTACGTATGTGCATTGCTCTCTCCCTCCCTCTCTCTCTCTCTCTCTCTCTCTCTCTCTCCCTCTCTCGCTGCAATGTGAATACCCCAGTTAAAGCCATCTCCTGTGTCCGTGCTTTTATTTAATATATATGTAGTTATGCAGAGACACAACAAATTGGTGAAGAGTATGATCCTGAGTGTCAGAAAATATCACAAATTACACCGACGGTTATGGGACAAAACAGCGAGAGTTAAACTGCATGAAAAATCCGATATAGATGCTAACAAAGGCATGAGTACAGTGCATTGTAACAGTGAAAAAAAGCACTGAATTTAAAGTGAAAATAACATGACAATGTCTTCAGTCAGGAAAGATGACAAATTTGATAGTGCTAATGAAGGTTGGGAGTCGTATATCGAGAGGATTGAACTGTATTGTAACACAAACAATGTGAAGGAGCAAAAGAAAGCCCCTACACTTCTTAGTTTAATGGGCCCAAGAATGTACACAACTTATAACCCCTGTAAAACAGCAAGCAAGATGTTTGATGAATTTGTTACGATTTTACAAAATCACTTGAGCCCTAAACCACTGGTAATAACTGAAAGACTTAGATTTTATAAAGGGAACCAGTCAAAAGATGAAAGTTTTTCTGAAAATATTGCAGAACTGTGCAAACTTTCCCATTGCTGTGCTTTAGAGATGGACTTTCTGATGCATTAAGGGACAGGCTTGTATGTGGTCTGCACAGTCAAAGCACTCAAACGAGGCTGCTGTCCAAAAAAGACCCAGCCTTAGAATGGGCATTGACCATTGCAGTATCATTAGAGACTGCAGCAAAAGATGCATCAGAACTACAGAAAAAGAGGTTAGAATGTGAAATACACAATATGTTTCTGAATGGTGCAGAAGAGCCAAGAGTGTTATTGATGTGGCAAATCATCCCAAGGTGGTGCAGGTGACTGCTGGTTCAAAGGAAAAGTATGCAGAAAGTGTCACATAGAGAGAATGTGTGAGGCAGACAAGAAGTACAACCGAGTGAAAAGCCTCAAACACAGAACTAGGCAAATGTGTTGTTACCGAATGTAAAACAGAATCAGACAACATAGAGTCTGACAAAGGTGAACTGTCATGCCTAGAACTGTATAGTATAACGGAAACAGATTACAAAATCATCTGGATCGCAATAGTTGTGTCTGGTGTAAAACTGAGAATGGAGCTGGATACAGTGTCAGCTTTGTCCATAATCCCAGAGGCTGACTATAACAGACTATTTTCTAAGATACCATTAGAGAAGACCTCAATGATGCTAAACACCTACATGGGTGAAAAAGTGTCCCCCAAAGGCAAACTGAAAGTAAATGTGATGTATGGAGGCCAAACACCAAGTTAGAGCTTCATGCACTGAAAAGTGAGGACCAGCACTTTTTGGATGTGAATGGTTGGGAAAAGTCCAACTGAACTGGCACTCAGTCAAAGCTGTCAGTGTGGCATCAACAGGCAAAGTCAGCCCAAATGGTAGCACTAACCACAGGCTGTCGCAGCTGCTTAATGCTAATCAGCAAAAGGTGTTTGAGAAGGGAATAGATAAACAGATCAAAGGTTTGGCCAAGAGTTGTTTGGGATGCCAAAGAATTCAAAATGTACTCCCACAGGCAGCGTTACACCTGTGGGAGTGGCCATCTTCACCATAACAAAGAGCACATATTGACTTTACTGGGCCATTCACGGATTCCATGGTCCTGACTGCTGTGTCTGCTCATTTGAAGCAGCTAGAAGTCATACCAATGAAGTCAACCACCTCAACAAAGACTGTCTCTGCTCCAAGGACTATCTTTGCCAGAAACGGCTTGCCAGAACAAATTGTGAGTGACAACAGACCACAATACATGTCAGAAGGATTCCGAGTGTTCATGAAGAAAAATGGCATCAGACATTTCAAGTCATCTCCTCATCACCCATCAATGAATGGATTAGCTGAAAGGTTTATCGAAACCTTCAAGAAGTCTATTAAAGCGATGGACAAGGATGACATTTCTCGACAGAACAAGGTGGACAACTTCCTTTCTGTGTAATGGAGCTGTGTTCATGCAATGACAAATCAAACACCTGCAATGATGTTCATGAGTAGGAATCTGAGATCTCACACAGACCTCCTGAAACCAGATCTACGGAGGGACGTGCAGAATAAACAGTTCAACCAGTTGCCTAGTGAATCAGTGAGCTGTTTCAAGATTGGACAGGAAGTCCTAGTATGTAATTACTGAGAAGACAAGTGGAAACCCGGTGGAATAGCAACAAGAACTGGACCACTGATGTTGGAGATCAGACATGGAGACGTCATGGGGACCTGATACTGGATGCCCTACCGAATCTATTTCTTTTAGAGCAAAGACCACTTGCCCCCATTACTATGTATTGATCTGTTGTCTACGTGTGCACGTTGCTCTCTTTCTCTCTCACTGTAATGTGAATACAGCAGTTAAAGCCATCTCTTGATGCATGCTTTTATTTAATCAATATGTAGTTGTGCACGGACACAACACATGTCACTTCATTATCAGAGAGTGCCTCATTATGGGAAGGATGTGAAAGGTGCAGAGGAGATTCGCCAGGGTGCTGCCTGGTTTAGAGAGCATGTCTTCTGAGGATAGGTTGAGTGAGCTAGGGCTTTTCAGAGGAGGATGAAAGTTGAATTGACAGAGGTGTATAAGATGATAAGAGGCATAGATCATGTGGACAGCCAGAGACTGTTTCTCGGGGTGGAAATGACTACTACAAGGGGCCATTGCTTTAAGATGACTGGAGGAAAGTTCAGGAGAAATGTCAGAGGTAGTGGTGGGTGTGTCGAACACTCTGTCCAGGGTGGTGGTAGAGGCAGATACATTAGGGATATTTAAGAAACTCTTAGATGGGCACATGGATGATGAAAAAATGGAGGGCTATGTGGGAGGGAAGGTTTAGGTTGATCTTAAAGCAGGTTAATTTTCGGCACAATGCTGTCAGCTGAAGATCCTGTACTGGGCTGTAATGTTTTATGTTCTATGATTTTTCTTTACTTTGCTGGCTAGCCTCATTCATAATGTGAATTAATCAGCAGTTCATAAAATCACTGAGGGGCATGGAAGTAACAGTTTGAGAAAGTTTATCTACTTCTGTTGAGGCAAAATGAGCCACTCCCAGCAACAGATCTAAGCACTGTGGGATGCTACAGGATGTCAAAGTCATATCAATGCGATTTATGAAATGATTCAAGATTCAAGATCACTTAATGTCATTGCCACTACACAAGTGTAAAGGAGAACAAAATAATTGTTATTCCAGATCCAATGCAGCACAAAAAAACACAATAAGATAAAGAACACAATAATAATATAAAAACACAATAGCTATAAATATATGAGATAGCTTATATACACAGATTGATTGTATGTCCATAGGGTGACACTAGACACAGGAGTGTCTGTACATAAGGTGACTGACAGGAAATGATAAAGTAGTGGTGGTTGGGGGTGTGGAGGGGTGGGTCAGTGGGTGGAGGTGTTGATCAGCCTCACTGCTTGGGGAAAGTAACTGTTTTTGAGTCTGGTGGTCCTGGTGTGGATCCTGCGTGGCCTCCTCCCTGATGGGAGTGGGACAAACATCCACGAGCAGGGTCTTTCATGATGATGCTGGCCCTTTTCCAGTTCCTTTCTGTATATGAAAATGGAAATAGGAATCCAATGTAGAAGATTATTGCCTAGAAATTGGATCCATTTGCTGCTTTTCATGTATAAATCACACAGTACAGAGTGTTTATCAGAGACACTGGCATTCATAATCATTTCCAGATGTAATGTCTTGGTTAAGAACATATTGTATTGAATTTCTACTGCTATGCTGTTGGGTATTTTTAGTTTTGCAGTTTTTCTGCAAATGCAGTGTGTCTTTAGTTAATCTTTATAAACTAGTGTTTTGGATTTGGCTAAAAATGAGGAGTCATTTGCCCAACTTAGGAATGTTGTGTCAGCTGATCAGATTTGCCTTGGTAATGTGTTGTACATTCCACCCCTGAGAAGCTATGGAAGATTTGAGAGAGTTGGGTGGGGTCAGGTTTCTGAAGGACAGGAGTCTGGTTTGGGATCTTTGGTTAGGAGGTGCAGAGAGAGCACAAGGGAAGACACATGGAGAATCCTACCCACCGGGGAGACCCTGTTGCAAGGAGAGATTTGTGCAGGTGAATAGTTCCAAGGAGTTAGCCAGTCTGTTCATGATGTTCGTCGAGGGAAGTTCGACCTGCAGCTGGTGACGAGGATTCAGCACCGTGAGGAAAGCAATACACCCACCTACTACAGAAACGAGCTCCAATATTTTTGTGTACATTTAGACTGGTTTAACTGTAATGGGCCCTTTCTCTTTTCTTTTTCTATTAACTGTTAGTTAAAGTGGAAATATCTGTTAATATACTTCCACTGTAATCTTATGCTGTTTATGGCCTGTTATGGTGAATAATAACTTTGCATGGGATAGTATTTACACAGCATTCACCACAATCTTCCATTCCCTCGTCGGAAAGTTCCAACTTTCCAGTTTGGCTAACCGGAATCACACCGAACCTAGACATGTATTGCTTCCTAAAGGTGGCCTTTTCACTGTTATCTATGAAATGCTGAGTCATGTGGCTGTTAGCAGAGTTAGGTAACGAACTGAGTTTGTTATGAACCATTATGAAAGAGTTACACAGGTAAAATCTCACTGCTGAGGAAACTCACTTAGTTGTAAATGAAAACAACACATTTCAATCTGTGTCTCAATGTCATAAATCTAATCTTGAATCTTCATCTTGACATTTTCCCAGGCTCAGTCGCACATCTATCGATGCCATGAGTCTGGTGTCTTTGGGCCTCTCCAACATTCACTGAACACTCACAAAAGTAAGCAGGAAATGTTTATTTAATTAGCGCTAAAGCATGGAACAGCCCAACGAGCCCACCTATTTAACCCTAGCCTAATCAGAGGACAGCTTACAGTGACAAATTACCTACTAATCGGTATGACTTTGGACTGTGGGAGGAAGCCGGAGCACCCGGAGGAAACCCTCGCAGTCACAGGGAGAACGTACTGAGGTTGCGGAAATTGAACTCTGAACCCTGAGCTGTGAGGGGGCATAATTTGAGGGTGATTGGAGGAAAGTATAGGGAGGATGTCAGAGGCATGTTTTTTAGATGGCTGTGTGGAGTGTGCTGCCGGGGTGATGGTAGACACGGATACGTTAGGGACATTTAAGAGACTCTTGGATAGGCACCAGATGGCTTAAAAAATGGAGGGTTATGTGGGAGGGAAGGGTTAGATTGATCCTAGAGTGGGTTAAGGAGTTGGTACAACATCATGGCCTGTAGTGTGCTGGAATGTTTTATGTTCTATATTCTATGTTCATTGTATGGCCCAAGAGGTGGCAAATTCACCAGAGAATGAGAATCACAATGTTCGTCAGTTCCATGTACATCAGCAGTGATAATCAGGAAGCAGCAGCCTTCATTCATGACAAACAGGATGAGAATTAGCTGTCAAATGAGGCCCTTCTTTCGTCAGGGTTGACCACGGATGTTGTGTCCTAACTGTCTACAAGCCAGGGCAGTCTGATATGGGGAGCCAGCTGTTGCCCATGCAGCAGACGCCCCCTCTCCACGCAGCTGATGAAAACAAAGAGACAGATACAGTTTGGCACCAGCCACATTGCAGGAGGTGCCAGTCAGTGTTGAGCTCAATGTAGGACTGCCTTAGGGAGTCCAGCTCTGGATTTTTCCCTCAGGGTTACTCCCAAAGCCCTCTCCATGAGTGGGTATAGCCACAAAGCTGTGGAGGTTGGAGATCAGAGTTTTCCTTCGCCTAGATGAGCTACCAACCACAGCTGACAAGCCCCATCTACCCGGAACTGACTATCAGATAGTTAATAAAAGAAATGGGAACTTAATGTACTTGAGAGAAAGAAAAATCAATGCATTAAATGTTAGTGAGCTTCACTCAGAAACAGAGCCTGCTTGTCCAGCTTTCATAGATCTACCTTGAGCTGTGGTGCCACTCAGGCGAAGGTCTGTGCACAACGCAGGCAGTCAGAAAGACAATGACTGGAACAGTTCTGTCTGCGGTAACGTCAACATATCCTCACTGACTTTGGTGACAGCAACAAGCCCGTCCTGGCAGTAATAACCTGGGCGTAATTATTCCAAGCATGAACTTTTTCTCAGTGAAGTCAGTGTCAAACATCAGATTCAGATTTGTTTATTTATCATACATCCATCAAAACAGAGAAATGAATCGACCAACACACCTAGGGATATGCTGAGGGCAGACTGCAGGTGTACCCACACATTCTGGTGGCAACGAAGCTTGTCCTCAGTACTCTGCAGAGCAGCACAAAACACAATAAAACCAGAAGATCATAAGACAGAACTCAGCCATTCAGCCCATCAAGTCTGCAATAATAACAGGGTTCTCGTGATGGAAAATTTTCATTTCCCCAATATTGATTGGCATGTCCCTAGAACAAGGGGTTTAGATGGGGTGGAGTTTGTTAGGTGTATTCAAGAAGGTTTCTTGACACAATATGTATATAAGCCTATAAGAGGAGAGGCTGTACTTGATCTGGTATTGGGAGATGAACCTGGTCAGGTGTCAGATCTCTCAGTGGGAGAGCATTTTGGAGATAGTGATCACAATTCTATCTCCTTTACCATAGCATTGGAGAGGGATAGGGACAGACAAGTTAGGAAGGTCTTTAATTGGAGTAAGGGGAAATATGAAGCTATCAAGCAGGAACTTGGAAGTATAAATTGGAAATAGATGTTCTCAGGAAAATGTACGGCAGAAATGTGGCAAATGTTCAGGAGATATTTGTGTGACGTTCTGCATAGGTACGTTCCAATGAGATGGGGAAGTGATGGTAAGGTACAGGAATCGGGGTGTACAAAGGCTGTTTAAAATCTAGTCAAGAAGAAAAGATAAGCTTATGAAAGGTTCAAAAACTAGGTAATTATAGAGATCTAGAAAATTATAAGGTTAGCAGGAAGGAGTTTAAGAATGAAATTAGGAGAGCCAGAAGGAGCCATGAGACGGCCTTGGCAGACAGGATTAAGGAAAACCCCCAAGGCATTCTACAAGTATGTGAAGAGCAAGAGGATAAGACGTGAGAGAATAGGACCAATCAAGTGTGACAGTGGAAAAGTGTGTATGGAGCCGCAAGAGATACTGGAGGTACATAATGAGTACTTTGCTTCAGTATTCATCACAGAAAAGGATCTTGGCAATTGTAGGGATGACTTACAGCGGATTGAAAAGCTTGAGCATATAGGTATTAAGAAAGTGGATGTGCTGGAGATTTTGGAAAGCATCAAGTTGGATAAGTCATCGGGACCGGATGAGATATACACCAGGCCACTGAGGGAGACGAGGGAGCCTCTGGCAATCATCTTTGCATCATCAATTGGGACAGGAGAGGAAGGAAGGATGTGGAAGCCATAGAAAGGGTGCAGAGGAGATTTACAAGGATGTTGCCTGTATTGGGGAGCATGCCTTATGAGAATAGGTTGAGCGAACTCGGCCTTTTCTCCTTGGAGCGACGGAGGATGAGAGGTGACCTGATAGAGGTGTATAAGATGATGAGAGGCATTGACCATGTGGATAGTCAGAGGCTTTTTCCCAGGTCTGAAATGGTTGCCACAAGAAGACATAGGTTTAAGGTGCTGGGGAGTAGGTACAGAGGAGATGTCAGGGGTAAGTTTTTTACTCAGAGAGTGGTGAGTGCGTGGAATGGGCTGCTGGCAACGGTGGTGGAGGCGGAAACGATAGGGTCTTTTAAGAGACTTTTGGATAGGTACATGGAGCTTAGAAAAATAGAGGGCTATAGGTAAGCCAAGTAATTTCTAAGGTAGGGACATGTTCGGCACAACTTTATGGGCCGAAGGGCCTGTATTGTGCTGTAGGTTTTCTATGTTTCTATGCTTCAGGACTCCATAAAAGCCAAGGAAAGGGCATATAAGGTAGCAAAAGTGAGTGGGACGTTGGATGATTGAGAAGCTTTTAAAATTCAACAAAAGTCAACTATAAAAGCTATAAGAAGGGAAAAGATGAAACATGAGGGCAAACAGCCAATAATATAAAGCAGGATACCTAAAAATTTTTCAGTTATATAAAGAGTAAAAGGGAAGTGAGAGTTGATATCGGACCACTGGTGAGGTAGTTCCTCTGTCTCCGCCGCATCGGCTCTCAGGATGAGGCTTTTCATTCCAGGACGAGGGAGATGTCCTCTTTTTTTAAAGAAAGGGGCTTCCCTTCCTCCACCATCAACTCTGCTCTCAAACGCATCTCCCCCATTTTACGCACATCTGCTCTCACTCCATCCTCCCACCACCCCACAAGGAATAGGGTTCCCCTTGTCCTCACCTACCACCCCACCAGCCTCCGGGTCCAACATATAATTCTCTGCAAAATTCTGCCACGTCCAACGGGATCCCACCACTAAGCACATCTTTCCCTCCCACCCCGCCTTCAGCAGGGATTGTTCCCTATGCGACTCCCTCATCCATTCGTCCCCCCCATCCCTCCCCACCGATCTCCCTCCTGGCACTTATCCGTGTAAGCGGAACAAGTGCTACACATGCCCTTACACTTCCTCCCTTACCACCATTCAGGGCCCCAAACAGTCCTTCCAGGTGAGGCGACACTTCACCTGTGAGTCGGCTGGTGTGATATACTGCGCCTGCTGCTCCCAATGTGGCCTTCTGTATATTGGCGAGACCCGACGCAGACTGGGAGATTATTTCGCTGAACACCTACGCTCTGTCTGCCAGAGAAAGCAGGATCTCCCAGTGGCCACACATTTTAATTCCGCGTCCCATTCCCATTCTGATATGTCTATCCACGGCCTCCTCTACTGTAAAGATGAAGCCACACTCAGGTTGGAGGAACAACACCTTATATTCCGTCTGGGTAGCCTTCAACCTGATGGCATGAACGTTGACTTCTCAAACTTCTGCTAATGCCCCACCTCCCCCTCGTACCCCATCCATTATTTATTTATTTATATGCACACATTATTTCTCTCTCTCTCCTTTTTCTCCGTCTGTCCCTCTCACTATACCCCTTGCCCATCCTCTGGGCTTTTCCCCCCTCCCCCTTTTGTTTCTCCCTAGGCCTCTCATCCCATGATCCTCTCATATCCCTTTTGCCAATCACCTGTACAGCTCTTGGCTCCATCCTTTCCCCTCCTGTCTTCTCCTATCATTTCGGATCTCCCCCTCCCCCTCCCACTTTCAAATCTCTTACTAGCTCTTCCTTCCGTTAGTCCTGACGAAGGGTCTTGGCCCGAAACGTCGACTGCACCTCTTCCTAGAGATGCTGCCTGGCCTGCTGCGTTCACCAGCAACTTTGATGTGTGTTTCTGGTGAGGTAGTAATGGGGACATGTCAGGTCACTGGTCTGAGTGCTACTGGTACCATGTAACCCAGTACTATCTGTCGCATGGTCGGGTGGTCGGTGACTAAACCGGCTCCCCCACCGGGCTTGCCTGGTGAGGAGGGTGACTAGTCACCCTGCAGGACGAAAAACAAGACCTGTCAAAGGGCGGGTGAACCCTCTCGTAGGGTCAACGGCCATCTAGCAAACACGTGCCGTGAAGTGCAGAAAGGGCATCCCTTGCATCGAAGCTTGGTCTGGCCATTCACTGCAACAGAACTTCCCCCAGCTGTCTTAGACCCCACCATGCCGCTGAGTCCGGGAGGGGATATCGAGAGGGTGGGTCTGGACCTGTGCAACCTCCTACTCACCTAAAGTCCACTCACGCACATGCTGTTCCTTTCTGTACTGAAAGGAACCATCATCATATCATCATCCTATGGGATGGATAGCCAGAGAGAGAGAGGGAGAATGGGGACAAAGAAATGGCAGATGAACTTAAGGAGTAAAAATTCGCATTAGTCTTCACCATGGAAGAGACTAGCAGTGTGCCAGAGGTCCGTGAGGGTCAGAGAGGAGTGAGTGCCATTGCTATTAGAAAATGCCAGGCAAACTCAAATGTCTTGAGCTGGATAAGTCACCTGGGCCAGATGGACTACACCCCAGAGTCCTGAGAGAGGTTGATGATGAGATAATGGATGCGTTGCTCATGATCTTTCAAGAGTCACTTGATTCTGGCATGGTCCTGGAGGACTGGAAATTTGCAAAAACGTTACTCCACTCTTTAAGAAGGGACGAAGGCAAAAGATTAAATTATAGGCCAGTTAGGTTGGGAAAGTGTTGGAGTCTATTGTTATGGATGAGGTTGTGGGGTGTTTGGAGACGAAACTAACCCCCTCCACCCATGGATCTTTGGTTTCACTCTCCTGGAGAATACAATCTGTTGTTTGGTCTTGCTGACATTGAGTGAGAGATTGTTGTTATTTCAGCATTCAGCTAAATTCTGATTCTGATTCTACATGTTGATTCATCACCACTTAGGCCAGTTAGAAGAGTGGGCTGAAAGATGACAGATGGATTTTAATGCTGATAAGTGTGAGATGCTACATTTTGGTAGGACTAATCAAAATAGGACACACATGGTTAATGGTAGGGCATTGAAGAATGCAGTAGAACAGAGGGATCTAGGAATAATAGTACATAGTTAGTTCCCTGAAGGTGGAATCTCATGTGGATAGGGTGGTGAAGAAAGCTTTTGGTATGCTGGTCTTCATAAATCAGAGCATTGAGTATAGGAGTTGGGATGTAATGTTGAAATTGTACAAGACATTGGTAAGGCCAAATTTGGAGTATTGTGTACAGTTCTAGTCACCGAATTATAGGAAAGATGTCAACAAAATAGAGAGAGTACAGAGAAGATTTACTAGAACGTTACCTGGGTTTCATCACCTAAGTTACAGAAAAAGGTTGAACAAGTTGGGTCTTTATTCTTTGGAGCATAGAAGGTTGAGGGGTGACTTAAAAGAGGTATTTAAAATTATGAGGGGGAATGTCTCTGATCGATTGCATGACATTCTGAAGTGGGAGGGTGATCAGTCAGATGTCGTGGTGCACATCGGTACCAATGACATAGCAAGGAAGAGTGAGGAGGTCCTGGAGAGTGAGTATAGAGAGCTTGGTAGGAAGTTGAAAAGCAGGACCTCGAGGGTGGTAATCTCAGGATTGCTACCTGTGCTAAGTGCCAGCGAGGGTAGGAATAGGATGCTCTGGAGGAGGAACAAGTGGCTGAGGAACTGGTGTAGGGGGCAGGGTTTCAGATTTCAGGATAATTGGGACCTCTTCTGGGGCAGGTGGGACCTGTACAAGAGAGACAGGTTACACTTGAACCACAGGGGTACCAATATCCTTTCAGGGAGGTTTGTTAGTGCTATTGGGGAGGCTTTAAACTAGATTTGCAGGGGGATGGGAACCAGAGTGCCAGAGCTGACAGTGTGGCTGGGGTGAAAATAAATGATATTGAAAGTTTAAGCAAATCCACTAACAGAAAGGTTGTGAGTGGTGGTAAAAATCTTCTGAAGTGTATATATTTCAATGCTAGGAGTATTGCGGGGAAGGCGGATGAGTTGAGGGCGGGGATTGACACGTGGAATTATGACGTTATAGCAATTAGTGAAACTTGGCTACAGGAGGGGCAGGACTGGCAGCTTAATATTCCAGGGTTCCGACGTTTCAGATGTGATCGAGGCAGAGGAATGAAAGGTGGGGGAGTAGCATTGCTTGTTAGGGAAAATATTACAGCAGTGCTCAGGCAGGACAGATTAGAGGGCTTGTCTACTGAGTCCTTATGGGTGGAGCTGAGAAACAGGAAAGGTATGGCCACATTAGCGGGATTGTATTACAGACCATCCAATAGTCAACGAGACTTGGAAGAGCAAATCTGCAGAGAGATAGCAGGCAACTGCAGGAAACATAAAGTTGTGGTGGTAGGGGATTTTAATTTTCCATACATTGATTGGGACTCCCATACTGTTAGGGGTCTAGATGGTTTAGAGTTTGTAAAATGTGTTCAGGAAAGTTTTCTAAATCAGTATATAGAGGGACCAACTAGAGGGGATGCAATATTGGATCTCCTGTTAGGAAACGAATTAGGGCAAGTGACAAAAGTCTGTGTAGGGGAGCACTTTGGTTCCAGTGATCATAACACCATTAGTTTCAATTTGATCATGGACAAGGATAGATCTGGTCCTAGGGTTGAGGTTCTGAACTGGAAGAAGGTCAAATTTGAAGAAATGAGAAAGGATCTAAAAAGCGTGGATTGGGACAAGTTGTTCTCTGGCAGAGATGTGATTGGTAGGTGGGAAGCCTTCAAAGGGGAAATTTTGAGAGTGCAGAGTTTGTATGTTCCTGTCAGGATTAAAGGCAAATTGAATAGGAATAAGGAACCTTGGTTCTCAAGGGATATTGCAACTCTGATAAAGAAGAAGAGGGAGTTGTATGAAATGTATAGGAAACAGGGGGTAAATCAGGTGCTTGAGGAGTATAAGAAGTGCAAGAAAATACTTAAGAAAGAAATCAGGAGGGCAAAAAGAAGACATGAGGTTGCCTTGGCAGTCAAAGTGAAGGATAATCCAAAAAGCTTTTACAAGTATATTAAGAGCAAAAGGATTGTAAGGGATAAAATTGGTCCTCTTGAAGATCAGAGTGGTCGGCTTTGTGCAGAACCAAAGGAAATGGGGGAGATCTCCCTCCCCTTTCTAGATCTTTCTGTATCTGTCTCTGGAGACAGCTTATCCACTGATGTCTACTATAAGCCTACTGACTCTCACAGCTGTCTGGACTATTCCTCTTCTCACCCTGTCTCTTGCAAAAACACTATCCCCTTCTCGCAATTCCTCCGTCTCCGCCGCATCTGCTCTCAGGATGAGGCTCTTCATTCTAGGACGAGGGAGATGTCTTCCTTTTTTAAAGAAAGGGGCTTCCCTTCCTCCACTATCAACTCTGCTCTCAAACGCATCTCCCCCATTTCACGTACATCTGCTCTCACTCCATCCTCCTGCCACCCCACTAGGAATAGGGTTCCCCTGGTCCTCACCTACCACCCCACCAGCCTCCGGGTCCAACATATTATTCTCCGTAACTTCCGCCACCTCCAACGGGATCCCACTACTAAGCACATCTTTCCCTCCCCTCTCTCTCTGCATTCCGCAGGGATCGCTCCCTACGCAACTTCCTTGTCCATTCGTCCCCCCCATCCCTCCCCACTGATCTCCCTCCTGGCACTTATCCGTGTAAGCGGAACAAGTGCTACACATGCCCTTACATTTCCTCCCTTACCACCATTCAGGGCCCCAAACAGTCCTCCCAGGTGAGGCAACACTTCACCTGTGAGTCGGCTGGGATGATATACTGCGTCCGGTGCTCCCGATGTGGCCTTTTATATATTGGCGAGACCCGACGCAGACTGGGAGACTGCTTTGCTGAACATCTACGCTCTGTCCGCCAGAGAAAGCAGGATCTCCCAGTGGCCACACATTTTAATTCCACATCCCATTCCCATTCTGACATGTCTATCCACGGCCTCCTCTACTGTAAAGATGAAGCCACACTCAGGTTGGAGGAACAACACCTTATATTCCGTCTGGGTAGCCTCCAACCTGATGGCATGAACATCGACTTCTCTAACTTCCTCTAATGCCCCACCTCCCCCTCGTACCCCATCTGTTACTTATTTTTATACACACATTCTTTCTCTCACTCTCCTTTTTCTCCCTCTGTCCCTCTGAATATACCCCTTGCCCATCCTCTGGGTCCCCCCCACCACCTCCTTATCTTTCTTCCCGGACCTCCTGTCCCATGATCCTCTCGTATCCCCTTTTGCCAATCACCTGTCCAGCTCTTGGCTCCATCCCTCCCCCTCCTGTCTTCTCCTATCATTTTGGATCTCCCCCTCCCCCTCCAACTTTCAAATCCCTTACTCACTCTTCCTTCAGTTAGTCCTGACAGAGGGTCTCAGCCTGAAACATCGACTGCACCTCTTCCTAGAGATGCTGCCTGGCCTGCTGCGTTCACCAGCAACTTTTATGTGTGTTGCTTGAATTTCCAGCATCTGCAGAATTCCTGTTGTTTGTTTGGGGGAGATCTTAAATAGGTTTTTTGCGTCTGTATTTACTAAGGAAGCTGGCATGAAATCTATGGAATTGAGGGAATCAAGTAGTGAGATCATGGAAACTGTACAGATTGAAAAGGAGGAAGTGCTTGCTGTCTTGAGGAAAATTAAAGTGGATAAATCCCCGGGACCTGACAGAGTGTTCCCTCGGACCTTGAAGGAGACTAGTGTTGAAATTGCGTGGGCCCTGGCAGAAATATTTAAAATGTCGCTGTCTACGGGTGAAGTGCCGGAGGATTGGAGAGTGGCTCATGTTGTTCCGTTGTTTAAAAAAGGATCGAAAAGTAATCCGGGAAATTATAGGCCGGTGAGTTTAGCGTCAGTAGTAGGTAAGTTATTGGAAGGAATACTAAGAGACAGAATCTACAAGCATTTGGATAGACAGGGGCTTATTAGGGAGAGTCAACATGGCTTTGTGCGTGATAGGTCATGTTTGACCAATCTGTTGGAGTTTTTCGAGGAGGTTACCAGGAAAGTGGATGAAGGGAAGGCAGTGGATATTGTGTACATGGACTTCAGTAATGCTTTTGACAAGGTCCTGCATGGGAGGTTAGGAAAATTCGGTTGCTAGGTATACATGGAGAGGTGGTAAATTGGATTAGACATTGGCTTGATGGAAGAAGCCAGAGAGTGGTGGTAGAGAATTGCTTCTCTGAGTGGAGGCCTGTGACTAGTGGTGTGCCACAAGGATCAGTGCTGGGTCCATTGTTATTTGTCATCTATATCAATGATCTGGATGATAATGTGGTAAATCGGTCAGCAAGTTTGCTGATGATACAAAGATTGGAGGTGTAGTGGACAGTGAGGAAGGTTTTCAGAGCCTGCAGAGGGACTTGGACCAGCTGGAAAAATGGGCTGAAAAATGGCAGATGGAGTTTAATACTGACAAGTGTGAGGTATTGCACGTTGGAAGGACAAACCAAGGTAGAACATACAGGGTTAATGGTAAGGCACTGAGGAGTGCAGTGGAACAGAGGGATCTGGGAATACAGATACAAAATTCCCTAAAAGTGTCGTCACAGGTAGATAGGGTCGTAAAGAGAGCTTTTGGTACATTGGCCTTTATTAATCGAAGTATTGCGTATAAGAGCTGGAATGTTATGATGAGGTTGTATAAGGCATTGGTGAGGCCGAATCTGGAGTATTGTGTTCAGTTTTGGTCACCAAATTACAGGAAGGATATAAATAAGGTTGAAAGAGTTCAGAGAGGGTTTACAAGGATGTTGCCGGGACTTGAGAAACTCAGTTACAGAGAAAGGTTGAATAGGTTAGGACTTTATTCCCTGGAGCGTAGAAGAATGAGGGAAGATTTGATAGAGGTATATAAAATTATGATGGGTATAGATAGAGTGAATGCAAGCAGGCTTTTTCCACTGAGGCACGGGGAGAAAAAAACCAGAGGACATGGGTTAAGGGTGAGGGGGGAAAAGTTTAAAGGGAACATTGGGGGGGCTTCTTCACACAGAGAGTGGTGGGAGTATGGAATGAGCTGCCAGACGAGGTGGTAAATGCAGGTTCCTTTTTAACATTTAAGAATAAATTGGACAGATACATGGATGGGAGGTGTATGGAGGGATATGGCCTGTGTGCAGGTCAGTGGGACTAGGCAGAAAATGGTTCGGCACAGCCAAAAAGGGCCAACGGGCCTGTTTCTGTGCTGTGGTGTCTATGGTTCTATGATAATTAGATAGAGTTGACGTGGATAGGCTTTTTCCATTGAGAGTTGGGGAGATTCAAACAAGAGGACATGAGTTGAGAGTTGGGGGCAAAAGTTTAGGGGTAACACGTGGGGGAACTTCTTTACTCAGAGAGTGGTAGCTGTGTGGAATGAGCTTCCAGCAGAAGTGGTAGAGGCAGGTTCAATATTGTCATTTAAAGTTAAATTGGATAGCTATATGGACAGGAAAGGAATGGAGTGTTTAGGCTGAGTGCAGGTAGAAGGGACTAGGTGAGAGTAAGCATTTGGCATGGACGAGAAGGGCCGAGATGGCCTGTTTCCATGCTGTAATTGTCATATGGTTATATGGTTATATGGTTATAAGGTTCTGATTTGGCCCACAGCATTGGTGTCATCAGCAAATTTGAATATGACATTGGAGCTGTGCTTAGCCACACAGTCAAAGGTGTAAAGTGAGTCGAGCAGGGGACTAAGTTCACATCCTTGTGGTGCACCTGTGGAGATTGTGGAGGAGATGTTGCCAATCCAAACTGACTGGGGTCTATAGGTAAGAAAACTGAGAATCCAATTGCACAAGGAGGTAAAGAGGGCAAGGTCTCGAAGCTTACTGATTAGTTTTGAAAGGATGATGGTATTAAATGCTTAGCTGTAGTCAACAAAGAGCATCTGATATGTGCATCTTTGCTGTCCAGATGTTCCAGGGTACAGTGAAGAGCCAGTGAGATGGCCTGTTGCTCCCGTAGGCAAATTGGAGCAGATCCAATTCATCTCTCGGGCAAGAGCTGATATGTTTCATCACCAACCTCTCAAAACAATTAATCACTGTGGATGTAAGTACAACTGGGTGATAGTTATTTAGGCAGGTCACTGCCCTCTGCTTGGGCACTGGTATAATTGAAGCCTGCTTCAATTACACACTGGCGCACCTCAGGGGTGTGTGCTTAACCCACTGCTCTACTCTCTATATACACATGACTGTGTGGCTAGGCATAGCTCAAATACCATCTATAAATTTACTGATGATACAACCATTATTGATAGAATCTCAGGTGGTGACAAGAGGGCGTACAAGAGTGAGATATGCCAACTAGTGGAGTGGTGTCGTAGCAACAACCTGGCACTCAACATCAGTAAAATGAGAGAGCTGATTGTGGACTTCAGGAAGGGTAAGACGAAGGAAGACATACTAATCCTCATAGAGGGATCAGAAATGGAGAGAGTGAGCAGCTTCAAGTTCCTGGGTGTCAAGATCTCTAACCTGGCTGACATGCAGTTATAAAGAAGACAAGACAGCGACTATACTTCATTCGGAGTTTGAAGAGATTTGGCATGTCAACAAATACACTCAAAAACTTCTATAGTTGTACTGTGGAGAGCATTCTGACAGGCTGCATCACTGTCTGGTATGGAGGGGCTACTGCACAGAACCGAAAAAAGCTGCAGAGGGTTGTAAATTTAGTCAGCTCCATCTTGGGCACAAGCCTACACAGTAGGGAGCGTTGTCTCAGAAAGGCAGTGTCCATTATTAAGGACCTCCAGCACCCAGGGCATGCCCTTTTCTCACTGTTACCATCAGGTAGGAGATACAGAAGCCTGAAGGCACACACTCAGCGATTCAGGAACAGCTTCTTCCCCTCTGCCATCCGATTCCTAAATGGACATTGAACCCTTGAACACTACCTCACTTTAGTATTTCTGTTTTTTGCATGATTTTTAATCTATTCAATATACAGTAACTGATTTATTTATTTATTATTTCTCTCTGCTATATTATGTATTGCATTGAACTGCTGCTGAGTTCACAGATTTCACGTCACATGCCGGTGATAATAAACCTGATTCTGATTCTGCTTGAAGCAGGTAAGTACTGACGCTGTTGAAGTGAGAGGTTGACGATCACCAGCCAGTTGGTTAGCACAGGTCTTTAGAATACGGCCAGGCAGCCCATCCTGTCCAGGTGTTTCCCAGAGATTCACACTCCTGAAGGCAGCCCGCATATCAGCTACAGATATTGAGATCACAGGTTCATCAGGAGATGTGGGGCTTTGCTCTGGTTCCTCAATGTTCTGATGGTCACAGCCAGCATAGATGGCATTGAGCTCATCTGGAAGTGAAGTCCTGTTGTCCCCCATGCTGCGGAATTTAACCTTAAAACAGGAGATAGCATTCAACATACATCAAAGTTGCTGGTGAACGCAGCAGGCCAGGCAGCATCTATAGGAAGAGGCGCAGTCGACGTTTCAGGCCGAGACCCTTCGTCAGGACTAACTGAAGGAAGAGTGAGTAAGGGATTTGAAAGCTGGAGGGGGAGGGGGAAATGCAAAATGATAGGAGAAGACAGGAGGGGGAGGGATGGAGCCGAGAGCTGGACAGGTGATAGGCAGAAGGGGATACGAGAGGATCATGGGACAGGAGGTCCGGGAAGAAAGACGGGGGGGGGTGACCCAGAGGATGGGCAAGAGGTATATTCAGAGGGACAGAGGGAGAAAAAGGAGAGTGAGAGAAAGAATGTGTGCATTAAAAAGAGTAACAGATGGGGTACGAGGGGGAGGTGGGGCCTAGCGGAAGTTAGAGAAGTCAATGTTCATGCCATCAGGTTGGAGGCTACCCATACGGAATATAAGGTGTTGTTCCTCCAACCTGAGTGTGGCTTCATCTTTACAGTAGAGGAGGCCGTGGATAGACATGTCAGAATGGGAATGGGATGTGGAATTAAAATGTGTGGCCACTGGGAGATCCTGCTTTCTCTGGCGGACAGAGCGTAGATGTTCAGCAAAGCGGTCTCCCAGTCTGCGTCGGGTCTCACCAATATATAAAAGGCCACATCGGGAGCACCGGACACAGTATATCACCCCAGTCGACTTACAGGTGAAGTGATGCCTCACCTGGAAGGACTGTTTGAGGCCCTGAATGGTGGTAAGGGAGGAAGTGTAAGGGCATGTGTAGCACTTGTTCCGCTTACATTCTGACATGTCTATCCACGGCCTCCTCTACTGTAAAGATGAAGCCACACTCAGGTTGGAGGAACAACACCTTATATTCCGTATGGGTAGCCTCCAACCTGATGGCATGAACATTGACTTCTCTAACTTCCGCTAGGCCCCACCTCCCCCTCGTACCCCATCTGTTACTCTTTTTAATGCACACATTCTTTCTCTCACTCTCCTTTTTCTCCCTCTGTCCCTCTGAATATACCTCTTGCCCATCCTCTGGGTCACCCCCCCCCGTCTTTCTTCCCGGACCTCCTGTCCCATGATCCTCTCGTATCCCCTTCTGCCTATCACTTGTCCAGCTCTCGGCTCCATTCCTCCCCCTCCTGTCTTCTCCTATCATTTCGCATCTCCCCCTCCCCCTCCAGCTTTCAAATCCCTTACTCACTCTTCCTTCAGTTAGTCCTGACAAAGGGTCTCGGCCTGAAACGTCGACTGCGCCTCTTCCTATAGATGCTGCCTGGCCTGCTGCGTTCACCAGCAACTTTGATGTATGTTGCTTGAATTTCCAGCATCTGCAGAATTCCTGTTGTTTAGATAGCATTCAAGCCTATCACAACTGTCGAGCATCCTTTGTTGGTTCATGTTTAGTACAGGTCTCATGGCTATGCCTGCCGACAAACTTTAAAATGGGAGAGTGCAGAACTGGTGCCTATCCCTGGTGATCTACATTTACAATGGGAGAGCACAGAACTCGTGTCTATCCCTGCTGAACTACATTTAGAATGGGAGAGTATAGATCTCATGCAGATCCCTTGTAAATTACATTTACAGTGGGAGATACAGAACTCGTGCCTATCCCTGGTGATCCACATTTACAATGGGAGAGTACAGAATGCGTGCTGACCGCTGGTAAACTACATTTACATTGCGAGAGTACAGAACTCTTGTCAATCCCTGTAAACGACATTTACATTGGGAGAGTACAGAACTCGTGTCGATCCCTGGTGATCTACATTTACACTGGGAGAGTATAGAACTCGTGCCTATCCCTGGAAAACTACATTTACAATGGGAGAGTAGTAGAGCTACTAGGACTTGATGTTTCAATCCCTGTGGTAAGTTGGCACTCTCGATGTTGGCAGTGGGCTTGGAGTGGTGACAAGGAGGGAGGGTAGGTACGTCATCGGGGTCACCAGGTGGGCACACTCCTTCTTTGACGTTTCGTTGATAAGCCCACGACATCTCCAGAGGGCTCAACGGTGCTACCTGGCATCCCAGATACACCCCCCTCAGTTCCATACCCTCCTCTCTTCATCTTGCAGCCCAGTTGTTGTCTTTCCTTTTAATCCAAATCCAATTGCTGCTTTCTTCTGCTGTGTTTGACAAGGACTTGATTGCTTGTTGGAGGGAGTGACCCCTCACCCCCATCTTCTTCAATAGACTGGTCGTAGATGTAGCAACGAATCCCCTGCATCCCACTTCTACAGGGAAAATCTTGGTCTTCCAGCCATTCTGGGCAGCTTCAGTTGCCAGTTCAGAGTACTTGGTCTTTTTCTTCTCATAAGCTTCTTCAACACCATCTTCCCATGGAACTGTCAAACCCACAACATATGCCAGCTTGGCTGTTGTGCACCACAGGACCATGTCTGGCTGGAGTGTTGTAGCCGCAATGTCTGGGGGAAACACAAGCTTTTTTTCCAAGTCCACGTCCATTTTCCAATCCCGAGCAACCTGCAGAATGCTTACATCTTTCGATGTTATATGGTGCTCTGGAGGTTGGCCTGCTGGTACAAATCGTGTGATGTGGATATTTCCTGCCAATGTTTGTGGGACAGCATTTGTGGTGATTCGCCTCTGTTCCAAGATTGATGCCAGCTGTCTGAGAACTTGGTTATGCCGCCAAGTGTACTGCCCCTGGGTGAGGCTCGTGGTGCATCCTGTTAAAATGTGCCTTAGTGATCCAGGTGCTTGACTAAGAGAGCAAGCGGGGTCTTCTCCCCACCACTGGTTCAGGTCCTGGGGTGTGGGTAGGAGGTCATAAGTGGCTCCATTGACAAAACTTAGCCGAGATCCCTCCATCTCCCAGATGTCACGCCAGCTGAGTTTCCTCTTTTCCAGGCTCTCCCAATTAGTCCAGTGGCCCTGCTTGGTCATTGAGACGGCCCTGGCATGTTGCTCTGCCTCCTCCAGTCTTCTCAACTCCTCCACCACGAGTCGACTCTTCTGCACTGATGTTGCCTTGTGCCATTGAGGAGCCTTTGGGACAAGCCCGAGCCCGGCTCTCCCATGTTGGACTTGGCCGACCACATCCCTGAAGCGAAGAGCAGACTTAGCACTCTGAACAGCTTCAGATGGGATCCACTTTCTCCCCGTTACCACACGGGGAGCCGCTGTTCAAATAACAGTATCTTTGGATTCAGTGAGGGTCATGACCAACCTTGCTTTGGTGCATTTGAATTCTTCCACAAGACTTGCAATTGGTAATTCCAATTTGCCGTTCCCGTACAGTCCAACAGGACCTAAGCATCGCGGAAATCCAAGCCACTGTTTTACGTGTGTGCTGGTCATTCTTTCAAGCTTTTCCACCTTGCTGATGGGGATTTCATACACTGTTAAAGGCCACATGAGTTTTGGGAGTATGCTGAACTGGAAGCACCACAGCTTGAGTTTTCCTGGCAGCCAGGTCTTGTTGATGCGAGCTATGTACATGACGGTATCCTTTTTGAGTTGTTCAGACTGCTCGGTGCCCTTGAGCTTAGCATCATACCATCGGCCCAAACTCTTCACTGGCATTTCTGAAACAGTTGGGACAGGTGTTCCATCCATATGAAATCTTTGATCCGTGACTTGACCTTTGACAATGGAGATGCTTCCGCACTTGCTGGGTTTGATCTTCATGCTCACCCATGTGATGTTTTGATGAAACTTTTCCAGAAATCTCTTGGTGCAGGAGACAGTTGTCGCTGGTATCGTTATATCGATATAGAACTCGTGACGATCCCCGGTAAACTACATTTACAATGGGAGAGTATAGAACTCGTGCCTACTCATGGTGATCTAGATTTACAATGGGAGAGTATAGAACTATGCCTATCCATGGTATATGACATTAGAAATGAGAGCGTATAGAACTCGTGCCTGTCCCTGGTGATCCACATTTACATTGGGAGAGTACAGAACTCGTGCTGAACCTGGTGATCTACATTTACAATGGGAGAGTACAGAACTCGTGCCGATCCCTTGTAAACTACGTTGACGATGGGAGATACAGAAATCACGCCTATCCCTGGTCATCTATATTTACAATGGGAGCGTACAGAACGCGTGCCGATCCCTGGTGATCTACATTTACAATGGAAGAGAAGAGAACTCGGGCCTATCCCTGGTAAACTACATTTAGAATAGGGAGTACAGAACTTGTGCATAACCCTGGTGATCTACATTTACAATGGGAGTGTACAGAACACGTCCCGATCCCTGGTGATCTACATTTACAATGGGAGATACAGAAATTGTGCCTATCCCTGGCAATCTACATTTACAATGAGGGAGACAGAACTCGTGCCGATCCCTTGTAAACTATGTTGACGATGGGAGATACAGAAATCACGCCTATCCCTGGTCATCTATATTTACACTGGGAGAGTACAGAACACGTCCCGATCCCTGGTGATCTACATTTACAATGGGAGATACAGAAATTGTGCCTATACCTGGTGATCTACATTTACAATGGGAGATACAGAAATTGTGCCTATACCTGGTGATCTACATTTACAATGGGAGCGTACAGAACTCGTGCCAATCCCTGGTGATCTACATTTACAATGGAAGAGAAGAGAACTCGGGCCTATCCCTGGTAAACTACATTTAGAATAGGGAGTACAGAACTTGTGCATAACCCTGGTGATCTACATTTACAATGGGAGCGTACAGAACGCGTGCCGATCCCTGGTGATCTTCATTTATATTGGGAGATTACAGAACTCCTGCCGATCGCAGGCGATCTACATTTACAGTAAGAGAGTACAGAACTCCTGCCGATCCCTAGTGATCTACATTTACAATAGGAGAGTACAGAACTCGTGCCTGTCCCTGTTCATCTACCTGTTCATACATGTATTTGAGCACTAGACAATAAACTCAACATGGACAATCTCGTTATCATTCTGAGCTATGAGTGGGGGCCCACAAATTCACAAATGTCTCAGTGATTATTTTATTAACAACCCCATGTAGCATGACTTCTGGTTACCGCTTGTCCACTCTTTCCTGTTGTGGACCCTGACTTGGTAGCACACCTGTCTCTCACTCACTTGTCTTTCCTGAGCGTTGTGATCGCTTGGCAAAGACATACGGAAACGTCCATCTGAAACAGCTGAATGGCAGTTTCATTTAATTTTGACAGGCTATGTTTTCAAAGCAAATTTATTATCGAAGTTACCATATATAACCCTGAGATTCATTTTCTTGCAGGTATTTACAGGAGAGAAAAGAAATACAATAGAATTTCTGAAAAACTTCACATAAACAAAGATCGACAGACACCATTGTGCAAAAAAAAGACAAGCTGCAAATAATAATTATTACTGAGGACATGAGTTGTAAAGAGTCTGTAGGTTCTGGAATCAGTTCCGAGTTGTGATTAGTGAGGTTATGCACACCAGTTCAGGAGCCTGATGATTGTAGGACAAGTTCTGTTTCTGAACCTCATGGGGTAGGTCCTGATAGATGTAGGACAATAACTGTTTCTGAACCTGGTCCGAATCAGAATCAGAATCTGGTTTATTATCACCGGCATGTGACGTGAAATTTGTTAACTTAGCAGCAGTTCAATGCAATGCATAATATAGAAGAAAAAAATAATAAATAAATATGCAAATCTTATTCAGTATACTTTAAACAGTATACGTATATTGAATAGATTAAAAATCATGCTAAAAACAGAAATACTGTATATTAAAAAAAAGTGAGGTAGTGTCAGGGGTTCAATGTCCATTTAGGAATCAGATGGCAGAGGGAAGACGCTGTTCCTGAATCGCTGAGTGTGTGCCTTCAGGCTTCTGTATCTCCTACCTGATGGTAACGGTGAGAAAAGGGCATGTCCTGTGTGCTGGAGGTCCTTAATAATGGACGCTGCTTTTCTGAGACGCCGCTCCCTGAAGATGTCCTGGGTACTTTGTAGGCGAGTACCCAATATGGAGATGACTAGATTTTAGATTAGATTATGAGGACACGCAGTCCTCTTTTATTGTCATTTAGTAATGCATGCATTAAGAAATGATACAATATTCCTCCAGTGTGATATCACAGAAACACAGGACAGACCAAAATTGAAAAACTAACAAAAACCACCTAATTATAACATATAGTTACAACAGTGCAACAATACCATAACTTGATGAAGAACAGTCCATGGCACAGTAAAAAAAGTTCAAAGTCTCTCAAAAGACCCACATCTCACGCAGACGGGAGGAGGAAGAAAAATCGCTTGCCATGCCTGACCACACTCTGACTCGAGTCGTCCGAAAACTTCGGCTCTGATCAGCCCTCCGACACCGAGTACCAAGCATCATCTCTGCTGAACGCTTCAACCCCAGCCTCGGTCACCAGCAGCAGGCAAAGCCGGGGATCTTGAGGCCTTCCCTCTGGAAGATTCTGGATCACGCAGTAGCAGCGGCAGCAAACTGGGCATTTCAGAAATTTCTCCAGATGTTCCTCTGTGCCTTCTTACGTCTGTCTCCATCAAATCAGAGTTGTGCACGGCATCCTACTTACAAATGCGATATCACTTCACCGGAGAGCTGCACGCGCTGTGTCGCGTCGCCATCGTCTCCTCCCACCTCTTTTTACAACCCTCTACAGCTGTGCAGAAGCCCCTCCATACCAGATACAGCCTGTCAGAATGCTCTTCACGGTACAACTATAGATGCGTGGGTCCTGATGGCTGTAGGACAATAACTGTTTCTGAACCTGGTGGTGTTAGTCCTGAGGCTCCCGAACCTCACTTTTGATAACAGTAGAGAGAAGAGAGCATGGCCTAGGTGGTGGGGGTCCCTGATGATGGATGCTGCTTTCCTGCGACAATGTTCTGTGTAGATATGCTCAGTGGTGGGGAGCTCTTTGCCTGTGATGGACTGGGTTGTATCCATCATTTTCTGTAGACTTCTCTGTTCTTGGGCATTGGTGGTTCCATACTAGACAATGAATCAGCTATTTAGGATACTCCCTACCATGCATCTCAAAAAGTTTGTCAAACCTTTAGATTGGAAAATGCATACTTGCAAACATCGCAGCTGCATCATTTTTTTCCTGAAGCAAGCTAGCTGCACATTGATATAAAATACATTTTGCAGATAGAAAAAGGAGCATGGACATGGACTCCCCTTGCCCATTCTCTAGCCTTCCCCCCTCCCCCCCTTTCTTTCTCCCTGGGCCTCATGTCTGTAATGATGAGCTGATGAGAAAAGGGCAAGTCCTGGCTGGAGAGGGTCTGTAATGATGAGTCAATGAGAGGGTCTGTAATGATGATTCAATGAGAGGGTCTGTAATGATGAGCCGATGAGAGGGTCTGTAATGATGAGCCGATGAGAGGGTTTGTAATGATGAGCCGATGGGAAAAGGGCAAGTCCTGGCTGGAGAGGGTCTGTAATGATGAGCCGATGAGAGGGTCTGTAATGATGAGCCGATGTGAGGGTCTGTAATGATGAGCCGATGAGAGGGTTTGTAATGATGAGCTGATAAGAAAAGGGCAAGTTCTGGCTGGAGAGGGTCTGTAATGATGAGCTGATGAGAGAGTCTGTAATGATGAGCCGGTGAGAGGGTTTGTAATGATGAGCTGATGAGAGGGTTTGTAATGATGAGCCGATGAGAGGGTTTGTAATGATGAGCCGATGAGAGGGTCTGTAATGATGAGCCAATGAGAGGGTCTGTAATGATGAGCTGATGAGACGGTCTGTAATGATGAGCCGATGAGATGGTCTGTAATGATGAACCGATGATAAAAGGGCAAGTCCTGGCTGGAGAGGGTCTGTAATGATGATTCAATGAGAGGGTCTGTAATGATGAGCTGATGAGACAGTCTGTAATGATGAGCCGATGAGAGGGTCTGTAATGATGAGTAGATGAGAGGGTCTGTAATGAAGAGCTGATGAGAGGGTCTGTAATGATGAGCGGATGAGAGGGTCTGTAATGATGAGCCAATGAGAGGGTCTGTAATGATGAGCTGATGAGACGGTCTGTAATGATGAGCCGATGAGATGGTCTGTAATGATGAACCGATGATAAAAGGGCAAGTCCTGGCTGGAGAGGGTCTGTAATGATGAGCCGATGAGAGGGTCTGTAATGATGAGTCAATGAGAGGGTCTGTAATGATGAGCTGATGAGACAGTCTGTAATGATGAGCCGATGAGAGGGTCTGTAATGATGAGCAGATGAGAGGGTCTGTAATGAAGAGCTGATGAGAGGGTCTGTAATGATGAGCGGATGAGAGGGTCTGTAATGATGAGCCGATGAGAAAAGGGCAAGTCCTGGCTGGAGAGGGTCTCTGTTGATGGACGCTGTCTCCTTGAGGCACCACCTTCAGAAGATTCCTCACACTACAGACCCTTCTGCCCACAATATTGTACCAACTCTTTAACCAACACCAAGATCAATCTAACTCTTCCCTCTTACATAACTCTCCATTTTTCATCATCTATGTATCCACCTAGGAGTTTTTTAAATGTCCCTAATGTATCTGCCTCTGCCACCAGCCTGGCAGGGTGTTCCATGCACCCACAACTTTGATAAACCCCTAAGACCTTAAAATTATGTCCCCTTATATCAGTCATTTTCCATTAAAAAGTCTCTGGCCATCCACTCTATGTATTCTTCTTCTCATCTTGCACACCTTCATGAAGTCACCTCTCATCCGCCTTCACTCGAGAGAGAAAAGCTTTAGCTCATTCAACCTATCTTCTAACAACATGATCACCAATCCAGGCAACATCCTGATAAATAAATCTGCACCCTCTCTAAAACTTTCACATCCTTCCTATAAAGAGGCCGCCAGAAGTGAACACAGGCTCCAGGTGAGGTCTAAATATTTCTTGATATGTGTATGTATGTATACCCAGTGGCTTCTATGTTAGTCACCTCCTGTACCTAACCGAGTGGCCACTGGGTGCATGTTCGTGGCCTTCCGCACTTGTAACCATTCACTTCAAGGTTTGACGTGTTGTGTGTTCAGTGATACTCTTCCTCACACCACTTTTGTAACGTGTGGTTATTCAAGTTACTGTTGCCTTCCTGGCAGCTTGAACCAGTCTGTCTGGCCAGCTCATTAAAAAAGCATTTTCACCCACAGAACTGCCACTGACTGGATTTTTTTTCCCCACCGCCCTCCGTAAACTCTGTTGTATGTGAAAATCCCAGGAGATCAGCAGTTTCTGAGATACTCAAACAACCCCATCTGGTACCAACAAACATTCCATGATCAAAGACACTTAAATCACATTTCTTCCCCAGTCTGATGTCTGGTCTGAACAACAACTGAGTCTATTGACCATGTCTGATACTGTTATGCATTGAGTTACTGACTAGATATTTGTATGAACAAGCTGGTTTATAAGTGTACCTAATAAAGTGGCCACCTAGTGTCCGTATTTATATATATATATATATATATATATATAAATAATAACCTTCTCTCTCTCACATACTCTATATATACATATATATATATATACACACAACCTTCTCTCTCTCATTATATATACATATATATATATACACACACACACACACTATATATATATGAGAGAGCGAGAGAGAGGGAGAGATCTCTTTAATTGCTCTGAACTCCCTGAAAGTGCTTGTCTTTCCACTACCAACCGCTCAGGCTCACTGTCAGGTGACAACCAAGAGGAACAAGGGCCTAATTGATTGGTTGGCTCACTGGCCTTGAGATCTTGATTCAGCTATTGACTGTCAGGGAGCCAGCTTCACTCGTGCATTTGGAGCAGGCGATGGTTGAACATCAAGACTATTAACCTCTGGCCCAGCAGGCTCAGAGACATCACAGCTGCATTAATTAGGGAGTCATTCGGAATCACATGTTTCACTCGCATTGGCATGTCAGTCAATAGTGGCTATGACAGCTTCATTTGGCCAGCCCTTACAGCACTCTTCTCATAAAATACTTTCTGCAACAGAGCAAAAATCTCTCCTTGATGGAGACAGCAAGTTACAAATGGGCTTTCTTCTTTTAGCCTAAACTCTGCTATTTTACTCTTTTTACATTAACTGTTTCAGAGCTCACTCTCAAGTGTATGTGCTCGCGGGTGCCACGGTTGTGTAGAAGGTAGCGCAATGCTATTACAGCTCAGTGTGTTAGAGTTCAGAGCTCAATCCCAGCATCCCCTGTGAGGGAGTTTGAACATCATTTGCTTGTGAGTGTGGGTTTCCTCCGGGTGCTCTGGTTTCCTCCCACAGTCCAAAGACGTAACAGTCAGTAGTTAATAGTCCTGTGATTAGGCTGGGGTTAAATCAAAGGTTTGTTGTGTGGTGTGTCTCACTGAGCCAGAAGAGCCTGTCCTGCACTGTTTCTCTAAAGAAATAATAAAATCAGAACTGATCACTACTTAGGTGAAAAGATGGGAGTTACGCAGAGAAACTTACCCGAGGCTATGAATCTTTAGAAAGGTGCAGAGGAGATTTACCAGCATGCTGCCTGGATTAGAGAGCGTGTCTTATGAGGACAGGTTGAATGAGTCTTTCATCTTTGGAGCGAAGGAGGTAGAGAGGCAATTTGACGGAAGTGTACAAGATGATAAGAGGTACAGATCAGGTGGACAGCCAGAGACTTTTTCCCAGGACAGAAGTGACTCATATGAGGGGGCATAATTTTAATGTGATTGGAGGAAAGTATACGCGGACGTCAGAAGTAGGTTTTTCACACAGAGAGTGGTGGGGGTGTGAAATGCACTGGCAAGTGTGGAGGTACATTAGGGACATTTACAAAATTCTTATGACTCTTATGTACATGGATGATAGAAAAATAGAGGGGTATGTGAGAGGGAAGGATCTCATTGATCCTGGAGAAGGTTAAAAGGTCAGCATAGCATCATGGGCCGAAGGGCCTGAACTGTTCTGTAGTGTTCTATGTTCTATGTTCCATGATCTATGTTCTATGTTCTGTCTCGTTTGTTCTATGTTGTATGTTCTATGTTCTATCTCTCTCCAAGCATCAGGTAGCATTATTACAGTCACTCTCTCACCACTGACTTTTGAGGTCTCAGGTTGAGGTGACCATCTGCTACGTGTTGATTGATTTTTTCTTCTTGGACTATGACAGCGACTCGCCCTTACTGACTGACAATGAACATCTGTTCTAACACTTTCAGCAGCTCACTCTCTTAAGGAAAAGAGGCAATAAAACCTACTTCTTAGCCCTATAGAATAAACACAGGAGATTCTGCAGATGCTGGAAATTCAGAGTAGCACACACAAAACACTGGAAGAACTCAGTAGGTCAGGCAGCATCTATAGAGAAGAATAAATAGCTGACACCCAATCCTAATGAAGGGTCTCAGACCGAGATGTCAACTGTTTATTCCTCTCCATAGATGCTGCTTGACCTACTGAGTTCTTCCAGCATAGGTGTATTCTTGGCTATATCACGGTTTTCTGAAAGGAATTCTTATAAATTGCTTTCCATTTACATACAGTGGCCATTTTACCTCCTGCACCTAGTACAGGTGGCAGGGTGGAGATATGTCTCTATCAAAGGAGGTGTAAGGCGCTCCTTCCCTCCGCTAGCCTGGAGGTCAACTTGGACAAGGGGTAGCACCTGCTTAGCCCCCTGGTCAAGGTCATGTGAAGCCATTAGAACAGGTGGTGGATGGTCATACGAGCAGGTGGTTCATATCACAGGTCCTGGTTATGCGACCACTGACGCCATGTAGACAATTTCTGAAGAGTATTGATAATGAGAGCGGCTTCAGACCGGGCGGTGAAATCTGGGCCTGGAGTGAGTCACTGGCAGTGTGGTCTAGGCCCGGGGCCTTTCGGAGCACCAGTGCCTGGGTCTTAGTGTGAGGTACAATGCGCTGTTTAGGCAATTTAAACGTCGGCCCAGATTAGAGATGAGAGCTGATTTCGCTCATTCTCCGCGATGTTCACTCACTTCTCTCTCCAGGGCGCCAGAGAGTTTTACTTTTTTGTTGTTGGGTCAATTTAAACACCCGTCCAAATTGACTGAAATGACAGGGTCTCAATCAGGACAAGAGCTGTTTTTGCTCGCTCTCCATGACAGTGATTTCCATGTTGCTGAGGCTATGAAGACTGCCCTAGCTGCTATGCTCCATGCTCGCTAATATGAATTTGTAAGAAAGGCTTTGGGCCTACTTCGGGCTGTTCTGGGGTTTGGATCTGAAGACTCATTTTTGGTTTGAAACGCTGTTGTTCACGTCAATTGCTTGCATGACTTTTCTTTCTTTCTTTCTTTCTTTCTTTCTTTCTCTTGCGCATTGAGTGTTAGTCTTTTATTTTTATTTTTATGCTTTTTTTTCTTTAATTGTATTCTTTCGGGTCCCTTGCTTTGTGGCTACCTGTGAACAAGCAAGTCTCAAGACTGTGAAATACATACATTCTTTGATAATAAATGTACTGGAATCTTGAATCTTGAATGTCTGTGGTGACCCATCTTGTAAAGACCCTGTCCAGAAGAAGGCATTGGCAAACCACTCCTGTAGAAAAATTTGCCAAGAACAACTATGGTCATAAAAGGATCTTGATTGCTTATGTTGTACAACACAGCGCATAATGAACAAACCTAATGAAGTAGTCACTGAGTGGACGTTCATGGCCTCTTCTGTGGGGGGCAGTGGAGAAAGTGTTTTCTCCCACAGAACTAAAGCTAACTGGATGTTTTAGTTTATTCCCACCATTTTCTGTAAACTCCAGAGACTGTTGTGTGTGAAAATCCCAGGAGATCAGCAGTTTCTGAGATACTCAAACCACCCTGCCTGGCACCAAAAATCATTTCAAAGTCAAAGTCACTTAGATCACGTTTCTTCCCCAGTCTGATGTTCAGTCTGAACAACAACTGAACCTCTTGACCATGTCTGCATGCTTTCATGCATTGAGTTTCTTCCATATGATTGGCTGATTAGATATTTGCATTAATGTGCAGGTTACAGGTGTACCTAATGAAGTGGCCACGGAGTGTATAATATGCATAATGACAGACAGCGTGCTGTGAAAACAACAGGCACAATTAATAGGACGCATGTTATTTGAATGAAGGTGCATTGTGTATGCTGTTCTCAGAGCTGCTCAGTTTTCCTGTGCAGTGACGTTGACAATGTCAAACAATAACAACACACTTCACGGAGCATGAAGTCATTACACTGTGCGATGTGAGGTGAAACTGATTTGTCAAATCACAAAATTGCTGGTTCCTCACTTGCAATGTCATTCTTTCAACAGATATTTGCAACTACAGGCTGGGTCAGGCCAGTAACAGGGAAAAACTTGTACAAGCACACCTTCCATGCTCTCTTCTCACTGCTGCCATCAGGAAGGAGGTACAGGAGCCTCAGGACTCGCACAACCAGGGTCAAGAACAGATATCCCCCTCAGCCATCAGGCTCTTGAACCAGAGGGGATAATGTCACTTACTCTATCACTGAAATATTCCCACAGCCTATGGACTCCCTTTCAAGGACTCTGCATCTCATGATCTTGATATTTACTTATTATTTATTTATTTAGAATCATTACTGCTTTCTTTTTACAATTGCACAGTTTGTGTTTATTGCACGTTGGTATGTTCGTCCTGGTAAGTGCAGTCTTTCACTGATTCTATTGTGTTTCTTGTATTTACAGTCAATGCCTGCAGGAAAATGAATCTCGGGGTTTGTGGTGACAGATATGTATCCTGATAACAAATTTAATTTGAATTACACAGCCTCTGATTGAGACTTGTGTGGAAGATCACACAGATTCATCTTTCACTTGTTAACATTCAGCTGTACGCACGTATACCACCAAACAAAACAACGTTTCTCTGGATCAACGCAGTGCATATAACTCACACACGAAACACAAAGTAATATTACCACAAATAAATTTAAAAATATTTAAAATATATTCCAGAAGATTGACATTTAGCATGAAGTACATTTACAAACAGTTTAACTCTGCTGGCACTTCGTACATGATGAGCCTTGGGTGGTGAGAGGGGTTCAGTAGTCGTACAGCCTGGGGGAAGAAGCTGTTTCCCATCCTAACAGTTCTTTTTCTAATGCTGTGGCACCTCCTGCCTGATGGTAGGGGGTCAAAGAGATTGTGGGACAGGTGGGAGGGATCATTGGCAGTGCGAAAGGCCCTGCGTACGCAGTGCTCCTGATCTCGAACGGATGGAAGCGAAACCATAAGCCTCAGCAACTTATATTGTCATAATAAATTATAACGTTAAACCATACATTGTTTCTGAATTTCTTGTCATTTCAATGAATTGTTTTGATTTTTTAAACAGAAATCTTGTGATTTGTCCTAATGAAGGGTCTCGGCGCGAAATGTTGACAGTTTATTCCTCTCCATAGATGCTGCCTGGCCTGCTGAGTTCCTCCAGCATTTTGTGTGTGTTGCTCTGGATTTCCAGCATCTGCAGAATCTCTTGTGCTCTGAATTTGTACATTGACAGTGAGGCCAATCATGGCGGCCATTTTATGAGAGAGTGCTGCAGTCTGGTGATAGTGAGTGAGGGTGAGTGAGGGTAAGTGTTTTCATTCATAGTCTGTGGGCCGGAAGCTTACATCAAGTTCAAGTTCAAGCTTAATTGTCATTCAGACACGAATACCCACGATACAGCTAAATGAGACAGCATTACTCCGGGTCTGGAGTGTAAAACACAGTACCAACAGTAACACACAGCACAAGGCACATACAGTTCTGTGCAAAGCACATCAAAGTTGCTGGTGAACGCAGCAGGCCAGGCAGCATCTCTAGGAAGAGGTACAGTCGATGTTTCAGGCCGAGACCCTTCGTCAGGACTCGACTGTACCTCTTCCTAGAGATGCTGCCTGGCCTGCTGATTTCACTGGCAACTTTTAAGTGTGTTGCTTGAAATTCCAGCATCTGCAGAATTCCTCGTGTTTGCAGTTCCGTGCAAAAGTCTTTGGGTGCCTAAGTCTGTAGCACAGTACTGTACTTGTCAACGTGAAGCGGAGAGTAAGTTTGTAAATCTGGCAGAAGCAAAGGGTATTGGGAATGGTGCAGTGTTGACACAGCCAGCCCTGAGATGCCAGGCAAGGTCACTTGATTCTAAGCAATTGGTTTAATGATCACTACAAAATGTCTCTCTGGTGCTTCCTGCTCCCTGTCGCCTCCCTTCCCCTTTTCCCAATCATAATTGCCCTCTCCCTTCCCCTTCCCACTCTCAGTCCACAATAGAGACCCATATCAGAATCAGGTTTATCATCACACACATATGACATGATTTTTTTTCCAGCAGCAGTACAGTGCAATACATAAAATTACTACAGTACTGTGCAAAATTCTCAGGCTCCCTAGCTATATACATGTGCCTAGGATTTTTGCACTGTCCTGTATAGCACATATAAGATAACAGTAAATATAGAGTCACATAAAAAGTACGTAATATAGCCCAGTTCCGGAGTCCATGAATGTCGTTGGCAGGGGCAAGCCTGCAGCAGTCTGTGAATGAACGTAATCCAGCCTGTCTTGCACAGAGCGGATGCTGGGGAGCAGGCCTGATGTCAGCACGGACACTGCTCCACATCACATCCGGGCAGCAACTCGACGCCTCCCTCCTGGGCGGCTGAAACAGAGGACACACAGCATGATGCCTAGTCCTTGCTATAACCAGGGCCATGCAGCTCCCCCACCAATAAACCAGTGAACCAGGCGCACCGTTCCACGTTACTGATGTCCAACGGATTCTTGCAAACACAAGAGAAATGATCACGTCAAAGAACTTTGGAATATTTTGCAATTGTGTGTACGATTGAACTGTGAATACCTCAGGACCACAAACATATTACTGACCAGAAGCATTGTCCATGGGCTCACAGCTGAAACCACTAGAGAGTAAGAAATCGAAGTTGCTGGCTTTATAAAGTTGCCTGTTGACTGGCTCCATTGTGTTTTGGTATGCCGCAATTAGCCACAAATTCTTCCGAAGCTCGAGGCAATAGGTAATTATTTTAGCAATCGTACCTCCACTGCCATCTGTGGCAAAGAATTTCCTCCTCATCTCTGTTCTAAAGGGATGTCCTTCTACTCAGAGGCTGTGCCCTCTGGTCCCTCTCTATTGGAAACAACCTCTCCACGTCCAATCTATCTAGGTCGGTGGTGTTTATTTAATTTAAATAAAAAAAATTATGCTGTAATAATCGGTTTTGTTCTAACATTTAAATCTTGTAAGGAGGCTTAGGTTTAATTCTCATTCTGAACTTCCTACTGAGCAATGATAAGTAGAAATACGTGTAATTTTATAATCGCTCCCTTCATCCCTGGGATAAAGCTACTTGGGAAACCCTAGGCCCAGGCTTTACTCTGCTTTCTACTCCATTAATATTATTGCAGGTTCTGAGACCTCATGTAAAAGCACTTAATCAAAGGCAATGGATTGAAAATCTTGTTCCACTACTCTACTTATGTGATTCATTCCTCTGGATAAAAGAAGTTGAAAAAAAACACATTACCAGCGCTGCAGCGAAGACATGCATTATGTGCTAAGCAGATGAGGGGGCTATCAGCAGACCTATCCCTCTGGGTACTGGGACAGAATCTGTCTCCATTCATCCATACGCTTGGTGTTTTTCATGTTGTGACAGCCATATTTGTGGTTTGCACTGCGAGGGCCTTCAGCAAATGCGGCTGACTTGGAATTTATTATATTAACTGTCAGTCATTTAAGGGGGTTCATCTGGGGAGTGAGGAGGAGCTGTGCTTTGCACGTTTTGACATCGCGGACACTAGCTTTCCCATCCCCTCATACAGGTCACCCTCAAAAAGGAGCCCCAGGACCCAGGACATACCCTCTTCTCACTGCCACCATCAGGGAGGCGGTACAGGAGCCTGAAGACACACACTCAGTGATTCAGGAACAGCTTCTTCCCCCCTGCCATCCAATTTCTGAATAGACAATGAACCCATGAAAACTACCTCACTATTTTTTTCACTCTCATTTTGGTGCTACTTTTTTAATATATTTTTCTTACTGTAATTTATAGATGCTGTATTATGTATTGCAATCTACTGCTGCTGCAAAACAACAAATTCCATGGTATATGCCAGTGATATTAAACCTGATTCTCATTCTATTTTACCAGAAAGTAGTCATCAATAAGTTTTAACCGTATACTTCATGAAATTGGAGATATATAAAATCACAAAGTTCTTTCCATTTCTAAGATAGCGTGACGGTTAGTGCAACATTATTAAGGCTCGGGGTGTCAGAGTTCAGAGTTCAGGAGCCGTCTGTTAAGAGGTGATTCTTCCGTGAAAGGTGTGGGTTTCCTCCGGGTACTCCTACATCCTCCCACAGGCCAAAGGCATGCCAGTTGGTAGGTTCATGGTCATTGTAAATTGTCCTGTGATTAGGCCAGGCTGAGAAAGGTGGGTTGTAGGGTGGGGCGGCTCGAAGGGCCAGAGCGCTTGTTCCATGAGGTATCACTAAATATATAAATAGATAAAGATGTGACATGGCAGCATTGTGGTTGGCACAACTCTTTACAGCACCAGTCTGAAAGGAGTGGGCAGAGATTCACGTGGTGGTACACAGTCATATAATAGATCTTATAGCACAGTCATAGTAAATATCTTATAATACAGTCACAGTACATATCCCATAGTACAGTCAAAGAACATAGCCAAAAGTACAATCATAGTATATATCCAATAGTACAGTCATCATACATAACCCTTACTACAGTCATAGTACATATCCTATAGTACAGTCATAGTACATATCCTATAGTGCCTAGTCATAGTATCTATCCTATAGTACACAGTCACAGCACATATCCTATAGTATAGACATTGTATATATCCCATACTACAGTCATAGTACATATCCTATAGTACAGTCAAAGAACATATCCAAAAGTACAATCAGAGCTCATGTCCCATAGTACAGTCATATATATCATATAGTACACAGTCATAATACATATCCCATAGTAAACAGTCACAGCACATATTCTATAGCACAGTCATAATACATGTTCTATAGTACACAGTCAAGCTATATATCCCATAGTTCAGTCTGGCACATGGCCTATAATACAAGCATAATAAATATCCTATACTATATGGTCATCGTGCATATGCTATATAGCACAGTGATAGTACATGTCCTATAGTAGAGTTATAGTACATAGCCTATAGTACAGCCACAGTACATATTCTATAGTACTGTCATAGTACATATCTTATAGAACACAGTCATAGTACTTATCCTATAGTACACAGTCAAGCTATATATCCCATAGTTCAGTCCGGTACATACCCTATAATACAAGCATAATAAATATCCTATGGTATAGTCATAGTATTTATCCTATAGTACACAGTCATGCTATAAATCCCATAGTTCAGTCATAGTACATATCCTATAATACAGGCATAATACATAGCCTATACTGTACAATCATCGTGCATACAGTATACTACAGAACATGGTCATAGTACGTGCCCTATAATAGTGATAGTACATATCCTATAGTAGTGTCATAGTACACATCCTACAGTACAGTCATGTACATACCCTATAGTTCACATTCATAGTGCATATACTATAGTACAGTGATAGTACATATCCTATAGTAAGTCATATTACATATCCTATAGATAGAACACAGTCATAGTACATACCTTTAGTACATACTTTACATTTTCTATAGTAGTCATAGTACATATTCTATAGTACATTATTACAGTAACTACTGTTCCTTCTCTGCTATAGCACATAGTCATAGTACTTATCCCTAAACTATTGGATAGAAGGACATGCCTTGAGAACAGAGATGAGGAGGAATTTTTTTTATCCAGACGGTGGTGAATCTGTGGAATATATTGCTACTGATGGCTGTGGAGGACAAATCTTTGAGTGTATTTAAGGTGGAAGCTGATAGTTTCTTGATTAGTCAAGGTGTCAAAGGTTACAGGATGAAGATAGAGAGAATGGGTTTGAGAGGAATGATCAAATAGTGCAGCAGACTCGATGGGCCCAATGGCCTAATTCTGTTCCTATGTCTTAGAAACATAGAAACATAGAAAATAGGTGCAGGAGTAGGCCATTCGGCCCTTCGAGCCTGCACCGCCATTTATTATGATCATGGCTGATCATCCAACTCAGAACCCAGCCTTCCCTCCATACCCCCTGACCCCTGTAGCCACAAGGGCCATATCTAACTTCCTTTTAAACATAGCTAATGAACTGGCCTCAACAGTTTGCTGTGGCAGAGAATTCCACAGATTCACCACTCTCTGTGTGAAGAAGTTTTTCCTAACCTCGGTCCTAAAAGGCTTCCCCTCTATCCTCAAACTGTGACCCCTCGTTCTAGACCTCCCCAACATCGGGAACAATCTTCCTGCATCTAGCCTGTCCAATCCCTTTAGGATCTTATACGTTTCAATCAGATCCCCCCTCAATCTTCTAAATTCCAACGAGTACAAGCCCAGTTCATCCAGTCTTTCTTCATATGAAAGACCTGCCATCCCAGGAATCAATCTGGTGAACCTTCTTTGTACTCCCTCTATGGCAAAGATGTCTTTCCTCAGATTAGGGGACCAAAACTGCACACAATACTCCAGGTGTGGTCTCACCAAGGCCTTGTACAACTGCAGTAGTACCTCCCTGCTCCTGTACTCGAATCCTCTCGCTATAAATGCCAGCATACCGTTCGCCTTTTTCACCGCCTGCTGTACCTGCATGCCCACTTTCAATGACTGGTGTATAATGACACCCAGGTCTCGTTGCACCTCCCCTTTTCCTAATCGGCCACCATTCAGATAATAATCTGTTTTCCTATTTTTGCCACCAAAGTGGATAACTTCACATTTATCCACATTAAATTGCATCTGCCATGAGTTTGCCCACTCACCCAACCTATCCAAGTCACCCTGCATCCTCTTAGCATCCTCCTCACTGCTAACACTGCCACCCAGCTTCGTGTCATCCGCAAACTTGGAGATGCTGCATTTAATTCCCTCATCCAAGTCATTAATATATATTGTAAACAACTGGGGTCCCAGCACTGAGCCTTGCGGTACCCCACTAGTCACCGCCTGCCATTCTGAAAAGGTCCCGTTTATTCCCACTCTTTGCTTCCTGTCTGCTAACCAATTCTCCACCCACACCAATACCTTACCCCCAATACCGTGTGCTTTAAGTTTGCACACTAATCTCCTATGTGGGACCTTGTCAAAAGCCTTTTGAAAATCCAAATATACCACATCCACTGGTTCTCCCCTATCCACTCTACTAGTTACATCCTCAAAAAATTCTATGAGATTCGTCAGACATGATTTTCCTTTCACAAATCCATGCTGACTTTGTCCGATCATTTCACCGCTTTCCAAATGTGCTGTTATCACATCCTTGATAACTGACTCCAGCAGTTTCCCCACCACCGACGTTAGGCTAACCGGCCTATAATTCCCCGGTTTCTCTCTCCCTCCTTTTTTAAAAAGTGGGGTTACATTAGCCACCCTCCAATCCTCAGGAACTAGTCCAGAATCTAACGAGTTTTGAAAAATTATCACTAATGCATCCACTATTTCTTGGGCCACTTCCTTAAGCACTCTGGGATGCAGACCATCTGGCCCTGGGGATTTATCTGCCTTCAATCCCTTCAATTTACCTAACACCACTTCCCTACTAACATGTATTTCGCTCAGTTCCTCCATCTCACTGGACCCTCTGTCCCTTACTATTTCTGGAAGATTATTTATGTCCTCCTTAGTGAAGACAGAACCAAAGTAATTATTCAATTGGTCTGCCATGTCCTTGCTCCCCATAATCAATTCACCTGTTTCTGTTTGCAGGGGACCTACATTTGTCTTTATCAGTCTTTTCCTTTTTACATATCTATAAAAGCTTTTACAGTCCGTTTTTATGTTCTCTGCCAGTTTTCTCTCATAATCTTTTTTCCCCTTCCTAATTAAGCCCTTTGTCCTCCTCTGCTGAACTCTGAATTTCTCCCAGTCCTCAGGTGAGCCAATTTCTCTGGCTAATTTGTATGCTACTTCTTTGGAATTGATACTATCCCTAATTTCTCTTGTCAGCCACGGGTGCACTACCTTCCTTGATTTATTCTTTTGCCAAACTGGGATGAACAATTGTTGTAGTTCATCCATGCAACCTTTAAATGCCTGCCATTGCATATCCACCGTCAATCCTTGAAGTGTCATTTGCCAGTCTATCTTAGCTAATTCATGTCTCATACCTTCAAAGTTACCCCTCTTTAAGTTCAGAACCTTTGTTTCTGAATTAACTACGTCACTCTCCATGTTAATGAAGAATTCCACCATATTATGGTCACTCTTACCCAAGGGGCCTCTCACGACAAGATCGCTAATTAACCCTTCCTCATTGCTCAAAACCCAGTCCAGAATAGCCTGCTCTCTAGTCGGTTCCTCGACATGTTGGTTCAAAAAACCATCCCGCATACATTCCAAGAAATCCTCTTCCTCAGCACCTTTACCAATTTGGTTCACCCAGTCTACATGTAGATTGAAGTCACCCATTATAACTGCTGTTCCTTTATTGCACACATTTCTAATTTCCTGTTTAATACCATCTCCGACCTCACTACTACTGTTAGGTGGCCTGTACACAACTCCCACCAGCGTCTTCTGCCCCTTAGTGTTACGCAGCTCTACCCATATCGATTCCACATCTTCCCGGCTTATGTCCTTCCTTTCTATTGCGTTAATCTCTTTTTTAACCAGCAACGCCACCCCACCTCCCCTGTGTGTCTTATATCACACACAGCTCCCTGAAGGTTTGAAACACATCGTTCTGGAACTCCCACCTGACCTACAGACTGCATGACAACATTAGGATATTACAACGGCTGCGGTTAAGAAATGGACATGTTAGTTCACCTTTGTCCTTGATCACAGTCCAAGGAACCTCCCGCATCATACAATTCCCAGCTCTACAACATGAGTTTTCCTAATAGCGGAAGCAGAACTCAACAATTCAGGAAGGGATATCATAGACTTTACCGATAAGTGTACATATCCCTTCTAGTTTCTTCACAAAGGCTGGCTTCCATTCATAGGTTTCTACAGGTGTGTGCTAGAGAACCTTCTGACCGGTAGCATCACCACCTGGTCTGGTGGCTCCATTTACTGGTTCGAAAGAGGCTGCAGAAAGTTGAAAACTCCATCCTGGGCAGTAACCTCCCCAGCATCCAGGACACCTTCAAAAGGTGATGCCTCAGGAAAGATCCTCATCATTTGGGACCCTCCCTCTTCTCACCGCTACCATCACGGAGGAGGTACAGGAGCCTGAAGATCCACACTCAGTGTTTCAGGAACAGCTTCTTCCCCTCCGCCATTAGATTTCTGAATGGACAATGAACCCATGGACTCTACCACACTACTTCTTTCTCTTTGCACTATTAACTTATTTTGTAGCTTCTAGTAATTTTATTTATTTTGATTTATTTTGAGATATATTTTGAGCCGTTCCACCCACCAAGCTGTGCCTTTTGCATAGCCTTTGCACTGTACTGCTGCCACAAAACAACCAATTTCACAACAGATGTCAGTGTTAATAAACCTGATTCAGATACTGTCCTTGATTTTGGACACATGTCCCCCCATTTCCTTACTATGGCCATGGACGTGAAACAGACAATCCTCCCACACAAACCCTCCGGCCATCTCCTAATGGATTCACAGCAGATTGTTCCCTTTAGATACCAACTTCCTGCCTTTGCACACGTAGGACAGACTCAGTGATACTTGCTCTAAGCTCCTTCTCGCCTCAGTTACAGTCTGAAATCCAACCATTACTTTCTGGTCCAGCAGTGCCTCCAGTGTCTGCTCCTCACCATATTCTAACAACTGTGGCCTCATTACTCATTACATAAAACATAAAGCATAGAACACAGAACAGAGAACATTACAATGCAGTACAGGCCATTCGGCCCACAATATTGTGCCTACATTTTAACCAACTCCAAGATCAACCTAACCATCCCAAAACTGCTTAAAATACTCCAACCAATGCCTTATAAAGCGTCAGCATCACATCCTTCTTGTCGTGGTTTACAAAGGGACATTGACAAGGTGCACAGCTAGACAGAGAAGTGGCAGATGGAGTTCAGTAAGACCATAAGGCATAGCAGCAGAATTAGGCCATTCAGCCCATTGAGTCTGCTCAGCTATTCCATTGTGACTGATCCTGGATCCCACTCATCCCCATACACCTGCCTTCTCACCATATCCTTTGATGCCCTGACCGATCGGGAAACGATCAATTTCTGCCCTAAATATACCCACAGACTTGGTCTCCACCGCAGTCTGTGGCAGAGCATTCCACAGATTCACTACACACTGGCTAAAAAAATTTCTCCGTACCTCTGTTCTAAAAGGTCACCCCTCATCAGTTTTGAGGCTGTGCCCTCTAGTTCTGGATCCCTCCACCAAAGGAAACATCCTCTTCACATCCACCTTATCTAGTCCTTTCAACATTCGATAGGTTTCAATGAGACCCCCAACATTCTTTTAAAGTCCAATGAGTACAGGTCCAAAGCTGCCATATGTTAACCCCTTCAATCCCAGAATCATCCTCGTGAACCTCCTCTGGACTCTCTCCAATGACAATACATCCTTTCTGAGATATAGGACCCAAAACTGTTAACAATAATCCAAGAGCAGCCTGACTAGTGTCTTATAAAGGCTCAGCATTATCTCCTTGCTTTTATATTCTATTTCCCTTGAAATAAGTGCCAACATTGTACTTGCCTGAAAATCCAAAGGAAAACATACATAATGCTGGAGGAACTCAGCAGGCCAGGCAGCATCTATGGAAAAGAGCACGGTTGATGTTTCAGGCCGAGACCCTTTGGCAGGACTGGAGAAAAAAAGATGAGGAGTACATTTAATAAATTAGTGGGAAAGGAGAGAGAAACACAAGCTGATAGGTGAAACCTGGAGGGGGAGGGATGAAGTAAAGAGCTGGAAAGTTGATTGATAAAAGAGATAGAGGGCTGGAGGGGGGATTCTGATAGAAGAGGACAAAAGGCCATGGAAGAAAGAAAAGGGGGGAAGAGCACCAGAGAGAGGTGATGGGCGGGCAAGGAGATAAGGTGAGAGAGGGAAAAGGGGATGGGGAATGGTGGAGGGGGGCATTACCGGAAGTTCAAAAAAATTGATGTCCGTGCCTTCAAGTTGGAGACTATGTCATGGTCCAGTCTGAAGTCCGCATTCCGGTTCACGGTCTGGTCCGGACTCCGGGTCTTCTGGCTGTCCCTGGTTTCGGTTGGACTTAACCATAAGCACCTGATGCTCATCTTGGGGCTGGGAATGTAAGTGGCCCTGGGATGGAGTGTGGTTGCTGGGTTGTCTTGTTAGTCTCCTCTTGAAGTGATCCACTGGTGGAAGGTTAGTGCAGCCATTGGGATATGGATTTGGCTGTTCATTAGCCTGCTGAGGTTACTGGCTGCCTTGAGACTTGGAGCCACCCTGGACCTAGCTCCCTTCCTGTCCCTTGCCTCTGTTGGGTAAGCCAGGCTGATTGTCGATACCCTGTGGTTGGGTCTGTCCCTTCTTGTCCCTTGCCTCTGTTGGGTAATCCAGGCTGTTTGCTGTTATGCTGTAGTTGGTTCTGTCCCTCCCTGTCCTTGCCTCTGTGGGGAGGAGTCCTGTGTCCTGCCCAGGAGTAGCCTTGAAGATCCCAAGCCTCGCCTAGCCTTGAAGATCCCAAGCCTTGAGCCTCTACACCCCAGCCATGTCCTGTCCTGTAGCCATGTCATGCCCTTGCCTAGTTCTGGGGTCCGAGCCCCAGGCAAGACCCAGGTTCTGGGTCCTTGTCCAGGCTCTGGCTTGGAGTTAAAGCCTGGGCTCCTAGTTCATGGTCCCCAGTCCTGGTCCTGTTTTCCCAAGCCCAGTCTCCTAGTTCATAGTTCCTTGTCTGGGTTCCCTGGCTAGTCCATGTCCATGTCCAAGCCCAAGCCTGCATTCTTGTCCCTGCTCCTTGTCTGTATCCTGTTGTGTCCCTACTCTAGTCAAGTCCTGTTCCTAATACTTCAGTGTCTGTGTCTTGCATTTGGGACTGTTCCCAGTGCCCACCTTGTGACAGACTACCCAGACAGAATATAAGGTGTTCTTCCTTCAACCTAAGTATGACCTCATCATAACAGTGGAAAAGGCCATGGATAGACATATCGGAATGGGAAGTGGAATTAAAATGGGTGACTTCTGGGAGATTCCGCTTTTCCTGGTGGATGGAGTGTAGATGCTCGGCAAAGCGGTCTCCCAATCTACATCAAATCTCACTGATATACAGGAGGCCACACTGGGAGCACTGGATACAGTAAATGACCCCAACAGACTCACAGGTGAAGTGTCACCTCTTCTGGAAGGACTATTTGGGGCCCTGAATGGTAGTGAGGGAGGTGGTGTAGGGGCAGGTGTGGTACTTGTTTTGCTTGTAAGGATAAGTGCCAGGAGGGAGATCAGTGGGGAGGGATGAATGGACAAGGAAGTCACCAAAGGCAGTTCGGGATGAGGTAATGTTGCAGATCTATAAACCTCCAGTGAGACCACACTTGGAATATTGTGTTCATTTTTGGTCACCTCATTATAGGAAGGATGTGGAAGCTTTAGAGAGGGTGCAGAGGAGATTTAACAGGACGCTGACTGGTTTAGAAGTATGTCTTATGAGGAAAGGTTGAGGGATTGAGGGCTTTTCTCTTTAGAGTGAATGTGGATGAGGTACTGTGATAATGGTGTACAAGTGGTATAGATGAAGTGTGTAACCAGAGATTTCTCCCCAGACTGGAAATGGATAACACCAGAGGGCATAATTTTAAGGTGATGGGATGAAGTACAGGGGGATATCAAAGGTGAGTACTTCACACAGAGAGTGTCGGGAGCAGGGAACGCGCTGCCAGTGTCGGTGGTGGAGACGGATATATTGGGGACATTTAAGAAACTCTTAGATATACACATGGATGATAGGAAAATGGAGGACTATGTGGAAGGGAAGGGTAGATTGATCTCAGAGAAGGTTAAATGGTCGACACAACACCCTGGGCCAAAGGGCCTGTACTATTCTATGTTCTATGTTGTTTCTTCTATCATCTATGTTCTAGCAACATGAGGATTTCCTAGGAGCAGGATCTGAGAATCCTAGACACTCTCAGCTGCTCCACACCTCAGCATGGGTGGCTACAGCACTGAAGGTGCTGCATTGCTGGGAGCCAGGGAAGGTAAAAATAACCTTGAGACCAGCACAGCAGGACCGGGGCTGTATAGTCCCTCAACATGTGTTACTGTCATCATTCTGATGCGTTAAATCTTGTTCAAACTTCAGATCGAATTTATTATGAAAGAGCAAACATGTCACCATATGCTACCCTGAGATTCATCTTTTTTGCAGGCATTTACAATTAAATAAAGAAATGCAATAGAATTTATGAAAAAACTATACCTATGTACGAGATACAGACACCACAGTCGCATAGAGATAATTGCAACACTGTTAAAGTTCGGACCATCAGAATTCAGAGTTCAGTTCTGGTGTCCACTGTAGGGAGTCTGTATGTCTTCCTTGTGAACTCATGGGCTTCTGGGCGCTCCGATTTCTTCCCACCATCCAAAGATGTACTGGTTAGTAGGTTCATTGTCATGTAGATTGTCCTGTGATTAGGCTGCAGTTAAATTGATGGGTTGCTGGATGGGAGTGACTCATTGGGTCAGGAGAGCCTGTTTTGTGCTGTATCTCTAAATAATAAATAAATGAATGAATAATGGTTGATAGGCAGTCGATGAGCGAAAGAAGACATGTTGCACAAAAAATTAAAAAGATAAATAATACTGAGAACATGGATTGTACAGTTCTCAAGTAAGTCTGTAGGTTGTGGAATCAATTCTGAAAACTATAAAACTTATAAAGATCATGATTCTCTCTCCACAGATGCTGCCTGACCTGCTGGACATTCTCAGGTTTTAATTCAGATTTCCCACATTTGCAATCTTATGATTTTCATATTATCATTAGTCATCCACATTTCATTTCATTTGGTGATGAAGTCCACCAAGCCTTACTGCACAGCAATACACCAACCGATTTAACCCTAGCTTAATCACAGGACAATTTACAATGACCAATTAACCTAGTAATCAGTGCAGCTTTGGACTGTGGAAGGAAACTGGAGCACCCAGAGGAAACCCACACATTCACAGGGAGACGGCACAAACTCCTTATAGAGGGCATCGGAATTGAACTCTGAACTCCAACGCCCCGAGCGGTAATGTTGCTGCAATAACCGCTACACTATCATGGCACAAATGTTACCATTTGATCAATGTAAGGAACGAAAAAAGATTATTCTTTTTTATTAAAACTTTCTTCCTGATTTATTAGTTGAAATTTTATCTGCTAATACGTGAAAAGAGATCACAGCGTCATGCAGAAAGCTCACACAGGTGTAGATGGGAACTGAGCAGGACAGTGCCATTCGGACCAGATGAAATGAAATGCAGACAACATCAGTAATAGTGCAGCCTGCCAGATTTATCCTGTTTCTTTAATAGTGATTCAAACATTAAGCATTTCCTCGGTGCCGTTTAATGTCGTTAAGCCTCCTGTAGTGAGCTGAAAGGACAGCAGACAAAAGGGAAGACGATAATCAGATTGAATCATACGAGTGGACAGATGGGGCACACTCTTAATGCAAACAGCCTTATTTATAGCCAGCTAGCGGAGTGGGATCTAGTTACCAGGTAGAACCCTTTTCTAATTCCCTGCCATTAAACCTGTTCTCCTTACAACAATATCTTCCCAAGCTCTTTGCTAATTTGTGGAAAGAGGGGGAAATGGTTTTAGGAAAAGTGAAAAGCACCAGAAATGAAATTAGAGCAACATCCTGAATACCTCACGTAATGTTCGACAATTACTTCAATTTCTTCAGCTCCCTGTCTCTCAGGCACTGAATAAAATCTCAGATATAACAAAGCTAATTAATCTCTAATGAGAATATAATTTTAGAATTATTATTTACTACTTACAAGTGAAAGATAAACACATTTCTTCATTCTTCAAAAAAAATTTATGATACTGTTTATTAAACTAGAAATTATTCCCCAGTATACAATAACATCAGCAGCGATTTACTGGTGCAGAAATGTAGCTGTAATCTCACTTGATTAATTACTTCAGTATTTAATTACTGCATTATAGTTCAAAGCCTCTCGAGTAGCACTTCATCACGCCTATTGTCAGGAACACCCTCAGCTTCCTGTTTGTATTGCTGATGTTTTTAATTAGAGAAAATCTATCTATGATCTGCTTATCAGCAGGGAAAAAAATAAGTGTTTCATGGATCATTAAACAGCATGTGTTGGAACTTATGAGACCTAGGATTGTCTCGGATAGCAGAGAGAGAGAGAGAGGCATGCGAAGGATGCAGGGTGGCTGCTATCCTCGTCGTTAACACTCAGTCGGGGTGCCATGGAGGTGCAATGGTGAGCACACTACCATTACAGCTTGAGCAAGAAAGTTTGTACAGAACGTTCTTCCTGTGAGCTCTGGTTTCTAAGCCTAGCTGATCACAGTGACCAATTAACCTGCTAATCCAGAGCATCTTTGGACTGTGGGAGGAAACCAGAGCACCCGGAGGAAACCCATGCGGCCACAACAAACTTTCATACAGAGGATGTCGGAGTTGAACTCCGAGCTGTAACAGCGTTATACTAACCGTTACACTACCGTGGTGCCTCTAGTACTGTGTCGTAAATTCTGTGACACATAATACTACTAACTAATAACTCTAAAATACCTCAGCAAACATTAAAATACTTCAGTACTGAAAAGAAGCAAAAGTGGTTGGTAAAGCACTATAAATCACTGGCATGTTGAGGCCGAAAATGTGTAACTTTAAAATGTTTCAGTGTAGCACAAGCTGTGAAATCCTAATTACAGCTACATTATTTACATTTCCATCTGTTCACACGTGTGACACGTCACTGTTTGAGGACATTTAACTCAGCACGTAACGTACAGTGGTCCCATTAGCAGTGAGTAATGATGTTGTGTTGTTTCACGCTCTCCGTATGGAGGACGGGAGAGATTGCCTCACCTCTGTTACTTCTGTCGCCCATAGCTGAACGAATCCTCTCCATAGCGTAATGGTTAGTGAAACATCCTTACAGCTCAGGGCATGGGAGTTCACAGTTTCATTTCTGTAAGAAAGTTTGTGCACTCTTCCTGTGTGCATGTGGGTTTCCTCCCTCAGTTCAAAGACATACCAATTAGTAGGTTAATTGGTCTTTGTAAGCTGTCCTGAGGTTAAATCGGTGGTTTTCTGGGTGATGTGGCTCGTTGGGCCAGAAGGGCCTGTTCTGTGCTGTATCTCGAAATAAATAAATATCAGCAGTAACTGGACACAACAGCAGATCAGCCGAGCAGGCAGATCATCACCTGCGAGATCTGTCGGTGACGTCTACACATCCGGTGCTCCTGACGTGTGTGGCCCCCGGTACATCAGCGAGACACAATGCTGACTGGGGCCGTGTTGTCGAGCACCTTTGTGACCACCACAACAGGCGAGGTTTCCCAATGGCCACCCACTTCATTTCAGCTTCCCATTCCCATTACGAAGCTGTACTGCATGCTTGCCTACAACTGCTGGGCTGTCAAGTATAACATAAGCCCATAAGACATGGGAGCAGAATTAGGCCACTTGGCCCATCAAATCTGCTCTGCTATCCAATCATGGCTGATCCTATTTTCCCTCCTCAGCCCCACTCCCTGGCTTTCTCCCAGTAACCTTTGGTGCCATGGCCAATCAAGAACCTATCAACCTCTGCTTTAAGTACACCCAACGACCAAGACTCCACAGCTGCCTGTGGTAATAAATTCCACAAATTCACCACCCTCTGGCTAAAGAAATTTCTCTGCATCTCTGTTTTAAATGGACTCCCCTCTATCATGAGGCTGTGCCCTCCTGTCCTAGACTCTCCCACCATGGGAAACATCCTTCCCACATTTACTCTGTCTAGGCCTTTCAACATTCGAAAGGTTTCAATGAGATAGTCCCTCATCCTTCTAAATTCCAGCAAGTACAGACCCAGAGCCATCAAATGCTCCTCGTATGATAACCCTTTCATTCCCAGAATCATCCTTATGATGGACCTTTGAACCCTCTCCAATGCCAGCACATCTTTTCTAAGATGAGGAGCCCAAAACTGTTCACAATACTCAAGGTGAGGCCTCACCAGTGCCTTATAAAGTCTCAGCATCACATCCCTGCTCTTGTATTCTAGACCTTTTGAAATGAATGCTAACATGGTATTTGCGGGTAGGTGGAGCTGAGTTTACGGACAGGTCAGCCATGATCTTATTGAATGGTGGGGCAGGCTCGGTGGGCCGGATGGCCTACTCCTGCTCCTATTTCTTATGTTCTTATTATCTTGTCCTGTGCCACCAAGAACTCCATAACCTCATCCTTAACAATTGACTCCAACAGATTCCCAACCACTGAGGTCAGGCTAACTGGTCTATAATTTCATTTCTGCTGCCTTCCTCCTTTCTTAAAGAGTGGAGTGACATTTTCAATTTGTCAGTCCTCTGGCACCTTGCCAGAGTCCTATGATTTTTGAAAGATCATTTCTAATGTCACCACAATCCCTAACGCTACCTCTTTCAGAACCCTAGGGTGCAGTTCATCTCTTCAGGTGACTTAATTACCTTTAGGTCTTTCAGCTTTTTGAGCACTTTCTCTCTTGTAACAGTAACTGCATCCACTTATCTTCCTTCACACACTACAACATCAGGCATACTGCTAGTGTCTTCCACAGTGAAGACTGATGCAAAATACTCATTTAGTTCATCAGCCATCTCCTTGTCCCCGTTTTTTATTTCTCCTGCCTCATTTTCTAGTGGTCCTACATCCATTCTCATCTCTTTTATTTTTTACATACTTGAAAAAGCTTTGACTATCCATTTTGATATTGTTTGCTCGCTTGCCTTCGTATTTCATCTTTTCCCTCCTACTGATTATTTTAGTTGCTCTCTGTAAGATTTTTAAAAGCTTCCCAATCCTCTGTCTTCCCATTAATTTTTGCTTTGTTGCATGCCCTCTCTTTTGCTCTTACATTGCATACGGGAAGACATGTGGCAAATGTATAAAACTTTGGTTGTGGGGTATTGAAAAATCTCAAAAGGCAAGATCTCGCAGTGGCCTTTCATTTCAAATCAACTTCCCATTCCCATTCTGACATGTTGGTCCAAGGCCTCCTCTACTGCCACGATAAGGCCACGCTCAGGTTGGAGGAATAACACGGGAGGCGGTGGGATAGCGTAGCGGCGAGTGTAACACGTTACAGCAGCAGCAACCTGGGGTCAATTGCATCGCTGTCTGTAATGCGTGACTTTTCTCCCACTTTCTAACGACATACAAGTGAGTGGGATAATTGGTCACATGGGTATAAGTGTGTGGTGCACCCTCATAATAAAAAAAACATAGAAACATAGACAACCTACAGCACAATACAGGCCCTTCAGCCCACAATGCTGTGCCGAACATGTCCCTACCTTAGGAATTACCCAGGGTTACCAATAACCCTCTATTTTTCTAAGCTCCATGTGCCTATCCAGGAGTCTCTTAAAAGACCCTATCGTATCTGTCTCCACCACCATTGCTGGCAGCCCATTCCAGCACTCACCAATCTGAGTAAAAAACTTACCCCTGACATCTCCTCCGTACCTACTCCCCAGCACTTTAAACCTGTGTCCTCTTGTAGCAACCATTTCAGCCCTGGGAAAAAGCCTCTGACTATCTACATGATCAATGCCTCTCATCATCTTATACACCTCTATCAGGTCACCTCTCATCCTCCGTCGCTCCAAGGAGAAAAGGCTCAGTTCACTCAACCTATTCTCATAAGACATGCTCCCCAATCCAGGCAACATCCTTGTATATCTCCTCTGCACCCTTTCTGTGGTTTCCACTTCCTTCCTGTAGTGAGGCGACCAGAACTGAGCACGGTACTCCAAGTGGGGTCTGACCAGGGTCCTATATTGCTGTAACTTTACCTCTCGGCCCTTAAACTCAATCCCATGGTTAATGAAGGCTAATGCACTGTATGCCTTCTTAACCACACAGTCAACCTGTGTAGCAGCTTTGAGTGTCCTGTGGACTCGGACCACAAGATCCCTCTGTTCCTCGACACTGCCAAGAGTCTTACCATTAATACTATATTCTGCCATCATATTTGACCTACCAAAATGAACCACCTCACACTTATCTGGGTTGAACTCCATCTGCCACTTCTCAGGCAGCATCTATAGGAAGAGGCGCAGTCGACGTTTCAGGCCGAGACCCTTCGTCAGGACTAACTGAAGGAAGAGTGAGTAAGGGATTTGAAAGCTGGAGGGGGAGGGGGAGACTTTTGCATCTCCCCCTCCCCCTCCAGCTTTCAAATCCCTTACTCACTCTTCCTTCAGTTAGTCCTGACGAAGGGTCTCGGCCTGAAACGTCGACTGCGCCTCTTCCTATAGATGCTGCCTGGCCTGCTGCGTTCACCAGCAACTTTGATGTATGTTGCTTGAATTTCCAGCATCTGTAGAATTCCTGTTGTTTGCCACTTCTCAGCCCAGTTTTGCATCCTATCAATGTCCCACTGTAACCTCTGACAGCCCTCCACACTATCCACAACACCTCCAACCTTCATGTCATCAGCAAATTTACTAACCCATCCCTCCACTTCCTCATCCAGGTCATTTATAAAAATCACGAAGAATAAGGGTCCCAGAACAGATCCCTGAGGCACACCACTGGTCACCGACCTCCATGCAGAATATGACCCATCTACAACCACTCTTTGCCTTCTGTGGGAGGGCCAATTCTGGATCCACAAAGCAAGGTTCCCTTGGATCCCATGCCTCCTTACTTTCTCAATAAGCCTTGCATGGGGTACCTTATCAAATGCCTAGCTGAAATCCATATACACTACATCTACTGCTCTACCTTCATCAATGTGTTTAGTCACATCCTCAAAAAATTCAATCAGGCTTGTAAGGCATGACCTGCCCTTGACAAAGCCATGCTGACTATTCCTGATCATATTATGCTTTTCCAAATCCTCATAAGTTCTGCCTCTCAGGATCTTTTCCATCAACTTACAACCACTGAAGTCAGACTCACTGGTGTATAACTTCCTGGGCTATCTCCACTCCCTTCCTTGAATAAGGGAACAACATCTGCCACCCTCCAATACTCTGGAACGTTCTCTGTCCCCATTGATGATGCAAAGATCATTGCCAGAGGCTCAGCAATCTCCTCCCTCGCCTCCCACAGTAGCCTGGGGTACATCTCGTCTGGTCCTAGTGACTTATCCAACCTGATGCTTTCCAAAAGCTCCAACACATCCTCTTTCTTAATGCCTATATGCTCAAGCTTTTCAGTCCACTGTAAGTCATCCCTACAATCGCCAAGATCCTTTTCCGTAGTGAATACTGAAGCAAAGTATTCATTAAGTACCTCTGCTATCTCCTCCAGTTCCATACTCACTTTTCCACTGTCACACTTGATTGGTCCTAAATTCTCATGTCTTATCCTCTTGCTCTTCACATTCTTGTCGAATGCCTTGGGGTTTTCCTGAATCCTACTCGCCCCGCAGGCTCAAACGGCCTCTACTACACTGCACTGTTTTGTGCTCTGTGCTCTAAAGAAGTTTCCAATGACATGCTGAATTTTCGCAAACTTCTAAGAAAGCAGAGGTGCTGCTGTGCCTTCTTTGTGATGGTACTCACGTGCTGGACCCAAGGTAGAACCTCTGAAATACTTGCAGCTTCCAGGTACTTTAAAGTGGGCATATCCCCAGGCCAAAATCAAATGCAGTCCCGGACCTGGCAATAGGCTGGGGAAGAAATCACAGAGGCCCTTGTATTGCTATTTGCTTCATCGTTAGCTGTTGGTAAAGTTCCAGAGCACTGGCCATTGTTGGTCCATTGTTCAAGAAGGGTAGCAAGAACGGCTCAAGGATCTGCAGGACACTGACCTTGTTTTCAGTTGTAGGGAAGTTACTGGAGGGGATTTTAAGGGACAAACTCTACCATCACTTGCGTGGTGAAGCCCTCGTCAAGAATAATCAGCATTGTGGGTGAAGGAGGTCATTACTGATGAATCTTGGAGTTTTTCAAAGAGGTAACTAAAGCGATAACTCTGCCATCTTTGTGCTCCTTCTATCCTGTTACTTGAAACAGAGTAAGTGGGTCAAAACCTGCCCGGGTGAATCCTATTTTGCCAACAGAATAAAACAACACAGTGTAAATGATCATCTGCAGAGAGCATGTTGCAGGAAAGCAGCATCCATCATCAGCGATGTCCCGCTATCCAGCACTTGCTCTCTTCTCACTTCTGCCAACGGGCAGGAGGAACAGGAGCCTCAGGTTCCACACCATCAGATTCAGGAACAGTTATTACCCTTAAGACCATAAGATACATAGAAGAATTAGGCCATTTGGCCCATCGAGTCTGCTCCACCATTTCATCATGGCTGATCCATTTCCCTCAGCCCCAATCTCCTGCTTTCTCTCCGTATCCCTTCACAGCCTGACTAATCAAAATCTATCAATCCCTCCCTTAAATATACCCAGTGTTTTGGCCTCTAACCATCAGGCTCCTGAACCGGTGTGGAAAACTTTACTCATCTCAACGCTGAACTGATTCAACAACCAATAGACTCACTTTCAAGGACTCTACAACGTATGTTCTCAATATTACTGATTTAGTGATTTTTATTATTATTTGCATTTGAACAGTTCGTCTTCATTTACACATTGGTTGTCAGTCTTTGTGTTTCTCTGATCTACTGTGAATGCTGGCAAGAAGATGAATCTCAAGATAGGATGTAACAACGTGCAATGCATGTACATTGATAAGAAATTCACTTTTGTTGAACTTGAACTTTTACTCTTCACCAGTTGACCGGGACTCAACATGCCGTGAGGAAAACGAGTGAAGAAAAGGGTAATAATGAGAGACAGTGCTCATCACACACTGGAATGGAGAGCAATGAAATTCATGTCACTGCCATGAGGAAGGACTGAAACCAGCCTTACAAAGGGTTAAATCCTTCGTGTGCCCCACATCTACCCGACCTGCTGCTTATATTGTAAAGAAGGGTGAGATTGTCCATAAACAAGCAAACCAAACTCTGATGATTCTGCTGATCAGAAGGGCCTCTTGCCCCAGAGATATGTAGAACGAAGCAACCAATAACCGTCCTCAATTAAATGTATCATCAGAAAAGATTACTACACAACTACATCAGAGGCCAGCTGGAAATTAAAGCTGTGGCTTCCTGGCGCTGACGGGGATTGAGACTGACAGATTCCACCTTCCTCGGCCCTGATGAGACGGGACGAGCTGACAGGGGTCATCGGCAACTGTTATTGCACCCTATAACACGCTGTCAGGGAAAACTAAACTACAATTTACCTCCACACTTTCGCAAGAGCATTTTAATGGGATTGCAAAATACCCAAACAAGAAATAATCGCAAGGGAATTAAGCAGAAAAGTTGCCTGCTTTGTCATATTTGATTATAGATTCGCAGCTGGGGCTTTTGGAAAATGATCCTTCTTTTTCAACGTTTATTTATTTATTTAGAGATATAATGCAGAACAAGCCCTCCCGGTGTACCGAGCTGTGCCGTGCTACCCAGCAACACCTGATCTAATCACCAGCCAATTTACAATCGCCAATTAACCTAGCAACCGGTACATCTTAGGACTGTGAGGAAACAGAGCACCCGGAGGAAACCTATGCAGTCATGGGTAAAATGTACAAACTCTTAATAGACGCGTCAGATTTGGACTCCGAACTCTGCAGTGCCCCAAACTGTAAGAACATCGCGCTAACCGCCATGCACCACGCCACTGTATAAACACTCTTCACAGAGCCTGAGTGAATCATGCAAACTAACTTTGTGACGTCTGACAAACTATTCATGGTGAAGCGAAGGACTTTGTGGAGGGATTTAAAACTGCCAGGTGGGTAGATGACTTGATGCAGACGGGACACGAAGGACATAGCTTGGCAGAAAGAGCTCTATCCCAGTGTCACATAGAGATGCTGATGCTTTTGTGATGCAAAGGCGCAGACTCCAAGAATGAGAAATAAAGCTTGTTCCTTGCAATTATTTTATTAAGTGTGACAAGAGTTGAAGACAAAAAGGTACAGGCACCATGGTAGCACAGTTGTTAGTGTGCCACTATTACAGCTCAGAGTTCAATCCCAACGTCCTCTGTAAGGAAGTCGCATGTTACCTCCGTGTGGGTTTCCTGCAGGTGTTCCGGATTCCTCCCACAGTCCAAAGATGTACTGTTAATTGGTCATTGTAAATTGTCCTGTGATTAGGTGAGGGATAAATCTGTGGGTTGCTGGGCAGTGTGGCTTGGTGGAACTTCTCCTTTGAGCTTACCACCATGGGTGACCCTACCAGCAGCTCAGGACCAGATGCCATTATTCTTGGGATCTCAGGAACTGACACCTCTCTCCACCATGATAAGGTGAAAATCCTCTGAGGAGAAAGATAGAACACAGAAAACTACAGCACAATACAGGCCCTTTGGATCATGATGTTGTCCTGACCTTTTAACCTGGTCCAATCAATCTAACCCTTCCCTTCTATATTGCCCTCCATTGTTCTTTCATCCATACCCCTAAGAGTCTCTTAAATGTCCCTAATGTATCTATCTCTACCACCACCTCTGGCAGCGCTTTCCACACACCCACCACTCTCTGTGTAAAAATCTTACCTCTGACATCCCTTCTATACTTTCCTCCAATCACCTTAAAGTTATGCCCTCTCGTATTAGCCCTGGAAAAAATAGTCTTTGGTTGTCCATTCTACCTGTGCCTCTTGTGATCTTGACACCTCTGTCAAGGCACCTCTCATTACCCTTCACTCCAGAGAGAAAAGCCCTACCTCACTCAACCTTCACTCATAACACATGCCTTCGAATCCAGTCAGCATCTTGATAAATCTCCTCTGCACCTTCTCCAAAACCTCAGCATCCTTCTGTAATGGGTGACCAGAACTGTGTGCAATACTCCAGATGTGGCCTAACCAGAGCTATATAAGCTGCAACTTTTGAACTCAGTGCCTTGACTAATAAAGGCAAGCAAGCCATAAGCCTTCTTAACCATCCTATCAGCCTGTGCCGCCACTGTGCAGGAGCTAAGAACTTGGACCTCAAGATCTCTCTGCTCATAAACACTGTTGAGGGTCTCTTCCTTAACAGTGTACAGTCTCTTTATATTTGACCTATCAAGGTACAACACTTCACATCTGCGTTAAGCTCCATCTTCCATTTCACCACTCATATCTGTACTGATCTATATCTTGCTGTATTCTTTGCCAGTCTTCTACGCTGTCTACGCTACGTTTTATAATATTATCTCGCGGCTCTTGAACTCCATCCCCTGACTCATGAAAGCCAACACACCATATGCCTTCTCAAACACCCTAACAACCTGAGGGATTTGAGGGATCAGTGGAAATGGACCCCAAGCATGGGCTGTTGTTTTTTTTTGGTTTTCATTAACTAGGGGTCAGAGATAGTTGTTCATCAGTTGTTAGAGAACAATCCAACACGGATTTTCAAATGACTGACAGCTGAGAATGGCATGTTTGAAAGCTGTTGCCTGGTAACTTTTGGCCACTTTGATAACTTTAATATTCAGTTTCAGAACCTGCGGCCAGAGCGCTGAGTATTATTCAGAGAGAGATCTACACTGATTTATCATGCAGAAGTCAATTAAGTCAAAGAAAAGGGAACATTGATTCAGTTACTATCTTTGAACTGAAGAGCTGCTGGTAAAATGTAAAACTCCATTCACAGATATTAGAGTCGCACAGTCATAGAGCACTACCACACAGAAACAAGCCCTTCAGTCCATCTATTATTCTGCCTAATTCCACATACCTGCACTTGGACCATAGCTCATAATGCTTTCACATCCATGTGCCCCACCATACCCCTCCATAACCCTCCCATCCTTGTACACCCTCCATATCCCTCCATACCCCTCCATTCTCCTCCCATCCTTGTATCCCCTCCATATCCCTCCACACTCCTCCCATCCTTGTATCCCGTCCATACCCCTCCCATCCTTGTATCCCCTCCATACTCCTCCCATCCTTGTACTTATCTAAACTTCTCTTAAATCTTGCAATCTCTATCTAGCCGTCTCTATTTCTTGAGGAGACTGAGGTCCTTTAACATCTGCCGGACGATGCTGAGGATGTTCCACGAGTCTGTGGTGGCCAGTGCCATCACATTTGCTGTTGTGTGCTGGGGCAGCAGGCTGAGGGTAGCAGACACCAACAGAATCAACAAACTCATTCATAAGGCCAGTGATATTGTGAGGATGGAACTGGACTCTCTCACGGTGGTGTCTGAAAAGAGGATGCTGTCTAAGTTGCATGCCATCTTGGACAATGCCTCCCATCCACTACATAATGTACTGGGTGGGCACAGGAGTACATTCAGCCAGAGACTCATTCCACCGAGATGCAGCACAGAGCGTCATAGGAAGTCATTCCTGCCTGTGGCCATCAAACTTTACAACTCCTCCCTTGGAGGGTCAGACACCCTGAACCAATAGGCAGGTCCTGGACTTATTTCATAATTTACTGGCATAATTTACATATTACTATTTAACTATTTATGGTTCTATTACTATTTATTATTTATTATTTATGGTGCAACTGTAACGAAAACCAATTTCCCCCGGGATCAATAAAGTATGACTACTACTACTACAATTGAATCCGCATCGTCCACTTGGCCTGGCAGCTTGTTCCACAATCCCACCACCATCTGAGTGAAGAATCTCCCCCTCATTTTCCCCTTAAGCATTTCACCGTTCACATTTAACATGGAGCTCTGGATGTAGGGGAGATTTGATGGAAGTATACCGAATGATGAGGGTTTAAATAAGGTAAATATAAGCTAGTTGTCCACGGAAGTTGGGTGTGTATGCTCTGTTGGTGCCAGAAGGAAATGACACTTGCTGATGGCCCCCAGCACATTCTCGGACTTCGTTGGTCGTTGACACAAACATCGCGTTTACCTGTATGTTTCAATATTTGAACGTAAAGGAAAGGAAAGGTACATTCGGAGTTTCTTCAGTTAACAGACGATTTCCCTCCATGCCTCTCTGACATAGTGGGGAATTGCGTACAAGGCAAGTTACTGCAGTGGTTTGCCATTGCCTTCTGCTGGGTGAGTTTCCAAAGAGATCACCAGCTCGTAACCCAGCACGGATGGAAAGCGTGCAGGGGAGCTGGCTGGATTCAAACTCGGGACCTTTCATCTCGAGGTCCAGCACCGATGCCACTACGCCACCAGAAGAGATAATTAAAGCAAATCTTTCATCTTTCATCTTTATTTGAAAGAAGGCCATTGGAGTTCTTCCACTGTCCTGTGCTATGGTTTAAAGTCCGCATCATTAAACGGTATTGCCTGCACATCGTTACCCATGGAATGCATCCGGTCCAGATGGGGTATCTGGCCGAGTACTAGAGACTTGTGCCGATCATCCGGCTGGAGAGTTCACTGAGACCTTTAACCTCTCACTCCGGCAGTCTGAGCTACCCACCTGTTTCAAGCAGGTTTCACATACGCTGGTGCCTGACAAGAACATGGCGACCTGTCTCAATGACTATAGCCCAGTTGCACGTACATCCACAGTGATGGAGTGCTTTAAAGGGCTGGAGATGAAACGTATCAACTTCTGCCTGAGAAGAAACTTGGATCGGCTTTAATTTGCCCACTGGCGCAACAGGTCCAGAGCAGATGCCATCCCACTGGCAGCTCACTCAACCCTGGAGCACCTGGACAGCAAAGATGTCTACACCATGATGCTCTTTATACTTTATACTTGATTGTCGCCAAACAATTGGTACTAGAACGTACAATCATCACAGCGGTATTTGATTCTGCGCTTCACACTCCCTGGATTACAAATATTAAATATTAAAAATAGTTAAAATTAGTAAACATTAAAAATTCAAATTATAAATCATAAATAGAAAATAGAAAAATGGGAAGTGAGGTTGTGTAAAAAAACCGAGAGGCAGGTCCGGATATTTGGAGGGTACGGCCCAGATCCGGGTCAGGATCCGTTCAGCAGTCTTATCACAGTTGGAAAGAAGCTGTTCCTGAATCTGGCTGTACGAGTCTTCAAGCTCCTGAGCCTTCTCCCGGAGGGAAGAGGGATGAAAAGTCTGTTGGCTGGGTGGGTCGTGTCCTTGATTATCCTGGCAGCACTGCTCCAACAGCATGCGGTGTAAAGTGAGTCCAAGGACAGAAGATTGGTTTGTGTGATGTGCTGCGCCGTGTTCACGATCTTCTGCAGCTTCTTCCGATCTTGGACAGGACAACTTCCATACCAGGTTGTGATGAACCCTAGAAGAATGCTTTCAACGGTGCATCTATAAAAATTAGTGAGGGTTTTAGGGGACAGGCCAAATTTCTTTAGTTTTCTCAGGAAGTAAAGGTGCTGGTGGGCCTTCTTGGCAGTGAACTCTGCTTGGTTGGACCACGTCAGGTCATTTGTGATATTGACCCCAAGGAACTTAAAGCTTATCGACTACAGCTTAGCATTCAATACTATCATTTCCTCAAAACTAATCAATAAACTTCAAGAACTTGGCCTCAATACCTCCTTGTGCAATTGGAAACTTGATCTTGTCACTTGTAGACCCCAGTCAGTCTGGATTGGCAACAACGCCTCCTTCACAATTTCCATCAGTGCAAGTGCACCCCAAGGCTGTGCCCTTATCCCCCGCTCGACTGGCTTTACACTTAACACGGTGTGGCTAAGCACAGATCTAATGCTGTTTTCAGATTTGCTAGCAACATCACTTCAGTCACAGACTGAATGAAAGGTGGCAATGTCACAACAACAGTCTCTTACTCAATAAATTCAGTTCTGGTCGCCTCACTACAGGAAGGATGTGGAAACCATAGAAAGGGTGCAGAGGAGATTTACAAGGATGTTTCCTGGATTGCAAAGCATGCCTTATGAACATAGGTTGAGTTGTTATCTCTGGTCAGGCCTCTGATTCTTCAACCATCAATGCATCTGTACCACAGGGTTCAATACCCTGTTTTCCATCTTCATTGAGGACTTGGTTGATGCGTGCAGTAACGAGCTATACCTGTATGCTGACGACTCCACACTATTTGCACCAATTAGAGCAGGAGACTAATACAGTGGCAGCAGGCCTGAATAGGGATCTTGACAGGATGAAAGCCTGGGCAGGCGACTGGAATGTCACCTTTGAGCCTACTAAGTGCAAGGCGATGGTGATGTCTAGGAAGAGGAATCCATCTAACCCCGATCTGCATTTTGGGAACTGCAAGCTGGATTTAAAGAAGGAGCTAGTAATCCTTGGTGTTAATATTGACAGCAAGTTGGTGTGGGATAAACATCTTTCCACTATTTCAAACAAGGCTGGACAAAGGCTTGGAGCTCCGTGGAAAGTCGCACCCAAACTGGACAAAGAGGGCAGAGCCACGGTTTACAAAGCCCAGGTGCGAAGTATCATGGAGTATGACTGCTTATCATGGATGAATGCCTCACAGAGTGTCCTCAGCCAGCTTGATTCCATTCAAAGAAAGGCTCTCAGGATTATAGGTGTAGATGAAGCCACAGCTCGTGAGAAGCTAGCCATCAGTAGCTCACACCACAGACGACAGGTTGCTGCAGCTACTGTGCTATACAAAATGCCCACCAGCCACAGCCCTGCAGACCTTCGCGCCATGCTGCCTTCATCTTATGAGAGACGGTGCATCACACGATCAAGTTTATCTATACCTGCTCATGCTGTTTCTATGCCTGATGCGAGAACCTACACACTGGTTAGAAGCTTCCTTCACTGTGCTATCAGAATTTGGAACAGCCTTCCAGATGCTGTGGTTGGAAACATCTGCGACGGTGGGGTCCAAGCCTTCAAGAGTCGAGTGCACAAACACCTATCATCGCTGGGAGGGAAGTCACATGTTTCTTAAACTATCATGAAGGGGACCAGGATGGCAATGCTTGGTTGTTGGTAGGTGGGGTTAATACCCGACTTTCAAGAGCACTTGTGAGTTATGTTCCGGCTGGACTTAGTCCTTAAACTGCTGGAGAACAGTGCGGAAAGAACAGGTGCTGTTTTCTCCTGGTAGGGATTAAATTTTAGTTCCAAGTGCTCCTGCCACGTTTTGTCACCCTGCAACCTTAACCTTCAATCTCTTTGAATTATGGAGGACAGCATGTGTATAAATGTCTCTGTCTAGCAGACTTCATCATGATCATCATGACTTCAGTATTTCTACTATTTTTTAAATGTTTTTTAATTGTACATATGATTTTTTTGTGTTCTATTGCTGAGCAGCAGTGAACCATCTGATTGGCCTATCAGAGTTCTCTTTGGGAACTAGTTGACTTGATCAGCATTTCTGATCTGGCTATTGTTCACGATTGCACTTAAAAAAAAACAACTGGACCTTTTCTCCTTGGAGCGACTGAGGATGAGAGGTGACCTGATAGAGGTGTATAAGATGATGAGAGGCATTGATCGTGCAGATAGTGAAAGGTTTTCCCCAGGGCTGAAATGCTAGCACGAGAGGACACAGGTTTAAGGTGCTGGGGAGTAGGTACAGAGGAGATGTCAGGGGTAAGTTTTTTAATCAGAGAGTGGTGAGTGTGTGGAATGGGCTGCCAGTGATGGTGCTGGAGGCGGATACAATAGGGTCTTTTAAGAGACTCCTGGATAAGCACATAGAGCCCAGAAAAATAGAGGGCTATGGGTAACCTGAGGTAATTTCTAAGGTAGGGACATGTTTGGCACAGCTTTATAGGCTGAAGGGCCTGTATTGTACTGTAGGTTTTCAATGTTTCTCTGTTTCTATTGTTAGCGAGAGGATGGACCTGATTATTTACTTCAGGAGGAGGAAACCAAAAGTCCACGAGTCAGTCCTCGTCGGACGTTCAGAGGTGGGGAGTGTCAGCAGCTTCAAATTCCTTGGTGTTATCATTTCGGAAGACTTGCCTTGGGCCCAGCACATAAATACAATTACGAAGAAAGCGCAGCTGCATCTCTACTTCCTCAGGAGTTTGCAAAGATTTGGCATGACATCTAAAACTTTGTCAAACTCCTATAGATGTAGTGGAGAGTACATTGACTGGCTACATCACAGCCTGGTATGGAAACACCAATGCCCTTGAATGGGCACGACTACACAAGCGAGTAGGCATCAGCCAGTTAGAACAGTGAGAAGAGTTTAAAAGCAAGAAGAGTTTAAAAAGAGATAGTTATTTCTTCAGCAGTTTGATCGGGGCACAACTGCGCAAGTGTGTGGACGTCAGCCAGTTAGAACAGTGAGAAGAGTTTAAAAGGAAACACCTTATAGAGCGGGCAATTGAGCAGCGGGCAACGCAGTGGAGGGAGACAGAGCAGGAAGGGTTTGGCTCAACGGGGTTTAGGCATTAATGGGTTGAGGCAAGGTAGGTTATCTGTGTAGAATACAGACAGGAAGAATGTGTGTGAGGCCGGTGTTCTGTGCCCAGTGTCAGATGTGGGAAGACTGGGAGACTCCCAGCCTCCCGGATGGCCACATCTGCACCAGGTGCATCGAGCTTCAGCTCCTTAGGGACCAGGTTAGGGAACTGGAGTTGCAGCTCGATGACCTTCGTCTGGTCAGGGAGGTTGAGGAGGTGATAGAAAGGAGTTATAAGCAGGTAGTCACACCAGGTCCTGGGGAGACGGATAAGTGGGTAACAATCAGGAGAGGGAAGGGGAAGAGTCAGATACCAGCGAGTACCCCGGTGACTGTTCCCCTTAACAATAAGTACTCCTGTTTAAGTACTGCTGGTGGGGGGAGCCTACCTGGAGAAAGCAACAGTGGCTGTGCCTCTGGCACAGAGTCTGGCCCTGTGGCTCAGAAGGGTAGGGAAAGGAAGAGGAAGGCAGTAGTGATAGGGGACTCTATAGTTAGGGGGTCAGACAGGCGACTCTGTAGATGCAGGAAAGAAACACGATGGTAGTTTGCACCCCAAGTGCCAGGGTCCAGGATGTTTCTGATCACGTCTATGATATCCTGAAGTGGGAAGAACAGCCAGAGGTCGTGGTACATATTGGTACCAGCGATGTAAGTAGGAAAAGGAAGGAGGTCCTGAAAGCAAACTACAGGGAGTTAGGAAGGAAATTGAGAAGCAGGACCACAAAGGTCGTCATCTCGGGATTACTGCCTATGCCACGTGATAGTGAGTATAGGAATAGAATGAGGCGGAGGATAAATGCGTGGTTGAGGGATTGAAGCAGGAGGCAGGGATTCAGATTTCTGGATCATTGGGACCTCTTTTGGGACAGGTATGATCTGTACAAAAAGGACGGGTTGCACTTGAATCCCAGAGGGACCAATATCTTGGCGGAGAGGTTTGCTAAGGCTGTTGGGGAGAGTTTAAACTAGGATTACTGGGGTTGGGAACCAAACTGAAGAGATGGAGGAAGAGGCGGTTGGATCACAAATAGAGAAAGCTTGGAGACAGTGTGTGAGGGAGGATAGGGAGGCGATAGAGAAGGGACGCTCTCAGAGTGATGGTTTGTGATCTGTCTATTTTAATGTAAGGAGTATTATGAACAAAGCAGATGAGCTTAGAGCGCGGATCAGTACTTGGAGCTATGATGTTGTGGCCATTACAGAGACTTGGATGGCTCAGGGGCAGGAATGGTTACTTCGAGTGCCAGGCTTTAGGTGTTTCAGAAAGGACAGGGAGGGAGGCAAAAGAGGTGGGGGCATGGCACTGTTGATCAGAGATAGTGTTACAGGTGCAGAAAAGGAGGAAGTCATGGAAGGATTATCTACTGAGTCTCTGTGGGTGGAAGTTAGGAATAGGAAGGGGTCAATAACTCTACTGGGTGTATTTTATAGACCACCCAATAGTAAAGGGACATCGAGGAGCAGATAGGGAGACAGTTTCTGGAAAGGTGTAATAATAACAGGGTTGTTGTGGTGGGAGATTTTAATTTCCCAAATATCGATTGGCATGTCCTGGAGTGAGGGGTTTGGATGGGGTGGAGTTTGTTATGTGTGTTCAGGAAGGTTTCTTGACACAATATGTAGATAAGCCTACAAGAAGAGAGGATGTACTTGATCTGGTATTGGGAAGTGAACTTGGTCCCAGTGGGAGAGCATTTTGGAGATAGTGATCACAATTCTATCTCCTTTACCATAGCTTTGGAGAGGGATAGGACCAGATAAGTTAGGAAAGCGTTTAATTGGAGTAAGGAGAAATATAAGGCTATCAGACAGGAACTTGAAAGCATAAATTGGGAACAGATATATTCAAGGAAATGTACGGAAGAAATGTCACAAATGTTCAGGGGATATTTGCATGGAGTTCTGCATAGGTATGTTCCATTGAGACAGAGAAAGGATGGTAGGGTACAGGAACTGTGGTGTACAAAGGCTGTTGTAAATCTAGTCAAGAAGAAAAGAAAAGCTTACGAAAGGTTCAAAAAACTAGGTGATGATAGAGATCTAGAGATTATATAGCTAGCAGGAAGGAGTTTAAGAATGAAATTAGGAGAGCCAGAAGGGGCCATGAGAAGGCCTTGGTGAGCAGGATTAAAGAAACCCCAAGGCATTCTACAAGTATGTGAAGAGCAAGAGGATAAGATGTGAAAGAATAGGACCAATCAAGTGTGACAGTGGAAAAGTGTATTTGGAACCAGAGGAAATAGCAGAGGTACTGAATGAATACTTTGCTTCAGTATTCACTATGGAAAAGGATCTTGGTGATTGTAGTGATGAGTTGCAGTGGAATGAAAAGCTTGAGCATGTAGATATTAAGGAAGAGGATGTGCTGGAGCTTTTGGAAAGCATCAAATTGGATAAATCCCAGATGAGATGTACCCCAGGCTACTGTGAGAGGCGAGGGAGAATATAGATGAGCCTCTGGCAATGATCTTTGCATCATCACTGGGGACAGGAGAGGTTCCGGAAGATTGCGGGTGTTGTTCCTTTACTCAAGGAACACATGCGAGATGCAAACATCATCACATTGTTCAAGAATAAGGGAGACTGCAACGAGTGTAACAGTTACAGAGGCATATTCCTGCTCAACACCATTGGCAAGGCGTTTGCCTGAGTGGTTCTGAAGCAACTGCAGACACTGGCAGAAAGCGTTTACCCTGAGTCCCAGTGCGGCAGAGAGATCCACCATCGACATGATCTTCTCACTCAGGCAGCTACAGGAGAAGAGCTGGGAACAGAGACAGCCTTTGTACATTGCCTTTATCGATCTGACCAAGGCTTCTGATCTGGTTAGTAGAAGAGGCCCCTTCGCAGTCCTGAAGAAGATCGGATGCCTTCAAAGCTGCTGAATCTCATCCCCTCTTTCCATGACGGCATGCAGGGGACAGTACAATTCAATGGATCATCCTCAGAGCCCTTCCCCATCCAAAGCGGAGTGAAGCAGGGTTGCGTCCTTGCCCCGAAGCTCTTCGGGATCTTCTTCTCCCTCGTACTGTTGTATGCTTTCAGGACATCTGATAACGGAGTGTACCTACACACTAGGTCTGATGGCAAGCTCTTCAATCTTGCTCGCCTCAGAGCAAAGACCAAAGTGCGTCAGCTCCTGATCCGGGAGATACTCTTTGCTGATGATGCCACCCTGACGTCACACACACAGTCTGGTCTCCAGAGGCTAGTCAGTTCCCTGGCACATGCTTGCCAAGAGTTTGGCCTCACCATCAGTCTGAAGAAGACAGAGATTATAGGCCAGGACGTCAGCGAAGCCCCCAGCATCAGCATTGGTGACCACACCCTGCAAGCGGTAGATGAATTCACATACCTAGGATTGACAGTCTCCAGCAACCTGTCCATCGATCCAGAGCTCAACAGGCGAATAGGGAAAGCCGCCACTGCTATGGCCAAGCTGTCAAAGAGAGTGTGGAAAAACAACAAGCTCGTCACAGCCACCAGGATTGCAATGTACAGAGCCCGCGTACTGAGTACTCTTCTCTACGGCAGCGAGAGTTGGACAACCTACACGTGCCAAGAGCACCACCTCAACAGCCTGCACCTACGGTGCTTGCGTCGGATCCTGGGCATTTCCTGGAAAGACCACATGCCAAACAAAGACGTCCTGGACCAGGCCAGCGTGCCAAGCACGTATGTCCTTCTCACACAGCGATGACCGTGCTGGCTTGGCCACGCCAGCTGCATGTAGGATGGCTGCATCCCCAAGGACATCCTATACGGAGAACTCGCCACAGGATCCCGGCCCATAGGGCGCCCACTGCTGCGTTACAGGGACGTTTGTAAATGTGACCTGAAGTCTGCTGATATCAGGGTGGACACTTGGGAAGAGACAGCTGCAAATCGCTGCACCTGGCAACAAGCTGGACGTACAGATATTACCAATGCAGAGGAAAAACAAACCCGACTGTGGTCGGACAGAAGAGAGAGCAAAGGAAAGCTGTGGCAGTGACTATCCAGCCGCAGCCATCAGCCTTCGTGTGCAGCGGCTGTGCCCAGGACTGCCGCTCAAAAATCAGCTCATTCAGCCACAGCTGACGCTGTTCCACACCCAATTGTCCTAAACCGGGCGCATCCATTGTCTACTTAGACAGACGGAGCCATTAATAATATAATTCAAGGAAGGGAGTAGAGATAGCCCAGGAAATTATAGACCAGTGAGTCTTACTTCAGTGGTTGGTAAGTTGATGGAGAAGATCCTGAGAGGCAGGACTTATGAATATTTGGAGAGGTATAATATGATTAGGAATAGTCAGCATGGCTTTGTCAAAGGCAGGTCGTGCCCTACGAGCCTGATTGAATTTTTTGAGGATGTGACTGAACAGATTGATGAAGGTAGAGCAGCAGATGTAGTGTATATGGATTTCAGCAAGGCATTTGATAAAGTACTCCATGTAAGGCTTATTAAAAATAGGGAGGCATGAGATCCAAGGGGACATTGCTTTGTGGATCCAGAACTGGCTCGCCCACAGAAGACAAAGTGTGGTTGTAGACGGGTCACATTCTGCATGGAGGTCAGTCACCAGTGGTGTGCCTCAGGGATCTGTTCTGGGACCCCTACGCTTCGTGATTTTTATAAATGACCTGGAGGAAGAAGTGGAGGGATGGGTTAGTAAATCTGCTGATGACACAAACATTGGGGGTGTTGTGGATAGTGTGGAGGGCTGTCAGAGGTTACAGCGGGACATTGATAGGATGCAAAATTGGGCTGAGAAATGGCAGATGGAGTTCAACCCAGATAAGTTTGAGGTGGTGCATTTTGGTAGGTCAAATATAATGACAGAATATAGTATTAATGGTCAGACTCTTGGCAGTGTGGAGGATCAGTGGGATCTTGGGGTCCGAGTCCATAAGACACACAAAGCTGCTTTTCAGGTTGACTCTGTGGTTAAGAAGGCATACGGTGCATTGGCCTTCATCAACCATGGGACTGAGTTTAGGAGCTGAGAGGTAATGTTGCAGCTATATAGGACCCTGGTCAGACCCCACTTGGAGTACTGTGCTCAGTTCTGGTCGCCTCACTACAGGAAGGATGTGGAAGCCATAGAAAGGGTGCAGAGGAGATCTACAAGGATGCTGCCTGGATTGGGGAGCATGCCTTATGAGAATAGGCTGAGTGAACTCGGCCTTTTCTTCTTGGAGTGATGGAGGATGAGAGGTGACCTGATAGAGGTGTATAAGATGATGAGAAGCATTGATTGTGTGGGTAGTCAGAGGCTTTTTCTCAGGGCTGAAATGGCTAGCATGAAAGGGCACAGTTTTAGGATGCTTGGAAGTAGGTAGAGAGGGAATGTCGGGTAAGTTTTTTACACAGAGAGTGGTGAGTGCATGGAACGGACTGCTGGCAATGGTGGTAGAGGCGGAAATGATAGGGTCTTTTAAGAGACTCATGGATGGATACATGGAGCTTAGGAAAATAGAGGGCTATGGGTAAGCCTAGGTAGTTCTAATGTAAGGATATGTTCGGCACATCTTTGTGGGCCGAAGGGCCTGTATTGTGCTGTAGGTTTTCTATGTTTCTATGTTTCTTTGAACAGAAAATCCTACAAAAAGTAGTGGATATGGCCCAGTCCATCATGGGTAAATCCCTCCCACCATTGAGCATTATCGCAGAAAAGCAACACCCATCATCAGGGTACCCGACCACCCAGTCTATGCTCTCTTCTCACTGCTGCCATCAGGAAGGAGGTACAGGAGCCTCAGGACCCACACCACCAGGTTCAGGAACAGTTATTACCCCTCAGCCAACAGGCTCCTGAGCCAAAGGGGATAACTTCACTCAACTTCACTTGCCCCATCACTGAACTATTCCCACAGCCTATGGACTCACTTTCAAGGACTCTTCATCTCGTGTTCTTGATTTTTATTGCTTATTTATTTATTACTATTATTTCTGCCATCATATTTGACCTGCTATTACAGTCGACCTTCAGTAATTCGACTACCTGTAATCCGGTTCCTTTGATAATCCGGCACTGATTATGCTTAATGTGATCCTTCTGTAATTCGGTATTTTCACTAATCTGGCACTCCTCAGGTCCCAGTGGTGCTGGATTAGTGAAGGTCGACCTGTATTTCTCTTTGTATTTTCACAGTTTGTTGTCTTTTGTACATTAGTTGAATGTCCAAGTTGGTGCGGTCTTTCATTTATTCTATTATGGATTTATTGAGTATGCCTGCAAGATAATAAATCTTAGGGTTGTATAATGTGACTTATATGTACCTTTTTTATGACTTAAATTTTATTGAATTCTTTCACAAATTTTTCCCCAAACCCTTGAGTCAGTGTTGAAATTATGTAAATCATAGTTTACAAAACATAAAATTATCCAGAAAATAAAAAACAAACATGGGAGAAATAAATATCAATATACTTTGATAAAATATTTACTTTGAACTGTTTACATGTTGTGCTTGTGGAAGTTTAGTCTCTGTAGTACTTTACATTACAATACTTCGTCAGTGATCACATTCAAACGCATTTTTGGCTGCCTTTATAAATTCAACTTCTCATTCCCATTCAGAAATGTCAGTCCATGGCCTCCTCTACTGCCTCTATGAAACCAACCAGACTGGAGGAGCAACACCTCATATTCTGTCTGGGTAGCATCCAACCTGACAGCATGAGCATTGATTTCTCAAACTTACAGTAATTTCTAACCCCCCCTCTCTTTTACCATTCCCCATTCTGGCTCCCCTTTTATCCCTTCTCTTCCCCTCACCTGCATATCACCTCCCTCTGGTCCCCTTCTCCTTCTCTTTCTCCCATGGACAACTCTCCTCTCCTATCTGATTCCTTCCTGTTCAACCCTTTACCTCTCCCACGTGTCACCTTGCAGCTTTTCACCATCTCCGCACCCACACACATCCGCCTTCCCCTTCACCTGGCTTCACCTATCACCTGCCAGCTTGTATGCCTCCCCCCCCCCCCCACCATCTTCTTATTTTGGCATCTTCCCGCCGTCCTTTGCAGGTCTGAGGAAAGGTCTCAACCTTAAACTACAGCTCTATCGATGTCACCTGGGCTGATGATTTCCTCTACATTTTAAGTGTATTCCTTTGGATTTTCAGCATCTGCAGAATCACAATGAGGCCACTCTCAGGTCAGAGAAACAACACCTCATATTCCATCTGGGTAGCCTCCAGTCTGACAACATGAACATCAATTTCTCCTTTTGGTAAAAATGTTCTTCTTCCTTCCCCCTTTCCTTTTCTCTATTCCCCACTCTGGCCTCTCACCTCTTCCTTTCACCTGCCTATCACGTGCCTGGTGTCCCTCCTCCTTCCCTTTCTCCCATGGTCCACTCTCCTCTCTTATCAGATCCCTTCTTCTCCAAGCTTTTACCTTTCCCATCCACCTAGCTTCACCGATCACCTCGATCTTGTCCTTCTTCCTCTCCTCCCACCTTTATATTTTGCCACCTTCCCCAATGAAGGGTCTCCGCCCTGAAACACCAACTGTTTATTCCCCTCCATAGCTGCTACCTGACCTTCTGAGTTCCTCCAGCACTTTGTGCCTGTTACTCTACATTTCCAGCATCTGCAGAATCTCTTGTGTTTATACATTCCCATCAATGACACCTGATCGCGCAAAGCTCATCTGAAGTAAGTTGCATTTTGTAATGAATACAAACATATTTATCCTTTTGAAACTCTTTCTCTATACTCAATTTAACACAGAACGTAGAAGAGTACAGCACAGGAACAGGCCACTCGGCCCACAATGTTGTGCTGAACCAGATAAAAAGCAAATCAAAAACACCACACACTGATCCCTCTTACCTACATCATGTCCATATCCCTTCATCTTCCTCACATCCATGTGCCTATCCAAACATCTTTTAAAAGCCTCTGATGTATTTGCCTCGACCACCATCCCAGGCAGTGCATTCCAGGCATCCACCACTCTCTGAGTAACAAATTTACCCTTCACCTACCCCCTCTCACCTTCCATGCATGTCCTCTGGTTTTAGACATTTCAAACATGGGAAACATGTCCACTCTCTCTACTCTATCTACGTCTCTCAAACTTGTAAACCTCTATCAGATCCCCCCTCAGCCTCCGGAACTCCAGAGAAAACTACCCAAATTTATCCAGCCTCTCATTATAGCACATGCACTCTAAACCAGGCAGCATCCTGGTAATCTTCTTCTGCACCCTCTCCAAAGCCTCAACATCCTTCCTATAGTGGGGTGACCAGAGCAGTACGCAATACTCTAGAGTTTTATAAAGTTGCGACATAACCTCTTGAGAGCTGGTCCCAATTGAAATGGCCACACTTCGAGCAGGTTTCAACTTTGGCACAGTGATGCTTCAGTGGCTGTGTTGGTAAGAGATGGAATTACATCTTTAGAAAGAAGTGACATAGGGTTAGAGAATGTTAAATCTTTGTCGGTGGAGTTAAGAAAAAGGATGAAAAAACCATTATGGGAATCATATTTAGGCCTCCAAACAGTAGCCAAGATGTGGGGTTGAGATTGCAGAGGGAGCTGGAAAAGGCATGCAATAAGGGTAATGTCACAATTGTAATGGGGGACTTCAATATGCAAGAGGATCGGGAAAATCAGGTTGGTGTTGTATCGCAAGAGAGGGAATTTGTTAAATGGCTACCAGATGGTTTTTAGAGCATCTTGCACTCGAGCCTACTAGGGGAAAGGCTATATTAGATTGGTGTTGTGTATTAACCCAGATTTTATTAGGGAACTTAATGTAAAGGAACCCTGAGGAGGCAGTGATCATAATATGATTGAATTCATACTGGAATTTGAGAGAGAGAAACATAACTCACATTTATCAGTATCACAATGGAATAAAGGGAATTACAGAGGCATGAGCGAGCAGCTTGCCCTGGTGGATTGGAAAGGATACTGGTGGGAATGACAGCAGAGCAGAGATGGCTGAGGTTTCTGGGAATAGTTCACAAGGTGCAGGAAAGATATGTCCCACTGAGAAAGAAGTTCTCAAATGGCAGGGGTAGGCAACCATGGCTGACAAGGGAAGTTAAGGACTGCATAAAACCCAAGGAAAGGGCATATAAGATGATTGGAAAGCTTTTAAAATCCAACAAAAGGCAACTGAAAAAGCTATAAGAAGGGAAAGATGAAATATGAGGGCAAACTAGCCAGTAATCTAAAGCAGGATACCAAAGTTTTTTTCAGTTACAAAAAGAGTAAAAGGGAGGTGAGAGTTGATATTGGACCACTGGAAAGTGATGCTGGTGAGGTAGTAATGGGGGGACAAAAAATGGCAGATGAACTTAATGGGTACTTTGCATCAGTTTTCACTGTGGAAGACACTAGCAGTGTGCCAGAGGTCCGTGAACATCAGGGAGCAGGAGTGAGTGCCATTGCTATTACAAAGGAATAAGTATTATGCAAACTGAAAGATCTGAGGTGGATAAGTCACATGGAACAGACAGACTACATCCTAGAGTCCTGAGGGAGGCTGGTGAAGAGATAACGGATGCATTGGTTATGATCTTTCAAGAATCACTTGGTTCTGGCATGGTCCCGGAGGACTGGAAGATTGCAAATGTCACTCCACTCTTTAAGAAGGGAGGAAGGCAAAACAAAGGAAATTATAGGCCAGTTAGCCTAACCTCAGTGGTTGGGAAAATGTTGGAGTCTATTATTAAGGATGAGGTTTCGAGGTACTTGGAGACTAATGATAAAATAAGTCAAAGTCAGCATGGTTTATGTAAAGGGAAATCTTCCCTGACAAATCTGTTAGAATTCTTCGAGGAAGTAATAAGCAGGGTGGACAAAGGAGAGACAGTACATGTCATTTACGTGGATTTTCAGAAAGCACTTTAATAGAGTGCCGCACATGAGGCTGTTTAACAAGATAAATTACTATGGCATTGCAGGAAAGATACTGGCATAGTTAAAGGAATGGCTGACAGGCAGGAGACAGTGGGAATAAAAAGGTCCTTTTCTGGATGGCTGCCAGTGACTAGTGGTGTTCCTCAGGGGTCAATATTGGGACCGCTACTTTTCACATTGTCAATGATTTAGATAGTGGAATTGATGGCTTTGTGGCAAAGTTTGCTGATGAGACAAGGATAGATGGCGGGGTAGGTAGTGCTGAGGAAGCAATGCAATTGCAGCAGGATTTAGACAAATTGGAAGAATTGGCAAATGTTGGCAAATGGAATACAGTGTTGGGAAAATGTATGAGATTAGGTCAATGGCAGATGCAATCTCAATAGCTCTCCACACAGCTTTAGACCACCTGGACAACACAAGCACCTATGTCAGGATGCTGTTCAGCATTTAATACCATCATTCCCACAATCCTGATTGAGAAGTTACAGAACCTGGACCTCTGTACCTCCCTCTGCAATTGGATCCTTGACTTCCTAACCGGAAGACCACAATCTGTGCAGATTGGTGATAACATCTCCTCCTCGCTGACAATCAACACTGATGCACCTCAGAGGTGTGTGCTTAGCCCACTGCTCTACTCTGGAAATGCACGACTGTGTGGCTAGGCATAGCTCTAATACCATCTATAAATTTGCTGGGGTTACAGGAGTGAGATATGCCAACTAGTGGAGTGGTGCCACAGCAACAACCTGGCACTCAACATCTGTGAGATGAAAGAGCTGATTGTGAACCTCAGGAAGGGTAAGATGAAGGAACACATACCAATCCTCATAGAAGGATTAGAAGAGGAGAGAGTGAGCAGTTTCAAGTTCCTGGGTGTCAAGATCTCTGAGGATCTAACCTGGTCCCAACATATCGATGCAGTTATAAAGAAGGCAAGACAGCAGCTATATTTTATTAGGAGTTTTAAGAGATTAGGCATGTCAACAAATACACTCAAAAACTTCTATAGTTGTACCTTGGAGAGCATTCTGACAGGCTGCATCACTGTCTGGTATGAAAGGGGTGGTGGCTACTGCACAGGATCGAGAGAAGCTATAGAGGGTTGTAAATTTAGTCAGCTCCATCTTGGGTACTAGCCTACAAAGTACCCAGGACATCTTTAGGGAGCGGTGTCTCAGAAAGGCAGCATCCATTACTAAGGACCTCCAGCACCCAGGGCATATCCTTTTCTCACTGTTACCGTCAGGTAGGAGGTACAGAAGCCTGAAGGCTCACACTCAGTGATTCAGGAACAGCTTCTTCCCCTCTGCCATCTGATTCCTAAATGGACATAGAACCCTTGGACACTATCTATATACTATACAGTTTTTCTGTGTTTTGCACATTTTTTAATGTATTCAACATGCGCATACTGTAATTGATTATTCATTAATTTATTACTATTATTATAATTTTATCTTTTCTCTTCTATATTATGTATTGCATTGAACTGCTGCTGCTAAGTTAACAAATTTTGCGTCACATGCCGGTGATAATAAACCTGATTCTGATTCTAATGCATCGAAGAAGGAGTCTGAGAGTCTGAGTGGGAGTGCCGAGAAAGATATTTTTGAAATTTTCGTTATTTTTTTTTCTCCAACGTGCTGGGACCCCAGTTGTTTACAATATATATTAATGACTTGGATGAGGGAATTAAATGCAGCATCTCCAAGTTTGCGGATGACACGAAGCTGGGTGGCAGTGTTAGCAGTGAGGAGGATGCTAAGAGGATGCAGAGTGACTCGGATAGGTTGGGTGAGTGGGCAAATTCATGGCAGATGCAATTTAATGTGGATAAATGTGAAGTTATCCACTTTGGTGGCAAAAATAGGAAAACAGATTATTATCTGAATGGTGGCCGATTAGGAAAAGGGGAGGTGCAACGAGACCTGGGTGTCATTATACACCAGTCATTGAAAGTGGGCATGCAGGTACAGCAGGCGGTGAAAAAGGCGAATGGTATGCTGGCATTTATAGCGAGAGGATTCGAGTACAGGAGCAGGGACGTACTACTGCAGTTGTACAAGGCCTTGGTGAGACCACACCTGGAGTATTGTGTGCAGTTTTGGTCCCCTAATCTGAGGAAAGACATCCTTGCCATAGAGGGAGTACAAAGAAGGTTCACCAGATTGATTCCTGGGATGGCAGGACTTTCATATGAAGAAAGACGGGATCGGCTAGGCTTATACTCGCTGGAATTTAGAAGATTGAGGAGGGATCTGATTGAAACATATACAATCCTAAAGGGATTGGACAGGCTAGATGCAGGAAGATTGTTCCCGATGTTGGGGAAGTCCAGAACGAGGGGCCACAGTTTGAGGATAAAGGGGAAGCCTTTTAGGACCGAGATTAGGAAAAACTTCTTCACACAGAGAGTGGTGAATCTGTGGAATTCTCTGCCACAGGAAACAGTTGAGGCCAGTTCTTTGGCTATATTTAAGAGGGAGTTAGATATGGCCCTTGTGGCTACGGGGATCAGGGGGTATGGAGGGAAGGCTGGGGCAGGGTTCTGAGTTGGATGATCAGCCATGATCATAATAAATGGCGGTGCAGGCTCGAAGGGCTGAATGGCCTACTCCTGCACCTATTTTCTAGGTTTCTATGTTTCTATGTTTCTATTATGGTAAAAGAAACAATAGTGCAGACTGTTACCTAAATGGGGAGAAGGTTCAAACATCAGGCATGCAGAAGGACTTGGGAGTCTTCGTGCAAGACTCCCAGAAGGTTAATTTACAGGATGAATCTTTGGTAAATAGAAGGCAAGTGCAATGTTGGCATTTATTTCATGGGGAATAGAATATAAAAGCAAGGAGATAATTCTGAGCCTTTATAAGACACTGGTCAGGTTGCGCTTGGAAAATTGTCAACAGTTTTGGGTCCCATATCTCAGAAAGGATGTGTTGTCATTGGAGAGAGTCCAGAGGAGGTTCACAAGGATGATTCTGGGAATGAAGGGGTTAACATATGGGGAGTGTTTGGCAGCTTTGGGCCTGTACTCACTGGAATTTAGAGGAATGTGAGTGTATCTCATTGAAACCTTCTGAATGTTGAAAGGATTAGATATGGTGGATGTGCAAAAGATGTTTCCTATGGTGGAGGTATTCAATAGCAGACGAGCACAGCCTCAGAATTGAGAGACAACCTTTTAGGACAGAAGTAAGGAGGAATATTTTTAGAGAGAGAGAGTGGTTAATCTGTGGAATGCTCTGCCACAGACTGCGATAGGGACTAAGTCTGTGGGTATATTTAAGGTGGAAGGTGATAGTTTCCTGATTGGTCAGGGCATCAAAGAATATGGTGAGAAGGCAGGAATATGGGGTTGAGTGGGATCTAGATCAGCCATTGTGGATGGTGGAACAGGTTTAACTGGCTGAATGGCCTAATTCTGCTCCTGTGTCTTATGGTGTATACCTTGCTCAATATTTTGAGGCGACCACTTTGTTAACAGCATCACCATCAATGTCTTGTGCAATATTGTCTACTTCACAGAGACAGAGCCTTGGAGAGCTTCCAAGCTTCTCTCTAACTCATTGCTAATTACTAACTTGGCGATGGATATCACCAAATAATACTTCGATATCCATAGCCCATGGCTTCCGTGCCAATATGTTTGGCTACTTTCTCATGCAGCACAGACAAATTAGACCTTGTGGCACCCTGCTTTACGATCTTCCTCACACTCTGCTAGAATGCACCAATATTAATTTAACATCCAGGATGTGAGGAGGAAGAATGGATCTGAAACCGCTGACAAGAAGCTGTATTACTAACGGCAACACTGAAAATCGGAAAGCAAAAAGATAAAAGCTGAGTTTTATTTGTCACATGTGCATCCACAACATACAGTGAAATGTGTTGTTTGTATCAATAACCATCACAGTCTGAGCATGTGCTGGGGACATAACTTTCAGCTTTTGCAGGTTGAGTCAGTGGTGAGGAAGGCAAATGCAATGTTAGTATTCATTCTGAGAGGACTGAAATATAACAGTAAGGATGTAATGCTGAGGATTTATAAGGCATTGGTGAGGCCTCACGGAGTATTGTGAGCAGTTTTGGGCACCTTAACTAAGAAAGCCTTCAAGAGGAAGGGTTTGGAGGCTTTTGTGCCTCAATGACCCGGAGAGCTATATTGGCTGGAGTCAGAACCTTGTGCTTTCGGCTCTTGGTAATAAGGTCAAGGTGTAGAGGCCAGACTAAGAGTGATCCACCAGTCCTCCAGGTTCAGGGGTTCAGCTCAAGACTAACATACCTGACTGGTCAAAACAAGTTGTTATGGAAACAGCAATGAAGAATCTTTCTACATCTTTCTGTGACTGAGGACCCTGAACCATGCCTGAGGTGCAATCCGGAAGATGGCCAAGGACAGGCAGAGATGGAGGAGTTTCATTGCTGCCCTGAGTGCCTGTGGTGTAACAGACAGTAAGTAAGTATCTAAGAAAGGATGTGTTGACATTAGACAGGCTTCAAAGGAGGTTCATGAAAATGATTTCAGGATTGAAAGACTTGTCATATGTGCAGTGTTTAGTAGCTCTGGTCTGTACTCACTGGAATTTAGAAGATTGAGGGGAGATCTCATTGAAATCCATCAAATGTTGAAAGGCCTCAATTCAGTGGATGTGTAGAGAATGTTTCCTATGGTGGGGGAGTCTAAGACCGGAAGACACAGCCTCAGACTAGAAGGACGTCCATTTAGAACAGAGATGAAGAGGAATTTCTTTAGCAGAAGAGTGTGAATCTGTGAAATTCATTGCCACAGACAGCTGTGGAGGCCAAGTCATTGGGTATATTTGAGGAAGAGATAGATTCTTGATTGGTCATGGCATGAAGGGATACGGGGAAAAGGCAGGAGATTGGGCCTGAGAAGGAAATGGATGAGTAGACTTGATGGGCCAAATGGCCTAATTCTTCTCCTATATCTTATGGTCTTATGAGCCACTTCCGGCACAAACATAGCGTGCTCACAACTCACTAACCCTCACCTGTACATCTTTGGACTGTGCGAGGAAACTGAAGTACCCAGGGGAAGCCCACACGGTCACAGGCAGAAGGTGCAAACTCCTTACAAACACGATTGGAATCGAACCCTGACCTACCGATCACCAAACTCTGACATGGACGGTCCCAAGCCCAGTGTGAAAGGGGGAGGGTTGGGCATCGGGCTAGCAACCTCATCCTATAAAAAGTCAGAGCTACAGGAGCACCAACAGAAGCTCTAAAGTCTTCGTTCCTGGCAGAGGAAGGAATCACCAAGAAGATGGCTAGAGTTGGGGACAACTCGACTGCCTGGCTGAGGACAGACGACTCTGGTGAACTGTTCTTGGCAGACCATGGCCCCGTAGGGGTGATGGGGCTTAACCTTTTGATCACTAGTGCTGCAGAGCTTTGCCTGAACAGCTACACTACTGGGTATTCATCAATACCTTGCAGAATGGTTGCTGCTCACTGGATGGTTTGGTTTCTCGCACCTTTCTCTGTAAATTCTGGAGACTGCTCGGTGTGAAAATCCCAGGAGATCAGCAGTTTCTGAGATACTCAAACCACAATGTCTGACAAATATTCCAAGATCAAAGTCACTTAGATCACATTTCTTCTGCATTCTGATATATGGTCTGAACAACAACTGAACCTCTTGACCATGTCTGCATGCTTTTATGCATTGAGTTGCTGCCACATGATTGGCTGATTAGATCTTTGCGTTAATGAGGTGTACAGGTGTACCTGATAGTGCCACTGAGTGTAAATACCAATACTCCTAATGTCTACTTCTCACTTGTAGTCTTTCTCTTGGTTTTCCTGATGGGCACACTTGAGAAGGAAATACAGGCATTGATTTCTGGGCCTCACAAACAAAATGCTGGAGGAACCCAGCAGGCCAGGTAGCATATATGGAGGGGAATAAACAGTTGATATTTTGGGCCAAGACCCTTTATCAGGACTTGAAAGGAAGGGGGAATGTGCCAGAATAAAAAGGTGGACAAGGTAGAAGATGATAGGTGAAGTCAGGTGGGTGGTGGATAGGTGAAGCAAGAAGCTGGGAGGTGGAAGGCAGAAAGGGTAAAGGTCCGGAGAAGAAGAAACCTCTTAGAAGAATGGACCAAAGAAGAAAGGGAATGAGGAGAGGCACCGGTGGGAGGCAATAAGCAGGTAATGAGAAGAGGTAAGAGGCCAGAGAGGGAATTGAAGAAAAGGGACAGGGTGTCTTCTCTTCTTCCTGAGGAACAGGCACCCTGTCTGGCTGCAGCCAAGGTGAGGAGGACCATCATTGGGATAACCCATGCAAAGCTGTAGGGTCAGACGACATACATGGTCAGGTGCAGCCCAGCTAACAAAGACCTTAATGGACATCTTTAATATCTGTTTACAACAGCCCACTCACTGTCTCTGCAAGGTTCAAGGCAGCTACCATTATTCCCATGCCCAGTACACTCTTGAACAATCATGAAGTGCTTTGAGTGGCTGGTAATGGATCATATAAAATCCCACCTTCCAGTTACATTGGACCCTTTCTAGTCCATCTACCACTCAAACCGATCCACTGATGATGCCATAGCCCTGACCCTCCACTCCAACCTGTCCCACCTCGAAAACAATGCCTCATTCGCCAGGATGATGCTCATCGACTTCAGCTCAGCATTTAACACCATCATCCCTCAGAGGCTGGTGGGTAAATTGTCCTCAATAGGACTTAACACTCTTCTCTGTAACTGGACCATGGACTCTTTGATGGAACCCAGTCAGTCTGAGTTGGCAGGAACATCTCAAGCTCCATCCTGCTGAGCACTGGTGCCCTCCCCCCCCACGGGTGTGTGCTCAGTCCGCCGCTGACCCACACCTGCACTGCCAGATTCAGCTCAAACCCCATCATCAGGTTTGCTGATCACACTACAGTGGTTGGCTTCATCAGCAACAATGATAAGTTGGCATTAACAGAGGCTTGTCAAGTGGTGTAAGCAACACCTGAGTCTCAAAGCGGACAAGACAAAAGAGGTGATTGTACTCTTTAGGAAGGCACAGGCTAACCAATCAACGACTCTGTCTTGGAGAGAGTGACTTGGTGTGCACATAACAGACTATCTAATCTGGACCCACAACACCTCCTCATTAGTCAAGAAGGCACAGTTGTGCATATACTTTCCAAGGACATTGGGGGAGGGAAGCCTTGCATGCCACATTCTAACACTCTCTACAGGAGCACCATCGAGGGTCCTGCCTGTCTGCATCATCGTGTGGTACGGAAGCTGAAAGGCATCGGACCGCAGGACCCTACAGAGGACAGTAAAACCACTGAGAGGATCACATTATAGACAAAGGGCCCAAAGCATTGCTGAGGATCCCTACCACCCATCCCACAATCTCTCTGACCCAGTACTGTCAGGAAGAAGATACAGGAGCTTCAGGACTAGAACTGCCTGACTGGGTAACAACTTCTTCCCTCAGGCTGTGAGACTAATGAATACCCTGCCACCACTGAGGTCTCGTTGCTAGGTCAGTGAGCTGTTTACTGTTTACCTGTGCTACACACTATTTGCATTTTGAATGGTATTTTATTAACTTATTTATGGTAATATTTTTGTTTACATGCTGTGTGTGATATATGTTTTGTGGGTGCACCATGATCCGGAGGAATATTGTTTCGTTTGGTTGTATCTGTGTAGAGTCAGATGACAATACACTTGAACTTGAAATTGAGGAAAGGGGGGCGGGTAGAAGTTACCAGAAGGAGAAATCGATGATCAGATAGGAGGCTACCCAGATGGAACATGAGATTTTGCTCCTTTACCCAGAGGGTGCTCTTATCGTAGTAAAAGAGGAAGCCATGGACTGAATGGAAATGGAGATAAGAGCATCATTCCAGATGAAGGGGGCTTGGTCGGAAACATTGACTGTGTGTTCTTTTCCATCAATGCCATCTGGTCTGCTGAGTTCCTCCAACATTTTCAGGGTGTTGCATAGGAGATAAAACGCTTGGCTACTGGGAAATTCAGTTTTTGCAGATGGAGAGAAGGTGGTTGACAAAGCGGTTCCCCAATCTGAGCTTGGTGCTTTATTTTGGATCCAGTCATCAGACTGCTAGCAAATTTATTGCTTCCAGTACAGCAGGAGCAGCTCGCTAAGCCATGCATGTTACAGACAAGTAAATGAACGTCAATTTGCCTTAATGAAATAGTAAGTAAAAGTAGATGGTGCAATTGTTTTAGTCAATAAGTCTTGCATATGGGGATTAGGCAGGATACAAGTTCTAAAGCAATGAGGACACAAGGTTACTTACATCTTGGTGTGTAATTCTCACCGAGGTAGCTTAAACCTGATCCCCTAACATCTGCAGATATTAACCTATCAAGCTCTCCTTGGAGACGTCTGGTCTGTCAGCAAAAGTCTTGTCCCTCTTGGGTCAGCATGGGAGCATAGCGCTTTACAATGCCAGTGACCCAGGTTCAAATCCCGCTGATGTCTGTAAAGAGTTTGTACGTTGTCCCTTTGACAGCACTGGTTTCCTCAGGTCCTCAGGTTACCTCCCAAATTCCAAAGATGTACAGATTAGTAGGTTAATTGGTCACTTGGGTGTATCTGGACATTGTGGGCTTGTTGGGCCAGAAGCACTTTTTACCATGCTGTATCCAGAAATAAATTATATATTTATCACCTGGATCTGTTGTTCCGCCTGGAGTGGAGAGTGGAGCTAACCCCAGTTGCCTGCCTGCACTCGTCAAAGACAAATGTATAAAATTGGATATCATTAATGTCACAACTTACAGTGCCAGCCGTCTTGCATCAATTTGTGCATTCTTCCCGTGGGTTTCCGAGTTCAAAGTTCAAAGTATATTTATTATCAAAATACGTAGAGTATACTTTATACAGTCTTGAGATTCATCTTCTTGCAGGCAGCCACCAAACAGAAACACAAATAGAATCCACAGAACCCCCACACAACAAAGGCCATCAAACACCCCACGTGTGAAAAATGAACAGATTGTGCAAGTCATTAAGGTAAACAGAAAACACGCAGAACGTGAACTGTGGAGTCCCTGAAAGTGAGTCCAGAGTCACAGGGTCAGTTCAGCGCTGAGGTGAGTTCCCGTTTCCGCCCACATTCCAATGACTCACTGGTTAGGGTTAGTAAGTTGTGGGCAGGAGCATGACGACACTTGCGAGCTGCTCTCACAACATCCTCGGATTGTGTTGGTCGATGACACAAACCACCCATTTCACTGTTTCAGTGCTCCTGGGACAAATAAAGCTAAACTTTTCATCTTCATGAAGGGAACAGAGAAAGTAAGCTGTGTCGTTAGGTAGGAATCATCATTGCATAAAAACTTGGAACTTTCCAGAAGGACTCCATTAACATGTGGCTTAGTGGAAATTTCCTAAGGCCATTATAAAACTATAATACATAATTACACAGATCACTAAGGAACTGTCCTGTGATCCAGATTTAAGATTGTTGTACAATCAGAATCAGAATCAGGTTTATTATCCCTGATATGCAAAACATATAACACTACAGCACAGTACAGGCCCTTCGGCCCACAATGGTTTACTGACCCTTTAATCCACAAACGTTTGTACTTTAAGATCAGTCTCACTCTTCCCTCTTACATAGCCCACCATTTTCCTATCATCCATGTGCCTGACCAAGAATCTCTTAAATATGCAAAGAAAACGTGCCTGTTCGCAGCTGGCCTCTCCTGGAGAAATCTCTAGTTTATTAGTGCGTTTCCAGTCTCACTGTATCTCCTTCACAGTGGCATACGGTTTAGTACAATGCTTTACCCGCGCTGCCTGTAAGGAGTTTGTATGTCTCCCCGTGACTGCTTGGCTTTCCTCCGGGTGCTCTGGTTTCCTCCCACAGCCCAAAGACCTACCGGTTGATGGGTTAATTGCTGATTGTAGATGACCAAGCTTGTGATTAGGCTGGGGGTGAAATCAGTGGGTTGCTGGGAGGTGCAACTCAAGGGACCGGAAAGGCCTGTTCTGTGTTGTACCTCAATAAATAAAGTTTTGCCATTTCCACTGCAGATCCCACTATTCCCTGACGACTGTCACCTCTCCAAAGTTCCATCCTGAGTCTGACCACACAACTTCCGAGTCATCCCACGTTGTCACTGACTTCTCAACTGGCAGGGCCTACCATTCCGTCTCCCCAGGAATGGATACTCAGGGAGCAAAGGCTCTTCGCTCCCAACTCTTTGTCCTTGAAAGGAAGTCCATGGATTGCGAAATCAGTTCGGTATTGAGTGAGTGAAGTTACCCATACCGGTTCAAGAGCCCTGATGGCTGAGGGGTGATACGAACTCCTTACTGACAGCAGCAGGGATTGCACCTGGGTCACAGGCGCTGTATTAGTGTAATGCTAACCGCCACACTCTCGTGATCTTGTAGAGATATACAAAATTCTGAAGGGTATGGATAGGGTAAGTGCAAGCAGACTTTTTTCCACTGAGGCTGGGTGAGACTAGAGCTAGAGGTCATAGGTTAAGAGTGAAAGGTGAAACGTTTAAGGGGAACATGAGAGGGAACCTTACTCAGAGGGTGGTGACCCTAACACTAACCCAATGCATCAGTGGCACCAGCCTACCCACTATTAAGGACATATATACAGTACAGAAAGGAGCTGGAAAAGGGCCAGTAACATCACAAAGGATCCTAGCCACCCTGCTCATGGACTGTTTGTCCCACTCCCATTAGGGAGGAGTCTATGTAGCATCCACACCAGGAGCACCAGACTCAAAAACAGTTACTTTCCCCAAGCAGTGAGGCTAATCAACACCTCTACCCACTGACCCACCCCTCCACACCCCCAGCCGCCACTACAAACCCATCACCTAGTGTCACTTTATGTACATACAGTCAGTCTATGTGTATAACAATTACTTGTACATTGTGTTTCATGGAATTGCTTTTACATTTATATTGTTTTGTTTTATTGTGTTCACACGCTTATTGCATGTTTATGCTGCAAAAAGTAACAGTCTCTTTGTTCTCTTTTACACTCGTCTACTGAAGAATGACAATAAATGGTCTTGGATCTTGAACTTCAATGCCAGTCTGCTGGCTCCTGCCAATTCAAGAAGTATACAATGAGGAGATGCCATTACAATCGTCCAATCCTTACTTGGGCTAATACTCATTACAAAACATTCGCAAACAGGAGAGAGGAAGCTTTTCAACATTCACTTTGTGGCCACTTGATTAGTTACCTCCTGCATGGTACCTAATAAAGTGAACGCTGAGTGTGTGTTTGTGACCTTCTGCTGCTGCAGCCCATTCGCTCCAATATTCGATGTGTTGTGCTCTTCTGCATATCACTGTTTTAACACTTCTTTTTTTTTGAGTTATTTATTTGAGTTACTGTCACCCTCCTGTCAGTTTGAAACAGTCTGGCCATTCTCTTCTGACCTTTCTCATTAACAAGAGGTTTTGACCCACAGAACTGTCGCTCACTGGATTTTCTTTTTTGTTTTTCACACCATCCTTTGTAAACTCTGGAGACTGTTGTATATGAGATCAGCAGTTTCTGAGATTCTCAAACCACCCCATCTGGCATCAACAATCCTTCCATGGTCAATGTCACTGAGGTCTCATTTCTTCCTCATTCTAATGTTTGTTCTGAACAACAGCTGAGCCTCTTGACCATGCCTACATGCTTTTACACTTTGAATTGTTGAAACATAATTGACTGATTAGATATTTGCATTTCCGAGCAGGTGTATAGGTGTACCTAATAAAGTGGCCACTGAGTGTAAATCACTAACAAGGAAACCACACAAAACACGTCTAATATTGACTTCCACTCTCAGCGTGGAGTCCAAAATTGGACAGAACCTTAAATCAATTTTACAGACGACCTTAACAGTTTCTTGATGGGTGGATAAAGTTAAAATTGCCCCGACCGTCTCTGAAAGCTAAAAGGCCACTCTTGTTTCCAGTCTTCCATAAATCCTTCGAGAAGGAGAGGGAAGGCTAACACTTTCAGTTGAATGATTTTGAAGTCTGCATAGGAAACAGAGTTAACAGCGCTTTATCATTGCCTTTCAGGAGTCCCTCTTTCATCTTAGAGCTGATTTTCAGTACAGAAAAGAAACATCAAAAATACAATTGGACTGTAGCACCTCAGAAGAATTTGAAGAAATTATTTTTTTGACCTCAGAAGCAAAAAGCTCTCAAAAGAATAATGCAATACTATTCGATGGCATTTACAGGTAAAACCTTTTCTATTCAAGGTTCTAGCAAAAAAAAATCAGCTACATCCTATTTGGTTCATGATTAAAATTCATAGGCTCAAGGCAAGGAACAGATGCAGAGGCAATTTTAGACTGGCCATATATGAGTTCTACAAAATTAATTTGACAGGTTTGCATTGAAGTACTGATCAATACTCACTTACTGCGGCTGGTGCAAAGCAGAGCATACAACAGGCTGCACGATCGAGAGGGGAAAGAAATGACTTTTTGTTACTTCTGCCCCAGCCCTCACTCACATCAGTGGCCTGACCTTAACCCACCGATCAGCTGCGTTTAACATGACAAAAGAAGGCTTCTCCCTGCAAAAAAAAATCACCTTTGATTTTCTCTTCATGCTTTCCTCGCTGTCTCTCTTCACCCTTTTGACCCCTCTCTTTTCCCTTCGCTTTGCATCTTTGTTTATCCACATTCATTTGGAAATACTTATAATTCAACTTCCCCACTGCAAATCAGGACCTAACCTCTTCTCATTGCTACTGTCAGGGAGGAGGTACAGAAGCTAAGACACTCACACTCAATGTTTTAATAGCAGCTACTTCCCCTCCACTATCAGGTTTCTGAATGGTCCATGAACTGTGAATATTCATTCCCTCAATTCCCCTTTTTGTACAATATTTATTTATTTTGTAATCCACAGAAATTTTAAGTCTTTGCAGTGAACCGCTGCCATAGGAGAACAAATTGCACATCATATAAGTCAGTGCTAAATAAACTTGACTCTGGTGCTCTGACCATAAGATTGCCAGCCTCCAAAAGATGATTCGGAAACTAGTGCTGAATGAAAAGAATAGAATATTGTTCATTTTTTTGCTGGCATTTCTGTGCAAAATTGAGGACTTCTGCTCTAATTCCTGGCTGACGTCAACTGGAACTGCTCAGTCATGTCATCTAGTGGGAACAGTTTCTATTTGTTACAAACCTCTTCACTGTACCTCTCTAAACTGGAACTGAAATTCGCCAGAAACCTCAGGCAGTTAAGTCACATCTGTGAAAAATAATTCTTTAACTTTTGCATTTGAGAAATGAAGCACATTCAAAAAAACCCGAGAAAAAATACAAACCAGTGCATGTGGAATCACAAACAAGAGAAAATCTGCAGATGTCAGAGATCCAGAGCCACACACACACAATGCTGGAGGAACTCAGATGGTCAGGCAGCCTCGACGGAAAAGAGTAAACGCAAGAGATTCTGCAGATGCTGAAAATCGAAGGAACACACACAAGATGCTGGAGGAACTCAGCAGTCAGGCAGCATCGATGGAAAAGAATAGTCAATGTTTCAGGACAAGACCCTTCAACAGAACTGGAAAAAAGATGAGGTCTGAGTAAGAAGGTAGGGGAAGGGGAGGAAGAAGTATAAGGTGGTAGTTGATAGGTGATTTTGTGTGTGTTGCCAGTGCATGTGGATTTTGTTATCAAAAGACCCTAATACCATAAGACATAGGAGTAGAATTAGGCCATTTGGCCCATTGAGTCCTCCACCATTCCATCATACTTTCCCTCTCAGCCCCACTCTCCTGCCTTCTCCCTGTAACCCTTGATACCCACGACCTTCAGATCGCTAGTCCAAAGCCCTAACCACTTGGCCACGTGCCACACCTTTGGATCAGAGCTGAGGAGGAATTTCTTGATTAGTAAGGGTGTTTGAGAACGGAACAGATAAACAGATCAAAGACTTGGCAAAAGATGTTCAGGATGCCAAAAAGTTCAAAATGCATCCCACCGGCACCATATGCCCTGTGCGAGTGGCTGTCATCACCATGGCAAAGAGTACATATTGACTTTGCTGGGCCATTTTTGGTCTCTGTGTTCCTGACTGCTGTGGATGCTCATTTGAAGCAGCCAGAGGTCATACCAAATAAGTCAACTACCTCAGCAAAGACTGTCTCTGCTCTGAGGATTATCTTCACTATAAATGGCTTGCCAGAACAAATTGTGAGTGACAACAGACCACAATACATGTCAGAAGAATTCCGACTATTGATGAAGAGAATAACATCAGGTGTTTCAAGACAGTTCCTCACCACCCTGCAATGAATGGGTTAGCTGAAAAGTTTATCCAAGCCTTCAACAACTCCATTAAAGTGATGGACAAGAAGAAGGTTTCTCTACAGCACAAGGTGGACAACTTCCTTTTTGTGTAATGGAACTCTATTCGTGCAACAGCAAATCGAACAGGAATCTGAGATCTCGCATAGACCTCCTGAAACCAGATCTACGTTGGGAAGTGCAGAATTAACAGTTCAGACAGTTGCCAAGTGAATCAGCAAGGAGCTTCAAGATTGGACAGGAAGCCCTAGTGCGTGATTACTGAGAAGACAAGTGAACACCCAGTAGGATAGCTACAAGAACTGGACCGCTGATGTACACAGTGGATGTCGGAGATCAGACATGGGGACACTGGATGATCAACCCAAAGAGCACACCTGGGTCAACTGCATCCAACAAGACGGACACATTACAGTCACCGGACTGACCTCTCAGTGACAGCGATGTGACACTGGAAACCTACCAAACCTGATGTCACTCCACAGGTCCAGAGGCGCTATCCTGAAAGAAACAGTGTGTTCCCAAAAGACTGAACCTTTAGAACTGTGAAGTTAGTTATGGACTGTTATTGTGAGAGCACATTTATTTGGAATATGGGTTTATGAACAGAAAATGGAATGTTTTGTACATATACAGTTGTATGTTGCATTAATCTAAAGAGGGAGTGTGTAATGCATGAATCTATTGCTTTCAAAACAATGACCCCCCCAACCACACACTATCTCTCCCTCTCTCTCTCTCTCTCTCCCTCTGTCTCTGTCTCTCTCTCACTATCTCTCTCTCTCCCTCTCTCTCTCTCTCTCTGTCTCTCTCTCTCTCTCTCTCTCTCTCTCATGTGAATACACCAGTTAAAACCAAATCCTGCAACCATGCTTTCATTTCACCAATATGTAGTCGTGCACAGACACAACAACTGCTGTGTGTGTTAATGCCAGGAGATCAGCAGTTTCTCAGATACTCAAAGCACCCTGTCTGGTACCAACAATTATTCCTTGGTCAAAGTCACTTAGATCACAGTTCTTGTCCAGTCTGATGTTTGGTCTGAGCAACAACCAAACCTCATAAACACAAGAAATTCTTGTGAGGAAATGTATTAGAACTAGACTTTGGGCACAAGCGATTCTGCAGATGCTGGAAATCCAGAGCAACGCACACAAAATGCTGGAGGAACTCAGCAGGTCAGGCAGCATCAAGGGAGACGAAATACAGTCGACATTTTGGGCTGAAACGCTTCATCAGAACTGAACCACTTGACCATGTCTGTATGCATTTATGCCTCGAGTTGCTGCCATGTGATTGGCTGATTAGATATTTGCAGGTGTGCAGGTGTACAGGTGTACCTAATAAAGTGGCCACTGTGTGTATTTACACCTATTGTACCTAGCACTGTAATAGTCAGAGAACACAAAGTACGTGGATGATGTACACAGCTGCTAAGCTGGACAAAAGAGAAAAGGGAATCAACCAGACCGCGCTGCTCTTTAAAACGTAAAGAGAATGGCTGGAAATGACAAGCAACCCGGGACTATTATCTCATCTTAGCACAGGACTTGGCAGAATGAAAAATATTCTTCGTTACTCCACAAAGAATTCCAAGGCAATGTAATTTAAGACCATAATACATACAAAATCCTACAAAAAGTAGTGAATGCGGCCCAGTCCATCACGGGTAAAACCCTACACAAAGTTTTATCGCAGGAAAGCAGCATCCATCATCAGGGACCCCACCACCCAGACCATGCTCTCTTCTCACTGCTGCCATCAGGAAGGAGGTACAGGAGCCTCAGGACCCACACCACCACGTTCAGGGACAGTTACTCTTGAACCAGAGGCAATAATTTCACTCACACCCAACATTGAACTGTTCCAAAAACTATGGACTCACTTTCAAGGACACTACATCTCATGTTATTGATATTTATTACTTGCTTATTTATTTATTTTCTTTTGTATTTGCGCAGTTTGTTGTCTAATGCCCAAGTTGGTGCTATCTTTCATAGATTCTATTGTAATTATTATTTTATTATGGATTTATTGAGTGTGCCCACAAGAAAATAAATCTCAGAGCTGTATACGATGACATACATGCACTTCCATAACAAATTTGCTTTGATTTTGCCATAGGAGCAGAATTAGGCCATTCAACCCATCGAATTTGCTCTGCCATTCCATCATGGCTGATTTACTGTCCCTCTCAATCCCATTCTCCTGCCTCTACACCCATCTACATAGAACATAGAATAGTACAGCACAGTACAGGCCCTTTGGCCCACAATGTTGTGCTGACCCTCAAACCCTGCCTCCCATATAAGCCCCCAAATTAAATTCCTCCATATACCTGTCCAGTAGTCTCTTAAACTTCACTAGTGTATCTGCCTCCACCACTGACTCTGGCAGTGCATTCCACACACCAACCACTCTCTGAGTAAAAAACCTTCCTCTAATATCCCCCTTGAACTTCCCACCCCTTATCTTAAAGCCATGTCCTCTTGTATTGAGCAGTGGTGCCCTGGGGAAGAGGCGCTGGCTATCCACTCTATCTGTTCCTCTTAATATCTTGTACACCTCTATCATGTCTCCTCTCATCCTCCTTCCCTCCAAAAAGTAAAGCCCTAGCTCCCTTAATCTCTGATTGTAGTGCATACTCTCTAGACCAGGCAGCATCTTGGTAAATCTCCTCTGTTCCCTTTTCAATGCTTCCACATCCTTCCTATAGTGAGGTGACCAGAACTGGACACAGTACTCCAAGTGTGGCCTAACCAGAGTTTTATAGAGCTGCATCATTACATCGCGACTCTTAAACTCTATCCCTCGACTTATGAAAGCTAACACCCCATAAGCTTTCTTAACTACCCTATCCACCTGTGAGGCAACTTGCAGGGATCTGTGGACATAAACCCCCAGATCCCTCTGCTGCTCCACACTACCAAGCATTCTGCCATTTACTTTGTACTCTGCCTTGGAGTTTGTCCTTCCAAAGTGTACCACCTCACACTTCTCCGGGTTGAACTCTATCTGCCACTTCTCAGCCCACTTCTGCATCCCATCAATGTCTCTCTGCAATCTTTGACAATCCTCTACACTACAACACCACCAACCTTTGTGTCATCTGCAAACTTGCCAACCCACCCTCCTACCCCTACATCCAGGTCATTAATAAAAATCATGAAGAGTAGAGGTCCCAGAACAGATCCTTGTGGGACACCACTAGTCACAATCCTCCAATCCGCATGTACGCCCTCCACCACGACCCTTTGCCTTCTGCAGGCAAGCCAATTCTGAATCCACCTGGCCAAACTTCCCTGGATCCTATGCCTTCTAACTTTCTGAATAAGCCTACCATGTGGAACCTTGTCAAATGCCTTACTAAAATCCATATAGATCACATCCACTGCACTACCCTCATCTATATACCTGGTCACCTCCTCAAAGAACTCTATCAGGTTTGTTAGACATGATCTGCCCTTCACAAAGCCATGCTGACTGTCCCTGATCAGACCATGATTCTCTAAATGCCCAGAGCTCCTATCTCTAAGAATCTTTTCCAACAGCTTTCCCACTACAGATGTAAGGTTCACTGGTCTATAATTACCCGGACTATCCCTACTACCTTTTTTGAACAAGGGGACAACATTTGCCTCCCTCCAATCCTCCGGTACCATTCCCATGGACAACGAGGACATAAAGATCCTAGCCAGAGGCTCAGCAATCTCTTCCCTCGCCTTGTGGAGCAGCCTGGGGAATATTCCGTCAGGCCCCGGGGACATATCCATCCTAATGTATCTTAACAACTCCAACACCTCCTCTCCTTTAATATCAACATGCTCCAGAACATCAACCTCACTCATACTGTCCTCACTATCATCAAGTTCCCTCTCATTGGTAAATACCGAAGAGAAGTATTCGTTGAGGACCTCGCTCACTTCCACAGCCTCCAGGCACATGTTCCCACCTTTATCTCTAATTTGTCCTACCTTCACTCCTGTCATCCTTTTTTTCTTCACATAATTGAAGAATGCCTTGGGGTTTTCCTTTACCCTACTCGCCAAGGCCTTCTCATGTCCCCTTCTTGTTCTTCTCAGCCCCTTCTTAAGCTCCTTTCTTGCTTCCCTATATTCCTCAATAGACCCATCTGATCCTTGCTTCCTAAACCTCATGTATGCTGCCTTCTTCCACCTGACTAGATTTTCCACCTCACTTGTCACCCATGGTTCCTTCACCCTACCATTCTTTATCTTCCTCACTGGGACAAATGTATCCCTAACATCCTGCAAGAGATCTCTAAACATCGACCACATGTCCATTGTACATTTCCCTGCAAAAACATCATCCCAGTTCACACCCGCAAGTTCTAGCCTTATAGCCTCAAAATTTGCTCTTCTCCAATTAAAAATTTTCCTGTCCTCTCTGATTCTATCCTTTTCCGTGATAATACTAAAGGCCAGGGAGCGGTGGTCACTGTCCCTCAGATGCTCACCCACTGAGAGATCTGTGACCTGACCCGGTTCATTACCTAGTACTAGATCTAGTATGGCATTCCCCCTAGTCGGCCTGTCCACGTACTGTGACAGGAATCCATCCTGGACACACTTAACAAACTCTGCCCCATCTAAACCCTTGGAACTAATCAGGTGCCAATCAATATTAGGGAAGTTAAAGTCACCCATGATAACAACCCTGTTATTTTTGCACCTTTCCAAAATCTGCCTCCCAATCTGCTGCTCTGTATCTCTGCTGCTACCAGGGGGCCTATAGAATACTCCCAATAGAGTAACTGCTGCCTTCCTGTTCCTGACTTCCACCCATATTGACTCAAAAGAGGATCCTGCTACATTACCCACCCTTTCTGTAGCTGTAATAGTATCCCTGACCAGTAATGCCACCCTCCTCCCCTTTTTCCGCCCTCTCTATCCCTTTTAAAGCACTGAAATCCAGGAGTATTGAGAATCCATTCCTGCCCTGGTGCCAGCCAAGTCTCTGTAATGGCCACTACATCATAATCCCATGTATGTATCCAAGCTCTCAGTTCATCACCTTTGTTCCTGATGCTTCTTGCATTGAGGTACACACATTTCAGCCCTTCTACCTTACTGTCTTTACACCATTTATTCTGCTTCTCTTTCCTCAAAGCCTCTCTGTATGTTAGATCTGGCTTTACTCCATGCACTTTTTTCACTGCTCTATCGCTCTGGGTCCCATCCCCTTCGCAAATTAGTTTAAACCCTCCCGAACCATGCTAGCAAACCTACCTGCAAGGATATTGCTCCCCTTCGAGTTCAGGTGCAACCCATCCAATCTGTACAGGTCCCACCTTCCCCAGAAGAGATCCCAATGATCCAAAAATCTAAAACCCTGCTCCCTGCACCAACTCCTCAGCCACGCATTCAACTGCCATCTCCTCCAATTCTTACCATCACTGTCAGGTAGCACTGGCAGCAATCCTGCCACCGTGATTCACACCTGGTCGGTCGTCCCCGTCAACAGTATCCAGGACGGTAAACTTATTATTCAGGGGAATGGCTACAGGGGTGCTCTGCACTACCTGTCTGCTCACCTTCGCTTTCCCCCTTCTGACTGTCACCCAACGACCTGTTTCTGACAGCCTAGGTGTGACTACCTCCCTGTAGCTCTCATCTATGACTGCCTCATTCTCCCTTATGAGTCGAAGGTCATCCAGCTGCTGCTCCAGATTCCTAACATGGTCTTCCAGATCACCCAGCCGTATGCACTTCTGGCAGATGTGACTCTGCAGGAGAGGGGCGTTCCCCCAAGACTGCCACATCTCACATGAGACGCACATCACCATTTCAGGAGACATTGTAAAGACTAACTGCGAGCAAGCTTGTCCTCCGCCTCTTCTCGTCGAAGCCTCTCGAGTCAAAGCCTCAAAGCTCCACTCCTTCACTGGCCCACTCACTCAGTGGCCAGTGGCCGCTTTCCATCTCTGGCAATGAATTCCACACATCCACCACCCTCTGGCTAAAGAAATTCCTCCCCTCTTCATTTCTGTTCTAAATGAGTGTCCCTCTATTCTGAGGCTGCACTCCCCCCCACCCCACCCCCCCCCCGGTCACAGACTCCCCCACTACAGGAAACATCTCTCCCTATCCACTCTACCTTGGTGTTTCAATATTTGATAGGTTTCAGTGAGATCCCCCCTCATTCTTCTAAACTCCAGTGGTACTGACCCACAGCCATCACCTGCTCCTCATATATTAACCCTTTAATTTCTGGGAGCTGCCTCTTTGAACCCTCTCCAATGCCAGCACATCTTTTCTTAGATAAGGAATGCTAAAACTGCTCACAATACCACAAGTACAGTCTGAGCATTGCCTTATAAAGCCTCAGCATTACATCCTTGCTTTTATAGACCACTCTTCTCAAAACGGATGCAGTCTTAAGTTCAAGCATAAAAAGTACTGCATTTGATAAACATCTACGGAATACAATACTTAACAAAGGGGGTTCGTCTGGTACAGGCAGCCCTCTCCTGAGCTTATTCATTTTCACAGTTGGAGCCACTCTTGTAGTCATAGATAAAATTCCGATTCCTGAGCACCTGGGGCAAGAGTCGGCAAGGAGGCATGTAGGGATGGTTCGCACAATCCATCAAGTTGAAGTGAAACTCTCCCGTTACTCCTGGTGGCTCACTGAAATGCTTTAGCTGTGCTTGACTTTACACAATTAATAGCGGACTGTTTGTTCTGTACCCGAGCGCGTCTGTGGGGGAGACCAGTTCTGTTGGGAGGAAGGTACCTCTCACCTTTAATTATATTCGTAGAGATGATCATTTATGCAAAAACGAATGAAGAAACAGACATTGGGACGTCCTGAATTAGAATTGGAATCAGGTTTATTATCACTAACAGATGTTTGTGGTATCAGTACAGTGTAAGACATAAACAGTATCAGTTACAAGAAGAATAGAAAACATAAATAAGTGGTGTGAAAAGAGACTGAGGTAGTAAGGTAGTGTTCACGGGTCATTCAGAAATCTGATGGCAAAGGGGAAGAAACTGTTCGCTGAGTCAATCTCCTGTACCTCCTCTCTGATGGTAGTAATGAGAAGAGGACATCCTTCATTCCTCCCTCTCCCACCCACCCAGCTTCCCCCTCACCTGGTCTCACCCATCACCTGCCAGCTTGTCCTCCTCCTCCTCTCATCTCCTTATTCTGGCTTCTTCCCCCTTCCTTTTCAGTCCTGATGAAGAGTCTCGGCCCGAAGTGTTGACTGCTTATTCCCCTCCGTCGATGCTGCCTGACACCCCCCCCCCCCGCCCCTGCTGAGTGATACAGTATTTTGTCTATGTTGCTCTGGATTCCCAGCGACTCTCATGTTTAATGTTTCTCGATAATATTTTTGTGATGAAAAATAGATGCAGTCTGATTTCTAGGCGCTGTTATGAAACCTTGCAGTCTGCCTTTCCCGCCAAAGGGTACAGCTACCCATGGAAACTCAGAACATAGAACACAGAATGTAACGCGCCGTTTGCCAGCATGTGCTGTACGCTCCTTTTAGACGGGCTCCAGCTTGAGCTGAGATTACCTCCGGACACAGAAGTAACTGCAGGCAGTTACAGAAAAAGAGGGATAGAGGAGAGAGAGAGAGGGGGGAGAGAGTGGGTGAAAAAGAGAGAAAGAGGAAAAGAGGGAGAGGGAGAGACAGACAGACAGAAGGATATTGTTTGCAATGTTGTCAGTCATGCCTGGATAAGTCCAGCATTCATCCAAGGAAGTTAAGTGTATTCCATCATCCTCTGCACCCGTGCCTTGTACGGGTGTCAGAAGAGGATGAACTCAGCACTGGGTACCTGCTCCTTGAGCTAGGATAGTATGTTGTTGGACCCCGTTGAGTTTCTGTGTACGACAATGCTCAGAGTGACGGAGGACACACAATAGCCACTGTTTCTGGCTATTGTGGCTGCCTGACTGTCTGGTGTGGATGTTTATGCTCTCCATTGTTGGCGTTGACGTTGTGAGTCTTGCTGAATGCCCTGGCTTGCTTCGCTTGTTGAAAGCATGTGAATGGTGTTGAATAGTACGACATCATTAGTGAACACCCACCATTCTGACAGTACGGGAGAAAGGGTGTTTTTATGATGTGAGGGGATCCAGGAGTGCCCCTATTAACTGTTTGGAGAGAGACAGAGAGAGACATTCATCATTGATGGTCTGTTTGGAAAGGAGAGAGAGACAAAGATGAACAGTTGGACTGTCACTTTAAGGCATTGGAAGTAACTCTGGATTTTTCCTGAGTTTGGAGTTGGAGACAGCACCGAGCAGCTCGAAAGTTGCTGTGGTGACCAAAGGCAGCTTGTTCGTGTTACTTCCAAGGACTTGTTGCCTGCTTGTGCATTTCTTTACAGACAAAGGAAGGAGGGACTCTTTGACTGAAGCTCAGCACAGAGAAATAAATGGGAGGTCAGATGATACAGACCTCAGACACATGATCTGGACACTGAATGAGCATTGTTGTGCCCGCAGAGAAAGGGGGTTTTGGAGGATTGATCAGGCGGATTGATCCAAATTGCCATTCCACCGGTGAAGAAGGGGTTGACTGGTGGGGAGTTGTCTATGTGTCCACCCTTGCCGGGGTGATAGCTCCACCACAGGAAAACTGGTCCCCCAGTTAAAGTCACAGTCGGTGACTTGTAAAGGATTTCGGAGGACGACGAGAAGATCGATGGCGTCAGCTCACCGGAAGACTCGACTCACTCTCTCTCTCTCCATCGCTATTCAACTAAATACCACGAAATGAACTGAACTGAACTTTACTCAACATCGTAAGACTGTATCTTTTTACCCCTAGACTTAAAGAAGCTTGGTTTTTCATACATATATATTCCACACTTACTTTTATATGTAATCATTGCTAACCTGTGTGATTTATCTACATTTATATTACAGTATTGCATAGTTACTAATAAATATTATTAGCTTATAGCGATACGAGACTTCAAAGTGTTTTCTATTTCTGCTGGTTCTTTATCCCCGTCACGGGGTACATGACAATGATGTCATGAGCAAACAGCCAACATTATGACCATATGAGAGAAAGGATCTTATCAATATATTCAATAGGTACATTTAATGGCAGAGAAATTATACAATACACATCCTGAAATTTTTTCTTCACAAGTATCCACGAAAACATAGGAGTACCCCAAAGAATGAGTGACAGTTAAATGTTAGAACCCCAAAGTGTCCCCAGCTCCCCCCTCTCACGCGTAAGCAGTAGCAAAGTGCTAACCCCCCGTTCACCAGCAGCACTGAGCACCCTCCACTGAGCACTCAAATGTGCAGCAAAGCATCAATAAAGACACAGACTTGTAGTATCCCAAAGACTGCTCTTTCAGCCAGTAATTCGACGTACCACAGGCTCTCTCCCCCTCTCTCTCCCTAATAAGGGAAAAAGAGGTGTCCCAGTTTCACAGTGAGAGGGGAGACATCACAAACAACTCGCTGACTTACGATGTTAAAAGTCTGCTGCGTCACTTTTTCCGAGCTTGGTGCCCAAAAAACTCAGATCTCTGGGTACACAGCCAGCAGTCAGCTTGCTGCTTTCGATCTTCCATGTACTCCCACGACACAATCAGGCGGCGGCACCGACCTCAAATCAGCCCGGCTCCAGAGCCACGAAAATCCGGCACCCTGAAGGCTCGCTAGTCTTTCAAGCCACATCCTTAGGATATCGAAAAGCGGGGTCATGAGGCCCTGAGAGCAGGTCCCATTCCTGCAAAGAGCCGAAATCAGCGTGTAACTCCAGGTCAGGGTCTTCAAAAGAACCTTGAAAAGGGAAGAAAGAGATATTAAAGATGGAAATAGAGCTGTTTCCGAAGATGCAAGAAAAGGAGTCACCGTTAAGCGCCATCATCCTAAGCTCCGCCCTCCATCAATCATTAGTGAACATCCGACATTCTGACCGTATGAGAGAAAGGCCATATGGATGAAGAACTGAAAGGATTTTGGGTCAGCTCACTGTCCTGGTGATTTTCTGTGACTTTACTGTCATGTGAGCACCGTTATGCTCTATTTCTGAACTTATTTTCTTCTTCTTCTTAAGCCTACTGGGGTGCAGGCCGCTGACAGCAACTCACCAGAGCCAGTCCAGGGCTAGTCTTTCAAGCCCAGGTGTCACCCATCTTTACGTCTTCTCGGCAAAGATCCTACCTCCCCGAGGAGCAGGTCTTCAGAGCTTCTACTGCCATTCCTGGGGCACTGTGTTTTTACCCGATGGGGTTGCTAGCCTCATGGCCAAACCTCCTACTTTCACAGCCAGGCTTGGGACTGTCCATGGCGAAGTTAAACTTATTTTCTAGTCCAGAGGAGTGATGTCCCCTCTCAGACGCTTTCATGGATAGCAATCAGTGACATCGATTCACCTGTTAGTGACGTGCTGTCTTGACCACAGCCTTTCCCCCGATGTCCACACAATAGAAGAGCTGCTCGTTGGCCAGTGCTCACGCTCCTGTCTACAGAAGTGCTGAGATCGAGATAGTTCTCAGCGTCACATTCCTAGGAGGGAGCATCCCTCTGGTCCAACCACATAGCTCACCAACACCTCTACTTCCTCAGGAGGCTAAAGATATCCAGTGAGTCTACACTTCGATCGTCAGCTACACGTCCCACTGCCTCAGTAAAGGAACCAGTATAATCGAAGATCCGTGCCCCCCCCCACACCCAAGACATTCTCTCCTCTCCCCTCTCCCATCAGGTAGAAGATACAGAAGCCTGAAAGCACGTACCACCAGGCTCCAGGACAGCTTCTGTTCTGCTGTTATCAGACTTGAATATTTTCCTAGTTCAATAAGGTGGATTCTTCACCTCACAACCTGCCTCATTACGGATCTTGCACCCTATTGTCTATCTGTGCTGCACTTTCTCTCGTGCTGTAACACTTTTATTTTGCATTCTGGTATTGTTTTAACTTGTATTGTGATTTGATCTCTATGAACAGCATCTCAGTACATGTGACAATGTTAAAAGAATTCCAATTCTAAGTGAATTCTTTGGGATAATCTCTGTGGTTGGTCCAAGACAGGTTAAACACTCAGGTTTAAAATGAGAGAGCGAAGGGTTTAAAATGGACCTGAGGGACAGCTTTTTCCCACAGGGGTTAGTGGGTAAATGGAATGAGCTGCCAGAGGAGGCTGTAGAGGTATGTATAATTACAACGTTGAAACCGTGCTTCACAGTAGTGTAGCGGTAGCGCGCCGCGATTATGCCTCAGGGCGTTAGAGTTCAGAGTTCAATTCTAGCACTATCTGAAAGGAGTCTGTGCGTCCTCCTCACGGAATGTGCAGGTTTCCTCCTGGAGCTCCAGTTTCCTCCCACAGCCCAAAGACACTTCAATTAATTGGTCATCGTAAATTGTCCCTTGTTTAGGCTAGGGTTAAATTGGGGTTTGTTGGGTGGCACACATTAAAGGGCCGGAAGGCCAGATTCCGTGCTGTATTTCTAAATTAAATTAAATTAAATAAATAAAAGTCATTTACATAGATAGGGAAGGTTTAGAGGAAGATTGTGGTAGAGGCAGATACATTAAGGACATTTAAGAGATGCCTAGATAGGTACATGGATGATAGAAGAGTGGAGGGCTATATAAGAGAGAAGGGTTAGAGTGATCCTAATCAAAGTCACTTGCTGTATGTAAATAGGATAATTTTTTAAAATTAAGCCATACCACATGCATTGTAAATATCTGTTTTTGCACAGACTGCAGTGGCATCGCAATCTCATTTTAAGCATTGACAATAAAGTTCCATTCTGTTCTAGAGTAGGTGAAAGGGTCAGCACAACATTGTGGGCTGGAGGGCCTGTACTGTGCTGTACTGTTCTGTATTCTGTGTTGTCTATTCTATGTTTGACTCAGGGTTGGTAATTGCCCAAGTGCAGCGGGAGGGACACGAAACTGTTCACTGAGTGTTAATAAGAACTGTTCAGAATAGAGAAATAATAAATGCTCGGCCAACAGGGCTGCGAACTAGATCCTCTCAAACTAACCAATCACGTCACTGCGGCTCAAAATCAGTACCCCAGAACTGAATAAATTTACAACATCTGTCTAAATCGGGAATCCCCTTCCCAGGAACATGGAGAAGTTAAAAGGTCAGTGCACCATCGTGGCAAGCAGGGAGCGTTGTCGATGAAGACTTGACAAGACTGAAACGAAAGGAGGAGAATTAAATACAATTACAAGGAAACACCAATCGGCTGAACGTGAGCATTCTCACCTGCGTGACTGCCGTCTTCTTCCAGCTGTCCCCTTGCGAGAGCATCCAGACTCGGCGGCAGTGTCCATTGTTCTGACAATATTCTCTTTTCTGTATTTAAGGAGAGAACCTGGTTAGTACGGATGACTTGGGCTGAAGGAACTGTTTGCATGCTGTACAACTCTTTCACCCCCTGAGTACATATGAGGACACAAAATATATCAGTAAAGCAGCAAGAAGACAGCATCTGAGGGGATGTATAACAAGAAAAACCCACAGTCATGTGATTTCAATCTCTGAAACCCTTTCACTGAACTGTTCCCACAACCTATGGAACACAAACAAAATGCTGGAGGAACTCAGCAGGCCAGGCAGCATCAATGGAAAAGAGTACAATCAATGTTTCGGGCAAAGACCCTTCAGCAGGATGCGTCACAGCCCGAGACATCAACTGTGCTTTTTTCCATAGATGCTGTCTGGCCTGCTGAGTTCCTCCTGCATTTTGTTTGTGTTGCTTGGATTTCCAGCATCAGCAGATCTTCTCTTGCTTGTGGTCAGATTATCGCAATCTATGAGCTCACTTTCAAAGGCACTTCATCTCATGTTCTCAATACTTATTGCTTATTTGTGTATTATTATTGTTGTTGTGTTTTTATTTATTCTCTGCTCAGGCTGGTAAAACCTGAGGTACAGACATAGCCAAGCACACTCATTTCTCAATTGCTAGGAACTTTCAGGTTATTCTAGTGGTGTTTAATATTGTTGCTTTCTGGAGATCTACATTAATATTGTTGTGTAGTCCTAATTGTTTAATGCTATTGTATGGTGACTTTGGGATGATGCCAGTTGTAGATATTACTCCTGGGACAATGTACACCCTGTTCATGTTCCATAGTCTTTCAATTTCCTCTTTTAATTCAGCATATTTCTGGTGCTTTTCACTTAGTGATTTCTGTGTGTTGTGCTGTACCTATGACTATACCTGTTAAGTAAGTTATTCCTGCTTGTATATGATCTTTATTTTATATTTTTTGTATTTGGACAGTGTCTTTATCATACTGGCTGTTTGCCTGTCTTGTTGGGTACAGTCTTTCAATAAGTCCATTGTGTTTCTTTGTATTTACTGTGAATGCCTGCAAGAAACTGAATCTCAGGGTTGTATATGATGACATATATATACTTTGACAATAAACTTACTTTGAATTAGAAAAGAATGCATGTGGTTTGAAGTACGAGTCAGTGTGTCTGAGCCAGGCTGGCCCCAGTCCCACTGAGCTCATGAGCAGAGAGAAGGCAGGATTGCAAGCAACTGCATTTTCAACACTTTCCCTTCAGGCCTCTCACGCTGACTGCATTGAGGAGCTAAATATAAATAAATAATCAGAAGGGATTTTTTTTTTTCATTTAAAACGAGTATCTAAGTTCTGGCAAGCCACAGGTAAATTGAGTCATTTCCAATATTTCTTAAACAACTCGAGCAATTCAGCGCTGCCTTCCTCTCATGTTTCTCCGACCATCTTCATTCCACCGTTGCCCACAGGAACCTGGGGTCTGATTGATGGGAATGTTTGTCACAACAGTGAACACCATAGGGGACAGGCAAGTGTCTGTTTCATATCTCGTCCTATTAAAGCAACAGTATCTATTCTGTTGGCTGGTATTGGTTTATTTATGGCTAATACTGAGCGGGGGGCAGGCAATAAGTATGGCATATTTTACATTTTTGTTTCCTTCTTTATGTTTTTTTTATTAATTTACACAGAGCGCGCTCTGTGCATGCAACACTCTGCCAGGTGTTAGAGGCAGGTACGTTAGTGGCATTTAAGAGACTCCTAAACAGGCACATGGATGATAGAAAAATGGAGGCTTATGAGGGAGGGAAAAGTTAGATTGATCTTGGACTAGGTTAAAAAGTCAGTACAACATTGTGGACTGAAGGGCCTGTACTGTGCCATAGTGTTCTATGTTCTATGTTCTATTTTTTCAGAGAGTGTCTCACTGCCTATTCTGTAATTTCCCCCAAGTGATTGTCAGGAATTATGACCTGAGTATGTGTATTGCGGTCATGGACCCAAATCCCAGATGTCCAGGAAACAGTGTCGGAGAAATCCTCAGAGTACTCCTAATGTGGTTTGTAGTCATGCAACCCAGAAGAGAAAAGAGCTTTGACCAGCGACCAACCTGGACATCAGAAGTCTGGAGAGGAGACAACTTCAATCAGGTCCGCCGCCTGAGGATAAAAAGGCAACAGTGGGTCACAGCAACGAAAAAGAGCTTTGACCATCGATCAGTCAGTGTTTGGGATTGATTAGTAAAAGTCAATCAGAGGAAGGCAGGGACGTACAGTGGCCATCGTCAGAGTGGACATAGTCAGAACGGTGATCTTAAGACTTTAGCTCTTCAAGACTTACAGCTAAGAGAGGCTTCAGTGAGCAAAGGCAAAGGAAAGAAAAGCTGAAGTCTTTTCCCTTCTCTTTTTTATATCTCCTCAGCCAGGACAGTAGAGATGCCAGGCAGGATAGTGAAATGCTTCTCTTGCAGGATGTGGGAAGGCAGGGAGAACTTCAGTGTCCCTGACCACTACAGCTGTGAGAAGTTCATCCCACTGCAGCTTCAACAAACCACGTTAAAGAGTTGGAACTGGAACTGGATGAACTCTGGATCATTCAGGAGGCTGAAGGGGTGATAGATAGGACATACAGAGGTAGTTCACCCAAGGTGCAGGACACAGGAAACTGGGTGACAGTCTGGAAGGGGAAAGGGGTTAACTGGGTGACAGTCTGGAAGGGGAAAGGGGTTAAGGAGCCAGTGCAGAGTACCCATGGCCATCCCCTCAACAACAGGGGATACTATCAAGGGGGATGACCTAAGAGAAGAAGGTCACGGTGGTCGGGTCTCTGGCACTGAGTCTGCCTCTGTGACTCAGAAGTGAAGTGGGGGAGAAGAGACACAATGCAGTGAGAGTGGATTTGTTAGTTTGGGGAATGGACAGGAGGATCTGTGGGCGAGAACGAGAATCCTGAATGGTATGTTGCCTCCTGGGTGCCAGGGCCAGGGACATCTCGGATCGAGTCCTCAGCATTCTTCAGTGGGAGGGTGAACAGCCAGAAGTCATGGTCCATGCAGGTACCAATGACGTGGGGGCAGGACAAGTGACGAGGTTCTGCATGGGGAGTTCAGGGAGATAGGTGCTAAGTTAAAGGGCAGAACCTCCAAGATTGTGATCTCAGGATTTCTATGCATGCCATATGCTAGTGAGGTCAGAACAGGGAAGATTATACAGTTGAATACGTGGCTAAGGAGTTGGTGTAGGAGGGAGGTCATAAAATTTTTGGATCATTGGGCTCTCTTTCAGAGAAGGTGGGATCTGTACAGAAGGGACGGTTTGTACGTGAACCAGAGGGGGACTAATATCCTAGTGAGAAGGTTTGTTAATTCTGCACGGTGGGGTTTAAACTAGAGTTGCAGGGGAATGGGAACCAGAGTGCCAGAACAGTTAGTGGAGAGGTTGTGGAGACAGATTTTGTTAAGACCTCAGACAATTTAGGAATCAAAAGTTTGAGCACGGTGCAACTAGTGTTCTGAGCTGCCTATGTTTAAGTGCAAGAAGTATCATAGGAAAGACGGATGATAGTGCTGAAGATGAGGCAGCTGGTTTACAAACAGAGTCAACAGGATGAGTTGTAACGTAAAAGGTGGACAAAATCGAAAAGGGTGAATACAGCACTGAAGGTGTTATATCTGAATGCGTGCAGTAGATGGAATAAGGTAGATGAACATGCAGAACAGTTACAGACTGGCAGGTCTGATGTTGTAGGCATCACTGATCATGGCTAAAAGATTACAGCTGGGAGCCGTATGTCCAAGGATACACAAAGTATCAAAAGGATAAACAGGAAGGCAGAAGGGTGGTGTTGCTCTGTTGGTGAAAAATGAAATCAAATTATTAGGAAGAGGTGACACAGGGTTGGAAGATGTTGAATCATTGTGGATCAAGGTAAGGAACTGCAAGGGTAAAAAAACCCTGATAGGAGTTGAAAACAGACCTCCAAACAATAGTAAGGATGTGACCTACTATTACAATGGGAGATAGAAAATGCACGCCAAAAGTGCAATATTACTATAGTCATGGGGGATTTCAACATGCAGGTAGTTTGGGAAAATCAGGCTGGCGCTGGATTCCAAGAGGGGGAAGTTTCTACGAGGTGGCTTTTCAGAGCAGCTCGTGGTTGAGCCCACTAGGGGATCAGCTATTCTAGATTGGGTGTTGTGCAAAGTACCAGAATTGATTAGAGAGCTTAAGGAACCTTCAGGGGAAAGTGGTCATAATATGATCGATTTCACCCTGAAATCTATGAAGAAGCTAAATTTGGATGTATCAGTACTACAGTGGAGTAAAGGGAATTACAGAAGCATGAGAGAGAAGTTGGCAAGAACTGATTGGAAAAGAACATTGGCAGGGTGATGACAGAGCAGCAATGGCTGGAATTTCCGGAAGCAATTCAGGAGGCACTGGATATATACATCCCAAAGAGAAATAAGTATTCTAAAGGAAAGATAACACAACCATAGCTAACAAGAGAAGTCAAAGCCAACATAAAAGCCAAAGAAATGGCATATAATAAAGCAAAAATTAGTGGGAAGTTAGAAGGTTGAGAGGCTTTTAAAAACCAACAGAAGGCAACTAAAAAGTCATTAAGAAGGTAAAGTTGGAATATGAAAGTAAGATAGCCAGTATTATTAAGGAGGACACCAAAAGTTTCTTCAGATACATGAAATGTAAAAGAGACAAGAGTGGAGACTGGACTACTGGAAAACAATTCTAGAGAGGTAGTAATGCAGGACAATGAATGTCAGATGAACCGAACAAATATTTTGCAGAAGTCTACTGTGGAAGACACTCGCAGTATGGTGGAATTTCCAAGTGTCAGGAGGCATGAAATGAATGAAGTTACTATAACTAGAGAGAAAGTTCTTGGGAAACTGATAGGTCTGAAGGTAGATAAGTCACCTGGACTAGATGGTGTACACGCCAGAGTTCTGAAATAGGTGGCTGAAGAGATTGTGGAGGCATTAATAATGATCTTTCAAGAATCACTAGATTCTGGATTGATTCCAGTAGACTGGAAAATTGCAAGTGTCACTCCACTCTTCAAGAAGAGAGAGAGAGGCAGAAGAATTGAAACAATAGGCCAGTTAGTCCGACCTCAGTAGTTGGGAAGATGTTAGAGGCAATTATTAAGGACGAGGTCTCAGGGTACTTGAAGGCACATGCTAAAATAGGTTGTAGTCAGGCAACACACATAAAAGTTGCTGGTGAACGCAGCAGGCCAGGCAATATCTCTAGGAAGAGGTGCAGTCGACGTTTCAGGCCGAGACCCTTCGTCAGGACTAACTGAAAGAAGAGTGAGTAAGGGATTTGAAAGTTGGAGGGGGAGGGGGAGATCCAAAAGGATAAGAGAAAGCAGGAGGGGGAAGGATGGAGCCAACAGCTGGACAGGTGATAGGCAAAAGGGATACGAGAGGATTATGGGACAGGAAGTCCAGGAAGAAAGACGGGGGGGGGGACCCAGAGGATGAGCAAGGGGTATATTCAGAGGGACAGAGGGAGAAAAAGGAGAGTGAGAGAAAGAATGTGTGTATAAAAATAAGTAACAGATGGGGTACGAGAGGGAGGTGGGGCATTAGCGGAAGTTAGAGAAGTCGATGTTCATGCCATCAGGTTGGAGGCTACCCAGACGGAATATAAGGTGTTGTTTCTCCAACCTGAGTGTGGCTTCATCTTTACAGTAGAGGAGGCCCCTTGCCCATCCTCTGGGTTCCCCCCCCACCTTCTTGTCTTTCTTCCCGGACCTCCTGTCCCATGATCCTCTCGTATCCCTTTTGCCTATCACCTGTCCAGCTCTTGGCTCCATCCCTCCCCCTCCTGTCTTCTCCTATCATTTTAGATCTCCCCCTCCCCCTCCAACTTTCAAATCCCTTACTCACTCTTCCTTCAGTTAGTCCTGACGAAGAGTCTCGGCCTGAAACGTCGACTGCACCTCTTCCTACAGATGCTGCCTGGCCTGCTGCGTTCACCAGCAACTTTTATGTGTGTTGCTTGAATTTCCAGCATCTGCAGAATTCCTGTTGTTTAGGTTGTAGTCAGCATGGTTTCCTCAAGGGAAAATCTTGTCTGACAATCTGTTGGAATTCTTTGAAGAAATAACAAGCAGGATAGACAAAAGAGAATTAGTTGATGCTGTGTACTTGGATTTTCAGAAGGATTTTGACGAGTTGCCACACAAGAGGCTGCTTAACAAGCTATGAGCCCATGGTATTACAAGAAGGATTCTAGCATAGATAAAGTAGGGCTGTCTAGTGGTGTTCCACAAGGTTCTGTGTTGGGACCAATAATTTTTAAGTTATATGTCAATGATTTGGATGATGGAATTGACGGCTTTGTTGCAATGTTAGCAGATGATATGAAGATAAGTGGAGGGGCAGGTAGTTTTGAAGTAGTGAGAGGCTACAGAAGAACTGGACAGATTAGGAGAATGGGCAAAGAAATGGCAGATGGAATACAGTGTCATGAAGTGTATGGTCATAAACTTCAGTAGAAGAAATGAAAGTGTTGACTATTTTCTAAATGGAGAGAAAATACAAAAAAACTGAGACACAAAGGGGTTTGGGAGTCCTTGTGCAGGATGTCCTAAAGTTAACTTGAAAGTTGAGTCTGTGGTGAGTAAGGCAAACACAATGTTAGCATTCATTTCAGGAGGACTAGAATATAAAAGCAAGGATGCAATGTTGAAACTTTATAAAGCACTGGTGAGGCCTCACTTGGAGTACTATGAGCAGGTTTGGGCCCCTTATCTTAGAAAGCATATGCTGAAAGTGGAGAGGATTCGAAGAACATTGACAAAGATGATTCCAAGGTTGAATGGTTTGTCATATGAAACACCTCAGATTGGCGCTGGGCCTGTATTCACTAGAATTCAGAAGAATGGAGGGAGAGGTGACCACATTGAAACCTATCTAATGGTGAAGGGCCTTGATGGAGTGGATGTGGAGAGGATGCTTCCTGTGGTGACCAGATGGCACAATCTCAGATTAGAGGGCTGTCCCTTTAGAGTGGAGATGAGGAGGAATTTCTTTAGCCAGAGAGTGATGAATCTGTGGAATTCTTTGCCACAGACAGCTGTGGAGGCCAAGCCTTTATGTATATTTAAGGCAGAGGTTGATACAATTCTTGATTGGTCAGGGCATGAAGGAATATGGGGAGAAGGCAGGAGATTGGGCTGAGAGGAAAATTGGATCAGCCATGATGAAATTGGAGAGCAGACTTGATGGGCCAAATGGCCTAATTCTGCTCCTATATGTTGTCTTATGTCCAGGAAATACAGTGTTAGAGAATTCCTCTGAGTACCTCTTATGTGGATTGTAGTTATGAACCTGAATCCCAGATGTCCGGGAAACAGTGTTAGAGAATTCCTCTGAGTATCCCTTATGTGGATTGTAGTTTTGAACCTGAATCCCGGATGTCCAAGAAACAGAGCTAGAGATTTCCTCTGAGTGGATAGCAGTCATGGACCGGACTCCCAGATGTCCGGCAAAAGGTGTTGGAGAATTCCATAGAATACCCCTCATGTGTATTGTAATCGTGGTCCTGAATCCCAGATGTCCAGAAAACACAGTGTTAGAGAATTCCACAGAGTCCCCTTGAGTGAGGTAATAATTAGAATTGTGCATAAGTTTCAGTGAAATCACTGCAATCAATTTCTTCATATCTGAGAGATCTGTTTCCAATTGAAGTGCCATATTGGAAGACATTCATCAACACAGTAATTCATTGTGTAAAATAATGAAGTTTCAGAAGTCATTTTTACCTCCCTCATATTGATTTCCTCTGCACTCTCTTCCTTGCATGCTGATATGCTGACAGAATATTCAAGCCTAAACATAGCTTGAGACGATAAAAGCATGATGAATGAATCCTCGAAGAGAGGTAATTCATCGGCCAATAGTAAATAAAAAATTGTTGTTGGTGGAGATGTTTGTTTATGAACATAAAAGATAGAACATAGAACTCAGATCACTACAGCACAGTAAAGGCCCTTCAGCCCATAATGTTGTGCCAATTCTTTAACCCACTCTAAAATCAATCTAACCCTTCCCTCCTACATTGCCCTCCATGCTTCTATCATCCAAGTGTCATTAGAGAATTCCTCAGAATACTTCTAATGCGGATTGCCGTCACGGACCCGAACTCTGGATGTCGAGGAAACAATGTTAGAGAACACAAAATAATCTGCAGATGCTGTAAAAGATCAAAGCAACACTTTCAGTACGCTGGATGAACTCAGCAGGTCGGGCAGCATCAGTCAGAAACGAAGAGTCGACGTTTCGGGCCGGAACCCTTCGTCAGGACTGAAGAGTGGAAGATGGGGAAGGATTTGAACAATGTTAGAGAATTCCTCAGATTACTCCTAATGTGGATTGTAGTTCTGGATCTGAACCCCTGATGTCTTGGAGTCTTAAAGAGTTTCTTAAATGTCCCTGATGTATCTGGCTGTGTCACAACCCCAGCAGTGCATTCCATGTAGACACAACTCTGTGTAAAAAAAAAACATATCTCTGACGTCCCCCCCTATACTTTCCTCCAGTCACCTTAAAATTTGCCTCCCTTTTATAAGCCATTTCCGCCCTGGGAAAAAGTCTCTGGCTGTCCACTCAATCTATGCTTCTTCTACACCTCTATCCAGTCACTTCTCATCTGTACAGGTTCAAGTTCAAGTTTATTGTCATCTGACTGCACATAGATACAACTGAACGAAACTGTTCCTGCAGACAACAATCCTCCCACAAAACATATATCACACACAGCACATAAAACTAAATAATACCATAAATAAGTTAATAAAATAGAGTTCAAAATGTATGCAGTGTACGGTGCAGGTATACGGTGAATAGCTCACTGTCCTGGTGACGAGATCTCAGTGGTGACAGGCTATTCATTAGTCTCACAGCCTGAGGGAAGAAGCTGTTACCCAGTCTGACAGTCCCAGTCCTGATGCTCCTGTACCTCCTTCCTGATGGTAGTGGGTCAGGGAGATTGTGGTGGAGGTCTTTAACAAAGATTTGGACCCTTTGTCTAGAGTGCTCCAGGTAAATGTCACGATTAAGGGAGAGGGAGTCCTCGGTAATCCTCTTGGCGGTTTTCACTGTCATTATAAGAAGCATGGTATCTCTGTGCTGTGTGTGATTATTAATCACAGGATATGCACAGTAATTTACAGAGACGTACTGACTATGGACAATGCTAGGGCACTGGGAATGGTAGTTGGAATGATTGGTCACCGCTGGGTTTGTTTGGTGGTCCTGAATACTGGCTATATGCTGGAGATGTTGCAGATCCCTACAGGAATGAGAGAGAAGAGTTCCAGACAGATACTTGTGCCTTCAATAAGTGAGCAAATGATCCCAATGGCCTGTGCCCCAAATCACCTCTGACAACCAAGTCTAGCTTCTGGTCTTCAGGTGTAGAAATGTTTCTACTGACAGGAGAAGGGGCAAAGGCAAGTTACTGGCACCTTAAACTAGTCACTTTGGGCGGATGGAGCTTGTCAGTCATGGTTGGTAACTCATCTAGGAGAAGGGAAACTCTAATCTCAAACCTTCGCTGCCTTCTAGCTTTACCCACTCATGGGAGAGGCTTTGGGAGTTAACCTCGAATCCAGACCTAAGGCTGTCTGTCAATGAATTCAATGCTGACTGGCAGCTCCCGAGATGCTGCTGGTGCCAAACTCTACTGCTCCTTTGGGTTCACCAGATGCGCAGAGAGGGGGAGCTTGCAACATGGTATCAGCTTGCTCTCTTGCCCAGGCTTGCGTATCTAGATAGTTAGGACACAACATCCATGGTCAACCCTGACTGACAGAGGCTTTTCAAGTGAGTGAAACAGAAAAAGAAATCATAGAGTCATAGAGAAGTACAGCACAGACACAGGCCCTTTGAACCATCTAGTCTGTGCCAGACTATTTAAACTGTCTACTTCCATCGACCTGCACCAGATCCATAGCCTCTATAATCCCTACTATTCATGTACCTATCTAAACTTCTCTAAATGCAAAGTCGACATTCATTTCAAGAGGACTAGAATATAAAAGCAAGGATATAATTTTGAGACTTCATAAAGCACTGGTGAGGTTGCGTCTGGAATATTGTGATCAGTTTTGGACCTCTTATCTTAGAAAGGATGTGCTGAAACTGGAGAGGATTCAAAGGAGGTTCACAAAAATGAGTCCAGGATTGAATGGCTTCTCATCTGAACAGCGTCTGATGGCTCAGGGCCTGCATTCACTAGAATTCAGGAGAATGAGGTTGACCTTACTGAAACCTATCGAATGGTGAAAAGCCTTGATACAAAATGTTTCCTATTTTGGGAGAGTCTAACTCAGAGGACACAGACTCAGAATAGTGGGGCATCCTTTTAGAGCAGAGATGAGAAGGAATTTCTTTAGCCAGAGAGTGATGAATCTGTGGAATCCTTTGCCACAGGCAGCTGTGGAGGCCAAGTCTTTATATATATGGAGGTTGGTGACCAGTGGTGTTCTGCAGGGGATCTGTTCTGGGACCCTTCCTCTTTGTAATTTTTCTTTTTTTTTCAAATCTTTTTATTGTATATATAGGAAAAATAACATGAGTACATCAAAGTAACAACACTTACAATGCCTCAAAAAAAACATTATCTTAAAGACTGAAAACAAAATTTTGTGATAACAAAAAAAAACCTACTGAGCAGAAAAGTGAGAAAAAAAAAGAGAACCCGTTAGGTGTACAACCCCGGAGCCATGCGTCATACAAAAAGCTTCTAAAAATAAACATCAAACTGCCAGCAAGAAAAGAAAATATACTAAAAAAATTTACAATTAGATCATGGAAAAATTATATCAATTAACTCAAATGATAATAACAAGCAAATGAGCCATCTTTTCTCAAAATCAAATAAAGGTTCAAAGGTTCGACTTCTAATTTTCTTCAAACTAAGACATAGCATCACTTGAGAGAACCATTGTGACAAAGTGGGAGCTGATGTATCCTTCCACTTCAACAAAATGGCCCTCCTAGCTATCAATGTAACAAACGCAATAACATGTTGGTCAGAGACATGTAGCCCCCCTGGCCACCCTCAGGGTCGCTCGGCTCGCTGTCGTCTGGGGAAACAGCCTCGGCCCCGCCAAACTGGGTAATTCGTTTGTGTGGATGCTGTGCGAGGTACCCCACCCTGCCCAAATAACAGACAATACACCAGATGCAATTAAATGATTTACAGTTTATAGATATTACTGGAACTATATAATTAAAAGAGAATAAAATATAAAAGGAAAATAAAAGGTGCAACACTTATCAAAGTTCAATCTCTTCGTGCACAAAAACCGTTGGAGCTCAAGGACCTTCTTCTTCATCCTGCGACCCCCTCAGACTACCTCGACCGGCCGCCTGGGACCAACAACGGTGATCGACCAGACGCTCCACATGAGTCCGTCTCTGTCTCCTCGCCGAACGTCCCGCTTGGGGTCCGACCCCGTTAGCGGACTCTCAGCACCTCGTCCATCCTCTGTCTTGCTCTCCCGCCTTCTGCCCCAAAACCCCGCGCATACAGTATCTTCAAATACACCAAAACCATTACAACTATCCCAATTGGTTAATAGCACCCTCTTATCACCCTCTAAACCACAATAAGCTGCTAGCGCAAACTTTCTCAGCGTTAAAGCACAACAAAGCCGCATTCCCCAGATTAACATAACAAAAACGCTATTTTAATTAGCCTCCGCAGTAACATAAAAATCGCAACCCCCTTACACACAGAAATACCATGAATATTTTGAGGAACTATTCCAAAAAGCACAGTTAATTTATTAGGTTGTAAATTAATTTTAAGTGCTTTAGAAATTGTTGAGAAAACCAACTTCCAGAACTGTTCCAATATAGAACAAGACCAAAACATATGTGTAAGTGTAGCTATCTCAGTTTTACATCTATCACAATGACTATCAACATTAGGAAAGATTTTAGAAAGTCTCTCCTTTGTCAAATGATAATGATGTACAATTTTAAATTGAATCAATGAATGGCTAGCACAAATTGAAGAAGAGTTAACCAACTTCAATATCCGCATCCAATCCTCCGTCATAAAAGTCAAATTAAGTTCCTTTTCCCAATCCTGTTCAATCTTAGATAAAGGACACTTATCCCATTGTAATAATAAATTATAAATTCTTCAATAGAACCCTTAATCAAAGGATTCATACTCATAATAGTATCTAACAGGTCAGCCTCCAATATGTAAGGGAAATTACTTAAATATTTTTGTAAAAAAAATCTAACTTGAAGGTATTGCAGAAAGTGTGAGTATAAAAGAGAATATTTATCAATTAATTGTTCAAAAGACATCAATCTATCTTCTTTAAATAAATCCAAAAAATAATTAATACCTTTATCTTTCCAAAGTAAAAAAATTGGATCACTTAAAGAAGGCTTAAAAAAGTAATTACGGTAAATTAAACGACAAAGTTTAAATTTTTATTAATAACCTGGATAAAGAAGTAGAAGGGTGGGTTAGCAAGTTTTCCAATGACACAAAAGTTGGAGGTGTTGTGGATAGTGTGGAGGGCTGTCAGAGGTTACAGTGGGACATTGATAGGATGCAAAACTGGGCTGAGAAGTGGCAGATGGAGTTCAACCCAGATAAGTGTGAAGCGGTTCATTTTGGTAGGTCAAATTTGAAGACAGAATATAATATAAATGGAAAGACTCTTGGCAGTGTGGAGGATCAACTGCGATCTTAGGGTCCGTGTCCATATGACATTCAAAGATGCTGCACAGGTTGACAGTGTTGTTAAGAAGGCGTATGGTGTGTTGGCCTTCATCGACAGTGGGATTGAGTTCAAGAGCCGTGAGGTAATGTTACAGCTATGTAAGACCTTGGTCAGACCCCACGTAGAGTACTGTGCTCAGTTCTGGTCACCTCACTACAGGAAGGATGTGGATACCATAGAGAGAGTGCAGAGGAGATTTACAAGGATGTTGCCTGGATTGGAGGGCATACCTTATGAAAATAGATTGAGTGAACTTGGCCTTTTCTCCTTGGAGCGTCAGAGGATGAGAAATGACCTGATAGAGGTGTATAAAATGATGAAGGGTATTGATCGTGTGGATAGTCAGAGGCTCTTTCCCAGGGCTGAAATGGTTAACATGAGGGGGTATAGTTTTACGGTGCTTGGAAATAGGTACCGGGGGGATATCAGGGGTAAGTTTCTCACACAGAGAGTGGTGGGTGCGTGGAGTGCACTGCCAGTGGTGGTGGTGGAAACGGGTACAATAGGGTCTCTTAAGATAGGTACATGAGCTTGGAAAAATAGAGGGCTATGCAGTAGGGAAATTCTAGGCAGTTTCTAGAGTAGGTTACATGATCGGCACAACATTGTGGGCCGAAGGGCCTGTAATGTGCTGTAGATTTCTATGTTGTATGTATATTTAAGCCAGAGGTTGATAGACTCTTGATTGGTCAGAGAAGGAGGGGATACAGGGAGAAGGAAGAAGATTTGGGCTGAGAGGAAAATTGGATCAGCCATGATGAAATAGTAGAGCAAACTCAATGGGCCAAATGGCCTAATTCTGCTCCGATACCTTATGGTCTTATGGTCTTAAATGTTGACATTGAGCTCGCATGCACCATTTGTGCTGACAGCTCATTCCACACTCTCACAACCCTCTGAGTCAAGGTTTCCTCTCAGTTTCCCCTTAAACTTCTCACCTTCCACCCTGAATCCATGACCTCTAGTTGTAGTCCCACCAACCTCAGTAGAAAAACCCTGCTCCATTTACCTTATCTATACCCCTCATGAGTTTTTATCAAATCTCCTCTCAATCTTCTACGTTCCAAGGTATAAAGTCCTAAACTGTTCCATATTTCCTTATAACTCAGGTCTCCTAGACCTGGCAGCATCCTTCTAAATTTACTCCATACTCTTTCAATCTTATTTACATCTTTCCTGTAGGTAGATGAATAAAACTGAACACAATACTCCAAATTAGGCCTCACCGATGTCAAATAGAACTTCAACATGACATCCCATCTCCTCGACTCAGTACATTGATTGATGAAGACCAAAGTGCCAAAAGATTTCTCTATGACCCTAACCACCTGGACGCCACTTTCAATGAATTATGGGTCTTTATTCAAACATCCCTCTGATCTACCAAAGGGATCTCCCCATAACCTCTGAGTGCCCTGAGTAACCAGAACCTATCATGCTCCACTTCAAATATACCCAATGACTTGGCCTCAATAGCCACCTGTGGCAAGGATTTCCACACATTCACCACCCTCTGGCTAAAGAAATTCCTCCCCTCCTCATCTCTGTTCTAAATGGGTGTCCTCCTATTCTGAGGCTGCTCCTCCTGGTCCTACTCTCCCCCACTATAGGAAACATCCTCTGCATGTCCACTCTATCAATATTCAATAGGTTTCAATGAGATTCCCCCCGATCATTTTTCTAAACTGCAGTGAGTACAGGCCCAGCACCATCAACACTCCCTTGTACATTAACCCTTTCATTCCTAGAATCAGCAGACGCAGAGATATAAACAAGCCACTATTTTATTTCATCACTTTGTGATACAATTCACCAGCTGGTGCTTTGCTTAGGGCAGCATAGATGCATTGTAGTTAGTGTACTGTATACACGTGAGCCTATATATCCTATTGTAGTTAGTGTACTGTACACAGGTGAGCCTATATATCCTATTGTAGTTAGTGTACTGTACACAGGTGAGCCTATATATTCTATTGTAGTTAGTGTACTGTACACAGGTGAGCCTATATATCCTATTGTAGTTAGTGTACTGTACACAGGTGAGCCTATATATCCTATTGTAGTTAGTGTACTGTACACAGGTGAGCCTATATATCCTATTGTAGTTAGTGTACTGTACACAGGTGAGCCTATATATCCTATTGTAGTTAGTGTACTGTACACAGGTGAGCCTATATATCCTATTGTAGTTAGTGTACTGTACACAGGTGAGCCTATATATTCTATTGTAGTTAGTGTACTGTACACAGGTGAGCCTATATATCCTATTGTAGTTAGTGTACTGTACACAGGTGAGCCTATATATCCTATTGTAGTTAGTGTACTGTATACAGGTGAGCCTATATATCCTATTGTAGTTAGTGTACTGTACACAGGTGAGCCTATATATTCTATTGTAGTTAGTGTACTGTACACAGGTGAGCCTATATATCCTATTGTAGTTAGTGTACTGTATACAGGTGAGCCTATATATTCTATTGTAGTTAGTGTACTGTATACAGGTGAGCCTATATATTCTATTGTAGTTAGTGTACTGTACACAGGTGAGCCTATATATCCTATTGTAGTTAGTGTACTGTACACAGGTGAGCCTATATATCCTATTGTAGTTAGTGTACTGTACACAGGTGAGCCTATATATCCTATTGTAGTTAGTGTACTGTACACAGGTGAGCCTATATATTCTATTGTAGTTAGTGTACTGTACACAGGTGAGCCTATATATCCTATTGTAGTTAGTGTACTGTATACAGGTGAGCCTATATATTCTATTGTAGTTAGTGTACTGTATACAGGTGAGCCTATATATTCTATTGTAGTTAGTGTACTGTATACAGGTGAGCCTATATATCCTATTGGAATTAGTGTACTGTATATAGGTGAGACTACAGATCCTATGGGAGTTAATGTACTGTATATAGGTGAGCCTATATACAGTATCTTATTGGAATTAGTGTACTGTATATAGGTGAGTCTATATATCCTATTGGAGTTAGTGTACTGTCTATAGGTGAGCATATATATCCTATTGCAGTCAGTGTGTTGTATATAGGTGAGCCTATATATCGTATTAGAGTTAGTGTACTGTATATAAATGAGCCTATATATCCTATTAGAGTTAGTGTACTGTATATAGGTGAGCCTATACAGTATACACAAGGAGGGCCTCTGATATCCTATTGGAAAGGCAGTCACAAGAGGACTCGTGTGGGTCCAGGCCATGACAAGTAGGAAGGACACTGCTGTGATCACAGAAGCCTTGGGCTCAGACCCAGGCAGAGCCGCCACAGGTGTAGATCTTGGGGGTCCTATGTCTTATGAACTTATTCAAGTTGTCATAGGCTATGGAGAGAAGGCAAGAACATGGGGTTGAGAGGGATAATAAATCAGTCGTGATGAGATGGCAGAGCAGACCCAATAGGCCTTGTGGCCTAATTCTGCTCCTATGTCTTACGGTCTTATGGCCTTTCAGACTTTGGGCCCTGCTGGACACCCAGCTCGCACCTGAGACTCCACGTGTCTGTTTGCATGCGAAAGCGGCCACGCTCCAATACAGGTGGGCGAAACCCCAGTGAGACAGAGACATGCCTGACCAAACATGTGAAGTCAGCCCCAGTGGACTGGGCAGATGAGCTCCAACGGCCAGGAAGATGGTTCTGCAAGGCTCCGTGGAGAGTGAAGGGCATGGCAAGGCTCAGTAGAAGTCATGGTCATCGACTGCAACCAAGGAAGAACCCAATCTGTGATGACTACTCGTCTAATATACCTGGACCTCCGTGGTCGAGAAAGTGGAATTGTCTCAGTGCGATGGCTTTTCCACTTTAAAAACTTTCTTCTCTGTCGACGTTGAACACATTTGAACAAGTCTGATGTTCTATTGACAGAGCTATCCAGGAAAATTAGTGGTCACTGGTGGGGCGCAGCAGAGCAGAGGAATAAGGAAAGGACCCATAACACCAAGCAAAGAAAACTAGAGATAAATCTTCAATCAGATGAGGTAAAGTGTGTATTTACCTAAGGCATTTCTAGGTGTTATCAAATACTTTACCTCAGTGTAAAGTGACACAGGTCAAACAGTGACACTGCCTTGTATTTACAGGCTGACCTTTGACAAGATCTGTCAGCTCTGTTGTTGGAGAACAGAATCCACTGGGAGTTAGTGACCACCACTGGGGTCGGCCGCATAAAAAAAATCTATTTATCAAAGTGTCGTCTTCAATAACGTCTTCACTTCGAATGAGAGAGGTGGCAAATTTATATCTATCCCTGGCCTGGCAAACATAACTCCAAATGACTTCCAAACCAGTCCCCTGAGGTACTGGTGAAACAGGGAATGTCCTCATCTTCAGCAGTAATTAAATCATTACGTATGAGCGAGCTGGCAGGCTTCTAGGGTGATACACCAAACGTAATGAAATTTACAAGTGGCTACAAAAAGAATCTGACCATATAACACAATTAGTTTATGATAATTGTGTGGCGGATCAGGTCAGTCACCAAGGCTGGATGTCCAATATGAAGTGAAGTACATGGTGACATATATGAACTTTGATAATAAATTTACTCTACTTTACTTTATATTGGACATCCGACCTGGTTACTGACCTGATCTGCCACATGATTATCATAAAGTACATGTATGTCACCATATACAACCCTGAGATTTGTTTTCTTGTGGGCATACACAGTAAATCCAAGAACCACAATAGAATCAATGAAAGACCACACCCAACATGATGAACAAACAACCAGCGTACAAGAGACAACGAACTGGGCAAATACAAAAGAAAAAAAGAAATAATAATAATTAATAAATACCAGTTATCCAGTCAATATACTCTGCAGCGCTCATCTATAGAAGTTTGTTAAAGTTTTAGATGTCATACCAAATCTTCACAAACTTCTAAGCAAATAGAGGTACTGCCGGGCTTTCTTTGCAATTACACTTCTGTGCTGGACCCAGGATGGGTCCTCTGAAATGATAACACCGAGGAATTAATCGCTGACCCTCTCTGTCTCTGATTCCCCTGATGAGGACTGGCTCATGGACCTCTGGTTTCCTCCTCCTGAAGTCAATAATCGGACCCTTGGTCTTGCTGACATTGAGTGATAATGTGGAAGGTAACATACCTGTGAGGAATGATACTCAGTCTCCAGTGATCCAGAGGTAACTGAAACACATCACACAAATTGAAATGTGTCTCAAACCATGACTTATCAACCATTATTCACTTGGAGTGAAACTCACTAATGTCACTTAGTAAACCACACAATGATTAATTGTTGCTGACATATAACCAGGAACAGGTTCAAGGTTCAAAGCACAAAGTAAATTTATTATCAAAATACATACATATATATACAACCCTAAGATTCATTTTCTTTTGGGGAATCACAATAAATACAACGAAACAATTCATTGTTGGGTTGAGTGAAGTTATCCTCTCTGGTTCAGGAGCCTGATGGTTGAAGGGTAATAACTGTTGCTGAACCTGGTGGTGTGAGTCCTGAGGCTCCTGTACCTCCTTCCTGATGGTTGAGGGGTAATAACTGTCCCTGAACCTGGAGGTGTGAATCTTGAGGCTCCTGTACCTCCTTCCTGATGGTTGAAGGGTAATAACTGTCCCTGAACCTGGGTGGTGTGGATCCTGAGGCTCCTGTACCTCCTTCCTGATGGTTGAGGGGTAATAACTGTCCCTGAACCTGGTGGTGTGAGTCCTGAGGCTCCTGTACCTCCTTCCTGATGGTTGAGGGGTAATAACTGTCCCTGAAGCTGGTGGTGTGGATCCTGAGGCTCCTGTACCTCCTTCCCGATGGTTGAGGGGTAATAACTGTCCCTGAAGCTGGTGGTGTGGGTCCTGAGGCTCCTGTACCTCCTTCCTGATGGCAGCAGTGAGAAGAGATCTGCTAGAGAAACTTGTACAGGTAGCCAAATTTCTTTGCCTTGAGCTTTCCCCACATTCTGACAAGAAGTTGTTTCTATATTTCAGGCAGACTAAGGTCGCACATTTGTCTGAGCTGAACATCCATCAGTCATCAAAGATTAAAGATTACTGTTATACATCACATGTACGTTGAAACATACAGTGAAAGATGTCTTTTGCATCAACGACCAACATAATCCCAGGGTGTCCTTGAAAGTGAATCCATAGGTTTCACAGAAAATTTACAACAATGTTGTGGGGTCTGGAGGACCTGAGTTTTAAGGAAAGGTTGAATAGGTTGGGACTTCATTCCTTGTAACGTAGAAGATTGAGGGGAGATTTGATAGAGGTATACAAAATTATGAGGGGTATAGGGTGGAATGCAAGCAGGCTTTCTCCAGTGAGGTCAGGTGGGACTATAACATTATCAGGAAGAAGGTACAGAAGCCTCAGGATCCACACCACCAGGTTCAGGTATTGTTATTACCCCTCAACCATCAGGCTCCTGAACCAGAGGAGATTTTCTCCTTGGAGCGACAGAGGATGAGAGGTGACCTGATAGAGGTGTATAAGATGATGAGAGGCATTGATTGTGTGGACAGTCAGAGGCTTTTTCCCAGGGCTGAAATGGCTAGCATGAGAGAGCACAGTTTTAAGGTGCTTGGAAGCAGGTAGAGAGGAGATATCAGGGGTAAGTTTTTTACTCAGAGAGTGGTGAGTGTGTGGATGGGCTGCTGGCAATGGTGGTGGAGGCGGATACGAGAGGGTCTTTTAAGAGACTCCTGGATAGATACATGGAGCTTAGAAAAATAGAGGGCTATGGGTAATCCTCGATAATTTCTAAGGTAAGGACATGTTCGACACAACTTTGTGGGCCGAAGGGCCTGTATTGTGCTGTAGGTTTTCTATGTTTCTATGACTCTACTCATAGGTTAGTGGTGAAAGGTGAAAAGTTTAGGGGGAACATGAGGGGAAACTCCTTACAGCCTGCAGTGGGAATGGAACTGCCCTTACTGTGCAAACCACATTGTCCTAAAGCCCTATTCTTGACCAGTCAGTAAACAGATGTCCGGTCTGAAACAATATATCAGGAGACTTACCTCATTGAATATAGAATATGAGAGCACACTGTGCGGTCCTTCGGTCAACAAAGTTGCGCCGACCTTTTTGGAATGAGAATCAGGTTTGCTGTCACCGGCATACGTTATGAAAAGTGTCGCTTTGCAGCAGCAGTACAATGCAATACATAATAATACAAGCTATGAGTTACAGTAAGGAGTGTACACTGCATCGTATAAAAAATTATATTAGTAGTGCAAAAAGGGAGCAAAAAAAGAAAATAGTGAGGTAGTGTTCATGGGTTCAGTGTCCATTCAGAAATCTGATGGCAGAGGGGAAGAAGCTGTTCCTGAATCACTGAGTGTGTGTTTTCGGGCTTCTCTACCTCCTCGCTGATTGTAGCAATGAGAAGAGGGCACGTCCTACGTGGTGGGAATCCCATATGGTGGGTGCTGCCTGTCTGAGGCTCGCTTTCTGAAGGTGCCTTGGATACCGGGGAGGCTGGTGCCCATGATGGAGCTGTCTGAATTTACAACTTTCTGCAGCTTTTTCTGATGCCGTGCCGTGCGCCCCCATCCCCTGCTTCTAACAGACGGTGATGCTGCCAGTTAGAATGCTCTCCACAGTACATCTGTAGAAACCTGTGAGGGTCTTAGGTTCTATAAATTCTCTTCACACTCCTGGTGAAATATAGCTGCTGTCTTTGTAATGGCATCAGTATGGTGGGTCCAGGACAGATCCTCAGAGATGTTGGCCCCCAGGATCTTGAAACCTCTCACCCTTTCCACTGCTGATCCCTGGAAGGATTGGAGTGTGCTCCATCAACTTCCTCTTCCTAAAGTACACAATTAATTCCTTGCACAATCAATTCCTTCTTCTAGTTAGCTCCTCTTAACCTACTCTAAGATCAAAGCAGCCCTTCCTTCCTAATTCATCTGGAATCCCCTAGGGTTCAGGACAGAGCTCCTCAGCCCTATCCCTGATTTACACTGGATAAAATCACTGTCTTGCCCCCTCTGTGTCTAATACACATTAATTCCCAGATCTATAGCCCCTCCAATAGAAGGCATTGGTCAGACAGCACTGAGTATTTTGAGCAGTTTTGGGCCCCTTTTCTAAGTTTTGCCATTGTAGAGAGTCCAGAGGAGCTCCACGAGAATTATTATGGGAATGAAAGGGTTAATATATGAGGTGCGTTTGATGGGCCTGTACTCACTGGAGTTTACAAGAATGCAGGAGCATCTCATTGAAAACTATCAAATATTGAAAGGTCTAGACAGAGTGTATGTGGAGAGGGTGTTTCCTGTAGTGGGTGAGTCTAGAACCAGAGGGCACAGCCTCAGTACAGAGGGACGTCCTTTTAGAACAGAGACAAGGAGGAATTTCTTTATCCAGTGGGTGGTGAATCTGTGGAATTCAGTGCCACAGACGGCTTTGGAGGCCAAGCCATTGAGTATATTTAAAACTGAGGTTGATAGGTTCTTAGTGAAGATGTCAAAGGTTTTGGGGAGAAGGTGGGAGAATGGGGTTGAGATGTTAATATATCAGCCATGATGAAATGCTGAAGCAGACTCGATGGGCCGAATGGTCGGATTCTACTCTTATGTCTTACGGTCCTCCCAAACAGGAGTGTGAAGCTGGGCAAACGGAGGACGGGATCAAAGAATTCAGAATGCAAGAGTTACCTGAAGAGGCAACGTGTCAGCTCGGAGCCAATCAGAACTGAAACAAAATGAAGCCGGCAGTAAGGAGAAGCAGAGTAATTAAATGGTTGGTATATCGAGTAGAAACAGTTTCAAAGATTGAGTAAATTGCCCATTTATTAGCGACGTGGCAAGGAACGAGAATTGCAAATAGACAACAGAGCCTGCAGTAATTCAATCTAACCTTGTACTTACAGAAAACACCAAGATAATGAAGAGGAAAATTACCAGATGCATATTGGATTGTACGGCGGTGGTGGGGGGGGATGGGACGGGACAGCCAAACATGGCGATGCTAATGGGCTCTCTCAAGCTGCGAAAATTTCTCTACAACACAATCATAGTTTTCAGTTTAAAGGCCTCTGGGGAGGTGAGATGAAGCAAGGTGAAAAAAAAATGTAATTTATAAGATGTCTGCGGAATAGAATTTATCACTGGATAAGCTCACTACTGCTCAATTGATATGTAGTTGATTTCAAACAACAGCCCCCCTCAGGCGCCCACAAGGGAGACTTTTAGATTTTACGCTTGGATATATCAGTTTAACTCGCCATTTACCAAACAACAGCTGACGACAGCACAAACGAGTTGTTCTGAGAAAGACAAGGGGGAGGTAAGCGGACACACAACACAGCCTTAAGAGGCCTGGAGAGAATGTGTTAAGAGAAATACATGATAGGACAAGGTTTGAAAAGCATCAGTTTTCAGACAGGCAGCTGACTGCCAGCACCTGAGTGGCATTTCCTTATCCCATGCCCTTACTGTCTAGCAACAATGATTCTGAACACAGCCTCTCACTTCACCAGCCTGTTCGCTAGAGGAGACGCACGTATAAACAATTCTGTGACCTTGGTCCGTGTCTTAGCTCGTAAAATAGCACAAATACAAATTTCAGCAGCAAGCAGATTTAACACTCTTCGTGTGACTTTCTATCTACTTAGACTTTCCATGGACATTTCTTAACGCAGAACATAGAACATAGAAGAGTACAGCACAGGAACAGGCCCTTCAGCCCTCAGTGTTGTGCCGAACCAGATAAATTAGTAATCAGATGGCCAACTGAACTAATCTCCTCTGCCTACACAATGTCCATATCCCTCCATTTTCCTCACATTCATACAGTATGCATCTCTTAAAAATCTTTATTGCAGGGGTTCTTAATCTTTTTTATGCTATGGACACCTTTGGCAGTCCAGTGAAGCCTATGGGTCCTTCTCAGAACAATCTATTTAAATATATAATATACATCGGTGATTTCTGTTGGTGACGAAGTCACAGGTACTGTTAATACTATTGTGACTTGTTACTTACATTCATAATTGAAAGAAACGCTAAATTTCAGTTTGAGGTTAGTGAAACTAATTATGTACGTTTTTTAAACGATCCATTGAAGTTCATGGATCCATTAGAATCTACCCACAGACCCCGGAAGATAGAGGCTTTACCAGCGGCCAATCTGTGCATTGCAAGTTTGGAGAGGAGGGGGACTTCATCAGGTCTGCCAATCAAGGATAAAAGGCTGGAGTGGATCACAGGAGCATAGTAGAGCTTTGACCAGCCGTCAATCGGCTTTAGGGATTAATTAGTAAGAACTGTTAAAGGAAGGCAAAGGAGCAAGCACAACAGCCATCGTCTGAGTGGTGATCTTAAGGCTTTAGCTCTTCGAGGCTTCACTCAGAGAAAGCAAAGCTCGATTTTTTTTCCTTCTCTTCTTTATATCTGCTCAGCTACAGGCACAGGCTTTAAGACTGTGTTGTGGTGCGGTAGGGTCATAGCCTGTTTCAGCTCTACTGGTTGAAATGGGACAATTACCCTTACAGTTGCGGAGGCTGTACTTGTTGGTAACATACTGGATTAACTAGAGGGGGCAGAGGAATGACACCCTGTTGAAAGTGTGTTGGAAGTGTTGGGAACGTTACTAGAAGAGTGTTTTTAGTTTAGGGTGGATGGGTTCTTATCACGCTAGGAATACGGGTTTGCTGGATAATGCAATATGTCTCACTGTAGCTTTGTCGGTAACCTCCAGCCTTAGTTGATTTTAGGTTGCATGATTTAATGAAATTCAAGGATCCTGCTATGCCCGAGAGTCTGTTGGTCCATCAATATGTTAAGGAAAATTATTGTGATATGTTAACCATTTTTACTGATGGATCAAAAGATCATTTTACGGGGAATGTCAGTGTGGCTGTTTTTGTGTCTGAATTACAGGTAACAATAAAGAAACGTCTTACTATTTTTCAGCATATACTACAGAACTAGTTGCCATCATTTAAGTTTTATAGTGAGTGGAGGAAACCTGTCCTTGCAAAGTTACAATTTGTTCAGATTCTTTTTTGGTTTTGACTAGCCTTAAAACAGGTCATTCTAGCAGCAGGTCCGATTTACTGCTGGAAGCTCTTCAAACTTTATTTCATATTCAAAGTATTGGTCTACATGCCTTCCTCTTCTGGGTCCTGCACATAGAGGTGTGGAGGGGAATGAGCAGATTGATCGTTTGGCCAAAAAAGCTGTTAGAAATTCACCTGTGGATATAGACTTCCACTTAGCAAATCCAAAGCTAAGGGGTTGGTGGGGCTCAGAATTAGGGGATTGTGGCAAGACTTGTGGGATAATGGGCATGAGGGGAGACCTCTTTAGAGAGTACATAAAACTGTTGGATTGATGGGAGAAGTGGGGAAGACAAGAATGGAAGGAATTGTATTGATTCAACTTAGAATTAGGCATACTATGCTTAATAATTCCTTATCTTGGGATGTGAAAGTTTTGCCATCACTATGAAACAGTTGGACATATTCTTTTACAATGTGAAGCATATAAGGTTGAAAGAAAGCAAATGCAGGCTGCATTACTAGCTTTGGCGGTTGGCAAACTTTACAAAGTTATGGAAGTGACTTTAATTCATAATATTGTCTTTCATTATTTAAAATCCATAGGGCTTTTTGGGGGTAATTTAGTTTTCATTTGATAAGGAACTAGTAGGGGTTTTTATTGCCCAATGCTCTACACCACACTCCAGTCCCATTGGTTTTAAGTTGGACTGTCAACCGCCATGAAAAGTCAGAAGAAAAAGTAGAGCTGTTAGGCAGGGTCCTGAAATGATCCTCTTGTGGGACGTGGGAAAGCAGGGAGACCTCCAGCATCCCAGCATCACTGCCTGCCAGAAGTGCATCCAGCTGCAGCTTCTAACAAGTGCGTTAAAGAGTTGGAGCTGGAACTGGATGAATTCCAGATCATTTGGGAGACTGAAGGGGTGACAGATGGGACACATAGAGAGAGATCGTTACACCCAAGGTGCAGGACACAGGAAATTGGGTGACAGTCAGGAAGGGGAAAGGAGTTAAGGAGCCAGTGCAGAGTACCCATGGCCATCCCCTCAACAACAGGCTTACACTTTGGATATTGTCGGGGGGGGAGGGGGTGGTGGTATGAACTAACAGAGGAAAGTCACAGTGATCGAGTCTCTGGCACTGAGTCTGCCTCTGCGACTCAGAAGGGAAGGGAGGAGAAGAGACAAGCTGTGGTGAGAGGGGATTTGTGAGTTAAGGAATGGACAGGAGGTTCTGTGGGTAAGAACGAGATTCCCGGATGGTATGTTGTCTCCCGGGCGCCAGGGTCAGGAACATCTCGAATCGAGTCCTCAGCATTCTTAAGTGGGAGGGTGAACAGCCAGAGGTCATGGTCCAAGCAGGTACCAATGACATGGCTAGGATGAGTGACGAAGTTTTACATAAGGAGTTCAGGGTGTTAGGTACTAAGTTAAAGGGCAGGACCTTCAGGGTTGTGATCTCAGGATTGCTACCAGCGTCACGTGCTAGTGAGTCCAGAACTAGGAAGATTATACAGTTTAATATGGGCTAAGGAGTTGGTGTAGGAGGGAGGGCATAAGATTTGTGGATCATTGGTCTCTCTCCCAAGGAAGGCAGCACCTCTACAGAAGCGAGCGTTTGCACCTGAACTGGAGGGACTAATATCCTAGCGGGAAGGTTTATTAATGGTGCACAGTGGGGTTTAAACTAGAGTGGCAGGGGATGGGAACTAGAGTGCCAGAGCAGTTAGTGGAGAGGTTGTGGAGGCAGATATTGGTAAGACCTCAGACAAACTTAGGAATCAAAAGGTCGAGCATGGTGCATCAAAATTGAGAAGGACTGAAGGTGTTGTATCTGAATGTGTACAGAATACAGAATAAAGTAGATAAATTTATAGCACAGTTGTAGATTGACAGATGTGATGTTGTCGGCATCACTGAATCATGGCTGAAAGATTATAGCTGGGAGCTTAATGTCCATGGATATACATCGTATCGAAAGGATAAAGAGGAAGGCAGAGAGGGTGACATTGTTCTGTTGGTAAAATAATGAAATCAAATCATTAGAAAGAGGTGACCTAGGGCCGGAAAGTGTTGAATCATTGTTGATTGAGCTTAGCAACTACAAGGGTGAAAAGGCTTTGATGGGAGTTGTATACAGACCCCAAATAGTAGTAAGGATGTTGCCTGCAGATGACAATGAGAAATAGAACATGCATGCCAAAAGGGCAATGTTTCAATAGTCACGGGGGATTTCAATATGCAGGTAGATCGGGAAAATCAGGTTGGTGTGGATGCCAAAAGGAGGGATTTCTAGACTGGTTATGAGGTGGCTTTTTAGAGCAACTCATGATTGAGCCCACTAGGGGATCAGTTATTCTGGATTGGGAGTTGTGCAGTGAACCAGAATTGATTAGAGAACTTAAGGTAAAAGAACTTTAGGGGATGGTGGTCATAATATGATCAAATATGCCCCAAGTTTGAGAAAGAGAAGCTAAAGTCAAGATGTATCAGTATTACAGTGGAGTAAAGGGAATTACAGAGGCATGAGAGAGAAATTGGCCAGGATTGATTGGAAACGAACACTGGCAGCACTGACAGCAGAGCAGCAGTGGCCAGAATTTCTAGAAGCAATTCAGAAGGCACAAGATACATCCCACAGAGGAAGAGGTATTCTAAAGGAAAGATGATACAACCATGACTAACAAGAGAAATCAAAGCCAATACAAAAGCCAAAGAGATGGCATATAATAGACTAAAGACTAGTAGGAAATTAGAGGATTCTGATGCTTTAAAAACCAACAGAAGGCAACTAAAAAGTCATTAAGAAGGTAAAGATGAAATACGAAAGAAAGCTAGCCATTAATATTAAAGAGGAGAGGTAGTAACTGTGGACAATGAAATAGTGGACAAACTGAATAAGTATTTTGTATCAGTATTCACTGTCGAAGACGCCAGCAGTATGGTGCAAGTTCCAGGTGTCATTACTAGAGAGATGGTTCTTGGAAAACTGAAAGGTGTTGGTAGATAAGTCACTTGGACTAGATGGTATACACCCCAGGGCTCTGAAAGAGGTAGCTGAAGAGATTGTGGAGGCATTAGTAATGATCTTTCAAGAATCTCTAGATACTGGAATGGTTCCAGTAAACTGGAAAATTGCAAATGTCACTCCACTCTTCAAGAAAGGAGAGAGGCAGAAGAAAGGAAAGTATAGGCCAGTTAGTCTGACCTCAGTGGTTGGGAAGATGTTAGAGTCGATTATTAAGGATAATATCTCAGGGTACTTGGAGGCACATGATAAAGTAGACCATAGTCAGCATGGTCTCCTCAAGGGAAAATCTTCCCTGACAAATCTGTTGGAATTCTTTGAAGAAATAACAAGCAGGATAGCCAAAGGAGAATCAGTTGGATTTTCAGAAGGTACTTGACAAGGTGCCACACATGAGGCTGCTTAACAAGCTATGAGGCCATAGTATTACAGGAAAGATTCTAGCATGGATAAAGCAGTGACTGATTGGCAGGAGGCAAAAAAATGGGAATAACCATATAACCATATAACAATTACAGCACGGAAACAGGCCATCTCAGGCCATCTTCTAGTCAGTCTTTTCTGACTGACTGCCGGTTCCACGGGGATCTGTGTTAGGACCAATTCTTTTTACATTATATGTCAATGATTTGGATAATGCAATTGATGGCTTTGTTGCAATGTTTGCAGACGACATGAAGATAGGTGGAGGGCAGGTAGTTTTGAGGAAGTAGAGAGGCTACAGAAGAACTTGGACAGATTAGGAGAATGGGCAAAGAAATGCCAGATGGAATATAGTGTCGGGAAGTGTATGGTCATGCACTTTGGTAGAAGAAATGAAAGTGTTGACTATTTTCTAAATGGAGAGAAAATACAAAAAACTGAGACACAAAGGGATGAGAGTCCTTCTGCAGGATTTCCTAAAGTTAATTTGAAGGTTGAGTCTGTGGTGGGGAAGGCAAATGCAATGTTAGCATTCATTTCAAGAGGACTAGAATATAAAATCAAGGATGTAATGTTGAGAGTTTATAAAGCACTGATAAGGCCTCACTTGGAGTATTGTGAGCAGTTCTGGGAACCTTATCTTAGAAGGGATGTGCTGAAACTGGAGAGGGTTCAAAGGAAATTCATGAAAATGATTCCAGGATTGAATGGCTTCTCATATGAAGAGTGTCAGATGGCTCAGGGCCCGTATTCACTGGAATTCAAGTGAATGATGGGTGACCTCATTGAAGCCTTGATTGAGTGGATGTAGAGAGGATGTTTCCTATGGTGGGAGAGTCTAAGGCCAGAGGACATAGTTTCAGAATAGAGGGGCGTCCTTTTAGAATGGAGGTGAGGAGGAATTTCTTTAGCCAGATGGTGGTGAATCTGTGGAATTTTTTGCCACAGGCAGCTGTGGAGGCTAAGTCTTTATGTATGTTTAAGGCAGAGGTTGGTAGATTCTTGATTAATCAGGGCATGAAGGGATACAGAAGACAAGAGATTGGGGCTGAGTGGAAAATTGGTTCAGCCATGATGAAATGGTGTAGTAGACTCGATGGGCCAAATTGCATAATTCTGTTCCTACATCTTATAGTCTTATGGGTCCATGGACCCCAGATTAAGAACCCCTGCTTTAATGTATCTGCCTCTACCGCCAACCCAGAGAGCGCATTCCAGGCAGCCACCATTCTGTGTAAAAAAAAGCACAAGATAATCTGTAGATGCTGGGATCAAAGCAACACTCACAACACGCTGGAGGAACTCAGCAGGTCAGGCAGCATCTGTGGAAACCATGAGTTGACGTTTCCACGGATGCTGCCCGACCTGCTGAGTTCCACCAGCGTGTTGTGAGTGTTTCTGTGTAAAAAAAAGCTTGCTCCTCACATCTCCTTGGAAATTACACCCTCTCACCTTAAATGTATGCCCTCTGTTATTAGACATTTCAACCCTGGGAAAAAGATACTGTCTGTCTATCTATCTATGCCTCTCATAATCTTGTAAGCCTCTATTGGATCTCCCCGTCTCTATCTCTCATGATTGTATACGTCTCGATCTTCTCCTCCATTGTGGCTTCTTTTATCTTTTATTTTACCTTTACTTGTAGATCTCCTTTTCTTTCTTCCCCAGTTGTGCACAACTTTATAAATGCTTAATTTGTCATTTGAAAAGAAAGCAGTACCAACACTGCTTCTGCCATTAGGATTCAGTACTGTTTAATGTCATTTCCTGTACACAACTGTGACAGAGAACAAAATGACTGTTACACCAGATCCGATGCAGCAAAAAACACACAACAAGATAAAGAAGACAATAAATATAAATACATAAGATAGCTTATACACGTAGATTGATTGTATGTTCAGAAAGTGACGTTAGGCACAGGAGTGTCTGTACATGCGGTGGCTCTGACAGGAAATGATAAAGTCGTGGTGCTTGGGGGTGTGGAGGGACGAGTTAGATGATGGAGGTTCTGATCACCTCTCTCCCCACCACTGAGCACATCTACAAGAGCACTGTTGCAGGAAAACACCATCCATCACCAAGGCCCCCTCCCCACCTCCCCATCCAAGTCATCTCACTGCTGCCATCAGGAAGAAGGTACAGGAGCCTCAGGTCTCAAACCACCAGGGTCAGGGACAACCATCAACCATCAGGCTCCCGAGCCAGAGGGGATAACTTCACTCAACTTCACTGAACTGTCCCCACAACCTATAAACTCACTTTCAAGGACTCTTCAGCTCACGTTCTCGATATTTATTTATTTATTTGTTTTTTTCTGTAATTGGTCAGCTTGTTGTTTTTGCAGGCTGCTTGAACGCCCAGTTGTTGTGGTCTTTCATTGATTTGCTTTGGCTGTTATTCTATTACGGATTTATCGAGTATGCCTGCAAGTAATTGTTCCTGAGTCTGGTAGTGCACAACTTTATGAATGTAGAATTTGTCAGCAGGAGCAAAAGCATGAGTGTTCAGTGCCAGCAGTACAATAGTTTGAAAGTAGATGGGGATGTTATCTGGAAACCATAGCACTGCCCGTGGCAGCCTGTTCTATGCATCTACCACTCTGTGTAAAAAACTTACGCTTACTCCATAACACAGAACATCGAACATACACGTAACATAGAAATAATCCATCAACTTGCCATGCACATTGATAGTGCTAAGAAAGTGTATTATGGTGTGTTGGTCTCCGTTAGTCAGGAGATTGAGTTCAAGAGCTGCAAGGCAATGCTGCGGCTCTATAACACCCTGGATGACAGGAAAATGGTTACGTAGGAGGGAAGAGTCAGATTGATCTTAGAGCAGGTGAAGAGATGGGACAACATCGTGTGCTGAAGGTCCTACATTGTGCTGTATTGTTCTTTGCTCTCTGCTCTACTTGTAGATGTGCTCAGGGTGGGGAGGGCTTTACCTGTGGCCCGTATCCACTCTCTATCGCCAGACTCACAGATTTTTGCCTTCAGTGGCATCACCTGCACCATCTCAACAGAGCATCTTTGGCAACAGTCCCCAGATCTTGATTTCCACCACGTCAAACCTTCCGTTAACTCACACATCACCCTGAGTTAAAACTGGCGCTCCACACTTTAACGGAGTTATACATCTCTCCACCCCATCCGTTCACTGCAGCTTCCACAAGGATGGCGACTCCACTCTCGTGTGATACCCACTCTACTCAGGGACTGTTTGTCCCACTCCATCAGGGAGGAGGCTACGTAGCATCCACACCAGGACCACCAGACTCAAAAACAGTTACTTTCCTCAAGCAGTGAGGCTGATCAACACCTCCACCCACTAACCCACCCCTCCACACCCCCAACCACCACTACTTTATCATTTCCTGTCGGTCACCTTATGTACAGACACTCCTGTGCCTAATGTCACTTTATGGACATACAATCAATCTGTGTATATAAGCTATCACTGTAGCATTGCCCCTGAATGCAGTGCTCTCCACTCTCTCCGCACCAGCCCCAACCTCACCACCAAACTGGCAGACAAATAGGGCACTATTGTAGTGTGGCACGCTCACCTCTATTGTGCTGAGGCGAAATGGCAAATCTCAGACACCTCCTCATACCACACCTCCACATCTTTACCTCGCTCCCCACCCCTCCGCTTTCTGCAAGGATCAATCCCACCCCACTCCCACCCCCCACTATCCTCCCACTCCCCCACTCCCTCCCCCCACCCCCCACTCCCCCACACTCACCCCCCACTCCCTCCCCCCACTCTCACTCCCCACTCCCCCACTATCCTGCCACTCCCCCACTCTCACCCCCTACTATCCTCCCACTCCCCCATTCCCACCCCATTACCCCACTACTCCCCACTCCCTCCCCCACTCCCTCCCACATCCTCCCCCACTCCTCCCACTCCCTCCCCCACTACCCCCACTCCCTCCCACATCCTCCCCCACTACCCCGCACTCCCTCCCCCACTACCCCCACTCCCTCCCACATCCTCCCTCACTACCCCCCACTACACCCCACTCCCTCCCCAACTCCCACCCCCCACAAAACCCCCATTCCCACCCCCGACTCTCACCCCCACCAACTCCCATCCCCACTCCCTAGTTCCCCCTACTCCCCACTCCCCCCACTCCCCCCAACTCACCCACACCCACACCCCCACTCCCCCCACCCCATTCCCCCCACTTCCCTCACTCCCACTCCCCACTCCACTCCCCACTGCCACCCCCACTCCCACCCCCACTCTCACCCCCCACTCTCACCCCCGCTCCCCACTCCCACCCCCACTCCCACCCCCCACTCTCACTCACCCCCACTCCCACCCTCCACTCTCACCCCCCACTCCCCACTCTCATCCCCCCACTTCCACCCTCACTCACTCACCCCCACTCCCACCTCCAACTCCCCCCACACTCTCATCTCCCCACTCCCGCCCGTCCAACTCCCTCCCCCACTCTCACCCCCCACTCTCGAGGTCGAGGATGATGGTCTTTGTTCCGAAGAAGTGGCCCACAGAGTGAAGACGCCTGTGCGTGTATTTGTTTAACGTGTACTTGATGTTGCACTCCAAGAAGCACACGATACTTCACAAATCAACCAACTGATTCCAACAGCATGGAAACCACTACGACTGGAGCTGATGGATTTGTTGCAGCCTTCATCTGCCTTTACAGCCGTTGAGTTCGAAGTAACTTCGTCCACCTGATCCACCGTTGAGGTCTTGGTTGGATTGTTCTTTGTCAGGGACCTCACCCTCGACCTTACCGCCATGGGTGACCCTACCAGGAGCATAGCTCCAGATGGCATCGCTCTCGGGATCACAGGACCACACAAGCTTCTCCACCACGACAAGCTGACAATCCACGGAGAAGATAGAGGTGTATCAGATGACAGGATGCGTCTATTGAGTGGACAGCTAGAGACTTTTTCCCAGGGAGGAAATGGCTAACACAAGGGAGAATAACTTTAAGGTGACACACATAAAAGTTGCTGGTGAACGCAGCAGGCCAGGCAGCATCTCTAGGAAGAGGTGCAGTCGACGTTTCAGGCCGAGACCCTTCGTCAGGACTAACTGAAGGAAGAGTGAGTAAGGGATTTGAAAGTTGGAGGGGAGGGGGAGATCCAAAATGATAGGAGAAGACAGGAGGGGGAGGGATGGAGCCAAGAGCTGGACAGGTGATAGGCAAAAGGGATACGAGAGGATCATGGGACAGGAGGTCTGGGAAGAAAGACAAGGAGGGCGGTGTGGGGGGGACCCAGAGGATGGGCAAGGGGTATAATCAGAGGGACAGAGGGAGAAAAAGGCCAGTGAGAGAAAGAATGTGTGTATAAAAGTAAGTAACAGATGAGGTACGAGGGGGAGGTGGGGCATTAGTGGAAGTTAGAGAAGTCGATGTTCATGCCATCAGGTTGGAGGCTACCCAGACGGAATATAAGCTGTTGTTCCTCCAACCTGAGTGTGGCTTCATCTTTACAGTAGAGGAGGCTGTGGATAGACATGTCAGAATGGGAATGGGATGTGGAATTAAAATGCGTGGCCACTGGGAGATCCTGTTTTCTCTGGCGGACAGAGCGTAGATGTTCAGCAAAGCGATCTCCCAGTCTGCGTCGGGTCTCGCCAATATATAAAAGGCCACATCGGGAGCACCGGACGCAGTATATCACCCCAGCCGACTCACAGGTGAAGTGTTGCCTCACCTGGAAGGACTGTTTGGGGCCCTGAATGGTGGTAAGGGAGGAAGTGTAAGGGCATGTGTAGCACTTGTTCCGCTTACACGGATAAGTGCCAGGAGGGAGATCAGTGGGGAGGGATGGGGGGGACGAATGGACAAGGGAGTTGTGTAGGGAGCAATCCCTGCGGAATGCAGAGAGAGGGGGGGAGGGAAAGATGTGCTTAGTGGTGGGATCCCGTTGGAGGTGGCGGAAGTTACGGAGAATAATATGTTGGACCCGGAGGCTGGTGGGGTGGTAGGTGAGGACCAGGAGAACCCTATTCCTAGTGGGGTGGCGGGAGGATGGAGTGAGAGCAGATGTACGTGAAATGGGGGAGATGCGTTTAAGAGCAGAGTTGATAGTGGAGGAAGGGAAGCCCCTTTCTTTAAAAAAGGAGGACATCTCCCTCGTCCTGGAATGAAAAGCCTCATCCTGAGAGCAGATGCGGCGGAGAGGGGGGAATTGCGAGAAGGGGATGGCATTTTTGCAAGAAACAGGGTGAGAAGAGGCATAGTCCAGATAGCTGTCAATTTCAAATCTCTTACTAACTCTTCCTTCAGTTAGTCCTGACGAAGGGTCTCGGCCTGAAACGTCGACTGTACCTCTTCCTAGAGATGCTGCCTGACCTGCTGCGTTCACCAGCAACTTTGGTGTGTTGCTTGAATTTCCAGCATCTGCAGAATTCCTGTTGATAACTTTAAGGTGACTGGAGGAAAGTATAGGAGGAAGTTAGAGGTGAGTTTTATTTACACAGAGAGTAGTGGGTACGTGGCATGTGCTGCCAGAGGTGGTGTTAGGGACAGATACTTTAGGGAAATTTAAGAGACTCTTAGATAAGCACAAGAATGACAGAGAAATGGAGGGCTGTGTAGGAGGGAGGGTTAGTTTGATCTTGGAGCAGGTTAAAAGGTTGGCAGAACGTTGTGGGCCAAAGGGCTATAAATCGATGTTCAGGTTGGAGGCTACGAAGATAGAGTATGAGATGGAATATCATGGCAGTAGAGGAGACCATCTTGGAATAGAAAAGGGAAATCAAATTGAAGTGGATAGCCTCTAGGACATCCTACTTTTTGGGGTGGATAGAGCAAAGGTGCTCAACAAAATCGTTCTCCAGTCTGCGTTGTCCTATGGTGATCATCTAGCGCACTTATGTATAGTATTAACCACAGGATTGCAGGAAAGTTAGATGGCTACAGATATCAGATTTCTGAACATCGTCATAGTTGGAAGGAGGGGTGGGGTAGTGAAGATAAGCTCCCACTACCTATTAAATGCTCCCAATGTGTCTCAAATAGCCTCTGACAGCCAAGCCCAGCTCTTGGCTTTCATGGTGAACGTAGCAGGCCACGCAGCATGTATAGGAAGAGGTACAGTCGACGTTTCGGGCCAAAACATCAACTGTACCTCTTCCTAGAGATGCTGCCTGGCCTGCTGCGTTCACCAGCAACTTTTATGTGTGTTGCTTGAAATTCCAGCATCTGCAGATTTCCTCGTGTCCTGGCTTTCATGTGTGCCTTAGCTACTGAACCCAGAGGAACTATTTCTACTGACAGGAGAAGGGGCAAAGGTGGGTTAATGTTGCCTTAAAAACAATCACTCTGGGCAGATGGGGCTCATTAACCGTGGTTGTCAGCTCATCTAGGAGAGGGAAAACTCTGATCTCAAACCTCTGCTGCCTTGCAGCTGTACCTGCTCATGGGGAAGGCTTTGGGAGTAAACCCCGAGGAAAAATCCGGAGCTGGAGTCCCTAAGACAGTCCTACATTGAGCTCAACACTGGCTGGCAGCTCCTGTGATGCCACTGGTGCCAAACTGTATCGGCCTCCGCCGTTCTTTTGGATTCATCAGCTGCGTGCAGAGGAGGAACCCGCTGCGTGGGGAACAGCTTGCTCTCCATGTCGTCCTGCCCTGGCCTGTGTAGACAGCTGGGACACAACATCCGTGGTCCACCCTGACCAACAGAGGTTGTCTTTTGATGTGAAGTTTAGTCATTTTTAAATGCTGCAGCCAAATGAAGCCAAATCTGAGGTTTCTGAAGCAAGCCATTAACGCTCTGGGTTCTGCTTAACGTCTCCTGCGCTTTTTCAGGAGAACGATAATGTGCACTGTTTCTCAACACTGAAGTATCATTACAATCAGCTGGGAATGTGTAGCCACATATTGCATTATCCTGCTCCAAGCTCATAGTAATTTGTAACAACCGAGCCACCTGACCGTACTGACAATCAGAATCAGGTTTATTATCACAGACATACAGTGTAGTCTGAAATTTGTTGTTTTGCAGCAACAGTACTTTGCAATACCCAATATATTTTTTTAAAAATATAAAGTGCAATAAGGAATATATATATATATATATATATATATAAATTAAGTAGGTAGTGCAAAAAAAGAATAAAAATAAAAATACTGAGGTAGTGTACATGGGTTCATTGTCCATTCAGAAATCTGATGGTGGAGGGGAAGAAGCTGTTCCTGAATTGTTGAGTGTATATCTTCAGGCTCCTGTACCTCCTCCCTGATAGTAGCAATGGGCAGAGGGCATGCCCTGGGTGATGGGATCCTTAATGATGGATGCCACCATTTTGAGGCATCAGCTTTTGAAGGTGTCCTGGATACTGGGGAGGCTGGTGTCCATGGTGGAGCTGGCTGAGTTTACAACTTTCTGCAGCTTTTTCTGATCCTGTGTGGTGGCCCCTCCATACCAGACAGTGATGCAACCAGTCAGAATGCTCTCCACGGCACATCTGTAAAAATCTGTGAATGTCTTTGCTGACATACCAAAATCTTGCAAACACATACCCTAAGATTTCAGAAACACTTTTGTGTCTCTCTTTTTTGGAGTCATGGAACTGACCTTGTTATCTCAACAATATAATTCAGACTGTCAAAATTCTCTTCTTCCTCTGCTCACTGCTAAACACGTCATCTTTATTAGTCAAATTTCTGCCTTGTAGACATTTCCAAGGTATCTGTATCTCTCTTGGTTAATAAGACCATAAGACACAGGAGCAGAATTAGACAATTCAGTCCATCAAAGCTACTCTGACGTTCCATCATGGCTGATTTATTATCCGTCTCAATCCCATTCTCTTGCCTTCTCCCTGTAACCTTTGGCACCCTGACTAATCAAGAATTTATCAACCTCTGCTTAGGCTCTCAATAGGCTTTGCCTATTGCCTGTTGCTGGGGCCGGGGTCGAAGTGCTCGGCAGAGATGGTGCTCGGTGCTCGGTGTCGGAGAGGTGGTCGGAGGCTCAGAGTTTTCGGACGGACTCGGAGTCGGACTGTGGTCGGATGCTTCCAGGATGCTGCATTGGCAAGTTGTTGGTGCTGGAGGTTCACCGTCTGCGTGAGATGATGGGACTTTCGAGAGACTTTGAGACTTTTACTGTGCCGTGGTCTGTTCTTATCAAATTATGGTATTGCTTTGCACTGCTGTAACTATATGTTATAATTATGTGGTTTTTGTTAGTTTTTAAGTCGGTTTGTCATGTGATTCTGTGATATCATTCTGGAAAAACATTGTATCACTTCTTAATGCATGCATAACTAAATGACAATAAAAGAGGACTGCGTGTCCTCATAATCTAATCTAATCTAAATATACTCAATAACTTGGCCTCCATAGCTATCTGTGGCAAAGAACTCCATAGATTCACCACTTTCTGGCTAAAGAAATTCCTCCTCAGAAGGCTTGAATGTGGATTGAGGGAGGAGTAACACTTTACCCCAGTTTGACTGGCCAGCTCCACCTTCACCAACTGCTGTATTTTACCATCAAGTGCACCACCTCCCCATCGTTGAGGTCAGCTTTGTAAAACACTGCCTCAAGAAGGCAGCAACCGTCATGAAGGATTCTCAACCCCCAGGACAAGCCCTCTTCTCATTACTACCATCAGGGAGGAGGTACAGGAGCCTGACGAACCACACTCATTGTTTTAGGAACAACTTCTTCTTCTCTGCCATCAGATTTTGAATAGTCCATGAATGTAGATCATAGAAGACAGGATTGAACAAAGAATGCTAGAGCACAGTGCAGGCCTGCATTCTTTTACCTTGCTCTATTTATTTGTTATGTAATTTATGGTAATTTTATGTCTTTGACTGTACTGCTGATGCAAAACAATAAATTTCACATCATTTAAGACTAAGGTGGTAAATCTGCTTCTAATTTTAATACAAGGGTTATTTAGGCAAGGAATACCACTTTTTGACATCAAGATTCAAGATTTCTCTATGTCATTTCTAGTACACAGGAGTAAAGGAGAACAAGATAAACGTTAGTCCAGATCTGATGCAGCACAAAAAGCACAATAAGATAAGGAACATAATAATTAAAAAACACATAAATATACTATAAGTACATAAGATAGCTACACACACAAAATACTGGAGGAACTCAGCAGATTAGGCAGCATCTGTAGAAATGAATAAACACTTGGTGGTTCTGGCCAAGATCCTTCATCAGGACTGAGAAGGAAGGGGGAAGATTCCAGAATAAGAAGGTGGGGGAGGGGAAGGAGGACAAGCTAGAAGGTGATTGGTGGAGCCAGGTGGGTGGGGGAGGAGGATGAAGTAAGGATCTGGGAGGTGATTGGTGGAAAAGGTAAAGGGCTGTAGAGGAAGGAATCTGATTGTGTACAGTTCTGGTCACCGAATTATAGGAAGGATGTCAACAAAATAGAGAGAGTACAGAGGAGATTTACTAGAATGTTACCTGGGTTTCAGCACCTAAGTTACAGAGAAAGGTTGAACAAGTTGGGTCTTTATTCTTTGGAGCGTAGAAGGTTGAGGGGGGATTTGATAGAGGTATTTAAAATTATGAGGGGGATAGATAGAGTTGACATGGATAGGCTTTTTCCATTGAGAGTGGGGGAGATTCAAATGAGAGGACATGAGTTGAGAGTTAAGGGGCAAAAGTTTAGGGGTAACACGAGGGGGAACTTCTTTACTCAGAGAGTGGTAGCTGTGTGGAACGAGCTTCCAGAAGAAGTAGTAGAGGCAGGTTCGATTTTGTCATTTAAAAAAAATTGGTCAGGTATATGGACAGGAAAGGAATGGAGGGTTATGGGCTGAGTGTAGGGGTCAGTGGGACTAGATGAGAGTAAGCTTTCGGCACGGACTAGAAGGGCTGAGATGGCCTGTTTCCGCGCTGTAATTGTTATATAGTTATATAGGAGAGTGGACCATAAGAGAAAGAAAAAGAGGAGGGGCACGAAGGGGTGGTGGTAGGCAGGTGAGGAGAAGAGGGAAGATGCCAGAGTGGAGAAATAAAGAAGAGGAAAGGGGGAGGCAAAAACATTACCAGAAAGAGGAGGTGATGTTCATGCCATCAGGTTGGAGGTTACATAGATGGAATATGCTGTTAGAGGCCTCATTGTGTCAAAAGAGGAGCCGTGGACCAACATATGATGATAGGAATTAAAATGGTTAGCCACTGGGAAATTCCACTTTTGGCAGGTGGAGTGAAAGTGTCAAACAAAACAATCCGCAGATTTACAACAGGTCTCACCTTTGTAGAGGAGGCCGCATCGGGAGTACCAGATACAATAGACAATCACAGCAGATTTCTGATTTCTCCAACGTTCTTTAATTTTTCGCCGTCCTCTCTCTGGCCTCTTCCCTCTTGTCCTCACTTGCCTGACTCCTCCTCCTGGTGGCCCTCCTCCTTCCCTTTCTCCCATGGTCCGCTTTCTTCTACTGTCAGATTCCTTCTTCACCAGCCCTTTGCCTTTTCCGCCTGTCAACTCCTAGCTTCTTACTTCTTCCCCCTCCACCACCCATCCCAGCTCCACCTATCACCTTCTACTTTGTCCTCCTTCCCCTCCCCCCACCTTTTGTCCCCCCTTCCTTGCTAGTCCTGGTGAAGGGTCTTGGCTGGAAACGTTGACAGTTTATTCATTTCCATAGATGCCACCTGATCTGCTGAATTCCTTCTCATTTTGTGTGAGAACGAGAAGAAAAGGCCTTGCAAATATAGCAAACTTATGTTATCATTCATATCCCGCTCAAGCAGTTCCACCCGTTGTAGCTAATTGTTAACGTGACTGTATTTGGTCAAACTTAGCAGCTGAGGGCACCCTTAACCAGTTCAAACTTTGCCAGTCTGTTTGGTTTGATGAAGTCTCTCGATTGCTTCTCCTGTGTGTTTATGGTGTGGTGCCATTAGCTGTAATACCAAACTGTAGTAATGAAATCATTTTGTTATTGGTGCAGATAAATGCATTTACCCTGCTGTGAAATTACATTCATCACTGCTCATGTATAACTAATCAGATTTGTAGGCTATGTAAAATTGACAATGTACGACACTCAACCTTAATCTGTGTAAACATTAAGCAATCCTATTCTAAACCACTTGGGTGCCACAGTAGCGTAGCGGTTAGCCCAATGCTATTACAGCTCAGGGCATCAGGGTACAGAGTTCAATCCCAGCATCCTCTGTAAAAAAAAGATTGTACGTTCTCCCCGTGAACATATGGGTTTCCTCTGGGTGCTCTAGTTTCTGCTCACGGTCCAAAGACTGTGATAGGAAACCAGATAGTAGGTTAATTGATCATAGTAACTTGTCCTGTGGTTAGGTTACAGTTAGATAAGTTGATTGAGTTTAATGTTCACTGGCAACTCCTGCAACGCTGCTGGTATCAAACTCTATCAGCCTCAGCAGTTCCTTTGTGTTCATTAGATGTGTGGAGAGGGGAGGGTAACAGTTTGCTCTCCATGTCGTACTGCCCAGGCTTGTGTATCCAGACAGCTAGGACACAACGTCCATGATCGACCCTGACTGACGGGCCTGACAAGATCGGTGGATTGGTGGGTGGTGTGGCTCATTGGGCCGGAAAGGCCTGTTCCCTGCTGTCTCTCTAAATAAATAAATAAACCAGTGTGGAAAACCTCACTCACTCAACACTGAACTCATCCCACAAACTACAGACTCACTTCCAAGGACTCGACAACTCAAGTTCTCAGTGTTGTTTATTATTTGCACAGTTTTCCTTATTTTCCACATTTACAGTATTTGTCAGTCTTCAAGTTCAAGTTTATTGTTATCTGACTGTACATAGGTACAACCAAATGAAACACTGTTCCTCTGGATCACAGTGCACTCACAATACATATATCACACACAGCACAGAAACCAAAATATTACTACAAACAAGTGAAGGTAATATAATTTATCATGCATGTAGTGTGCAGCACAGGTAAGTAGTAAACAGCTCTAAATAAATAAATAGATTAGAGGCACTCTCATTTTTTCATGAATCAGGTAGGATTTTGAGTTACTGTAGCTCTGAATCTGTCCATGAGGGGCAGAATTTTGACTACGGCTGGTTTTGCTGGACACAACAGTCCATCTGCCAGTGAGATTCAGTGCTGATATTCAGACTCATAGAGCTCTGCAGCAAAACACTAGGCCCTTCAGATCATCTAATCCACCTAGTCCAATAACCTGACTACTCCCATCAACCTGCACTGACCTCTGTCCTCGTACCTGTTCAAACTTCCCATAAATGTTCAAATCGAACCCAGATCCACCAGTTGCACTGGCAGCTCGTTCCACACCCTCACCACCCTCTGAGTGAAGAAGTTTGCCCTTAAAATTACCCTACTAACTTGATAGAGGTTTTTTGACGAGGTGTGAGGGTGGTAGATGAAGGAGGAGCTGTGGATGTTGTCTACATGGCATTTGACAAGGTCCCCAAATATCGATCTAGAACATAGAGATTCACATCACTGTACTGGCCCTTCTGCCCTCGCTGTTGTTCTTTCCTGACTAAAGAGGTGGTATTGAGGGACCAGGTGAGATAATCTGTTAACTGCACTCCCAGAAATGTTGATCTCCTAACTCTCTCCACGGAGGAGCCGTTGGAGTGCAGTGTGAAGTGGTCACCCTGCACCTTCCTAAAGTCCATAATCATCTCTGTGGTCTTGTCCATGTTGAAGCTCAAATTGTTATGCTCACACCATTCTACAAGGTGCTTTACTTTCTCTCTGTGCACCACCTCGTCGTCGTATCATCAGTGAACTTGATGATTCAGTTTGAACTGGATCTAAGAGTGACAACTCACACCATTGTTTGCAAAAAGCTCACCTCTCACATTCCCCCTGTGCCTTCCTCCAATCACCCTGAAGTTCTGCCCTGAGAAAAAGGTCTCTGGCTATCCACTCAATCTTTGCTTCTTTTTATATTGTACACCTCTACCAAGCCATTTCTCATCCTTCTTCGCTCCTAATATTTCTCTCAATCTCCCGTGGAATCAAGATAAGACATCTGGGACATTCAGAAATACTTTTTCCATGGGCACACAATCCACGCACACCGGCATTCTGCTGTTACACCAGCCCACTGAAATTCCAAACCTGTGATCTCCGAAAGGAATGGAATGCCTTACTGGACTTGATTGAAATTCACTTCAATAACTAACCATCAGCAGAAGCTGACATTCATGGCTTGGAACCGGGTGGCAAACAGAGTGAACACACTGAAGTGCTTGTTGCAAACAGAGACACAGCTGCCTCTTTAGTAATCTGGAACAATGCTTACAAACGTTTTAGCAAAGCAGTTTAAAGCTAATTTCACATTATTGTGCGGAGACACTGATGGCAGCTTTTTCTACAGAACCTCTGCAATGCCAGAGGTATTATTGGTAACTGAGGCTTACTACAGACCAACTCAAACAGCATAATTAATTTACATGGATATCGTTGCCACAACTAGTTACTTATCAGAGAACCAAGATCAGAGATGTCACTCTGCAAATTGAGTAACGGCCCAGACCTCTCGGCGTTCCATCTGTGTGACAAACGAAGCAGGGGGAGAGCAGGCAGCCGTTTTGCGGGTGATCGACACTGGAAATTGGCCCAATAAATTGCACACAGTAAAACCAATGTCTTCTTCATTAAAATGCAGTGAATCTCTATTGCTTTTCATTAGCGGCAGGCTTGCAAGACAAAATACTTAATCGGCGGTGTGTTTACTGAAAACTGACCTGGGCAACAACAGAGACAAAGAGCTTAAAAGAGATTCTTATTTATTAAGGAGAGGTGACAGCTACTGAATAAGTGAGCTTTTTCTCTTTTTTACCAGGACTCTCGGCGGAGTTTTAAGAGACAGGAATGTATTGTTAACCCTTCGAAAACTGCATGCATGACACAACACTGAACTGTTCCCTCAACTATTGGACTCACTTTCAAAGACTCTTCATCTCATGTTCTTGATACAAATTGCTTATTTATTTATTTTGATTATTTTGTTTTTTTTTATTTGCACAGTTTGTTGTCTTTTGCACATTGGTTGTTTGACTGTCTTGTGGTATGTGGTCTTTCATGTGTTTATTGTGAATTCATGCCAGAAAAAGAACTCAAGGTTGGATATGGTGATTGATAATAAATTCACTTTGAACTTTGGACTTTAAACTACTTTTTGTAACATTTAAAAACTAAGCACACATGTACACCCTGTCTGGATGCCTTTCTGCCCCCATTCCCCACACCCCACTCCACACTCCCATCTCCCCACTCCCTTTTCACCACTCCCCACTCCCCACATCCCACTCCTCACCACCCTATTCCCCACATCCCACACCCCACTCCCCACTCTCCTTTCGAGACAAAAAGATGCCAACAACAGTAACATTGCACAGTCTTATATAAACACACTTTATGTCAACCCTTTGATCTTTGGGCCTTGCCACTCAGGGACTTGTGCTGACATCACTTTGTGACTCTGTACTCGTTGCTCTATTTGATGTGTGTGACTTTATGTATTACGTTTTGCACCTTGGCCCCCGAGGAACAATGTTCTGTTTAGCTGTATACAAGTGTATGGTTGAGTCACAATAAACTTGAACTTGAACTTGAAATTGATCATTGATCATTGATAATACTGTTTACATTACAGAATCAGGAATGGGTTTAATATCACCGCCATACGTTATGAACTTTGCAGCAGCAGTACAATGTGATATATGATAATATAGAAACATAGAAAATAGGTGCAGGAGTAGGCCACTCGGCCCTTCAAGGCTGCACCGCCATTCAGTATGATCATGGCTGATCATCCAACTCAGAACCCTGTACCTGCCTTCTCTCCATACTCCCTGATCCCCGTAGCCACAAGGGCCATATCTAACTCCCTCTTAAACATAGCCAATGAACTGGCCTCAACTGTTTCCTGTGGCAGAGAATTCCACAGATTCACCACTCTCTGTGTGAAGAAGTTTTTCCTAATCTCGGTCCTAAAAGGCTTCCCCTTTATCCTTGAACTGTGACCCCTCGTTCTGGACTTCCTCAACATCGGGAACAATCTTCCTGCATCTAGCCTGTCCAATCCCTTTAGGATTGTATATGTTTCAATCAGATCCCTCCTCAATCTTCTAAATTCCAGCGAGTATAAGCCTAGCCGATCCCGTCTTTCTTCATATGAAAGTCCTGCCATCCCAGGAATCAATCTGGTGAACCTTCTTTGTACTCCCTCTATGGCAAGAATGTCTTTCCTCAGATTAGGGGACCAAAACTGCACACAATACTCCAGGTGTGGTCTCACCAAGGCCTTGTACAACTGCAGTAGTACCTCCCTGCTCCTGTACTCGAATCCTCTTGCTATGAATGCCAGCGTACCATTCGCCTTTTTCACCGCCTGCTGTACCTGCATGCCCACTTTCAATGACTGGTGTATAATGACACCCAGGTCTTGTTGCACCTCCCCTTTTCCTAATCGGCCACCACATTCAGATAATAACCTGTTTTCCTGTTCTTGTCACCAAAGTGGATAATCTCACATTTATCCACATTAAATTGCATCTGCCATGAATTTGCCCACTCACCTAACCTATCCAAGTCACCCTGCATCCTCTTAGCATCCTCCTCACAGCTAACACTGCCGCCCAGCTTCGTGTCATCCGCAAACTTGGAGATGCTGCATTTAATTCCCTCTTCTAAGTCATTAATATATATTGTAAACAACTGGGGTCCCAGTACTGAGCCTTGCGGTACCCCACTAGTCACTGCCTGCCATTCTGAAAAGGTTCCGTTTATTCCCACTCTTTGCTTCCTGTCTGCTAACCAATTCTCCACCCACACCAATACCTTACCCCCAATGTGTGCTTTAAGTTTGCACACTAATCTCCTGTGTGAGAGCTTGTCAAAAGCCTTTTGAAAATCCAAATATACCACGTCCACAGGTTCTCCCCTATCCACTCTACTAGTTACATCCTCAAAAAATTCTATGAGATTCGTCAGACATGATTTTCCTTTCACAAATCCATGCTGACTTTGTCCGATGATTTCACTGCTTTCCAAATGTGCTGTTATCACATCTTTGATAACTGACTCTAGCATTTTCCCCATCACCAATGTCAGGCTAACCTGTCTATAATTCCCCGGTTTCTCTCTCCCTCCTTTTTTAAAAAGCGGGGTTACATTAGCCACCCTCCAATCCTCAGGAACTAATCCAGAATCTAAAGAGTTTTGAAAAATTATCACTAATGCATCCACTATTTCTTGGGCCACTTCCTTAAGCACTCTAGGATGCAGACCATCTGGCCCTGGGGATTTATCTGCCTTTAATCCCTTCAATTTACCTAACACCACTTCCCTACTAACATGTATTTCCCTCAGTTCCTCCATCTCACTAGACCCTCGGTCCCCTACGATTTCCGGAAGATTATTTATGTCCTCCTTAGTGAACTACTAGGATGAACAATTGTTGTAATTCATCCATGCGATCTTTAAATGCTAGCTATTGCATATCCACCGTCAACCCTTTAAGTGTCATTTGCCAGTCTATCTTAGCTAATTCACATCTCATACCTTCAAAGTTACCCTTCTTTAAGTTCAGAACCTTTGTTTCTGAATTAACTATATCACTCTCCATCTTAATGAAGAATTCCACCATATCATGGTCACTCTTACCCAAGGGGCCTCTCACGACAAGATCGCTAATTAACCCTTCCTCATTGCTCAAAACCCAGTCTAGAAAGGCCTGCTCTCTAGTTGGTTCCTCGACATGTTGGTTCAGAAAACCATCCCGCATACATTCCAAGAAATCCTCTTCCTCAGCACACTTACCAATTTGGTTCACACAATCTATATGTAGATTGAAGTCACCCATTATAACTGCTGTGTCTTTATTGCCCGCATTTCTAATTTCCTGTTTAATGCCATCCCCAACCTCACTACTACTGTTAGGTGGCCTGTACACAACTCCCACCAGTGTTTTCTGCCCTTTAGTGTTATGCAGCTCTACCCATATCAATTCCACATCCTCCCGGCTTATGTCCTTCCTTTCCATTGCATTAATCTTCTCTCTAACCAGCAACGCCACCCCACCTCCTTTTCTTTCATGTCTATCCCTCCTGAATATTGAATATCCCTGAATGTTGAGCTCCCATCCTTGGTCACTCTGGAGCCATGTCTCTGTGATCCCAACTATATCATATTCATTAATAACTATCTGCTCATTCAATTCATCCACCTTGTTACGAATGCTCCTTGCATTGACACACAAAGACTTCAGGCACGTTTTTACAACACTGTTAGCCCTTATACAATTATGTTGAAAAGTGGCCCTTTTTGATTTTTGCCTTAGACTTGCCTGCCTGCCACTTTTACTTTTCACCTTACTACTTTTTGCTTCTACCCTCATTTTATACCCCTCTCTGCACTTGTTCCCATCCCCCTGCCACATTAGTTTAAATCCTCCTGAACAACAGTAACAAACGCTCCCCCTAGGACATTGGTTCTAGTCCAGCCCAGGTGCAGACCGTCCTGTTTGTACCGGTCCCACCTCCTCCAGAACTGGTTCCAATGCCCCAGAAATTTGAATCCCTCCCCCTTGCACCATTTTTCAAGCCAGGTATTCATCTGAAATATCCTCCTATTTCTACTCTGACTAGCACGTGGCTCTGGTAGTAATCCAAAGATTATTACCTCTGTGGTCCTACTTTTTAGTTTATCTCCTAACTCCCTAAATTTACCTTGTCGGGCCTCATCCCATTTTTTACCTATATCGTTGGTACCTATGTGCACCACGACCACTGGCTGTTCACTTTCCCACTCCAGAATGCCCTGCAGCCGCTCAGAGACATCCTTGACCCTTGCACCAGGGAGGCAACATACCCTCCTGGAGTCTCATTTGCGGCTGCAGCAACGCCTATCTATTCCCCTTACAATCGAATCCCCTATCACTATAGCTCTCCCACTCCTTTTCCTTCCCTCCTGTGCCGCAGAGCCACCCATGGTGCCATGAACTCGGCTGCTGCTGCCTTCCCCTGATGAGACATCTCCCCCAACAGTATCCAAAACAGTATATCTGTTTAGGAGGGAGATGACCTCAGGGGACTCCTGCACTACCTGCCTACTGTTACGCTGTCTAGTGGCCACCCATTCCCTTTCTGCCTGTGTAGCCTTTTCCTGTGGAAAAGGCTAGAAAAAATTGAATCACAGTAAGTATCTATCTATCTATATATATATATACATACTAAATAGTTAAATTAAATAAATTGTGCCAAAACAGAAATAAAAAAGTAGAGAGATAGTGTTCATGGGTGTAAATACACACTAGTATTGATGTATTTGTGCACAATTTGTTCCATATCCATACTTTAATCTCTAACTTTATTCTTATACAATACTTTATTGTTTATAAATGATGAATGTTGTTTTTGTTGCATGTTACACTCTGACCAACACACCACAGCAAATTCCTAATACATGTAAATGTATATGATGAATAATGTTGACTGTTTATTCCCCTTCACAGATGCTGCCTGACAGGCTGAGCATTTTGTGTGAGATGCTCTGGATTTCCGGCATCTGCACAATCAAAAACCTTGCTCTCAATAACCTTGATGTAAAATGTTTAGCCTCATGCTCATTGTGATGATATTATGTTAATTACCTGAACATTATGTTAATTACCTATTGACATTAATTTCCCAACTCGAGAGGGGGTCCAAATTTATAAGAAGACAGGAATAGGAATTTCCCTAAAGACTTCTCCGCCATAAAATAAGATCTTAGCTGGTCCGATCTCAGATTCAACTCTGGATTTCTAACCAGTGCTTATAAATTTGAACAAGCGCAAAGACTAAAAGCAGCCTCAGTCTTGAATATACTGTACAAATGACTGGATGAAGGAGCTGTGGCCAAGTTTACTGGCATTAATAGGCTCCATGGTAGCGTAACAGTTAGCATGACAATATTACAGCTTAGGGCGTCGGAGTCCGGAGTTAAAATCCGGCGTCCTCTGTAACAAAGTTTGCATGTTTTTTCCCGTGTGCGTGTGGGTTTCCTCCAGATGCTCCAGTTTCCTTCCACAGTCCAAAGACGTACCATTAACTGTTTTTTGTAAACGGTTCTGTGATTAGGCCAGGGTTAAATCAATGGGTTGCTGGGTGGTGAGGCTCGAAGGATGGAAACGCCCGTTTCGTTCTGTATCACTAAATAAAAAAAAAATAAAATTAACTTTACTGTGCATTGTTATTGTTTTACCTTATTCTAGCTCAATGTAATGATCTAATCTGTCTGAACAGTATGCAAGACAAGTTTTTCACTGTATCTTGGTGCATGTAACAATAATAAACCAATTCCAATTCTAATGTAGTTCTGTAGTCTGTGCTGTTGGTCCTTAAACACACTGCACATCTTGCTGATAAACTGTTCCCACATACATCTCCCCTGTTCCTGCTTAACATGGCTATCATTTACCCTGCTCCAATGTAGTACTCTCTTGCAACGTCTACACATTTTCTTATCTAGAGCTACCTTAAAGCGTAAGTGTTTATCATCGCTGATCATCCATTGAAAGGCATAGACAGAGTGGGCATGGAGAAGATTTTTCTATTATTATTTTTGTTTATTTACAGATAACGAGAGGAACAGGCCTTTCCGGCCATTCGAGCCTCAACTCCCAGAAACCCACCGATTTAACCCTAGCCTGTTTACAATGATCTACTAACTGGTACGTCTTTGGACTGTGGGAGGAAACCAGAGCACCCGGAGGAAACCCACATGTTCCCAGGGAGGATGTACAACTCCTTACCAATGATATCAGATTTGAAATCTGAACTCTGACGCTCTGAACTGCAATAGCGTCACGCTAACTGCTACACTACAGTGCCACCAACGACCATAGGATGTTCCCTATAGTGGGGGCGTGATGTCCAGCTCCGGAATTTTCCTCATCATTTACTCCCGAAACCTTCCCCATGAGTGGGCATAGCCACAAAGAGACAAAAGTTTGAGATCTGTTTTCCTTCTCCAAGAAGAGTTGCCAACCACGGCTGAAGAGCTCCATCTGCCCGAAGCGACTGGTTTTAAGGCACCAGTAACCCTCCTTTGCCCCTTCTCCTATCAGAAGAAATTGTTCTGCCAGGCTTAGTAGCTAAGCCACATGTGAAGACCAGGAGCTGGACTTGGCTCTCAGAGGCTATTTGAACTGCATGCTATTGGGAGCATTTAATAGGGAATGGGAGCTTGTCCGCATAACACCCTGCCACTTTGTTATTTGTCAAACCTTTGTCACTTGTTCCTTTCCCAATCATTACTTATCACTGATAAACATGAGTAAGTCTTAAATATTTCCGCAGCTGGTAATTCTCTCCCCCTCACTCTCTCACTCTTCCACTCACCCTCTCCCTCTCTCTCCCTTCTCCTGTTCTCTCTCCCCCTCTAACTCTCTCTCTCCCTCTCTCTCCAGCTGAAAAGGATGAGGGAATACATTAGAAAGGGCCGATACGTGAAGGAACATCCAATACCTGGGAGGCTACCAAGAGAAATGAAGGAAAAACAGGGAACGAGCGTTCGGTGGTTTAAGCTCTATCACTGGGAAAATGCTGATTACATTACTTAGCAGGGAAATGCAATCACTTTCTAAAAAGAAGATTCTGTTTGACAAGTTTCAAAAATAGTTATTGTTTTTAATTTAGAGATATCAGCCCTTCCTGTCCAACGAGCCCAATTACACCATGTGACCAATTAATCCACTGACCCGTTTGTTCGGAAGGAAACCGGAGCACCCGGAGTAAACTATCGCAGTCACGTGGAGAACATACCAACATTCCTCATAACAGCAGTCGGAACGGAACCCAGTTCCTGGCACTGTAATAACGTCACGCTAAAGGCCACGCGACCGTACTGCTTGGGTTCTGTGAGGAGATGGGGAGCCCGTGGATGTGTTGTACTTAGACCTTCGCTCAGCAATGATGTGAAAGGTTATTACCACAGATCATCTGTCGGGGTATTTGCTGGCGTTTGTAACCTCTCCCTGTGGTCTGCAGTTGTTTTCTCCTTGTTTATTTTCATTGAGAGGTCCAGCGTGGAACAGACACTCCCAGCCCAACGAGCCGTACCACCCGTTAACCCCGGCCTAATCACGGGACAATTTACAATGACCAATTAACCTAATAACCCATACGTCTCTGCAATGTGGTTGGAAACTGGAGTCCAGAGGTCATAGGGAGAACGTACAAACAGGTAGCGGTGGGAATTGAACTCTGAACTCCAGAACATCTCGAGCAGTGGCACCCCTCATCCCCTCCTTTTAGGAAATGACCATTATCATCCTGAAACAAGAAAAACAAGGTAATGCCCTTCAATGACAACCTGAAGTGCTTTCAGAGGCTGGTTGTGGCTCACGGTAACTGCGGTCCCCTAAGCAACCTGGAGCCTCGCTCTGAAACAGATCTATAGCGGTCACCATTTCCCTGGCCCCACACTCATCTTGGGAGCACCTGGACAGTAAAGATACCTACATCATCTACTGTTTATTGATTACACTTCTGCTTTCAATACTATCCTTTCATGCAAACTCATCACCGGATTCCTAGAGCTGGGTACAACACAAGTTCAGGTTCAGTTTGTTGTCATTCAACCGTACACATGTGTACAACCAAACGAAACAATGTTCCTCCAGACCAAGGTGCACAGCACAGTACGTGTAACACACACACACACACACACACAAAACATAAAGTAATATTACCTCTTCCCTTCACTACTGGATGGCACTCTTTGCCTCCGGGCAATCCTGTCCAATCAGCTTCAATATCATTTTTATTGACAGTAGATTGTTAATTCCAGATTTGTTTAAAGGCTGTCTTCACTCCTCTTGCTGCAACAGTTAGATTAGAACCACATGGAGAGCACAAACGAGGGAGGGGGAGGGAGCAGGGGAGAGTAAGAGAGACCGGGAGAAGGGGCAGAGAGTGTGGGACAGAGAGTGAGGAAGAAGGGGAGAGGGAGAGAGAGAGGGAGGAGAGATGAAGAGCAAGAGAGGAAGAGGGGATGAGGGAGAGAGGTTCAGAGGGACAGAGAGAGAGGGAGAGTGTGAAAGCAAGGGAGGGGAGAGAGAGAGAAAGAATGAGAGAGAAAAAGAATGAGAGAATGAGAATTACCAGCTGTGGAAATATTCAATACTTACTCATGTTTATCAGCGATAAGTAATGATTGGGAAAAGGAACAAGTGAAAAAGGTTTGACAAATAACAAAGGGGCAGAAAGTAACCCACCGGTGTCTACGAGTGGATGCTATTTAAATAGAATATTAACATATAAAGCAAGGGAAGAGAAAAGCTTTGCATACTAAGAGACAGGCTAAGAAACAATTGAAAATCTCATTGTATGTGGGACTGAGCTCTATAGAAAAATTGAGTGTATTCCCCAGCCTCCAGCCCACAGCCTGATTCTACATTCCATCAATTTTACCGCATGATCAATATTTGTGAATCCCCAAAGAACTGCAGCTTGTAGGCAACAAGATACAAAATGTAAATGCTCCGGGCTTGTGGGGAAGGCTATATCACCAACAAACACTTTGTAATGATGTCCTAGGAAAGTGCGATGTGATCCTCTATTGACAGCCGCGCTCTCAATGTTCTGCCTCTTAACTACACAGGCATCTTCATGGAACACAGAACACAAAACAGAGAACGTAGAACACAGAACATAGAACATGAACATCGAACACAGAACACAAAACAGAGAACGTAGAACACAGAACATAGAACATGAACATCGAACACAGAACACAAAACAGAGAACGTAGAGCACAGAATATAGAACATGAACACGAACATGAACATGAGTAGAATACAGAACACAATAGAGACCTTTCGGTCCACAGTGTTGTGTCAACCATTAAGATTAATCTAACCCTTCCCTCCTACATAGCCCTACACTTTTCTATCTCCCATGTGCCTGTCTAGCAGTTTCTAAATGTCCCTAATGTATCTGTCTCTACCACCACTCCTGCTGTTGTGTTTCACACACCCACCAATCTCTGTCATAAAAACCCACCTCTGACATCTCCCCAATACTTTCCATCAATCACTCTAAAACAATGCCATTGGTATTAGCCATTTCCACCCTGGGGAAATATCTCTGGCTGTCCACTTGATCTGTGCCTCTTGTCATCTTGTACACCTCTATCATTGCCTGTCATCCTCCTTTGCTCCAAAAGGCTCACTCAGCCTTTCAACATTAGATATGCTCTCTAATCCAGACAGTGTCCTGGTAAATCTCTTCTGCACCCTCTCTAAAGCTTCCACATCCTTCCTATAATGAGGCAACCAGAACTGAACACAATACTCCAGAGAGTGAGGAAGGTTTTCAGAGCCTGCAGAGGGACTTGGACCAGCTGGAAAAATGGGCTGAAAAATGGCAGATGGAGGTTAATACTGACAAGTGTGAGGTATTGCACGTTGGAAGGACAAACCAAGGTAGAACATACAGGGTTAATGGTAAGGCACTGAGGAGTGCAGTGGAACAGAGGGATCTGGGAATACAGATACAAAATTCCCTAAAAGTGTAGTCACAGGTAGATAGGGTCGTAAAGAGAGCTTTTGGTACATTGGCCTTTATTAATCGAAGTATTGAGTATAAGAGCTGGAATCTTATGATGAGGTTGTATAAGGCATTGGTGAGACCGAATCTGGAGTACTGTATTCAGTTTTGGTCACCAAATTACAGGAAGGTTATAAATAAGGTTGAAAGAGTGCAGAGAAGGTTTACAAGGATGTTGCCGGGACTTGAGAAACTCAGTTACAGAGAAAGGTTGAATAGGTTAGGACTTTATTCCCTGGAGCATAGAAGAATGAGGGGAGATTTGATAGAGGTATATAAAATTATGATGGGTATAGATAGAGTGAATGCAAGCAGGCTTTTTCCACTGAGGCAAGGGGAGAAAAAAACCAGAGGACATGGGTTAAGGGTGAGGGGGGAAAAGTTTAAAGGGAACATTAGGGGGGGGGCTTCTTCACACAGAGAGTGGTGGGAGTATGGAATGAGCTGCCAGACGAGGTGGTAAATGCGGGTTCTTTTTTAACATTTAAGAATAAATTGGACAGATACATGGATGGGAGGTGTATGGAGGATATGGTCCATGTGCAGGTCAGTGGGACTAGGCAGAAAATGGTTCGGCACAGCCAAGAAGGGCCAAAGGGCCTGTTTCTGTGCTGTAGTTTCTATGGTTCTATGGTTCTATGGAGTCTAACCAGGGTTTTATACAGCTGCAACATTACCTCACGGCTCGTGAACTCAATCCCCCAACTAATGAAAGCCAACACACCACACACCACACACCTTTGCAATGCTTCTTTGAAAAATGTCTGGGTTATGGTGTTTCTACTTCATAATGCACTGTAACAGGCATTTCCGGCCCAATGAGCCAACTACATCCCTGTGACCAATCAAGCTTGCAATATGTATGTCCTTGGAACTGGCAGGAAACCAGAGCACCTGGAAGAAACCCATGCATTCACAGAGAGGGTGTACAAACTTGGTACAGACTGCAGCAGAAATTGAACCTGTCACTAGCACTGTAATAGAATTATAAGACCATAAGACCATAAGACATAAGAGCAGAATTAAAGCTATTTGGCCCATCGAATCTGCCCTGCCATTTCATCATGGCTGATCTATTTTACCTCTCAGCTCCAATCTCCTGCCTTCCCCCGTGACCCTTCATGTCCTGACCAATTGAGAATCTATCAGCCTCTTCCTTAAATATATGTAAAGACTTGACATCCACAGCCTCCTGTAGTAAAGAATTCCACAGATTCGCCACTCTCTGGCTAAAGAACATCTCCGTTATAAGAAGGACACCCCTCTATTCTGAGGCTGTGTCCTTTGGTCTTAGACACTCCCACCAGAGGAAACATCCTCTCCACATCCACTCTGTCAAGGCCTTTCACCATTCGATAGGTTTCAATTAGGTCATCCCTCATTCTTATGCTAAACACTATGCTGCTTTTGCAGCAAATTCTTGATTCTGTTTTCTCCTGTTTTCACTGTGCTTAAGCCATTGACCGGTACTGCACTGTGGCTTCCACTGCCAAAGATATAATTTGGTGATTCAATGTACCTGTGGCAAGTAAAGCTAACTGAATCTTTCTGGCTGGGTACAGAATTCAGTGGAAGCTTCCTGATTAGTCTGGCCCTAGATGATACCCATATGGCGTTGGACTTGAGAAATGTAGTTCCGGGCTCTCAAGACGGCATTCATACCTGGCTAGATGTGTCACTGGCATTTTCGATGGCTGATTTAGAGAGATATGAAAATAGATGGAGGGGCTGGTAGTTTTGAGGAAGTAGAGAGGCTACAGAATGACTTAGACAGATTAAGAGAATGAGCAAAGAAGTGACAGATGGATACAGTGTCAGGACGTGTATGGTTATGCAGTTTGGAAGAAGTAGTAAAGATGAACACTAATTTCTCAATAGAGAGAAAATTCAAAAATCTGAGGTTCAAAGGGACTTGGGAATCCTTGTGTAGGATTCCCTAAAGATTAATTTACAGGTTGAGTTGGTGGTGAGGAAGGTAAATGCAATGTTAGCATTCATTTCAAGAGGACGAGAATATAAGAACAAGGCTGTGATGCTGAACTTTAAAAGGCTCCGGTCAGACTGTACTAGAAGGATTGTGAGCAGTTTTGTGCTGCTTGTCTAAGAAAAGATGTGCTGGCATTGGAGAGGGTTCAGAGGAGGTTCATGAGAATGATTCCAGGAATGGAAGGGTTAATGTACAAGGATCTTTTGAAGTTACTCACTAGAGTCTAGGACAACGAGGGGTGATCACATTCAAACCTATCAAATATTGAAAGGCCTAAACAGAGTGGATGTGCAGAGGATGTTCTCTGTACTGGGGGAGTTTAGGACCAGAGAGCATGGGCTCAGAATAGAGGGATGTCTATTTAGAACAGAGATTAGAAGGAATTTCTTGAGTAGTCAGGTTACGGGGAGAAGGCAGTAGAATGGTGATGAGTGAGATAATAAATCAACCGTGATGCAACGGCAGAACAGACTCAATGGACTGAATGGCCTAATTCTGGTCCTTTGTCTTATGGTCTTATGACTATGCCTCAAACACAGGCAAGTGGGACCAGCTCCAGCTGGCAATGAGAGGGTGACGGACTGAAGGGCCTGTTCCATACTGTATGACAGAAGCCATGTCCAGCTTCGATAGACTGATTTACCAGTGTGAGCTGTTGCACTTACCCAATGAATAGTATATGACTTGATGATAGGAAGCCACCACCCTCATGTCCAGCTTTGATAGACTGATTCACGAGTGTGAGGTGTTGCACTTACGCAGCGAATGGTAGGACTCTGAGGAGTGTGGTAGACAAAGGCATCTGGGAATACAGGTACATAACTCATTGACCGTGGCATCACACATTGATAGGGTCATAAAGAAAGCTTCAGGCACATTGGCCTTCATAAATCAATGTATTGAGTACAGGAGATGGATGTTATGCTGAAGTTGTATCAGACATTGATGAGGCCTAATTTGAAGTATCATGTGCAGTTTTGGTCTCCTGCCTACAGGAAAGACGTAAATACAATTGAAAAGTACAGAGAAAATTTTTACAAGGATGTTGCCAGGACTAGAGGACCTGAGTTATAGGGAAAGGGTGAATAGGTTAGAACTTCATTACCTCAAGAGATTCTGCAAATCCAAAGCAACAAACACAAAACGCTGGAGAAACTCAGCAGGTCAGGCAGTATCTATGGAAATGAATAAACAGTCCACGCTTTTAGCCAAGACCCTTCATCAGGACTGTGACGGAAGGGGGAAGATGATAGACTAAAATGGTGAGGGGAGAGAAAGGAGGCTACCTGGAAGGTGATAAGTGAAGACAGGTAGGAGGGAAAGGTCAAGGTCTGGAGCAGTTTCCGTACATCCACGCTCACACCATCTTCCCTTCGCCCAAACAGTGATAGACATCCTCTTGTCCTGACCTACCGCCCCATGGGCCTCTGCATCCAACGAATCATCCTCCGCAACGTCCGCCATCTCCAAAGAGATCCTGCCACTAAACACATCTTCACCGCCCCCCTCTTGATCACTCCCTCAGCGATTTCCTGATCCATTTGTCCCTCCCCTCTAATCTGCCTCCCAGCACTTATCCCTGCAAGTGGCTATACATGCTAGTGCTACACCTACCCAGACACATCCTCCCTCACTTCCATTCACGGCCCAAACAGCTCATCTTGGTGAGGCAACACTTCACCTGTGAATCAGCCGGGGGCGCCAATTGTGTCCGGTGCTCCCGTTGCAGCCTCCATACATTGGTGAGACACAGAGTCAACTGGGGATCACTTCATCAAGCCCCTCTGCTCCATCCGTCAAAAGAGGGACTTCCTGGTAGCCAAATATTTTAATTATGATTCCCATTCCTGGTCTGAGATGTTGGTCCATGGCCTCCTCTTGTGTCAAGATGAGTGCACCCTCAGGGTAGAGGAGCAACACCTTATATGCTGTCTGAGTAGACTCCAACCTGATGGCATGAACATCAATTTCTCTTCCTTGTAAAACAAATTTCACCACCTCTTTCTTTATTCCCCACTCTGACCTTTTGCCTCTTCTCACCTGCCTATCACGTCCCCCTTAGTTGCTGTCTGTGAGGAGTGTGTACGTTCTCCCCATTACCGTGTACCGGTCAGTGTAACGGTATTACAGTGTCAGTGACCTAGGTTCGATTCCCGTCACTGTGAGGAGTGTGTACGTTCTCCCCACTACCATGTACCGGTCAGTGTAACGATATTACAGTGTCAGTGACTCGGGTTCGATTCCCATCACTGTCTGTGAGTGTGTACGTTCTCCCCATTACCGTGTACCAGTCAGTATAACGTAATTACAGTGTCAGTGACCTGGGTTCCATTCCCGTCACTGTCAGGAGTGTGTACATTCTTCATATGAGCTGCATGGGTTTGCTTTCGAATGCTCCAATTTCCTCCCTCATTCCAAACATTTACTGGTTGGTAGCTTAACTGATCAGTGAAGCTAGGTGGGTGGAAAGTAGGGATGAAGTGAGAAGCTGGGTGGTGATAGCTGGAAAAGGCAACAGGCTGAAGAAGTATGTCTCTGATAGGTGAGAAGAGTTGTCCAAAGGAAAAGGGGAAGAAGGAGGAACACCAGGGGAAGTGATTGGTGGGTGAGGAGATTAGGTGAGAGGCAATACTGGGGCATAGAAAAAGGGGGAAGGGGGAAAAGAAGAATTTACTAAAATTTGGAGAAATCCATGTTCATGCCATTAGACAGAATATAAGGTGTTGCTTCTTCAAACTGGTAGTGGCCTCATCATGGTAGAAAAGGAGGGAGTGAACTAACATGTCAAAACGAGCATTAATGTTGCATTAACAAATCACAGGTACACAGTTATCTGCAGCAAGATATTACATCTGCCATCCCCTGGGCTCCTGGAGAGGATGCAATCTAATGGCTAGCGTTCCACGAAATGGCACACGTACTCCCACAGTGGATGCCAACTTGTGAGATAACTACAATGAATTTCTCTTTCTAAACACAAGAAAGTCTGCAGTTGATGGAAATCCAAAGCAACACACACAAAATGCTGGAGGAGCTCAGCAGATCAGGCAGCATCTGTGGAAATGTAAAAACACCTGAAGTTTCAGGCCAAGATTTTTCATCAGGACTGAAGGGAAAGGAGTAAATGCCAGAACAAAGAGGTGGCATTAGGGTAGTCTTCTATACCCATCAATACCACTCTATAGCCTCCGCACTCGTGCATAACCCTCTATAGTCTTCCATACCCATCCATAACCCTCTATAGGCTTCCATACCTGTCCATAACCCTCTATAGTCTTCCATACCCGTCCATAACCTTCTATTGTCATAAGGGGGGCTTTGGAGGCGGACTCAAGTGCAAGACACAGACACTGAAGTACTAGAAACAGGACTCAGTGTGTCAACAAAGCAAGGGAAGTGGGGAAGAAAGGACGCTGGACATTGACACAGGCCCTGGACGAGACTAGGATGCAGAGCCGGAGCTAGGACATGGACAAGAAACACGGAACCCAGACAAGGAACTAGGAACAAGGAGCCTGGACGAGGGACACGGGACTCCGGAAATAGAGCCTGGACAAGGGCCTGGAACCTGGGTCTTGGTTGGGACTAGGAACCTGGGTCTTGACTCGGAACCAGAATCCAGGTTTAGGCTAGGGCAAGACATGGCTACAGGACAGGACGCAAGACTCCTGGACAAGTCGAGGGAACTTCAGCACAGGGCTGCGCGAGGTATTCCTAGGCTGGGTGAGGCACATGGACAGGATGAGAACACGAAGCCTTGAGTTGGTCTTGGGAGACAGAAACCTGGGAGCCTTGGACTTGGAACTCAGGGACCTCGGAGCCTTGGTCTTTAGCACGGGAAACACGGATCCTTGGTCTTGAGCACAGGAACACAGAGCTGGGACCCCTCCTTGGGAACAGGATTAAGGGCCGGGGCTCTTTCTACACACAGAACACTGAACACAAAGAGACGGTTCTCCACTCTTGTAGCGGCAAACCGTCGGACCTACACAGCGGAGGCGAGGACACAAAGAGACAGTTCCCAACACTAGGTAGCGGCAAACGGCTGGAGCTACCTAGCAAAGGCAAGGACACAGAGACAGTTCCCAACTCAAGGTAGCGACAAACAGCCCGACCTACCTAGTGAAGGCAAAGACACAAAGAGAGAATTCCAAACAACGACAGACTGTTCCTTATATTGACACAGCAAGGCCCCGGTCTTGCTCCGGCGATTGAACTTGACAGCGTTACAGGCGAAGGCTTCTGAAGGAAGGGGAAGGGAAGGGAACAGTCCAGCAAATGAAGCTGAACCCAGGAGCTATTTATGTAGCCAGCCCAAAATGAGAATCAGGTGCTTCAACTGAGATACTCAACAGAACAAGGGAGAAAACAGGAAAACCCAGAACAAGGATCGATAGACCAGACTGGGAACCAGAATGCAGATTTCATGGACCGGACCATGACATATACGTCCATAACCCTCTATAGTCTTCCATATATGTTCATATCCTTCTATAGTCTTCCATAACCCTCTATAGCCTCCATACCTGTCCATAGCCTAGTCTTTCATATACATCTATAACACTATAGTCTTCCATGTATGTCCATGACCCTCCAGTCTTCCATATACATCTATAACTCTTTACAGTCTTCCATATCTGTCTATAACCCTCTATAGCCTCCATACCCAGCCATAACCCTCTATAGTCTCCATACCCATCCATAACCTTCTATAGTCTTCCATACACGTCCATGACACTCTATTGTATTCCATACCTGCCGATAACCCTCTATAGTCTTCCATATTTGTCCATAACTCTTTAGTCTTCCATGCCTGTTCATAACCTTCTATAGCCTTCCATACCATCCATAACCCTCTACAGCCTTCCATACCCATCCACAGCCCTCTATAGTCTTCCATACCGGTCAAATAGCCCTCTATCATCTTCCATATCTTTCCATAACCCTCTATAATCTTCCATACCCGTCCATAACCCTCTATAGCCTCCACGTCCATCCATAACCCTGTATAGTCTTCCATATACGCCAATAACACTCTAAAGTCTTCTAAAAATATCCATAATCCCCTAGAGTCTTCTATATATATCCATAAATCCCTATAGTCTTCCATACCCGTCCATAACCCTCTATAGTCTTTCATACATGTCCATAGCCCTCTATAGTGTTCCATATGTGTCCATAACCCTCTGTAGTCTCCCACATCCATCCATAACCTTCTATGTCCAGGTCCAGGTCCAGTGGTACGCATGGTCTTTATAAGTTAGGGTCTTCCTTGGTTGCAGTGGATGACTGTGACTTCTACTGTGCCTTGTTCTGTCCTTTGCTCTCCACGGAGCATTGCAGAAACACCTCCCTGACCATTCTTGGCCAGAATGACCTTCCTGGCCATTTGATCTCACTGTAGATCTCATCTGCTCAGTCTGCCACAGCTAGCTTCGTGTGCTAGGTTAGACATGTACCCTTCTTACCAGAGTACGAGGCCATCTGCTACCTTCAGCTGATTTTGCTGTCGGTTGAAGCAATGTACTGGGACGTGGCCACTGTCGCTTGCAAACAGCTATTAAACTTGGAGCCACAGGTGAGAGCTGAGTGTCAGGTGGGGACCAAAGGTGAGTGAGTTGCCCCGGAATGGACACAGCAAGCTCCTTCACCAGAGGTGCCTGGACACCCAATACACCCCATTGCAAAAGATTATTAATATAAAATTCATTGAGGGAGGAGGTTTTTGTTTCTTTGGTATAACACAGCAAATTAATTCCTGTGCTCTCCTTTCTGTTTGTGACTTCTCTTTAATGTTTCTGTAATCATTGTCACCCCGTAAAGGGACGTCCTGTGAGGATGGAATAGTTGGCTGGCAGCCTGAGACATTTGATATATTGCAGGAATGTTGCCTCCTATTTGTCAGGATAATTACCCATGACTGATTGTGTCTTACAGAGCTGGCGAACAACAATGCGAGTGGAGCAAGGGCTTATGGGTACATCAACCTCTGTCCCATTCCCATTTCAAAAATAATTTGCTGAAATGGAGGGCATTTGCAGCATTATGGCCCCTGACAGATTTTGAATCTTGATTTAACACTTCACAGGTTTCTCCGTGCACATGCTGAGTCTCATAAAACTCATCAGGTTAGCACGTGAATTGCAAAGCAGAGCAATGTTAAGCAGTAATTAAACCAAACCAGTATTGGATTCTCAAACACAAGAAAATCTGCAGATGTTAGAAATCCAGAGCAACACACACAAAATGCGGGAGGAACTCAGCAGGTCAGGCAGCATCTATGAAAAGGAGTAAACAGTTGATGTTTCAGGTCGAGACCCTTCATTTGGATGTCTTGGCCTGAAACGTCAACTGCTTATTCTTTTTCATAGATGCTGCCTGACCTGCTGAGTTCCTCCAGCATTTTGTGTATGCAGTATTGAATTTTGATGTTTTAATCCAAGATTCATTCAGAAGTCAGGAAAGAGGCTCAAAACTTGTTACTTCATAATCGTTTTATTAAAACCATAAGACATAGGAGCGGAATTGGGCCATTTGGCCCATCCAGTCTGCTCCACCTTTCTATCAAGGCTGATTAAGAGTTGATAGAGTAATGAAAGTTGAATGGATAGCGATAGGGGTCGACTATTGAAGTGAAAACTAATATTGAAGAAGGAGCCTAGAAATATAACAGCTATTTTTATACGACAGAGATTAGAAAAATATCCTATCAAAATTTTTAGATAAGAATTAACCAATCAGAAAGAATTTATTCAATACTGCAGTAACAAATTAACCAATGAGAATGCCTTTACTCATTTAATGCAGAACAAAGAAGCTTCCAGAGCTTTCCAGAATTATACTTTCTGCAGTTACTTTAGCATGTTAAACTTGCATAAAACACACACAGATAATTAATTTTTAAACTGCAAAAAAACAATTAAACTGTCCAATCTAAGAAGAAAACAGTCCGGTCAAACATGGGTCTGAGCAAACAGAAGGCACATCACCAGGCCATTCATTGACTAATTGGAAAGTGAGCAGTCTTCTGCTATTGGCATCTAATGCAAGAGACTTCTGACTGAACCCCTTACTGCCTGGTATGGAGATGAAAAACCTATGGAACACCAAAAGGCCAAGGCAGTCATAGTCATAGTCATACTTTATTGATCCCAGGGGAAATTGGTTTTCGTTACAGTTGCACCATAAATAATAAATAATAATAGAACCATAAATAGTTAAATAGTAATATGTAAATTATGCCAGTAAATTATGAAATAAGTCCAGGACCAGCCTATTGGCTCAGGATGTCTGACCCTCCAAGGGAGGAGTTGTAAAGTTTGATGGCCACGGCAGGAATGACTTCCTATGACGCTCTGTGCTGCATCTCGGAGGAATGAGTCTCTGGCTGAATGTACTCCTGTGCCCATCCAGTACATTATGTAGTGGATGGGAGACATTGACCAAGATGGCATGCAACTTAGACAGCATCCTCTTTTCAGACACCACCGTCAGAGAGTCCAGTTCCATTCCCACAACATCACTGGCCTTACGAATGAGTTTGTTGATTCTGTTGATGTCTGCTACCCTCAGCCTGCTGCCCCAGCACACAACAGCAAACATGATAGCACTGGCCACCACAGACTCGTAGAACATCCTCAGCATCGTCCGGCAGATGTTAAAGGACCTCAGTCTCCTCAGGAAATAGAGACGGCTCTGACCCTTCTTGTAGACAGCCTCAGTGTTCCTTGACCAGTCCAGTTTATTGTCAATTGGTATCCCCAGGTATTTGTAATCCTCCACCATGTCCACACTGACCCCCTGGAAGGAAACAGGGGTCACCGGTACCTTAGCTCTCCTCAGGTCTACCACCAGCTCCTTAGTCTTTTTCACATTAAGCTGCAGATAATTCTGCTCACACTATGTGACAAAGTTTCCTACCATAGCCCTGTACTCAGCCTCATCTCCCTTGCTGATGCATCCAACTATGGCAGAGTCATCCGAAAACTTCTGAAGATGACAAGACTCTGTGCAGTAGTTGAAGTCCGAGGTGTAAATGCTGAAGAGAAAGGGAGACAAGACAGTCCCCTGTGGAGCCCCAGTGCTGCTGATCACTCTGTCGGACACACAGTGTTGCAAGCACATGTACTGTGGTCTGCCAGTCAGGTAATCAAGAATCTATGATACCAGGGAAGCATCCACCTGCATCGCTGTCAGCTTCTCCACCAGCAGAGCAGGGCGGATGGTGTTGAACGCCCTGGAGAAGCCAAAAAACATGACCCTCACAGTGCTCGCTGGCTTGTCCAGGTGGACGTAGACACGGTTCAGCAGGAAGACGATGGCATCCTCAACTCCTAGTCGGGGCTGGTAGGCGAACTGGAGGGGATCTAAGTGTGGCCTGACCATAGGCTGGAGCAGCTCCAGAACAAGTCTCTCCAGGGTCTTCATGATGTGGGAGGTCAATGCCACCAGTCTGTAGCTATTGAAGCCACTGGGGCGCGGCATCTTCGGCACAGGGACGAGGCAGGATGTCTTCCATAGTACAGGAACCCTCCGGAGCCTCAGGCTCAGGTTGAATACATGGCAAAGTACTCCACATAGCTGAGGGGCACAGGCTTTGAGCACCCTGGTACTGACACCATCTGGTCCTGCAGCCTTGCTTGGGTTGAGACGTTTCAGCTGTCTTATCACCTGTTCAGCTGTGAAGCCCACCATGGTGGTTTCGTGTGGGGAAGGGGTATAGTCATAGAACCATAGAACCATAGAAACTACAGCACAGAAACAGGCCCTTTGGCCCTTCTTGGCTGTGTCGAACCATTTTTTGCCTAGTCCCACTGACCTGCACACGGACCATATCCTTCCATACACCTCCCATCCATGTATCTGTCCAATTTATTCTTAAATGTTAAAAAAGAACCCGCATTTACCACCTCGTCTGGCAGCTCATTCCATACTCCCACCACTCTCTGTGTGACGAAGCCCCCCCTAATCTTCCCTTTAAACTTTTCCCCCCTCACCCTTAACCCATGTCCTCTGGTTTTTTTCTCCCCTTGCCTCAGTGGAAAAAGCCTGCTTGCATTCACTCTATCTATACCCATCATAATTTTATATACCTCTATCAAATCTCCCCTCATTCTTCTACGCTCCAGGGAAGAAAGTCCTAACCTATTCAACCTTTCTCTGTAACTGAGTTTCTCAAGTCCCGACAACATCCTTGTAAACCTTCTCTGCACTCTTTCAACCTTATTTATATCCTTCCTGTAATTTGGTGACCAAAACTGAGCACAATACTCCATATTCGGCCTCACCAATGCCTTATACAACCTCATCATAACATGCCAACTCTTATACTCAATACTACGATTAATAAAGGCCAATGTACCAAAAGCTCTCTTTACGACCCTATCTTCCTGTGACAACACTTTTAGGGAATTTTGTATCTGTATTCCCAGATCCCTCTGTTCCACTGCACTCCTCAGTGCCTTACCATTAACCCTGCATGTTCTACGTTGGTTTGTCTTTCCAACGTGCAATACCTCACACTTGTCAGTATTAAACTCCATCTGCCATTTTTCAGCCCATTTTTCCAGCTGGTCCAAGTCCCTCTGCAGGCTCTGAAAACCTTCCTCACTGTCTACTACACCTCCAATCTTTGTATCATCAGCAAACTTGCTGATCCAATTTACCACATTATCATCCAGATCATTGATATAGATGACAAATAACAATGGACCCAGCACTGATCCCTGTGGCACACCACTAGTCACAGGCCTCCACTCAGAGAAGCAATTTTCTACCACCACTCTCTGGCTTCTTCCATCGAGCCAATGTCCATTCCAATTTACCACCTCTCCATGTATACCTAGCGACTGAATTTTCCTAACTAACCTCCCATGTGGGACCTTGTCAAAGGCCTTACTGAAGTCCATGTAGACAATATCCACTGCCTTCCCTTCATCCACTTTCCTGGTAACCTTCTCGAAAAACTCCAACAGATTGGTCAAACATGACCTACCACGCAAAAGCCATGTTGACTCTCCCTAATAAGCCCCTGTCTATCCAAATGCTTGTAGATTCTGTCTCTTAGTACTTCCTCCAATAACTTACCTACTACTGACGTTAAACTCACTGGCCTATAATTTCCCAGATTACTTTTTGATCCTTTTTTAAACAACAGAACAACATGAGTCACTCTCCAATCCTCCGGCACTTCACCCGTAGACAGCGACATTTTAAATATTTCTGCCAGGGCCCCTGCAATTTCAACACTAGTCTCCTTCAAGGTCCGAGGGAACACCCTGTCAGGTCCCGGGGATTTATCCACTTTAATTTTCCTTAAGACAGCAAGCACCTCCTCCTTTTCAATCTGTACAGTTGCCATGGTCTCACTACTTGATTCCCTCAATTCCATAGATTTCATGCCAGCTTCCTTAGTAAATACAGACGCAAAAAACCTATTTAAGATCTCCCCCATTTCCTTTGGTTCTGCACAAAGTCGACCACTCTGATCTTCAAGAGGACCAATTTTATCCCTTACAATCCTTTTGCTCTTAATATATTTGTAAAAGCTCTTTGGATTATCCTTCACTTTGACTGCCAAGGCAACCTCATATCTTCTTTTTGCCCTCCTGATTTCTTTCTTAAGTATTTTCTTGCACTTCTTATACTCCTCAAGCACCTGATTTACCCCCTGTTTCCTATACATTTCATACAACTCCCTCTTCTTCTTTATCAGAGTTGCAATATCCCTTGAGAACCAAGGTTCCTTATTCCTATTCAATTTGCCTTTAATCCTGACAGGAAGATACAAACTCTGCACTCTCAAAATTTCCCCTTTGAAGGCTTCCCACCTTCCAATCACATCTTTGCCAGAGAACAACCTGTCCCAATCCACACTTTTTAGATCCTTTCTCATTTCTTCAAATTTGGCCTTCTTCCAGTTCAGAACCTCAACCCTAGGACCAGATCTATCCTTGTCCATGATCAAATTGAAACTAATGAGAGCAGGGTGGGGGACTGTGAGGAGGGGAAGGAGGGGAGAGTGGAATATGTGTTGGATGGGGGCCGACAACAGATAGCTCATGTGGGAGATGGGCAGGGGCCACAATGTCAAATCTGTTAAAGAACAGGTTAAGTTCAATGGCCCTGTCCACACTGCCTTCAGCTCCTCTGCTGCTAGTTTGCCGGAACCCAGACAACTGCAGACTGGATGTAAATAGAAAGGATATTTTCTATAATGGGGGAGTCGAAGGTCAGAGGACACAGCGTCAGAATAAAGGAATAACTATTCAGAAGAAACACAAGAGTGGTGAATCTGTGGAATTCATTGTCAATGGCTGTGAAGGTCAGGTCAGTGAGTATATTTATAGCAGAGGTTGACAAGTTTTTGGTTAGTCAGGGCAACAAAGGTTACAGACAGAAAGCAGGAGAATGGGCTTGAGAGGGATAGTAAATAAGCCATGAAGGAATGACATAGAAGGCTTGATTGGCTTACCCCACAGCTCATAGTTTCATAGTCTCCGTTGTACAAGAGTGCAAGAGGCAGCAGAGTGATGTAGAGTCAGCCCGCTCAGTCATAGGCACAACCTTCCCCAGCGTCCGCAATATCTTTAATAGATAGTACCTCATCAAGGCAGCAACTGTCACCAACCACCATCATCATACAGGACATCAGACAAGAACGACTTGCACCATCCAGATATCTGTAAATGACAATGCGCTCACCATCCAGGACACCTGTCACTGACAAATCTCACCATCCAGGGCATCTGTCAGTGATGAACTTCACAATCCAGGACAACTGTGACAGACGAACTTCACAATCCAGGACATCTGTCACGGACAAACTTCACCATCAGGACATCTGTCACTAACGACACTCACCATCCACGACATCTGTCACTGACGAACATCATCCAGGACATATGTCTCTGACGAAGTTCACCATCTAGGACATCTGTCACTGAAGAACTTCAACACCCGGGGCATCTATCACTGACGAACTTCACCACCCACAACATCTGTCACAGACAACTACAACCATCCAGGACATCCATCACTGACGAACTTCACCATCCAGGTCATCTGTCACTGTCGAACTTCACCGTCCAGGACATCTGTCATTGACAAACTTCACCATCCAGACATCTGTCACTGACAAACTTCACCATCCAGGTCATCTGTCACTGACGACACTCACTGTCCAGGAGATCTGTCACATACGAACATCACCATCCAGGACATCTGTCACCGACGAACTTCACCATCCCGGGCAAATTTCACCAAGGAACCTCACCAGTCAGGACATCTGTCACTGATGAACTTCACCATCCAGGGCATCCAGAGCAGTAAGCGTTAAGGAGTTGGGTGCTTACGGTTCTGGCTAACAACAGTTGGTGCAATCCGAGTCATATTACGATTGAGGAACGTGTTTGTAGACCGTATATTGAACTTTTTACTGTTGGACTTCGGCCACATTCCACCGTGATACAACACTGGGCGGCACGGGAGGTCGCTTCTGCCTGTGGCCATCGAGCGTGCAGCTCCTCCTATGGAGGGTCAGACACCCTGAGCCAATAGACTGGTCCTGGACTTATTTTCCATCTGGCATACTTTGCATTTTGTTGTTTGATTGTTTGTGGGTTTTGTATTGCTATATTTACACTCTATTCTTGGTTGGTGCGGCTATAATAAAACCTAATTTCCCTTGGGATTAATAAAGTATATCTATCTATCCGTCTATCTGTCTCTGATGAAATTCACCAACCAGACATTTGTCAGTGACGAAGTTCACCGTCCAGGTCATCTGTTACTGACGACCCTGACCATCCAGGACATCTGTCACTTACGAACATCACCATGCAGGACATCTTTCACCGACGAACTTCACCATGCAGGACATCTGTCACTGATGAACTTCACTATCCAGGGCATCTGTCACTGATGAACTTCACCATCCAGACATCTGTCAGTGACAAAGTTCACTGTCTAGGTCATCTGTCACTGACAACCCTGACCATCCAGGGCATCTGTCACAGACGAACTTCACTATCCACGGCATCTGTCAGTGACGAACTTCACCATCTAGGACAGCCGTCACTGACAAACTTCACCATCCAGGACATCTATCACTGACCAGCCTGACCATGCAGGACACACGTCACCCATGAACTTCACCATCCAGAGCATCTTTCACCGACGAACTTCTCCATCCAGACATCTGTCACAGTTGAATTTCATCATCCAGGAGATCTGTTACTGACCATCGTCACCATAGCGAAATCTGTCACCGACGAACTTCACAATCTAGGACATCATTCACTTATGAACTTACCATCCAGGACATCTGTCACTGATGAACATTAACCATCCAGGACATCTGTGAATGACGACTCTCATCATGCAGGATATCTGTCACTAACGATCATCACGATCCAGGACATCCGTCACTGATGAACTTCACAATCCAGGACATCTATCACTGACGAACTTCACCATCCAGGGCATCGAGAGTGGTAAGCGTAAAGGAATTGGGTGCTTACAGTTCTGGCTAACAACATATGGTGCAATCCGGGTCATATTACGATCGAGGAACGTGTTTGTAGACCGTATATTGAACTTTTTACTGTTGGATTTCGGCCATATTCCACCGAGATACAACACTGGGCGGCAGGGGAGGTCGTTCCTGCCTGTGGCCATCGAGCGTGCAGCTCCTCCCGTGGAGGGTCAGACACCCTGAGCCAATAGACTGGTCCTGGACTTATTTTCCATCTGGCATACTTTGCATTTTGTTGTTTGATTGTTTGTGGGTTTTGTATTGCTATATTTACACTCTATTCTTGTTGGTGCGGCTATAACAAAACCTAATTTCCCTTGGGATTAATGAAGTATATCTATCTATCGGTCTCTGATGAAATTCACCAACCAGGCATTTGTCAGTGACGAAGTTCACCGTCCAGGTCATCTGTTACTGATGACCCTGACCATCCAGGACATCTGTCACTGACGACCTTCACCATCCAGGGCACCTGTAACTGACGACTCTCACAATCAAGGAAATCTGTCACTGACGAACTTCACCATCAGGACATCTGTCACTGACGAACATCATCATCCAGGATATCTCAAACTGACGAACTTCACCATCCAGGACAACCGTAATGGAAAAACTTCTCCATTAGGACATCTGTCAATGATGAACTTTACAATCCAGGACATCTGTCACTTACGAACTTCACTATCAGGACATCTGTCACTGACGACTCTCACCATCCAGACATGTGACACTGAACAACTTGACCAACCAGGACATCTGTCACTGACGCACCTCACCATCGAGTACATCTCTCACAGACAAACTTCTTATCCAGGACATCTGTCACTGATGAAAATCATCATACAGGACATGTGTCACTGACAAAATTCAACATCCAGCACATCTGTCAGTGACAAACTTCACCATCCAGACAGCTGTCACCGACGAACTTCACCATCCAGGACGTCTATCACTGACGAGCCTCACCATGCAGGATATCCGTCACCGACGAACTTCACCATCCAGAGCATCTTTAACCAACGAACTTCACCATCCAGACATCTGTCACTGTTGAATCTCATCATACAGGAGATCTGTCACTGACCATTGTCACCGTAGCGAAATTTGTCACCGACGAACTTCACAATCCAGGACATCAGTCACTTACGAACTTCACCATGCAGGACATCTGTCACTGATGAACATTAACCATCCAGGACAGCTGTCAATGACGACTCTCACATCCAGGACATCTCTCACTAACGATCATCACGATCCAGGACATCTGTCACTGACGAATTTCACCACCCAGTGCATCTGTCAGAGACTAACTTCACCATCCAGAACATCTGTCACTGATGAACTTCATCATCCAGGACATCTGTCAGTGACGAACCTCACCATGCAGGACATCTGTCACTGACGACTCTCACCATGCAGGACATCTGTCACTGACGATCTTCCCCATCCAGGACATACATCAATGACGAACGTCAACATCCGGACATCTTTAACTGACAAACTTCACCATCCAGGACATCTGTCACTAACAAACATCTCTGTTCACGTCATCTTTCACTGTCGATGTTCATCGTCCAGGTCATTTATCACTGACGACCTTCACCATCCAGGACATCTCTCACTGATGAACTTCATCATCCATCACATCTGTCAGTGATGAACTACACCACCCAGGACATCTGTCACTGACGACTCTCACCATCCAGGACATATGTCAATGACGAACTTCAACATCAGGACATCTTCAACTAATGAACTTCACCAACCAGAGCATCTTTCAGCGACGATCTTTGCCATCCAGACATCTGTCACTATTGAGTCTCATCATCTAGGAGATCGGTCAATGACCATCGTCACCATAGGGAAATCTGTCACCAACGAACTTCACAATCCAGGAGATCTGTCACTTACGAACATCACCATGCAGGACATCTTTCACCGACGAACTTCACCATGCAGGACATCTGTCACTGATGACCCTCATGGTCCAGGACAGCTGTCACTTACGAACATCACCATCCAGGACATCAGTCACAGACGAACTTCACCATCATGACATCTGTCACTAGAGAACTTCACTATCCAGGTCACCAGTCAGTTACTGACTTCAGCATTCGGACATCTGTCACCGACGAAGATTACCATCCCAGACATCTCTCACTGACGAAAATCACAAATCAGGTCAGCTGACACTGACGAACTTCACCATCCCGGACATCAGTCACAGACGAACTTCACCATCCCAGACATCTGTCACTGACTAACTTCACCATCTGGGTCATCTGTCACTAACGAACTTCAGCATTCGGACGTCTGCCACCGACAAACATTACCATCCCAGACATCAGTCACTGACGAACTTCACAATTCAGGTCATCTGACACAAAGGAACTTCACCATCCAGGACATCTGACACTGATGAACATCATTGTCAAGGACATCTGTCACCGATAAACTTCACCATCCAGGACATCTGTCACCCACAAACTTCATCATCCAGGACATCTGTCACTGATGAACTTCACCATCCCGGACATCTGTTACTGACGAACTTCACGATACAGGTCATCTGACAATGACGAACTTCACCATCTAGGAGATATGTCACTTACGAACTTCACCATCCAGGACATCTGGCACTGAAGAACTTCACTATCCAGGACATCTGCCACTGACAAACTTCACAATCCAGGACATCTATAGCAGAACAATTTCATCATCCAGGATATCTGGTACTGACAACAGTCACCATACTGGTCCTCGGTCACTGACGAAGTTCACCATCCAGGTCATCTGTCACTGATGTTCCTCACCGTCCAGGCATCTGTCACTGACTAACTTCACCATCCAGGACATCTGTCACTGACGAACTTCACAATCCAGGCCATCTGTCACTGACAAACTTCATCATCAAGGGCAGCGGACAGTGACGAACGTCACCATCCAGGACATCTGGCACTGAAGAACTTCACCATCCAGGACATCTGTCACAGACGAACTTCACCATCCAGGACATCTTGCACTGACGAACATTACCATCAAGGACATCTGCACCGACGAACATCAACATCCCGGACATCTGTCACTGACGAACATCACTATCCCGGACATCTGTCACTGACGAGCTTCACCATCCAGGTCATCAGTCACAGATGACTTTCACCATCCAGGACATCTGTGTCTGACTAACTTCACAATCCAGGTCTTCTGTCACTTACAAACTTAACCATTCAGACATCAGCCACCGACAAAAATTACCATCCCAGACATCAGTCACTGACGAACTTCACAATTCAGGTCATTTGACACAAAGGAACTTCATCATCCAGGACATCTGTCACAGACAAACTTCACCATCCAGGACATCTGGAACTGACGAACATGACCATCAAGGACATCTGTCACTTACGAACTTCACCATCCAGGTCATCTGTCACTGACGAACTTCACCATCCAGAGCATCTTTAACCAACGAACTTCACCATCCAGACATCTGTCACTGTTGAATCTCATCATACAGCAGATCTGTCACTGACCATCGTCACCGTAGCGAAATTTGTCACCGATGAACTTCACAATCCAGGACATCAGTCACTTACGAACTAGAGCATGCAGGACATCTGTCACTGAGGAACATTAACCATCCAAGACATCTGTCAATGACGACTCTCATCATACAGGACATCTCTCACTAACGATCATCACGATCCAGGACATCGGTCACTGACGATCTTCACCATCCAGGACATCTGTAACTGACGAATTTCACCACCCAGTGCATCTGTCACTGACAAACTTCACCATCCAGGACATCTGTCACTTACGACTATCACCATGCAGGACATCTGTCACAGATGAACTTCACCATCCAGGACATCTGTCACTGACGAACTTCACCATCCAGGACATCTGTCACTGACGAACTTCACCATCCAGGACATCTGTCACTGACGACCTTCATCATTCAGGAGATCTGTCACTGACGATCTTCACCATCCTGGACATCTGTCAGTGACGAACATTAACTATCCAGGACATCCGTCAATGACGACTCTCATCATCCAGGATAACTCTCACTAACGATCATCATGATCCAGGACATATGCAACTGATGAAATTCACCATCCGGACATTGGTCACTGACGAGCTTCACCATCAAGGACATCTGTCACCGATGAACATCACCATTCAGGTCATCAGTTACAAATGACTTTCACCATCAAGGACATCAGTGTCTGACTAACTTCACCATCCGGGTCATCTGTCACTTACGAACTTCACCATTCGGACATCTGCCACCGAAAAACATTACCATCCGGGTCATCTGTCACTTACGAACTTCACCATTCGGACATCTGCCACCGACAAACATTACCATCCCAGACATCAGTCACTGATGAACTTCACCATCCAGGACATCTGACACAAAGGAACTTCATCATACAGGACATCTGCCACAGACGAACTTCACCATCCAGGACATCTGTCACTTACGAACTTAACCAGTCAGACATCTGCCACCAACAAATATTACCATCCCAGACATCAGTTACTGACGAACTTCACAATTCAGGTCATCTGACACAAAGGAACTTCATCATACAGGACATCTGTCACAGACGAACTTCACCATCCAGGACATCTGCCACCGACGAACTTCACCATCCAGGACATCTGTCACTGCCAAAATTCATTATCCAGGACATCTGTCACCAACGATAATCACCATCGAGAACATCTGTCACTGACGAACGTCACCATACAGGACATCTGTCACTGATGAACGTCACCATCCAGGACATCGGTCACGGACGAACTTCACCATCATGACATCTGTCACTAGAGAACTTCACTATCCAGGTCACCAGTCAGTTACTGACTTCAGCATTCGGACATCTGTCACCAACGAAGATTACCATCCCAGACATCTCTCACTGACGAAATTCACAATTCAGGTCATCTGACACTGACGAACTTCACCATCCCGCACATCAGTCACAGACGAACTTCACCATCCCGGACATCTGTCACTGACGAACTTCACAATCCAGGTCATCTGTCACTTACGAACTTCACCATCCGGGACATCTCTCAGTGATAAACTTCACCACTCAGGACATCTGTCACTGAAGAATTTCACCATGCAGGACATCTGTCACTGACAAACTTCACAATCCAGGACATCTCTCACTGACGAACTTCACGATACAGGTCATCTGACAAAGACGAACTTCACCATCCAGGACATCTGACACTGACAAACTTCACCATCTAGGAGATATGTCACTTATGAAATTGACCATCCAGGACATCTGGCACTGAAGAACTTCACTATCCAGGACATCTGCCACTGACAAACTTCACAATCCTGGGCATCAATCGCAGACAACTTTCATCATCCAGGATATCTGGTACTGACAACAGTCATCATACTGGTCATCTGTCACTGACGAAGTTCACCATCCAGGTCATCTTTCACTGATGTCCCTCACCGTCCAGGCATCTGTCACTGACAAACTTCACCATCCAGGACATCTGTCACTGACGAACTTCACCATCCAGGACATCTGGCACTGAAGAACTTCACCATCCAGGACATCAAGTCGCTGACGAGTTTCACCATCCAGGTCATCAGTCACAGATGACTTTCACCATCCAGGACATCAGTGTCTGACTAACTCCACCATCCGGGTCATCTGTCACTTAGGCGAACTTCACCATTCGGACATCTGCCACCGACAAACATTACCATCTCAGACATCAGTCACTGATGAACTTCACCATCCAGGACATCTTGCACTGACGAACATTACCATCAAGGACATCTGTCACCGACGAACATCAACATCCCGGACATCTGTCACTGACGAACTTCACCATCCAAGACATCTGTCACTTACGACATTCATCATCCAGGACATCTGTCACCGACGATAATCACCATCGAGAACATCTGTCACTGATGAACGTCACCATCCAGGACATCGGTAACTGACAATAATCACCATCGAGAACATCTGTCACTGACGAACGTCACCATCCAGGACATCGGTCACGGACGAACTTCACCATCATGACATCTGCCACTAGAGAACTTCACTATCCAGGTCACCAGTCAGTTAATGACTTCAGCATTCGGGCATCTGTCACCGACGAAGATTACCATCCCAGACATCAGTCACTGACGAACTTCACAATTCAGGTCATTTGACACAAAGGAACTTCATCATCCAGGGCATCTGTCACCGACAAACCTCACAATCCAGGACATCTGTCACTGACAAACTTCACCATCCAAGATATCTGTCACTGACGAACTTCACCATCCAGTCATCTGTCACTGTTGAATCTCATCATACAGGAGATCTGTCACTGACCATCGTCACCGCAGCGAAATTTGTCACCGATGAACTTCACAATCCAGGACATAAGTCACTTACGAACTAGAGCATGCAGGACATCTGTCACTGAGGAACATTAACCATCCAAGACATCTGTCAATGACGACTCTCATCATACAGGACATCTCTCACTAACGATCATCACGATCCAGGACATCTGTCACTGACGATCTTCACCATTCAGGACATCTGTAACTGACGAACTTCACCATCCAGGACATCTGTCACTGACGAACTTCACCATCCAAGACATCTGTCACTGACGAACTTCACCATCCAGGACATCTGTCACTGACGACCTTCATCATCCAGGAGATCTGTCACTGACGATCTTCACCATCCTGGACGTCTGTCACTGACGACTCTGACCATGCAGAACATCTGTCACTGACGAACATTAACTATCCAGGACATCTGTCAATGACGACTCTCATCATCCAGAATAACTCTCACTAACGATCATCATGATCCAGGACATCTGCAACTGATGAAATTCACCATCCGGACATTGGTCACTGACGAACTTCACCATCAAGGACATCTGTCACCGATGAACATCACCATTCAGGTCATCAGTCACAGATGACTTTCACCATCAAGGACATCAGTGTCTGACTAACTTCACCATCCGGGTCATCTGTCACTTACGAACTTCACCATTCGGACATCTGCCACCGACAAACATTACCATCCCAGACATCAGTCATTGACGAACTTCACAATTCAAGTCATCTGACACAAAGGAACTTCATCATCCAAGACATCTGTCACAGACGAACTTCACCATCCAGGACATCTGTAACAGACGAACTTCACCATCCAGGACATCTTGCACTGACGAACATTACCATCAAGGACATCTGTCACCGTCGAACATCAACATCCCGGACATCTGTCACTGACGAACATCACTATCCCGGACATCTGTCACTGACGACCTTCACCATCTCGGACATCTGTCACTGATGACTCTCACCATGCAGGACATCCGTCACCGATGAACTACACCATCCAGATCATCTTTAAACAACGAACTTCACCACCCAGACATCTGTCACTGTTGAATCTCACTGTTGAACTTCAACATGCAGGACATCTGTTACTGAGGAACATTAACCATCCAGGACATCTGTCAATGACAATTCTCAACATACAGGACATCTCTCACTAAAGATCATCACGATCCAGGACATCTGTCACTGATGAACTTCACCATCCAGGACATCTGTCAGAGACTAACTTCACCATCCAGGACATCGGTCACTGACGAACGACACCATACAGGACATCTGTCACTGACGAACTTCACCATCCAGTGCATCTGTCACTGATGAACTTCACCATCCAGGACGTCTGTCATTGACAACCTTCACCAGCCAGGACACCTCTCACTGACGAACGTCACCATCCCGGACATCTGTTCCTGACGACTCTCACCATGCAGGACATCTGTCACTGACAAACATTAACTATCCAGGACATCTGTCAATGACGACTCTCATCATCCAGGATATCTCTCACTAACGATCATCACCATCCAGGAAATCTATCACTGACGAGCCTCACCATGCAGGACATCCGTCACCGACGAACTTCACCATCCACACATCTGTCCCTGTTGAATCTCATCATACAGCAGATCTTTCACTGACAATCGTCACCGTAGCGACATTTGTCACCGATGAACTTCACAATCCAGGACATCAGTCACTTACGAACTTCAGCATGCAGGACATCTGTCACTGAGGAACATTAACCATCCAGGACCTCTGTCAATGACGACTCTCATCATACAGGACATCTCTCATTAACGATTATCACGATCCAGGACATCGGTCACTGACGATCTTCACCATCCAGGACATCTGACACTGACAAACTTCACCATCTCGGAGATATGTCACTTATGAACTTCACCATCCAGGACGTCTGGCACTGAAGAACTTCACTATCCAGGACATCTGCCACTGACAAACTTCACAATACAGGACATCAATCGCAGACAAATTTCATCATCCAGGATATCTGGTACTGACAACAGTCACCATACTGGTCATCTGTCACTGACGAAGTTCAACATCCAGGTCATCTGTCACTGATGTCCCTCACCGTCCAGGCATCTGTCACTGACTAACTTCACCATCCAGGACATCTGTCACTGACGAACTTCACAATCCTGGACATCTGTCACTGACGAACTTCACCATCCAGGACATCAAGTCGCTGATGAGTTTCACCATCCAGGTCATCACTCACAGATGACTTTCACCATCCAGGACATCAGTGTCTGACTAACTTCACCATCCGGGTCATCTGTCACTTACGAACTTCACCATTCGGACATCTGCCACCGACAAACATTACCATCCCAGACATCAGTCACTGATGAACTTCACCATCCAGGACATCTTGCACTGACGAACATTACCATCAAGGACATCTGTCACCGACGAACATCAACATCCCGGACATCTGTCACTGACGAACATCACTATCCCGGACATCTGTCACTGACGAACTTCACCATCCAAGACATCTGTCACTTACGACATTCATCATCCAGGACATCTGTCACCGACGATAATCACCATCGAGAACATCTGTCACTGACGAAGTTCACTGTCCAGGTCATCTGTCACTGATGTCCCTCACCGTCCAGCATCTGTCACTGACGAACTTCACCATCCAGGACATCTGTCACTTACCACTATCACCATGCAGGACATCCGTCACTGGCGAACTTCACCATCCACGACTCATGTCACTGACGAATTTCACCAGCCAGGACTTCTCTCATTGACGAACGTCACCATCCAGGACATCTGTCACTGATGAACTTTATCATCCAGGACATCTGTCACTGACGACCTTCACCATCTCGGACATCTGTCACTGATGACTCTCACCATGCAGGACATCTGTCACCAATGAACTACACCATCCGGATCATCTTTAACCAACGAACTTCACCACCCAGACATCTGTCACTGTTGAATCTCACTGTTGAACTTCAACATGCAGGACATCTGTTACTGAGGAACATTAACCATCCAGGACGTCTGTCAATGACAATTCTCAACATACAGGACATCTCTCACTAAAGATCATCACGATCCAGGACATCTGTCACTGACGAACTTCACCATCCAGGACATCGGTCAGCGACTAACTTCACCATCCAGGACATCGGTCACTGACGAACGACACCATACAGGACATCTGTCACTGACGAACTTCACCATCCAGTGCATCTGTCACTGACGACTTTCACCAGCCAGGACATCTGTCACTGATTAACTTCACCATCCAGGACGTCTGTCATTGACAAACTTCACCAGCCAGGACACCTCTCACTGACGAACGTCACCATCCCGGACATCTGTTCCTGACGACTCTCACCATGCAGGACATCTGTCACTGACAAACATTAACTATCCAGGACATCTGTCAATGACGACTCTCATCATCCAGGATATCTCTCACTAACGATCATCACCATCCAGGAAATCTATCATTGACGAGCCTCACCATGCAGGACATCCGTCACCGACGAACTTCACCATCCACACATCTGTCACTGTTGAATCTCATCATACAGCAGATCTGTCACTGACCATCGTCACCGTAGCGAAATTTGTCACCGATGAACTTCACAATCCAGGACATCAGTCACTTACGAACTTCAGCATGCAGGACATCTGTCACTGAGGAACATTAACCATCCAGGACCTCTGTCAATGACGACTCTCATCATACAGGACATCTCTCACTAACGATCATCACGATCGAGGACATCGGTCACTGACGATCTTCACCATCCAGGACATCTGTAACTGACGAATTTCACCACCCAGTGCATCTGTCACTGATGAACTTCACCACTAAGGGCATCTGCAACTGACAAAATTCACCGTCCAGGACATCTGTTACTGAAAAAGTTCTCCGTCCAGGACATATGTCACTGACGAAATTCATCATCCAGGACATCTGTCACCGACGATAATTACCGTCGCGAACATTTGTCACTGACGAACGTCACCATCCAGGACATCTGTCACTGACGAACTTCGCCATCCAGGACAACTGTCACTTACGACTATCATCATGCAGGACATCTGTCACTGATGAACTTCACCACTCAGGGCATCTGCAACTGACAAAATTCACCATCCAGGACATCTGTCACTGAAAAAGTTCTCTGTCCAGGACATATGTCACTGACGAAATTCATCATCCAGGACATCTGTCACCGACAATAATTACCGTCGCGAACATCTGTCATTGACGAACGTCACCATCCAGGACATCTGTCATTTACAAACGTCACCATCCAGGACATCTGGCACTGAAGAACTTCACCATCCAGGACATCAAGTCACTGACAAGCTTCACCATCCAGGTCATCAGTCACAGATGACTTTCACCATCGAGGACATCTGTCACAGACTAACTTCACCATCTGGGTCATCTGTCACTTCGAACTTCACCATTCGGACATCTGCCACCGACAAACATTACCATCCCAGACATCAGTCACTGACGAACTTCACAATTCAGGTCATCTGACACAAAGGAACTTCATCATCCAGGACATCTGTCACAGACGAACTTCACCATCCAGGACATCTGTCACAGACGAACTTCACCATCCAAGACATCTGTCACTTACGACATTCATCATCCAGGACATCTGTCACCGACGATAATCACCATCGAGAACATCTGTCACTGACGAACGTCACCATCCAGGACATCGGTCACTGACGATAATCACCATCGAGAACATCTGTCACTGACGAACGTCACCATCCAGGACATCGGTCACGGACGAACTTCACCATCATGACATCTGCCACTAGAGAACTTCACTATCCAGGTCACCAGTCGGTTACTGACTTCAGCATTCGGACATCTGTCACCAACGAAGATTACCATCCCAGACATCTCTCACTGACGAAATTCACAATTCAGGTCATCTGACACTGACAAACTTCACAATCCCGGACATCAGTCACAGACGAACTTCACCATCCCGGACATCTGTCACTGACGAACTTCACGGTACAGGTCATCTGACAATGATGAACTTCACAATCCAGGTCATCTGTCACTTACGAACTTCACCATCCAGGACATCTCTCAGTGATAAACTTCACTACTCAGGACATCTGTCACTGAAGAATTTCACCATGCAGGACATCTGTCACTGACAAACTTCACGATCCAGGACATCTCTCACTGACGAACTTCACGATACAGGTCATCTGACAATGACGAACTTCACCATCCAGGACATCTGAAACTGACAAACTTCACCATCTAGGAGATATGTCACTTATGAACTTCACCATCCAGGACATCTGGCACTGAAGAACTTCACTATCCAGGACATCTGCCACTGACAAACTTCACAATCCAGGACATCAATCGCAGACAAATTTCATCATCCAGGATATCTGGTACTGACAACAGTCACCATACTGGTCATCTGTCACTGACGAAGTTCACCGTCCAGGTCATCTGTCACTGATGTCCCTCACAGTCCAGGCATCTGTCACTGACTAACTTCACCATCCAGGACATCTGTCACTGACGAACTTCACAATCCCGGACATCTGTCACTGACGAACTTCATTATCCAGGGCAGCGGACAGTGATGAATGTCACCATCCAGGACATCTGGCACTGAAGAACTTCACCATCCAGGACATCAAGTCGCTGACGAGTTTCACCATCCAGGTCATCAGTCACAGATGACTTTCACCATCCAGGACGTCAGTGTCTGACGAACTTCACCATCTGGGTCATCTGTCACTTAGGAACTTCACCATTCGGACATCTGCCACCGACAAACATTACCATCCCAGACATCAGTCACTGATGAACTTCACCATCCAGGACATCTTGCACTGACGAACATTACCATCAAGGACATCTGTCACCGACGAACATCAACATCCCGGACATCTGTCACTGACGAACATCACTATCCCGGACATCTGTCACTGACGAACTTCACCATCCAAGACATCTGTCACTTACGACATTCATCATCCAGGACATCTGTCACCGACGATAATCACCATCGAGAACATCTGTCACTGACGAACGTCACCATCCAGGACATCGGTCACGGACGAACTTCACCATCATGACATCTGCCACTAGAGAACTTCACTATCCAGGTCACCAGTCAGTTAATGACTTCAGCATTCGGGCATCTGTCACCGACGAAGATTACCATCCCAGACATCAGTCACTGACGAACTTCACAATTCAGGTCATTTGACACAAAGGAACTTCATCATCCAGGGCATCTGTCACCGACAAACCTCACAATCCAGGACATCTGTCACTGACAAACTTCACCATCCAGGACATCTGTCACTTACGAACTTCACCATCCAAGACATCTGTCACTGACGAACTTCACCATCCAGTCATCTGTCACTGTTGAATCTCATCATACAGGAGATCTGTCACTGACCATCGTCACCGCAGCGAAATTTGTCACCGATGAACTTCACAATCCAGGACATAAGTCACTTACGAACTAGAGCATGCAGGACATCTGTCACTGAGGAACATTAACCATCCAAGACATCTGTCAATGACGACTCTCATCATACAGGACATCTCTCACTAACGATCATCACGATCCAGGACATCTGTAACTGACGAATTTCACCACCCAGTGCATCTGTCACTGATAAACTTCACCATCCAGGACATCTGTCACTTACGACTATCACCATCAGGACATCCGTCACTGACGAACTTCACCATCCACGACTCATGTCACTGACGATCTTCACCATCCAGGACATCTGTCACTGACGAACTTCACCATCCAGGACATCTGACACAAAGGAACTTCATCATCCAGGACATCTGTCACAGACGAACTTCACCATCCACGACTCATGTCACTGACGATCTTCACCATCCAGGACATCTGTAACTGACGAATTTCACCACCCAGTGCATCTGTCACTGATAAACTTCACCATCCAGGACATCTGTCACTTACGACTATCACCATGCAAGACATCCATCACTGACGAACTTCACCATCCACGACTCATGTCACTGACGATCTTCACCATCCAGGACATCTGTCACTGACGATCTTCACCATCCAGGTCATCTGACACAAAGGAACTTCATCATCCAGGACATCTGTCACAGACGAACTTCACCATCCAGGACATCTGTCACAGACGAACTTCACCATCCAGGACATCTTGCACTGACGAACATTACCATCAAGGACATCTGTCACCGTCGAACATCAACATCCCGGACATCTGTCACTGACGAACATCACTATCCCGGACATCTGTCACTGACGACCTTCACCATCTCGGACATCTGTCACCGACGAACTTCACCATCCAAGACATCTATCATTTACGAACTTCACCATCCAGGACATCTGACACTGACAAACTTCACCATCCAGGACATCTGTCACTGAAAAAGTTCACTGTCCAGGACATATGTCACTGCCAAAATTCATTATCCAGGACATCTGTCACCAACGATAATCACCATTGAGAACATCTGTCACTGACGAACGTCACCATACGGGACATCTGTCACTGATGAACGTCACCATCCAGGACATCTGTCACGGATGAACTTCACCATCATGACATCTGTCACTAGAGAACTTCACTATCCAGGTCACCAGTCAGTTACTGACTTCAGCATTCGGACATCTGTCACCAACGAAGATTACCATCCCAGACATCTCTCACTGACGAAATTCACAATTCAGGTCATCTGACACTGACGAACTTCACCATCTCGCACATCAGCCACAGACGAACTTCACCATCCCGGACATCTGTCATTGACGAACTTCACGGTACAGGTCATCTGACAATGATGAACTTCACAATCCAGGTCATCTGTCACTTACGAACTTCACCATCCAGGACATCTCTCAGTGATTAACTTCACCACTCAGGACATCTGTCACTGAAGAATTTCACCATGCAGGACATCTGTCACTGACAAACTTCACAATCCAGGACATCTCTCACTGACGAACTTCACGATACAGGTCATCTGACAATGACGAACTTCACCATCCAGGACATCTGACACTGACAAACTTCACCATCTAGGAGATATGTCACTTACGAACTTCACCATCCAGGACATCTGGCACTGAAGAACTTAACTATCCAGGACATCTGCCACTGACAAACTTCACAATCCAGGACATCAATCATAGAGAAATTTCATCATCCAGGATATCTGGTACTGACAACAGTCACCATACTGGTCATCTGTCACTGACGAAGTTCACCGTCCAGGTCATCTGTCACTGATGTCCCTCACAGTCCAGGCATCTGTCACTGACGAACTTCACCATGCAGGACATCTGTCACTTACCACTATCACCATGCAGGACATCCGTCACTGACGAACTTCACCATCCACGACTCATGTCACTGACGAATTTCACCATCCAGGACATCTGTCACTGACGAACTTCACCAGCCAGGACATCTCTCATTGACAAACGTCACCATCCAGGACATCTGTCACTGATGAACTTTATCATCCAGGTCATCTGTCACTGACGACCTTCACCATCTCGGACATTTGTCACTGATGACTCTCACCATGCAGGACATCCGTCACCGATGAACTACACCATGCAGATCATCTTTAACCAACGAACTTCACCACCCAGACATCTGTTACTGTTGAATCTCACTGTTCAACTTCAACATGCAGGACATCTGTTACTGAGGAACATTAACCATCCAGGACATCTGTCAATGACAATTCTCAACATACAGGACATCTCTCACGAAAAATCATCACGATCCAGGACATCTGTCACTAACGAACTTCACCATCCAGGACATCTCTCAGAGACTAACTTCACCATTCAGGACATCGGTCACTGACGAACGACACCATACAGGACATCTGTCACTGACGAACGACACCATCCAGGACATCTGTCACTGACGAACTTCACCATCCAGTGCATCTGTCACTGACGACTTTCACCAGCCAGGACATCTGTCACTGATGAACTTCACCATCCAGGACGTCTGTCATTGACAACCTTCACCAGCCAGGACACCTCTCACTGACTAACGTCACCATCCCGGACATCTGTTCCTGACGACTCTCACCATGCAGGACATCTGTCACTGACAAACATTAACTATCCAGGACATCTGTCAATGACGACTCTCATCATCCAGGATATCTCTCACTAACGATCATCATGATCCAGGAAATCTATCACTGACGAGCCTCACCATGCAGGAAATCCGTCACCGACGAACTTCACCATCCACACATCTGTCACTGATGAACTTCACCATCTAGGACATCTGTCATTGACAACCTTCACCAGCCAGGACACCTCTCACTGACTAACGTCACCATCCGGGTCATCTGTCACTTACGAACTTCACCATTCGGACATCTGCCACCGACAAAAATTACCATCCCAGACATCAGTCACTGATGAACTTCACCATCCAGGACATCTTGCACTGACGAACATTACCATCAAGGACATCTGTCACCGATGAACATCAACATCCCGGACATCTGTCACTGACGAACATCACTATCCCGGACATCTGTCACTGACGAACTTCACCATCCAAGACATCTGTCACTGACGAACTTCACCATCCAGTCATCTGTCACTGTTGAATCTCATCATACAGGAGATCTGTCACTGACCATCGTCACCGCAGCGAAATTTGTCACCGATGAACTTCACAATCCAGGACATAAGTCACTTACGTACTAGAGCATGCAGGACATCTGTCACTGAGGAACATTAACCATCCAAGACATCTGTCAATGACGACTCTCATCATACAGGACATCTCTCACTAACGATCATCACGATCCAGGACATCGGTCACTGACGATCTTCATCATCCAGGACATCTGTAACTGACGAATTTCACCACCCAGTGCATCTGTCACTGACAAACTTCACCATCCAGGACATCTGTCACTTACGACTATCACCATGCAGGACATCTGTCACAGACGAACTTCTCCATCCAGGAGATCTGTCACTGACGATCTTCACCATCCTGGACGTCTGTCACTGACGACTCTGACCATGCAGAACATCTGTCACTGACGAACATTAACTATCCAGGACATCTGTCAATGACGACTCTCATCATCCAGGATAACTCTCACTAACGATCATCATGATCCAGGACATCTGCAACTGATGAAATTCACCATCCGGACATTGGTCACTGACGAACTTCACCATCAAGGACATCTGTCACCGATGAACATCACCATTCAGGTCATCAGTCACAGATGACTTTCACCATCAAGGACATCAGTGTCTGACTAACTTCACCATCCGGGTCATCTGCCACTTACGAACTTCACCATTCGGACATCTGCCACCGACAAACATCACCATCCCAGACATCAGTCACTGACAAACTTCACAATTCAGGTCATCTGACACAAAGGAACTTCATCATCCAAGACATCTGTCACAGACGAACTTCACCATCCAGGACATCTTGCACTGACGAACATTACCATCAAGGACATCTGTCACCTTTGAACATCAACATCCCGGACATCTGTCACCGTCGAACATCACTATCCCGGACATCTGCCACCAACGAACTTCACCATCCAAGACATCTATCATTTACGAACTTCACCATCCAGGACATCTGACACTGACGAACTTCACCATCCAGTACATCTGTCACTGAAAAAGTTCACTGTCCAGGACATATGTCACTGCCAAAATTCATTATCCAGGATATCTGTCACCAACGATAATCACCATCGAGAACATCTGTCACTGACGAATGTCACCATACAGGACATCTGTCACTGATGAACGTCACCATCCAGGACATCGGTCACGGACGAACTTCACCATCATGACATCTGTCACTAGAGAACTTCACTATCCAGGTCACCAGTCAGTTACTGACTTCAGCATTCGGACATCTGTCACCAACGAAGATTACCATCCCAGACATCTCTCACTGACGAAATTCACAATTCAGGTCATCTGACACTGACGAACTTCACCATCCCGCACATCAGTCACAGACGAACTTCACTATCCCGGACATCTGTCACTGACGAACTTCACGATACAGGTCATCTGACAATGATGAACTTCACAATCCAGGTCATCTGTCACTTACGAACTTCACCATCCAGGACATCTCTCAGTGATAAACTTCACCACTCAGGACATCTGTCATTGAAGAATTTCACCATGCAGGACATCTGTCACTGACAAACTTCACAATCCAGGACATCTGGCACTGAAGAACTTCACCATCTAGGAGATATGTCACTTACGAACTTCACTATCCAGGACATCTGCCACTGACAAACTTCACAATCCAGGACATCAATCGCAGACAAATTTCATCATCCAGGATATCTGGTACTGACAACAGTCACCATACTGGTCATCTGTCACTGACGAAGTTCACCATCCAGGACATCTGTCACTGACGACCTTCACCATCTCGGACGTCTGTCACTGATGACTCTCACCATGCAGGACATCCGTCACCGATGAACTACACCATCCAGATCATCTTTAACCAACGAACTTCACCACCCAGACATCTGTCACTGTTGAATCTCACTGTTGAACTTCAACATGCAGGACATCTGTTACTGAGGAACATTAACCATCCAGGACATCTGTCAATGACAATTCTCAACATACAGGACGTCTCTCACTAAAGATCATCACGATCCAGGACATCTCTCACTGACGAACGACACCATCCAGGACATCTGTCACTGACGAACTTCACCACCCAGTGCATCTGTCACTGACGACTTTCACCAGCCAGGACATCTGTCACTGATGAACTTCACCATCCAGGACGTCTGTCATTGACAACCTTCACCAGCCAGGACACCTCTCACTGACGAACGTCACCATCCCGGACATCTGTCCCTGACGACTCTCACCATGCAGGACATCTGTCACTGACAAACATTAACTATCCAGGACATCTGTCAATGACGACTCTCATCATCCAGGATATCTCTCACTAACGATCATCACCATCCAGGAAATCTATCACTGACGAGCCTCACCATGCAGGAAATCCGTCACCGACGAACTTCACCATCCACACATCTGTCACTGTTGAATCTCATCATACAGCAGATCTGTCACTGACCATCGTCACCGTGGCGATATTTGTCACCGATGAACTTCACAATCCAGGACATTAGTCACTTACGAACTTCAGCATGCAGGACATCTGTCACTGAGGAACATTAACCATCCAGGACCTCTGTCAATGACGACTCTCATCATACAGATCATCTCTCACTAACGATCATCACGATCCAGGACATCGGTCACTGATGAACTTCACCATCCAGGACATCTGTAACTGACGAATTTCACCACCCAGTGCATCTGTCACTGACGAACTTCGCCATCCAGGACAACTGTCACTTACGACTATCACCATGCAGGACATCCGTCACTGATGAACTTCACCATCCACGACTCATGTCACTGATGAACTTCACCATCCAGGACATCTGTCACTGACGACCTTCACCATCTTGGACATCTGTCACTGAAAAAGTTCTCCTTCCAGGACATATGTCACTGACGAAATTCATCATCCACGACATCTGACACCGACGATAATCACCATCGCGAACATCCGTCATTGACGAACGTCACCATACAGGACATCTGTCACTGATGAACGTCACCATCCAGGACATCGGTCATTTACAAACGTCACCATCCAGGACATCTGGCACTGAAGAACTTCACCATCCAGGACATCAAGTCACTGACGAGCTTCACCATCCAGGTCATCAGTCACAGATGACTTTCACCATCCAGGACATCTGTCACTGACTAACTTCACCATCTGGGTCATCTGTCACTTACGAACTTCACCATTCGGACATCTGCCACCGACGAACATTATCATCCCAGACATCAGTCACTGACGAACTTCACAATTCAGGTCATCTGACACAAAGGAACTTCATCATCCAGGACATCTGTCACAGACGAACTTCACCATCCAGGACATCAGTCACAGACGAACTTCACCATCCAGGTCATCTGGCACTGACGAACATGACCATCAAGGACATCTGTCACCGACGAACATCACCATCCCGGACATCTGTCACTGACGAACTTCACTATCCAAGACATCTGTCACCAACAAATCTCACAATCCAGGACATCGGTCACTGACAAACTTCACCATCCAGGACATCTGTCACTTACGAACTTCACCAATCAGTGCATCTGCAACTGACGAACGTCACCATCCAGGACATCTATAGCAGACGAATTTCATCATCCAGGATATCTGGTACTGACAACAGTCACCATACTGGTCATCGGTCACTGACGAAGTTCACCATCCAGGTCATCTGTCACTGATGTCCCTCACCGTCCAGGCATCTGTCACTGACTAACTTCACCATCGAGGACATCTGTCACTGACGAACTTCACAATCCAGGACATCTGTCACTGACGAACTTCATCATCCAGGGCAGCGGACAGTGACGAACGTCACCATCCAGGACATCTGGCACTGAAGAACTTCACCATCCAGGACATCTGGCACTGAAGAACTTCACCATCCAGGACATCTGTCACAGACGAACTTCACCATCCAGGACATCTTGCACTGACGAACATTACCATCAAGAACATCTGCCCGGACGAACATCAACATTCCCGACATCTTTCACTGACGAACATCACTATCCCGGACATGTCAGTGACGAACTGCACCATCCAGGACATCTGCCACCGACGAACTTCACGATCCAGGACATCTGTCACTTACGAAATTCACCATCCAGGACATCTGTCACTTACGAAATTCACCATCCAGGACATCTGTCACTGAAAAAGTTCACTGTCCAGGACATATGTCACTGCCAAAATTCATCATCCAGGACGTCTGTCACCAACGATAATCACCATCAAGAACATTTGTCACTGACGAACGTCACCATACAGGACATCTGTCACTGATGAACGTCACCATCCAGGACATCGGTCACAGACGAACTTCACCATCATGACATCTGTCACTAGAGAACTTCACTATCCAGGTCACCAGTCAGTTACTGACTTCAGCATTCGGACATCTGTCACCAACGAAGATTACCATCCCAGACATCTCTCACTGACGAAATTCACAATTCAGGTCATCTGACACTGACGAACTTCACCATCCCGGACATCTGTCACTTACGAACTTCACCATCCAGGACATCTCTCAGTGATAAACTTCACCACTCAGGACATCTGTCACTGACAAACTTCACAATCCAGGACATCTCTCACTGACGAACTTCACGATACAGGTCATCTGACAATGACGAACTTCACCATCCAGGACATCTGACACTGACAAACTTCACAATCCTGGAGATATGTCCCTTACGAACTTCACCATCCAGGACATCTGGCACTGAAGAACTTCACCATCCAGGACATCTGCCACTGACAAACTTCACAATCCAGGACATCTATCGCAGACGAATTTCATCATCCAGGATATCTAGTACTGACAACAGTCACCATACTAGTCATCTGTCACTGACGAAGTTCACCGTCCAGGCATCTGTCACTGACTAACTTCACCATCCAGGACATCTGTCACTGACGAACTTCACAATCCAGGACATCTGTCACTGATGAACTTCATCATCCAGGTCAGCAGACAGTGACGAACTACACCATCCAGGACATCTGTCACTGACGAACTTCACAATCCAGGACATCTTTCACTGACGAACTTCATCATCCAGGGCAGCGGACAGTGATGAACTTCACCATCCAGGACATCTGTCACTGACGAATGTCACCATTAGGGACATCTGTCACTGATGACAATCTACATCCAGGAAATCTGTCACTGTCAAACTTCACTATCCAGGATATCAATCACCGACAAACTTCACTATCCAGGATATCGGTCAATGACGAATTGTACCCTACAGGTCATCTGTCACTTACGAACTTCACCATCCAAGACATCTGACACTGACGAACATCACCATCCAGGACATATGTCACCACAACTTCTCTATCCAGGACATCGGTCACCGATGAACTTCAACATCCAGGGCATCTGTCACTGATGAACTTCATCATGCAGAACATCTGTCACTGACGAACATTAACTATCCAGCACATCTGTCAATGACGAATCTCATCATCCAGGATATCTCTCACTAACGATCATCATGATCCAGGACATCTTTAACTGACGAACTTCACCATCCAGGAAATCTGTCACTAACGAACATCTCTGTTCATGTCATCTGTCACTGTCGATGTTCATCGTCCAGGTCATTTGTCACTGACGACCTTCACCATCCAGTACATCTGTCAGAGACTAACTTCACCAGCCGGGACATCTGTCAGTGAATACCTTCACCGGCCAGGACATCTCTCACTGACGAACGACACCATCCAGGACACTGTCACTGACGACTTTCACCATCCCGGACATATGTCACTGACGAACTTCACGATACAGGTCATCTGACAATGATGAACTTCACAATCCAGGACATCTGTCACTGAGGAACTTCACAATCCAGGGCATCTGTCACTGACGAACTTCACCATCCAGGTCATCTGTTACTGACGACTTTCACCGTCCAGGACATCTATCACTGACAACTTTCACAATAAAGGACATCTGTCAATGACGACTCTCAACATCCAGGACATCTCTCACTAACGATCATCACGATCCAGTGCATCTGTCACTGATGAACTTCATTATCCAGGACATCAGTCAATGATGAACTACACCACCCAGGACTAATGTCATCACGATCCAGAGCATCTGTCACTGACGAATTTCAGCATCAGGACATCTGTTCACAGACGAACGCCACAATCCAAAACATCTATCACTGATGTCTCTCACCATCCAGGTCATCTGTCACTGACGAACTTCAACACTGAGTGCATCTGTCACTGAAGAACTTCACCATCCAGGACATCTGTCAGAGACTAACTTCATCATCCATGACATCTGTCATTGATGAACTTCCCCATCCAGGACAAATGTCACTGACAAACTTCAACATCAGGATATCTGTCACTGACAAACATTAACCATCCAGGACATCTGTCAATGATGACTCTCAGCATCCAGGACATCTCTCACTAACGATCATCATGATCCAGGACATCGGTCACTGACGAACTTCACCATCCAGGATATATGTCACAGATGATCATCACCCTCCAGGACATCTGTCACTGACGAACTTCACCATCCAGTGCATCTGTCACTGACGACCTTCACCAGCCAGGACATCTGTCATTGATGAACTTCTTCATCCAGGACATATGTCACTGACAAACTTCACCATCAAGGACATTTGTCACTAACGAACATCTCCGTTCATGTCATCTGACAATGACAAACTTCACCATCCAGGACATATGTCACTTACGAAATTCACCATCCAGGACATCTGGCACTGAAGAACTTCACCATCCAGGACATCTGTCACTGACAAACTTCACCATCCAAGACATCTGTCACTTATGAACTTCACCATCCAGAACATCTGGCACTGAAGAACTTCACCATCCAGGACATCTGTCACAGACAAACTTCACAGTCCAGGTCATCTGACACTGAAAAAACTTCACCATCCAGGACATCTGGAACTGACGAACTTCACCATCCAGGACATCTGTCACTGACAAACTTCTCAATGCAGGACATCTGTCACTTACGAACTTCACCATCCAGGACATCTCTCAGTGATAAACTTCACCACTCAGGACATCTGTCACTGACGAACTTCACCATCCAGGACATCAGTCACTGATGAACTTCACCACCCAGGACATCTGTCACTGACGAACTTCACCATCCAGGACATCTGTCACTGAGGAACTTCACAATCCAGGGCATCTGTCACTGACGAATTTCACCATCGAGGACATCTGTCACTGACGAACACTACCATCCCGGACATCTGTCACTGACGACTCTCTTCATGCAGGATATCTCTCAGTAACGATCATCATGATCCAGGAAAACTATCACTGACGAGCCTCACCATGCAGCCGTCACCGACGAACTTCACCATCCAGAGCATCTTTAACCAATGAACTTCACCATCCAGACATCTGTCACTGTTGAATCTCATCATACAGGAGATCTGTCACTGACCATCGTCACCGTAGTGAAATTTGTCACCGTTGAACTTCACAATCCAGGACACCAGTCACTTACGAACTTCACTATCCAGGACATCTGTCACTGATGATCTTCACCATCCAGGACATCTGTAACTGACGAATTTCACCACCCAGTGCATCTGTCACTGACGAACGTCACCATCCAGGACATCTGTCACTGACGACCTTCATCATCCAGGAGATCTGTCACTGACGATCTTCACCATCCTGGACATCTGTCACTGAAGACTCTGACCATGCAGAACATCTGTCACTGACGAACATTAACTATCCAGGACAACTGCCAATGACGACTCTCAGCATCCAGGATAACTCTCACTAAGGATCATCATGATCCAGGACATCTGTCACTGACGAACTTAACCATCCGGACATTGGTCACTGACGAACTTCACCATCCAGGGCATCTGTTACAGACAAACCTCCCAATCCAGGACATCTGTCACTTACGAACTTCACCATTCAAGACATCTGTCACTTACGAACTTCACCACTCAGGGTGTCTGCAACTGACGAAATTCACCATCCAGGACATATGTCACTGAAAAAGTTCACTGTCCAGGACATATGTCACTGCCAAAATTCATCATCCAGGACATCTGTCACCGACGATAATCACCATCGAGAACATCTGTCACTGACGAACGTCACCATCCAGGACATAGGGCACGGACGAACTTCACCATCATGACATCTGTCACTAGAGTACGTCACTATCCAGGTCATCAGTCAGTTACTGACTTCAGCATTCGGACATCTGTCACCGACGAAGATTACCATTCCAGACATCTCTCACTGACGAAATTCACAATTCAGGTCATCTGACACTGAGGTACTTCACCATCCAGGACATCTGTCACAGACAAACTTCACCATCCCCGACATCAGTCACAGACGAACTTCACCATCCCGGACATCTGTCACTGACGAACTTCACGATACAGGTCAGCTGACAATGACGAACTTCACAATCCAGGACATCTGTCACTTACGAAATTCACCATCCAGAACATCTCTCAGTGATAAACTTCACCACTCAGGACATCTGTCACTGACGAACTTCACAATCCAGGACATCTGTCACTTAAGACTATCACCATGCAGGACATCCGTCACTGACGACCTTCACCAGCCAGGACATCTCATTGATGAACGTCACCATCCAGGACATCTGTCACTAATGAACTTCATCATCCAGGACATCTCTCACTAACGATCTTCACCATCCTGGACATCTGTCACTGACGACTCTGACCATGCAGAACATCTGTCACTGACGAACTTCACCATCCGGACATTGGTCACTGACGAACTTCACCATCCAGGGCATCTGTCACCGACAAACCTCCCAATCCAGGTCATCAGTCAGTTACTGACTCCAGCATTCGGACATCTGTCACCTACGAAGATAACCATCCCAGACATCTCTCACTGACGAAATTCACAGTTCAGGTCATCAGTCACAGACGAACTTCACCATCCCGGACGTCTGTCACTGACGAACTTCACGGTGCAGGTCATCTGACAATGATGAACTTCACAATCCAGGTCATCTGTCACTTACGAACTTCACCATCCAGGACGTCTCTCAGTGATAAACTTCACCACTCAGGACATCTGTCACTGAAGAATCTCACCATGCAGGACATCTGTCACTGACAAACTTCACAATCCTGGACATTTCTCACTGAGGAACTTCACGATACAGGTCATCTCTCACTGACGAACTTCACAATACAGGTCATCTGACAATGACAAACTTCACCATCCAGGACATATGTCACTTACGAAATTCACCATCCAGGACATCTGTCACTGAAAAACTTCACTGTCCAGGACATAGGTCACTGCCAAAATTCATCATCCAGGACATCGGTCACCCACAAACTTCATCCTCCAGGACATCTGTCACTGTTGAACATCAAAACCCAGAACATCTGTCACTGACGAATCTTACAATCCAGCACATGTCTCAGCGCCGAACTTCACCATTCAGGACATCTGTCACTTACGAACTTCACTACTCAGGGTATCTGCAACTGACGAAATTCACCATCCAGGACATCTGTCACTGAAAAAGTTCACTGTCCAGGACATATTTCACTGCCAAAATTCATCATCTAGGACATCTGTCACCGACGATAATCACCATGGAGAACATCTGTCACTGACGAACGTCACCATCCAGGACATCGGTCACGGACGAACTTCACCATCATGACATCTGTCACTAGAGGACTTCACTATGCAGGTCATCAGTCAGTTACTGACTTCAGCATTCGGACATCTGTCACCGACGAAGATTACCATCCCAGGCATCTCTCACTGACGAAATTCACAATTCAGGTCATCTGACACTGAGGAACTTCACCATCCAGGACATCTGTCACAGACGAACTTCACCATCCCGGACATCAGTCACAGATGAACTTCACCATTCCGGACATCTGTCAGTGACGAACTTCACGATACAGGTCAGCTGACAATGACGAACTTCACAATCCAGGACATCTGTCACTTACGAACTTCACCATCCAGGACATGTCTCAGTGATAAACTTCACCACTCAGGACATCTGTCACTGAAGAACTTCGCCATGCAGTACATCTGTCACTGACAAACTTCACAATCCAGGACATCTCTCACTGACGAACTTCATGATACAGGTCATCTGACAATGACAAACTTCACAATCCAGGACATATGTCACTTACGAAATTCACCATCCAGGACATCTGGCACTGAAGAACTTCACCATCCAGGACATCTGTCACTGACGAACTTCACAATCCAGGCCATCTGTCACTTACGAACTTCAGCATTCGGACGTCTGTCACCGACGAACATTACCATCCCAGACATCTGTCACTGACGAACGTCACCATACAGGACATCTGTCACTGATGAACGTCACCATCCAGGACATCGGTCACGGACGAACTTCACCATCATGACATCTGTCACTAGAGAACTTCACTATCCAGGTCATCAGTCAGTTACTGACTTCAGCATTCGGACATCTGTCACCGACGAAGATTACCATCCCAGGCATCTCTCACTGATGAAATTTACAATTCAGGTCATCTGACACTGAGGAACTTCACCATCCAGGACATCTGTCACAGATGAACATCATCGTCAAGGACATCTGTCACCGACGAACTTCACCATCCCGGACATCAGTCACAGATGAACTTCACCATTCCGGACATCTGTCAGTGACGAACTTCACGATACAGGTCAGCTGACAATGACGAACTTCACAATCCAGGACATCTGTCACTTACGAACTTCACCATCCAGGACATCTCTCAGTGATAAACTTCACCACTCAGGACATCTGTCACTGAAGAACTTCGCCATGCAGTACATCTGTCACTGACAAACTTCACAATCCAGGACATCTCTCACTGATGAACTTCATGATACAGGTCATGATACAGGAAGGGGAGGTGGGGTGGCGTTGCTGGTTAAAAAAGAGATTAACGCAATAGAAAGGAAGGACATAAGCCGGGAAGATGTGGAATCGATATGGGTAGAGCTGCGTAACACTAAGGGGCAGAAGACGCTGCTGGGAGTTGTGTACAGGCCACCTAACAGTAGTAGTGAGGTCGGAGATGGTATTAAACAGGAAATTAGAAATGTGTGCAATAAAGGAACAGCAGTTATAATGGGTGACTTCAATCTACATGTAGACTGGGTGAACCAAATTGGTAAAGGTGCTGAGGAAGAGGATTTCTTGGAATGTATGCGGGATGGTTTTTTGAACCAACATGTCGAGGAACCGACTAGAGAGCAGGCTATTCTGGACTGGGTTTTGAGCAATGAGGAAGGGTTAATTAGCGATCTTGTCGTGAGAGGCCCCTTGGGTAAGAGTGACCATAATATGGTGGAATTCTTCATTAACATGGAGAGTGACGTAGTTAATTCAGAAACAAAGGTTCTGAACTTAAAGAGGGGTAACTTTGAAGGTATGAGACATGAATTAGCTAAGATAGACTGGCAAATGACACTTCAAGGATTGACGGTGGATATGCAATGGCAGGCATTTAAAGGTTGCATGGATGAACTACAACAATTGTTCATCCCAGTTTGGCAAAAGAATAAATCAAGGAAGGTAGTGCACCCGTGGCTGACAAGAGAAATTAGGGATAGTATCAATTCCAAAGAAGTAGCATACAAATTAGCCAGAGAAAGTGGCTCACCTGAGGACTGGGAGAAATTCAGAGTTCAGCAGAGGAGGACAAAGGGCTTAATTAGGAAGGGGAAAAAAGATTATGAGAGAAAACTGGCAGAGAACATAAAAACGGACTGTAAAAGCTTTTATAGATATGTAAAAAGGAAAAGACTGATAAAGACAAATGTAGGTCCCCTGCAAACAGAAACAGGTGAATTGATTATGGGGAGCAAGGACATGGCAGACCAATTGAATAATTACTTTGGTTCTGTCTTCACTAAGGAGGACATAAATAATCTTCCAGAAATAGTAAGGGACAGAGGGTCCAGTGAGATGGAGGAACTGAGCGAAATACATGTTAGTAGGGAAGTGGTGTTAGGTAAATTGAAGGGATTGAAGGCAGATAAATCCCCAGGGCCAGATGGTCTGCATCCCAGAGTGCTTAAGGAAGTGGCCCAAGAAATAGTGGATGCATTAGTGATAATTTTTCAAAACTCGTTAGATTCTGGACTAGTTCCTGAGGATTGGAGGGTGGCTAATGTAACCCCACTTTTTAAAAAAGGAGGGAGAGAGAAACCGGGGAATTATAGGCCGGTTAGCCTAACGTCGGTGGTGGGGAAACTGCTGGAGTCAGTTATCAAGGATGTGATAACAGCACATTTGGAAAGCGGTGAAATGATCGGACAAAGTCAGCATGGATTTGTGAAAGGAAAATCATGTCTGACGAATCTCATAGAATTTTTTGAGGATGTAACTAGTAGAGTGGATAGGGGAGAACCAGTGGATGTGGTATATTTGGATTTTCAAAAGGCTTTTGACAAGGTCCCACACAGGAGATTAGTGTGCAAACTTAAAGCACATGGTATTGGGGGTAAGGTATTGGTGTGGGTGGAGAATTGGTTAGCAGACAGGAAGCAAAGAGTGGGAATAAACGGGACCTTTTCAGAATGGCAGGCGGTGACTAGTGGGGTACCGCAAGGCTCAGTGCTGGGACCCCAGTTGTTTACAATATATATTAATGACTTGGATGAGGGAATTAAATGCAGCATCTCCAAGTTTGCGGATGACACGAAGCTGGGTGGCAGTGTTAGCAGTGAGGAGGATGCTAAGAGGATGCAGGGTGACTTGGATAGGTTGGGTGAGTGGGCAAACTCATGGCAGATGCAATTTAATGTGGATAAATGTGAAGTTATCCACTTTGGTGGCAAAAATAGGAAAACAGATTATTATCTGAATGGTGGCTGATTAGGAAAAGGGGAGGTGCAACGAGACCTGGGTGTCATTATACACCAGTCATTGAAAGTGGGCATGCAGGTACAGCAGGCGGTGAAAAAGGAGAACGGTATGCTGGCATTTATAGCGAGAGGATTCGAGTACAGGAGCAGGGAGGTACTACTGCAGTTGTACAAGGCCTTGGTGAGACCACACCTGGAGTATTGTGTGCAGTTTTGGTCCCCTAATCTGAGGAAAGACATCCTTGCCATAGAGGGAGTACAAAGAAGGTTCACCAGATTGATTCCTGGGATGGCAGGTCTTTCATATGAAGAAAGACTGGATGAACTGGGCTTGTACTCGTTGGAATTTAGAAGATTGAGGGGGGATCTGATTGAAACGTATAAGATCCTAAAGGGATTGGACAGGCAAGATGCGGGAAGATTGTTCCCGATGTTGGGGAGGTCTAGAACGAGGGGTCACAGTTTGAGGATAGAGGGGAAGCCTTTTAGGACCGAGGTTAGGAAAAACTTCTTCACACAGAGAGTGGTGAATCTGTGGAATTCTCTGCCACAGCAAACTGTTGAGGCCAGTTCATTAGCTATGTTTAAAAGGAAGTTAGATATGGCCCTTGTGGCTACAGGGGTCACGGGGTATGGAGGGAAGGCTGGGTTCTGAGTTGGATGATCAGCCATGATCATAATAAATGGCGGTGCAGGCTCGAAGGGCCGAATGGCCTACTCCTGCACCTATTTTCTATGTTTCTATGTTTCTATCTGTCACTGACGAACTTCACAATCCAGGACATCTGTCACTGAAAAAGTTCTCCGTCCAGGACACATGTCACTGATGCAATTCATCATCCAGGACATTTGTCACCTACGATAATAACCGTCGAGAACATCTGTCATTGACGAACGTCACCATACACGACATTGGTCACTTACGAACGTCACCATCCAGGACATCTGGCACTGAAGAACTTCACCATCCAGGTCATCAGTCACAGATGACTTTCACCATCCAGGACATCTGTGTCTGACTAACTTCACAATCCAGGTCTTCTGTCACTTACGAACTTAACCAGACAGACATCTGCCACCGACAAATATTACCATCCCAGACATCAGTCACTGACGAACTTCACAACTCAGGTCATCTGACACAAAGGAACTTCATCATCCAGGACATCTGTCACAGACGAACTTCACCATCCCGGACATCTGTCACTGCCGAACTTCACGATACAGGTCATCTGACAATGATGAACTTCACAATCCAGGACATCTGTCACTTACGAACTTCACCATCCAGGACATCTCTCAGTGATAAACTTCAATACTTAGGACATCTGTCACTTACGAACTTCACCATCCAGGACATCAGTCACTGACGAACTTCACCATCCCAGACATCTGTCACTTACGAACTTCACCATCCAGGACATCTCTCAGTGATAAACTTCACCACCGATGACATCTGTCAGTGACGAATTTCGCCATCGAGGACATTTGTAACTGACGAACACTACCATTCAGGACATCTGTCACTGATGACCCTCACCATCCAAGATATCTCTCATGGACGAACTTCACCATCATGACATCTGTCACTAGCGAACTTCACAATCCAGGTCATCTGTCACTTACGAACTTCAGCATTCGGACATCTGTCACCGACGAACATTACCATCCCAGACATCTGTCACTGACGAACTTCACAATTCAGGTCATCTGACACAAAGGAACTTCACCATCCAGGTCATCTGACACTGATGAACATCATTGTCAAGGACATCTGTCACCGATAAACTTCACCATCCAGGACATCTGTCACCCACAAACTTCATCATCCAGGACATCTGTCACTGATGAACATCAGAACCCAGAACATCTGTCACTGACGAATCTTACAATCCAGGACATGTCTCAGCGCCGAACTTCACCATTCAGGACATCTGTCACTTACGAACTTCACCACTCAGGGTATATGCAACTGACGAAATTCACCATCCAGGACATCTGTCACTGAAAAAGTTCACTGTCCAGGACATATGTCACTGCCAAAATTCATGATCCAGGACATCTGTCACCGACGATAATCACCATCGAGAACATCTGTCACAGACGAACTTCACCATCCCGGACATCAGTCACTGATGAACGTCACCATCCAGGACATCGGTCACGGACGAACTTCACCATCATGACATCTGTCACTAGAGAACTTCACTATCCAGGTCATCAGTCAGTTACTGACTTCAGCATTCGGACATCTGTCACCGACGAAGATTACCATCCCAGACATCTGTCACTGACGAAATTCACAATTCAGGTCATCTGACACTGAGGAACTTCACCATCCAGGACATCTGTCACAGACGAACTTCACCATCCCGGACATCAGACACAGATGAACTTCACCATCCCGGACATCTGTCATTGACGAACTTCACGATACAGGTCAGCTGACAATGACGAACTTCACAATCCAGGACATCTGTCACTTACGAACTTCACCATCCAGGACATCTCTCAGTGATAAACTTCACCACTCAGGACATCTGTCACTGAAGAACTTCGCCATGCAGGACATCTGTCACTGACAAACTTCACAATCCAGGACATCTCTCACTGACGAACTTCACGATACAGGTCATCTGACAATGACAAACTTCACCATCCAGGACATCTGTCACAGACGAACTTCACCATCCAGGACATCTGTCACAGATGAACTTCACCATCCTGGACATCAGTCACAGACGAACTTCACCATCCCAGACATCTGTCACTGACGAACTTCACAATTCAGGTCATCTGACACAAAGGAACTTCACCATCCAGGACATCTGACACTGATGAACATCATTGTCAAGGACATCTGTCACCGATAAACTTCACCATCCAGGACATCTGTCACCCACAAACTTGATCATCCAGGACATCTGTCACTGATGAACATCAGAACCCAGAACATCTGTCACTGACGAATCTTACAATCCAGGACATGTCTCAGCGCCGAACTTCACCATTCAGGACATCTGTCACTTACGAACTTCACCACTCAGGGTATATGCAACTGACGAAATTCACCATCCAGGACATCTGTCACTGAAAAAGTTCACTGTCCAGGACATATGTCACTGCCAAAATTCATGATCCAGGACATCTGTCACCGACGATAATCACCATGGAGAACATCTGTCACTGACGAACGTCACCATACAGGACATCTGTCACTGATGAACGTCACCATCCAGGACATCGGTCACGGACGAACTTCACCATCATGACATCTGTCACTAGAGGACTTCACTATCCAGGTCATCAGTCAGTTACTGACTTCAGCATTCGGACATCTGTCACCGACGAAGATTACCATCCCAGACATCTCTCACTGACGAAATTCACAATTCAGGTCATCTGACACTGAGGAACTTCACCATCCAGGACATCTGTCACAGACGAACTTCACCATCCCGGACATCAGTCACAGATGAACTTCACCATTCCGGACATCTGTCACTGACGAACTTCACGATACAGGTCAGCTGACAATGACGAACTTCACAATCCAGGACATCTGTCACTTACGAACTTCACCATCCAGGACATCTCTCAGTGATAAACTTCACCACTCAGGACATCTGTCACTGAAGAACTTCGCCATGCAGGACATCTGTCACTGACAAACTTCACAATCCAGGACATCTCTCACTGACGAACTTCACGATACAGGTCATCTGACAATGACAAACTTCACCATCCAGGACATATGTCACTTACGAAATTCACCATCCAGGACATCTGTCACAGATGAACTTCACCATCCTGGACATCAGTCACAGACGAACTTCACCATCCCAGACATCTGTCACTGACGAACTTCACAATTCAGGTCATCTGACACAAAGGAACTTCACCATCCAGGACATCTGACACTGATGAACATCATTGTCAAGGACATCTGTCACCGATAAACTTCACCATCCAGGACATCTGTCACCCACAAACTTCATCATCCAGGACATCTGTCACTGATGAACATCGTAACCCAGAACATCTGTCACTGACGAATCTTACAATCCAGGACAAGTCTCAGCGCCGAACTTCACCATTCAGGACATCTGTCACTTACGAACTTCACTACTCAGGGTATCTGCAACTGACGAAATTCACCATCCAGGACATCTGTCACTGAACAAGTTCACTGTCCAGGACATATGTCACTGCCAAAATTCATGATCCAGGACATCTGTCACCGACGATAATCACCATGGAGAACATCTGTCACTGACGAACGTCACCATCCAGGACATCGGTCACGGACGAACTTCACCATCATGACATCTGTCACTAGAGAACTTCACTATCCAGGTCATCAGTCAATTACTGACTTCAGCATTCGGACATCTGTCACCGACGAAGCTTACCATCCCAGACATCTCTCACTGACGAAATTCATGATACAGGTCATTGACAATGACAAACTTCACCATCCAGGACATATGTCACTTACGAAATTCACCATCCAGGACATCTGTCACTGAAAAAGTTCACTGTCCAGGACATAGGTCACTGCCAAAATTCATCATCCAGGACATCTGTCACCGACGATAATCACCATCGAGAACATCTGTCAAAGATGAACTTCACCATCCAGGACATATGTCACTTACGAACTTCACAATACAGGTCATCTGACAATGACAAACTTCACCATCCCGGACATCTGTCACTGACGAACTTCACGATACAGGTCATCTGACAATGATGAACTTCAGAATCCAGGACATCTGTCACCCACAAACTTCATCCTCCAGGACATCTGTCACTGATGAACATCATAACCCAGAACATCTGTCACTGACGAATCTCACAATCCAGCACATGTCTCAGCGCCGAACTTCACCATCCAGGACATCTCTCAGTGATAAACTTCACCACTCAGGACATCTGTGACTTACGAACTTCAGCATTCGGACATCTGTCACCGACGAACATTACCATCCCAGACATCTGTCACTGACGAACTTCACAATTCAGGTCATCTGACACAAAGGAACTTCACCATCCAGGACATCTGACACTGATGAACATCATTGTCAAGGACATCTGTCACCGATAAACTTCACCATTCAGGACATCTGTCACCCACAAACTTCATCCTCCAGGACATCTGTCACTGATGAACATCATAACCCAGAACATCTGTCACTGACGAATCTTACAATACAGCACATGTCTCAGCGCCGAACTTCACCATTCAGGACATCGGTCACCCACAAACTTCATCCTCCAGGAAATCTGTCACTGTTGAACATCAAAACCCAGAACATCTGTCACTGACGAATCTTACAATCCAGCACATGTCTCAGCGCCGAACTTCACCATTCAGGACATCTGTCACTTATGAACTTCACTACTCAGGGTATCTGCAACTGACGAAATTCACCATCCAGGACATCTGTCACTGAAAAAGTTCACTGTCCAGGACATATTTCACTGCCAAAATTCATCATCTAGGACATCTGTCACCGACGATAATCACTATGGAGAACATCTGTCACTGACGAACGTCACCATACAGGACATTTGTCACTGACGAACGTCACCATCCAGGACATCGGTCACGGACGAACTTCACCATCATGACATCTGTCACTGGAGAACTTCACTATCCAGGTCATCAGTCAGTTACTGACTTCAGCATTCGGACATCTGTCACTGACGAACATTACCATCCCAGACATCTGTCACTGACGAACTTCACAATTCAGGTCATCTGACAGAAAGGAACTTCACCATCCAGGACATCTGATACTGATGAACATCACAACCCAGAACATCGGTCACTGACGTATCTTACAATCCAGGACATGTCTCAGCGCCGAACTTCACCATTCAGAACATCTGTCACTTACGAACTTCACTACTCAGGGTATCTGCAACTGACGAAATTCACCATCCAGGACATCTGTCACTGATGAACGTCACCATCCAGGACATCGGTCACGGACGAACTTCACCATCATGACATCTGTCACTAGAGAACTTCACTATCCAGGTCATCAGTCAGTTACTGACTTCAGCATTCGGACATCTGTCACCGACGAAGATTACCATCCCAGGCATCTCTCACTAACGAAATTCACAATTCAGGTCATCTGACACTGAGGAACTTCACCATCCAGGACATCTGTCACAGACGAAATTCACCATCCCGGACATCAGTCACAGATGAACTTCACCATCCCGGACATCTGTCACTGACGAACTTCACGATACAGGTCAGCTGACAATGACGAACTTCACAATCCAGGACATCTGTCACTTACGAACTTCACCATCCAGGACATCTCTCAGTGATAAACTTCACCACTCAGGACATCTGTCACTGAAGAACTTCGTCATGCAGTACATCTGTCACTGACAAAATTCACAATCCAGGACATCTCTCACTGATGAACTTCATGATACAGGTCATCTGACAATGACAAACTTCACCATCCAGGACATATGTCACTTACGAAATTCACCATCCAGGACATCTGGCACTGAAGAACTTCACCATCCAGGACATCTGTCACTGACGAACTTCACAATCCAGGACATCTGTTACTGAAAAAGTTCTCCGTCCAGGACACATGTCACTGATGAAATCCATCATCCAGGACATCTGTCACCTACGATAATAACCGTCGAGAACATCTGTCATTGACGAACGTCACCATACAGGACATCGGTCACTTACGAACGTCACCATCCAGGACATCTGGCACTGAAGAACTTCACCATCCAGGTCATCAGTCACAGATGACTTTCACCATCCAGGACATCTGTGTCTGACTAACTTCACAATCCAGGTCTTCTGTCACTTACGAACTTAACCTGTCAGACATCTGCCATCGACAAATATTACCATCCCAGACATCAGTCACTGACGAACTCCACAATTCAGGTCATCTGACACAAAGGAACTTCATCATCCAGGACATCTGTCACAGACGAACTTCACCATCATGGACATCAGTCACAGACGAACTTCACCATCCCGGACATCTGTCACTGACGAACTTCACGATACAGGTCATCTGACAATGATGAACTTCTCAATCCAGGATATCTGTCACTTATGAACTTCACCATCCAGGACATCTCTCAGTGATAAACTTCACCACTCAGGACATCTGTCACTTACGAACTTCACCATCCAGGACATCAGTCACTGACGAACTTCACCACCCAGGACATCTGTCACTTACGAACTTCACCATCCAGGACATCAGTCACTGACGAACTTCACCACCCAGGACATCCTTCACTGACGAATTTCACCATCCAGGACATCAGTCACAGACGAACTTCACCATCCCGGACATCAGTCACTGACGAACTTCACAATTCAGGTCATCTGACACAAAGGAACTTCATCATCCAGGACATCTGTCACAGACGAACTTCACCATCCAGGACATCTCTCAGTGATAACTTCACCACTCAGGACATCTGTCACTGACGAACTTCACGATACAGGTCATCTGACAATGATGAACTTCACAATCCAGGACATCTGTCACTTACGAACTTCACCATCCAGGACATCTCTCAGTGATAAACTTCACCACCCAGGACATCCGTCACTGACGAATTTCACCATCGAGGACATCTGTCACTGACGAACTTCACCATCCAGGACATCTGTCACTGACGAACTTCACCATCAGGACATCTGTCACTAGCGAACTTCACAATCCAGGTCATCTGTCACTTACGAACTTCAGCATTCGGACATCTGTCACCGACGAAGATTACCATCCCAGACATCTCTCACTGACGAAATTCACGATACAGGTAATCTGACAATGACAAACTTCACCATCCAGGACATATGTCACTTACGAAATTCACCATCCAGGACATCTGTCACTGAAAAACTTCACTGTCCAGGACATAGGTCACTGCCAAAATTCATCATCCAGGACATCTGTCACCGAGGATAATCACCATCGAGAACATCTGTCACAGATGAACTTCACCATCCAGGACATATGTCACTTACGAACTTCACAATACAGGTCATCTGACAATGACAAACTTCACCATCCCGGACATCTGTCACTGACGAACTTCACGATACAGGTCATCTGACAATGATGAACTTCACAATCCAGGACATCTGTCACTTACGAACTTCACCATCCAGGACATCTCTCAGTGATAAACTTCACCACTCAGGACATCTGTCACTTACGAACTTCAGCATTCGGACATCTGTCACCGACGAACATTACCATCCCAGACATCTGTCACTGACGAACTTCACAATTCAGGTCATCTGACACAAAGGAACTTCACCATCCAGGACATCTGACACAGATGAACATCATTGTCAAGGACATCTGTCACCGATAAACTTCACCATCCAGGACATCGGTCACCCACAAACTTCATCCTCCAGGACATCTGTCACTGTTGAACATCAAAACCCAGAACATCTGTCACTGACGAATCTTACAATCCAGCACATGTCTCAGCGCCGAACTTCACCATTCAGGACATCTGTCACTTACGAACTTCACTACTCAGGGTATCTGCAACTGACGAAATTCACCATCCAGGACATCTGTCACTGAAAAAGTTCACTGTCCAGGACATATTTCACTGCCAAAATTCATCATCTAGGACATCTGTCACCGACGATAATCACCATGGAGAACATCTGTCACTGACGAACGTCACCATACAGGACATCTGTCACTGACGAACGTCACCATCCAGGACATCGGTCACGGACGAACTTCACCATCATGACATCTGTCACTAGAGAACTTCACTATCCAGGTCATCAGTCAGTTACTGACTTCAGCATTCGGACATCTGTCACCGACGAAGATTACCATCCCAGACATCTCTCACTGACGAAATTCACAATTCAGGTCATCTGACACTGAGGAACTTCACCATCCAGGACATCTGTCACAGACGAACTTCACCATCCCGGACATCAGTCACAGATGAACTTCACCATCCCGGACATCTGTCACTGACGAACTTCACGATACAGGTCAGCTGACAATGACGAACTTCACAATCCAGGACATCTGTCACTTACGAACTTCACCATCCAGGACATCTCTCAGTGATAAACTTCACCACTCAGGACATCTGTCACTGAAGAACTTCGCCATGCAGGACATCTGTCACTGACAAACTTCACAATCCAGGACATCTGTCACTGACGAACTTCACAATACAGGACATCTGTCACTGACGAACTTCACAATCCAGGACATCTGTCACTGAAAAAGTTCTCCGTCCAGGACACATGTCACTGATGAAATTCATCATCCAGGACATCTGTCACCTACGATAATAACCGTCGAGAACATCTGTCATTGACGAACGTCACCATACAGGACATCTGTTACTGACGAACGTCACCATCCAGGACATCGGTCACTTACGAACGTCACCATCCAGGACATCTGGCACTGAAGAACTTCACCATCCAGGTCATCAGTCACAGATGACTTTCACCATCCAGGACATCTGTGTCTGACTAACTTCACAATCCAGGTCTTCTGTCACTTACGAACTTAACCAGTCAGACATCTGCCACCGACAAATATTACCATCCCAGACATCAGTCACTGACGATCTTCACAATTCAGGTCATCTGACACAAAGGAACTTCATCATCCAGGACATCTGACACTGATGAACTTCACAATCCAGGACATCTGTCACTTCCGAACTTCACCATCCAGGACATCTCTGAGTGATAAACTTCACCACTTAGGACATCTGTCACTTACGAACTTCACCATCCAGGACATCAGTCACTGACGAACTTCACAATTCAGGTCATCTGACACAAAGGAACTTCACCATCCAGGACATCTGACACTGATGAACATCATTGTCAAGGACATCTGTCACTGATAAACTTCACCATCCAGGACATCTGTCACCCACAAACTTCATCCTCCAGGACATCTGTCACTGTTGAACATCAAAACCCAGAACATCTGTCACTGACGAATCTTACAATCCAGCACATGTCTCAGCGCCGAACTTCACCATTCAGGACATCTGTCACTTACGAACTTCACTACTCAGGGTATCTGCAACTGACGAAATTCACCATCCAGGACATCTGTCACTGAAAAAGTTCACTGTCCAGGACATATTTCACTGCCAAAATTCATCATCTAGGACATCTGTCACCGACGATAATCACCATGGAGAACATCTGTCACTGACGAACGTCATCATACAGGACATCTGTCACTGATGAACGTCACCATCCAGGACATCTGTCACTGAAAAACTTCACTGTCCAGGACATAGGTCACTGCCAAAATTCATCATCCAGGACATCTGTCACCGACGATAATCACCATCGAGAACATCTGTCACAGATGAACTTCACCATCCAGGACATATGTCACTTACGAACTTCACAATACAGGTCATCTGACAATGACAAACTGCACCATTCCGGACATCTGTCACTGACGAACCTCACGATACAGGTCATCTGACAATGATGAACTTCACAATCCAGGACATCTGTCACTTACGAACTTCACCATCCAGGACATCTCTCAGTGATAAACTTCACCATTCAGGACATCTGTCACTTACGAACTTCAGCATTCGGACATCTGTCACCGACGAACATTACCATCCCAGACATCTGTCACTGACGAACTTCACAATTCAGGTCATCTGACACAAAGGAACTTCACCATCCAGGACATCTGACACAGATGAACATCATTGTCAAGGACATCTGTCACTGATAAACTTCACCATCCAGGACATCGGTCACCCACAAACTTCATCCTCCAGGACATCTGTCACTGTTGAACATCAAAACCCAGAACATCTGTCACTGACGAATCTTACAATCCAGCACATATCTCAGCGCCGAACTTCACCATTCAGGACATCTGTCACTTACGAACTTCACTACTCAGGGTATCTGCAACTGACGAAATTCACCATCCAGGACATCTGTCACTGAAAAAGTTCACTGTCCAGGACATATTTCACTGCCAAAATTCATCATCTAGGACATCTGTCACCGACGATAATCACCATGGAGAACATCTGTCACTGACGAACGTCATCATACAGGACATCTGTCACTGATGAACGTCACCATCCAGGACATCGGTCACGGACGAACTTCACCATCATGACATCTGTCACTAGAGGACTTCACTATGCAGGTCATCAGTCAGGTACTGACTTCAGCATTCGGACATCTGTCACCGATGAAGATTACCATCCCAGACATCTCTCACTGACGAAATTCACAATTCAGGTCATCTGACACTGAGGAACTTCACCATCCAGGACATCTGTCACAGACGAACTTCACCATCCCGGACATCAGTCACAGATGAACTTCACCATCCCGGACATCTGTCACTGACGAACTTCACGATACAGGTCAGCTGACAATGACGAACTTCACAATCCAGGACATCTGTCACTTACGAACTTCACCATCCAGGACATCTCTCAGTGATAAACTTCACCACTCAGGGCATCTGTCACTGAAGAACTTCGCCATGCAGGACATCTGTCAACGACAAACTTCACAATCCAGGACATCTCTCACTGACGAACTTCACGATACAGGTCATCTGTCACTGACGAACTTCACAATCCAGGATATCTGTCACTGAAAAAGTTCTCCGTCCAGGACACATGTCACTGATGCAATACATCATCCAGGACATCTGTCACCTACGATAATAACCGTCGAGAACATCTGTCATTGACGAACGTCACCATACAGGACATCTGTTACTGACGAACGTCACCATCCAGGACATTGGTCACTTACGAACGTCACCATCCAGGACATCTGGCACTCAAGAACTTCACCATCCAGGTCATCAGTCACAGATGACTTTCACCATCCAGGACATCTGTGTCTGACTAACTTCACAATCCAGGTCTTCTGTCACTTACGAACTTAACCAGTCAGACATCTGCCGCCGACAAATATTACCATCCCAGACATCAGTCACTGACGATCTTCACAATTCAGGTCATCTGACATAAAGAAACTTCATCATCCAGGACATCTGTCACTGACGAACGTCACCATCCAGGACATCGGTCACGGACGAACTTCACCATCATGACATCTGTCACTAGAGAACTTCACTATCCAGGTCATCAGTCAGTTACTGACTTCAGAATTCGGACATCTGTCACCGACGAACATTACCATCCCAGACATCTCTCGCTGACGAAATTCACAATTCAGGTCATCTAGCATTGAGGAACTTCACCACCCAGGACATCCGTCACTGACGAATTTCACCATCGAGGACATCTGTCACTGACGAACTTCACCACCCAGGACATCTGTCACTGATGACCCTCACCATCCAAGATATCTGTCATGGACGAACTTCACCATCATGACATCTGTCACTAGCGAACTTCACAATCCAGGCCATCTGTCACTTACGAACTTCAGCATTCGGACGTCTGTCACCGACGAACATTACCATCCCAGACATCTGTCACTGACGAACGTCACCATACAGGACATCTGTCACTGATGAACGTCACCATCCAGGACATCGGTCACGGACGAACTTCACCATCATGACATCTGTCACTAGAGAACTTCACTATCCAGGTCATCAGTCAGTTACTGACTTCAGCATTCGGACATCTGTCACCGACGAAGATTACCATCCCAGGCATCTCTCACTGATGAAATTTACAATTCAGGTCATCTGACACTGAGGAACTTCACCATCCAGGACATCTGTCACAGACGAACTTCACCATCCCGGACATCAGTCACAGATGAACTTCACCATTCCGGACATCTGTCAGTGACGAACTTCACGATACAGGTCAGCTGACAATGACGAACTTCACAATCCAGGACATCTGTCACTTACGAACTTCACCATCCAGGACATCTCTCAGTGATAAACTTCACCACTCAGGACATCTGTCACTGAAGAACTTCGCCATGCAGTACATCTGTCACTGACAAACTTCACAATCCAGGACATCTCTCACTGATGAACTTCATGATACAGGTCATCTGACAATGACAAACTTCACCATCCAGGACATATGTCACTTACGAAATTCACCATCCAGGACATCTGGCACTGAAGAACTTCACCATCCAGGACATCTGTCACTGACGAACTTCACAATCCAGGTCATCTGTCACTTACGAACTTCAGCATTCGGACATCTGTCACCGACGAAGATTACCATCCCAGACATCTCTCACTGACGAAATTCACGATACAGGTCATCTGACAATGACAAACTTCACCATCCAGGACATATGTCACTTACGAAATTCACCATCCAGGACATCTGTCACTGAAAAACTTCACTGTCCAGGACATAGGTCACTGCCAAAATTCATCATCCAGGACATCGGTCACCCACAAACTTCATCCTCCAGGACATCTGTCACTGTTGAACATCAAAACCCAGAACATCTGTCACTGACGAATCTTACAATCCAGCACATGTCTCAGCGCCGAACTTCACCATTCAGGACATCTGTCACTTACGAACTTCACTACTCAGGGTATCTGCAACTGACGAAATTCACCATCCAGGACATCTGTCACTGAAAAAGTTCACTGTCCAGGACATATTTCACTGCCAAAATTCATCATCTAGGACATCTGTCACCGACGATAATCACCATGGAGAACATCTGTCACTGACGAACGTCATCATACAGGACATCTGTCACTGATGAACGTCACCATCCAGGACATCGGTCACGGACGAACTTCACCATCATGACATCTGTCACTAGAGGACTTCACTATGCAGGTCATCAGTCAGTTACTGACTTCAGCATTCGGACATCTGTCACCGACGAAGATTACCATCCCAGACATCTCTCACTGACGAAATTCACAATTCAGGTCATCTGACACTGAGGAACTTCACCATCCAGGACATCTGTCACAGACGAACTTCACCATCCCGGACATCAGTCACAGATGAACTTCACCATCCCGGACATCTGTCACTGACGAACTTCACGATACAGGTCAGCTGACAATGACGAACTTCACAATCCAGGACATCTGTCACTTACGAACTTCACCATCCAGGACATCTCTCAGTGATAAACTTCACCACTCAGGACATCTGTCACTGAAGAACTTCGCCATGCAGTACATCTGTCACTGACAAACTTCACAATCCAGGACATCTCTCACTGACGAACTTCATGATACAGGTCATCTGACAATGACAAACTTCACAATCCAGGACATATGTCACTTACGAAATTCACCATCCAGGACATCTGGCACTGAAGAACTTCACCATCCAGGACATCTGTCACTGACGAACTTCACAATCCAGGTCATCTGTAACTTACGAACTTCAGCATTCGGACATCTGTCACCGACGAAGATTACCATCCCAGACATCTCTCACTGACGAAATTCACGATACAGGTCATCTGACAATGACAAACTTCACCATCCAGGACATATGTCACTTACGAAATTCACCATCCAGGACATCTGTCACTGAAAAACTTCACTGTCCAGGACATAGGTCACTGCCAAAATTCATCATCCAGGACATCTGTCACCGACGATAATCACCATCGAGAACATCTGTCACAGATGAACTTCACCATCCAGGACATATGTCACTTACGAACTTCACAATACAGGTCATCTGACAATGACAAACTGCACCATTCCCGACATCTGTCACTGACGAACTTCACGATACAGGTCATCTGACAATGATGAACTTCACAATCCAGGACATCTGTCACTTACGAACTTCACCATCCAGGACATCTCTCAGTGATAAACTTCACCACTCAGGACATCTGTCACTTACGAACTTCAGCATTCGGACATCTGTCACCGACGAACATTACCATCCCAGACATCTGTCACTGACGAACTTCACAATTCAGGTCATCTGACACAAAGGAACTTCACCATCCAGGACATCTGACACAGATGAACATCATTGTCAAGGACATCTGTCACTGATAAACTTCACCATCCAGGACATCGGTCACCCACAAACTTCATCCTCCAGGACATCTGTCACTGTTGAACATCAAAACCCAGAACATCTGTCACTGACGAATCTTACAATCCAGCACATGTCTCAGCGCCGAACTTCACCATTCAGGACATCTGTCACTTACGAACTTCACTACTCAGGGTATCTGCAACTGACGAAATTCACCATCCAGGACATCTGTCACTGAAAAAGTTCACTGTCCAGGACATATTTCACTGCCAAAATTCATCATCTAGGACATCTGTCACCGACGATAATCACCATGGAGAACATCTGTCACTGACGAACGTCACCATACAGGACATCTGT